>NC_133503.1:185295000-186545000 GCF_049354715.1 Callithrix jacchus | reverse complement strand
CCTGTAATCCAGCATTTTGGGAGGCTGAGGTGAGCAGATCATGAGGTCAGGAGTTCCAGACCAGTCTTACCAACTTAGTGAAACCCTGTCTCTACTAAAAATCCAAAAAATTAGCCAGGTGTGGGGTGGTGTGTGCCTGTAGGCTGAGGCAGGAGAATCTTGTGAGCCGGGGAGGCAGAGGTTGCAGTGAGCCAAGATCAGGCCATTGCACTCTAGCCTGGGCTACAGTTGGAGACTCCATCTCAGTAATAATAGTAATAATAATACCGGGGAGCTAAAATCTTTAGACTTCAAGCACATGTAAATACTCCCCAAAGCAGCAACAGAGCTTGCATAGAAGCCATGGGAAGGAATTAGAACAGGGCACAGATAAATCTACGGGAATTCTGTAAAATTTGTTGCAGACAAAAAACAGGGAGAAAAACTTAACGAAAAACTTCTAGAGGGCATACTCTGATAGACGTTCTCTTCTCGGGTGAGAAATTTAAAGAAAGTGAGAATAAATGAATATTCCAACAAACATGAAATATGAGGAGGAATCAATATGTTATTAGGGCAATGGAGAAAAAGAGGATTTTTGGTACTGCGACAGCAAGTTGATCAGGAGAACAACCTTCTCCCCTGCTGCTACCAAAAGGGAACATTTTGCATATAGCTGTGTCACAGTAAGTCAAATTTCAGTCAACAGCAATGATAGAAAGAGGTCATTTTTTGCCCCTATACAAGAATACTTCCAGAGAAACATTGAAAAAATATAGCCAAATCTCAAGGAAACACTAAAAATCTTGTTTTTTTTTAATAAATTAAACCACAATATTTATTGGATTCGGAAAAACGAATATCTATAGAGGAAAACATAACTTCTATACAGACGAGAGAGAAAAAGTGGAAGGTGACTCAAACAAGCATTAAAAATATATTTTGAAGGAAACCTACCAGAAAAAAATTCCAATATTGAAGATCCACCATAGATATAAGATACAACAAAGATAAAAGAAAAGAAAAAAAATTGTATGTATGTATATATAAGTATACAAACTTATGAAAAGTTTATACATGTTTATAAGATGTGTATATGTGTATATAAAACTGTATATATATGTAAAAGTATATGTATGTATGTGTATGTATGCTAAGCACATACACATTTATGTACACCTATATGTGTATACATGCAGATACATTTACTTTTGTAAACTTATAAAAATGTATATACTTTTACACACTCACATATATATACACACACATACATACACACATATATACACAGGTCAATTTCTAAAGAAATTAGATCATTTTAAGTATCTAGCAGAAGATTTCATGGAATTTCTACCAAGTTAAAAACACAATATTTAAATAACATGGATGGAAAAGAAGAAAAATTTCAATACTGTAATTTATGAAATGAGCCCAATATTGATATCATAATCCAAAAAGGATTGAATAAAAAGGAATCATAGCTATAACACTAACAAAAGTGGCCTATATAAAGTATTAATAAACAAAACCCAATACTGTATCCGTGAATAAATCTATTTTATGTGTTATGCAGAATAATCTTTATAATCCAGTGACTTTTAGCAATAAAAAATGGTTCAGTGTTATGTAAACTGGTGACTTAATTAATAATTACTATTAACTAGAGAAAATGTAAGTTGTGATAAAGTTTAGAAATAGACACGTCAATACATATAGGGAATTATATAACCTAGTAGTATTTTGAATGAAAGAAACAGTTGAACTGCTCAATAAATGGCATTGAAATGGCTGAAGTTGTAGGGGAGAGTTAACTTCAATTTACACAGGTACAAATTTTAAATAGGTTAAATACGGTTAAAACAGCATTATAAAAATACTTCAAATGCATATTTTTAATTTTATAAACGCAAAGTGGATTAAGGAATTGTAACTACATTACAAAGTCCAGTTACCATAACAGAAAGATATAGAGACAATTACTAAAAACCGAAAGCAAAACAAAACTAAAAATTGTCCATCAAAAATCAACAGAATACAAACTGGGAAACTATTTGCCAATCAAAGCACAGTAAGTGTGCTAATATGTCCATTTTATAAAATGCTTATAAAAATTCATACAAAATGACTAAATGAACATGAAATGGTAAATATTTAAGTAGACATTTCACAGAAACTGAAATACTAATGGCATTTAAACACATGAAAGATGCTTAGCCTCTCTCAGAATGAAAATAATTTACATATAAACTGAAGAGTAAAATACTTAACCAATATATTGACTATGATGAAATATTTTTATAACATGGTTTCTTCAGGACTCAGGAAAACCTACTAAAATAAATATAAATTTTACACACTTTATAAAGAGCACTTTGATATTAGCAAATAACATTATAATGTGTAAAAATTCTGAGGTTTAGTAATTTAATTTCTAGAAATTCAGGCATATATGATGTAGAAAATTTGAATTACAGTGACTCTTGAACATTGAGGAGGTTGAGGCACTAACCTAGTACCCTCGAAAATTTGAGTCCAATTTTTGACTCCCCAAAGACTTAATCACTAATGGCCTACTACTGACCAGAAGCCTTACAAACAACATAACCAGTGGATTATATATATTTTGTATGTTATCTGTATCATACACTGTATTGTTAACACAACATAAGCTAAAGAAAAGAATGTTACTAAGAAAATCATAAGAAAGTGAAAATATATTTACTATTCATTAAGTGGAAGTGGATCATCATAAAGATCTTCATCTTCATGCTGAGTAGGCTGAGGAGGAGGAGGAAGGGGAGGGCTTGGTCTTGCTGTCTCAAGAGTGGCAGATATGGAAGAGTCAGTGGAAGTGAAAGGGAAGGCAGGAAAGGCAGTCACACTTGTTGTAACTTTAATTTAAAAAATTTGCATATAAGTGGGCCTGTTCAGTTCAAACTTGTGTTGTCAAGGGTAACTGTTTATTAAAGTTATTATGCATTGGCACAGAGCTGTTCATAGTGAAATGTTGTATATAACTTAAGTGTCAGTTCAGGACTACCCAGATAAATTAGAGCGAACCTGTACAATGGAATAATATTTAGCAAAAAAAAAAAAAAAATGAGCAAGTCATTTTTAGAGAAGGATCATCCCAATATGTATTTAACGTGAATGCAGAATGGTGCTGAGATGTATGTAGTATGATACTAGTTTTGTAACATAAGGACAAAATATTTGTAAAAAAATTTGCTTCTATCTGCCTAAAACCATTGAAAATATTAACAAGAAACTAGTAATATGATTATATTTTGAGTAATAGTTGTACTGAGTGGACTGAGGATGATTTTCACTGAATAACCATATATATTTAGGTATCTCTTTAATGGCTTAGCTACTCAAAAACTAAATTAAGTTATATCAAGGGCAACTTATTCCAATGAGCAGGATTAAAAATATTTCTAACATAAATATTATAACTTAAATATATCTACTTATTAAGAGACAAAGTAAATGTAAATGCCTAAAATACTTCACTATTCTGAATATTTCATTTGGACCAAAGATGGAAATAATTAAGAAATCAATGTTTTTTTTTTTTTTTTTTTTGAGATGGAGTTTCACCCTTGTTACCCAGGCTGGAATGCAATGGCGCGATCTCGGCTCACCGCAATCTCTGCCTCCTGGGTTCAGGCAATTCTCCTGCCTCAGCCTCCCGAGTAGCTAGAATAACAGGCACACGCCACCATGCCCAGCTAATTTTTTGTATTTTTAGTAGAGACGGGGTTTCACCATGTTGACCGGGATGGTCTCGATCTCTTGACCTCGTGATCCACCCGTCTCGGCCTCCCAAAGTGCTGGGATTACAGGCTTGAGCCACCGCGCCCAGCCAGAAATCAATGTCTTTTAAAAAAATCTTAGTCTAATAAAGTACCCTTAACTATTTGTTGCTTAAACTTCATCACTTTAAATTTTACCTGTAAAGCCATGAAAATACTTAAAGTTAGAGGGAGAAGAGAAATAAGTAGCTATTCATCTGAATACATTACAGTTGAGTTACAGTTGATCTTTAAATAACCTGGGTTTCAACGACACCCCTCCATAGATAGTAGATTTTCTTCACCCTCTGTCATCCCTAAGACAGCAGGACCAACTGCTCCTCTTCATCAGCCTACTCAACATGAAGACAACGTAGATTGAGACCTTTATGATAATCCATTCTTACATTATGAAAAATACATATATTTTTTCTTCCTTATGATATTAACATATTCTTTTTTTTAGCTTATTTTATTGCTAAAAATATAAATATATATATAAAACAGACAAAAAGATGTGCTAATTGACTGCATGTCTTATTGGTAAGGCTTCTGGTCAACAGCCGGCTATTAGTAGCTATTAGAAGGCAAAAGCTTTATGGGGATTTTCAACTGCTCTAGGAATATTGTTCCTAACTCTAGAGCTGTTCAATTGTCAACTATATACTTGCATATTTTGTTAGTGCAGTAAGATGTCCAGTTTAGAATACTAGGAGTTGCTGAAAACTTTTCTATTTGACTCCCCATGAGTAATCAACCAGTAGCCAAATACTGATTATAAAAATCTCTACGTATGTGTGTGTGTAGGGGTGTGTGTGTGTGTGTGTATGTGTGTGTGTAGATATGTGTGTATTTGTGTAGGTATTGGATACTTTTTATTACTATTAATAAATAGACCTAAAGACTCCTCTCTGTTTTGCTGAGACTGTTCATTAATTAATTTACTATGTACTAAGTATATTTCACTATTTTGTTGTAAAGTTTTATATAAACATCTCTCTTTCATGATGCTTGTGAGGTTATTCTAGAAAGAGGCCATGATTTTTTTCATCACTATGGCTTTGTCATTTTACAAAGTGAATGACAACAACGGTTTGTTGAACAAATGCATTGATATGAGATCTACTTCATTAAAATGCAAATGAATGCATTATGGAAATAAGAAGATATCATATTGAAAATTATGACTGTGACTCTTCTCTTCCAGCTTATCTACATTTTTTGCTTCAGAATAATTCTTACTTTTCTAATAGTTCATAGGAATTACAAAGGGTCTAGTCCAAAATGCTTATCTCCTATCTGTTATCCAACAACAGGAGGCCTTCAAGCTGTGTATTTTCAATTACTTTATAATTACATACATTTCATGATTGAATTCCAATTGAGGAACATGTTTTCTCATGGATACAAAAAGTCTTATCATTGCCAAGGTGCAGCCACTTCTGACAATTAACATTATTTACTATTTATATCAATAACTGTTTTTCATTTTCATTCAAAGACTGACAATTAACATTATTATTTACATTAATAACTGTTTTTCATTTTCAGTCAAAGATGCTAAGAGGGACAAAACATTAATTCAGCATTTTTCTTCTTTTTTATCACATTCATGGACGTGTTGAGATGAAATTTAGAAACAGAGGTAAAGAATAACTCTCATCAGAGATATAAGAAGAAAACTCCCTTATGTAGAAAAACATATTAATATAGTTCTTTAGGCCAAAGAAAACACCATTATCCTCACACACAGGGCAGTTTTGGGGTTTTGATATGGTTTGGCTCTGTGTCCCCACCTAAATCTCATCTTGAATTATAATCTCCATAATCCCCACCTGTGATGACAGGACCTGATGGGAGGTGATTGGCTCATGTGGACAGTTTTCCCATGCTGGTCTCATAATAATGAATGAGTTCTCACAAAATCTGTTGGTTTTATAAGTGCTTGACAGTTCCTCCTATGCTCCTTCTTTCTATCTCTCTCTCTCATTCATGCTCTCTTGCCTGCTGCCATGTAAGACATGCCTGCTTCCCCTTCTGCCATGATTGTAAGTTTCCTGAGGCCTTCCCATCTGTGCTCATGGACCTGTGAGTCAATTAAACATCTTTTCGCTATGAATTTCCCAGTCCCTGGCAGTTTTGTATAGCAGCGTGTAAAAGGACTAATACAGGATTTATCTAAATACAAATTGAAAATATCCATTCGCCATACTGCCTCTGCCAATCTATGACTGACAACTCTCAGGGACAACTCTGATTCAGGCAAGCAGGCTTACACTGACTACACCTGTATTACAAAATGCTTCCAATTCCATCTCAATCTAATTACAGAAGTGTAGCTATCTAAAGTCTACTTTGTATATCTAGTATACCTAACTTGAAAGTATGTGAAATTATGAAAAGGCAAGGAATGACCTTTAATCTCTGTTATTTTCCCTAAATTGTTTAAGCACACCATTTTAAATTCCAATAGGCTATTGAAATATTTGGCAATTCCAATAATAAAAATTATCTAGACTTTAAAAAAACTCAGATGTTGCAATATATCCATTCTTTTTTTCTGTTCTTTTAGAATTTTTTTTCTTAGTAATAGTCTTTAAAATAATTAGTTATAACAAACATTTAAACAAAGTTTCAAAGTATTTATTATGTACCTGATACTGTGCTTTATAATTTATGGAAATTATCTAACTTAATTCTTAAAAACCCTTTGAAATAATTATTAGTATTGTTCACTCTTACAGATGAGGACATCAGGCTCTGATTTATTACTTTCCATTTTCACTTGAACAAATTCCATTCCAACACTTCAAAAAGACAAAACAAAACTTTTATTGTCAGTGTTACAAATAAAATTCACTTTGAAAGTCTAATGTAAACTTTTAATTTACTTCCTGCCTGATCTTCCTGCAGCACTGAATCTTCCTACTACCTAGAAACTGTTCCTTTATTTCAGGGACAAGATGCCTTCTCTTCCCTCTCATGTCTCACTTGCAGGTCCTTCTTACTTTATTCAGAAACTCATCATTCAATCTCCAACCATATAACTTTGAAATGCTCCACAGCTTACTTTGAGGTCACTTAGTTCATTATCAAGATTCACTGCCCTAGTTTCTAAATTCTGTCTCATGGCTTTAAATATCATTTAGATGCTGAAAATGTAAAAACAAATGCATCTCCAGTCATGGTCTCTATTTTAAAATCCAGAGTCATGTTTAACAATTCAACATTTTTTCTTAAACATACAGTACAGTAGACATTCTCAAATTAATATGCCTCAATCTGAACTCAATCTAACATTTTCATACTCTGATAGCCCCCTTCAGATTTGCTTTTATTCAAAGATTCTGTACTTTATAAAAGCAAACATATAAAAATATTTGCAAAGAGCCCCTGTCTTATTAGCATAGTTCAAAATATTTGAATTATCCTCAACTCCTCTATTTATCTTACGCCGTGCATTGAATCTATCAGGAAATTTATTTGGCACTATTATGTAATATAGCCCTAATAACTGGTTCTTGCCACCACCACCACTTCTGTACTATGTATTTTTCACAACCACCTTTAGATTTTCTTGCTTCTGATTGGCCAGCTCTAAGTTCAATCCAGGAGCCATTGTCAGTTTTTCAAAAGGAAGTGAGAATGTATGACTCGTCTGCTCTCTGGTTTCTCATTTCAGAAAACACATGCACCATTCTTTTTGCACCAAAGAGCACAATCTTTAAAAGTAAAGATTCATATTTTACTTTATATATATTTTATCATTGATTTCCTTGAAATATCTATTTCTGATTAATACAAACCACATATTACTGGAGATTGTTCAGCAGAATAAGAAACAAACTAAATATTATAATACATAACATTCTGAAATAAGGAAAGGCTTCTGATGAATCCTGCCATTTTCAGGAAATTCACCTGGAATCCCATTCTCACAGTATTGGTACTCCTTCATTCTCCCTTTAGCTGGTCACTGTGCACCTAGTCTTTTCACTCTCCATGAAAAAAAAAATTCCTCAGGAAAAGTTCTCACAGAGGAATCATACCTAGATGACCCAAAGCTTCAAATTCTACATTTTCATCTATATATATAAATATATATTTAACTTTAGCAATAAAAAACAAGTAGACTTTAATGCTCTTATACTTTATAATTTATTAAGGAAAAGAAGGAACACGTCTGCAACTACTCCTGCTAAGTTACCAAGGATTTTATCAATACTAATCTTCACAATTCATATTCAAATGCTAAGAATCCCTAATCTCTTTAAAAATACATGAGTATTTCCAGTAATTTGATATAGGACTCTCAAAAGTCATTACATTTTGAGGGTATAATTGAAACAACCTAAACATTAACACCAAGTAATGAATATAATAGTTCACGCATATTAGTTACTACATATGTGCAAGGCATTGTTATATATATGTACACACAAACATGTATGTGTATGCATATATAAAATCTCAATCAATTTTCAAAGAAATATTAGAACTAGTAATTAGACCCAGTTGTTCTAATTCTGTAATCCATGATCTTAAACCATTATAGAATAAACCTTAAAAGATATCAGTATTTTCAAAGACAATTTTGACACTTGCCTTGGGCCAGTTAGTAAATAACTGTGCTCCTTGGTTTCCTCATCTGTCACATGGGTAGATCCGACAGTATTACATGAATATTAGAGTAAGTAATAGAATATTTTAGTCTGTATAAATCTGGAATGTAAAAGGGAAATTGTACATTTTAAGGAGAAAAATGAAGGAACAAAATAGTCTCATTTCCAAGCATACTAAACATAAGGTGTTTCTTACATTTAATTTATACATGGAGGGTAGGTGGGTATACTAACAATTAAGCCCCTTTTATTTGAGAGTTTAGAAAGGGTAGATTGTTCTTATTTAGACAATTGAAATACATTTTAACTTGTGAGCAGGAGGTCATGGAGTTATTCAGAAACAGTGACAAGAAACTTTTTTTTGGCTATTAAAAATGAAAATTAAAAAAAGATGTTAAGCAAAGCCAAGAGTAATCATTTGATTCCAATAAGCAGTTTTTAAAAAGTATTTCATTTGATTATAAGCTCAATTTGAAAGGTTATATGTCTGGTAAACATAAACAAAGAAAAAAGCTCGATAATTAACAAAATACTCTATAGTATTTCTTTTTTCATCTTTTTCCAAGTCATATTCTTGCAAGCGCTGGGAAATTAGTGTTTGTTCAAGATTTAATGACAATATGAATGCCACTGTCAATCTGGATTCGTTAGCTAGAAAGGCAAATCTGATTTACATTAACCTGAGCACCTTAATAACTAATTAAAATCTCAGCCTTCTGGCTAAGTTCTTAGATGTTTATTCTGTTTAACTCAGCAACAAAATACTGTTAGTCACTTTCTTTTGAGAAAGGTGAGTCTAATTTATTGGTACTATTAGGGCATTTTATAATCTGCAACCTGATCATCCTTAACAAAAGATATTGTTAAGGATGACTCAAAGATTTTACAAAATAACTTACTAAAATACAATGCCTGCCACTGCATTTCCAGTGTAATATACTGCAGTGATTATTGTATTTGCACATATTTGTCCAGGTCATGTGTTTGCCTGAAAAAATGTAAAACAAAGAATGCATATAGATTATTAAAGAAATCCTCCCAAATTTCTTCACATATATTAAATCTTAAAACTAAATAGGTTAGTGTACTTTTCTGAATTAAAATAGATTAATAGAATATATTAACTGAAATACTTTGTCCTATTATTTATAATTCTTATTAGACATATGTAATTGACTTTATGGCTGAGCATGAAGACTCTATAAAGGACATTGCTCAAGTATACAATATAATTTTCTTTAATTTTGATCTGAAAGACTGTTACTAGAAAGACTGAAGTTCTGTCAAACAAATTGATTACAATTCTACTGGATTTGGGGACTATGTAGCATCAGTGATAAATTAAAATACTTCATCACTTACTGTATTTAGTATATGATTTATTATGTCCCTATTTTTTATACCCCTCAAAGTTCTTAAGAATATAATGACTGTTCTCAAAATACACTTAATATATTGGTAGCCTATGATTAATCTTTCTGCCCCTCTAGGGGTCTGTATATCTCCCCTTAATCTTGTTTTCCGAATTGCTAAGTATAATTATAATTTTTATCTTTTTCCATGTGACAGCTTTCGGGGAGCCTTCCCTTACCTTAACTGAATCAGGACTCTTTACTTTCAGTAACTTTTGATACATTTGATATTCCTGGATTCTTCATTGCCTCTCTTCCTTTGAATCCATATTTGGATATTCTATGTTTTCATTTCTGCTTATTCCCCTATTTTGCTAGGATGTGTTTTCAAGTAACTTAATTGGGGTACATACAATAATATTATCGATCTGTCAGTCTAAAGCTATCCATTGGATTTCTAGTTGATTTAGGAGGTTTGTTTAAGGTGCATCTTCAACATAGAAGGACTGTTCTTTGGGGAGTGCATGTGTGTGTGTGTAAATCACTTAACTGTGTAATTATAGTTCTATTCTAGTATTATAGTTCTAATTATTTGTTCCACTAGTCTATCTATCCTTACTCAAATCTCACTCCGTTTTAATGTTTTAATCATATATTTAAGTTCTCCATATTTGTACTACTTTGAAAAGATCATTTTGTAATTATGAGTCTATTTCTATATATTTAATACATTTTAGAATCAGGTTGTCTAATCATGGAAAAAGCAATTTGCTGAGATTATGACTAGAATTGCATTATGTCTACAGGTCAGTTTGGGAAACTGCAAGGAAGAAAAGACATTCCCAGACTGAAACTTAATCAAGGAATGCCCAATATTTTCAGAGTTAGATTTCAGAATTTCCTGTGACCCTTTTATGGTTTCCATATCCCCAGTTTTTGAACAAAAATTTCTATAATAGGTATAAATTTCCTTCTACATTGTATGTAGGATAAAGGCAGTAAATTTGACTTTATAATTTCACAGATACAAAGATGGAGAGAATATAGTCAATGAGCTGTACTCAAAAAAGTTCAACAGAGCATCATCAGCAAGTCTAATCCTCTATGCTTCATGTCTTTCTTATTGACAAAATACACCCACCTCCCAAGGCATTCAAGAGTCCCTTCCTGTTACAGCATCGTCTCAAAGTTGCATGGAATTTTCAGTCTCTTTGAATTATACAAATGGGATTAGACTTTAAAATTAATTTTAACTTCTCATAACAATATTGAATCAAAAGTTGTGACTCTTCAAAAAGGTATGTATAGTTTATATGGCCATTGGGATGGCTTGGTTTTACTTCGTGTACCCCAGCCTCTTCAGCAGTCAGTAATATAGTTGCTCTCCACCCCTAATTTGAAAAAATATATTGAAAGAATTTGTTAATCATACTTTAATTTTTTAAAATGAATATATTCTATATGCTTTTGCGCTTATATATATACAAAGAAACATGTTATGTATAGTAGCAAAGTGTGTGTGTGTGTGTGTGTGCACGTGTGTGTACTATACATATATGTGATACTGACTTAGTCTACTTGTTTTGCTATAAAGTAACACCTGAGACTGGGTAATTTATAAAGAAGAGATTTATTTGGCTTGTACTTTGCAAGGCTGTTTGAGAAGCATGGCATCAGCATCTGCCTCTGGTGAGATCCTCAGGCTGCTCAGCTCATGGCAGAAGGTGAAGGGGAGTAGGCATGTGCAGAGATCATGTGGTGAGAAGAAGATGGCAAGAGAGGGAGAAGGAATGTGCCAGGCTCGTTTTAACAATCAGCTCTCATGAGAACTAATAGAGCAAGAACTCACTCATCACCTTGAGATTAGCACCAAGCCTTCATAAGGGATCCGCTCCCATGATCAAAACATGAGGTCCCATCTCCAGCATTGGGAATCTAAACTCAATATGAGGTTTTGAGGGTTAAATATCCAAACCGTAGAAAATACTTACTCAAGTTTTAGTTACTATTTTTAAGCAAATGTTATGCTTTCTCTATCACATCATTCAAATATATAAATGGAATTTTTATGATAATGTGAATAGGAATTTAGAATGAAAATAGCTTAAATAAATGCCATAAGAACTTTTCCTTATGAATATGCTATGAGACTACAGTGAAGACCTCTCAATGTTCATTGTTATTCACAGAAAGTCAAATGTTAAGTTTTTCTCAATTTATTTATTTTAAATTTTCACATTAATAATAGTAATTTGTTTTAAATGTTTATTGCAATGAAATAATGATTAAAACTATAAACTAATGCACAAATGAAAAAATAACAGGCATGTGTTAATAAGACTAGTTTGTCAAATTAAGAGTCGGAGAACAAACATATAAATGAACGAAAATTATAAAAATATGTTACTATGTTAGAGTTACATTGATTTTTATTTTGAAACAAACTCATTGTTCCTTAAAATCAGAATGCAAATGCAAATGTACCTTTAGAATGGAATTTTTTTTTCAATATTAGATCTGCATGGAGAATATTAACTTTCCCTACTTAAATGGAACAATATTAGATTTTAAAAATAATTGTCCTGAAGAAACTGGAAATAAGAAATTTATTTGGCTATTAATTTGCCTAAGGATAAATTCTTGGTTTTGCTTTTATTATTAAAAAAGTTAATCTATTCTGCATTTCCGTTTAGAGTTTCAAAAACAATTACAAAATGAAGCTTAAGTTTTTCTGCCTCATGCTCATTAAAAGCAATGAAACCTCTGGCTGTTTTATGAAAAAATTATTTAAGACTTAGGAAGCTGGAAGCCAGTTAAAATGTGTTGTTTAAATATTCGGAAGACTCTCAGTTAAGATAGTTCTGATGTTACCACTTTAGAACTTACTGGTTGTTTAGAATGAAGAAGTAGGAAAATATCAATGCAAAGGAAATAACTGCAATGGAAAAAAGGGAATTTTTCTCCCTCAGGCTTAGGGAATTTTATACCATATCCCAAGCCTTCTTAAAACAGTTTCCTCCAAAATGAAAAGAAGATCTCTCTCATAATGCAACACAGAAGACAAAAAACAGTTTATAAAATCCAATCCCAAAAGTGAACTTAAAGCACTAAATTGTCTACATAAACCCACAATGCCATCCATGGCATTAATTTGATTCACCTATTGTTGCTTATATTGTATTTGTTCTATATGTATAGCCTATTACTCAGTCACACCAAAACACATTGTGTAGTGACTGTGTTCCTTAGTATTTTTTTCTACTATGTCTTTAAAAATGAAGTTCTACCTTATTTTCATGTTCTCCTAAAATTCTCAAATTTTAACAGAGTTGCATGGATACAAACTCAATGAATGGGCATAAAATGCCTGATTGATTTCTTAAAACTGTATATAAATTGTTATATATCTTCATATAAGTGTTTTTAAGAAAGTTTTCTTAAACTTCTTTAATTGTTAAAGAGGTCATAAAACACAAAATCATTATCGCTAAATTTGTTTATTGGGGTTCAAATCTGTAGAATGTATATGAAGCATATTTTTGTTTAATAAAAATATTTATTTCTTACCTCATTCTCAAGTCTAGTATCTCACATGATACATGGAAGTGCTTACTATGTATTTATTGAATATTTAAATAAACAAACAAACCCAACAGTTTTGGACTCTGAATCCTGAATAAGTTAACTCAATTGCTCAAGCTCACTGAAGCCAGCATGTGCAAGTTAAGACATGCATTTCTGGTCTGTCTGATATAATCACCAAATGAGAACATTTAATGTTCCAAAGAACTGAAAAACACTTGAGACTTCAAGATGCTTACTGTGTTGCTTTCACGAAGAAATATTCGCTGGCCTCTCCCTTTTCACCCACCGAGTTTGCTTATCCCTTTACCTTTGCAAACCTCAGTCATAGCATAATCTATTGCAACTTGCAGTATTGTTTGCTAATCCCCATGGTATAAATGCTTCTACCAAGGCTGATTTTCAGCTATTCATGTGATGTCATGGGACACAAAGTTCAGAAGAAATGAACATGGTGCGTTCAATCCAGCTGATAGTGTAGTGGCTGGCTCAGTACATAAGTTCAGTATTCTTGATTTCCACCAATGAACTGGCATGACTTGATTCTCCAACAGGTTAAACTTTATTTAGTTCAAAATAGATATTTATTAATTGGGTGGGAGTGTAAAGTATGTAAATTTTTAGGCATACTTCTCAGATTTCAAACAAGAAAGGAAATAGAAGGCATATCAGATCACTTAGCTTTAAATATCAATTTTTTTGTTTGTAGCAGGCTTAATTCACTGTCACAAGATTTTTGCCTAGGGATAGACATTGAAACACTACTCTAGGCACTGTTATAAAGGGACATTGAAGATGAAAAGATAAATTAACATTTTAAATTAGGTAAGATTAAAATAGGCACACTATGCTGGCTTATTGAGGTGGGCTCAAAGAAATCATAGGAGCTGGTAAAAGCAGAAAAGGAAAACAAACAGAAGAGTGAGTCAACCAGAAATATAAAAAGCATATGAAGGAATTAAGGAGCAATCAATAGTCTTAAATATGAACTACCTAGAGGATACAAACAGTCTCTAGAAGAATACTCCTCTTTCAGTGGTCAGCAAGGAAATATAGACCCCAGTGCTAATACTGCATGAAAATGAATTTGGCCAATCCCCTGAATGAAACTGGAAGCAGATTCTCCCTAGAGTCCCCAGATAAGAGCTTCAAATGACTGACACCAAACATCTGACACACAAAATTGTAGGATAATAAATAAGTGTTAAGTTGCTAAATTTGTGGTACATTTGTTGCAGCAGTTATAGAAAAGCAATATAGTGGGAGGGAGAGACAAAGTTTACTGTAATGCCTTTGAAAGTTGTTTAGAGATCTGATGAAGTGAAAAATACATACCTGGATTTTACTAGGGCTGGTGATCCAAGCCTGCAGCAGCAGGAGGAGCAGCTGCACATCAAACCAAATTTCCTTTGCTTCTATAAGGTAGCAGTCATGAGTCATTTATGGATAGGGCTGAAGACGAAAGTTCTAAGCTCCTTAAAAAAAAACTATTTGCTTTTACCAAGCTAATATGTTGTACCTCTCTCCCCACTCATTTTTTCTTTGAAATATTATTAAACTAATTTCAGTCTTCATGTGTAAATTAAAGTTATTTATCTACCTGGGTTGCTGAAAGAATGACTGTTTAGATTTGTGTTCAGTCCACTCTTCATAGACTGAAACTAAATAAGAATAATGTAACACGGATAATGGCATGCATAATGAGGGAAACACAGGATAATCATCTTAGTGTGAGATGCAAAAGGGTGTTTATTTTCTAATCTGATATTTAAAAATACTATGCTTAATTAGATTTTAAATTACTAACATGGATCTTATGTAAAGTAAAAACAGTGATACAAAGACATACACCTATTTCAGGTTTTTAAAAGACAAAAGAAAGAATTTTATATCCCTTAAAACATATCACCAACGATATAGCTGGTAATTATGGTGAATAAGACTTTAATATTTCAATTAGGATTGCTAAAATTAAAATATAACTAGGAAAGGTGTTATAATAAAGTATAAAACAATTTTGTTTTTCAAACAGTAACTTTACAAAGGGGATTAAGTCAGACTAGCCTAAAACCAGAATACCAGATGTTCCCACAAACCAATGTTCTTAGAAAATTTATTCATAAATATACATTGACTAATAGATTGTTACTAGGATTTCTGCACTGAAAGCCTAGGATGCTGGCTACTGAAGTGATTAAAAAACAAGTACTAGCTTTATTTCCTGTTCTCAATAATACTACAATTTAATTAGAGAAGGCTGACTACTGCACATAAGATAATTAGCAAGTAATGCAAAACAGTATAAATTTATGTGATAAATGTGGCACCAACTTTAGTTCAAGAACACTACTTTATCTAAAACTAATAATATAAACACCCTTTGAAGAAAAAACAAAACAAAAGAGCAAATGACCAAAGGAGAGGAGATATATTATAAATAAGCTCTTATCATAGCTTCTTCATACTGTTTTTAAGAATCTAAGCCCCTTCTGTTAGAACTGATATCACAGTAATTACGGTTTTTCTCCTCTGTGCTGTCTTGTTCTGAAAGTTCATATGGATTTTTAGGCTTCTGTTTATATAACATTTTATTTTCTCTGAGAAAAAAAGGTTTTCATTATTAAAAAGAAATGTTATGCAATTATTAGGTTCTCAAAGATACTGTTCAATGTTGTCCTTGTATTTTCAACAAAGTAATCAGCTTCTGCTCAAAGAGAGAAGCGTCTATTATTCACATACAATCAGATCAAGTATAATTTTTATGTGACTCTGGAAAGAAACCCACACATCTTTTAGATTGCAGAATATGTAAAGCAGGCTCTGATGCTTATTATAATGAATATTTTATAACATGATGAATGGCTGATAGAAAATATAACATTTATTTTGATTTATCAGGAACAAAACAACTGAAACAATGTATGATAATCTTAATTTTAAAACATCTAATAAACAGCCATCCTTACCTTACGGTTTTTCTTCTTATCCATCTTCATTTCTTTTGATTTACTCAAGAACTAGATCTATTAAGCACAAGAGGCACTCACATCCCTATTTTGTTCTGATTACATTTCAATTATCCCTTGATTCCCTGTTTGTCACAAAATCTGTGAATTATAATTTGGCTTCTCATTTAGTTTTCTCTCTAGGAAGAAAATATGCTGACCGGAAGAAGTGTGTATTTAGTCCTGTTGGCAGTTGTATTTAATATCAACACCCCCTCAATTAACTTTCTGGCACAGAAATCACTCTATCTTAAATTGAGTTTATACAAGGTACTATTATTCAGTTTCTTCAATCTTGAGAATTAAAACAATCATATTTTTGGTTTTGTAAATGTAAGAAACAAGTATTTTAATATAATAAACTTAAGGGTTTTATTCCAGTCCTGGAAAATAAACAGATGACCCTCCTCTGATTACACTCTTTTTCTTGAATTTAAATTTTAAACAAAATATAAACTTTTTAAAAATTTCCCAAACCTGCATCACTTGAACCCAGGAGGTGAACCCTGCAGTGAGTTAGGATCTTGCCACTGAACTCCAACCTATGCTACAAACTAAAACTCTTTTCCTAAAAAATAAAATAAAAATTTAAAACTTAAAATGATACACTTTTGATTAAATATATTCAACGGTATCTCATTGCAATTTGAATAAAACCCATGCTGCTCAGCATGCCTGTTTCAGTCTTTTTTGGCTACTATAGCAAAATAGTATAGACTGACCAGCCTGCAAGCAACAGAAGTGTATTTCTCACAGTTTTGGAGACTGGAAAGTCCAAGATTAAGGTGGCAGCAGATTCTCTGTTGGGTGAGGGCCCACTTTCTAGTGCATAGATAATGTCTTCTGTGTCCTTACATAGGGAAGGGAGCAGGGGATTACTGTAGTGTGTCTTTTATAAGCCCACTAACCCTTGTTCATAAGGATTCCCTTCTTGTGACCTAATTATCTTCCAAAGGTCTCATCTCCTGATACTGTAACCTTGGGTATTAGAATTTTAACACATGAATTTTGAGGGGACACAAAGATTCAAATCATAACAATACTCTAAAAAATACTTCTTTAACTTTGCAAATATATCTCCTTGCTTAATTTGCATTAACTTTACCAGATATTTCATCCTTCAAATTGCCAAATATTTTTATACCACAAGGTATTTGTAATATTCCATCAATTTAGCAGAAATTGCCCCTATCATTTTTACTTTTTTAATTCAAATGAATAAAATATAATCTGTGTTTTGATTGCTTACAACTAGTAGACATCTGAAACACTCCAGAATTCAATGATATAATGGCAAAGATAATGCTAGAGGTGTGAAAAGTTGGCTATAGAAATACATTGTAACATGTTTAATACAGGCCAGGGTAAAATCTTCAGTAATTACAAATATACAAGTATAAATAGTACATCAACTATTTCAAATTTTCAAAGCACATCAACTTTGACGATTGATAGTTTGTTAAACTTTCTGCTAAGAATTATTTTCCTTTCTCCAACACACTTTTTTTTCTGGACAAGAGTCTTACTAAGGTTGCCCAGACTGAAGTGCAGTGGCATGACCACAGCTCACTGCAGCCTCAACTTTCCAGGCTCAGGTGATCGTCCCACCTTATCCTCCCGAGCAGCTGGGACTACAGGCATGTGCCACCAAGGCTGGATAATTTTTGCATTTTTAGTGGAGATGGGATTTTACAATGATACCCAGGCTGGTTCTGAACTCCTGGACTCAAGCAGTGCACCCACCTTGGCCTCCCAAAGTGCTGGAATTATAGGCGTGAGCCACTGCCTGTGGTCCTCTCTCAAATATACTTCTGAGTAGCCACATGAAATGGGTTGAAAGGCTTAGGTGGGAATGTGGTAGGTAGTGATAAAATTAGAAATAGAGATCCTCTTCTACATAGGGAAATCATAAAATATTGGGACAAAGATATAAGCTATGTAGGACTCTAGAGGAAATTTTGAACTTAATATGGTGTTGATATGAGAGTTAATGTTATTGAAAGCCCAATCCAGAAGTAGTTGACTATAGTGGAAATGTTGAGATCTTTGAAAATGACATCAATAGCTTGCTAGCATTCTTGCTTTTTCAAAATTAAATAGCAAATGTTCTGCTGCTGGCCAACTAGAATGCTAGGAGACCTAAACAGCTCTGTATTAGTTATACAATGATAAAGAAGAAAATCTGTCTACCATAAAGGAAGTGACAGTCTCATTCTGACAATAGAAACATGCTTGTAAAAATCAGAATAAGATATGATTAAAAAAAATAGATTACCCAGGTCACAGCTCAGAGAATCACAAAATAAATTTTAGAGGTCTTTAAAATAACATAAAATATTCCCAAATGGAAAAAAATGTCAGAAAAAATAAGTAGGAGAATGTGTATGAAACTATGACAGAAATAACTGTTAAGCTCATTACCTATAACTTTAGCCATGAAAGTAGAAAATATTTCAGACGATGAGAAGAGGAGATGATAAATGGAACCTCTGACTACTCCCCATTTGCGTACTAACTAAAAATGAGTCATCTAACAAGAAAAGACAGACAGGATGTCAAGGGAGGGTTTCAAGAGATTAATAGAGTAAGGGACTGGGAATAAAGGTAGAATAAAGGTTATTCCAGACTTGGAGATATTAGCCAATTATTTAGGAATAATATCAAATAAATTTTAAATACAGATTCTAAACTAATTATAATTTGGGGATGTGGAAAGTCTTTGGTGACACTAGCAAAAGGCATTTCAAATAAGTGCAAGAAAACTTTACTAATATACCTGATAATTCAGTGGTTGGCAACAAGATTATTGAAGTTGGCATCAGAATATTACTTTAAACATGAATTAACAATTACGTGTCTCAGTAAAATAGTGGTCTTTTTTATTGATTCTTGATTTACTTTCTATGATCTCTGACATTTAAATTTTATATCATAAAATCTCTTTCAGTGTACTTCATACAAATTTTTTCTAGTTTCTTTACTGTCCTAAATTTTTTAAATCTTCAATGATACATATTTTTTCTTTTATTATATTGGTTTTTAAATGTGGTTGCATTTTTAAAATTTTTTTTTGTCAGAAAAATAGTGTGTAAGGAAAATTTGGATTTTCATTTCATATCCAATCTTAGTATCTTATTTGCTGTATTAATTTACTTTTTATCTCTAAACTGCCAAAGCTTTTAGTAAGACCCTCTAAAAATTTTTGCTTGTCAAGTTTTTTTTTTCCTTTTCAATACAAACTCACAAATTTCTGATTTTCTTTTAACCATATTTTTTTTCTAACACTCATCCTGAATATCCTCCTTAGAGCCATACTGAATTTAAATGCTAGGCTTTCAGAGTTCACAGTTAGGGAAGAGAAGATGATTACTAGCTTCTTTTTTACAAGACAGTTTCAATAGGAAACAACAGACAGTCTTTATATTCAGTGTTCTCTAGTTCATCCAAAAGCATTAAAATATTTTATTTCAGTTTTTATGCTTTCATACTTCCTCAAAAATTTGACAATTTTATATATTAATTGTTAATTTAAATAGTGTTTTAATTCGGTGATACATATAATTGCTTCTGAATGGGGCAGGCTTTTAGAAATCAAATATAGCAATGTGAGTAGAGTTCCGTTCAGATAATGCCACTGAGGTTTATTCTGTGCTTAAGATGAGAATGGAAAGATATTAATGTGCCCTCTGTCACTCTCTGTTATGTAAAATTATCAGGAGAAGCCACGTGATCTCACTGTCTTTAATGTTTTTATCACCTTGAAACAAGTTTACAGTAGCAGCTAGCCAGCATTTAGGGGAGAGAGCCTCCATGTTATAGAGTCTAAGGTGAAAAAAAACTGCTAACTTAATAACTGTTTGACCTCAGAAATCCATAAGCCACTTGTTTCCCACCATAGAAATAAAAAAAGTGAAGACCTTGCCTTTGGACTTGTCTTGTTCTTAAAATGATGCATGGTTTTCCCTGATTGTGGGTACCTACTTATGTTTCACTTAGGTTCATTTAATCAAAATCAATGCCAACTTATCCGGTCTGGTTTTCATTTAAAAGAAAGGTTTGTTGAGAGAAAAAGAGTTTTCTCTCATAATCAAAATTAATCAAACAGAGAAGGAAGCCATTATCTCACCTGTCCTATGGGGATTCTATTTTGGGATAAGCCAAGTTTAGGTGAATGCTAAATATATATGGGAAATATAAACAAAAGGTTTATAATGCAAATACCGTGCTGTCAACAATGATTAAATTTAATCAGTCTTTAGCTCTAGCTTCCAGTTTATGGAATATACTAAGAATATAGCAGACTGTTAAATGACATGAGTAGAAATCAGCCAGATAAATCTAGGAGGTGAGACATATTCATAAACTGAGTCAATATATTTCCACTGAATAATGAAATGAAAATAATGCCATGAAAGCAAAGAAACTAAACAAAAAAGGCATAATAATTATAATAACCACATGACTGATATTAAGCATTTAAATTTTGTTTTGCTTCTTATTTCAAATAATCTATGTCTAAAATTAACTTTTGAATATAGGAAGATGTGAATATAGACTAGAGTGTTAGGCAGTTTCTGCATTGCTATAAAAAAATTTATGAAATAAGAACTTTAATTGGCTCCACAGTTCTGTAGGCTGTGTAGGAACCACAGTGCCAACATCTACTTCTGCCGAGACCTCTGAAAACTTACAACGTTGGTGGAACATGAAGAGGAGCCAGTGTGTCACATGGCAAGAATAAAAGTAAGAGAGAACAGAAAGAACCAGATTACTTAAAACAACAAGCTCTCAGGTGAACTAACATAACCAAGGAGATAATGCTACCTTTCTGAGGGATCAAACGCTACGATCCAGTCACATCTTATCCAGGCCCCACTTCCAACATTGAGAACTGCATTTCATTACGAGATTTGGAGGAGACAAACATCTAAACCATTATGCTTCAGGCTCCCTGCAAATATTATGTTCTTTTTACATTTCAAAATACAATCATGCCACGGAAATTGTTCCCTGAATTCTTAACTTGTTCCAGCATTAACTCAAAAGTCCCAAGTCTTTCTGTAGATTAGTTCCTTCTACCTATGAGCCTCAGGTAAAAAACAAGTTATTTACTCCAAAAATGCAATGGTGGTACAGGCATTTGTTAAACATTACCATTTCAAAAGGGATAGTTGACCAAAAAGACCCCATGCAAGTCTGAAAACCAGTAGGCCAAGCAGAAAATCTTAAAGCACTCACATAATTTTTGACTCCATGTCCTGCATACTGGTGCAAGCACTGGGCTCCCAAGGTGTTGGGTAGCCCTGCTCCTGTAGCTTTGCAGGGTGCTGCCCCCATGGCTGCTCTCATGCACTGGAATTGAGTGCTTGTAGATTATTCAGGTGTAGGGTGCAAGCTGAATCTATCATTTCTGGGTTCTGGAGGGCTGTGGCTCCCTTCCCATTAGGTTCTATGTAGGGACTCCAACATCAAATTTGCCCTCAGCATTGCCTTAGTAGATTTTCTGTATGGGGGCTCCTCCCCATGGCAGGCTTCTGCCATGGCATCCAGCTTTTTTATAAATCCTCTGAAATTTAGATAGAAGTTTCTAAGTTTCCTTTCTGCCTGTGTTATGAACATCTGCAGACTAACACCACAAGGAAACTGCCAAGGCTTATAGCTTGCACCCAGTGGAGAAGCAGTATGATCAGTATCAGGGTCCTTTGAACTGCAGCTGGAGCTGAAGCAGTGGCGATGCAGAGAACAGCCTGTGGAGGTAACACATGGCATTGGTGCCCAGAGTATGGCCTAGGAAAACATTGCCTCTTAGACCCCTGGGCCTTTGATGGGAGGAGCAGCCTAAGAGATTTCTTAAATGACTTAAAGGCCTTTCCCCCATTTGCTTGGTTATTAGCACTTCTCTCCCTTTTAATCATGCTAATCTCTCTAGCAAGTTGTTGCTCCAAAGCCTTCTTGAATTCTTTGTCACAAGATCAGGCTGCACATTTTCCAAATATTTATGCTCCGCTTCCCTTTTAATTATAAACTCCAACTTTAAGTAATTTCCATGCTCTCATATCTGATAATGGGCTGTTAGTAGTAACCATTGTCACTTCTTGAATATGTTTGCCGCTTCGAAATTTCTTCTGCCGGATACCCTAAGTCATCACTCTTACTAAGTTCGATCTTCCATGTGTTCTTAGGACATGCAGTCAAGTTCTTTGCTAGAGTGTAACATGGTACTCCAGTTACCAGTAACTTTTTTATCCATCTGAGACCTTGTCAGGCTGGCTTTTATGACCCATATTTCTATCACCGTTTAGGTCAAAATTACTTAACAAATCTCTCAGAAATTATAAATTTTCTTCATTGTCCTATTTTCTTCTGAGCCCTCAAACTCTTCTAACCTCTGTTACCTGGTTCTAAAGCTAATTCCACATTTTCAGGTATCTTCAGTACTAATGTTTTGTATTAGTTCATTTTTGCATTACTGTAAAGGAATACCTGATACCGGGTAATTTGTAAAACAGTTTAATTGGCTCACAGTTATGTAGGCTGTACAGGAATCATAGTGCCAGCATCTGCTTCTTGTGAGGGTCTCAGGAAGCCTATAATCATGACAGAAAATGAAGGGGAGCTAGCATGTCTCATGGCAAGAATGGGTGTAAGGAAGAGAGGAGAGTATTCTGGACTCTTTTAAACAATCAAGTGTTATGATAACTAACTGAAAACTCATTCTCACCCCCAAGGGGCTGGTGGTAAACCATTTATAATGTATCTGCACCTGTGATCCAATCACCTCCCACCAGATCCTACCTCCAACATTAGAAATCACATTTCAGCCTGAGATTTGGAGAGGACAAACATCCAAACCACATCAACTAGGTAGTAAATTATGTTAAAAAACTATTGTTATTTCATAGGTGGGATAATTGACTTACATGTAGGTTTTTTTAAGTCCTTGGTTTTTAGAAATATGTAAGGAAACATTTATAAATATAATAGAATATTTAAGGGTTTGTTTTTAAAATACTATATTATTTAAGAAAATAATGAAGGGATAGGTGAAGCATTTATGGCAAAATACTAATTATTAAAAATGGGTGCCTTGAGTACATTGATTTTTCTAAATCTTAGATTTTAAACTTTAAACATTTTTTTAACTACAAAAATGTTAGTCATGACCTATTAAAATGATTTCAGAACTTATTAACAGTTAAAATCTGCGATAAAAAATTTATATATCAATAATTAGGTCGTGAAAGTGAATTCCCTTTTATAATTTCTGTTTTCTCTATTATTTTCTAATATTCTCAATGAAATTATATACCTTAAAATTTGAGGTAGCATCATTTTTGTTGTTATTGTACAATTTCAGTTTTAATACTATTTATTCCTGAGAATATTAGAAAGCCGTGCAATCTATGATAAATAATTTTATTTCATATATTTGGCACTAAAAATATAACCTCTGTAAAACTTCATTTCCACATGGTTCTCAAAATATAATATACTACAAATTACTATTAAAAAGTGAGCCCTGGATTCTATGAAATTATATTTAAAGTAAAAAATATATAGGTTTTATGATGATGTTATCAGAACCATCCCACTGAATAATAAATAATGTTTATTGGGCAGAATCTGGTCAGCCCTGTTGGATGTGCACACAAGGTATTCTGCATCAAAGACAGATTTCTTATTTACTCTTTATAGCAAAAAAATATGTATGTGTGGCCTTTCTTGTTCAAACATAAGCTCTGGGGCAATGTGATAAAAAAATCTGCAACATGAGTTGCCAAACATTCCATAGATGAGGAATAGAAATAAATAGATATTTTCTGTGTCTATAGTGGAAAAAGACAGACATCGCCCTACATCCTACCAGAAAGAAGAAGTGGAGGAGGGAAGAACATTTTCTCCTTTTATAAAAGATGGAAAGGATCCTGGGTTCTCATTATAACCTTTAACAAAATTGTGTATTTATTTATTTATTTTAATAACTAAAAATTTTATATGTTTCTGGTGTACGACACAATGTTATGGTGTATGCGTATGTTGTGGGATGACTAAATTAAGCTGACTAACATATATGTTACCTCACATAGTTAATTATCCTTTTGTGTGTATGGTAAGAACCCTTAAAATTTACTCTTTTGGCAATTTTTAGCTCTACAATATGTTGTTATTAACTATAATTATCATGTTGAACAATAGATCTCCTGAACGAATTCCTTCTGTTTAATTGAAATTCTAACCAGTATTACTCTCCTTCTTCATCATCTGGGATCCATCATTCTACTTTCTGCTTCTGTGAGTTCAACATTCTGAGATTCCACATGTAAATGCGGGTATTTGTCCTTCTGTTCCTGGCTTATTTCACTAAGCATAATCTCCCCTAAATTCATCCATGTTGTTCAAATGAAAACATTTTCCTTATTTTTTTTTGAGGCTGAATAATATTCCATTGTGTATAAACATCACATTTTCTTTATTCATCTATTGATGGACACTTAAGTTGATTCTATATTTTAGCTATTTTGAATATGCTGCAGTGAACATAGGAATGCAGATGTTTCTTTGCAAGGTTGATTTCATTTCCTTTGAATATATGCCCAGAAGTAGACTTGCTGAATCATATGATAGTTCTATTTTTCACTTTTTGAGGACCCTCGATACAATTTTCAGTAATGGCTGTAGTAATTTACATTTTCATCAACAGTGTACAAGTGTTCCCTTTTCTCTACATCCTCATCAGTGGTTTCTATCTCTTACCTTTTAAATAATTGCCATCATAACAAATGTGAGGTGCCATTTCATTGCAGTTTTAATTTGCATTTTTACCTGAGATGAGTGATGTTGGACATTTTTTCATATACCTGTTGGTAATTTGTCATCTTAAAATTTTTTTTCAGTCCCTTTGTCCATTTTATAATCAGGTTATTCACATGGAATTATGAAAACCCTGAATAGCCCAATCAAACCTCAGCAAAACAAAGAAGCAAAAACTTAGAGGCTTCACATTGCCTAATTTTAAATCTACTACAAAGCCATAGTAATCAAATGAGTATGGTACTAGGACAAAAACAAACATATAAACCAGTGTAACAAAGCAGAGAATCTAGAAATAAATCCACACGTTTATGGTCAACTGATCTTTGGCAAAGGTGCCAAGAACACACTAAAGGAATTTGTTTAATAAATGGTATTAAGAAAACTGGATATTCACAGGCAGAAAAATAGAATTGCACCTCTCTCTCACGCCATATTGAAGAATCAACTCAAAATGGATCAAAATTTTAAAGAGGAATAACACAGAAGAAAATCTTCTTGATAATGGCCTTGGTTAAGGTTTTTTTAGTTAGGATTCCAAAAAGTATAGTCAGCAAAATTAGACAACTACGTCTGAATCTTGGTGACACCCTGTCTCTACTAAAAGCACAAAAAATTAGCCTGGCTTGGTGGCGCATGCCTGTAATCCTACCTACTCGGGAGGCTGAGGCAGGAGAATCCCTTGAACCAGGGAAGCAGAGGATGTGGTGAACTGAGATTGCGCCATTGCACTCCAGCCTGGGAAACAAGAGCGAAACTCCGTTTAAAAAAAATAGTTTCTACACAGCCAGAGAAACAAACAATGGAGAGAAGGGACAATCTATGGATTGGGAGAAAATATTTGCAAACCACACATTTGATAGTGGGTGAATATCCAAAATACATAAGAAACTCAACTCCATAACAAGAAACCAAATAACCCTAACGTTTTTTAAATGTGAATACCTACACAGATGGAGCTCCAGTTTTCCTGGCACCTTGGAGCTTAACCTGGGAATTTAGCTGGGGATTTTTACAGGAGTACTGAAAAATCTAGAGAAATTGCATTTCTTCACATTTTCTGTTCCTAAACAAATCATCCTTATCTGTTCTGTTGTAATTCACGGAAACAAAGAGGAAAATATTTAGTATTTGTTTCCCGTGTAATAAGAATTTTAAAAACCTCTGGTTTAAATTGATTTTATTTTTACTGAAAGTGTATTTTATTTCTAAGATCTGGATGAAGCCGACTCTAGAAATGGAAGATATATCAGCCCCAGCTCTAGGGCTATAAAATGCAAGAATCCTGCAAGTGCTATGGTCACAAAATTAGAGTACAATCATGAGACTCATTGAGAGAAAGATACATTTAGAAGCAAGCAAAGAATGCAGAATTTTTCTTATCTTAGAAAAGGTATCCAAAAATAACTGTATAGTAAAAGCTGTGCAAAGCAATTGACTTAATCAGCATCCTACACTTTAAAGGGGCAAGCTGCTTTTGCTTTGTTTTTTCCATAAATATACTCAGCTGTGATTGATATTTCCAGAATTAGAGGAAGGACATAAGTGCTTTTGTTTTTAGAATAATGATTCCTAATGTGTTTGGGCCATAGACTCCTATGGCAGTTAGCTGAAGCTATGGTCCTTTTATTGGAATAATGTTTTAAAATACATAAAGTAAAATTTATAGGAATCCAAAGAAAACAAATTATGTTAAAATATAGCTAAGGAATTAAATAGTTAATAAGAGCGTATGAAAATTTTAAAATGTGTTATAGAAATACAGGTATAATAGATCCATTGGTAGGTATAATAGCTACAAAATTTTCAGTTATGTGCTTGCATACTTCTAGATATGTAAAACTTCTATTATTAATTTTTAAAAATCTTTAATTTCTTTTGATGATAAAGACATAGATAGTGTTGCAGAAAAGGGTTTCCGATCAAGACCCCAAGAGATGGTTCTTGGATCTCACACAAAAAATAATTCAGGGTGAGTCTGCAGTGCAAAGCAAAAGCAAGTTCATTAAGAAAGCGAAGTGGTGAAAGGACAGCTACTCCATAGACAGAGTAGGATCTTCCCAAAAATAAGAGGAGGAATGCATCCACCTTAGATATGATGCTTATATGTATGGGAGATGTGCTCTGCTACAAGAGTTTGTGGTAAATGATTAATTTTCTTAACTACTATATTTTGCAAAAAATTGATATTATTATCTTTAAACCAAAATTAGGAATGCCTTTGTTCTCTAGATATGGAGATATCTGGACACTCCCAGGCCTGGATCTGTTTAGTAACCATTATTAACTTGCCACCTTCTCTGTAAACACCTGGAGGCTAGGAATTCCTGACTTTCTGAGAATGCAGTTCAGCAAGTCCCAGCCTCGTTTTCCTAGCCCTCACTCAAAATGGAGTCACTCTGGTTCAAAAGCCTCAGACAATACCACTAACGATTTTGTGGTTTGTTGCCTACATTTATAACTAAAAAGAAGTTACAGTTCATCTGAAATTTGATAAAAATTAGACAGCTTTTTTATCCCCTATACAAGCACATTAAAGAGAAAGACAAGCAGAAAGCAATTCTAGAAGCTGATTTTGAGAGTCCTTTCTTGGATCAACTTGTTAGTAAAACATTTCTGTGTTCCTCAATGTCACTTTTGAAAGGAAAATATGCTCTAAGTACCCACCAACCATCCAGAAATTAAGTTTTTCTTAAATGTTTTTTATACAACTTACCAGAGTATATTACTTTTTATTGCTGTGTTAAAAAATCACTACAACTTTAGTCAATGTAAAGTAGCTATTTCCAGTTCTTAAAGTTCTTAAGTCAGAAATTCACCACAGGGTGGCTGGGTCCTGTATTCAGATATCACACACCTAGAATCAAGGTGTTGGCCAAGCCAAGTTCTTGTTAAAGGCTATCAGAAAAAATGCTGCAAAAAAGTTCATTATTCTTTTTGCAGCATGTTTTGCAGCCATGGAATGAAGTACATGTTTCCTGGCTAGTTAGAGGCCACTCTTAAGCTGCTAGCAGCCATCTGCATTACTAACAAATGGCCCTTTCCCTCTGTGCCAGCAACAAGTCTTCACTGGTTTCTGCAAGAAGGTAGCACAATCAGGTTATTACTCTGAAAGACCGAGTAAGTGGAAGTTTGAAACTGACATAAAAATAACTATATTTGACCCAACCATTTTCCTTATGTGGGCTATTGGTAAATATGATAATATTCTTGATCATTTCTTTCTATTAGCATAGGTAGACACAAGAACATAGAAAGAAACGTGTTAGAAGCTAATTTGCCAGTTATCACATCTAAAAATAATACTTATAAAGTAATCTAATTTTATCAATATTAAAAATATATAAGTCAATAATCATTTTTCATAAGTTAATCTTGTCAGTTTATTCATAAATCTAATATTTCTATTAAACTGTCACATTGAGTGTCCAACACAACAAACTCAGAAAAGAAAGAACTATATTAGCGCTAATGTAGTTAAGTAAAATTGCTTATTCTTGCTAATGGCAAAAAAGGATGTAAGCCTCTAGACAGCAACAGAAATTACTATTTACAGATAATTAATAATAAATATATTGTGATGATACTTTAAATCAAAACACTACTTACGAGAAGAAAATAGTTTTGTAAAGTATGGAATAAAATTATACTTTTTTAAACACAGAATCCTCCACTCAGCCAAAGTTGTGGTAGACAATAAAAGGAGCATAAAAATATTTTCAGACATAAGACTTTTTCTAAAAACGAAAAAGTAGAAGGACAAATACTTTATTTTTAATGAAATTACAATCCATTTGGAAACTATAATAGTTCTGGACTAGTCTATACCTGATTATATAGCCAACAATTATAAAGAAAATATTTTATAGATAAAATATTTCAAGAAACACAGGAAACATCAAAAAGTTTATGAATTTTACAACTGTATAAGACTAACAGCAAATTTTCTTCAAACAGGACAAGCAGCCAAAGGAAAAAAGGAAAATAAATAGAATGTATGACTATCAAAATGAACACATATATAACCCGAATACACAACCATTTCAAACACTCATGAAATATGTTTTGGATAAATAATGTATCAAAAAATTGCAATTCACATTTAAAATAAAAATTCACAGGAAATATTTTCTTCTTATAATACCATGAACCTTGTAAATAATCAGGTTTATGTAGAATATTAATAAATATATGTTCTTTCCATATTATTTGTTTTAGACTATGAAGTGAGACAAATGCCCTTGCTTTCTGTAATCCATTCCTATATCTACATCTATATCTATATCTCTATTTATATCTGTATCTGCATTTATGCCAGGTGACATATGTGCGTGCATGTGTATATGTGTACATGCACACAGAAATAGTAAATGTCCATAGATATAACAAAAAAACTCATTGAAAAAATGGATGTATAATTCTCTGCATCAGAAAAGCTTATATACATTGTATTGGAAAACAACGTATAAAGACTTCAGTTTTATTATGTTTAGCTAAAGTAACAACATATGCTCTGCCTTTGTGTTAAATTCTCAGGAATTTATGGGCATCACTGCTCAATTTTCTGTTTTCTCCAACGCAGAGTGATGGAAGAAAATGAACACAAATGAAGTCATAGTCATAAACTCATCAACCAACATGCACTTGTGAAAAAAGATTTATAAACTGAGGTATTTGCACACAGGCAAGGAAAGCACTTGGTAGCAACTCAAAATGGTATGCAGCATCTTGAGATCTATCTCATAAAAGGTTTAGGAATCTGAAAATGCTTTTATAATAACTCCACTCAGAATCTACATTAAATATATTCTCTTTGTTATGAGTTACTAATTCTAAAAATATTTTTGATAAATTCAAATGTATCAGAGGAAATGTATTTGCAAGATGAATACTGCGAAGTTATTAATATTTACAGGAGGCATTCTATCACCTTTACCAAGCTGAAGCAATACCATATTTAGTTGTTGTAATAATAAATGTTCCATGAAATAGAGCTATATTATCATGAGCCAGGCTGTTCTAGCTGACTTGAACATAGCCATTGACCTCTATGCTTGAAGATTTATTTCTCCCTAAGTGTCACACATTTTCTATAAAGGTAATCCATAATTAGCCTATCCAAACTGGAAAAAGAGTAAGTACAGCCTGGGAAGGAGCTTCATGAGATAAAATTTTAAAGGAAAAGCACAAAATAACTATTCTCAAGGAAGACACAATTACAACCACATGGAGATGAGGACAGTGGTCATGTATCTTCTATTTGTCTTCTTGGATCCAGTGCATATTATTTGTATTTACTGTGAGTATATTTCTATGTCTTTTGCAAATACATAAAGTCTTATTGGTTCATTATGCTACTTCTACTGAAACATTATAGTTCATCTAAGCATTTCTGAAAAAGATTACTTCATGGTTGTAAAGTAAGACAAATTGAGCAATCGGCATTGAGATGACAAGTATTAATAGATGGTGCTTTAAATTTGAGAAATTTGTAGCACTTCCTTATAATTTGTAGCACTTCTTTACCTATTTGTGAGGTATTCTTTTTTACGTTGTTCTTTTCTTCCTCCCCAAATCCAAACTTTCACTTCCAGTAACACCAAAGTCAGCATTAGTAGTGTATAAATGAAGTCTTTTTTAAAAAAAATTTAATTATGTAGCTTCAAAAAACAGTTTCTGTCTGCAAATTATGGTTTGGCACATTAAGCAATAATGTAAGCAGATGGCAGAGTGCAGTAATTCTTATTTTCTTGTTACAATTTTATTTTTAAATTTTAAATGTTTATGAGTTTAATTGTTTAATTTCAGTAGTTTTCAGAGTGATAAAAATAAATTAGTTTTAAAAACATGAAGAGAATTCTTCAAATGGCATGCATTAATCAAATATTTGGCACAAGGTCTTTCAAAGCTATGCTAACAATTATTTTTAAAATAAACATTCTTGTCATTTGGATCCATGATCTATTGTTGTATAAGCTTTTTATTAATTAGTGGAAGATGTTTACAAATATTTCTGAAGAATGTACTAGGAGTAGCATATTATACATGCTCAATTATATGAAAATGAGTTGAACATACAAGATAAAGAGCATAAAAGTGGAATAAACTCTTGGATTAATGGAGTAAACCCTGACGCAGGGTCTTAGAAAAGAAAGTGAAGCCCAAAATCACGAATTTGTTTGCTCCGTGTCCTAAATGAGTTAGTGCTACTTCACCTCAGATGATCAGACTACAGGCCAGTGGCCTGAAGCACGGCCAGATCTTCCGTTATGGTTGAACGTGAGTGTCTACCACATCCTCACTGATAGCCCCCAGAGTTCTTATGTTGAAGGCCTAACCCTGAGAGTGGCTGTATTTTGAAACTCCAGTTAAAGACAATGTTGTGTATGTAATATATTTAGAGAAATGCAATGTGAAACCCTAGCATAAGAGTACTGAATATACTTCACAATAGATTCATGGTTCCATAACACAAGTACAATTACTGGTAGCATTATGAGGTGACTTATAATACGATGATGAGATTTGTGGTTATATTATTAATGGCATAGTGCCCAGAACTAAGGAAGGTAATACAAAGTATGCATTCCATATATTTAAATGTTAAGCAACAACATGGCATCATTCACAATTTGGCCTGAGAAAGGCCACCAGAAGGAAGGTACTGGAATCAATGTAATGTACAGCCTAGTGGTACTGGGAATACTTCAGGTGTAAATGGGCTTCCCTATCACTGAAAATCCACATCCAGCAGCTGACAGGAAGTGAAGTTGTGCCTTGCTCTACTGAAAACTTGATTATTATTGTAACTTCATAGATTTCTTAAAAGTCTAGGTTTTGTAATCTACAACAGGAACTCAGTTTGTAAAGGCAACAATTTTCAACTTCTGAAATATCCATCTTTTAGGGAAATGTATAGTCCTAGTTCTTCATAGATAGATATATTTTGAGCCTCTAACATATAATTGAAGACATAATGTATTTTATGTATGTGTGTGAAAAACAAGTATGATAAACTCATGTAGAAAATCTAAGCATAATCTGAAAAACACCATATTTGTTTTGGCCTCTTGTTAATTAATCCTAGATAATTTTCTTATCTTTCAAACACTTCACTGGTAAAGTAGAAACAATAATATACAACACCCTTCTAGAAAGGTTTAAATAATTAGGTTTTTGCTCTTTTCCATGATTTTAATATATTCTTTCTGTTGTAATGGGTATAAATTATTATGTTTCCTCTATCTTTGTGTGATAGATAAAATAGTGCATAAACAAGTGAAAATAATAATTCAAAGAAAATGACTTAAAATTAACATGAATAGAGCAAGACTAAACATCAAGTCAATAGTCCATATAATAATGAACTTATTTATTTGAAGAGTGGAGAAGTTTTCGAATGGTTTATTTTTGGGTCATGATAAATTAGTATCATACCTGAAGCAAAGGTCAATTACTTTGAAGCAATCATGTTTAAAGATACTTTAAAATCTATGCTGCTAAATGATATGAAGCTATACAAAGTAGCTTGATGACACGGGCATCTCTAAATCAATATCAACTAACATGATTTGTAAAAGGAGACAAAGTGGTATACATGGGTCAGAAGTAAATGTAATGTCTGGATGTTTGTATTAATTTTAATGTAAAATTAATATAAATTTATGAACATCTGAAAATTCTCTTTTTATAGAAAAATACAACCTAAGTGAATGGCTCAATTACTGTGCCGAGAGTTAATTTCATTCTTACATTTTAAACTAATATCCCTGTATCCCAAATTACTCAATGGAAAAGTAAATTGATGGCAAAAAATTAATTTCCACTTAAAAAATCTGTGTAGGTATAAATCACCACAACTTGGGGGAGGTTGAAAAATGACAGTATTAAGAAACCTTCATGTTCAACAGACAAATAAACATCCTCACAAATCCAAATCACTGTCACATATTTACCCAACATTAGCCATAATCTACTTCAGATGATGATGATGAATGAACAAAGAAACTGGAGCCCTGAACAATACCTACTTACTGATAACAACCACTGAAAAATGCAGAGTGAGTTTTCTGCCCTGAAATTGTTATTTCAGCCCTCACAGAGAGTCATTTAACTGTTTCCTTCTCTGACACCACAGGTTTCCCCTGTTAATGGGGGTGCCTTTCCCCTTCCTGTGTGCTGACAGCTTCATTCCCATTTTAATACTAATCTTTTCACTTAAGAAACTGATATTGATGCACAGTAATATGCTTTATCAATGAAAACTTTACAAATAAATTATATATATATCTAGATTGGCCATATGAAAATATTTTTTTTCTTTTTTCTATATAATACTATACATACTATACCAGTTCAAAAGTTTTGAAGACATTGTAAAAATTATTCAAAGTCCATTTTGTAGCCTTCTAAGCTGTAGACACCAGATTCTAGCCTTAGAAGTTTTATGTTTCTTACTGTGACCAAAAAGGTTTAAGATGACCTCTCTTGGGATACTAGATCCCTTGGAAAAAAATGTCCTTTGGTTTGTGGCTCTGGTAAGTTCAGGTTATGATAGTGTATTTATGATACCTAAATACAACTAAGTGTCTTAAATTATATTCACAAATTTTTATGGTAAATTTTACTCTTTTCATTTGTTGGCACAATACATTCTGATTTATATAAAATTCTCTTTATCATCCTGTCTTCTGATACTTTTGAATATGTTGTTTAGATTGCTTTCTGGCTTATTTGTTAATCTTGGTCCAACTCTCTGAAGCAATTTTTTTTCCAGAAGCCCATTATGTTGTTATTATTGCCATGAATTGTTTCACCAACCCTACTTCCTCTTAATTTTCTTTTTTCTGGTTATGTGATTATAGCTTACTGCAGCCTGGGCTCAAGTAATCCTCCTACCTCAGCCTCCTAAGCAGCTCAGATTACAGGCATGCACTACCATACTCAGCTGATTTTTTATATTATTATTATTATTATTGAATAGATGAGTTCTTACTTCAATGCCCAGGCGGGTCTCAAACTCCTTGCCTCAAGTAATTCTCCCATTTTGGCTTCCCAAAGTGCTGGGATTACAGGTATAACTGAGATGACTGTGCTTTAGTCAGGAGTATACCAAGGCAGGTTTCTGGCACAGTGTGACTCAACAGGTTTGAAGTGCAGGCACACAACTCAGCACATTAGGTAAGCACACCACTTGAGGTGCATTCGACAATCACCCACTTGAGCTTGTGCTTGGCTCAGAGCCACTATTGTTAGTAAAAGGTATAACGACCCTGCTGATGTTGTATATATGACTTGTGCCCACGGCTAATGCCCAGACTTAACTGGTGCCCAGAAAGAGTAAAAGCCATCTGGAAATTGTCTATGATTCCTTTCGTGTTTTTCTAGCTAGTCACTGCTGGTCCACCCAATCCCCTTAGTCTTCACCTTGGGCTGGAATCTGAAACTTGGCATAACTATTGGCATCACAAACAGGATCCCAAGCTGTGCTGCTCAGATGGGCTCCAGTGTAACATGGTAGACAGTAGCTGGATCCCCTGCGAGCATGGAGAAGGTGCTGAAGCAGCTGGAAGCACAGAGCGTAAAGAAGTAATTAGCCTTTGCTGGCAGAGTTGGATGGGCATTTTTGACTGCACTGCAAGCAGTTCATACCCAGTCCCTGGGATGCAGCAGAGGTAAGGGCCCTTCAGGCATGGGGAGGGGGTGCCTGGAGTCCCAGCAGCACAGCTCAGAAAAAGAGTTAGAAGCTACTGTACATGGGGACCTTCAGGCATAGGCAGGATCCTTGGAAAAGGAAGTAGAGGCTGCTATGAATGCAAGCCTGGGTCCATCATCTCAGCTGGAGACCCCCATTCAGTCTGATATCGAGGAGGCCATCCACTGGACTGAGGGACTGAGGGGTCTGTGTTGTAAAGAAGGGGAAGATGCCTTGCCTGCAGGGGGCCCTCCCATGGGAGAAAAGGGGGCCCTAATGAGTGACACACTCAGGATATGGATAGATTTGATTTTGGCTGGGGTCAACTGAGAGAAAATTGATAAAGAGCCCAAAGAAGTACTCTTAAGTTTGTGTAGACAGTTGTCTCTGGAGCAACAATTCTAGAAAATGTCCAAGGGGGAGAAGGACATTGCTGCTCAACCCAGTCCCACCTTGGAGCTCCAGCTCAAAGATTACATGCTGCAGCCAGCCAGGGGTAATGCCTTTTCTGTTTGATGAGAGAACTGGCTGAGGTGCCCTGCTTACGGGGACACCAGGCAACTGGAGGCCATATGTGGACTTGGCAATGCGTGGGTCCCTGCACCTGATTAAGTTTCCAGGCAAGGCTGCATAAACAGTTATAAAGCCAAGTCAGTGAAAGTGAAACCTGTATCTCTGCACTTTAGCATTGGCCGCTTGGCTACCTGCTATGCACTGTGCATGTCTCTCCCATACCTGATTACATTCTGGGGCTGGACATTTTACACAGTTTAACAGCTGTCCCCTATATCACAGATTTGATGGACGGCTTGATGACAGAATTGGGACAGTACCCCTGTGTGGTGGACTTGGATATTCTTTTCCAGAAAGCCAGGAACAGTTTGCCTTCATAGGAGGACTTTCAGAGTGTTGCTGCAGGGCTATATTCATAGCCTCACCATATGTTATGGTCTTGTTAATGGTATTATGCTAACCTCTGATTCTCTTGCAGATTTAGAAGTGGCAATGCTCCCCTTTCCTAGAATTAAAATGGTGCAGCTCAGACCTTCTCTCTGGGAGCCAAGTGGGGTATGCAGCAGGCACAAGGTCTATGGGTAATTGACCAGGGGCACCCATTTGAGCTGAATGTTCATGTGACCACAGTTGGTTTCAGTTGGGGCCTGTGACAGGTCACAGATTGCTTAGGAATGCCAGCAGGCTTTTAATTCCAACTATGGAAGGGAGCTGAGCTCTGATATTCCTGGATAGAAAAATAGCTAGTGGCTATGTATCCTCCTCTTCAGGCTCATGAGAGGATGGCAGGACAGGCTACAGTTTTTGTGCTGAAAACCTACCCAATAGCGAGATGGGTACATTCATGTATAATGACCCCCAGGACTGGGAGAGCAGTGAGTTATACTGCATATGCTGCCCTTCAGGCTCATGAAAGCATGGCAGGATGGGCTATAGTTGTCATGCAGATGACTTACCCAATAAAGGATGGGTATGTTCATGGATAACAATGCCCTGGACTGGGAAAGCAGTTAGTTATCGCATATGCTGCCCTCCAGGTTCATGAGAACATGACGAGACAGGTTACCATCATCACACAGATGACTCACCCAATAACATGGTAGATGCATTCATGGGTAATGAATCCCTGGACTGGGATGGCACTTTAACAAAGTGGGGCACCTACTTAGAGCAGTGGAGTACAAGTCCTTAGCAGCAGAGTTGCGAGAGGTCTTAGGACCTGTAGTCCTATGCAAGATAAGGCCATGGGGCCTAAGGTCAGGGAGACTGAGGCACCTCTAGAGCCTGAGCCTTCATTATTTAAGGAAGGATGTCCCCCAACTACTGATGGGTCATGGGACACAGATGTGTCTAGCCAAGGTGCTACTGCTGCCTGAACTGCTGTTGCAGTCTAACTTAGTACTGACACCACATGGTTTGAAACTGGATGTGGGCAAAGTAGCCAATGGGCTGACCTTAAAGCAATATGAATCATGATCAGCAAGGAGGTGACACTTATGGTAAGCTGCAATGATAGCTGGGCAGTTTATCACAGTTTAACCTTGAGTGTACCAAGGTGGCTTTCTGGCACAGCATGACTCAGCAGGTTTGGAGCGCAGACAAACAACTCCACACATTATGTTACCATGTCATGTAAGGGAAACTAGGTGATCACCCACATGAACCGTGCTTGGCTTGAAGCCATTATTGTCTATACTAGGTATAACTACCCTGCTGACTCTGTACATACAGCTTGTGCCTAGGTTGGCTGCTGCCCAGGCTTGCACTACAGCTCATGCTCATGCTCTCTCATGCCCAGAGAGACAGAGTAAAAGCCATGTCAAAACTGTTTACTATTCCTTGAATGTTTTTCCCACCACCTGCCACTGGTTCATGCACTCCCTTCGGTCCTCAGCTTGGGCTGAAACATGACACGTGACATAACAACAGGTGTGAGGCACTGTGCTTGTCTCCAATCCTACTTCTTAAGAAGAATGTGCCTCGTATACATCACCAAGCGTTTGTTACAAACCTTTAATTATATCAGTTAGGTAAAGAACTAACCCACAAGATAAAAGAAATTCATTCTCTTTACACATTTGAATACAGTTAAAAACCCCTCTCTGACATTTTTCTGAGACAACTTTGTGTATTATTATTATTATTATTTTTTGAGACGGAGTTTTGCTCTTGTTACCCAGGCTGGAGTGCAATGGCGTGATCTCGGCTCACTGCAACCTCCACCTCCCAGGTTCAGGCAATTCTCCCACCTCAGCCTCCCGAGTAGCTGGGATTACAGGCACGTGCCACCATGCCCAGCTAAATTTTTGTATTTTTAGTAGAGACGGGGTTTGACCATGTTGACCAGGATGGTCTTGATCTCTTGACCTTGTGATCCACCAGCCTCAGCCTCCCAAAGTGCTGGGATTACAAGCTTGAGCCACCGCACCCGGCCCCAACTTTGTGTATTATAATCAAAGATCCAACTCAATACGTTTTTATTTTTATCATTGTTAAAATATCTAAAAATAAACAGAAGTAGGTCAGGTCAGAATGTAACTAAAAATACAAAGATTATGCAAGACAATACATTCAAAAGGCAAGGGGCCAACAGAAAACTGCACTTACATTACAGACAAAATTTTGATGTTTTTAAACATATAAAACAAATACGTAAGAAAGAAAAATAACAAGTTTGTTAACATGATACAGCCAGTTTAATGGCACATATAATTTGTGCTATATGAACGTCAATAAAGACACTTTATAGTGTCTTTGGTTAACAAAGAATAGAAGTTAGAACTTGAGCTTAGTATTGAGATCAAATAATGTAATTGTTTTAGTGTGAATAAAAGAAAAATGAGTACATATATAGAGAGACAGAGACAAACAGAAACAAAGACAGACATTAGAGATAGTAATATTTGTAATGGTGATTTTTTTCAGGTAAGTATTGAAAATGTTGAAGTATGAGCAAATTTTGTTGAGAGGTTTTATAGTGCATGAATTACAGAAGGGTTATTGGAATGGCAGCTGTAGTAGTTTTCTATTGCCGTTTTATTAACTTTCTATTGCCACAAATTACCACAAATTTAGTGGATCACAAGGTCAAGAGATTGAGACCGTCCCAGCCAACAGAGTGAAACTTGTCTCTACTAAAAATACAAAAATTAGCCGGGGGTTTGGCACATGCCTGTAGTCCCAGCTACCCGGGAGGCTGAGGCAGAAGAATCACTTGAACCCAGGAGTTGGAGGTTGCAGTGAGCCGAGACTGTGCCACTGCACTCCAGCCTGGTGACAGAGCAAGACTCCATCTCAAAAAAAAAAAAAAAAAAAAAAATAGAAATGTATCATCTTACAGATCTGGATATGTGAAGCCTAAAATGCATTTCATTGACTAACCTCAAGGAGTCTGAGGGTGGTGTTTCATCTGAAGACCTTGGAAGAAAATCCATTCTCTTGAACTTTCCAATTGACATATGTTATTCATATTCCTTAGCTTTTAGTCCCTTTCTACCATCTTTAAAGCCAAAAACATGTGAGTGAGTCTTTCTAACATCATTATCTCTTTGATTCTCTCTCCTGCCTCCTCTTCCATTTCTAAAAACTTTTGTGATAACACTGGACTCACCCAGATTATCTAGGGTAATCTCTCATCTCATAGCCAGCTGATTTGCAAGTTCAATTTTTTTATAACCTTAATTCTCATTAACCTGAAAGAGAACACATTAACTGGTCCAATTCTGGGAGTTAGAATGTGGTTATAATTGTTGTGATAAGCATTAACCTTCCTACCACAGATGCCCAAAATAACCATAAGAAAAGATATCTAGCTTTGTCAGAAAATGTAACAACGTTAAACAATCCCTTTTCTTCAAAATGATAATCCCTGTGACAGCCACCTGTCTCTTAATGATTTAAGGAGTGGATATTTTTGTATGTTGCATACAAATGTAAATGGAATTTAAGTATCATTTCCCAATTATACATTTCCACCAATTTGAGTATAATATTTTCCAACATTTCACAAATTTGAATAATAAAATAGCCAATAGGGCTGACTATAATGCCAACCTGTTCATAACTATAACTAGATGTTGGCAGATTGGGTGACGAACATAAAATAAAAAGAGGGAAAACCCATGGTAGCTAGTAGTATGATAGCTGTAAGATTTTCGTAGATAGCTTTCATAAGATGCTCATTTCTATTCCTAGATTTGCAAGAGTATTTAATATGAATGGATATCAAATTTTGCCAAAAGCTTTTTCTGAACATATTTCCATGATCATATAATTTTAATTATTTTTGTTGATACAGTGAATTTTATTTATTGATTTTAGAATATTCAGTTAGATTGGAATAACATATTATTTTTTGTATATAATGTTATATTCAGTTTTCTAATATTTTGTTCAGTATTGGTATGTCAATCATCATGAAAAATACCAAGTGCATATTATTTTTTCTTTTTGTAATATCTGTGTTAGGTTTGATACTGGGGTAATGTATTCCTCATATAATCAGTTGGAAAATATTTTCTTATCTTTTATTTTCTAGAAAAGATTTGTGGAATTGATACTATTTTTTCTCTAAGTGTTTGATAAAATTCACAAGTGAAATCATCTGGAAGTTTTTTTTTTTTTTTTTTTGAAGGTTTTACCTTCCAATTTTTTAATAGATATAGGCAGTTCAAATTATCTATTTCTTCTTAAGTCAATTGTGGTAGTTTGTACCTCTTAAATAACTTTCCCATGTCATCTGAAATCTATTGATGGTCCTGGGGCCCATAATTTTTTTTTTCCCCCCACGGTCGTAAATGATCGGCTTTTTTTTTTTTTTCCCCACGGTCGTAAATGATTTTGGCCCGTCTGGAGGGAAGGTCAGAACTGGGCGGGTCCTGCTATCCTAGAGAGCCTCAGGGGCAGCCACCTGCGGCTCCGGGTCCTCCTCTTCGCGGGGGGAGCTCTGGTCCAGCCTCTCCATGGCTGACCCAGACCTGGGGGCGCTCTGGATACTTCTCAATTAGATTTTTAATGCCTGAGCAATCTGTAGTGATAACTCATTTTTCTTTCATTAAAAATTTGTGCCAATGTATCTACTGCTATTGTTGGATAAAGTATTATATAAGCATCAATTAGGTCAATTTCTTGGATTATGGCATTTAAGCTTCTTATAACTTTATTGATTTCATTTTAATTATTTTTAAATATAAAGAAAATGTTATTGGAATCTCTGAAAATAATTATGAATGTATTTATTGCTTCTTGCAGTTTTTGCTTTATAATCTTTGCAGCTCTTATGTAAGTGCACAGTTGCTTAGGATCCTATGTCATTTAATGAGTTGTCCCCTTTAGTATTATGAAATGACTCCTCTTATCCCTGGCAATAAATTTTTTGTTTAGAAATCTGCATAACAATGTTTATGTAGGCACTCCAATTTATTTCGCTTTTTATTAACATGGTATATTTTTTAAAATCCCCTTATTTTAATTAATTTCTGTATTCATATTTAAGCAATATTGAGATTTTATCCTACTTAAGTAATTTTGACCTGCTCACAGCAAAAAACGGGAGCTACAGACAGAGGAGCCGCCACCAAAATAACTAAACAAGCTCACAAATTATCCTAATACTGTACATGGATTCTAAAAGAAGACACAAAAGTCTCCTGGGTGAGAGAAAAATGACTTTATTACTCACAGCAAAAGCAGGAGCAGAAGCATCAGCAGTGTTGTGCTGATTCCCTGAGCACCAAATCTCACAGGATAACCCAGAGGGACAGACGGAGTTTGCATTCCCAGTGGGTGTATTAGAGGAGGGAAAACCTGGGCTTAGGGAATCTTCTAGTTTGTAAGCAAGCTTGTTCTTTATCTGAAGGAAGATCAGGGTAGTAGAAGACCTGCAATGTGTGATCTCACTTTTCAGGATTGCCAGTGGCACAATCAATCCTGAGAAATGTCTCAGATTAACGAAGAGTCGAAGCTCTGAGTTTGGTAATACTCAGCTAGGTAAGTATAAATGATAACTGCCTTCCAAAAGCAGCATAGATTAGATCTTAGATTTTTATCCTGATCATCTTGGTCTTTTGATTTTTTTTATCATTTACATTTAATATGCTTATGGATAAGTTTGAATTTAATGTATAGTCTTGCTATTTGTTTTTTATTTTTCTCTTCTGTTCTTTGTTCTCCTTTCCCTCTTTTTCTGTTTTTTATTTTAGGTAATTGATTTATTATTTTATGTTATTTGCCCTTTTTAGTTATTAAATGCAATTGTTGTTATTTTATTAATTGTTTTAGAGCTGTGAAACTCATTGGCTCATCACAGTCTACCTTCAAGTCATATAATGATACAGCTTGAATGAGTGGAGTCACACCAAGGTCCTTAGTCTTGCTCAATTTAGATAAAATGACATGGACACACATAGAGTGGTTTTAAGGAGTGGAGAGTTTAACAGGCAAGAAAGAAGGAAGAAGCTCCCCCATACAGAGACAGAGGGAGGGAGGCTCCAAGCTGAGGGAGGAAACCCCAAGTGTGGCAGGAAACAGCAAGTTCCATGGGAAGGCTGGAGGAGGCAGTATCTGATTTGCATAGGGCTCAGGTGATTTGTTTGAGCAGGCATGTCATTCACTTAGCCAGTGAAAAAACTGGCCTTCCCCCCCAGCTTTTTAATATGCAAATGCAGGGTACCCTGATGTTCTACACATGTGGGGATTAGCGGGGGAGGCCATGTTGCCAGGCACCTGTTGGCGAAAGGGGAAGACAGCAGGAATCACCATTTTTTGGGTGGACCCAGTTTCTAATGGTTGGTATTTGCATATCAAAGCTTGCCAGCCCAGTGCTAAGAACCAGGGCCTTCCTGCAAGAAACATTTCTGGAGCTGCGTTAAAAAGAAACAAAACCTTCCCAAAGACCCCTTTTCCTTTCTATCTGCCTAAAATAATTTCTTAATAACCACTCTAACAATACCACTTTGTGTACTATCCAGGTATAGCAGGATTGTTTCCTTCCAGACATTTGTGCTAATTTTGTTATAAATCTAACTTCTATATGTGTTATAGATACCACATTACAATATTATTTTTACTTAGAATGATTTATTATTTCCTGAACAAATTTAAATAGTAAACGAGTCTTCTAATTATCTATATAGTTACCATTTTCAGTACTTCATGAATTTAGATAGATCCAGACTTGAATCTATTATATCTTCCTACTTAGAGAATTTTCTTTAGCATTTCTTGTAATAAAACCATAATAATGATATTTATTTTTTAGGTTTTATTTTTCTGTAAAAGCCTTTATTTCATCTCCATGTAGAAAACCAATTTTGCTGGGAAAAAAAAATCAAAAATCTCTTAATGTGTTTATATCATTTTTCCAGTGTGTATGCTGTTTTTTGTTTTTTTTTTTAAATCTGCCTGCTTTTATGCTTTTTATGGCTGGTTTTTGGTAATTTGATTAAGATGTGCCTTAGTATAATTTTCTTAATGATTTTTATTCATGAGATTTGTTGAAAATTTTATATTAATGAGTTTCTGTGTGTTATTAGATATGAATGAGATTGTGGCCATTCTTTCTTCAATTACTTTTGCATTTCCCCATTCCTTCTCATCTGGTGCTGTAAGTTGCACTTATATAACAAAGCAAGAGTGGCCATGAGAAACAGACCTCAGATACCGAACTAGGAAGGAAGAGATGATTTATTCGGCTGGGAGCAAGGCGATGTAGTTATCTAACAGCCAAGTTCGTCCAACAAAGAGAAGCTCTGTCTTTACTTAGGCTTACATCTCTAAATAGTACATGTGAAAGGGTCTTGTTGGGGTTCAGGGTTTCAGGGTTTCAGGGGTGCCCTCAGTTCCCCTGGGAGGATGTTTCTCCAGGTTCTTGGTCTATCACTTCCCAAGAATGGGAGAGGAAATCACTGCGCAGTGCGCAGTAAATGCCAGACCCAAAAGTGTTTGTAGAAAGTGATTTATTTAGGCAGAGAGAGGAAAAGGAGAAGGAGAGAGAAAGAAACAGCTAACTCTCACACTGAGTGAGAGAATCCAGACAGATGGAATCCAGATGAAACCAACTTCCCCACTGAGTGGAAGGGAACAGAGAGAGAGATGGAGTTTAGGAGGGGAAGACAGGCTTCCATGAGAGAGTGTGGAAGGGGACTCTGGAGGGGAAATCCAGGAGGGATGAAAATGGCTTCCACAAAGGGAGTGTTCATGGAGGGGGATCCAAACATGGAGTCCAAAGGGGTGTGGAAGAAAGGGACAATTAATTTGGGAGGAATGGGACTTTTATTTTTATTTATTTATTTATTTTTGAGATGGAGTTTTGCTCTTGTTACCCAGGCTGGAGTGCAATGGCGCAATCTCGGCTCACTGCAACCTCCGCCTCATGGGTTCGGGCAATTCTCCTGCTTCAGCCTCCTGAGTAGCTGGGATTACAGGGAATGGAACTTTTAATCTGGGAGGAACCTCCACCTTCACTAGGACCTCTGGCCAATGAAAGGAGTTCCTTGGAACTTCCGCTGGGGTGACTGACTCTTAGTTTCTTCCCTCACCTGCCAAATTCAAACATAAACAGTTAAATTTCCCGGATGAAGATGGATGGGAGTGGCAGAAAATATGGTGCTGGGAAGTTCTTGCCCTGGAAACTACACCCCCTTATGGACCCAGAAAGATAACACATTCCCTCAGTCTTGTGTTTAGAGCCTTAGAAATTACACGTGAAAAGGTCTTGGGTTTACAGTTTTAGAAATTACATGTGAAAGAGTCTTGGTCCATGGAGTAGGCTTGCACCAAGCCTACTTGGAGTGGGGATTTGATCTTTTTTAAGTAAAAACAATGTCTTTTGGAAAGATTTCCCCATACTATGCCTGCTATCTACAGGAAGGCGATGAGCCAGCCTTTTCTTCTATTGAAATGCAGGGTAGAAGTCAAAGGGGAGGTGATCCTAGACGCTTGGGTCTCTTTCCTAAATAATACTTTGCCGTTTGACATTTTTTTCATAGCTCCTTATGGCTCTGCAGTTTTGAAACCTTTTTTTGCCCTTATATGTGTTTTATTTTAAATAATTTCTATGGCTATGTTTTCAGGTTCACAAATCTTTCTTCAACTCTATTTGGTCTTTAACCTCATCCAGTTTATTTTTAATCCCTGACGTTGAAGGTTTTAGCTCCAGAAATTTGTTTTGCATATTTCTGTGTCTCTTCTTAAATTTTTCAATGTTCCCTCTAAGTTCTTGAACACATGGTACTGAGTTTGTTCCACAGACTCTGACAGAAAGATTGATGAATGGAGTATGCAGACACAGATATTTTGCATGTGAGTGTGGCTAGGGGACCACAGGCTTAGCACAGTCTTGGAGAAAGTGCGCCTGATAAGCCTGAGACACTCCCATTTATTTAATACAGATTTAATGACAAAGGCCTGGAGCGAACACCATTTGTGGATAATTAACATTGTTGACGCCCCCAGTAGGGGGCAGTCCTGTACATGGATGAGGGGCAGTCCTGTACATGGATGATCGAAGGTTGGTTTCTGGAGAAACAGGTAAGCAAGCTTATCTAGATAAATTCCTTTGCACTCACTTGTTATCTGCCCTTTGCCATTAGCTCAAGGTAAGAGGATTAGGCTGCCTTCCGCCATACCACTTTCCCAAAGCTTTTGCAAAACCTCCTGCCTTCAAAGAGGGTTTACGTGTTTCTTGTAATTTTTGCTAACACCCTGACTGATCTCCTACACATGGAATACAGGTGTCATGAGTACTAATTTCATTATTGATGTCATTTCTATATCCATTTTGATTGTTGATATTCTCCTCACTGTAGTCTAGATTCTGCTTCTTTTAAAGTTTACTTTTTTTTAAAGTAGATACCATATATTTTAAATTCTTTTTTCTTCTTCCTACTTATTTTTCTAAATAATTTTGGGTTTAGTTCATGGACACAATAAAGCAACTTGAAAACTGTTCCATCTTTTTGTGTTTTGCCTTTAAGCTTTCTAAAGCAAGGCTCTAGCCACATTTGGTCTAGGATTATCTTCCTCCACCAAATAAAACAAGATTCTTCTTGCACTCTACTCAATGCCTCATGAATGATCAAATTTACCAGTTCAGAACTGATCCCACATAAGCTCTGTTTACTGTTTCCTTTTATCCTTTGTATTGTGAAAGGAAAATAAATCTTGGAGCCTCCAAATCACTAAGCTAAAGGGAAAGGTCAAGCTGGGAACTGCTTAGGGCCAACCTGCCTTCCATTGTATTCAAAGTTACCCCTCTTCTCACTGAGATCAATGCATACCTGATTGCCTCCTTTGGAAAGGCTAATCAGAACCTCAAAGAATGCAACTGTTCTTCTCTCACCTATCTCTGCTCTGAAGTCCCCTCCCCTCTTTTGAGCCTTCCTGCTTTTGCTTCAAATTGCTCTGCCTTTCTAGACCAAATCAATGTGCTTCTTACAGAAATTGATGTTTCATTTTTCCCTAAAAGGTATCCAATTAATCTGTCCCCGAACACCTTGGGCACATGTCTTCAGAATTTCCCCAAGGTGGTCGAGATACCGAAGTGAGTGATAAACCTTGGCAAAATAAACTTTCTTAATTAACTGAGAGCTGTCTCAAAGGTTCGGGGTTCACAGTAACATGGTTTACCTGGCTTTTGGTAGTCTTATTATATGCATGTGCTGATCAGTACTGCCATGAGAAATTGAAGTTAACGCAAAGATGACTGTCTTTGCTGGTCTATGTTCTCCTGTACCCTGTCATAGGATCTCTAGTAGATCTGATATCCCTATACAGCCAGTTTTGTCTGTTCAAGTTAAGGAAACTGCCAGGCTTTGCCCTAGTTTCCCTTTGTTGCACTCTGAGCTGTAAACTTTCTCCAGGCTGCGAGTTCAGGTGATAGTAAGCCTTATCTTTTCTTTCTCATTTCCTTGTATTGCTGTCTTTCATTGCTGGATGTCTACTTTTCAAAAACCCCATTGTTTCATATATTTTCCTGTTAATAATTTATTTCATTGTTTCAGGTGGAAATGTAATTCTAATTTTTGTTAACCAAGTGAAAATCCCTTTAATTTTTTTTCTTTATGATGTTAATATAAAAGTGAAGCTCTGAGAATATTATAAAAACTGGGATTCTGAAAATTTATATGCACGTCATTTTTTTCTTAATTTTTTCCTAAATATATTGTTCCAGTATTAGTATCTGTAAGTTTGCTTGTCATCATGTACATGTATTATTTAATTTACTTGATAAATCTTGAATCTGTGCCATCCTATGCTTTAATGAACATTTTTGTATGATAAGCTATGTTCTGGTCATGAAAATAATTCCACATATGATGAACTGCACTTAAATGTAGACCAGATTTATTAAAGCATGGGTCATAAATTTGATAAGTTATATGTAGGTTATGTCTCACATGTTGAATGTAATATATAAAGAAATATGATTTAAAAAGAAAATTTGACATCTCAGCTCTGTAATAATCTGCGATTTTTATGGGAAATATGTAAATGTTATGTTTGTGTTACTTTTTTGTGTGTTGCATGATTCTTATAGAAAAAATAAATTAAAAATTGGCTTTTTGAAATGATTAGGGGAATATTATTAAATAAAAGAGTTTTAAAAGATTTTAAAGTAGTTTAAAAAACAAAACTGAGACATCTTATAGTCTTATCTTTTCCTTTTAATGTAATTGACTTTTTAAATTATTACTATAGCTGCATTTCTAAATTTGGAGTCATTTTTTCTTTCCAGGCTGGCTATTTATTTCTTAATGGGGCAGAACGTTTTCAATGAAGTTTCTCTCACCAAGAGTAAGCCATTTTAGTTCCAACTTTGGTTAGCATGTCTAATATGTTGGAGGAACAAAAAGCTATATAAAATCAATAATAGATCTAGAGAGATTCTTTTGACTGTGGCAAACCTAAAGCATTTTAGAAATAATATTGGTAAGAACCTTAATTCAAAACAACATTAAGGCTAAATACTCTCTTTACTGAAAACTAAAACTTCAAAGTTTTGAATGTAATAATTAACATTTGTTGGTTCTATTGTAAGAAAAAATAATATTTTTATTATAATTTAAAAATGTTTATGATGTTATAATCATATTTACAAATGCAATACAAATATCAGCATCTCTAAGGAGAAAATAATTTCCTGTTGTGACTTTTCCTCTGTACACAGAGTGATATTTTCATACTTTAAAATGTTATATGCAATATATAAATTCTTTTTATATAATTTGACATGTTAGGATACATTTAATGTAGAACTTTAAGATTTTAAATTCTCTATCCAGTCATATTAATAAACATGTAAGAGAGAAATCAAGAAGAAAATAATGGAAGGAAGGGAGGTGTGAGGAAAAAGTAGGAAGGATGAAAAATAAGAAATGAAGAAATTAACAATGAATGGACACAAAGAAGGAAGGAGAAAGGGAAGCAGGAAGGAAGCTGTAGTCACCCAAAATTTGGAATCGGCTGTCTAAAAAATGATTCAAATATCATAAAATGTATTTTTGAAAAGTACAGTTATAATCAAACACTGCTACATTAATTTGATTGTAGAAAGTCAAAGCCCTAATTATTAAATAGAGGAGACTATATACAGCACTTCAAGTTTAAAATATGTCACTCTTTTCTTTCATTTATCTTGTCTTTCATTGTAATTCATTTCATTATTATATATAGTTCATCATCATATTAAAGTTTAAATGCATAATGGTTGCTTCCATATTATCAGTTGTTGACTAGGACAAAGATTGCTACATACAAACAAATTGATTTTGCTCACTTGTTTTATGTGTGGATTATTCCTTTGATATTCTGTATTTATTCAAATGTAATGTTTTATATGGCAATACTCCTTAGAAAGCTTACTGTCTTCAATTTCTAGTTCTGCAATGAGTAAATGTCAGTGAATATATCAGTGTCTAGACGATAATTAGTCTTAACAAGATAAAGAGGAGATGTGCGAGACAGCCTAAAAATGATCGATTCATCTTTCATGATTAAGAAGCTAGCTTTGAAGACACCACATTATCAAAAAGCGTATACTTGGCAAAGGAAGAAAAGCTGATCTTTTGCTCTAGAGACACTTCACTGTTTTTGCACCCACCAGCATACCAATGCATGAGTTCATTTATACTGGTTGGTTTAAATTAAGAGCTGAGTCTTATATGGAAAATTATAGAGCCAAATAGAGATACTAAACCAACATCAGGAAGCAGCTAATCAAATAAGCATTCATGTTATTAATTTTCTTTTAGACTTGAAAATAAGCATAGATTAAAAGGGAAACACAATTCAATCAAGAGCAATATTAAACTTCTTGTGTAAATATGTTTTTTCAATATATTGTTTGTGTTTTTTCCCCAAATTATCAAAGTATCTTTATGTACTTTTCTTAAAGCTTAATCTTGTTTCAAGTGTCAATTAAAATGTTAGAAATACCGAATCCATATCAAGGGTGAAGGATTCATGTAACTCATTTAATATTTTATCTTTATGATGTTTTAGATCATATGTTTACATAATGATATTTATTGTTAAATTAACCAATTTAAGTTCAGGAGACAGTATTAGAACCACAAAAAAACAAAACCAAACTACACACACACACACACATCACACACACATAGAAAAAACAGCCTCTTAAATAAAACTGCCTGGGTTCAAATGTCAGTGCACCTATAGCCATGTTATTTCAATTATGCTACCTAATGTTTTTTTTACTTGATCCATTTTTCTAATTGTAACATGAAAGTAATAAAATCATTTACATAATTAGTATATGGAAATCACTTTAGTGGAATATAAGTCACAGAGGGAGTTTTTAATAAATATTAGTTGTTTTGTCATTATTATCATTATCCTTTTGATTCAGTAAATCAGACAAGTATTTTCTAAAGTAATCATTCTTTAAATGAGGATGAAAGTGTTAAACATTTTTCTTCTATTAAAATAACCCTGGTATTCAGATGTGTTATTGGGTCAATTTAAAATTATAGCTAAATGAAACACAGTAAAAACAAAAAGGAAGGCAAAATTGTTATTTATGCTATTTAATATACATCTGAAACTGTACATAAAAATGTTAATTTTCTGAAAAGTCAAGTTGTATTACTTAAATTCTTTACATTCATTGCATGGATTTGATATTGAAGTTTACTACAAACTCATTCAAATAATGGAAACATTATATTCTTGGAAATTTTATATCATGGATCATTCAACTAGAATGCCTCCAAGACATTTCTCAAATATAAGTTATTGAATCCAAAATACAACTTGTCATCAATCATGGATCGATAGCTTTCTAGGCAGCTGGCAGATTTGTCAGTAAGCTGCCTATTTGAGTTACTGGCGTCCGTTCTGTCTTCTTAACTCCGAACTTTTATTTCCCCAGGTAAGAAACACGTCTTTGATTCATGTTTGTACGTGTGCACACTTATTTTGTTTTGTTTTGTTCTGTTACATTAAGTAACATACTCTTCTTAATTCCCTGGAGCAGAGGTGTGGAAAAAATAAAAATTATTTCTTCCATGACTTAACAGCAATAGAAATTTGGCATTTGAAATATCATTTTTGAAATATATGTTCAGAACTTTGCCCATTTAACAAAACCGTCTTTTTATTGATTTTGAGAATTCTATAGGAATTTTAAATATTAATTTTTTAATATAAATTTCACTTATTTTAACCTGATATACAACTTTGTTCTTACCCTTTGTTCATGTTTCTTTTTATTATATAAAAGTTTGTATTTTAATTCAAATTACTGTTTTATACCTGTTTTATCTTTAATTTTTATGACTAGCTTAACCATTTCAAAAGCATGTTCTAAATTTTCTTTTAACACATTTTTGATTTTATACTGATTGTATATCTTTTCCTTCTTGATGTGAGGGATTCATGAAAATGTGCCTCACAGAGCTTGGAAGCCAGAGCCATGTTTGCACAAAGGCCCTATCTTTCCCTGACTGCTCCAGGCCAATGATGGATTATAAGGGGCTTATAAAGGGAGTCTCAAGTTTGGACCCCTCTGGGACTTTTAAGAGCCTTACGAAGAAATATATAGCTAGTTGGGAGACAACTCCTTCTTTGTTTATTTTTATAACTATCACCTCAGTTATTTTTGCATATGTCCTTTTGATAAGAATTTCAGAAAATGTTTATCAAACTTCATGAAAATGCTATGGGCATTTTAGTTACAACAATATTGAAATAATGGATTCGAATATATCATACTTATTATCCTTTTCCATTTCCTGTGATAAAGTAGTACATTTTTCTCAATATTGATCACACGCATTTCTCTTTTACTTGTGTTCATATACAGTAAAAATTGTTTTAATGTTAATGTTTTTCAATGAATATTACTAATTATAGCTGCTATTCTCCAAGGAACTTTTGTAATGAAGAAAGATATATAACTTTATAAACATAAGCTGGAAATGAAGCAAATGTTCACATAAATTAAACATGGTTTAAAGAAAGATAAGTAAATGTTTAAAATTATCTTTAAAAATAATATTATATTTGCCGGATCAATCCAAAATCAGTAACATTTTTGAAGGTTGAAGACAGAAAACCTTCCTGGTTTCTAAAAGAAAAGATTTTTTTAGGTACTCTCAAATACGACATTACTTGAATCAATTTGTAGCAAACATTAATATCAAACCCATGAAATGAACATAAATAAGAGTATAAGTAAGACAAACTAACTGACTTTTGAGAAAATTAACATTTTTACATCTATTGCTCATTATCCAATCTGCCAGGATGGAGGTGAGGTTTTTTTGTTTTTTTGAGATGGAGTCACACTCTGTTGCCAAGGCTGGAGTACGGTGGTACTCTCTCCGCTCACAGCAACCTCCACCTCCTAAGTTCAAGCAATTCTCCTGCCTCAGCCTCCCAAGTAACTGTGACTACAGGCTTAGGCCACAATGCCCAGCTAATTTTTGTTTTTTTAGTAGAGACGAGGTTTTGCCATGTTGGCCAGGCTGGTCTCGAACCCCTGACCTCAAGTGATCCCCCTGCCTCCACCCCACAAAGTGCTAAGATTAGAGGAGTGAGCCACTGCATCCGACCAGGGGTGAGGTATTGAAGTGCTTTGTCTCTTTAGTCCCTTTCGGAAGAATAACTGGGTAGGTGGATTTTCCCCTTACCTACATTTTTGTGGGGAGCAAATCTATCCACAAGGAGAATAAGTTTGTATTGTCTCCATTATGACTTCTGTCTTAATAGACTTTCCTTCTGAGGCAGAATAGGTAGTCAAGGAAGTAATCATGTTTTCAGGACATAGCAGCCAAGGGTAAGACTGCACCGTCAACACGATAAGCCCCAGCATTCCCATGGGAGTCAAACTCATTTAGGCAACGTTATCTCCAGTAGGGAATTTCCCCTGCAAAGAACATGTACATTTCAATTTTACCTGTCCTCCTACTGACTTTTGCTCATTGTAATAGTCAAAAACACACCCCTAGGTGGAGATTTAAGATGCGAATGAGATATGTGATATATAAACAAGCATGTATAGCTACTGCTCATGTGCACCGAGGGGACCACCCGAAACCTAGTAGTAAGACCTCTCCCAACCCCCTTACGAATAATCAGTTAAGACTCCTATAAAGGGAGTATCCCCGGTAATAGTTAACGCAATCTCATCCTTATGAGCAGGCTGCTCAGAACCCTCTTTGAGGGAGTAGCCTTTTCTGTACCTAAAGTTCAGAGGATTCTTTCTCCTTTGCAATAAATTGTCTATGCTGCAGCTCCTTTGTTGGGAGTGTCTTGTTGAAATTCTTTTACACTAAGAAGGCCTGATTCAGGGCTTCACAACAGCTATCATCACTTTTCTATGGAGAAACTTGTCCATAACTAGTAAAATATGTGACTGAGTAATGAAGCTTTATCCTGGGACTCAGAAACTCATTTCTGATCCATGAAACTACATTATTTTATAATTCTATTTAACTGATCACCATACTGAGCTATGTCCTCCAACCTCAATTCTGTAAGATTGGTATTTTGCCTTCATCATTGTGTGTATTTGGGCTGATAGGTAGAATCAGTAAGGTAGAAAAACTTTCTATCTCTTAGGAAATGATAAAGATCTTTTTACATTTCTGTGTTTGTCATTCAATTGAAGAATATTAATGAATCTCTTGTGTATTTTTAAAAAACACAAAAATCAAATTTGCAATAGAAAATACATCTTGTAGTAGCTAGAAAAAGAATCCATCTCAAAATGTTTTGTTGTCAGGGAAGGCTTTCAATCTGTATACTAAGCCGGTAGAAGAGGCAGAAACAAGGGGGAGAAAAAAGGTGAAGAGTAAATAGTCAAAATCTGGAGTCTTTAATACTCTCAGATGACCAAAACAAAAACTACTTCATATTTACTGGGGTTATGGGTTAATACTGTTGCATAAGACACTCCCTGTAGTCTAGGAAGATGTGCTTTCGAGTTCATGTCTTTATATCAGAGGAAAGAGTAATGATCAAATATTCAGTAACCAATCTACAGTACTTGCCACAAACTTCTTAGGAAACCTCTGTAAATTTAGGGAAAAGTAGAGTTAATGTAGGCTTTCTAGAGAGGGGTTTTTCACAGAGTCCTTCTTCTATCTCTGCTGCCTCTAATTTAATGTTAACCTAAAATCCCATACTGTAAGGATGAAAAAAAGATAAATACAGTCTCTTATATTTAGGGTAATCTGTTCATTAACAGGGTAGATGACTTGATTTTAAGAAATTCAAATACACAGTTTTGTTCTACAATATGTCACAAAAGACATTGTGGTAGTATTTGAGGAGGTGTAAAAGCTTAACATCTACGTTTTAATACAAGGAAATTTAGACCTATGCAAATGAGATTATTAATTAGTGTTAGAAAATTTTAAAATTCTATTTAACTGGGTTAGTTGTATTAAATTAAAAGTTTAGAGCAATTCTTGTGATGTAATGTTAGCTCTGAGAACAACCTGTTTGAAGTTAAAGTTTGGCATTTAGACATACTGAACTAAAAATCATACATTATAGGAAATTATGAAGAAAATAGCTTTTTCCTTTCCTGCTACCATATATTGTTTTATATTCTGTCGCTTCATTTTCTCAGCTCCCTCACTGCCAACGTTGTCCTACTCTCTAGAAACGAAATGATAAGACTAATTTGCTGTGGAGTAACAATGAGCAGTTAAGATGGTTTTGGCAGCAAATTAAAGAAAACTGAACTCAGACAGCCTCATAACACATGGATCTATATTATTTTATGTAATGGGAAGTCAAGATACCGAGCAGCTATCAAATATCCTCTGATTCAACCTTTTACTTGTTGTTTCAGTTGTCTTATATATTTTTGCTTCAATCTTGTGCAAAATATATTACTTAAGGTGTTTTCAGGTTTCACTTGTAGACCAAGTAACATTCACAAAAAGAGGGATTCTGTATTCCTGGATTTTTTTTTTTTTTTTAATAGGAGGAAGAACATATTTCTTACAACCATAGAAAACTGTTTCTAATTCTCATCAGTTAATGTTAGTCATAAGCTATTCCAGATTCAACCAATGACTATAACACGATATTGTTATGCTGCTCTCATATCAGTTGGGAGATGCCCCTGGAACCTGCTATGGGGCCGCCTTCTGTGAGTCATGTGGTAGAGGAGTGGACAAACAATGAGCGTCCTGTTTGAAAGGAACGAGACAGTAAGTGATCATTGGTTAGACAACCAATGGGAGCAGTGATGTAACATAGCTGAATAACTTAACTTTCAAAAAGAACAGTAATATAGTTGCCCATATTAATAAAGGTGAGAATTTTGCTGTTAATAGACATTGGAAACAGATTGATTTTCTAGAGTCTTTCACATCACTCCATGAGGGAAACCTTGTATAATATCCTCAAGTATGGTAAATATTTTTCATGTTAAATATTGACTGCAACTCCATTTAAACATGCAAAGGGGAACAACCATATTTAAGTGGATAAAACTGATATTTTAAATAATATTTTACAAGATTATTATGCTTAAAAACAGAAAATTGTGACAGAGATTAACATCAATTACATGGATTATCTATATTCTATATGCTGGAATCATTGGTTTTTAAAACTCCATAGTTACATTTTGTTCCAATTATGGCATACTATGAACCTCTGTTTAATAAACCTATTTGGTAAAACATAAAATGGCTAAAATGTGGAAGTGCTTATTTGTTCAATGTTAACTACTCAGAATGTACCAGTGTATTGTCTATAGCAAGAACTCTAAACATTTATTTGGTGAATAAGTGAATGAACATATCACTTACCGACAGCTTCCTATATGCTAGAAACTGTGTCATTTATTTAATATTAACAATAATATTGCAAAACTGGTAAATTTTCTCTCATTTTACAGGCAGATTATTTATGTTAAGTAATTTTCTCTGAAAACAAACACTAACTGAAAGCGCATTTTCTTCATGGAGTGTTTTCATTTTGGTTGACAAATGGTATTAAAAGATACAAATTATGTATGTACTTGTTTATAAGTGACACCATCAACCAAATCTGTTGAAAAATAATCGTTGAAAGAACAGTTATTTGCCATTAAACAGAAGTTTTCCTCAATAGGCAGAGTTGCATTTCTCAATTAGTTCACATGTAGTTGGGATAACCAATAGCCTGATGAAGAAAAAGGCAGCATAACTCCCTTTTTATATTTCCACACAAGAAGTCTTGATATGACTAATAATATATGAAACCAATCACTATAGCTGAGCCAGTGGCTTCACTTCTTCAACCACTGGAGTATTTAAACGGGTTTAAATTGTTAGGGATATACCATCTAAGTTATTTACACTAAATTTGAAGTGACTCCAATCTCTATAATAGAAACAAGGCATCTCAGATATCTTTGTATGAAAACTATACCACTGTGTGCTATGTAATGTTTTACTGTTGGAATCTAAAGTCAATTGCACTTGAAGCATCTTTTCTTTTTCATCTATTTTTTAAAAATTAAAGTAGCCTGTGATCTATAAAAGGCAAAGAAATCTCATTTGAATAGAGCAAAAGGATTATTCATTACTCATGCATAGAAAATTTTAAGGATTCGGCTGTTCCGGTGATAGATGGATAGACTGCTGAGAAACCATTTGAGGTTTCTGTGATTAGGTTAGACAGGTCCCAACTCCTATTAGTGAGTGTTGCCTTGTTCTGTTGCTGAGAGGAGGCAGCTGTCTTCCTCACTTTTCCCGGTAGTGCTGTTCGCTTTAACTAAGCCTGTAACATTTTAGACAAGCAAATCAGGAAGGACTTTCGGACAGATGGCAATGCTGCCTATGCATTCTCATTTACATGCAACCTTGATTTGTAACTGTACTTGAGCCATATGCGGGGGGTTTTACATTCCTTTTGGATTGGTTTTAAGTGCTAGGCATACAAGGCAAATCTAACTTGGTCCATGTTTTCCTAATGTGCTTTAATTCAGTGGAGCTATGCAAAGTGATTATCAATAGAAATTTTGAGACTAAAATCTTGGCTGAGTGGAAAATGCTAATACTAACCATGATTAGTGAGGAGACTACCCTAGGGGACTTCCTCATATAGGACATGAATGTTTGTTCATGCTAATTTATAAGCTAAAATAAAATTAAAATATACACATGCACACTCCCCTTGAGAATTTGAATTGCTCAAGTCTAACACTGACCTATTATAGTGCCTAAAAATGTTATGTAGTCATAAATTCACTAGCTAAATTGCATATTTTTTATTATTTAATGACACATTGATCTAAAGACAGCTAACATTACAAATATATAACTCTTGCTTTAACCTTACATATTTTATAATATATTTAATTAATGATAAATCAATTTTTGTGAATTTTTTGTCAAGATAATTACAAATTTACTTGTGCTCCATCAGAACAAGTCATATCTAATAAGAACATGCAACACGTATTAATTATATTTAATTTAAAAGGGACATTTAAATTTTAGAGGTGACCCTGAATAAATACTTTTTAATACATCCTTTTTTACCTTATTAATCTCAGATTACAGCAATGCTTAATTGTATCTCAAAATACAAATCTGGTTTCTAGGTTTTTGTCTTACTACTACGACTCATAGTTAAGCTTATTTATAGGGAGAGTTTGTATATTACTTTTCTTTAATGGCACTCAGATTTTTTTCATTAAAAAATGAGACTATATAATATGGAAACGATTTGAAAATTATATCCATCCCTCCACCACCTCAAAACAATTATTAATGTTATGCACATTAAGTTCCACACATTAATATGATCTAGATAAATCTCCATAAACAAATTATTGTCCTACACTTTTTACTAACCTATAATCCTAAATATATCCCCAAGCTAATTCAATTAACTTCAAAAACACTTTTTAAAAATCTGGAAAATGTTAGCATTGTGGATCTGTGTATTCAACAGCAGGCTATTATAGATGGATTATTTTATAAATTTGCACTTTCTTTTTTGAGACGGAGTCTAGCTCTGTCATTCAGGCTGGGGTGCAGTGTTGCGATTTCAGCTCACTGCAACCTCTGCCTCTCAGGTTCAAGTGATTCTCCTGCCTCAGCCTCCCGAGTAGCTGGGATTACAGACATGTGCCACCACATCCAGCTAATTTCTGTATGTTTAATAGAGACTGGGTTTCATTGTGTTGCCCAGACTGGTCTCAAACTCCTGACCTCGTGATCTACCCGCTTTGGCCTCCCAAAGTGCTGGGATTACAAGGGTGAGTCACCATGCCTGGCCAACTTTGCACTTTTATAAATTATGTTTTGAACATTTTGGCATAAATACTCATTTTTCATATTTCCCTAGGAAATATTTTGAGATTAAAAAATTGAAGAGTGAGATTTTTAGGCTTTTGTTGAATAATGGCAAATTGCCTTCAGAAAAGTTCATAGTGATTTATTCTATCACTGTTTGTGTGTTTTATAAAACACTAGCAGCTGTATCAGTATATAATTGTCTGCAAACATTTCTAATATGAAAGTGTTAGTATGAATTTTTTCATACAAGCAGTTTAATAGTGGGCAGGCATTAGGGCTGACTGATTCTGCAGGATAGCAATAGAATCTTTTTGGAGCTAGACTATTCTGCCCCCTATCCTATAAACTATGGTGTTCAATTTATTGTATGTTAACAGAGTTCTGGGAATTTATAGAAACCTCAATTTTCCAGCTTCATCTAAACATGGTAATACCTAGAGAGCACAAGAAAGATAAAAGAAAACATGATAAACAATCACTTCCTATAATTCTCTTTAGAGACAGAAAAACTTACAAGGAAAATAATCCCAGAAGACATTTCCTTATGACTTATGGCCCAGATATTGGTTACGTTTTCCAACTCAAAGTTGAGTTGAAATTTTTTCTACATCTGTTAATGTCAATGTCAGTGAACTTTGTCAAGTTTATCCTGTCTGAATTTTGCCTTAAAGTTCAGATATGATGAATATAGTTCATTCAGGTGCTCTAGATAAAATAAGAATAAGAAGTGACTTCTTACTAGTGTAATTCTTTTTAAAGAAAGAAAATCTCCTTTTTCTTCTAGAAACTTCTGGGTAGGGACTCCTTGATGTGCTATTTGCCAGAATGAGATTACATGTCTATTTCTGAACAAATGACTGGCAAGAATTATGAAATTACTTTGGATCAAAGATCTTCTTTGGAAAAGAAGGTGAATTTAAGTCATTCCCAGGAAAATGGTTATGGAGAAAAGAATTGAAGAAAGTATCAAAACCAGGGTTCAGGTAAGAAGGTAGGTGAAACAAATGATTGTTGAACAAACATTTTACAGTTTTCTTTCCTTGACTGATTGTATTAGTTCATTTTCATGCTGCTGATAAAGACATACTCAAGACAGGGCAATTTACAGAAGAAAGAAGTTTCATGGATTTGCAGTTCCCCATGGCTAGGGAGGACTCACAAACATAGTGGAAGTCAAAGAGGAGCAAGTCACACCTTATGTGGATGGCAGCAGGCAAAAAGAGAATTTTTGCAGGGAAACTCCAATTTTTTAAACCATTAGATCTTGTAAGACTCATTCAGTATTAGAAGAACAGTGCAGGAAAGACCCCACCACATAATTCAATTATATCCAACCAAGTTCCTCCCATGACATGTTGGAATTGTGGGAGTTACAATTCAAGATGAGATTTGGTTGGGGACACAGGCAAACTATATCATTCCACCCCTATCCCTTCCTAAATCTCATGTCCTCACATTTCAAAACTAATTATGCCTTCCTAACAGTCCTTCAGAGTCTTAATTCAAAGTCCAATATTTCATCTGAGGCAAAGCAAGTCCCTTCTGCTTATGAACCCATAAAATCAAAAGCAAGTTAGTTACTTCCTAGATACAATGATGACACAGGCATTGAATAAATGCAGCAATGCCAAATGGGAGAAATTGGCCCAAACAAATGGCTACAGGACACATGCGAATCCAAAATTCTGTGGGACAGTCAAATCTTAAAGCTCCAAAATGATTTTCTTTGACTCTATGTCTCATATCTGGGTCATGCTGATGCAAGAGATGAGCTTCCATGGTCTTGGGCAGCTCCCCTTTGGTGGCTTTCCATGGTACACCTCCCTTCTGGCTACTTTCAAAGACTGGTGTTGAGTGTCTGTGGCTTTTTCAGGCACATGGTGCAAGCTGTCAGTGGATCTATGATTCTGGGGTCTTGAAGACAGTGGCCCTCTTCTCACAACTCCACTAGGCAATGCTGTAGTAGGGATTCTGTGTGGTAGCTCTGACCTTGCATTTCCCTTCTTCACTGCCCTAGCAGAGCTTCTCCATGAGAGCCCTGCCCCTGCAGCAAACTTCAGCCTGGACATGCAGACATTTCCATACATCCTCTGAAATCTAGGCAGAGGTTTTCAAATCTCAAATCTTGACTTCTGTCCACCTGCAGGTTCAACACCACATGAAAGGTGACAAGCCTTGGGGCTTTCACTCTTTGAAGCCATGGCCTGAGCTGTACCTTGGCCCCTTTTAGTTGTGGCTGGAGCTGGGAGATCAGTACACCAAGGCCCAAGACTGCATACAACACACAGACCCTGGGCCTGGCCCACAAAACCATTTTTTCTTCCTGTGCCTCCAGGCCTGTGAAGGGAGGGACTGCAGTGAAGTCCTGTGACAAGTCCTGGAGGCATTTTCCCCATTGTCTTGGGGATTAGCATTCAACTCCTTGTTACATGTGCAAATTTTTGCAGCTAATTTGAATTTCTCCTGAGAAAATGGTATTTTCATTTCTATTGCATTGTCCAGCTGCAAATTTTCTGAGCTTTTATACTCTGCTTCCCTATCAAAACTGAATACCTTTAACAACACTCAACTCACCTCTTGAATGCTTTGCTGCTTAGAAATTTCTTCCACCAGGTACCCTAAATCATCTAAGTTCAAAATTTCACAGATCCCTAGGGCAGGGCTTCCTTTGCTAAAACACAGCAAGAATTGTCTTTGCTCCAGTTCTCAACAAGTTTCACATCTCCATTTGGACAACCTCTGCCTGGATCTTATTGTTTATTTCACTATCAGTATTTTGGTCAAAGCCATTCAACAAGTCTCTAGGAAGTTCCAAAATTTCCCTCATTTTTCTGTCTTCTTCTGAACCCTCCAAACTCTTTCAACCTCTGCCTGTTACCCAGTTCCAAAAATGCTTCCACATTTTCAGGTGCCTTTACAGTAACACGTCACACTACTGGTACCAGTTTACTGTATTAGTCCATTTTTATGCTGCTGATAATGACATATCTGAGACTGGGTGATTTAGAAAAGAAAGAGGTTTAATGGACTTACAATTCCACGTAGCTGGGGAGTCCTCAAAATCATGGTGGAAGGCAAGAACGATAATCACATCTATGTGGATGTCAGTGGGCAAAAAAAGAGCTTGTGCAGGGAAAGTCCCATTCTTAAAACCATCATATCTGTGAGACTCATTTAGTATTATGAGAATAGTGAAGGAAAGACCCACCCCCATTATTCTATCACCTCAAACTGAATTCCTCCCAAGACGTGGGAATTGTGGAAGTTACAATTAAAGATGAGATTTGGGTTGGAACACAACCAAACCATATCACTGATTGAACTGGCTAGATTCTCTAGTACAAGGTTCAATAGAAGTGAGAGTAGATGTCTTTGCATATTTCCTGATCCTAGAGGTAAATAAATCAGTCTTATACCATTAAATATTATGTATGCTGTAGAATTTTCAAATATTCTCTTTACCATTTTGAGGATATATGTTTGACTTGTTTGCAGAGTTTTTTGCTTTTATTTTTTTTTCTAAATAGAAAAGATAATGTAAGTCTTTTGGTAAATATTCTTTCTTAATCTGTAGAGATGATCAAAGATAATCAAGGATTTTTGTTTTAGTGTTTTAATATGGAGAATTACACACTTTTTCAAAAGTTATTCCTAATTTGTAGGAGTATTATTCTTGATCAGGTGTGTTATTCTTTTTAGTTGTCAAACTCTATTTGCTAAAGATTTATTTAGACTGTTTGCATTTATGTTCATGAAGCATATTTTCTTCTTTCTCATAGCACCTTCCTCTGGTGTTGGTATCAGGAGTATAATAACCTTATAGAATGTGTCAAAAAGCATCCCCCCATGTCAATTATCCAGAAGATTTTGTACATAATTGGTATTAAGTTTTACTTTAAATATTTAGTATACGTTACCATATGGGTCTGTATTTTTTGTGAGAGGTGTTTAAATTATAAATTCAATTTATTTAATACTAACAGTGCTATTCAGGATATGCTTTCCTTCTAAAATTTGGTATGTTATATTTCAAGGGATTTTTAAAATTTCACTTGTTTCATGACCTATTGACAAAAAATTACTTACATTTTTGTACTCTAATTTGACTTTCGGACTAATCTGTGGCAATACCATCTGTATAATACCTGACATTTATGATGTATTTATTCTCACTTGCTCTCTGTCTCTTTTTTCCTAATCAATCTTGCTAGAAATTTATATATTTTATTGATTTTCTTTAAAAAACTAACTTTTGGTTTTATTATCTCTAAAGTATATTTTCTACTTTCCTGATTTCTGCTCTCATCTTTATTAATGACTTTCTGAGCTTACTTTAGGCTTAATTTGTTCCTCTTTTTTAAATTTCTTAAGTGAAAAATGAAATCATCAATTTAATATCTTATTTTATTTTTAATTTTTAATTTTTAAATTTTCATGAGTACATAATAGCTGTACATATTTATAGGGTATATGTGATATTTTGACACAAACATATAATATGCAATGATCAAATCATGGTAATTAGGAGGATGTCTGTCTCCTCAAATGTTTATCATTTCTTTATGTTAGGCACATTCCAATTTTGCTCTTCTAGTGATCTTAAAATATACAATAAATCATTGTTAACTATAGATATTTTCTCTATTGTATTATAAAACACTAGTTCTTATTCTTTCTAACTGTATTTTTGTACTTATTAACCAACCCCTCTTAATTGTTCTCAATTCCCACTACCCTTTCCATTCTCTGGTAAAATTTATTCTACTCTATGTTCATAAAATCAGTTTTTCAGCACCCACATATGTGTGAGAACATGTGATATTTGTCTTTCTGTGTCTGACTTATTTCACTTAGAATAATGTCCTCCATTTTCAACCATCTTGTTGCAAATGAAATAATTTTTATCTTTTTATGGCTGAATAATATTTTAATGTATATATGTACCACAATTTTAAATCTGTTTATCCATTGATGGACATTTAGTGAAGTGAAGAGACAACCTACAAAATGGCAGAAAATGTTTGCAACTCCCATTACAAAATGAGAGAAAATGACAAGAGATTAATAACTAGAATATATAAATAACTCAAACAACTCAATAACAAAAACCAATTACTCTATTTACAAAATGGTCAAAAGATCTGAAGGGACATTTCTCCTAAGACACAAATAGCTAACATACAAACAGATGCTTAATATCTTTACTCATCAGAGAAATGCAAATCAAAACCACAATGAGATATCATCTCACCTGAGTTAAAATGGCTTTTTACTAAAAGATAAAAAAATAGCAAATGCTGGTGAGGAGGCAGTCAGCCTTAATGTTTAAACTGAAGATTCAATGGATGTGGAACTAGTTTTCTTTTTGAGCAAGAAAATAACTCAATTAAATGTACTATGTCACAAAATATGCAGTCTACACAATCATGAAAACCAGACAAGAGTGAATAAATTATGACATCTAGAAAACTAGGTAAGACACTGTTCAATAATCAGGCAAAATAGGACATGAACCTCACCTAAGCTATCAAATGTAGAGAAACATGGACTTTCATCCAATAAATGTGAGGTTGAATGTATATAATGTTATTTCAAATATGTCTTCATTTGTATCTAAATTTATATCCTATAAAATTATGCAGAAAATGAGGAGTCATTGTATAATTTTAAGTAGGAAAAGTGTGAATAGATAATGATACTAAAAACTAATTACTTACTCAATGCCAGGCAATGTTTCCAGTGTTTTAAATTTTCAGAAGCTAATTATGCGATAATTATGAAGAAAACAATTCTTCACTTTTCAAGAAGAAAATCGAGGCAATAAGAAACTAAGAACTGGCCCATCCAAGGTCATATAGGCAAGAAATGCCAACATTGTAGAACTTAGCATGTTTTTAAGTAAATATATTATTTTTCAAGTCTGATATTAGCTCTATGTCTCATATATACATAAACATACAAATATAATTATAATAAGAATTATATTAGCCAACTTTATATTTCAGAAATATTGGCTTGGCATTGCTTTTAGCCATGTATTTCAATGTTAGCCTCTAGAGTGGCATTGGGTACAGGTTGATTTCAGTGTTTCAAAAATATATGAGAACTGAGAACCTATGTTAGTGGGTTTCCTATTCTTGACTTCTAGTGAAACACTATCAAAATTGACAACTAAAAAAGTAATAAAATGAGAGAAAACATTTATAGCACTTAAAAGGATAAATTACTTTCTTTATGTCTAGATTTTATATTAAGTAAAGAGCTTGCAGGAAAAGTAAATGACAGTTAATGATTTTGATTATAATCAGTCATATTTTTTTCATATTTGAGCAAAGATTGCAATTCACTTATCCAGTGCTTTCTGTGTAGATTAGCTGAGTCATCTGACTTATATCATCTCTTATAAATACTGATTGAGATGAAAAATGAACAAATAATTTATTTATCTTAAAATAGTTCTATGTTGATAATATAAAAAATACTGACAGGTTTATTTAAAATATGTTTGGATAAGCTACATTATACATGATTCATATCTTATGTATAACATATATATTTTTGATTTGGTTTATACACAAAGGAACAAATGTTTCTATATAATAAAGTTATTTTTCCTATTATAGAATTTAAAACTAAAATGATTCTTCCACGATGACCATTTAACAATTTAAACTCAGGAAACATCTGGTATGTTCGATGAATATTTACTTTGTATAATTGTGTTCCACATCTTAGTACATTCCCTTCAGCAGTTTCTTTCAGCAAGCAATGCATATGAACTTGTTTCTCAGTAAATGTTTTTATTTTAGCCAAGTTTTAGACCCACAGATTTACAGGAAAATTGCAAAGTTGGTACAAAAGTGAACTCTTGAACCGAATCTTTTGTTTTTAAGCATGCAAAACGGTGTGGTATTTTAAACCCTGAAGACATAAATGTACCACTGAGGACCCAAAGAAAATTGGACTAACTGTTTTGTTTTGTGATTTGGTGTCTGAAAAATAAAATCCTTTAGTTTCCTTTAATTTTTCCTCAGAGAATATAAACTGTGTTGTGATGTCAAACTCATTCTAAGTTTAGATGCCCCATGGGCAAATTGTTTGCTCTAATTAAAACAAAATGAAGACAAATCTTTGATGGTGGGAAATGTAGCTTAATGTTTTTAAAGCCTTCCCAGAAGTCAAAATGCCTCTCAATCTTGTAACTCTACTTTTTATAGCTACCCAAAATAATCATTAAAGTATATTTTATATGCTAAAATCCATTTATATTTGTGTTTTATTTAATAATTGGGATCCTTGGGACCATTTGCTGCAAATATCCTGTATTTAAAAATTCCTGTATTAAAAACAGTTTTATACACACACACACACACACACACACAGTGTTGGTATCATAGCAGATTTACACCACTACCATCTGGGAGTAATTCCCTTATTCAATACAGACCAATTTCTGATCCTTCTCCTAGATATTTTCTTCTAGCTCAGAGTACCTGTGGCCAAAAGCAAGAGATGATTTAAAACAACAACAACAACAAAAAAGAAACAATTCTGCTATCACCATATGGGTTCTTTAGTCTTCTTTTTACTGGAGTTAAAATATTTCCTTTCAATTTAGACTGACAAAGATACTGAAGGACAGCTACTGCTCCTGTGCCTGTGTTCACTGGTTTCTCAGTAGAGGAGGTGATTGGAAATAATGGAAGAAAGAAAGAAACTAGGGTAGCTCATATCACCCATTCCATGCTTTTTCCTCTTTAGGATGTCCCAGCCTGCTGTGAAAATGATATCTGTTCTGCCTCGGCTGTGCTGTAAATTTAGTAATAAAGTTTCTGCTCTGTATGTGACCACCTAGGTAAGGCTACCCTGTACTGGAGTGGAGCATGGGAAAATCCCTGTTGCTAAGCACCAGGCCAACAACACCATGAGCTTCAAAGCTCACATTTTTATGCTTTACTTCTATGTCTAACTTGAATTGTTCAGTATTCAGGGAAAACAGGAGGGTAAGCTGTTAACATTCTTCATTGCAACAATTCTTTTAGAACTAAGTCTATATTGAGAAATGTCTTAAATTTTAACCAAAACCTTTTGATAAATTACAGAGTTGTTGAATATGTCTATATCTCTATCTTTGACTATATTTATATCATGTAGATTTACATGATTTATCAAGAGTTATTATCTAGAACCCATACTTGTTTCCTTTTACAATTTTCATAATGTAACCAGAAAATGATGCTTGAGAACCTTGAGAGGAATTACATAAGCATACCTTGATTTGGTGTCTCCAGGCTAATTATCACAGTTAAAATTCGGTATCAAAAATGGAGCAAAGATAATAAAACTCATAAAGCAGCAGACCTTACAAAATGTTAAAAACAATTTTATTTACATAGTGCATCCTCACAGACCTAATCATATGTATTAAACCTAATGTTTAACATTATTAGCAAGTCAGAGAATTTAGAAGAATCAGTTAGACATAAGTTTAGATAAAATAAATATTAATACTCATAATTTTAATCCCTACTTGATAAAATGCCTCTATAAGAAGATAACTGCCCTCAAATTATTTTCAGCTTGCAAATTTTTGAAGAAAAGAATATCTATGTGTATGTAGGTGGAAAATCTTGTAATTTTAAAATAGATTCAGGCTTTCAAAAGTTATGTTAAATGAGTTTTTTCTTAGCAGGTTATACAGAAAGCATATATTACATTACTACATCAGAGGAATCCCAAATTTAAGTTTAAGGTTCATCACACATATATTCAAACATTCAAATGTCTTTTTGTTGAATCTTGGTTGTGTGAATTGAAATAAGAAAATTATTCGATAACTGACTTTTAGTATAAGAGTGAGTTGAACTTAAATAAACTCATCTCTACCTTAAAAATATGTAAATATTGTGTAAGTAAACAAAAATTTAAATATCCATTATCTAAAAAAACAGAGGAAATAATTCAAGTTTATGAATAAAATTTCAAAAGCATCATTTTAATAATAATAATATATAATGCTATAAATGAATGGCACTTATTGACGTAGGTTTAAACATTGACTTTCATACATTGTGGTATTTGAGAAATATAATTTAATCTATTTAAATTTCTCTGCTCTCTCAAATGTGAGATTTGAACTCCTTGAAATTTTTTGTTGCTAATGTTTTCCTTGAAAAAGCATAGCTAATATATAATCTAAACAAATATTTTGGTAAAGAAAAGTCGAGAAGGTAAGTATATCAAATTTATTTCCTCTTAAAAACCACTTTGGGGTTTTATACAGTCCCAACTAATTGTATATTTTATAGACTGCAGAGCAACTATTTTCCCTATAGGCCTTTTCTTTGAAACTAAATGGAGTAATCTATTTATGTGATCAATGAATCTACTATACTTTTCTACAAAATATCTTGCTGTTAATAGGGTCATTACAAACATTTAAGATAAGTGGATAAAAGCATTTTCGAATGAAAGCATTGTTTTTTGAGTGAATGAGGAAAATAAAGGTATAAGTCAAGTCAAGTCTAAGTGAACGCTTTCTGTGCATTCTCAAGATAGTTTTATCCACATCATTTCAGCAGTATAAATGAGGTTCTGGAACTTCAATTAAGTTTGTAGATCTTGAATAATATTGTTCTTATATTGGAAATTTTTATATTGTAAAAGGATTTGGAAATATAATTATTTAAATATTCTATCTGGATGTAAATGACTCACATTCTCATAGAATTGTATGTCTAATACATTTTTGGAATAAATGAATTCCCACCAATAAATTAGAGTTAGTATACTTCAGACTGAAAGAGAATACCATCTAAAGATAAATGACCCAGATCTTTGTGTAGTAATTTCATAGATTATACCCTGAAGTTAAGTGTGACAATTCAATTCCATTCTATTATTCCTGGATTGTTGTGGACACAGGAGAAAGAAGTGCTAATGTCCGTCACTGCTTAGGAGCCTTCATAATTCTTTAGTCACAAAATGTGTTCATCTCCAGAGAGAAGAAAACAGGGCAGAAAGACAGATTATCATACTCACAGGAGAAACAAACTGCCACTGATACAATACAGTCAGGTGGAAAAATGAAAGTCTCTTACTATAAAGTGCTTTAGTTTTGAGCCAAAGTGAACAATATATTAAGAGAACATCTCTTCAAGGATAAAAGTACAGTTGTCTTTTTTTTTTTTTGGAGACAGAGTTTCGCTGTTGTTGCTTAGGCTGGAGTGCAATGGCACGGCAATCTCGGCTCATTGCAATGTCTGACTCCCGAGTTCAAGCGACTCACCTCCCAAGTTTTTGGGATTACAGGTGCCTGCCACCACACTCAGCTAATTTTTTTTTTTTTTGTATTTTTAGTAGAGAGGAGGTTTCTCCATGTTGGCCAGGCTGGTCTCAAACTCCTGACCTCAGGTGATCCACCTCAGCCTCCCAGAGTGCTGGGATTACAGGCGTGAGCCATCACACCCAGCAATTGTCTTTGTAATTCAGGCTATAGCATATTTCTTTTTATCAAAGTAGATCATGAATAAGTGAAATGAATGTCTAATTACAAAAGGTGGTTGTTTTCTAATAATTTATTTTCTGATACTGATCTAAAAATTATAACCCTACCCATTTAAAAGCCACATAAAATTTTAGGTAACTTAATTTCCAATAATATATTTTTACATTTTTGGTGTTCATTGACTAGAAGATGACTGGATTGTATGTATTTATCATAGTTTAAGAGTTTGTTTTCCTTAAGCAAGAGCTCAAAATTTATGATTAACTCTTTAACACTTAGATGTCATAGATCTTCTCGACATACATGTACTGCAAAGATAATTTTTGCCTTTCCCCAAAACTGAATAAATACAGAGCCTCATCATATTTCTCTGGATGGAACATCAATACCAGTAGCTAATATGCATGAAGCATTTATTATGTGCAAAGCACTTTACACAGAGTAACCCATTTATCTTTTGATTTATGTGCCTTCTACTTATATCCTATCTTATACATTAAAACATTAAATCTCTAAGTTTCTAATATTTTAAAACCCTAAGACTTAATTTAAAAAAAAACAAAACACCATTTTTTAAATAGCCACAAAAGATAAACACTTAAGCAAAGAAGTGGTACGGTTAGCAGTTGACAACTAAGCATATAGGGCCAGCTCAGTGGTTCATGTCTATAATCCCAGCACTTGGGCAGGTTGAGGTGCAGGGATAAGTTGAACCCAGGAATTCGAGAAGGGCCTGGGCAAATGGCAAAAGCCCAACTTTACAAAAAGTGAAAAATTTAGCTGGGCATAGTGGCATGCATCTGTAGTCCCAGCTCCTCGGGAGGCTGAGGTAGGGGTATCACTTAGGACAGGAGGTTGAGGGTGCAGTGAGTCTAAATCAGGCCACTGTACCTCAGCCTGGGTAAGAGTAAGACCTTGTCACATAAAATAAAATAACAAAATAAAATAAAATAAAAACAGCTAAGCATGTGAAAAGTGTTCAACATCATTAGTAATCAGGAAAATGCAAATTAAAACTACAATATCATACCACTACACATTTATTCAAATAATTAAAGAAAAGTGATAACAGCAAATGATGCGGATGCTACGAATTTTAATTAATTCCTGCGGGAATGCAAAATCATGCAGCTACTTTAGAAAACGGTAGATTTTGATGTTAAACGTATTTTCCATTTGACTCAGCAGTTCTTTTTCTTGGTATTTACTAAAGTCAATGAAAAACTTACGTTTATACTTAGTTCTATATATGTTTATAGCTATCATTATCACTAAACACTGTAAATTCAAGATTTCTTTTTATAGATGAATGTATAAAATATACTGATTCAATGAAATTTTACTCCAAAATCGAAGGAAGAAATTATTTAATCATAAAACAATAGGGATGTATCTTATATGACTTTTCAGTGGTAAAAGTCAGATCCTGCACTCCATATTCTTTGTTTATAAAGAAGTTATGCATTTATATGACATTCTGCAGAAGATAAACCTATAGGGATGGGGAATATATCAGTGCTGGATATATGCTGAGAGAGGGGAGTGGTTGACTACACAGGAGACACCCTAATATCATTTACAGATACTTTATGCCAGCGTTGAAACTACAACTAAAGAAGTGAGTACTTGTGATAGAGACTGTGTGGACCATTAAAACAAATTAGTCCATTTTCATACTGCTCTAGAGAACTGCCTGAGACTGGGTAATTTATAAAAGAAAGAGGTTTAATTGGCTCACAGTTCGGCATGGCTGGGGAGGACTCAGGAAAGTTACAATCATGGTAGAAGGTGAAGGGGAAGCAAGGCACCTTCTTCACAAGGCGGCAGAAAGGAGAAGCGCTGAGCCAAGGGGGAAGAGCCCTTATAAAACCATCAGAACTCCTGAGAACACACTCACTATCAAGAGAACAACATGGGGAAACTGCCCCCATGATTCAATTACCTCCACCTGGTTTCTGTTCACACATGGGGACTAGGGGATTATAGAGACTACACAATTCAAGATGAGATGTGGGTGAAGACACAAAGCCTAACTATATCACTGGTTCATTAAAAAAATGTGTAGAGCATGCAAGATCAATATAATCAGTTTTATAAATTATACCCATCCACCTCCAAGTTTCAAGCAATTCTCGTACCTCAGCCTCCCAGGAAGCTGGGATCACAGGCATTTACCACCACATCTGGCTAGATTTTTTATATTTAGTAGTGTGGGGTTTTGCCATGTTTGCCAGGCTGGCTCAAACTCCTGGCCTTGAGTAGTCCACCCACCTCGTCCTCCCAAGGTACTGGGATTACAGGTGTGAGCTACCACAGTGGGCCTATTTCTTTATTTTTTACTTTTATTTTAGGTTCAGGGTATAGGTGCAGGTTTGTTATGTAAGTAAGTGGCATGTCACTGGGGTTTGGGGTACATATGATTTCATCCAGGTAATAAGCAGGATGCCTGATAGAATTCAACCCAGCAATTCCCTTATTGAGTATATACCCAAAGGAATATAAATCATTCTATCCTAAAGACACATGCACATATATGTTCACTGCAGCACTATTCACAATAGCCAAGATGTGGAATCAACCCATCCATTTTCTATCTCCAAGCCATGCCAATCAGCTCATCATATATTCCCTGAATAGTAGACAAAACTCATATACATAAGCTGTCTGGTTCTCTCTTTTTCTAACTTTGATTTCTCTATCTTCTTAACTATTTATCTATTTTCCTATATCTGTCAATCACTTGTTCAATCTATCATCTGTCATCTTATGTAGATGTAAGACTTTAGCAGATACATGCTTGCTCCATTATTGTTTATTCACATATAAGAAAAATCGCTACTAAAAATTCTTAGCAAATCAAACTATGCAACTATTCTCTATTGTTTTTTGAGAAATAGCTACTTTGAGGAAACACATTTACAATATATATAACAAATCTACACTATGCATTTATAAGTCTACCTTTGAATTAATGCAGGTGTTGTTTTCACAGCTATTTGAAGGGCTAAAAACATTTTTTTAACTGATATTTAGTATGCCAAGGGCACGGGTTTTGGAATCACTAAATTCCAGATTGGGATATCAATTATGCCACTTAAAAGTTATGATCCTCAAACAATTACTTAACCTGTATTAGTTTTTGTTGCGTTTGCTCAAATATAGAAACGATTATGTGGGCTTATTACACAGATTAGGGATACATGGAATAGCATTAAAGGAAATAGTATAAATAAAGCATTGAGTGCAGTCCTTGGCTCACCATCAGCGTTATAGTTGGAAGAAAATATCCGTACTGACAACTGCAGCAACTCTGAACACCTTGCTGTACTCTGCAGGTATAGAAGAGTGTTTGATGCTGTTTGATGAAGAGCAAGCCTACACATCTGCTCATACATCACAATTTTATGCTGCCACAGTGCCTCAAAAGTTTATTTTTTCAATATATATTTAATGAAAGAATGTCAATGTGGCACTTGAATTCTTGACATTTGATACTAATTTAATACCCAATTAATTATAGTGAAGACACAAATTGTACTCCTCAAATTTTAGGAAAATAAATGTATTTAGACTCTTATTTTACAATTTTATGTGAAATTGAGTTATACTTGGGGATTTGTGATGTATTATTACATTATGAGCTGAGGTCTATGCAATACAGCTTTGGGTGAAGCTTTTTAAGTAATCCATAAGAAAAACATTTTAAAACTCAGAATTTGTAAGATGGATAGCATAAAGTTTCAGAACTCTTCTATTTTAGAGGGACATTGACTTTTCACAGCACAACTTTGACATTTCACTGGGAAAGGAACTGAAAAATGTTTATATATTGCTTTATTATAACATTTTGTAAAGTATATTATGGACTAGTGACATGACTTATATGGATCGTATTTTTGTAATATTTCAGTATATTGTACCTACCATTTACACCATCCTGTGGACCTTTTAAAGGGTGATAAATGAAAACATTGCTAAGAAATTATGTTTTTACTGATTGATTTAAGTGTAAATAAAGAGAAAGAGGGTAATTAATATATATCTGAGTACAGGAGAAAAAGTTTACATGTCTTAGGGTTCTTAGTTACAAACACAAGACACCACTATTTTAAGATGTCCATACCCTCAAAAAGGAATGTATTAAAAGGTGTTGGGATGGTTTACATAATCTCTAAGAGAGTCACAGAATCAGTTTTGCAGGGAGCAGAACATCCTGAGGTAGACACACAACCAGAAATGAAATGTAATCTGTAGCACAGGACTACTTCAGTGAAGAGAAGTATCTCTCTGCTAATGAACAATGACAAAAATATGGCTCAGGAAATGCTCAAAAACAGAAAAAAAATTGTGAAATTACATGGAATGCGTCTTAAATAATAAAGCAAGAAATAACAAGGTCTTGAATTATGAAAAAATGATGTGAATCTCTATATCTAAAATTAGCTGTCATTATGAGTCTGGTAATCAAATACATAATTTAAACTGTTTAAAATTCTAATGGAGGTCTTTGACCTGTAGCTAATTGACAGCCGCTGTTAGATTTCTGTAGTGTTTTAAAAAGAGTAGTTTGTTAGCTACATTTAAACTTTAGAAGGTTTGTACTAAGAATCCAGATTTCTGGCTTCAGTGCCCCTCTCAACACCCAACACAGACAAAGCTTCCACCAATTCCCTCTAGTTTACGTTTTTTTTTTTTTTGAGACGGAGTTTCGCTCTTGTTACCCAGGCTGGAGTGCAATGGCGCGATCTCGGCTCACCGCAATCTCCGCTTCCTGGGTTCAGGCAATTCTCCTGCCTCAGCCTCCTGAGTAGCTGGGATTACAGGCACACGCCACCGTGCCCAGCTAATTTTTTGTATTTTTAATAGAGTCGGGGTTTCACCTTGTTGACCAGGATGGTCTCGATCTCTTGACCTCGTGATCCACCCACCTCGGCCTCCCAAAGTGATGGGATTATAGGCTTGAGCCACCGCGCCCAGCCTAGTTTACTTTTTTAATTAAAAATTATTTGTGCAGCCCTTATATAGTCTGGGAATTCTGACTTAATAAAACTAAAATCCTGGAGAAATTAGATCCAAGTCATTGCTTTTTCTAAAAGCAATAAATGTAATAGCAACTTTTTCAACTTAGTAGTGTCTGAATGTTTATTACATATTGGAGAATATTCGGATTCTGAACATATAACTAACATGTTATACAGATCAATGACACTGAGCTATCTAGAAGCAGAGTCAATGAGTCATAATGGTTTGGCTGTGTCCCCATTCAGATTTCACCTTGAATTGTAACTCCCACAATTCCCATGTGTCATGCAAGGGACACAGTGGGGGGTCATTGAATCATGGGGATAGATCTTTCTTGTTCTGTTCTTTTGATAGTAAATAAATCTCGTGGAATCTGATGGTGTTATAAAGAGGAGTTCCCCCGCACACGCTCTCTCTCCCTCTTTGCCTGCTGCCATCCATGTTAGATGTGACTTGCTCCTTCTTACCTTCCACCATGATTGTGGCACATTATTATCTACTTTGCTGGTACCAATTTACTAATACTGTTTTCATACATTTTCTGAAATTAAGGCAGAAGTTCCCAAACCCAATTTTTGACTTCTGTGTACTCATAGGCTCAATACCATACGAAAGCTGCCATGGTGTAGGGTTTTCACTTGACTAATACTGTATTAGTCAGTAAATTCGTACCAGTAAAGTAGGGTGCTGCTGAAAAAATACCTGAAAATGTTGAAGTGACTTGGAAACTGGGTAACAGGCAGAATTCGGAGGGATCAGAAGAAGACAGGATAATGTGGGAAAGTTTGGAACTTCCTAGAGACTTGTTGATTGGCTTTGACACAAATGCTGACAGTGATATGAACAATAAGGTCCAGGCTGGGTCGTCTCAGATGGAGATGAAGACCTTGTTGGGAACTGGAGCAAACGTGACTCTTGCTATGTTTTAGCAAAGAGACTGATGGCATGTTGCCCCTGCCCTAGAGATTTGTGGAACTTTGAACTTTAGAGAGATGATTTATTGTATGTAGCAGAAGAATTTTCTAAGCAGCATTGCATTCAAGATGTGACTTGGGTGCTGTTGAAGGCATTTAGTGCTATAATGGAAGGAAATCATAAAAGTGTGGAAAATCTGCAGCTTGACAATGCAATAAAAACAAAAATCCCATTTTCTGAGGAGAATTTCAAGCCAGCTGCAGAAATTTGCCTAAGTAACAAGGAACTGAATGTTAACCCACAAGACTGTGAGGAAAATGTCTCCAGGGCATGTTTGAGGTCTTCATGGCAGCCCCTCCCATCATAAGCCTGGAGACCTAGGAAGAAAAGGTGATTTTCTGGGCCAGGTCCAGGGTCTCTGTGTTGTGTGCAGCTTAGCAACTTGGTGCTCTGTGTCCCAGACACTCCAGTCATGACTAAAAGGAGCCAATGTAGAGCTCAGGCTGTCTTCAGCAGGTGCAAACCTCAAGCCATGGCAGCTTCCATGTGGTATTGAGCCTGCGAGTGCAGGGAAGTCAAGACGTGGGTCTGGAAACTTCTGCCTTGATTTCAGAAAATGTATGAAAACACCTGGACACCTAGGTAGCAGTTTGCTGCAGGAGCAGGGCCCTCATGGAGAAGCTCTACTAGGGCAGTGCAGAAGGGAAATGTCCAGCCAGAGCCCCCACACAGAGTCCCTACTATGGCACTGCCTAGTGGAATTGTGAGAAAAGTGCCACCGTCCTCCTGACCCTAGAATGGTACATACACTGACAGCTTGCACCGTGTGCCTGGAAAACCTACAGACACGCAATGCCAGCCTGTGAAAGCAGCCAGGAGGGAGGCTGCATAGTGCAAAGCCAGAGGGGCAAAGCTGTCCAAGACCATGGGAACCAACGTCTTGCATCAAAATGACCCACATGTGAGACCTAAAAGGAGATCATTGAGGAGCTTTAAGATTTGACTGCCCCGCTGGATTTTGGACTTGGATGTACCCTGCTAGCCCCTTTGTTTTGGCCAGGCTTTTCCATTTGGAATGGCTGTATTTACCTAATACCTCTACCTCCATTATGTCTAGGATGTTAATAACTTGCTTTTGATTTTACAGGCTCATAGGCAGAAGGCATTTGCCTCATCTCAGATGGGACTTTAACTGTGGACTTTTGGGTTAATGCTGAAGTGAGCTAAGTCTTTGGAGGACTGTTGGGAAGGCATTATTGGTTTTGAAATGTGAGGACATGAGGTTTGGAAGGGTGGAATGATATGGTTTGGCTGTTTCCCCACCCAAATCTCATCTTTAATTGTAACCCTCACAATTCCTATGTGCCCTGGAAGGGACTCAGTGGGAGTTAATTGAATGATGGGGATGAGTCTTTCTTGTGCTGGTCTCATGATAGTAGATAAATCTCATGAGATCTAATGATTTTATAAAGAAGGGTTTCCCTGCATAAGTTCTCTCTTTCTCTTTGCCTGCCACCATCCATGTAAGACGTGATTTGTGCCTCTTTGCCTTCTACCATGACTGTGAGACTTCCTCAGCCATGTGGAACTGTAAGTCCATTAAATCTCCTTTTCTTCCAAGCCTCAGGCATGTCTTTATTAGCAGAGTCACTATGAACTAATACAATGAATCACTTTCTATTTTCTCCTGAAGCATGTCCTACAATCATCAACATTTGCCATTTTATCCATGAATTTTCAGTTGTATGTTTATTGCTTGAAAGTATAAATTTTATAATGATGTATTTGTTTTTGTCTAAATAAGGGCATATGTCTGGATATAGAACTTAGAGACTGTTTTTGTTGAATGTGAACATATAACAGTTTGTCTGACTGATATTCAGCAACATGCTTTGTTACCACCTGTCATACATATACATCTATATTTCCATTTAACTGTCTTTTAGTACCAAAGTTTAGAAGTAAGCACATGCTACTTACTTTTCTATAAGGCTTGGCTTTGCCGTAGACAATTTGAAACAAATTTATATTTATCCTAAATATCCCTGTTGTATATTTTAATCAAAATTTTAATCTGGATGGATCATTTAAAAATTGTCATTTTGGCTGCAGTTTACTACACTTTTTGTTTTTTAAATCCAAATAGAAATAGGAATGGCAATGAAGAAATTTCAACCAAACTGGATGGCAAATGTGAGTACTACGGAAAACAACACAAAAACAAGGATACTGAAAGTTACTTAATCCTGAGCTTGAGTGTTTTATACAAAACCAACATATCTATGAATTATGGATTGCTAAAAGCCTATGATAATTTTGCATGTTCTCTGGATACCCTTAGCATCCATGTATACAATGATGACTGGCTAATTGCAAATTATGTAGTTTTTCAATATAATTATATAATGAGTTACAAACAATACCATAAAATGGAAATGTGTGTGTGCACGAGTTTAATTACAAATAGTTCAGAGACACTTGGCCTCCTATATTTCTCTTCAATTTAGAATAAGGCAAGAGAAACAGAACCATTCTTAAATATGTCTCAAATAATAGTAAAGCTAATTATGCAGGTAAATGGTCTCATTTTATGTTTCATAGTTTTCAGCATCCTGTCTTGATAGACATTGTGATATGCTTAAAAATTATCTAATGTAATTTTAATTATATAAAAATATATGTGAACATACAAGAAAATGTCTGTAAAGATGTATACCATTAGATTAATAATTTAATGCAGGTTATAATTTATCATATTTCTTGTCCTTAATTTTCCTTTTGTTTTACTGATTTGAGACTCCTAGTTTATGTGGGTTAAAATTATATTCACTTTAAAGTAAGAAAAAGTGAGAAATTATGATTAGTTTAGTATTTTCTAAATAGTGTTCTAAATTTCTAATTTCTAATTGAGTATGGCCAATACCTATACTCCAGCCATTTCTGGAAATAAAATTGCCACATAGTTAAATCGTGGCAAATTTTAATAATAAATACTAAAAAAATTATTGTTTTTTTGTGATTTTCTAGACTAATCTAAATTTCAAAGCGGTACCCACTAGAATTAGAATGATTTCCAGTATGTCAGCCATGCATTGGGAAAGCCCTAACACTTGGCAGTTGCAGATTGTTTTAATAATTCAGCTGGGCAGATGGAGGTCACGCAGGTTAGGCAGTCATGACATGCTGTATATAATTGATATCTACAAACAAGTAGGCATTAACATAATTTCCAGCCTGCATAAAACCAGTCCCGTAGTTAATAAAACCCTAATGTTTATCTTTTTGCTTTCATTGTCACTTGAAGACATTATATGAGATGTGAAGACGTTATATGAAATACAAATGATATAGACCACTAGTGTGTGTTTTCCTTCAGAAATGTCTATTTTATAAAGAAGCTCAATTATTCACTCTATGAAAGTATCTTTATAAAATGACTTTGACACCTCAAGAATATTCTGTATCACAAAAGAAAACCACTTTTAAGATAAGCGAGTATCGAATACTATCTACTGTCTTCTGAAAATATGTCTTTAGGTAGTCTTTTATGAAAACACCAGGAAATGTATGACTCTCTGTGTTTTGAGAGTTTATATTTAATTTTCTAAAGTGAATTGGCATTCAATAAATATTCCCAGATTTAAAGTCAGGTTCTAAGATCTCATTCTCACTCTTCAATTTAAACTCTGCATTTTTTTTTTAATCTGAAAGAAGACTTGAGTTGTGAAAGTAAACTCCCTCTTAGAAATGCATCAAATAATTTATCTATTACAAGTAGGAGAAAGTAAAATTGTTATTCACATTACTTATTATTTACAGAAATCAGAAATTTACACAATTTTAAACACAGATACACACCTGTGAATTTTTAAAGATTATAAACCTGTTTTAACTGTCTTTGAGAATCTACATAGTGCACATGAGTTTGGTTTTATTTTATACAAACTATTTTTTATGTAAATAATATATTACAAACAGATATGAATTATATGAAATGTATATGAACAAATTATTATAAATATGTAATATTTTACATGTTTTCAACTTAATGAAAATTAATTTGTGATATTATTTTGACAAATAATAAAGATAATGGCAAACTTAGGGTAATAAGTTCATTAAAATGTTTGTTTTCCATTTTTCTTATGATAAACCTCTCTGGGTTTTTAAGTGACTGACAATCTTATTTAAACATTGTTACTCTTTGTATTTTCTTATGGAGAATTTTGCATGGGATACTCTAGATGCTGTTCCATTTGTTCTCACTCCCAACTGTCATTGGAGGTAGCATGGCAAAGATTGACACAAGTCTTTGTATTACCTTGGAGATAACAAAGACAATACTGAAAACTTGACAATTAAAAACTGGGAAGCAGAACCTTCTGGAACTTTTAATTGGCCATAATAAATGGAAGAAATGCAAGAAATTTCTGCAACAATGGCTATAACTCTATTTTAAAGAGGATTCTATCAGTAATTTGAGATACTGGCTTGTTATCAAACTGGATAAGATGGTTGCATTTTAATTGGAGAGTCTGAATTAGAATTTAGGGATATTTGAATGTCTGGAATGATTTGATTATGTATTATTTCAGTAATTTATCATTCATCTGTGATATTTCTAAAAAGCCATAACATGGAGAGTAGAGGATAAATTTGAACAAGACTATGTTTATATCACACCAGTGTAGAGCATTTAAAATAAATGCAAAACTGAACTTTACACTTCCCTTTTCAAAGTCACATGTTGTTCAACAATCAGCCACTCATGTACACAGACACACAGAAATACATACACTGAATTTAGCATTGGCTTCAGAGTAATGTCACACTGTACATATCTAAAAATTACAGATTAGTAACACTCTCTAAACCAACTTCTAGAAATGTGTGTTGTCTTTTTCAATATTTTCTTTGTTTCTTTATAAAAACAAATGATACTTGTTTTCAGCAAACATGCTTCTAATTTCAGAATTTCAAAGCCATGCCTGGCTTCATGAGTGTGTGAATGGTATAGTCACACCTGTTTCTTCAAATGCCTTTAATCCAGCCTTTTTAGAGGTGCTCTGTGCATTTGCTGGGTCATGCCTTTAGTGCTACTTAAAAGGATGGGATTTTATGACCAATTCTGTGTCAGGGAGGAGGGAGATGGGTAGACACAACAGATTCAAGTGACTGAAAATTATAAGAAACCATTCAAAAGAGGATGGTGAGTACAGCAGATTAAAATAAAAAAGATCCATTATATTTTGTTTTAAGTAAACCCACCCACATATATACCCATACATGCCTTCTTAAATATTTTATGTTTTTGTCATTGAAATATAACCATTGTATATATTTATGAGATACATAGTGATGTTTCCATATATGCAGTATAAGCTGACCAGATGAAGGTAATTAGCGGACATACCACCTCAAACATTATTTCTTTGCATTGGGAACATTCAATAACCATTCTATAGTGCTATAGAACATTGGAATGGTATAGTCACATCTGTTTCCTTAAATGCCTTGAATCCAGCCTTTATAGAGGTGCTCTGTACATTTGTTGGGTCATGTCACAAGTGCAACTGATAAAGATGGGATTTTATGACCAAGTCTGTGTAGCTATAATTTTGTATTCTCTTAACAAATCTCTATTTCCCATTTTTCTCCTAAATTTCCTCCTACCTTCCCAGCCTCTGGTAACCTCTGTACTACTCTACTTTTTTTTAGTAATATTTTAGTGTATGTAGATATTCTTTGTTGTTTATTTTTTATTTTTTGTACTTTAGATTCTGGGGTACATGTGCAGACCATGCAAGATTGTTGCATAGGTACATTCATGGCAAGGTAGTTTGTTACCACCATTCCTCCATCACCTATACCTGACATTTCTCCCCACATTACCCCTCCCCAACCCTCCCTCCCACTATCCCTCCCATAGCCTCCACTAACAGACCCCAGTGTGTGATGCTCCCCTCTGTGTCCATGTGTTCCCATTGTTCAACACCAGCCTGTGAGTGAAAACATGTGGTGTTTGATTTTCTGTTCTTGTGTCAGTTTGCTGAGAATGATGGTTTCCAGGTTCATCCATGTCCCTACAAAGGACACAAACTCATTGTTTTTTATGGCTGCATGGTATTCCATGGTGTATATGTGCCACATTTTCTTTGTCCAGTCTATCATTGATGGACATTTGGGTTGGTTCCAGGTCTTTGCTATTATAAACAGTGCCTCAATGAACATGTATGTGCATGTGTCTTTATAATAGAACAATTTATAGTCCTTTAGGTATATACCCAGTAATGGGATTGCTGGGTTAATGGAATTTCTATTTCTAGATCCTTGAGGATTTGCCACACTGTCTTCCACAATGGTTGAACCAATTTACACTCCCACCAGCAGTATAAAAGTGATCCCACTTCTCCACATCTTCCCCAGCATCTGTTGTCTCCAGATTTTTTTAGTGATCATCATTGTAACTGGCATGAGATGGTATCTCAATGTGGTTTTAATTTGCATTTCTCTAATGACTAGTGATGATGAGCATTTTTTCATATGTTTGTTGGCTTCATATATCTTTTTTTGAAAAGTGTCTGTTCATATCCTTTGCCCACTTTTGAATGGGTTTGTTTTTTTCTTGTAAATCTTGTAAACAATATCTAATATTCTTGATATTAGTCCTTTGTCAGATGGGTAGATTGCAAAACATTTTTCCCATTCTGTTGGTTGCTGGTTTGCTCTAATGATTGTTTCTTTTGCTGTACAGAAGCTCTGTAGTTTAATTAGATCCCATTTGTCTATTTTGGATTTTGTTGCCATTGCTTTTGGTGTTTTAGTCATGAAGTCCTTGCCTATGCCTATGTCCTGAATGGTTTTGTCTAGGTTTTCTTCTAGGGTTTTTATGGTGTTAGGTCTTATGTTTAAGTCCTTAATCTGTCTGGAGTTAATTTTAGTATAAAGTGTCAAGAAGGGGTCCAGTTTCTCCTTTCAGCACCTTGCTAGCTAATTTTTCAAACACCACTTATTAAACAGAGGATCCTTTCCCCATTGCTTATTTTAGTCAGATTTGTCAAAGATCAGATGGTTGTAGATGTGTGGTGTTGCTCCAGACGCCCCTGTCTGTTCCATTGGTCAATGTCTCTGTTTTGATACCAGTATGATGCTGTTTTGATTACTGTTGCCTTGTAATATAGCTTGAAGTCTGGCAGCATGATGCTGCCAGGTTTGTTCTTTTTGCTTAGGTTGTCCTGGCTATGCGGGCTCTTTTTTGGTTCCACATGAAGTTTAAAGTGTTTCTTCCAGTTCTGTAAAGAAAGTCATTGGTAGTTTGATGGGGATAGTGTTGAATCTATTAATCACTCTGAGTAGTATGGCCATTTTCACAATATTGATTCTTGCTAACCGTGAGCATGGAATGTTTTTCCATCTGTTTGTGTCTTCTCTTATTTCCTTGAGCAGTGGTTTGTAGTTCTCCTTGAAGAGGTCCTTTACCTCCTTTCTTAGTTGAATTCCTAGGTATTTTATTCTTCTTGTAGCAATTGTGAATGGGAGTTCGCTCTTGATTTGGTTCTCTGTTTGTCTGTTATTGGTGTATAGGAATGCTTGTAATTTCTGCACATTGATTTTGTATCCTATGACTTTGCTGAAGTTGCTTATCAGCTAAAGTAGAGTTTGGGATGAGATGATAGGGTCTTCTAGATATACAATCATGTCATCTGCAAATAGAGACAATTTGACTTCCTCCTTTCCTATTTGAATATCCTTTATTTCTTTTTCTGGCCTGACTGCTCTGGCTAGAACTTCCAATACTATATTGAATAAGAGTGGTAAAAGAGGACATCCTTGTCTAGTGCCTGATTTCAAAGGGAATTCTTCCAGCTTTTGCCCATTCAGTATGATATTGGCTGTAGGTTTGTCATATATAGCTTTTATTATTTTATGATATATACCATCAATACCTAGTTTATTGAGAGTTTTTTTTTTTTTTTTTTTTGTGATGGAGTTTCGCTCTTGTTACCCAGGCTGGAGTGCAATGGTGTGATCTCGGCTCACCACAACCTCCACCTCCTGGGTTCAAGCAATTCTCCTCCTGCCTCAGCCTCCAGAGTAGCTGGGATTACAGGCACGCACCATCATGCCCAGCTAATTTTTTTTGTATTTTTAGTAGAGACGGGGTTTCACCATGTTGACCAGGATGGTCTTGATCTCTTGACCTCATGATCCACCGCCTCAGCCTCCCAAAGTGCTGGGATTACAGGCGTGAGCCACCGTACCCAGCCTATTGAGAGTTTTTAGCATGAAGGGCTGTTGAATTTTGTTGAAGGCCTTCTCTGCATCTATTGATATAATCAAATGGCTTTGGTCTTTGGTTCTGTTTATATGGTGAATTACGTTTATTGACTTCTGTATGTTGAACCAGCCTTGCATCCCTGGGATGAAGCCTACTTGATCATGATGGATAAGCTTTTTGATGTGCTGTTGCAATCGGTTTGCCAGTATTTTGTTGAAGAGATTTGCATCTATGTTCATCATGGACATTGGCCTGAAGTTTTCTTTCTTTTTTTTTTTTTGTATGTAGGAGTGTGTGAGTGTGTGCATTTTTTCCTTTTGCTTGGTATACACATTTGTTTTATGCTTGGAAGGACACCTAGAAATTATGCCAGCAAAACATGGGTGTTCATTCTCTTGATGTTTATCTTATTCTCCCTATGCTCATAGAACTCAAGAGCCTCATTTGTAAAGTCCCCAGATAATAAAAATCATTGAGGATCTTGGTAAGTAGGGACTTCTAGTCACTGAGGACATTATTAACAGGGAACTTCCACTTGCCCCAAGATGGATTCTTCAGGAGTGGGTATTGTAATTGACATATTTAAATAACTGCAAGCATTCCAGGTGATATTTATCTTCATGGAGTTATGGAAGGTGTTATCGCTCACATAATATATATTGGTCCACCACCTTTTTCCAAATTTGCAAAGAAAAACTATGTAGAAACACATTTATTCCACCCATATTTCTCCATATATAATTGAGAAGTGAAGAGTATATCATAAAAAAAATGATCACTGCTCAAGATTATATGCACAGGAAAAGTTTTGGGGAAATTAAACTGATATATGTATTTTTTAGTCTCTATTTCTATGCAAAAAACAGATATCTGAATTCAGTATATTTATGAGCTTACTGAATATATAATTTAAAATATAATTGATTTTAAAATGAAGGACATAATATATAGACTAACATATAGTTAGCTATTTGAAATAAGTTAACTTTAATTTTAGATAGTAATTTTTTTAACTTTCTTTTATAGTTAGCAATAATATATAAAAGATCTGGAAAAAAGATGGAGCTTAATAGAATATTTGAAATCTAATTTCAGTCAGATACTCATGACAGCCGAGGAAAGTCACATTAACTCTATGCATCTCAGTTTTACTTTTTTTTTTTCCTGAAAATTGTAGCAATAATGTTAGCTCTTTCTATCTCATCAGGTTTTAGTCAGGATAAGAGAGAAAATGTTTTAAATATACTCCATAACTCATAAAATCTCATATAGTTTATATAATTTTTATGCTCTGATAAAAAAATCACATAATCTGAAACATTTTACACTAATATTGAATTCAATTAAACATCATTGCAATTATAAGTTTTCTGTATGGTCATTAGATAACATTCTCAATATCATGTTTAAATTCAGTTCTTAAATTGACACTGATATGCTGCTATCAATTCCAAAATGGCTGGGAGAATAAAGTTAAAGTGATAACCAGTGAAAACATCTCTTTTGGAAGCTGAGATTATTTGTGCAGATGCTTTTTCTTCGGATATTCTATTATAGAGTTTTAATACTTAGGGATGCTAAAAATTGGACAACTCATCTGTTCTTTATACAGTCTTTCTCAGCTATTAGGATCATCAAGCTGCTCAATTACAGTCAATAATTGGGCTTATCTACCCCTCAAAAATCATCACATATCCTTGCAAGTTCTGCCTTGGTGATTATGTTTCCTGGTGATCTACTGGTAGCAGTAGTTACCATGTTAGATTCATCTTCACATGTTTACTGTCAGAACATAGGTATTTGGGAAACATTTCAATATTACTTTGAGGATGTCTTATCTAGTCTTTTCACTTATATGTCTTTGAAAATATTTTTAAGAAAGCAATAAATGGCTCCATAATTAATAGCCTGAGACAAAGATGATTCTGATTGCTGTGGCAAGCTGGTATATAACACCATCCACCAACCTCTCACAGGGAACAATTTGAGGTAATGAATTATGACAGAAACATTGTTGTTCGCAAAATAATTAGGTGATAAAAGAGATGAATTATTAGGCTTTTATACTATACCTGGTTGTACTGTAATATGAAAGGTTGCGGGTTTTTTTTCTCTCCTCATTTGAAATCCGCTTGTGTATACAATCATAAATTATGCCTTCCCAGTTTGATTGCCTAAAATTCTTGTATGACAACAATAGCAACACTTAGAATTAGCTCAAGGATGAGAACATATCTGGCTAATTTCACATGGAATAGTTCTGTTGCTTTAATTAACTTACCCCAATAAAACAATTCGTTCCTTTTTAGTATTGTACATTTTGCAATATAAAAATTAAGTCAGATTAAAAGTATGACCTATAAGAAAAACTGTTTGGAGTCATAAGTCTTGATTGTTGAATTAAATGTCTTTAACTTGCAAAAAGGAGGTAACAATATAAATTGTAAAAAACTAAGAAACTAGTGAAGAACGTAATTACAGTTCGAAGTCGTTTACCTTTCCCAGCTTTCCTTTGAATGCTTGTTACCAACTCTGATTCTTCAGTCTGAACATTCAAGCATATAAAATTGTCTTTCATTCTCCATGCCAACTTCATGGATGTTTGAATGAGGTTAGTACTCCTAATCCTATATAAGATTTTACATAATCTTTTCCTTATAATCCCCCTTTCATTCCTTGGCAATTCTATAAAACAAAAAGACAACAGAATTTAGGTTAGCACTCTTGATTGTCTTACATAAGAAGCTCTCACACTATATTTATACAAAATAGAAGTTGCTTCTTTATAACACTGCAAACTTGAAAACACTTGCCCCTTGTAAACATGACCTATATGAATCATTAATGACATGAGAGAAATCTCCTGCTAAGAAAACAAATGATCTGCTTTCTGCTGAGTGGGAAGCCCTGACTTTTGGTCACAGGCAAGGTGATATGATCAGGCATCAAGTAAGGTCATGAAAATAGGAGACTGTTTAGAATTTCCTGGAGGAAGATTTATTTTTCTTAAATTTTTCAATAGTTTCAAAGGTCAATACCAGGAGGACTGCTGGCATCTTCAAACATTAATACAGATTTCTGCATACAACACATTGTTTGAGGAAATGTGGAATGAAGGTCAAAAACCTTTTTATTTTTTGACCTTCATTCCACATTTTTATTTAGTATTTGTTTCAACCTAACTAATAAAACAACAGCTTGAAATTGATCCCAAAATGATTTGGAATAGCAAATATGATTTAAGATGTCAGGATACATAGAAAACTGGAAAATCTTAGCAAACAGCGAAGTCTTAACACAACTGGCCTCTGTCCAAGAATTTACTGGTATCTCCAAACACTTTAGATACCTCCACACATTTTATTGGTTACCTTCAAGCATTTTTTTAGTACCCCCAAGGGCTTACTTGTACCTCCAAACACTTTACAGGCACTAAAAACCATCTAATAATACTTGAATCCTGTCTAGAATCTATGCTTCTAAAAACATGGTTGAAATATTAGGAAATAAAGTATTACAGTGTAAACTGTCCTACTTTATTAGAGCATTTTAACACAAATTCCTTTTGTGTTACTTTCATTGTTCTATGAAGAAAATGCATTCAAGCTCTTTTTCCTTTTATGAAATTTTCTGCCATTTCTTATAACTCTTTTAACAGTACTTTCTGGTGTTTATCAAATTACTTTCTTATGTATTCAAGTTATTTATTATTTTACTTCGGTTTTTATTTATTCTTTAAAGCACATATAGGAAGATTAATTCTTACATGTATATTTATTTATAAATATTTTACATAGTTTCTAATTTCTGATTTTTAAGTTAATAAGCAGTAATTCTTTCTTTTTTTCTGCTCCCATTCATTTTATGTAGTTTTGATATTTTTATTTTAGGGATGCATTTGGTCCTCGACTCAATTGGCTGTAATTGGTTTAGACTTCTTAACTTTACATTTAAAATTAGGTAAATTCTTCTTAAATATATAACATTTCTAAACTCTAAATATATATTATTTTAAGAGAAAAAAAGAGTCATTTTTGTCTTATATGAGACCAGACACCAGATGTCTCCAGCATAGTTGGAAAACCAAGACCCTAGTCCAGGGGAGATGGAAAAATGCAGCATTAAATACTATTTTTTAGAACAAAGAATTGAGGAGAAGATAGTTTAGAAGAAGAAAAAGCTAAGAGAGTAGTCTCACTTTATCAGCAGTGTTACTTTCTGCCATTTCAATTGTCCATGGTTAGCTATGGTTAGAAGATACTGAATGCAAAATTTCAGAAACAAACAATTCATAAATTTTATATTGCATGTAGTTTAGAGTAGTGTGATAAAATGTTAGGTCATTCTGATCCATCCTGCTCTGGACGCGAGTCATCCCTTCATCCAGCATATTCATGCTGTGTATGCGACCCGCCTGAGAGTCTCTCAGTAGGCTTCTTGGTGATAAGTTCAACAGACCACCACAATAATACAATAATAAGGGTGAGGAAATTATAATACGATATTTTGAGAGGATGAAAGAGCACATACATGACCTTTTATTACACTATATTGTTAAAATTCTCCTATTTTTAAAATCATTATTGTTTATATTATTGTATCTAATTTGTAAATTAAACTGCATCATGGGTATTTCTGTATAGAAAAAAATAGTACATTTAAGTTTGGATACTATCCACAGTTTTGGGTATCTTCTGGAAGCGTTGGAACGAATTTCCTACTGAGAAGAGAGGACTCCTGTAATAGCTGTTCAGAGAAATATTAGATAGCATCTCAGTCAATGCTAACATTTCCCATATGGTAAAAATGAGATTCAAGGAAAAATTATTATTAAATATTGAACCATGCAGTCAGTGTAGAGTCAAGTCTGCATGGCAGTGATTTCTGATTATAAGGTTAACTCTTCCTTGAAATACAACTTGTTGCATGCCCATTAGGCTGCTCTAAATATAAACATAAGAATCAAGAAAGAAGTAGACCTAGAGCTAATAGAGCATTAGAATCTTAAATAAGTAAATAAGCAAACTATAAAAATACATCAATCCATAAGTCATATAAATATCCAGTAAAAGAAGTTGAACACGTCGAGAAGTTGATCAAAGGAAAACCAGCAGGAATGTAATAACTAGAAAATATTATCTAATTTTGAACCTGAGAGTTTGCATTTTCTCAGGTGGCAGGTGTCCATTTGAGCTGCATGATATCACATGGTTTACTAGGCATTTCTGATATAAGACATAACCGATACAAAGGATCAATGGTAGGCTGGGCATGGTGGCTCACATCTGTAATCCCAGCACTTTGGGAGGCAGAGGTGGATGGATCACCTGAGGTTGGGAGTTTGAGAACAGCCTAACCAACATGGAGAAACTCTGTCTCTACTAAAAATATAAAATTAACTGGGCATGATGCTGCATGCCTGTAATCCCAGCTACTCAAAAAACTGAGGCAGAGAATCACTTGAACCCGGGAGGCAGGAGATCATGCAATCTTGTTGCCCACTGCACTCTAGCCTGGGCAACAAGGGTGAAACTTCATCTAAAAAAGAAGAAAGAAAAAATGATTAAAGGTATGTGGTACAGTCATATGTGAATGATATTCAGAGTGTTATATAAATGATCTCAGAGTAGGAGATTTAATGCTAGTTTAAAGAAGCCAGCAGATTACATGACTATTTCTTTCTTCAATTTACAGATAAAATAGACTATTTAACAAAGCAAATAACAGAACCCATTCTCAAAGAAAGAAAAGAGTCTCCAGGGTTCAGACATAAAGAATGAACTGAACAAATTATACAACCTGAATTAGTACAAATGGTCCAAGAACTAAAAATAGGCTAATAAATAAAATCTATGTATTAAGAGTTGATACTGTAAATATAAATCAGGAAAAATGTTATGAAAAGTTGACAAATTAGAAATAGAAATAACATTGAAAGAATAATATAATAGATAAAATATAAATAAATTAAAAATAACACATTGAAAAATGTAGGTACGTTAGAACTTTGTAAATTTTTTTTAACGAATGCAAATAAGTTGTCCAAATTGATAGAAAAAAACAGAGCTTGATAAACCAAGGAAGATTGTAGAGTAATAAGAATAAACCAGCACTAAAAGAATATAAAACAGTAATATCAGAACTATACCTTAATGAATGATAAGGTATGAACATTTGGGAACCTCTCCCACCCCCTGTCAAAAAGGAAAGAATTAACAGAGTATACAAATCAGAAGACACAAACCTTTATAACAAAGTTCACACCAGACATTCTGGAAGATCCTCTATAACCTCAATGCGCTTCCTGACACATATAAACATGAATGAGATGAAGGAAGTTCATAATCACATAATATCTCTCTATGTTCCACTCCTTCTCAAGTGAAGAAAACTCCTGCTTTTGGAATTCTATTTAATGAAAGTAATCAGAATGCTGCCCTTTATTAAAACTAGCATTTTATTTAAGTACTCACAATGTAAAAATTATTCTCAAGCGTGATGACTGGGTGTTTATGTGCACATGTGAGATGTACCTTCCTCAAATCTTGTTTTGATGGCAGCACGTTACCCATCTGACATGAAAGAAAAGAAGAGAAAAAAATAATAATTACCCACTAAGGTTCAGCAATATACGTGTGTGTGTGCATGTGTACACATATGCACTTAAAGTAGTAATCCATGAAATGTGTACTTAGTATTGTGGGTGTGCATATATATGTATATGTATATACGGCTTTAAGCACTATTGTTAACTGGAAATGTGTTGGATTTATGTAGCTGTCTAGGCTCATTGCACAGATTCAATAAGAAGACAATCAGATGCACTCAAATGGGTCTAGACAGTTTATTCCTTACCACATGGCAAGCAATGTGGGCTCAGAGTTCTCCTTACCTTCCAAATACTATTGGGGTGACTCAGGTGAATATTTGGTATTACAGATTATTTTATATATTGAAATCTTAAGTTTTGATGTGATGACATTTGAAGGTATCTTTGGAAGGTAATTAGATCATGAGGATGGAGCCTTCATGAATGGAATTAGTGCACTTATAAAAAGAACTCCAAAGGACTCTTTCTTCCTGTTTCTGCCACGTGAGGTTACAAAAAGAAGTGGCAATCTGCAACCAGGAAAGGGGTCCTCATCAGAACCAACCTTGCTGGCACCCTGATCTTGAACTTCCAGCCTCTAGCACTGTGAGAAATAAGTTTCTGTTGTTTATAAGCCACACAGTCTATGATACTTTGTTATAGCAGCTTACACTAGTACTCTGCACACAAAGGGGTTTATGTTACAACTGAAAAACACTGCACTTTAAAAACCCTCAATTGTATAAGGGATCTGCTGGAAAATGTGCCCATCCTTATCTCCAGAGAAACTGCCTTGGAATGTAAGGCTATCCCTTTGCAAAGGAGAGGGAAGACTTTACTCTCCTAGAATGTCTCTGAGGAGAAAACCATTCTCTATGTTTATTACACTGACCAGACATGGAATCTGTCTCCTAAGGAGTGATACACTATCTCTAACTTCCAAGGTTCTTTGTCATACAAGCATTCTCGAAGAGTATCTGAGGTGATAAAAACACCAGAGAATTGCTTCCAAACAAATAAAAATGATCAGTTTTCTGTGTTGAAAATTGTCAATTCTGAGTGTTACCGTGATATTGCATTATTCTTTGCAATGTTTAAGGTTTTTTCATGAATAAAAAAAAGGCATGTATTCAGTTCATGTAGTGATTATGAACTTAGTAAGTTATTGATAATCATTCATTTTAGTGTAGGAGGTTCTTCTTGATTCCCGCATGGAATAAATATGCTGTATAATCTCCCCTTTGACCCAGGCTGATGGCTGAGGATCAACTACTTGAGGTAAACTGAGACTCAAGGATTATAAGAAAACCCAGATTATCAGTTAACCTGAGCTTTATTTAGGTCTGTATGTATTTTTGTAAATATGCTGCTGAATCATTTCAATTTTTAAAGTACTATATCAGGCATGGTTAATTCAGGAGAAGAGAAATCACACTAGGTCTTCACACAGAGGAGATTTTATAGAGCACAATGGTTTTATAAGAACTGTTGAACTAAAACAGCAAAGATGGAGAACTAAGCTAACCTAAAGATTATAACTGATGAAAACGAAGATGGGGGAAGAGGTGGGAGGAGCAAGGGCTGAGAGTTCTCTGTGAGGCCCTGTAGGGTTGGCACATAAATCTCCAAAGAGGAGGTGCCTCTTGATTGTTGGTCCCTGTAAGAAGGGTTACGAGGCTGAAATCAGGACTGGCAAAGATGCTGGAGACTGGAGACCACTCTCTCTTTTGAGTGATGCTGATGTGAACAGAAGAAAGAAAAGAAAAGAAAGACAGAAAGAGAGAGAGAGAGAGGAGGGAGAGAGGGCGGAAGGAGGAAACATAAACAGGGGAGAGTGCCTTCTTCCTTCATTCACCCTCCTCTTCAGTGCCTCCTGTTGACATTATCATAGAAATCAGGAATACAGTTTGCAAAGTTTTATTCCCAGCATCTCAGAGTAGAGTATAAGGAATAGATTTGATGCTGAAAGACAATGAGTACATGACTATCAAAATTACTAGCTATAAGGTAATTTTCAGGGGACTTTAATCCCCTATTTTAATGGGAATATTTACTGAGACTTCTAGTTTTCTTTGTGAAAACCAATTAACTTCAAGGTCATATTACTAAATATTTCTTCTACTGGGAAATGAAACTTAATGGTAATAGAAATTGATGTTTTGTCAGAAAAACATATTTTTTTCTGAATTTATTATTAGTGTGGAATGCACACTTATGCATGGAGGAATGATTTCATTTCAGTTCTTTAAATTAGACACACAATCTAATATGAGTGTTGCAGTCTGCTGTGGAATGTGTCCTTTGAGATGCCTGTTTCCCTTTTTCCCATATTCTCATTATAATATGTAGCTTTTCTAATTTTACCTTCTACTTTCCAAGGAGTGGAGAATATAGAATAAATAAATAAGATAGTCTTAAATTAAAAATTTCCTCTAATGTAGACTGCTCTTAGAATTTGTTTCAGCTTATGTGTGATTCATCTTGTTGCTATTTTCAAATCTAGTATAAAGAACATACTTATAAATACCATCCATTTTTGAAAAAAATAATCTAAGAGGAATAGGAACCTCTTTATTGTCTTGTGTATTAATCCATTCATGCTGCTGATAAAGACACAACTGAGAATGGTCTTACAGTTCCACATGGCTAGGGAGGCCTCACAATCACAGCAGAAGGCACTTCTTACATGGTGGTGGCAAGAGAGATAATGAGAAAGAGCAAAAGCAGAAACTTCTTATGAAACCCTCAGATCTCATGAGTTCTATTCACTACTATAAGAACAGTATGGGGGAGACAACCTGAAAATTCAATTATCTTCCACTGAGTCCCTCATCCAACACATGAGAATTATGGGAGTACAATTCAAGATGAGATTTGGGAGAAGACACAGAGCTGAACTATATCATTCTGTTCTGGACCCCTCCCACACCTCATGTTCTCACATTTCAAAACCAATATGCCTTCCCAAATGTCCCCAGAAGTCTGAAGTTATTTCAGCATTAACTCAAAAGTCCACAGTCCAATATCTCATCTGAGACAAGCCAAGTCACTTCCACCTATAAGCCTGTAAAATCAAAAGAAAGTTGGCATTAGAGGCATTGGGTAAATACAGCCACTCCAAATGGAGAAAATGACCAAAGCAAATAACTACAGGCCCCATGCAAGTCTGAAATCCAGCATGGTAGTTAAGTCTTAAAGCTCCAAAATGATTTCCTTTGACTCTATCTCTCACATCCAGGTCATGCTGATGCAAGAGGTGGGTTTCCACGGTCTTGGGGAGCTCCCTTTTAAGGCTTTGCAGGGTATAGCCCCTGCCCCTGGCTTTTTTAGTCAATGTTGAGTGTCTGTGACTTTTCCAGGTGCATGGTGCAAGCTGTTGGTGGATATACCATTCTAGGGTCTGGAGGACAGTGGCCCTCTTTTCACAGCTCCATTAGATGGTGCCCCAGTAAGGACTCTGTGTGGGTGATCTGACCTCACATTTCTTTTCTTCACTGCCCTGGTAGAGATTCTCCATGAGGGCCCTGTCCCTGCAGCAAAAACTTCTGCCTGGACTTTTCCATGCATCTTCTGAAATCTAGGTGGAGGCTCCCAAACCTCAATTCTTGTCTTCTGTGTAGCTGCAGACTCAAGACCATATCTAAGTTGCTAAGGCTTAGGACTTCCACCCACTGATGCAACAGCTTGAGCTGTGCCTTAACCCCTTTTAGTCACAGTCATAGTGGGTGGGATGCAGGACAAGTCCCTAGATTGCACTCAGCAGAGGGACCTTGGGCCAGGCCCACAACACGGTTTTTTACCTCGTAATCCTCCAGGCCTATGATGGGAGGGGCTGCTGCAAAGGTCTCTGGCATGCCCTGAAGATATTTTCCCCATTGTCTTGGAGATTAACATTTGGCTACTAATTACCTATGCAAATTTCTGCAGCCTGCCTACATTTCTTTTCAGAAAATGTAATTTTCTTTGGTATTGCACTGTTAGGCTGCAAATTTCCCAAACTTTTATGCTTTGTTTCTCTTATGAAACTGAATACCTTTAACAGCACCCAGGTCACTCTTGATTGCTTTGCTGTTAGAAATTTCTTCTGCCAGATACCCTAAATCATCTCCCTCAACTTCAAAGTTCCACAGATCTCTAGGGAAGGAGCAAAATGCTGCCAGTCAAATATACCAAGGGTCACCTTTACTCCTGTACCCAAAAAGTTCCTCAACTCCATCTGAGGCCACCTCAGTCTGGATTTTGTTGTCCATATTATTATCAGCATTTTGGTCAAAGCCATTCAGCAAGTTTCTAGGAAGTTCCAAACTTTCTCACATTTTTCTGTCTTCTTCTGAGCCCTCCAAACCATTCCAACCTCTGCCTGTTACCTGGTTCCAAAGTTGCTTCTACATTTTCAGGTAACTTTTCAGCAGTGTCCCACTCCACTGCTACCAATTGACTGTATTATTATGTTTTCATGCTGCTGATAAAGACATACTCCAGACTGGGCAATTTACAAAAGAAAGAGGTTTAATAGACTTACAGTACCATGTGGCTAGGGAGGCCTCACAGTCATGGCAGAAGGTAAAAGTCACTTTTTACCTGGCGGTTGCAAGAGAGACAATGAGGAAGAAGTGAAAGAAGAAACCCTTTATGAAACCATCAGATCTCATTAGACTTATGCACCACCATGAGAACAGTATGGGGGAAACTGCCCCCGTGATTCAATTATCTCCCACCAGGTCCCTTCCGCAATGTGTGAGAATTATGGGAGTAAATTTCAAGAGGAGATTTAGGTGGGAACACAGAGCCAAACCATATCATCTTGCCCTGACCCAATGCCATTATTAAATGTTCACTTGTGTGAAGCAAGATATGCCCAAACTTAGAGAAACCTTTGCACATCTCATCCCATCTCCTTGAGTGGTGGCTATGATATTGTACCATGTGTTTACATTTGACTAAGATTTTCATTTATAGAAATATATTCTTTAAACATAATTGAGTGTTCAACAAACTATAATGTAAAATGCTTTATTTTGCACTTATTTAAATTTTAAACCACTAAAACGACTATCATTAAATGAACTTCAAGCTTCAAAAGTTGATAAAACAGCTATTAAAAAAGAACAAAATTATATTTATATATACTACTCTGGAAAGGTCATGAAAACCTAAGTCAAGAGAATAAAAACAATATGTATAATATCATTATTGCCCAACTATATATGTGTATAGGAACACATGCACACATTCAAAATATGTGAAAAATTATTTTTGTTTTAAAATGAAAATTTAGAATGGGGCTTATTCATTGAATAAGTACTTATGAGATTAATCAACTAATCTGCAAAATAAATAAATAAAGTAGATTTAGCATTAACACATAGCAAACAAGGAGAATGTTGCAATCACACATTTTAAATTTTAAAAACTTCAGATTAAGGTTGGGTGGTGGCTCATGCCTGTAATCCCAGTACTTTGGGAGAATGAGGCAGGCAGATCAAGAGATCAGAAGTTTGAGACAAGCCTGGCCAACATGGTGAAACCCCGTCTCTACTAAAAATAAAAAAATCAGCTGGGCATGGTGGCAGGTGCCTGTCATCCGAGCTAGTTGGGAGACTGAGGCAGGAGAATCACTCAAACCTGGGAGGCGGAGGTTGCAGTGAGCTGAGATTACACCGCTGCCCTCCAGCCTGGGTAACAAAAACAAGACTACATCTCAAAAGAAAAAAGCAGTCAAGATCAATATCTGAAACAGAATTAATGAGAGACTAATCTTGTGCTTCTGTAACTCAAAAGGAGATAATGTAATGTTATCTTATCTTTTAGAATCCACATAAGTGATACCAAATTATCTAGAGACTACCTCAAAGGATATCTTCATCTTTTCCATCTCTAGATAGCAGGAATGGACAAGGCCAGGGGGAGATATGTTTTCACTGAGAGGATAACGTGAGGCTAAACCTTCCTTGTCAAAGCATAAACTCCAGGAATCATCAATGAATAGTGAAAATACATCAAATGGGTAGGAAGTGTCACTAATCTGACTCATTTGTGTCTTTGTTTAGTATAGTGAATTGTTTTGATTGTTATTACTCAAAATATGATTATTAGACTAGTAACACCGGCATCACCTCACAGCCTGCAATAAAAGTGGATTCAAGGGCATCCATTGGCATTTTATTAAGATCTCTGTGTAATTTCTATAATGTTGTTTAAAAATACTATCATAGTGGACTTTAACAACACGTGACATAATATTATGTAATACTGAAGCAGGAAATTAGCAGGAAAACTTATTTCTCAGCACTGGTTACAAGACCCCGCTGATCAAATAGAATTGGATGAAAACAGAAGCAGCAAAGAAACAGGCCCAAACCAGCTAAAACCAGAATGGGGATGAGAGTGACTTCTAGTTTCCGTCATTGCTCATTATACGGTACTTACAATATATTAGCACATTACAAGAAACTCCCACTAGTGGCATGACAGTTTACAAATGTCATGGCAACTGCTATAAGTTATCTGATATGGGTTATAAGGGAAGAAACCCTCAGTTCTGGGAACTCCTAACCATTTTTCCAGAAAACCATCCCCTTATTTAGCATCTAGTCAGAATTGACATAAATATATCTAGCCAGCAATCCACAAGGAATGTTGCTACCACTTTGTCTATGAAGCAGCCATTTTTCTGTGTTCTGTTGCTCCAATAAACTCACTTTTTTTTTTTTTTTTTTTTTTTTGAGACAGAGTTTCCCGCTTGTTACCCAGGCTGGAGTGCAATGGCGCGATCTTGGCTCACCGCAACCTCTGCCTCCTGGGTTAAGGCAATTCTACTGCCTCAACCTCCTGAGTAGCTGGGATTATAGGCACGTGCCACCATGCCCAGCTATTTTTTTGTATCTTTAGTACAGACGGGGTTTCACCATGTTGACCAGGATTGTCTCGATCTCTTGACCTCGTGATCCACCGCCTCGGCCTCCCAAAGTGACTTTTGCTTTATTTTGTTGGATAGCTCTAGAGATTCTTCCTTGTGTGAAGCCAAGAACCTCCCTAGCTGAGCACCAATTTGGGGATTTCCCCGGATCAATATTGTAGGACCCAGTCCTATTAGAAAAACATACACAGGTCGGGCACCGTGGCTCATGCCTGTAATCCTAGCACTTTGGGAGGCTGAGGTGGGGGGATCTTGAGGTCAGAAGTTCAAGACCAGCCTGGCCAACATAGTGAAACCCAGTCTCTACTGAAAATACAAAAAAATTAGCTGGGTGTGGTGGCAGGCACCTGTAATCTCAGCTACTTGGGAGGCTGAGGCAAGGAGAATCGCTTGAACCTGGGAGGTGGAATTTGTAGTGAGCTGTGAGCCGAGATTGCACCACTGCACTCCAGCCCAAGTGACAGTGTGAGATGAGACTCTGTTGAGAGAGTGAGACAGACAGGGAGGGAGGAAGGGAGGCATACACAAAGCTGAGGCCTTCTCTTTTACCTCACACTCAGTCTACACAACCAACGTCAACAAAACCATATTTTCAGATGAGAAAACAAGCTAAATTTAGGTAAAGGGATAAAGAGAAAAAGAAGATTTTGTAAATTTCTATAAAAAATTATGTTAGCAAGGTACAAAGAAGAGATTTAGCAACTATATAAACAACATTAAAAGATAAGCAAATTAAAGAATATAATTTGCAAAAGATAAGTGACAATCTTAGACAAGACTAAATCATTGTCAAATGAATAGAAGTAAATGCTCCACAAGTGACTTATTCTATAAGTACATAATAGAAGCATTAATTTTTCAAACAAGAATGTAAAAACCAGATGGCAATACGACCCAGTAAGATGAAAATGGTGACTGAAGAGCTGTGGAAACAAATTGAGGAACAAAATTATCACAATACAGGAACAATACATGCATTCTAAACAGAACAAAATAGAGCAGATGTGGCTGAAAATGGAATCACTGACAGTGGAGAAAATGCCTTTTAAAATTAGATGAATTCAGAGGCAAAAGGCCCAGATCAAAGCAATTATATTAATCACAATAGATAAAAAGAACAGAGATGTTTCAACATGAGAATAACTCATCTGTGATGTAAAAAAAATAATCAACAGAATTAACAAAAATCATCAGAAATGGATAAAGATTTCCCAGAAATTGTTAAATATATTTGCAGAATGACAGAATACACAATGTTCCAGAGATTACAATTTGCAGAATAATTTGGCCCAATAAATAACCTAGTGACATAATTGAAATAGAAGAATTAAGTATTATCTGTCATACATGGAAGAAGAGAAAGTTGTGGACAAGGAGGCAGTGTCACAGTAGCCTCAGATTTATCCACAGAAGTGTTCAATGATGGAAGATAATAGTGTAATAGCTATGAGGTTCTGAAGAAAATAAAAGGTAAAATGTTACTCAAGACCTATATATTTAGGTATTAATTGTTATTCAATTATTGAAATATACCATTACTCTTGATATCAACACAAAAAAAAGAAGAGAAGAAATAAATAACCGGAAGGCCTTTCTAGAAATAAGAAGAGATAGGGACCAAAAAAAAAAAAACAAACCCACATTTTTGACAACTAAAACATGTAATGGAAAAAATAAAGCAATCGTTAGAGTCTAAACTAAATAAACAGAGATAAAACTAAGCAACCATGGTAATAAAAATTAAGCAAAAATATAAATCTTAAATATATCAGTAATGTCAATAAACTTGGAGGAATAAAGTAAAGTAGAAGATTGTACAGGTGTTAAGGAAATTAAAATGCAGACAAGCTCTGGAGAATTTCTGAGTGGAGAATGCCAGTTAGGCCTTGAAAATAATCTTAGCATTGTTTAACTTGCTACCACAGCAAAACTTAAACCTGGCTGTTTCTTATAAATGCTTGTATTAAAGAAAAACAAAATTTAAATGCAATCAATCAGAAGCTGCCAACTAACTTACATAACAAGAACCTATTCATCAGCATAGACCAAATAAAGATGATTGGATAACTGTAACCAATGAAATCTTTTCTTGGCTTTCCTTCCATGTCTGTCACTTAAAAGTGTCTACTCAGAGCTCCCAAACACTTCTGGTTAGGAGCTGGAGCTACTCAATTCATGAATCAATGTTTATTCAAATAAACTCTTTAACATTTATTGTACCTTATTTTATGTTTTAGCACAGGTTATGCTAGCTCTAGTTGACATATTAACACTTCCAGGCCAAGTGTGGTGGCTCACGCTTGTACTCCTAGGACTTTGGGAGGTCAAGGAGGGCAGATTGCTTGAGCTGAAGAGTTCTATACCAGCCTGGGAAACATGGCAAAATACCCTTTCTACAACAAAGAAAACGGAGAAAAAAAAAAAAGCCAGGAGTGGTGGCACACACCTGTATTCCCAGCTACTTGGGAGGCTGAGCTGAGAAAATCACCTGAGTTCAGAAAGCAGAGATTGCAGTACCTGTGATCACACAACTCCAGCCTGGATGACACAGTAAAACTCTGTTTCAAAACAACAACAATAACAACAAAATTCCAAACTCTCAATATTTTAAAAAATATTCTTCTTAAATTATGAGCTATCTTATATGGAAGAAGTATCTTTTAAGAACAGATATTCATACAATTAATATTTTTTCAAAAAATATATTAATATTTTTTATATTAGAAATAATAAAAATAAATAATAGAAAATACTAGGTTTTTTGTTCTTTAAATTCAAGTATACCAAATCAAGTTTATATTAAAATAATCACCCCTGCCCCAGTTTTAAATAAAACACCTTCTTTTTGTTTATTTTTCTTTCTGGCTTTCATCTTTTCTTAGTTGCTATTTGTCTATTTTCCAAAAGAATAGTAAACCATCTGGAATGGTGTTTCTTACTGGTTGAAATGTCATCTTAGGATTTTTTTTGCTTGTTTAAAGTTGTTCTTGATATGATTTTAAATTTCTTAAATTTTTTGACAAGACAATCACTTTCTAGTTCAGGAATTGGACTGAATATATGTAGTAGTCACAAGTAGATGACGTTAAAATTATTGCTTCATAATATGTATACTATTTTTACAAATTTATTACTAACAAACCATTACTGGAAAAATATGTTATTAATTATATGAAACATGTTTTTTAATCCTTATATTTCACATATTAATGGCAAAGATTAGTGTTTTTTAACATATATGGAGCCATTTTTTAGCTGGAGAAAGTTAGGGAAAAATACACACATATGGTTTGGTTAGGAAGGAATTAGTCCTATTACTCATAGCTTTGTACACCAGGAAAGTTGCTAGAATAGCCAGCAATCCTTAAAATGTATATGTACGAAAATAATTTCTGTTAACAACAGGTTTTTTTGACACATGGTCTCATTTCGGATTCATGTAAAACGCTGTTGCTGCTAAAACAATTCGAGATGACATAACTGTTACTGTAGTTCAGCATTTCAAAGAGCTAATCTATCTCAAGAATCACAATTGTTTGTTTTGCAAATGATGATTTCTGTACATTTCAAATTCTCCATTACGTTTAATTTATATAAAATATATATATTATACTATGTATTATCTTAATTTCAGGTTTAATTAAGGGTGAATACCTTAATTATTAAAAGAGTTCAAGTGACTTTTGTCTTTTCCTTGGGCACTTTTAAACTACTTAGCTTTATCTTTAAACTAAAGTAACTCCTTATAAGCTTTTTGTTGAGTGTGATAGTGAAGCAAAGAAAGTAATGAAAAAAAGATTTCTCCAAAATATTCTTAACTCACATTTGGGTAATTTTATTACAGTGAATTGAAATAAGCATCCACTGAGTAATAAAGCTAATATATCGCTTTGTTATTCTGACCCAACTAAAGGACTGAATAAAAGATATGCTTATTTCTCTCTCCCTGTACTTTCATATGTGTATTCTCACTTTACATTGTCATATAATCCTCAACAGACGGTTGCTTTAAGATGAACATAATACAGAACAGCAAAAATAATTTGCATGCAATTATTTGCCAAGTCATGATATTCTGAGAGCTTGGCTTACTCAGAAAAAAATAGAACAAGTCAAATGCATTTTTACAGTAAAATTAGATAAAATATTCTGTTGAGTATAAAATTTCTTTTTACTCATTTATTTGAGTTCCTGTAACAAGAATTCATTTTGATTACATACATCTCCAAGTTTTGAGCTATGTGTAATCAACATGTTAGACATAATTTAATTGAGCAAGTACCGTACTGTGAATTCTAAAATGACAAATATGTTCCTCCAGCCCTCCCTTCTTCCCCTCCCTTTCTACTTTTCTTTCTTGCTTGTAGAGAGAAGGTAGTTCTCAAGGTGATGTATACAAAAATAGAGGGCTGACAATCTGAAATGACAAACTGGACTAGTCATTGGGACATTAATGTTGTTCTATTCTGAACAACCTTCTATTATTTCTAAGTCCTGCCTGTGATATTACTGAGATTGTTTTCTATGCCTCTCAGCAACACAGGTAATAAGAATTAAAATCCATCAGTAGAGGTAAATCAAATTTTAGTATATTTTAATTAATTATATACAAATTATTAGTCATCAAGGTAGTAAATAAAACATTTTTTTACTTGTGGAATATGTAATTTTCACTGTATTTGACAAGTTTGAAAAACAGATGTGCTTTCTGAAATCATTCATTTATTCAATATTTATTAAACACATAATATTTCTTAGTATGATGGTTTGGCTGTGTTCCTACCAAAACATCATCTTGAATTGGGGCTCCCATAATTCCCATGTGTTGTGGGAGGGACCCAGGAAGAAAAATTGAATCATGGGAGCAGTGTTCCTCATACAGTTCTCATGGTAGTGAATAAGTGTCATGAGATCAGATGGTTTTATAAGGTGTTTCCGTATTTGTTTGTTTCTCATTCTCTCTTGTTTTCCACCATGTAAGATGTGCCTTTCACTTCCTGCCATGATTGTGAGGCCTCCCTAGCCATGTGGAACTGTGAGTCCATTAAACCTCTTTTTTTTAATATAAATTACCTAATCTTGGGTATTTCTTTATCAACAGTGAAAACTGTGATAAAAGCAGTGTTATTTACTGTAAAAGTCAGCAAATAAAAGTTTTATTTACTGTAAAATTCAGTGAAAACTGACTAATACAGTAAATCAGTACTGGGAATGGGGTGCTGCTGTAGAGACTCAAAAATACGGAAGCAATTTTGGAACTGGATAAATGGCAGAAGTTAGAAAAGTTTGGAAGGCTCTGAAGAAGACAGAAAAATGTGGGAAAGTTTGGAACTTCCTAAAGACTTGGAGGGCTTAGAAGACAAAAGGATGTGGGAAAGTTTGGAACTTCCTAGATACTTATTTAATGGCTTTGATCAAAATGCTGATAACGATATGAACAATGAAATCCAGGCTGAAGTGGTCTCAGAAGGTGATGAGAAATTTGTTGAAAACTAGAGTAAAGGTGACTCTTGCTATGTTTTAGCAAAGAGACTGGCAGCATTTTATTCCTGCTCTAGAGATCTGTGGGACTTTGAACTTCATGGAGATGATTTTAGGGTATCTGTCAGAGAAAATTTCTAAGCAGCAAGAAGTGACTTGGGTGCTGTTAAAAGCATTCAGTTTTAAAAGGGAAAGAGAGCACAAACATTCTGAAAATTTGCAGCCTGATAAGGTGATAGAAAAAAAAAAACACATTTTCTGAAGAGAAATTCAAGCAGTGTGCAGACATTTCATGAGTAACAAGAATCCAAATGTTAATTGGTAAGATAATGGGGAAAATGTCTCCAGGGCATGTCAGAGACCTTTGTGGCAGCCCCTCCCACTGTAGGCCCAGAGGCCTAGGAGAAAAAAAATGGGCCATACCCACTGCGTGCAGCCTAAGGACATCGTGACCTGTGTCCTAGCCATTCTAGCCATGGCTAAAAGGGGTCATGTTTCAGAGGGTGCATGTTCTAAGCCTTAATAGTTTCTACATGGTGTTGAGTCCCCACTGGGGCACTGCCTAGTGGAGATGTGAGAAGAATACCACCATCCTGCACATCCCAGAATGGTAGATCCACCAACAGCTTACACTGTGCACCTGACAAAGCCACAGACACTCAACACCAGCCCGTGACCTCTACTGGGAGTGATGCTCTACACTGCAAATCCACAGGGTCAGAGCTGCCCATGACCGTGGGACCCACCCCTTGCATCAACATGACCTGGATGTGAAATATAGAGTGAAATTAGATTATTTTGGCATTTTAAGATTTGACTGCCCCACTGGATTTCAGACTTGCATGAGGTCTGTAGTCATTTGTTTTGGCCAATTTCTCCCATTTGGAAGAGATATATTTACCCAATGCCTTTACCCCCATTGTATCTAGGAAGTAACTAACTTGCTTTTGATTTTACAAGCTTATAGGCAGAAGAGACTTGCCTTGTTTCAGATGAGACATTGGACTGTGAACTTTTCAGTTAATGCTGAAATGAGTTAAGACTTTGGGGGACTATTGGAAAAGCATGATTGGTTTTGAAATGTGAAAGTATGAGATTTGGCAGGGGCCAGGGCCACAGTGATATGGTTTGGCTGTGTTTCCACTCAAATCTTATCAAAAATTGTAGCTCCATAATTCCCACATTTTGTGGGAAGGTCCTTGTAGGAGATAATTGAATCATGAAGGCAGTTTCCTCCATACTGTTTTCACGGTAGTTAATAAGTCTCATGAGATCTGATGGTATTATGAGGGATTTCCCTTTTTGCTTCATTCTTATTCTCTTGTCTGCCTCCATGTAAGCTCTGACTTTTGCTTTCTGCCATGATTGTGAGGCCTCCCCAGTCACAGGAAACTGTAAATACATTAATGCACTTTTTCCTCATATATTACCCATTCTCAGGTTTGTCTTTATTAGCAGCATGAAAATACCAGTAGACCTAGGAACCAATGTAGGTTTCTTTAAGCAAGTCAAAAAAACTCTTTATGGTGATTATATTCTAGCATTAAAGATATGCAATATACAGTTCTCTATGTGATGATATAAATAAAATATAACAGTATAAATTTTTGAAACCATTTTGTTATGATTCTTTTTGATAGGATCATTAACTGCTTTGTTATTTTTTTTAATTTTGAAGGAAAAAGCTTTACCAAAATTTCCAAAGATCACTAAAAAGTTTAAGACCTAAACTAGTCTTTCCTTGCAAGAGCTTGTTAGTTTTTATTTCTGAGGACCTCCAGAATAATTGAAGGTTATGTTATTTTTTTCACAGTTAAATTGTAAGTTTTAGTTCTATAATGATATGAGCATATAAAAATGTTTAATTCTTGTATTATTGGTACCTGCTATAATACTTCATCAATTAATTTTACTCAATACCTATTTTCAGACTAAGTTGCATAAGAAATATTTTTATAGTGAAAATATGTGTCTAATTAAAAAATACATGTTAGGTGTTCAAGATTAGCCTGGGCAACACAGTAAAGCCCTGTCACTACTAAGAATATAAAAATTAGCCAGTTGTGGTAGCAGGCACCTGTAATCTCAGCTACTTGGGAGGATGAGGCAGGAGAATTGCTAGAACCCAGGAGACAGAGGTTGATGTGAACCAAGATTGTGCCACTGCACTCCAGCCTGGGCAACAAAGCAAGACACTGTCTCAAACAAATTAAAAAGTCCCAGTACAATGATGCATACATATACTTTTCCTTTCAGTATTTTTATGACTTTATAATATTTCCATGTAATATATTTTTAATGTTCTTACTACATACTAAACTATGTAATATTAACATTTTTGGTAAAAAGGTTTTTCTGCATCATCCTACAGACTCAACCCAATGCTAAGGGAGGCTATCAATTTGATGCTTCAATTACATTTGGATACTTTTGTTATTATCAGAAGATACAACAGTATGATATTTATATAATTAAATTAAAAGAAACAATTTTTGGAAATCTTTTATCTTTGCATAAAACGTTCGTGTATTATTTTTAAATAAATTTTATTTAGTTTTCTTAATATAAGAAGGTTGGTTGTGAATTTTGAAAATTAAAGTTTTAAAATTTATTATTTTAGACAATGAAGCCAATATTTATGAAAAGATAAATGCCATTATTTATAAAATTATATAAATACCCTGTTGAGAATAAAACTTATTTTACACATTTGTTTGAGTTCCTGTCACAAAAATCTATGACTTAGCAAGTAGATATAATTTATTCAAATATGAAGCAAACTACTTGTGTTTCATTTAGATATGTGTTGCACCACCCTTTTCACCAACGGTAGTATTCCATTCTTACATTGTTCTAAAGAGCTACCTGAGACTGGCTAATTTATTTAAAAAAAAAAAGAGGTTTAATTTCTTCACAGTTTCACTGGTGTACAGGAAGGGTGGCTGGATAAGCCTCAGAAAACTTACAGTCATGGTGAAAATTGACAGAGAAGCAAGCACATTTTTACATGGCCAGCAGGAGAGAGAGAGTCAAAGGAGAAGAGATACACACTTTCAAACAGATTTTGTGAGCATTCATTCACTATCATAAGAAGAGTAAGGAGAAATCAACCCCCAAGACCTAATCATCTTCCACCAGGTCCTTCCTCCAACACTGGGAATTAACAATTCAACATGAGATTTGATGTAGACACAGAGCCAAACCATATCATTCTGTCCTTGTCCTCTCTCAAATCTCATGTCTTTCTGATATTTTAACACCAATCATGCCTTCCCAACAGTCCTTCGAAGTCTTAAAACTCATTCCAACATTAACTCAAAAGTCCAAGGCTAAAGTTTAATGTGAGACAAGGCTAGTTTCTTTCATGTATGAGCCTGTAAAATGAAAAAATTGAAGTTAGTTACTTCCAATGTCCAAAGAGGATACAGGTATTGAGTAAACACTCCTATTCCAAAAGGGAGAAATTAGCCAAAACAAAGGGGCTACAGGTCCCAATGCAAATCTAAAACCTAATGCAAAAGTGAATCTTAAAACTCAAAAATAATCTCCTTTGACTCCATGTCTCACATCCAGGCCACATTGATAAAGGAGGTGGAGTCTCAAGGTCTTGGGCAGCTCCACCTTGTGGCTCTGCATGGTGCAGCCCCCGTGACTGTTTTCACTTCCTGATATTAAGTGCCTGTGGCCTTCCTAGGTGCCCAGTGAGAGCTATTGGTGAATCTATCATTCTGTGGTCTGGAGGACTGTGGCCTTCTTCTTACAGCTCCACTAGGCAGTGCCCTAGTGGGGGCATTGTGTGGGCTCTCTGACCCCACATTTTCCCTCTGCACTGCCCTAGCAGAGGTGTTTCCATGACAGCTTCATCCCTGCAGTAGACTTCTGCCTGGACATCCACACATTTCCCTACATCCACTGAAATCTGAGTGGAGGATCTCAGGCCTCAGCAATTGCCTTGGCACTCACAAGTGCAACAGAAGCCAACATGCCTTAAGGCTTGCACACTTTGAAGGCAAGACCTAAGCTGTGTCTTCACCTCTTTTAGCCATGGCTGGAGCTGGAGTGCCAAGATGCAGGGTGGCATGTTTCAAGGCTACACAGAGCAATGGGTCCCTGGACCTAACCCACAAAATTGGTTTACTCTCTGTGATGGTTAGTATTGGGTGTCAACTTGATTGGACTGAAGGATGCAAAGTATTGTTCCTGGATGTATCTGTGAGGGTGTTACAAAAGGAGATTAACATTTGAGTCAGTGAACTGGGAAGCACAGGTCCAATGTCAATATGGATCGGCACCATCTGATCAGCTGCCAGCATGGATAGAATAAAGCAGGCAGAAGAAGGTGGGAGAAGCTGACTTGCTGAATGTTCCAGCTTTCATCTTTCTCTTCTTGCCCTCAAATATCAGACTCCAAGTTCTTCAGCTTTTGGACTTACAGTACAGACTGAAGGCTGCACTTTCAGCTTTCATGCTTTTAAGGTTTTAGGGCTCAGACTGGCTTCCTTGCTCCTCAGCTTGCAGATGGCCTATTATAGAAATTTATTTTATGATCATGTGAGTTGGTGCTCCTTAATAAACTTCCTTTCATATATATATCTATGTGATGAGTCTTGTCCCTCTAGAGAACCCTGACCAATACCCCCTCCTAATACAGCCCCTTGTGATAGAAGTGGCTGCTGCTAATGTCTCTATAATGCTCTGGAGGCATTTTCCCCATTTTCTTGGCTATGAACATTAGGATCTTTACTCATGCAAATTTCGGCAGCCTTGAATTTCTCCCGAAAAATGGGTTTTCGTCTCTACCACATGCAAATGTTCTACTTTTATGCTTTGCTTCTCTTCTAAATATAACCTTCCATTTCAGACCATTTCTTTATAAACATATGCTCTTAGAAGCCATCAGGTCATATCTTGAAGGCTTTGCTGCTTAGAAATTTCTTCTGTCAGATGCCCTAAATCATATCTCTTGAAATAAAAATTCCACAGATCCCTAGAGTATGGACACAATGCTATCAGTCTCTTTGCTAACCCATAGCAAGAGGGAACTTTACTCTAGTTCCCAATACATTCCTGATCTGTATCTAAGACCACCTCATCTTGAACTTTACTTTCCATATCACTATTAGTATTTTGATCAAAACCATTCAACCAGTCTCTAGAAAGTTCTAAACTTTCCCACATCTTTGTCTTCTGAGCACTCAAAACTGTTCCAACCCATACCTGTTGCCCAGTTCCAAAGCCAGTTCCGCATTTTTTTTTTTTTGAGATGGAGTTTCCCTCTTGTTACCCAGGCTGGAGTGCAATGGCGCGATCTCGGCTCACCACAACCTCCGCCTCCTGGGTTCAGACAATTCTCCTGCTTCAGCCTCCTGAGTAGCTGGGATTACAGGCATGCACCACCATGCCCAGCTAATTTTTTGTATTTTTAGTAGAGACGGGGTTTCACCATGTTGACCAGGATGGTCTTGATATCTTGACCTCGTGATCCACTTGCCTCGGCCTCCCAAAGTGCTGGGATTACAGGTTTGAACCACCGTGCCCGGCCCAATTGCACATTTTTAGGGTATTTTTTTGTTACAGTACTCCACTGCTGGTACCAATTTTATGTATTAGATCATTCTCACTTTGCTATAAAGAACTACATGAGATTGGGAGATTTATTTAAAAAAAAAATAGGTTTAATTGGCTCACAGTTTTCCAAGCTACACAGTAGCATGGCTGTGGAGGTCTCAGGAAACTGACAATCCTAGAGGAAGGTGAAGGAATATCAAGCACATCTTCTCAGGGCCAGGAGGAGAGCGAGAGTGTGAAGGGGGAAACACTACACACTTTTAAACAACCACATCTTGTGAGAACTCGTTCTCAAGAGAATAGCAAGGGGGAAATCTGCTCCCAAGATCCAATTACCTCCCACTAGGCCCCCTCCCAACACTGGGGATTATAATGTAATATGAGATTTGGGTGGGAAAACAGAGGCAAACCGTATCACCAACAAACCATTCTTAAGAAAGAAAGGGCTTTTTATTTGGTTACAAATAAAGACAATTTGGAGGCAATGCCAAGCATTTTACAGAATGAATGACACTCTGTAACACAGAAGATACACACGTGGTTCTCTCATGGAAGGTAATTTTGTACAGATTACTGAGGGGTTTACAAGATGAAGAAGATATTCACTAACTTCACCACTTCACTATCATCTGCATTTATTTCTCTATTTTCTCACACTTCTTTTCCCTTCTTTCTTCATATTCTTTTACTCTATATTTTTGCTTATTTGTCTGTTTGTCCTCCTTACTATGCATAATATATAATAAAGTTGCTTATGTTTGAGAGAAGTATTTTCTATTTTTATTGTGGTATCATAAACATAAAGATAGAAAGCAAGTTAAGATTAAAACATTTAAGGGGAGGAACTTACCTTCAGAATGGTCCTAAAAATGAGCACAACTACACAAAGCTTGTTTCAGATCTATTCTATGCTTTTCTTGGATGTTTGCATTACTCTTTCATCATTGCAGTAAACATCCCTAAGACATTTAGAAGTGATTCAAAATCTAAAAGTGTTCAGAAATCAAAGCATTAATCTCTTGAGAACACCAAATTAAATGTAAAAAGTAATGTCAGTATTGCAATATATTTGTTTAACTGATATGTTGGAAGAGAAGAGAAGTTTATTATTCAAACTCACTCTGATTAAGTTTGAGTGACAGAATTATATGACATCAAAGACATTTTATCCATTCATTCATTTACTCTTTATAAATGATTCATTATTCATTTAACTAATTATTATGGACCTCTTCTACAGACAAGGCACACTTTTTAAAAATAAAAGCCACAGGAAGAAGACAGACACTTATTTTTCTTTTTGATGGAAATTTGGACTTGTTCGAGAATGGTTTGTATTTTTTGGTAACATTCTTTAGAAATAACTGTTATCTTTGATGTAGTTATTTGCAGTGTTAACATATGAAAATAGAAGAGACAAATGAAAAGATATATCTAAAATCCAGGGATACTTACATCTTCCTTACAAGAAAATAACAAGCTTAACTTTTATTTTGTTGATGTATTCTAATAATGAGGAAAGAGGAGGGAAATGAAAACCAAGAGCAATGTTGACCATTCGCAAATTCCAAGTTATTGCCTGAAGGGCTTTTGTGTCTTGCCTTCTTGTTAAACTTTTCTGAAAGTAAGTTCTGCAGTGTTATGCAGGACAAGTTCTCGGATGACCTCAGTAACTCAAACTCTTCCTCTTTTTCCTGCTTGCTATTCTTAAGAACAGTTGTAGAATGTGCTGGGAATGGAACACTCTGAAATAAAGAGAAACTGGCTGGAACAGCCCAGGCTCTGTTCCCATCTCTCCTAGAACAGCAGAACTTGCAGTGCTTTAGCCCAGAGTGTCAAGTCACCTCTGAAAATAAAACACAGAGCAGAGCATACTTTCAGAGTCTCTCAGTTGGTGTGTGACATGGGGTATATGCAGATTAGACTCCCACTGTCCTGGGCAACTTTCTTAAGCCTTGGTGGACTGATTCACTGTGAATCCTAGATTTCTGTTATCCATTACTGCCTATCTGTGAGTAATAAAGTTGCTTTGCATAATGTACTGTGTGGGTATTCTCTATCACTGGACTTATGCAGGTGAATTGATATACATGCACAGTATTAGAAAGGAGTTTAGAGCCCTCTCCTGGGATTGATACTGGTCCACATGGAAACTGCTTTGCATATTATATATTCTGAGGTTAGGAAATCATACTGACATGGTTTATTGAATTACATAACAGGTAAACTGGACATAAATTCCTCAATTTCAGGATTTAAACTCATATGGTATTTTATTTACTTACCTTTTCATCACTTGAGCCTTTAGTTGTTCTATTACCAAAAGACACAATTTCTCAGTCCTATACAATGGGTTGTTTCTAAAAGCGGAAGAGGCTGGGTGCAGTGGCTTATGCCTCTAATCCCAGCATTTTGGGAGGCCGAGGCAGGCAGATCAACTGAGGTCAAGAATTTCAGACCAACCTGACCAACATGCTAAAACCCAGTCTCTACTAAAAATACAAAAATTAGCTGGATATGGTGGCACACCTATAGTCTCAGCTACTCATGATGCTGAGGATGGAGACCTGCTTGACCCTGGGAAGCAGAGGTTGCAGTGAGTTTAGATTGTGCTACTGCACTCCAGCCTGGGTGACAGAGTGAGACTCAATCTCAAAACAAAACCAAACTATAAGTAAATACATAAATAAATAAAAATAAATAAATATATATAAATAAGAGTATTAAAATCAAATCCGAATTTAATACTTGACCCTATTTGTGAAATCCGAGCCAAATATTAGTGTGGTATCTCACTCATGTTGGATTTTCAGGTTTCACAACAACAAATTCTATTTTTCCTAATATGCTCTGCTGAATGAGCCCTCCCTTAGAAATACCGTGGCCTATTAGATGTAGGTCTTCAATCTAGACCCCCTTTCCCTACCAATTTGCCATGAGTTAGGTGACACAATTCACTTTAATTTCCAGAAGCATCAGACTTCTGAGATCCATATACATTTTGATAACCTATATCCCAAACTATAATATCCTATTGCCTATGTCTTTGAAAGAGCCATTATCAATAAGTCACTAAACACTAAAGATTCTGCCTGTTTTTTATTTGATGTTTGTTTATTTGTGTGACCTTGCCTTTGCGTAATTAAAGAGGTGTTTCAATTTATTCTTATGAACACAGAAACCTCCGACTGCTGCAGGTGATAGGATGATTCCACATTTGAATATATAAAGGCTGACATGCTAACTGACTCCTCCACAGACATACGTGGACAATCCTGATGTTACTCTGTGAAACATGTTATTAAAGATCACATGAAACTGAAAGGACTAAGACCCTCTCAAGAGAATAAAATGATATTTTAAATTAATATTTCATACTTCTATTTGTATATAAAATATATTTATTATTAATATATAACAATGGCACTTTATAGTTAACAACAGTATTACCATGTCCTATTTTTTAAGCAAACTTCTTCACATCAGATCTACCAAATGAAGTTTACATATTGCTTAAAAGTGAAATAATATTCTAAAATTTATGTGACTTGATCAAGATGCTACAGTCACAAAGTTGTAGCATCTTCTAAGCGCTTCTTTCAAGTGTTAGATTAAATAAAATTATGATTATCTTTTATCAAAAGAAAAGAACAAGAACGGACTAGTAAGAAGTATGTTGTAAAGTTGTGAACTATGTTGTAAAGTATGTTGTAAAAGTTGGGAACTAGAAGACAACTTCTCTGTAATTTAAAGTTGATGTGAAAGAAGTCTCATTAAAAATACAAGACAATACAGAAAGGTCTACAGGCATATTGCTAGCAATTGGCCATTTGTTCAGTGTCTTTGAGGACAACATGCCTTTTACTGCTAAATGGGATTACAAGAAAATATTGATTGATGCTGAAGAAATCCTACCCATAATTAGGTTGCACTCAAATCATTAGGACAAATAAATGTCATTAGGTATAGTCCAAGTATTCAGGCGTTTGTCAGACTCGTGGTTATGAGAGGCTGAACTATTAAAAACATCTATGTCTTTTATACAAAATATTACAATCTTTGAAAAATTAAATACTACCTATTAAGTATATTCCACACTCTAAGAAGTTTTGCAAATTTATGCAAAATAAACAGATATTAATAAAGAGGTCATGGGACTATACTTTGTTATTGTTAACTGGGTCTCAATTAAGATAGCTCTTCACTGTCTTATTTGATGAGTAAACGTGAAATACCTACTGTAGATGAAGCAAGGACAAATAAGGCCTCTCACAAAAATTTAACTAATTTTTAAAAAAGTATTGAAAAACGACTGTGCACCAGACCCAATTTATATATTCTAAGAGTTTACATATTGTTTCTCTGTCTATATCCATGTAAGAGTTCAAATGTTCTAAGCATTCACAAAAGCCTTTAAGTCTGAAATGCAGTAATATTACATGAACGTGATATATTTTTCAGAAGTGCATTCATTTGGTATGTTCTAGCATTATTTTCACTGTCATATTTCACAGATCAAGTTAAAGCATTTAGCTAGGATTAGCTATACATTACCATTCCCACATTTTTGATGAAGACAAGACTTTTGGAAAACGCAAATTTCTGCAAATAACATTCAAACTGGAGACTTGGGAAATATTTGCCTTATTGGCTTTTATGTCTTATCCTTGTGGCCCTATGCTAAGAAATGCAGACAGAAGAATACTCCGTGGTTTCCTTTAATTAGCAGAGGTTTTATAGAGTTCTTTCTTATTTTTAAAAAAGAAGTTTTCTTATCTGTGTTTATTCTATTAAATTCTTAGTTAGAATATTGATTTTTTATTTTTCTCTCTTTTTTCATTTTGTTGAAAGTATATCTTTTGGGATAGGCCCACTTACCTTTGTGAAAACCCTAAAAATATTTATAAATTCCCAACAAATATATTGCTTTAATGCTACAGTTTATACATTTGGTTACTCAGTTCTAAACTCTTCTTTCAAGTGTTTGTTAGATTAAATAAAATTATGATTATATTTTATCAAAAGAAAAGAACAAGAACAGACTAGTAAGAAGTATGTTGTAAAGAAGCAAATAAAATGTGACTTTTTATAGAAATACAAATCTTTATGCATCTTAATCACCATAGGGGCTAAAATAAAGCTATGTAGTACAATACAGTTTTTGCCTACAGAAAAAAATATAGTATGTGCTCCACAAACGTCCATTGAAAAAAGAATCAACGGAGAGGAAGCTCTGTGGAATGGCAGAACAAGAAATTCCGAATATACTCTCTTACACAAAAATAAAAGGCAAAAACCGTAGCAAACAAATTTTTAGAACTCAAAAATTAAGTTTAACAATTTTAGGAGTGTTTATTCAAAGGCAAAACAATGTCTGAATCTTGGAAAGAATGGTGAGCTCTTGCACTTTTAGCTCCCCTTCTTCCAGCAAAGCAGTAGCCTTAAAAAACAACAGTGTAACAAATTTGATACCTCTAAAGCAGTAGCTTAACAGCCGTTGAAAAGGACAGAATTTCAACCCCTCATAAGCATTATTCTCAGAGGATTGTCTCTATTTGACCTGGAAGCTTACTGAAAGTCTCCATTTTGAGTTTCTCTTTATTTGATCTGAGTCAGAAATCAATCTATGTGGACACCATTATCCAGAAGGTGTTTGTCAAAAAAAAAAAAAGACAAAAAAGTAGCATAATTATTTAACATTTAATTTCCACATGAGGCTGATAAGGGACTTACTGAAGATATAAAAGGGAAAACTGGGGAATGAGAGAACAAGAGACAGCTTCAAAAATCTCTAATATATTCTGGGAGTCTAGAAGTCACGCACATGTACAGTGCTGAAAAATCCCCAAGAATGACCTGAGAAGGCCTTTCACCTCTGGCTGTATTTAAGCCTCTTTATCTCAATAAATCTGCTATCTGAAGTTTTAAAATGTCTGTTGAAATGGTGAAAATATGCTCTGACACATGCAGAGAATTCTTCACCGAATATTTACTGGTAGTTGACATGCTGGTTTTAAGCATTTAAGGGACTCTCTGTATAATCAAGCTAATATTAAGCTGATTAGGCAAAGACTTCAGTGGCTGCACACAACCAAAAAATACTGATTTTTATGGTAGTCCAGAAAAGTTATTAAATAATCACGAACCACCACCATCACCACAAAAACAAACAGTAGACATAGACACAACCGTGGGGAGAAGCCGTTGTTTCCCAATGTTTTTATATTATGTTATTTTAGTTAATGCGAAATGATGCGGTTTTTTTGCCCCTAAAAGTAATGGCAAAAATCAGAAACTGTAGCACCAACTAAATACTTAAAATGTCTAGTTTTCAGCAAAACACTGTAGGATACCCAAAGAATTCAGAAAGTGTGAGTAATACACAGGAAAAACAGTCAATAGGAATTATGTTCTGACATTGGACTTATGAGACAAATTCCTAAACAGTTATTATAGATATGTTCAAAAACCAGAAAAAAAATATATCTAAAAAATTAAAGGAAGTAATGAGTGATATTTCACCAGTGAAGAATATAAATAAATGGATGGAAATTATTTTGCATAAAGTACTAAATGGAAAGTCTAATGTTTAAATTCTGAAATTTATAGATAAAGTAACTGAAATGAAAAATTCACTATAGTGGCTCAACAGAAGATTTAAACAGCAGAAAGAATTCCCAAATAAGAAGAGAGATCAGTTGAGATTATCCAGTCTGAGAGACAGAAAGAAGCAAGAATGAAGTGAAAAGAAAACACTCTCAGTGGCTTGTGTGACACCATGAAGCTTGTCAACATCTACTGAAAAGAAAAAAGTGTAGGAAAATGTTTGAAAAATATGCCTTGAATTTTTTCTAATTTTGAAAAGAAACTTTCAGCTACATCTAAAAAGCATAATATGCAGATGAGGATAAACTTGAAGAGACATAGACCAAGACACAACAAAAATGAGAAACTCAAAAATGTGATTCTTTTTTCTGTAAGACAGAAAAATAACATTGTATGAATTTTCTCTCAATAAATCTGTTATTTAAAAAAAACAAAGAATATATACAAGACACGAATGAATGATGAATCAATTAATATGAATATGTGCAAGTGATCATAAAAAGAGGAAAGTTAAAGGAAAAGGGAAAGAAAATTACTTGTAAAAATGTTACACATTAATGACTTTTTTATAGCATCCAAGAATGTTATTTTCAGTGAGTAGACTGATCAAAGAATTATTGAAGCATTAATCAGTTCAACCGATACTCAGCAATTTCTGAATTTTCCCTAGTTTACTTCTGCTTTCTGGAGACATTTGTTCCATTTACTCTTGAATAATATTCTACTCAGTTAGGTACTTTCTATGAGTTCCTTGAAGATTGCTCAGAAAGAGGCAAAAGGAATGAAAAGTAATGTGTTTAGAAATAAATGGACAGAAATGTATTTCTTTTAGAAAAATATTCTACTGGACTAAAAGTGGAAAAATGCATTGAGCTTCAAGGTTTTTTCTATTACCTTACGGTATGCTATTTTTCGTGGTAAAAGGGTTTTGAATTGGGCTATAATATCATAAACAGCAAGAGATCCTCTTTTAGAAGTACTTGGGAGCTTTACAACATGGAAATGGACTCTAAACATAATATTTAGAAAATAGTTGCTTTCTTCCAAATGGGACAAAAATACATCTATCTTTTAAAGACACACTGCATTGGAAGTTCCCATATTTTAGTCTGAGAAAATTTCCTTTTATAACTATATATTCTAGTGGCCTCGAGGCACAAAAATGAGAAGCTCTTCTACATATGGAGTAAATGGCCAATCCTTAAGCCATCCTTGACATTCAGTGGATATGCACAATGGAAACTGTATTTTAAATCTTTTTTTGGACAAGTTCATTTCCATGAAAAATAGAATGAAGTTATACCTTTGTTCAGTGTTCTTACGGTGAACACTAAAATACTGGGCATAGAGGCTGCAATAGCATGAAAGAAATACACGGTGACTCAAGACCAGACAATTTTAACATCGGACCCCAGTGAGTCTTAACATTCATGGGTAAAAATAAAATGATAAGTATATGTAGTTCTTAAATGTATGTAATTTAAGTGGCAGGGTCTTTCTAGAGTATTAAATTGACTTGAAATCTAAATATTCATTTTTAGGACAGAAAAGCTGATTACTTTCTACCCACTGGGAAAATGTATATGCTTTTAAAAACTGTCCATATATTTTCTGATGTTGATTTTTTTTCTTCATTAGAAGATGATTTTGAGGACTTTTCTCAAGAAGATGTTTTTAATTAACCATTTGGGCTACATTAGCTAAAGTAGAATTTGTATCTGCCATTCAAGAGCTTTATCAGTTAGATCTTGATGTACAGCAAGCCACCAAAATGTAACTTCTCTGTCATTGGAGTTATCTTGCAGCATGGCTAACACACCAAGATTATAATTACTAGCAAATTCAAGACCTGTTATGGTGCCTTTTCAGGAAAAAGGTGACACAAATAAATATAATCACTGAAAAAAGTTATTAATAATGTGTATGAATAGATATAGATTATTAACATTTATATGTTGAATACTCAAATATAATGTGAATAATTCTGATTTGTTCGTGACAAAACCTGCTCTTGCCTCTAAAATATTCTCGCTGCTTTGAGTTTTTTATACATTAAAGAAGAATATTAAGTAATTCATGTTATCTTGTTAATTGCATTCAAAGTTCATTAAAGGTCTGTATTGTTATCTGGAAAATAGAACATAAACATGCATTTTCATATACAATTTGAAAATAATCACAAGTCTCAGTATAAGAATTCGAGAACTATATGGTCGTTACAGCCTCTTTATTTTAAATTGGTATCATTCTAAGCACACTTCCATTGTACTCAGAACACAGAAATAGCAACACACTCTCGGGTTCCCAAAACCAAAACCTAGAAAAGGTACGCTCTGATTTTGTTTTTGTTGTGGTGGTCTTCCTGTGGGTTTTTTTTTTTTTCTGCTAATAATTCAAGGAAAAAGAATAGCTTCAGTAGTAAAGTCATACAATTTTATAACTGAAATTTCATTCCACTAGGTTCTAATAGAGGAGTACCTATACTTACCTTCTTCATCAAGTATTTCCTGGTTGTGTGATCTTAAATTAATGTTATATATATGTTATAAAATAGAGGTTTTTCTTTCTGCTTAGTAATCTAATGTGTATGAAGACCTTAAAATAATTTCTGTCATATAGTAAGCACACTACAAATTTAACTGTTATTTTATTATCTATTCTTTACAAATCAGTAATAGGTAGTGTACATGTATTGGTTTGTAGTCTTACAGCATAGTTTTCAGTGGCTAATAGTAGCCTTCATGAGAGGTTTTATTATTTTTTTTTGTTTAGTTTTACTTAGTTTAATAGTAGAATCAATGCCTGATTTGGAGCTGTCATATTTTTTAGACACACAGAATTTCTAAGAGCGTTAAATTATGTTTGTTTTGTATTTGTTCACATATGTTCGATAAATACATATGGAAAGTGGATTTCTATGAATTACCTCCATAAAACAATATAATATTTTAGACACAATCTGCCTCTAGAAATACACATGGCCAGTAATTTGAAATATGGCCAGCAATATGAAAAGGAAAGAGAATAAGAAACAGCTGTTTCCTTCCATGTAGTTCTTCCACTTATATACACATGGTCTGAGTGACCACTAGCTACTCACCACTCCCTCCCTAGCTCTTCACTCCGACAATCACCATTAATTACATTTGAGATGATAATTAAATTTTTCCTTAAGATCTGGCTTTCTGTTACTCCAGTTTCTAAGTTAATACTACTGTACTTCCAATGCAAGAAAAAGCAGCATTAGCATGTTAGGGTGCTTATATAATATTTTTTTCCTTTAGAGATGAAGTCTTGCCCAGCCTGAAGTACGTGATACAATCATAGCTCACTGCATGATTCAAACGCCTGGAATTAAGCAATTTTATTGCCTTACCATCATTAGTAGCTAGGACTACAAGCAAGCACCACCGCACCCAGCTAATTTTTAATTTTTGTAAAGACCAGTTCTCACTATGTTGCCTGGGCTTATACAGTCTCATACTAGCAGTTCATAGGTTACTTGGAAGTCATTTATTTAAATTTAAGTAGTTACTATTTTAGTCATTCTAGTTTTGGTACAGTTGTAATTGTTACAATGACAATCATCATATGAGATTGGTAGGCTGCTAATCATGTTACTTGCCATGAACTATGATAATGAAAGTCAAGAAGACAGTGATAATCACAAACTTGCAGTGCATGGCATTATAACTCCATCTAAAATTTACATTACAAGGAAAGTACATTAATATCCTGGAATGTACTAAGTTTTGGTTTTGAAAAATGAAAGAAAATATAAGACATAAAGTAGCATGATTTTTGTCTCCCTGGTTTAAAAAATGCATTGACCTACAAAAATAGCTGCTTTATGTAAAAACGTTATATGATACAACTGGTGCTGTGAGAATACTGACACATTTTTGTACAAAGTGAAGAGAAGACATTATTTTGGAGTTGTACTTCACACTGAAGATTTTTATGATATGATTTAAATTGTAATTGCTTAAATTAAATAAAACTTGACTCACCGAGAATGTTCAATATATATAATTTGACACTTTATACTTCCCTGCAGGATCTCAAATCCATGCAAACTTCATGGGTAGATGAGCAGAGTCTTAATCAAGACTTGTTTAATTTGCCAGCAAAAAATGACTAATCATTTTATTTTAGTACTTTTTTAGGGAGTAATTTTTTCCAGTAATGCGGCTCCTACATAAAATATTATTTATAGGATCTATTGAATGTCATATGCAACTTCCTCATCATTTAGAATACATAGAAAATGTGTTCATCCTTCAATAATTGCAGATTTTCTTTGATTTACTTATGTTAATTTAGAAAAACAGATGAATAATCAATAGATAATGTGAATTGATATTTTGTTCTCAAATAATGTTATATATTACTGAATTCTGACTTCCCATGTGGCGTGTCCCTGTCCCAAGCCAATGCCTATACTCTCAATCACATCTGACACCTGTTAGACGCAAATGATGCTCTTCCCAGTTTCCTGCCACTTGAGTGAATGCCTGTCTTTTGATATATCACCCACTGGCTTTTTAAGAGAAATTCAGGAAGGAAAGAAGAGGAGAATAGCGGAGAGGAAGAAAGAGATAAACTTTATATTTTAAATACGATCTAGAAGAACTATTTTCCATACCTCCCCACTTCTGAAAAAAGTACTTTTATTAATTCCTAAGGTACTTTTGTATGGTCAGCATCTCTTGACTTAAACTACCCTGAACCAAGATCCCTTAAATTTATTAACTTTTTTTTATGAGCTTTAAGATGTCAGTGATAAATCCCAATACATTGCCTCTTTTTCTGCTCCGATATTTCTTAAAATTCTAATTTGGAGTGTAGCTCTTGATACACTTACTGGTGGGAATAAATTACAAGAAGATAAGAAATCAAGCTCCAAATACTCACCTTGGCCCCATACCTTTTATGTTCATGTATTTAAGGCAGAGAGAATGATCTAGCTAGAAGATTCAAATTTGCTAATGATCTAAGCTGATTTTTATCATTGACATATAGGATCTTTCTAAATGAGAACATGCAGGTTCTCTGCTACTTACACTTATTATTTAAAAGTGATGCTACCTCTATGTTAGAAAAGATACTCTGTTTAGTGATAATTTTGAAAATGTTTGCTTTACTATTTTAGCTATTGTGTTTATAAAAGCAAATTTTTCTTTCAAAACAAAATAACATCCTTCAAAAATGATAAGAGATGGGAAAAAATAAAGCCCAGGTCTCATTATGCATCTTTTATTTGGAGAACTGGACTCTTTTCCAAAGCAAAAATATAAAATTTTATTCATGTCTTACAGTTTTACTTCATACGTCTTAGCTACATTACTTGTAAGATATATGATTCAAGGCCTGCTAGAGCAAACTCCATCTTTCAATAAAACTATTTTTTGATACAAATAATCAGCTGGGCATGGTGGTGCATGCCTGTAATCCCAGCTACTCAGGAGGCTGAGGCAAGAGAATTGCCTGAACCCAGGAGGCGGAGGTTGCGGTGAGCCAAGATCGCGCCATTGCACTCCAGCCTGGGTAATGAGTGAAACTCTGCCTTAAAAAAAAAAAAAAAAAAGAAAGAAAGAAAAGAAAAGAAAAGTAAAAACTATTTTTTTGAAAATATAAAAATATAAAATTATCTCTACTATCAAAGTTAGGAATTATTTCCATTCAACTTTTCAAAATTGTAATGTGTTGTCCAGTAGAGGCAATCTACAACTCTTTTCGCTTTGAGATAATAATTTTTTGTAGACTTCCTCTAAGAAGTTGGTGAATGGTTTCCCAAGCAGGAATGTATCTATTCAGCTATTCATGCCACCATTAGTAACATTTGCTAAACATTTACTGTGGAGTCAGCATTGCACTAGAATCCTCAGTCCTTCTCTAAGGAGAAACATAGTCTATAAACCAGAAAAATATCGCAACAAAGAATTTCACCTACAGGACAGTGAGACAGCTGTTTTAGTAAGGGAATCAGGCAGACCTGAAAACACAATTAGAATACCGCTTACATGTGGGATTTTCCAGATTATTTGCAGGTTTTCATTTAAGTGAAATCCCTGTCAGGAATATAAGACCTCAACTAGAATGTCTAAATTATTGTGTATACTTAGGAGGAAATGGCCTACATTCAAGGCCATATCTAAGGTTGATAAAGTATTTAAATTAAAATAAACCTAAGTGAATCCTTAGTGTGATTTTGATTATAATCCTACCATCTCCTAATATATATTTTTTCAAAAATATTCTAAAGTACAGGCAATATTTTTAAAATACTTTTTAATGAAAGAAACTGACATAGGTAGCTGCTTATAAATTTAGATTTATAGATATAATTGTCTAATTTATAATTACAACCAATTTGTCATTAGTTGCAAATCATTTTCTGTCACAAATTATGTTGAAGACTGTATTTCTTCACTGAAGGAATGATCTTCCTTCTTCAATTCGTTCATGTTAAAAGTAAATGATGAAACTCTTCTAAGATTTTTGTTTGTTTTTCTTTTTGTTACCATGAGGAGCAAGTAGAGTGAAAGTCAGAAAAGCAAGACACAATTACATGCAAGAGATATTTTGTGGAAGTCTCTTAAAAGAGAAAAAGGTCCTAAGGTGAACAAATCACCTCATTATTATGCTTCACAATATTCCATTGAAAGCCAGTGCATTAGCAAAGAAAGGGAATTGCCAAGGATATCAAGGAAACATTAGAGAATAATATAATTAAAGATAAAGTAAGCTACCTGTTATTATAGATATCTATTACAGCCAGCAACATGGCTCTATAGTGTCTTTTTTAAAAGTTAATTCTTAAGCACAAATCAATCATACAGAAAATTAATGGAATGAAAAGGTTATCTTCTCTCCACTCAATTGATTTCACCATGAAATAATAGCCAATATTAAACTATCACAAAAGAACAGAAAATTAACCATACTCAGACTAGCGTGAATCACAACTAGGTGAAAGCTGTGATTTAAACTATGAATTTTTGAACTAAAAGATATGAACTAAATAATTTATTTAACCTAAAAATAACATACATAAGCACAATCGATCAAATGTTTTTATCATATCCCACATATTTTGAGTAAGCCTGCAGTTATATATTTTTGCATAAAGCTATATGCCTTATATTTGTATATCTGTAATAGCTTTATTTATATGCAACATTGAAAGCCTCATTTCCTTTTATTTGGTGTGAAAAGAGATCACTATATGGCAAAAGAAAGCATAAGTAATGTTACATAATTTTAGTACATTATCGTGACTATAAAGTTGCATAAACATGTGACTTTAAAGAACAGGCACATTGTAGACGAGGCACTAGATGTGTTGTATTTTGAAACTGTGTCCCTTTTATCATTGTCCACATGGAATATATGTGTTTTTGTACTTCATATTTTTAATTAAAATATTAGTGGCTACATGGGGAATTTTATTCTTATATTTTTGGCAGTATGTACATTGGAAAATCTAATATAATATACAGCCTACTTACATATCCCGAAAGCTCAAAAGTAATAACAGTTTTGAAATTTGAATCCATGCTACTCAGCTGAGTAAAACATTTACCTGCTGTAAAACTGAGTTTTCCCTACGTTTGATATGTGGCATTTTTAAATTTCACACTTATTTTTATAATCAGTCTGTTGGTCAGAAACTCACAAATAATTGTACAACAAATTGTACACTTTTCCAGAATGATATTCAGCAACTAGAACATTCATAAAATACTTATGCTGAAAGTCAGGCTACTACATACAAGGAAATATTAGATTTGAGATAATTCTAAAATCACTCTGAAGCTAACTTGATTCAAAGTAATTCACCTTACGTAATTGTGATAGTATATAATGTATAGCCTTTCAAACCCTGCAGAAAAAACGAAAGTTAAGTTATTAGGAGTTAATGGTTCAGAATATAACATCCAATTGTTATGGACTATTAATGTAGGTTAAACACAGAAAAATAAAAAGTTTGAAGACTTGGAATACATTACAAGAATGTAAAGTTAGGTAAACATAAAAAGGTATCAGTATTTATCTCAAGATTTAGTAAATGTTAGATTTTACTCATGTTCATTATAAATCTCCAAATTATTTTGGAGCGTATCATATGACTCTACATCTTAGCTCTCTTTAAAAAATGAGAGCTGGGTGTGGCAGCATGTATCTGTTGTCTCAGCTACTTTGGAGGCTGAGGCAGGACAACCCCTTGAGCTCAGGGGAATCAGACCAGCCTGGGGAATATCGTGAGACTTCGTTTCTAAAAATGAATAAACAAATAAGATACACATGTAAAATACTTTTCTAAACATTTGAAAGTTTAAAGACAAAACTGTCAATTTTCAAGTCCTCTTATCTGACTTGACTGAAATATTTTTGTTTTATTATTTCTCCATCCTGTTCATGTAGTTTACAGAGTAAGTTGCCCATTGCTTTTCAAAAAACAATCACCAATTTTCACTCAAATGCTAAACATTTCATTCCTCTTCTATGTTGAGAGACAATATTTGTTCTTATCCATCGTATTCTGAAATGGACTTTTAAAAAACATACAGTATGATTAGTGCTAAACAAATGAAATACCTGATAGTAGTAGTCTTTTTTTTTTTTTAATTTTTTATTGGATTTTAGGTTTTGGGGTACATGAGCAGAGCATGCAAGACAGTTGCGTAGGAACACACATGGCAGTGTGCTTTTCTTTCCTTCTCCCCTTCACCCACATTTGGCATTTCTCCCCAGGCTATCCCTCCCCACCTCCCCCTCCCACTGGCCCTCCCCTTTTACCCCCAATAGATCCCAGTGTTTAGTACTCCCCTTTCTGTGTCCATGTGTTCTCATTTTTCATCACCCACCTATGAGTGAGAATATGCGGTGTTTCATTTTCTGTTCTTGTGTCAGTTTGCTGAGGATGATGTTCTCCAGATTCATCCATGTCCCTACAAAAGACACAAACTCATCATTTCTGATTGCTGCATAATATTCCATGGTGTATATGTGCCACATTTTTCCAATCCAGTCTATTATCAATGGGCATTTGGGTTGATTCCAGGTCTTTGCTATTGTAAACAGTGCTGCAATGAACATTCGTGTACATGTGTCCTTATAGTAGAACGATTTATAGTCTTTTGGATATATACCCAGTAATGGGATTGCTGGGTCAAATGGAATTTCTATTTCTAGATCCTTGAGGAATCGCCACACTGTCTTCCACAATGGTTGAACTAATTTACACTCCCACCAACAGTGTAAAAGTGTTCCTTTTTCTCCACATCCTCTCCAGCATCTGTTGTTTCCAGATTTTTTAATGATCGCCATTCTAACTGGCGTGAGATGGTATCTCAACGTGGTTTTGATTTGCATCTCTCTGATGACCAGTGACGAAGAGCATTTTTTCATATGATTGTTGGCCTCATATATGTCTTCTTTCGTAAAGTGTCTGTTCATATCCTATGCCCACTTTTGAATGGGCTTGTTTGTTTTTTTCCTGTAAATCCGTTTGAGTTCTTTGTAAATTCTGGATATCAGCCCTTTGTCAGATGGGTAGACTGCAAAAATTTTTTCCCATTCTGTTGGTTGCCGATCCACTCTAGTGACTGTTTCTTTTGCCGTGCAGAAGCTGTGGAGTTTCATTAGGTCCCATTTGTCTATTTTGGCTTTTGTTGCCAATGCTTTTGGTATTTTGTTCATGAAGTCCTTGCCTACTCCTATGTCCTGGATAGTTTTGCCTAGATTTCCTTCTAGGGTTTTTATGGTGCCAGGTCTTATGTTTAAGTCTTTAATCCATCTGGAGTTAATTTTAGTGTAAGGTGTCAGGAAGTGGTCCAGTTTCTGCTTTCTGCACATGGCTAGCCAGTTTTCCCAACACCATTTGTTAAACAGGGAATCCTTTCCCCCTTGCTTGTTTTTGTCAGGTTTATCAAGGATTGTATAGTTGTAGATATGTTGTGTTGCCTCCGGTGCCTCTGTTTTGCTCCATTGGTCTATATCTCTGTTTTGGTACCAGTACCAAGCTGTTTTGATTACTGTAGCCTTGTAGTATAGTTTGAAATCCGGTAGTGTGATGCCCCCCGCTGTGTTCCTTTTGCTTAGAATTGACTTGGCTATGCGGGCTCTCTTTTGGTTCCATATGAAGTTCATGGTGGTTTTTTCCAGTTCTGTGAAGAAAGTCAGTGGTAGCTTGATGGGGATAGCGTTGATTCTGTAAATTACTTTGGGCAGTATAGCCATTTTCACAATGTTAATTCTTCCTAACCATGAACATGGAATGTTTCTCTATCTGTTTGTGTCCTCTCTGATTTCATTGAGCAGTGGTTTGTAGTTCTCCTTGAAGAGGTCCCTTACGTTCCTTGTGAGTTGTATTCCAAGGTATTTTATTCTTTTTGTAGCAATTGTGAATGGCAGCTCATTCTTGATTTGGCTTTCTTTAAGTCTGTTATTCGTGTAGACGAATGTTTGTGATTTTTGCACATTGATTTTATATCCTGAGACTTTGCTGAAGTTGCTTATCAGTTTCAGGAGTTTTTGGGCTGAGGTGATGGGGTCTTCTAGGTATACTATCATGTCGTCTGCAAATAGAGACAATTTGGCTTCCTCCTTTCCTATTTGAATACCCTTTATTTCTTTTTCTTGCCTGATTGCTCTGGCTAGAACTTCCAAAACTATATTGAATAGGAGTGGTGAAAGAGGGCATCCTTGTCTAGTGCTAGATTTCAAAGGGAATGCTTCCAGTTTTTGCCCATTCAGTATGATATTGGCTGTTGGTTTGTCATAAATAGCTTTTATTACTTTGAGATACGTTCCATCGATACCGAGTTTATTGAGGGTTTTTAGCATAAAGGGCTGTTGAATTTTGTCAAATGCCTTCTCTGCGTCAATTGAGATAATCATGTGGTTTTTGTTTTTGGTTCTGTTCATGTGGTGAATTACATTTATAGACTTGCGTATGTTGAACCAGCCTTGCATCCCGGGATGAATCCTACTTGATCATGGTGAATAAGTTTTTGGATTTGCTGTTGCAATCGGCTTGCCAATATTTTATTGAAGATTTTTGCATCTATATTCATCATGGATATTGGCCTGAAGTTTTCTTTTCTTGTTGGATCTCTGCCAGGTTTTGGTATCAGAATGATGTTGGTCTCGTAAAATGATTTGGGAAGGATTCCCTCTTTTTGGATTGTTTGAAATAGTTTTAGAAGGAATGGTACCAGCTCCTCTTTGTGTGTCTGGTAGAATTCAGCTGTGAACCTGTCTGGACCTGGGCTTTTTTTGTGTGGTAGGCTCTTAATTGCTGCCTCGACTTCTGACCTTGTTATTGGTCTATTCATAGTTTCAGCTTCCTCCTGGTTTAGGCTTGGGAGGACACAGGAGTCCAGGAATGACCTTGTTATTGGTCTATTCATAGTTTCAGCTTCCTCCTGGTTTAGGCTTGGGAGGACACAGGAGTCCAGGAATTTATCCATTTCTTCCAGGTTTACTAGTTTATGTGCATACAGTTGTTTGTAATATTCTCTGATGATGGTTTGAATTTCTGTGGAATCTGTGGTGATTTCCCCTTTATCATTTTTTATTGCATCTATTTGGTTGTTCTCTCTTTTATTTTTAATCAATCTGGCTAGTGGTCTGTCTATTTTGTTGATCTTTTCCAAAAACCAGCTCTTGGATTTATTGATTTTTTGAAGGGTTTTTCGTGTCTCAGTCTCCTTCAATTCAGCTCTGATCTTAGCTATTTCTTGTCTTCTGCTGGGTTTTGAGTTTTTTATATCTTGCTCCTCTAGCTCTTTCAATTTTGAGGATAGGGTGTCAATTTTGGATCTCTCCATTCTCCTCATATGGGCACTTATTGCTATATACTTTCCTCTAGAGACTGCTTTAAATGTGTCCCAGAGATTCTGGCATGTTGTGTCTTCGTTCTCATTGGTTTCGAAGAACTTCTTTATTTCTGACTTCATTTCATTGTTTACCCAGTCAACATTCAAGAGCCAGTTGTTCAGTTTCCATGAAGCTGTGCTGTTCTGGGTTGGTTTCTGAATTCTGAGTTCTAACTTGATTGCACTACGGTCTGAGAGGCTGTTTGTTATGATTTCAGTTGTTTTGCATTTGTTGAGCAGTGCTTTACTTCCAATTATGTGGTCAATTTTTGAGTAGGTGTGATGTGGTGCTGAGAAGAATGTATATTCTGTGGATTTGGGGTGGAGAGTTCTGTAAATGTCTATCAGGTTTGCTTGCTCCAGGTCTGAGTTCAAGCCCTGGATATCCTTGTTGATTTTCTGCTGGTTGATCTGTCTAATATTGACAGTGGAGTGTTAAAGTCTCCCACTATTATTGTGTGGGAGTCTAAGTCTCTTTGTAAGTCATTAAGAACTTGCCTTATGTATCTGGGTGCTCCTGCATTGGGTCCATATATGTTTAGGATCGTTAGCTCTTCTTGTTGTATCGATTCTTTTACCATTATGTAATGGCCTTCTTTGTCTCTTTTGATCTTTGTTGCTTTAAAGTCTATTTTATCAGAGATGAGAATTGCAACTCCTGCTTTTTTTTGCTCTCCATTTGCTTGGTAAATCTTCCTCCATCCCTTTATTTTGAGCCTTTGTGTATCCTTGCATGTGAGATGGGTTTCCTGGATACAGCACACCGATGGGTTTTGTATTTTTATCCAATTTGCCAGTCTGTGTCTTTTGATTGATGCATTTAGTCCATTTACATTTAGGGTTAATATTGTTATGTGTAAATTTGGTACTGCCATTTTGATGCTAAGTGGCTGTTTTGCCTGTTAGTTGTTGTAGATTCTTCATTATGTTGATGCTCTTTAGCATTTAGTGTGATTTTGGAATGGCTGGTACTGGTTGTTCCTTTCTATGTGTAGTGCCTCTTTCAGGAGCTCTTGTAAAGCAGGCCTTGTGGTGACAAAATCTCTGAGTACTTGCTTATTCGCAAAGGATTTTATTTTTCCTTCATTTCTGAAGCTCAGTTTGGCTGGATATGAAATTCTGGGTTGAAAGTTCTTTTCTTTAAGAATGTTGAATATTGGCCCCCACTCTCTTCTGGCTTGTAGTGTTTCTGCCGAGAGATCTGCTGTGAGTCTGATGGGCTTTCCTTTGTGGGTGACTCGACCTTTCTCTCTGGCTGCCCTTAGTATTTTCTCCTTTATTTCAACCTTGTTGAATCTGACGATTATGTGCCTTGGGGTTGCTCTTTTTGCGGAATATCTTTGTGGTGTTCTCTGTATTTTCTGCATTTGAGTGTTGGCCTGTCTTGCTAGGTGGGGGAAGTTTTCCTGGATGATGTCCTGAGGAGTATTTTCCAGCTTGGATTCATTCTTTTCGTCCCCTTCTGATACACCTATCAAACGTAGGTTAGGTCTTTTCACATAGTCCCACATTTCTTGGAGACTTTGTTCATTCCTTTCTGCACTTTTTTCTCTAATCTTAGTTTCTCGTTTAATTTCATTGAGTTGGTCTTCGACTTCAGATATTATTTCTTCTGCTTGGTCAATTCAGCTATTGAAACTTGTGCATGCTTCACGAAGTTCTCGTATTGTGTTTTTCAGCTCCTTTAATTCATTCATATTCCTCTCTAAGTTATCCATTCTTATTATCATTTCCTCATATCTTTTTTTAAGTTCCTTAGTTTCTTTGCTTTGATTTAATACATGTTCTTTTAGCTCACAAAAGTTTATCATTATCCACCTTCTGAAGTCTAATTCCGTCATTTCGTCACAGTCATTCTCCGTCCAGCTTTGTTCCCTTGCTGGTGAGGAGTTTTGGTCCTTTCTAGGAGGCGAAGTGTTCTGGTTTCGGGTGTTTTCCTCCTTTTTGCGCTGGTTTCTTCCCATCTTTGTGGGTTTATCCACTTGTCGTCCGTGTAGTTGCTGACTTTTCGATTGGGTCTCTGAGTGGACACCCAGATTGTTGATGATGAAGTATTTCTGTTACTTGGTTTTCCTTCTACCAGCCTAGCCCCTTCACTGTACGACTGCTGAGGTCCACTCCAGGCCCTGCTTGTCTGGGGTGCACCTCTAGCAGCTGTGGCACAGTGAGGGATGCTACCCGTTTCTTTTTCTGCTATCTTTGTCCCAGGATGATGCCTGCCAAATGTCAGTCTTTTGGATATAGAGGGGTCAGGGAGCTGCTTGAGGAGCCAGTCTGTTCTTTTTAGGAGCTCAATTTCTGAGCTGTGAGCTCTGTTGTTCATTCAGGGTTGTTAGGCTGCTATGTTTGATTCTGCTGCAACAGAGCTCATTAAAAAAACCCTTTTTTTCTCAAATGCTCTGTGTTGGGGGGGTTCGAGCTTTATTTTTCGATGTCCGTTGAAGTGTCCTGCCCAGCTAGGAGGCAGACTAGCCACTGTTTGCCTGCCGAGTCTCCGCCCTGCTGTTGTGTGATTCGCCCTGTTCCTGCAGGCTCTGCTGTGGTCTCCGCCACACCCTGTGGCAGAGTGTCTTCATTGTAGCGTGTTTCCTTGGCAAAGGCAGGCTGCGTTAGCAGTGGGCATGTATCTCAGTAGGGACGGGTTGCCTCGGCAACGGGAGGCTGCGTCTACAGTGGGCGTGTATCTCAGTAGGGACGGGTTGCCTTGGCAACGGCTGGCTGCGTCAGCTGTGGGCGTGCATCTCAGTTGGGCGGGTTGCCTCGGTAGTGGTGGACTCCCCTCCCCCACAGAGCGTCTTGGACCATCTGCTCGGGATAGTTTGAAATCGCAGTTTTGTTCATCCCACTGGGTACCCTGAACGCTCTGTCCCTGCAATCCCCTGGGCTGGCCTACTGTCCAAGTCTCGTTCAGTCTCAAGTCCAGCCCTCTCAAGTCTCAGGTTGCCGGTTCAACAGGGCACCCGGACAAGCGCGCCCTGTGGGGATTGCTGGGTAGGGCCGGCCGCCGCCACCTCGGCTGCCGGCTTCGCCAGGCAGACTTACTGCCTGGCATCCCGTGTCTTTTTTATACTTGGGAGTTTCCCTGTTCTGTGGGCAACAAAGATCAGTCTGGAAATGCAACTCTGACTCACCTCTTTGAGGATTCAACGAGAGCTCCAATCCTGGGTTGTTCTCACAGCGCCATCTTGAGTCCTCCGCCAGTAGTAGTCTTTAGTACGACTACTAAAATGACTCCTTTTTAAAGATAAACCATAGCTCCTACCTTCAACAACTCCATTTGCATCACTTTTGAATCCTATGTCAAACTTCTAAAAATGTTTCCTCCAATTTCTATTTCAAAGATGATGTATTGAACATTACGGCAGAAGAAGAACATCTTCTGCTACTGGCCAATAGTATAGGGAACAAAAAAGGGAAGCGATTTGTTGCAAACACAGATAAATCATGGGCAAGATGATTTCAAGGCCTTTGATACATGAAGATGAAAACAGCAGAAGGCAGGTCCTAGAACTCAGAAAGGATATTTACAACCATCTAATCTTTGATAGTGAAGAATAAGAAATAATGGGGAAAGGAATTCCTATTCAATAATTGATGCTGGAATAACAGGCTAGCAGTATGTAGATGATTGAAACTGGCCTTCTTTCTTATGCCATATGCAAAAATTAGCTCAAGACAGATTTAAGACTTAAATAGAAAACCTAAAACTATAAAAACCCTAGAAGGAAACCTAGGAACTACCATTCTGGAGATAGGCCTTAGCGAAGATTTGATCATGAAGCCTCCAAAGCAATCAAAACAAAAACAAAAATAAATAGATGGCACCTAATTAAACTGAAGAACTTCTGCACAGTAAAAAAAAAAAAAAAAAAAACAACAACAAAAAAAAACTACCAACAGAGTAAACAGATAACCTACAGAATGGGAGGAAATATTTGCCAACTAGGCACTTGACAAAGGTCTAATAATCAAAATCTATAAGGAACTAAAACAAATCAACATGTCACAAACAAACATCTCCATTAAAAACTGAGCAAAGGAAATGCACTGACATTTCTCAAAAGAAGATGAGAATGTTCTCTCAAAAGAAGATGAGAATGACCAGCAAGAATACAAAAATACACACCACTACTAATTGTTAGAGAAATTCAGATCAAAACTGCATGAGATGTCATCTTACACCATGCACAAGAAACCACCATGAACAGGTTGTATGGTCACAGACTTGGGTCTGTGGAAACAAGCAGTGAAAACTTTGTCTCAATGCAGCCTTCAGGAAAACAAAGTCTATTTAAATGAGAAGAAACAAAGGCTACTGAGTCAGCCACCATCACCATACAGCATGCGCATGGTGGTTTCTCGTGCATTGCTGTGCATTGCAGCTAATCATTTATTGAATCTTTGCTGGTGTGGTAACTCAGCATCAGGTCTGAAATCTGTTCTCCTGGTGTTGAGTTCTATAACTATTTATTTGCAGTTTGGTACCCAGATTTCAATATTGGTTCCCCTTTATTTAATATTCTTGCTGGAAATGGGCTGTACCTTTCATTCTTTTCTACTTTTTCTAATTAGAACTGCTTTGTATTGTGTTGCTTAAATGTACTGACTTTCATAAGAAGAATAGTCACAAGGTAGAACACTGCCATAGATCCTATAAACCTGGCTTTGAAACTGGCCTCACAGATCAGTATGTGTGCGGTTCCTACCAGATCAGCCTTTGTCTGGAAATCACGGTGTATCACCCATAAAATAGATGATTCTCCTTCCATCTAGATTTTTGTCTCCCAAGAACTTGGCTTTGATCCATTGATTGCGGTCATTCTTTCCAGTTTTTCACTTGGCAGGGGTAAAGATAGTCACATCTGTGTTCACAGAAGAAAAATAGTCAGTAGGGAGCCTGAGGCACAAACAGCAAAGGCATCATTTTAACCAACTGCCATCTCTGTTAGGGTTATCTAGTTCTAAATCTTCTCCCAGAAAAAAACTCCTGTTATATGAACAGGAGAATTAAAAATAATGAGAATTACAAATCATAATTCCTATCCTTATTTCTCTAAATGGCATAATTTCACCGAAGATGATTTGTGCCTTCAATGCTTCTCCGAGGACACATTTGACTTAAAAAGTATTATTCATTTTAAAGTGCCTTACAAAGTAGAGTAAGCTATAGGTGATGGGGAGGAAGGCAGCAAATCACACTGCCATGTGTGTACCTATGCATCAATCTTGCATGTTATTCACATGTACCCCAAAACCTAAAATGCAATAAAAAAAGATTTCTCAGGCTTCATAGAAAATTTTTTATTGGTATTCAAAGATCTCCAAACAAGACTCTGATTCAACAATTACTTCTCTAAAAAATAATATGGGGAAAGCTAATGAACCATTTGCCAACTAGAAATTAGAAAAATAAGGAAAATAAAGTAGAAATGATTTTATAAAAGAGAGAATATTACCACATGTAAGGAATTTCAAATGTTCCTTATATATCAGGATTAGACTGTATTTTTACAATAGCCAAAAGATGGGCTGGGAACCTTCAAAGGTTTTTTCATGTTATGACTATAGATAAGGAATTTTACCCTTGTTATCCTTAAAGGCCTTGAAGGCCTGTAAGCAGACAGTGTCATGTTAAAGAATGCCCCATAACATGTAAATAAATATCAAAACTCAGAATGAATGTTCTTAACTAATGAAGACAAGGTTAAATAAGTTTAGAGCTTGTTGCATGAGAGAGATGAGAGCCAGAGTGTATAATAAAGATGGGGGTGTGAGAACATATGTTTAAGAGGTGCTACTAAGATGTTACCAAATGAAAGTGAATTAAATCAGGCTCAGGGTGGTGGCTCACACCTGTAATCCCAGCACTTTGGGAGGCCAAGGTAAGCACATCACCTGAGGTCAGGAGTTGAAGAGCAGCCTGGCCAACATGGCAAAACCCCATCTCCACTACAAATACAAAAATTAGCTGGGCATGGTGTGTGCCTGTAGGCCAAGCCCTTAGGAGGCTGAGACAGGAGAATCACTTGAACCTGGAACCCAGGAGGTGGAGGTTGTAGTGAGCAGAGATTGTGCCACTACACTCTAGCCTGGGCAACAGACCAAGACTCCATATCAAAAAAAAAAAAAAAGAAAGAAAAAGAAAGGGAATTAAATATACGAATCATGCAATCTTTTGTATCCACACATCATTATCAAGTAAGAAATACAAGAATAAAAGCAGATTGTGGTAATATAAAAGAAAAGTTGGATTTTTAAATTGCTTGTAGATGTTGACCAATGGACTGGGGCTTACATGAGAGATATTTTTAAAATGTTAAGAGAGATTTGAAGAAGCAAGAATCACCTCTGTAACAGCTCCTAGTTGGAGATATTGAAGTAGATAATGTCAGTCAGATAAAATCACCAGAATATGTGTGGAAACATTTTTGGACAGCAGAGGTCTGAGAGATAACCTGAAAATCAACCTATCAAAGATGCATATTCAGAAACGATAAATGGTGAAGAAAAGAAGGCATTAAATAACCTGGGAAAGAGCACCACAGAAGAAAGTTGAGTCCAAGTGGAATCTCTTGAGTCAACAGTAAGGCAACCTTGAGAAAGAGAGAAGGTTGAGCGTTGCCAAATGCTACAGAAAGAATTAAGATAACAATATAACGGAGGAACTCAAGATGGCGCTGTGAGAACAACCCAGGATTGAAGCTCTCGGTTAATCCGCGGAGAGGTGAGTCAGAGCTGCATTTTCAGACTGATCTTTGTTGCCCACAGAATGGGGAAATTCCCAAGTGTAAAGAAGACGCAGGACACCAGGCAGAGGGTCTGCCTGGAGAAGCCAGCAGCCGGGGTGGCGGAGGCCGGCCCTACCCAGCGATCCCCACAGGGCGCGCTTGTCCGGGTGCCCTGTTGAAACGGCAACCTGAGACTTGAGAGGGCTGAACTTGAGACTGAAAGGGACTTGGGCAGTGGGCCAGCCCAGGGGATTGCAGGGACCCAGCGTTTGGGATAGCGCAGTGGGACAGACAAAATAGCGATTCCAAACGCTCGCTATGGAGACGGTCACTGAGACGCTCCGTGGGGGAGGGGCATCCACCATTACCGAGGCAACCCGCCCTGACTAGACACACGCCCACTGCTGACGCAGCCTGCAGTTGCCGAGGCAACCCACCCCTACTGAGATACACGCCCACTGCTGATGCAGCCTGCCATTGCCGAGGCAACCCGCTACAACAGAGAGACTCCGCTGCAGGGCGTAGCCCATGGTGGAGACCGCAGCAGAAGAGCAAGAGCCTGCAGCAACAGGGCGAACCTCACAACAGCAGGGCAGAGCATTGGCTGACAAATACTGATTAGACTGCCTCCTAGCTGGGCAGGACACCTCAACAGACATCCAAAAACAAAGCCCCAACCCCCCAAAACAGAGTATTTGAGAAAAAAAGGGGTTTTTTAATGAGCTCTGTTGCAGCAGAATCAAACATAGCAGCCTAACAGCCCTGAATGAACAACAGAGCTCACAGCTCAGAAATTGAGCTCCTATAAAGTACAGACTGTCTCCTCAAGCAGCTCCCTGACCCCTCTATATCCAAAAGACTGACATTTGGCAGGCATCATCCTGGGACAAAGATAGCAGAAAAAGAAACTGATAGCATCCCTCACGGTTCCGCAGCTGCTAGAGGTGCACCCCAGACAAGCAGGGCCTGGAGTGGACCTGAGCACTCGTATAGCGAAGGGGCTAGACTGGTAGAAGGAAAATCAAGTAATAGAAGTACTTCATCACCAACAATCTGGGTGTCCACTCAGAGACCCAATCGAAAAGTCAGCAACTACACGGACGACAAGTGGATAAATCCACAAAGATGGGAAGAAACCAGAGCAAAAAGGAGGAAAACACCCGAAACCAGAACACTTCGCCTCCTAGAAAGGACCAAAACTCCTCATCAGCAAGGGAACAAAGCTGGACGGAGAATGACTGTGATGAAATGATGGAATTAGACTTCAGAAGGTGGATAATGAGAAATTTTTGCCTGCTAAAAGAACATGTATTAAATCAATGCAAAGAAACTAAGAACCTTGAAAGAAGATATGAAAAAAGGTTTGAGGAAATGATGACAAGAATGGATAACTTAGAGAGGAATATGAATGAATTAAAGGAGCTGAAAAACACAATACAAGAACTTCGCGAAGCATGCACAAGTTTCAATAGCCGAATTGACCAAGCAGAAGAAAGAATATCTGAAGTCGAAGACCAACTCAATGAAATAAAACGAGAAACCAAGATAAGAGAAAAAAGCGCAAAAAGGAATGAACAAAGTCTCCAAGAAATGTGGGACTATGTGAAAAGACCTAACCTACATTTGATAGGTGTACCAGAAGGGGATGAAGAGAATGAATCCAAGCTGGAAAATACTCTTCAGGACATCATCCAGGAAAATTTCCCCCACCAAACAAGACAGGTCAACACTCAAATGCAGGAAATACAGAGAACACCACAAAGATATTCCACAAGAAGAGCAACCCTAAGGCACATAATCGTCAGATTCAACAAGGTTGAAATGAAGGAGAAAATACTAAGGGCAGCCAGAGAGAAAGGTCGGGTCACCCACAAAGGGAAGCTCATCAGACTCACAGCAGATCTCTCAGCAGAAACACTACAAGCCAGAAGAGAGTGGGGGCCAATATTCAACATTCTTAAAGAAAAGAACTTTCAACCCAGAATTTCATATCCAGCCAAACTGAGCTTCAGAAGTGAAGGAAAAATAAAATCCTTTGCAAACAAGCAAGTACTCAGAGATTTTGTCACCACCAGGCCTGCTTTACAAAGCTCCTGAAAGAGGCACTACACATAGAAAGGAACAACCAGTACCAGCCATTCCAAAATCACACTAAATGCTAAAGAGCATCAACATAATGAAGAATCTACAACAACTAATGAGCAAAACGCCACTTAGAATCAAAATGGCAGTATCAAATTCACAAATAACAATATTAACCCTAAATGTAAATGGACTAAATGCACCAATCAAAAGACACAGACTGGCAAATTGGATAAAAAGCCAAAACCCATCAGTGTGCTGTATTCAGGAAACCCATCTCACATGCAAGGATACACAAAGGCTCAAAATAAAGGGATGGAGGAAGATTTACCAAGCAAATGGAGAGCAAAAGAAAGCAGGAGTTGCAATTCTCATCTCTGATAAAATAGACTTTAAAGCAACAAAGATCAAAAGAGACAAAGAAGGCCATTACATAATGGTAAAAGAATCGATACAACAAGAAGAGCTAACGATCCTAAACATATATGGACCCAATGCAGGAGCACCCAGATACATAAGGCAAGTTCTTAATGACTTACAAAGAGACTTAGACTCCCACACAATAATAGTGGGAGACTTTAACACTCCACTGTCAATATTAGACAGATCAACCAGCAGAAAATCAACAAGGATATCCAGGGCTTGAACTCAGACCTGGAGCAAGCAAACCTGATAGACATTTACAGAACTCTCCACCCCAAATCCACAGAATATACATTCTTCTCAGCACCACATCACACCTACTCAAAAATTGACCACATAATTGGAAGTAAAGCACTGCTCAACAAATGCAAAACAACTGAAATCATAACAAACAGCCTCTCAGACCGTAGTGCAATCAAGTTAGAACTCAGAATTCAGAAACCAACCCAGAACAGCACAGCTTCATGGAAACTGAACAACTGGCTCTTGAATGTTGACTGGGTAAACAATGAAATGAAGTCAGAAATAAAGAAGTTCTTCGAAACCAATGAGAACGAAGACACAACATGCCAGAATCTCTGGGACACATTTAAAGCAGTCTCTAGAGGAAAGTATATAGCAATAAGTGCCCATATGAGGAGAATGGAGAGATCCAAAATTGACACCCTATCCTCAAAATTGAAAGAGCTAGAGGAGCAAGATATAAAAAACTCAAAACCCAGCAGAAGACAAGAAATAGCTAAGATCAGAGCTGAATTGAAGGAGACTGAGACACGAAAAACCCTTCAAAAAATCAATAAATCCAAGAGCTGGTTTTTGGAAAAGATCAACAAAATAGACAGACCACTAGCCAGATTGATTAAAAATAAAAGAGAGAACAACCAAATAGATGCAATAAAAAATGATAAAGGGGAAATCACCACAGATTCCACAGAAATTCAAACCATCATCAGAGAATATTACAAACAACTGTATGCACATAAACTAGTAAACCTGGAAGAAATGGATAAATTCCTGGACTCCTGTGTCCTCCCAAGCCTAAACCAGGAGGAAGCTGAAACTATGAATAGACCAATAACAAGGTCAGAAATCGATGCAGCAATTAAGAGCGTACCACACAAAAAAAGCCCAGGTCCAGACGGGTTCACAGCCGAATTCTACCAGACACACAAAGAGGAGCTGATGATATTTGTGGGCTCCTGTTTGGCAAAGTGATGACAGTGAAAGCCAGATTATAATCAGCTGAGAAGTACCTGTCACAGGTAAGCAGCAACAGCAAACAGAACTTAATTCTTTAAAGAGGCTTGACAAAACACCAAATAAATTGGATGCCTTAAAAGGGAATTTGTAATAATCAATTTATAGTCTACTAATAAAATGGTGTATTATACAGATTCAAAAACTTATGCTATATAAGATTATTTAGCAACATGTAACTAAATTGAAATATATTAATAAGAAAGAAGCAGATTGATATTAGATGTATATTTCCAACTTCATAAGACAAAATAAGTCTGTAATTTTGCCAAAAATGTTATTAAGCAGTATTCTCTTTATGGTGAGAGATACTTTTTTATATTCATTTAAGTATTTTCAAAATTCTTTATGATGAGCATGTATTACTTTTCTGAACAGTAATAAAAAACAAAACAGTATGTTTAACGATGGGGGAAATTATTTTTTCCTATTTTTAATATAAAATATATTGTTATTGAAGTAAAATTTACATGTAAATGTTCATTTTCATGTTAGGACAGCTTTTCAAAACACTTGAAACAGAATACAGAATATTTTCATCATCCAGGAAATGTCCTTCTGCTTTCCACTCCACTCCCTGTTCAACCAGATGTAGGTAACACTATAGATTAAATTTCGGCTATTTTTTGACTTATAGAAATGGAATAATAGATTATGTATTTTTTGAGTTGGCCTCTTTTGTTCAACATAATGCTTTTGAGATTTACTTATCCCGTTACCTGTATAAATAATTTGTTTTTCTTTATTGGAGAGCAATATTCCAATATATAAAAAGACCACCATTTGAATATCAGTTCTTCTGCAGATAGACATTTGGGTGGTTACCTATGTTTGGCTATTATGAGTGAGGCTGCTGTGAATATGCTCATCAATTATTTTAGATTAACAAAAATTTTTTTGAAGTTGGTATAAAATTTTTCACTGCAATCAGTGATATATGAGACTTCCAGTTGTACCCTATTTTTGACAATACTTGGTATGATCATTTTGCATTTCCTTGTAGCCATTAGAATATTTTTAGTTTTCATTTCACTAAAAACTAAAACCTCGGAAAAGTTTTCATGTGTACTATCCCTGATGAATTGGCTAGTACATGTATTTATTATGGATTTGGAGGAGATTTTAAAAATATATTATTTTAATAAAATATTTATGATCTATGAATTACAGATTATTTTTATTGCATAATTGTATAATTTGCCTTTTGCTTTCATCATGATGCATTTTTATTAGCAGTTGCATTTTATTTTTATAAAATCTAATTAACCTTTTATTATTGGATTGTCCTTGTAAAAACTCTTGTTTTACCCAAATTGTGAAGATACCTTTTCCATAGAGGATTTATGGTTGTAATGTAATCTTTTAACTTTGTGGTCCATAAAAATTAATATTTTTAGGTTTTTAATATTTTTATTAGGTTAGGTAGAGATTAAAGTTATATTTTTCTTAAGACCATATAGCAATTAAAACACCATTTGTTAAAAAAAAAAGATCTCTCATTCTTCCATTTAACTGCCCTGATGCCGTCATCCAAAATCAATTAATGATATATCACCCGATTTATTTCTGGACTCCCAATTATCTTTCATTATCTATTTGGTCTTCTGTCATATCACACTCTCTTGATTTATGTATTATTTTTGTAACTTTGTAAGTCTTCCGAATGTGTTCTTTTAATTTTTTACAGGATCATTTTGGCTATTTCAGATCCTTTGCTTTTCCAGCAGGTTTAGCAAAAGCAAGTAAGTTTCTTGACAAAGAATGCATTTGATTTGGAATGCATTGACTCTGTAGGACAGTTTGAAGAGAACTAAAATATTAATAATTGCCAATGTTTTAATCTATGAATACTTATTTTTCCATTAATTTTGGTACTATATTTATCTCAGTATTATTTTATAGTTTCCACTAATTCTGGTAATTTTCCACATAGAGAAAATGCATACTTTCCAATTGATTTATCATTATGTATTGGTAATTTTTCATTAAAGTTTTAATGATATTTTGGCATATACATATATATATTACACATAAATGTTCCATATATAATTTGTTATATATTTGACATATTATATGTAAGTTACATGTAATTAGCATGTAACTAATTGTTATGTTTCAATTATTTGATATATTTGTTTGAATATTATATATACTATATATCCATAATCTTATATTATATGCAAAATTTTCTGACAAGTACACTTACAATGAGTAGCATAAAAACTAATGTCACAGCAGAACAACAAGTTAATAGAAAACAGCAATGAAAAGAGTTTCTTAGAGTAAGCAAGAAAATACATCAAATAAGAAGAGTGCCTGAGAGTGGACCAAATGTTCACATATTGCTGTCAAACACAATCTAAGGGTTCTTAGCTGTAACTGGGCATTCATTGTCAAGTTCCTGCTGTTTTTAAGATGTTACACTGAAAGTGAAGTTGTAAGTTTTGTATTAACTTACAACTCAAGCTTAGATTTCTAACCATACCTGACAAACATGATCTGACATTAGGACTTAACCCTGACAAGATCTGATTTATATCAACTGCCTTTTTTACCTGATGAACAACCCTTTAGTCTAGAGTCAACAAAATTTTCGACACACTCTTTTTTCTTTTTTACGTTATTTTCATTCTCTTTTTTTTGTATTAAAATATGAATAAAATTACTATGTGGATACTTGCAAGCAATTATCAGAAAATTGTATCCTGTTTCAGTTTTTTTAAATATAGCATTTTTAATAATTTGTTGTAAGTGAGAGTATGTAGTTTGTTTTCTGTTGTCTTTAATTTTTATTTCCTGGTGATAACTTTTGTCTTTGTATAAATAAAACTATAGTTTGATTCTCATTATTTATTTTTCAGATATATTCCAGTGTCAGATACTTATATATTTGCCAATATATATACATATATGTGTGTGTGGATATATGTATGTATGTGTGTGTATATATGTATGTGTTGTGTGTCTGTTTGTGTCATAGACACACATACACACACATTTAAACACACACACATATATTTATGTCACATTTCAGCTAATTTGTATTAGTCAGATTTCATATAAAGGTACAAGGATGCAAGATTGCAAAGAAAGTTTCCAACTATTTAAAAGGTTTTATGACCTTTTATGCTTCTCAAAAGCACAGGTAACAGAAGCAAAAACAGACATGTGTGATTATATCAAACTACAGATCTTCTCCACAACAAAGAAAACAAACAACAGCAACAGAATGAAAAAGAAACCCTGAAACAGGGGGAAAATATTTTCTAACTACTTATCTTCTAGGGACTATATCCAGAATATACAGGGAACTCAAACATTCTGATTGCAAAAGAAAAAACATCCAATAAAAAATTGGCAAATAATCTCAACAGACATTTCTCAAAAGAAGACTTACAAATGGTTAATAAGTATCTAAAAAATGCTGAACATTGCTATTCATCAGGGAAATGCAAATTAAAGTCACATTGAGGTATCATCTCACTCTAGTTAGGATGGCTATTATCAAAAAGCCAAAAAATTAGATGCTGGCAAGGATACAGAGAAAAGGGAGTTTTTTGTACTAGATTGATGTATGTCTTTTGAACAGTTCTAGTTTTACTTTATACAAAATAATCAGGAAAAGTGTAAAAATTCAAAAGTGAAATACAAGTTTTATCAGTTAGTTGCCTGTGGGGGAGGAAATGTAAGCTAGTAGAGCCACAGTGGAGAAAAATATAGCAATTCCTCAAATAAACAAAAAACAAATAGACCTACCACATGATTCAGCAATCCCACTACTGGACATTTATCCAAAAGAAAGGTGCTCATTATGTTAAAGAGACACCTGCATGCCTATATTTATTGCAGCATAATTCCAATAGCCAAAGTATGGAATCAACCTGGGTTTCCAATTAAAGATGAATGGATAAATAAAATGTGGTATGTATACACAATGGGATAGTATACAGCCATTAAAAAAATGAAATCCCGTAATTGGTGGCAACATGGATAGAACTAGAGGACATTATGTTAATAAATTAAGCCAGAAACAGAACCTTAAACACTGCATGCTCTCACTCATCTATGGAAGCTAAAAAATATTGATCTCATAGAAGTAAAAAGTAGAACAGAGGATACTAGAGACTGGGAAGGGTATGGGGAAAAGAGGGATTGGGAGACATTTGTTAAACTTACAACTAGACAGGAAGAATAAGTTCTAGTGCTTTATAGCACTGCAGAATGACTATAGTTGACAATAATATATAGTTTCAAATAGCTAGAAGGAAGATATTGAATATTCCCCACATAAAGAAATGATAAATGTTTGAGATGATGTGTATGCTAATTACCTTGATCTGATCATTATACATTAATGTATCCAAACATCTCTATGTACCCCATGAATATGTATGATTATTATTTGACAATTATAAAAATTAAATTACAGAGTAAATAAAATAAAAATTTTAAACATTTTTAAAAATGGGTGATGTTTGCAGTGGCTACATTTAGAAAGCAGCATATAGAAAATATGAATTTTGAGAATACAATGTATTGAATTAATTATACCAACTAAACACGAAATATTTCAAAATTTAAATATAATGTTGTCAAAGTGTTGCAGACTGATGTCTGTGTTCCCTCAACATTCGTATGTTGAAATCCGATCCGCAAGGTGAAGGCATTTAGAGGTGGTATTTGGGAAGTGACTCCCCCAAATTCATGAGAGAGAATTGGTCATGTGGGTGTAGCTCTCATGAATGAGATTCATATCCTTATAAACAATTTCCTAAAAGGAGAGCTCCCTCTCCCTGTCCACCAAGTCAGGATACAGCCAGACGAAAGATGTCTATAAACTTAAACGAGAAAGTGGTCCCTCACCAGACACTGCATCAGCCAGTGCCCAATTTTGGAATTCCCAACCTCCAGAATTATGAGAAATAAATTTTTGTTGTTTATAAGCCACTCAGTCTATGGTAGTTTGTTAGAGCAGCCAAAACTGACTAAGACAGAAGATCTATCTATCTATCTAGCTAGCTAGCTACCTATCCATTTATCTTTCTTCTGTCTTAGAATCTGGTTTCCCAATAAATGTCTTCAAAAAATGAATGCAACTAACAACAGATAGATTATGTTACAAAACATATATGGAAACCATTTTCTTCAGCAGTGAAATATACATGACAGTAGATGTTAAAAAGTATAACTTTTGTGTTAGAAAAAGTCAAATATCTCAGAAATGTTTTAAGGTATTAGAATATATAAATAAAAATAGAAATTTTAGAGGATTAATGAAGTATGTCCAATAAAAGAATGATAGTTTCAATGAGAGAAATCAGCAAAATTTAGATATATAAGTCATTATAATACTGTGATAGTACAGTGTCTCCATCTTGAAGCATATAGATTCTAGAAATAAAAGGTCTAAGTTAATAGAATAATTGCTATTATAAAATATACTGTTAGGAATTTGAGACAGCAGGAATAGAAGTAAGTCTTAAAATCTTTCAGAAAAGATCAAGAAATAAATTTTTTTTTGAAATTGAAGTTTTGTCAAATGTCTCAATATAAAAGTTGTCCTGAGAAGGAAGTAAAAAAATGTTGTGAAAATTTTGAGAGAAAAAGAGAAATATGTAATCTATAACCTAGCTAACTTATCAATAAAGTGTACAGGTAAAGTAAAAATATTGTCAAGCATTCAAGATCTCAAAAATGTTACTTCCCAAATCTCCCTTCTAAGGAAAATATTAAGGACATGTTTCACCAAAACAAGTAAGGACAGTTTTTAGGTGGATGGTGGAGAGAATTCAAGGATAAAAACTAGGGAGGAGGTCCAGAATTTATGGATGCTATGCTGGGCGCGATGGCTCATGCCTGTAATCCTAGCACTTTGGGAGGCCAAGGTGGGCAGATCACAAGGTCAGGAGTTGGAGACCAGCCTGGCCAACATGGTGAAACCCCATATCTATTAAAATGAAAAAATTAGCCAGTGTGGTAGTACACACCTGTAGTCCCTGCTCCTCAGGTGGGTGAGGCACAAGAATCACTTGAACCTTGGAAGTGGAGGTTACAGTGAGCTGAGATCATGCCACTGCCCTCCAGCCTGCATGACAGAGCGAGACTGTCTGAAAAAAAGGAAAAAAGAAAAAGAGAAAAGAATAGAATAGAAAAGAAGAACATATGTTCTTCTTCATTTTCCCAAAAAAGAAAATGAAACTGATACAGTCCCTAATGTGTCTAAATATATTAAAATAAAACTACAGAGAAAAGTATTAGTGATCAACAAATAGAAATAGACAACTAAAAGCAGTGTAATTTTTACTGCAAAAATCACACAATATGTGTAAAACATTAATTTAGTCATAGCACACTAGATGGCCCATCTGTGAATATTCACATAGTATAATAAGAAAAAAATGGACTTAGTCAATAACGATTCCTTACTGAAGACTTATGTTTGTGATGAGGGAAAAGAACAAGGGGAAGCAGGAAAATTGTTGCATTTGGTTGTCATAAATCAAAAGATAATACACAAAAATTAAAAATAAAACATAATTGCATATTTATATTGTTTAGAATATAGAATATAAGAACAGAGGAAATCACTGAAAGAGTTGAAAGTTGTTTGACTCGGGATATAATAAGATTGTAAAAAGCTAAAAGGATATTATTGAGGAGAAGAATTAGCATTTTATGCTACGCTAATGCTGGATTTCAGTGGATATTAAAAATTTCTTTAAAAACAAAATGTTACAGATTTTTAAAATACACAAGTGAGCATCAGACACAGATGCAATATTTTTTATAAGCAAGCCAATTAGATATGGCTACCAAAGTGTCAATTTCTTGCAAGTGAGGACGTTTCTTCATTTATAATTGCTGCCAAGATTCTGAATCATATATGAGGCAACGTGATCCACTGAGAGAGCCACTTCTGTTCCAGGACATCTCATTTTGTGCTCTCCTTACTTCATGACTCACATGTTTCAACCAGAGAGGCTTCATAACCCCATGCATTTAGGCTTACAATGTGGATTTCTAGGAAAAACTGAGACCGCCTGCAGAAATATTTTATAGACTCTTTCCTCTGTAAAATAGCATTATCACTTTATAAGCTTTTGAACAACTTTGAACACGTTCATTAATGTGTTTACAATAACTTGAGGGCCTTTATTTCCTTGAGTGTCCTAAGCAGTGAGTGGTAACATCAAGCTTGTTGCTTACTCTGCTTACTCTTTTCCTTTCCAATACAAGCCCTTCACAAGACACACAGTTCCTTACCTAATACTGTTTATATTAGTTTTTACTGTCTTTCAAAAATGTCTGCAAGCAAGTAAGTCATTAAAACCTGGACAACAACCATATTAAGTCTGTTGAAAAACATGGGAATCACAAGCATATTTGTACATGAGTGTTTTGGGATCTTCTTAGCTCAATTCCTGGTTTTCTCTCATTATCAATAGTTAGTTGACAAGCTTTATATACATTAATAAAGACATTTTGTTAACTCATGTTAAAGGCAAAATTCAACTCCTTCTCTTGACAATTTATCCTAGCATCACAGCATCTGGGGAAAGGGTTTAAAATGCTTATTACATATTTTCTCTAATTTTCATTTAATTATGTTTATAAACCTTGAGACCCTTTGCTGAATCATATAGTGATGATATTAGAGGAATTTCCAGTAATATGATAGACTGATTTTAATTATTTTCCTTCTGCTTTTCTAGATTTAGACTGATTTTATTCACAACAGCCTTCAAAAAAAATTCCTTACGTTTGATGTTCTATCCTCACTCAGTTAGGACATTCTTCAAAACAAGCCGGCTTCCTCTGGATCACAATGGTAATGCCTTCCCTTACAGCTTGCTTCAAAAATTTTGCATCTTCATACCAAAGTTTTAGAGTTACACCAGCCTCAAATTATTTCCATTTTCCCCAAATTACGTCCAAATTTTTACTTTAAAATTAATGTTAATTTTATTAATGTCACAAGATCAAAAAAGTCTTTCATATGCAGTTATGTTCAACTTACAAATTTTGTTATTCTATTTATAAATTGAGTACAATGAGAAATAGCTTCACTTTTTCATGGCCATTTATATTAAATATTTCCTTAGACACTATGATTCATAGTTCTAAATGGTAATTTCATCCCTGACAAATTTTAGTGTGAAGAGTTGAATTATTAAAATCGATTACACAAATCATAGATATTAGTCAACCTCTAATTTTACTGCCATTTAATATAGCGGAAAATGCAAAGCATTGCTAAAATACTATTTTCCTTGAGAAGTTTGTAAAGTGTGACACTCTAAAGTTTTTCCTTTTGTTTTTCTGCATCAGGGAGCATTTTGGTTCCGCAATAACAATAATGTATGTGGAAGCACTGATCACAAAGGAAATCTTTTCAGTGTTGGCACAACTATGTTTTATACTCCTTAAATCACATTGTTTTTAAGATTGCCACTCTTCTTTCAGCCATCCGATCCATAAATTCACAAATGCCAAGCTTGTATAAAATCTGGGGATATCAGCTATGTCCTTATATAGTCATTTCATAGATCGACACGACCTTTTCCACTCTTAAGGAGCCGCTGGTGTATTTTTCAGCATGGCCTTGCAGGTCTGATCCAAATCATTAGAATATTCACTTGAAGATCCTCTCTAGGTCAGTTTTTACACCCTGACCTCCCTGGCAGGGAGGGGATAGTTTCAAACCTGTTGTTTCATCGTTTCCTCCAGAGACCATTCATTTTTTAATGACATGGAATTTAGAAAATATGTTTTAACACTCCAAACATTGATATAAAGTTAATCTAGTTCTTGAATTCTAATCAATCAATTGCTAAACATGAACTTATGCTTGAGAGGAAATATGTACTCATAAAGATCATGAGCTCTATGGTCATACACTCTGGATTTGAATCCAGACTTTGAAACTAATTCTAACTACTTGAAGGAACTTGGATGAGTTTCTTAATTTCTCTAACTTTAGTTCCTTCATTTGTCATCTGGGAATATTAATACTACCTAATTCATAAGGTCAATGAGTACTCAATCAGTCAATGCAAATAAAGCCCTTAGAAGATGTATGACTCATTTTAATTTATCCATAATGTTAGCACTCGTTAACCACTATACACCAATGAGCTAGACCTCATTGTGTTCCAGTTTAAATATTTTCACTCTTTTCTTGGACCCTTTCTATTTTCAAGCTCTGTGCTCATTGTCAGACTTTGCCTTGGTTACTATCAAAATATGTCCGACTTTCTTTCCATGTTTCTATTGCTTCTTAGATCTATAGGTTCATCTTTAAATTCATGTATTTTTGGTAACAACCAAACCAGGTAATGACATTATCAAGCCCAAACCTTAAGCTAAAACTGAAGCATAGGGTTTGATTTAGCCATTGGATAAAGTTGTTTTATGCTAGAAAGTATCTGCATCCCTTAACAATGGATTTATATTTCTCCTTACATTGCTGAAGAGAAATAGCAATTCAGCTTTACATGTAGCAGTCAGACTCTTTTCAACTCACATATTCATTTTGGAAGATTGCCAGTCTGTGTTGCAAATAGGCACTAAATTAATTCATTTTGGCTCTGATTCAGCTGTGTTTGCTCAGGCAAAATTTCTGCCTGAAGTTTCATTGACTCTAAAGTCAATAAAATCTTTGCATATATAAATCTTGATGAGTCATCCTGAATAAGTATCTTGCAGTTTCTCTCAGTGTGATTCCTACTATTGAATAATCAAGTGGTATTTTATAAAAGATTTGAGTTGACTGAAGACAAGAGTTATCTATTGAGTAGAACCCTTGAAATTAAATAAAAGATAAACATTATATGCTTTAAAACTATTTTATTCAACACTAACTTATTAATAACGGTGGACAAATTTAGTTAAGAATAATTTATATTTGCATGCTACAACTATTCTTCATTTTAAACTTCTTAAGTGTGTAATGTGATAAATGCTCATTCTTGGTATCTACTCTGAATGAAAAGGATAAATTAGATCACTTATTTGTTGCCTTTAAGAAATATATAAAATACTGTCGACTTAAAATGTGCTATCAAATGTTTGCTACATACCTCTGTGTTCTATTGCAAATATAGAAAGATGAGACAAGGTGTGGTCTCATGAAGAGGAGAGTTGAAGAATTTTTTGTATCGTCCATAATAGAAAGCATTAAGCTTTATCTATCAAGTCAATGCTCTCAATATACCCAAATTTTAACAAACTCACAGAAAGAACTCAAAATACCCTTATGTGCTAAATTAGGTTATCAAAAGGTGAACCTGAAATAGAGCAAAATATTTATATTTATAATCCTGGAAATGAAGTTAAGAGAAACTAGATCTTGGAAGTTCATAGTAATAGTGAAAAAGTTTTATAGGCAGCAATTAGTGCAGGTAAAGAAAGATGAATAGTATCGAGGGATGCAGTGAGGCAGTGTTGTGTTTCCTTGGGATATATTCTAAACATTTCACCAATCACCAATATATCCATAATGAACAGGAAAGAATTGATGTTATACTACAATATTATCTGATGGGAATTTAATTACACAGAGTCTATTTACAAAGGTGGGGATGATGTATAAGAGATGGTTCTGGAAGATCTTTCTGCAAAACGTAACACGCATGACTTTGTAGCTTAAACCAGTAGCCACTTATATAGTTCAGAATTCTACAGTTTGGTAGTTTAGGGTAGACTCAGCTGACTAGTTCTTCTGATTTTAACTAGTCTTACTCATGCATTTGTGGTTAATTTCCAGGACCGGGAGGTGATCAGCCAGTCTAGGATGCCTCAGCAGGACTCAACTCTGTTTTACTTGATCTCTCACTGACTAGTATGAAAGCCTGAGCAAGTTCTTATAGTTGGACAGGCCTCAAAGACAGACAGCGGAAACATTCAAAATGTTTTGAGGAATAAATTTAGAAACGGTCCCTTGTTACCTCTGCTGCACTTGGCCAACCTATTTCTTTGTTTTTAAGTGTGGATCACTGCCCCGCATACTCCGATTTGCACCCTTCCAGACCAAACCGAACTGTTATATTTCATGTATTTTTTTTAGTAAAAATGAGCTAATTTGTTATTTTTATTTTTATTATTTTTCATTAGCATAATAGTTTTTGAATTTTTTTCATATGTTATTGGGGTACAGGTGGTATTTACATGAGCAGGTTTTTAGTGGTGATTTGTGAGATCCTGGCACACTCATCACCTGAGCAGTACGCACTGAATTGTATTTGTGATTTTTCATCCCTCGCTTCCTCCCACCCTTCCCCTGAAGCCTAAAGTCCACTGTATCTTTCTTAAGCCTTTGCATCCTCTTAGCTTAGCTCCTACATATCGTTGAGAAAACACGATGTTTGGTTTTCCATTCCTGAGTTACTTTACTTAGAATAACAGTCTTCAATCTCATCAGCCAAAGAACATATGAAAAAATGCTCAACATCACTATTGGTCAGGGAAATGCAAATCAAAACGACCCATTTCTCAGGAAAGATGAAGACAGATTCCTTTGCTTGATGGGAATAGGTGAAATGTGGCATGGAACAAAGGATCTTTAGAGCAGTCAAACTATTCTCTCTGCTACTATAATGATGGATACATGTCACTATACATTTTCAAAATCCAGAAAAAGTACATTAAGAGTGAGACCTATGTAAATTACGAACTTTGGGTAATAGTATTGTGCCTTTCTTGGCTCATTAATTATAACAAATGTACCACTTTGACGTGGGAGGTTGACATTGGGGGAGACTGTGTGTGTGTTGGGGGTAATTATGTGCATTCGGCTCAATATTGCTGTGAACCTAAAATTGCTCTGAAAAGTAAAGTCTATGTTAAAAAGCGGATGCTTTGAGGAATCAGTGTTATAATAAACTTTTCATTCTAACATAGAGACTTCCAAATGAAGTATTCTGTCACACTAGATCAATGCACATTTTCTAGAACTTTGTATTAATGAAATCAAGCAATATGTAATACTTTTCGTCTGTCTTTCACATAGCATAATTACCTTGAGATTTAGCTCATTGCTGAATAGTATTCAATTGTATGAAAAGTCAGTACTTATTTACCCATTGATGAATATTTGAGTTGCCTATAGCTGCTGGTTGATACCCATAATGCTTATAACATTTGTGTTGTGTATTATTTCTCTATAGTATTAAGAAGTGAAATGGCTATATCATATCTTAAGTGCATATTTATGTTGCTTAGAAAGGAAATATTTTTTCTCTAAATTGATTATGTCACCTTACATGTTTCTCAGCAGTGTGTAAGAGTGGCAGTTGTTCCACAAGCCTGCCAACACCTGATATGGTCAGCCATTTTAGTTCCGCCATTCATATGTGTGTATAGTGACATTTCATTTTGGTTTTCATTTGCATTTCTTTAATGACTTATGTTCTTGAATATTTTTCTGCACTTTCATTTGCTACTTGTGTTGGTGAAGTGTACTGTTTGTTCAAATCTTTAACCATGAGAGGTATTTGTTTTCTGAATTTTGGGAGTGTTTTATACATTCTAGTTATAAATATTTTACCAGATTTTTTTTTTACAGTATGAATTTCTTGTATTTGGTATATATCCACATTTTAGCATTTCGATTTCCTTACCAAAAAGTGGGAAAATGCAGCAATTTCCCAGGAAGTCAAGCCCACCAATTTTGGAGGCTCCTAACACAAAGTTCCTCTTAATCCCTGCAGAGGATCATGAAAAGCACCAAAACTAAACTTGCTCCAAATGAAAGGTTTTATTGTTCCAGTTGTCAGGCTCAATATTGGACTCAGTGGATTGCAAGGATGACCAAGTGAGAACCCCGTTTACAATATCTTCCATTTTTAAAACTGAAAGCAATTACACAAAAAGAAAAAAATTGAGAGGGATCATATGTGCTTACAAGTGTTTTATGTGACGTTTGTCCAATTTTAACCTTCAAAGACTCAGACCCATCAGGATCGAGTAATCCTGGTCACTGTTCTCAATTCATCAAAATTTGAGCTAAAAAGACCATGTCAACTGATGACAGCAGATGGTGGCAGGGCTGAGGACACAATACTTATTTTCCAGTCTCATGGAAAAATGAATAAATGTAGCTTTAAAACTAAATAAAGGAGATTAGAGGTTTTTTCCAACTTTACCTGATGGCCTCTGGCAATAGCAAGGAAGTGTAATGGAAAATGCTGGGTGGTGACAGTGAGGAGGATACAGAAAAAGGAAGCATCCCTCAAGAGAGGCAGAGGAGAGAAGATATGGAGAAAGCCCTACATTCCTCACCAAAGGCCAATCTCTGAGGGTTGCAGATGGGTTAAAATCTATGCTTTCACTAAGGAGAGGAGTGGAGGAGTGGAGGAACAGGATGATGTCTTAGAAGGGGGAGATTACTTCAGACTTACAGACGGAAATCAGGGGTGTGGGCAAAATATCCCACAGAGCCAGCAGTAGTCACAGGTTGCAACCAACTTGACACCTTCACATCTGGTCTAACGAGACCCTCAGGCTGACAGATGTTACAGGGAAGAAGAGAGAAGGGGTGAGAGAAGAGGGAAAAATAAGAGTCCCAGGCCATGGAATCAGCAGCAAGGTGATTATGTGATGTGTCTTTTTACAGCTGAGTTAGATGTTTCCCACCAGTTACTAATGGAATTAATTTAAATATATTTTCTTGCTCCCAGAAATTTAATATATGGACAGTGGTTACACTTGACAGGATAAAATGTTACAGTACAACTTATATACTTTGAGTGGACAAAAAAAATATCATTTATAGTATCTTAAAATAAATTACCTTTGAATGAGAGCTTTGTTTTGAGGGAATGTATTCTCTTCCCAGGTCTGCAAGGGGGCATAATTTCAAGGGTAAGAACTTCCCAGCACCATTCCTCCCTGCCTCCATCTGGGGATTTAAAGGTCTTTGTTTAAACTTTGGCACACATGGCAAAAATCAAAGATCAATCACTCCAGTGGAAATTTAAAGAAACTCCTTTCATAGACTCAGAAAACCTGAAGGGGGAGGGAATTGCTCCCAGTGTAAAAGTCTCCTTCTTTCACACCTCTTTGGACTCCATATGTGGATCCCCTTCCACAATATTGTTGAAGCTTCTCTCATTCATCTTTTTCTCTCTCCTTTTCTCTTTCTCTGCCTAAATAAATCATTTTCTGCAAAACTCTTTGGGGTCTGATATTTACTTTATGAGTGCACTGTGCCCGGTGGGGTCCTCCCTCCCATTCTTGGGAGAGCGAGAGACCAAGAGCCTGGAAGAACATCCTCTCAGGGGAGCTGAGCCTCTCCCACTTCCCGAAATTTGGTTACAGTTTCTAGTATTTTGTGGTCTACGAGATGTATCTGGAAAATTTACCACTGTGGAAAGTGAAGGCTGTTTTAATCAAATGGGGTGGAAAGAGAAGTGCCTTTTAACACTTCTCTTGTTTCAAAGACAAAAGTGTTTTTCTTTTTTATTGTTATAACACTGTTCTTCTGGCAGCTGAAGAAGCTTCATATTTTATTTAGACATCAGTAGGTGCCAAAGCTCTTGTAGAACAACTTAGAAGCTATGTGAATTCTACATTTATTTATTTTTTTTGCTCGCACTGGTATAGTTCTTGGGTTCACCACTGCATTCGGCCTATTAAATCCATTTATATTAACTTTTGTTATAAATCTTAAAAGGGGGGCCATTTCTGGTATTTAGGTCCACATTCTAGCTTAAGGCTATATATTTAGTTTTCATAAATTGCCTGAGCCCATGGTGGCTGCCATCTTGTGTCACTCCCTTTATCATATTTTGATTTGAAAATATTTTCTCCCAGTTTGTGGCCTGTATTTTCATTCTACTAATATGTTCCTATTAGACATGGTAGCATGAGAAAAAATATTGTTCTTCAAACAGCTGCAGTTATTAACTTTGATGAATTCCAAGTTATGATTTTATATTGGAGACAAAAATTTTTTGGTATTTTAATTTTTGATTTTGTATTTATTAAATCTTTGCTTTAACACAATGCCAGAAAGATTTATCTTACAGTTTCTTCTAGAAGAGTTATAATTTTACATTTTATATTTAGGTCTATGATCTATTTTGAGGTTCTTTGTTTTGATGGTACAGGGTTTGCATAAAAAATGCAGTTGTTGCAGCATCATTTGAAGATCTTTCCTCACAGAATTTCCTTTGCACTTTCATGTACAACTATTTGACACAAGTGTTCTAACTATACATCTATGCATCTGTTCCTCTGCCAATATCATACAATATTCATTATTGTAACTATAAAATGTCAGCTCAGATAGTATAAGTCTTCTGTGTTATTCTGTTCTCACAGTGCTATAAAGACCTGTGCAAGACTGGGTAATTTATAAAGAAAATAGGTTTAATTGACTCACAGTTTCATATGGCTGGGGAGGCCTCAAAAAAACATACGATCATGATGAAAGGGAAAGTAGGCACATTTTACATGGCGACAAGTAAAAGAGAGAGTGTGTGTATAGGAAGAAAGTAGGGGACAAGCCCCTTTTAAAACCATGAGATCTCTTAGAATTTATTCACAATCATGAGAACAGCATGGAGGAAGCCATCTCTCTAATTCAATCAGCTCCTTCCTTTGACATGTGGAAATTACACTTCAGATGAGATTTGGGTGGGGATACAGAGCCAAACCATATCATTCCATCCTTGACCCCTCCCAAATCTCAAACGTCCTTTCCATGTTTTAAAACCAATCAGCCTTCTCAATAGTCCCCAAAGTCTTACTTCTTCCAGCATTAATCCAGAAGTCCAAGTCCAAGATCTCATCTGAGAAAAGGCAAGTTCCTTCTGCATATAGGCCTGTAAAATCAAAAGCAAGTTAGATACCTTCCAGATACAGTGAGGGAACAGACATTAGCTAAACGTTCCCATGTCAAATTGAAAGAAATTGGCCAAAACAAAGGGGACACAGGCCCTATGCAAGTCCAAAATCCAGCAGGGCAGTCATTAAATCTTGAAGCTCCAGAATTATCTCCTTTGATACCATGTCTCACACCCAGGGCACACTGATGCACAAGGTGGAATCTCAGGGCTCTGGACAGCTCTGTCCCTGTGTATTTGTCAGGGTCAGCCCCCACAGCTGCTTTCATGAGCTGCCATTGAGTGCTTGTGGCTTTTCTGGGCACCTGGTACAAGATGTTGATGGATCTATCATTCTGAGGTCTGGAGGATGGTAGACCTCTTCCCATACCTCTGCTAGGCCATGCCCTAGTGCTGACATCTGTAGGGGCCCCAGCCCCACATTTCCTTTCTTCACTGCCCTAACAGATGGTCTCCATGAGGGCTCAGCCCCTGCAGCAGGCATCTGCCTGCACATCCATCCATACATCCTCTCAAATCCCTACCTCTGAGATCTATACATCATCTGAAATCTAGGCAGAGGTACTCAAATGTCAGTTCTTGACTTCTGTGCACCTGCAGGCCCAAAACCACGTGTAAGCCACATAGGATTGGAGCTTGCACCCTCTGAAACAATAAATGGTGTGAGCTTTACCTTGTCCCATTTTAGCCAAAACAGAAGCTGGAGTATCTAGGACACAGGACACCGAGTCCCAAGGCTGCACAGAGCAAGGATTCCCTGTGCCTAGCTTAGGAAACCATTTTTCCCTTCTAGGCCCCTGGGCCTGTGATGGAAGGAGCTGCTGCCAAGACCTCTGACATGCTTGGGATACCTTTTTTTCATTATCTTGGTGATTAACATTTGGCTCCTGTTACTTATGCAAATTTCTGTGACTGGCTTGAATTTCTTTCCAGAATGAGTTTTTCTTTTCTATTACATTGTCAGGATGCAAATTTCCAAACGTTTATTCTCTGCTTCCCTTTTAAACATAAATCCCAATTTCAGATCATCTATCTCAAGTTCAAAGTTCCACAGATATCCAGGGCAGGGGAAACATGACACCAATCTCTTTGCTGAAGCATAACAAGAGTGACCTCTGCTCCATTTCCCAAGAAGTTCCTCATCTCTAGTGGAGAAAACCTCAGCCTGGACTTCACTTTCCATATCACTATCAGCATTTTGGTCAAACCATTCAACAAGTCTCTAAGAAATTCCCAACTTTCCCACATCTTCCTTTCTTCTTCTGACCTCTCCAAACTGTTCCTGCCTCTCTGCTTCTTACTGAGTTCCAAAGTCGTTTCCACATTTTCAGGTATCTTTATAGCAGTACCCCACTCTCTGCAGTACAAATTTACTGTATTAGTTCATTCTCACTCTGCTATAAAGAGCTGCCTGACTGGATAATTTATAAAGAAAAGAGGAATAATTGACTAACAATTCAACACAGCTGGAGAGACCTTAGGAAATGTACAACCATGGAAGAATGGGAAGCAGGCACATCTTACATGGCAGCTGGTGAGACAGCATGGGAAAAAAATGATTGGGGGCAAAGTCCCATATAAAATCATCAGATTGTTTGACTTCCTCTCTTCTTACTTGAATAATCTTTATTTCTTTCTCTTGCCTGATTGCCCTGGCCAGAATTTCCAATGCTATGTTGAATAAGATTAGTGAAGGAGGGCATCCTTGTCTTGGACCACTTTTCAAAGGGATTACTTTCAGTTTTTACTCATTGAATCATTGAGGAGATTCAGTGGGAAACTGCCCTTGCCCAGGGGCCATGCCTGGAAGATCTTGGTCGTAAGATTCATGGCTATGGACATGTTGGTGGTGACTCAATATTTTGAAATCTTAATAATTAACAGATTATCAAGGATGAAAGCATAACTAAGTAAAACTTTGACAGTCTGGATAATAAAACCTGAAATACATATTTTTTAAAAGTAGGTTAATAAAATGAAAAGAGAAAAAATAAATTAATAAAATTAAAAATAATGCAAAGGATTTATGGAAGTAATACAAGTAAAGCCACAGGAAAGTCTTAACAATTAAAATTATAAGTGTAAAGAACACAACAGTATGGAAAAAGTTTTGGAGAAACCTGTAAATTCCTCGAAACAAAATCAAGTGACCAAAATTAAAGTATTGAAAATATAAGAGCCACAGATAATCAAAGCCGACATTTTAACAACTGCATTAAATGTGTTACAGAAAGATACAAACCTAAAAATTGAAGAAAAGAAAATCATCACCACAATTCTACTGTATTACCTAGAATTAAAATATCTTCAGATAGAAAGGTCTCAGTATATTGCCCAGCACAGTGAGTTGTAAAGGCTTTTTCACAAAACCGTTGTGAAAATCTGTAATAATAAGGACAAAAAAAAATACTCTAAAAACTTTCAGTGTTAAGCCACAAGAAAACTAAGCAAATGAACAAAAAGGCCACTTGGAAAATAATGAGAAATAAGTTGCCTATACTTCCTAACATGAGTCAAAATTGAACAAATGTCTGCCACCATTTATTGTTAGCTGTTTAAGATGGGCAACTTTTTAGTTTTTTATGATAACCAGGTTCAAAATGATTCACACTATTTCTAAGACAAACTATGCCATTAATAAATGTCAAGTCAAAAATACTTAGTGTATGAAATGAATTTTCTGAATGAGCATGCAGTCCAGGTGTAAGAATCATTATAAGCAAAATGTATGGCAGATTGTATCTTTTAATTACAACTACAGCTTTACCTTCCCTCCTCATATTCTTTGACATTATAATGTTACTATTATCTCACTAGGTGTTGGGATCTGTCTTTCCACTCTCTTGAATGTGTGCAAGCTCTGAGAATGCTTTGACTAAAATAATATGATAGAAGTATCAGGTCCAAACATAAAGCTTAACTAACCTGTGGTTTCTGCTGCTTACCTCTTGAAACCCAGGAGCCCTGCAGTGAAAGCCTATGTCATGTGAAAGGTTATATGTGGACTCCACAGTAAGCAGCATCTATTGAACGTTCAGCCAAGAACATGCCATGTGAATGCACCACCTTGGGATTTTCTGCTGAGGTGCTACAACACAAATCTAAACAACTTGACATTGACTTTGGAACCAGGCAATTAGCAGAAGCAAAAGTGATATCAGGGGGACTCTGCTGGAAGCTAAAAGGATACTAAACAAGAGCCTAGAGGGATGATAATGTGTGTTCTCCAGTGGCAGAATGTTTAGCAGAACAATTGCCTGCAGTAACATGGAAAAGAAAAAATAAACTTTATGAGCCTATGAATTGATCTAAAGAGATTTTTCTGGCCAACTGGTTTCGTGTAATAGTGTCTGCAAAAGTGAATATAGAAAGAAATAAACTAAGGATGACACCATTTGATAGTTTGACTATATCCTTCTTTAAACATTATTTCACTATCAAAATTTAGAGGACATATGAGAGACTAGAAGACTCTTCCCACCCACTCAAATATTCTCAAAGTAAAAATAACCACAGAAGGAAACTCGAATCCAGGGTCTACTGGTAAAACATGGCCTTAGAGTAATTTTAAGATTAAATATGTAGCTGTGGAAATTTTTGATAAGATGTCAAGATGACGTGAGGTGATTCCTTTTTACATTTTTTTATCATACAAATTTTATTTTAAGAAATATTTAGGTTGCTATCCCCTCTATGATAATATCATTTCTACATAATCATAAGGACATGCAAATATACTCTATAAAATCTTTAAAATATTTTCAAAGGATCTTGAAATGTTGTTCCATAGCACCATGGTTCACAGACCAATATGGAGAGGAATCCATCTTACAAAGCATCAGGAGTTTGACTTTGTGGTTAAAAGAGCCAAACTTCAATAGAGTAATAGAAAATCCACAATTTTTAAGAGAATTATACTAACAAAGCACCACAAGTTTGGACTGAAAAATACAAAGGATGGTCAAACTCCAAAGCAAATTTGGAATTCACAACTTTCTATGAGTAAGAAGATTGGAAAAACTACTCAGCTACAAATATAGAGTATTCTTACAGAATAGGAAGAGTGCAGCATAAGAGCTCAAAGGGTAACACCTAAAGCCATAAAGATAATTCCCACGAACAGGAATAGGCCCTAATCAAGAGAGATTAGCACTACACGCTGAGCTGGACTTCAGGATTTCTATGAAACAGTGTCAGCCACGTTTCTTTCATTTGTTAATGGGCATAAAAATATTGTTAAATAGAAGAAATAAGATCTAATGTTTAGTCCCAGAAAAAACTGACTATAGTTAACGAACTTATTATATAATCCAAAGTAACTAGAAGAGTAGAATTGAAATGTTCCCAACACAAATTAGTAAGTGACTGAGGTGATGGATATCCTAATTATACCCAGAGTTGATTATATCATGTTATAGTCTTATATCAAAATATTATATATGCCATAAGTATGTACAACTACTGTGTATACATGAAACTTAAAAATTAAAAGAAAATTTAAAGAGAGTGTTTACTGGTTTACTGAGGTAATTCTTTTCTGAACCAATCATGAAGTTTAGAGAGCCAGCACCAGTAATAACAATCAACCTCAGATTCCAGTCTCTTTCTTCCCAACAATTAACCCCTGAATTTCATCCAGTCATTATCCACTTTTGTTCATATTAAACAATTCTTCCCCATCACCGTAATACCAATGGTGTCTATTTCCACAGTTTTGCTCATGCCATCAGCTGAATAAAACTATTTTATTTCATTACAGGAAATAAAATCAGTAATGTAAAGAAAAGAATTGTTATCAGAGTTATTAGATCTTTCACAGTTTGAATATGTCCTTTTAAAAAAATATTCACTAAAATTTTTAAATTAAAAAAAATTTACTAAAATTTTTTAAATATTAAAAAATATAGGCTAGGCGCGGTGACTCACGCCTGTAATCCCAGCACTTTGGGAGGCCGAGGCAGGTGGATCATGAGGTCAAGAGATCGAGACCATCCTGGTCAACATGGTGAAACCCCTTCTCTACTAAAAATACAAAAAATTAGCTGAGCATGGTGGCGCATGCCTGTAATCCCAGTTACTCAGGAGGCTGAGGTAGGAGAATTGCCTGAACCCAGGAGGCGGAGGCTGCAGTGAGCCGAGATCGTGCCATTGCACTCCAGCCTGGGTAACAAGAGCGAAACTCCGTCTCAAAATAAATAAATAAATAAATAAAAAAAATTAAAAATATAAAAATGTAACTCCAACAACTTAAAAAATTATTTTGCGGTTTCTAAGATGTAGATTTGAAATAATCAGATGAACACTGCTTTGGAGTGTACCTTAAAATTCATTTTTCTGAGTGTCATATCAAAAATATTTATTTAGGGTACCCACTCAAGAATTTCTATATGATTTGAAAGCCACTGACATAGGAAATGTAAAAGATAAATAAAATCTAAAATCAGAAAATTGTTAATTTTTAGACTTCCTGAAAATAAAAGTAGTAAAAATAAAAAGTTGTAATGTCCAACTTAAAGTATGTAAATGAAGAGCTAGAGTTTTAGAAGACTGTCATGGCTGTAGATCAATATTTAGAAAATGAAATGCCCAATTTGGGTATCAAAATCTTAGAGATGTCTTTACGTCTTTGAGATAAAGATATATATTTTTCTTATCAGTTTGCTTTTCATATCCAACTTAATTCATATTTTTTTAAAGATGAAAGAAATTCTCATTTTTATTTAAGTATGTTTGAAAAGAAAATGTGTTTGTACTAAATTATATCACAAGCTACTGCGCTTTCCTAACTACAGATCTCAAAATACCATGAATCATTCGTAGTTTAACATCAGTTGGAAACTAGAAATGGAAGATTAAAGGCACTGCAACAGAAATTTTCAGAATACATATTCTTTGCGTGGTTTTGCGAGCAGCAATGACTGCCTCCTCCCAGACGCTGCCAAATGAAAGGAGATAAATAGAAGAGGAATGATTCTAACTTTGTTTATATGAACAATCAGACAAAAAGACAAACGTTGTTTTTGAAATTCACTTGTTTTCTGAGAGTTGAGAGAAAAGAAGTGAACCTTGGAGACTAAGTCCTTCCATGTTTGCAGTTGCTTACATTTTTAGTATGGAGTACAGGCAAGGGAAGAATAACAGAGGCCTATGTATGCTTTGTTTTATTCACAAAGAATGATACATATCTCCACATACGTGGATGCACATCAATTCATCATAAATTTAATACTTTGTTAACAGTATAAAATTTAATAATTACTAAGAGTTTAAATTTCAGCATTCATTAGCAAACAAAATTAATTGTCATATTTATCATACCTATTTTTAAATTTCCCAAACAGAATTCATGGTAGTCAAATATTAGACCATACAAAAATTTATTCGAATCAGAAACTTACTCTGGGACACAAGTTTTATTTCAGTTGCCCAAATATATATTTAAGGGAGTGCCTACATAAAACTAGAAATATAAGAAGTAATAATTCACTGTAAAACACCAGATTTTATTATCCAGAAATTGCCCCATGTTATACAGGTAATTTTTGGTCTGAAAATCTGGACGTATAAGAAAAAAAGTTTTGTTTTACTATGTTGTTTAAATCTCAATGATTTTGTTCAAAAAATATAAATTTGTATTTCTCACATTATTTCTCTTTTTATTTTCTTAATATTCATATTACTTTGGATACTTTAGTAGTTTATAAAATTTTAGTAGTTCAATGATTTTGTTTGCTATTTATTTCTTACTAGATTTATTGACAAGAGTGATGTTGAGAGAAAGAATGAGTTGTACTTTTTTCAAATTTTCTGCATTACCTCCTCCATAATGGGAATGGCAGTTTTCCTAGTATGCATTAGAATAAAAGAGAATTGAATGTTCTAGTCTCAGAATAAAATATTAAACCTAAGTAAACCCAAAAGCATTTGGCTTTTACAGGAAATAAAAAATCTAAAATAGTTTAGAAATATACACAATTTACATAAATAACTAAAAGTTAAAATTTGATATTTGTAGATACTATTATTAAGAAAAATGAATATTTACCTATGTTCTTGATATTGTTGCCCAATTATATATATTTCATTTATATACAAATGAATATAAAAATAAATATATGTATAAATAATATTCAATGTATATACATATTTATATATAGCATATATTTATTTATACACACTCAAGTCTATAACTGTCTTGAAATATTACAGGTTGGGTAAATATTTAGTGAATACTGAAGAGTACCTGATAACCTTCATCAACATTAATCAAGTTCAGTAACAATTCTTTTACTCAAAAGTATGTCATCTATTACTGCTCTAAAATATGCTTTTTTCACATATTCAACATACACAATTATTTTAGTTTCTAAATAAAATGTTCCATATGTTTTCCTTTTCTTCTGCCAAGATTCTCTTTTTTCTTATGTGTCCCTATATGTGTAAATATGTATGTATTTATCACATTCACAATTCACTTCATTCAAAAGTTACCAGCCGAGTCCAGTGGCTTATAACCAGTGCTGGGAGGCTGAAGTGGGCAGATCACCTGAGGTCAGGAGTTCGAGGTCAGCCTCGCCCACATGCTGAAACCTCGTGTCTACTAAAAAACACAAAAACTAGCTGGTCATGCTGGCATGTGCCTGTAATCCCAGCTACTAGGGAGGCTGAGGCTGGAGAGTTGCTTGAACATGGGAGGCAGAGGTTGCAGTGAGAGGAGATTGCTCCAGTGTACTCCAACCTGGGTGACAAAGCGAGACTCTGTCTCAAAATAAATAAATAAATAAAAATAAAAATAACAAAGTTGCCTATTGGTATTCACTGTCACTTTTCAGAACTACTTTACTTTTTTAGTATTATTTTTTAATTTTTAATTTTTAGGGGTATGTAGCAGTTGTACACATAGTAGGTGTATATATTTATTGGGTGCATAAGATATTTTGATACAGGTATGCAACGCGTATAATCACATCATGGAGAATGGGGTATCCATCCCCTCAAGTATTTATCCTTTGTGTTACAAATAATCAAACTATACTCTTTTTGTTATTTTAAAATGTAATTTAAATTATTATAAATTATAGTCACTCTGTTGTGCTAACAAATACTAGGTCTTATTTCTTCTATTTTTTCACTCTCATTTTCACATGAAATTTAGAATCATTTTAATTTCTCTGACTCCCATGAGGACTTAAGATGTAATCATAACACCCGTATATTTTATAATGAGAAGGATTTAATCTTTTTTCAGTTGCTTATCTATCCAAAACCTCCTGCTTAATTTATTCACATACTCCTTGTTTTCTTAAAATAAAATTGGTCATCTTTTTTACATGTTTTGTAGTATTCCTGTTAATTTTCTAAATAACTGATAGTATTTTAGAAATTCCACAATTATTTTATACATTGTCCTTCATTTTTCGAATTATAAAATAATAATATGGATTACATTTAACGTTTTGTTTTTATTGTTTGTTTGTTTGTTTCTCATTCTGTTGCCCAGGCTAGAGTGCAGTGGCATCATCTTGGCTCACTGCAACCTCCTCTTCCTGAGTTCAAGAGATTCTCCTGCCTCAGTCTCCCGAGTAGTTGGGATTACGGGCTCACATCACCGTGCCTGGCTAATTTTTGTATTTTTAGTAGAGAGAGACTTTTACCATGTTGACGAGGCTGATCTTGAACTCCTGACCTCAAGCAATCCACCCTTTTCAGCTTCCCAAAGCGCTGGGATTACAGGCATGAGCCACCATGCCCAGTTTTAATATATATTTGTAAATAGTTTTAAAAAGCAAATGTCTTTGTAGTTCTTAACAAGTTTTAAGAATTTGTACTTTTAAATAAGTAAAATTACTTTTAATTTATTAATATTTTAAATTTATTTAATTTTTGTTAATTTAATTTTAATTTAATTCTTAATCTATTTGTCTATTAAATTAGACCATTAAAATGTTTATTTGGAATCTCAGACACATGTAGACTAACAGACAGCTCACGGTCAGAAATTAGCACATCGTCCAGTTCACAGGTGTCATCAGTGTCAAGAGGGTCAGAGATTATGTGGAATGTACCCCGCTCTGGCTGAGTCTCCTCCAGGCAACTGGCTTTCTTCCCAGCCTTTTTGACTATAATAAGTGTTCCCTAGAAGCCTTTGGGGCCTCATGCTGGTAAGCAACTTTCGGAACCATGAAATCTTTGTGTATGTAAATCCCCTACTGGTCCCAGCATTGGTCCTGATTTCCTATAAAACAAAAATTCACCTTGAGACATTGGGGCTTTAATCGGAGATAACACTCTATTGTCATCAAATATAGTGTCTAAAGACAGTTATCTTGCTTTTGCACTCAAACTTTGCTATTTATTGGTTAGAGGACATTGGGAGGCTTATTATGTGTGTCTTTGTGTCTCAGAAGCCTCATCTCTAAAATGGGAATTTAATTCATTAATACATGTAAACCACTTGATACAATGTTTGACAATTAGCAGGCACTTAAAATTAATAAGTATTTATTATAATTAACTCACTGGTTGAGTCAATCCAAGGCAGAGTTCACTTAAGAAAGAGAAAGAAGAAAACTTGACTGGGGAAGTAAAGTTACAAAATGATTTATCATAGAAAAAATAGACGAAATAGAAAGTCTCCTATATGCTTAGTCTTCACAAAAACATATTCAATATGAATAAAACTCTCAGATGATAACATTATTTTATTAATAATTCAACTTTTAGTTATTCACGCTAAGAACATATTTTATTTACAAATATTTACAATATTAATTATAAAAACAAGACCTCTTTTTAACATTAGGAGAATATTTAATTGAATTATTCCAAATCCATATAATGAAACATCAGGTTACATTTTAAATTATGTGCCAAGTATCATTTAATAACATGGAAAATACTGACATTATAATGTTAAGGATAACAATTATAAGAATATAAAATTGTATGTAGCTTAAAGTGCCACTTAAAATATTAATAAATGTGGATTTATATAAAAGAAAGAAATGGTGGAAGTTGTTGCAGAAAATCCTTTTCAAATCCTCTTTCACAGATTAGAAATCCTGTCATTCACAACACATTTAATGACTGTTTCCTTCTTTCTTTGAAAAGATGAGAATAAGAAATCATGACTGTTAATCATTATTGTTTTCAAAGGAAGTCCCCGCAAGATCCATGTCAACCTTTCTATGATATATGGATTTCAAAGTATTGTAATAAATTGAACATGAAATGTTTTCATTGTTTTGTGAGAAATCACTCTATAAAAATTGTACCTGCTTGTTGTTGAAACTGATCCTAAATAACACAGAAGCCTCTGCTCATTTCATCTACCTCAAACGGATAATGGAGTTATGATTGATTCCTATCACTGCCGATCACTTTTCCTTTAGAATGGTTGTTAGAAGGTTTGGAACACATACAAATCTGGGAGATGATGGGTGGCTACTGGCAAGTGCTTTGTGTCTGCCCCATAAACTGCTGAGAGAAGTCTGATTCTGACTAGGCAGAGAAAAATGACTCAACCTCACAAACAAGATTAGAATTTCATAAGCAAATGTCTGAAACCACTAAGGCAGTATGTTAATGTCATGACATAGTATTCTGTACAGGAACAATCAGCAGAAATAACACTAAATGTTCTCATGGTATTTTGCAGTCTGGAGATTTCTGACTTGACACTTATTTTAAATGAACTAAAATGAGTTCTAGCCTAACAAAGAGACACTCCTGAATTTGGAATAGTTTACTTTTCATTATTTTTAAGTGGCATGATTATGAGCATCTTTATTTCCTATTTTATGAGGTCCTTTTTTATATTTTCCACCACTGACGAGCTGTCAGTCACTGTGAATTGATAAATCATATATAAAATCACATACCTGGCATACAGAACTTTGATGTTTCTTCTAGCTCTGTCATAAAAGGTCGCTTACAATAAAGAAAACATTTTTAAATATTTCACTGGCTATCTTAAATGCAACTCTTCTGACCTGCAGAGATTGTTGATTGGTGTTCCTGTTAGTATAAAGAAAGCAAGCAGTGCAGAAGGAAGAAGTTTTCTTGTGTTCTTTCAATGGAACATAGATTACTCTTTTCTGTGTGTCAGCCAAAATACACCATTCTTTTCGCTCACTCTACTTCCATTTACTTTTTATATGATGTATCTTTTTCTGAGAGTTGCATAAGTTGCCTTTCTCATACGTCAGTGTTGCATAGAGGTATTTTTTAATTGCAGTTTTCTAGATGTCTAGTGCAAAGGCAGAAAAATTCACATCAGGGAATGTTATTTCTCACTTGTCATTGCAAACCAGAGGGGCATTGTAAAGGAAATGAATAGAATTCGGAAGTAAATTCAGATCTAACCAATAGCTGGCAAAATACTTTCTGTTATAATTTAGAACAATGTGCCTAAATGTACATGCAATTAAAATCCATAAGAACTAAAATCAAAATGATTTTGAAAACAATGCTAGAAAAATACATTTGTAACCAGTATATTTTTAACCAGCAATAACCAATTAGTTCAGGTTTATGTCTGTGTGTTGGTGTTTGATATGTCTGTGGTTGTAATTTGTTTGTGGTCAATACCAGAAAATTAAATATATTTGCTAATGTAAGTATGTTAAGAATGTGACAACTGCTTTTTTTTAATAAAATTGACTGAAAAAAGTTAAGAAAGTACAGAAAGAGAAATAGTATTTGCAAAATATCTGATATTCATTTACATATTTTTATTGTTTAACTTTTACACATATTACATAAGAAAAAAGGTAAGGACTACAAATAAACAAAATAACATTAAAACTCAATTGATCATAGACCACTTCATTTACAGGAATTGCAGAATAATTTCTTAATGAGCAATATATCTACAAAATTTCTAAAACATATTTTGATATACGTTCATAAGACATGATAGTATCTGACTATGTAGACCAGGCATAGCGCTCATTTTTAAGTATTACAATACTTTCAACTGTCCACAATGATTTATTGTCATCATATCAAAGTGAAATAAAACTTTTTCAAATGGAAAGCTTAGGAAACAATCAAGAGCTGTCCACATTTTTTGAGAAATCATTTGTTTCTGAAACTCCTTCTTCACTGCACAATAACTGTTCAGCGACAGAGAACTTCCATGGAATAGCAATTCTTTTATCTGATCTTGCAATAGTCAAACTCACTGGGCTCTCAAATGCTAGGGTTTTCCGCTTTAAAACACACAGCTAAAATAAATGCTCAGCTGAAGCATTTGATTTTTAATAGAAAACCAATATTAAAATTACTAATTTGACATTAAAAAAGACATAATTGAATCTACTTAAATATTTAAATGTCATTTCAGGTTTTAGAATTAATATATTAGGAAAATCCTTGTCTCTTTCAACTTTCCATGTCAGTTAGGTTGTAGACCTAAAGTCATTGAAAAGGTGTGATATTTATTTATTTCTACATACGTGTGTGTGTGTATGTGTGTGTGTATGTGGTGTGAGTGTAGTGTAGTTGTGTGTGGACATATGTCTGTTTGGACTTGCCCAGAAGCCAACCCTAGGACAAGAATTTGAAGATGAAGGATTTATTGTGAAGGTGATCTCAGAAAGCATTAGTGGAGTACAGTAAAGACTGAAAAAGATGAGGGATATTAGTCAATGCAAGGTGTGTTAACCAGTGGATGACCCCAGGGGAGAACTCGGGCCCTCTGGGTAAAAGTTCAGAGCATGCCTGAGTTGCCTCATGCAAGGGCTACAAAACTGAGATATTTGGTCACGAATTTGATTCCAGTGATAGGTAGGTGAAGGGCTGCTCCCAAGGCTGTTACCTGTCCAAAATTTCTAGCCTGACATTCAAGCAGCCCAGAGAAAAGCCTTCGGCACAGGCACAGGTGTTCACAGTAGGAAGACATGGTAGCAAGGAGCACCAGGCTCTAGAGGTAAGGCCCCAACAGCATGTGCTAGAATATATACTCATGTAATTATACTAATTAATTTCATGATATTCTCTATGTATTATATTTCTTCCTTCCTTTTTAGAGACCTGTGAACTATTACAGGTACCTGTCCTCCATCAGCCCAATAATAGTGAAACAAGAAGATAATCATATTAAATAATCACATTTGGAAAGGAAAATAATGACAGAAAAGCACATCTATTACTGACACATATAAATTTTTATTCCACCCATTAAACATACAACCCCTTCCCTCCCTTCTGGGTGGTGGGGAATATTTATTAGGACTTGCATCTACTCCCCTGGGAAGGGTTTTTGTTTGTTTGTTTCATTTTTCATTTTGATGGCACTTAAAAAGAGCACTTGAGGATATCCATATCAGGGAAGTGTGGAATTTCTTATCTTATTTAGCTTCTGTAGAATGTTAGGCCCCAGAGGTGTTTTTGTTTATGTGCTTGTTTTAAATATCAAATTATTAAACAGTATTTTAAATCAGACTGGTGGCTATTGGACAGAACAACTCTCTTAATACATTTGTTGGTTTCTTAGCTACTAGATTCCAGTTAGTTCTACGTACTGAGAGCCAAAACCACTATTATTTTTATCATAGTTTTCTTTTTAAAATTCTACTTGCAGGCATCTGTTATATCAAAGGGAAAGTCATAACTTTATTTTCTTTTTCCTTAGCCATTTTTTCCAACAAAAAAATTTTCATGCTTCTAATTCAATTCATTCTGAATTTTAACAAATTATGTAATGACTGCAACCCTTGATGGTATCTTTAATGACGTAAACTGAATACTAATTGGTCTCTACCATCAAGGTTTTATCATTGCCAGCTGGAGACAAGAACAGAAAATAAAACACTGCATGTTCTCACTCATAAGCTGGTATTGAACAATGAGAACACATGGACACAGGAGGGAAGCGTCACACACTGGGGTCTGTTGGGTAGGAACTAAGGGAGGGACAGTGGTGGGTAGAGAGTTGGGGAGGGATAACATGGGGAGAAATGTCAGATATAGGTGATGGGGAGGAAGGCAGCAAACCACACTGCCATGTGTGTACCTATGCAACAATCTTGCATGTTCTTCACATGTCCCCAGAACCTAAAACACAATAAAATATATATTAAAAAAAGAATGTGTATCCCTTCAACTTTCTAAATTCCTGAATTTTCTCCTCTCCCTTTCCTTCTCACTTTCAGGTTAGATTTTTTGAGAGAATTTCTTTCTTACAGTTTAAGTTTTTTGTTTTTTGTTTTTTTCAAATTTAGCTAAACTATCTGAGGCACTCTACAACATTTTGTTTTCAAACATCTTCTTCCAAGCCATCAGCTCATGTGGTACATTATTATCTTTCTTGGTTTTCTCAGGCATTATTATTAAATGATTTTTATTAAGTTATTTAGATTTTGTTGCTTAATATGTTTTGAATTTTCTCTTATTGTTAACTGTGTACCACAAAGGCATGCACGTAGATTAAGCTTTTAGTTATTGCTGCACCTAATTTTTTTTTTTTTTTTTTTTGAGACGGAGTTTCGCTTGTTACCCAGGCTGGAGCACAATGGCAAGATCTCGGCTCACCACAACCTCCACCTCTTGGGTTCAGGCAATTCTCCTGCCTCAGCCTCCTGAGTACCTGGGATTACAGGCAGGTGCCACTATGCCCAGCTAATTTTTTGTATTTTTAGTAGAGACGGGGTTTCACCATGTTGACCTGGATGGTCTCTATCTCTTGACCTCGTGATCCACCCGCCTCGGCCTCCCAAAGTGCTGAAATTACAGGCTCCCAAAGTGTGCTGCACCTAATTTTCTACCAATTTGTGAGTGAGTCTGGATAAGCTAATTAATAGGTTGGTAATACATAATCCAGAATGTTTCCATGTTAAAGCAATAATATTTTAAATTTAATGTGTCCATCACTAATTTTCTTGATTTACCTCTAAGAGATCTTCACTTGGGAAATCCAGGCTTAAAGAGTAGCCATTGGCTTGAAGATCACCCAGCTCATATAAAAGGAGAAGGAGATTTGATTAGACAAGCACTGGCTTCAGACTTCCCATTGGAATTGATTACATTTACATATATTTCATTAACCAAAGCAGGGTGCATGGGTTATCATGACAGGAATGGAGTGGGAATGCATAAGCCTTTCCCAGACAGGGATGGCTCAGAAAAAACAAAATTGAACATATGTTGAGTAGCAACACAATCTACCACATGTCATATTTTGAAATGTAAAATTGGATATCTGTGTTTTCATAATCAGAAAAATAGGTACTTTTTTAAAGGCAAAAAATCTCATATCTATGGTTCTATAAAAAAATATAATCAATTAGGTTGGGATTCCCATATGAATAACTTGCAGCAGGAAGACAATAGAACAGTGGCTATAGATTACTAGGAAAAAGAACTGCCAGGCACAGTGGCTCAAGCCTGTAATCTCAGCACTTTGGGAGGCTGAGGCGGGTGGATCACGAGGTCAAGAGATCGAGACCATCCTGGTCAACATGGTGAAACCCCATCTCTACTAAAAATACAAAAAATTAGCTGGGCATGGTGGCCCGTGCATGTAATCCCAGATCCTCAGGAGGCTGAGGCAGGAGAATTGCCTGAACCCAAGAGGCAGAGGTTGTGGTGAGCCGAGATCATGCCATTGCACTCCAGCCTGGGTAACAAGAGGGAAACTCCGTCTCAAAAAAAAAAAAAAAAAAGAAAAGGAAAGAAAAGAACTGTTGTGCTCACTGTAGCCAGAGCCAGAAGTGAAATTAGTTATCTGTCAGAAAGAAAAAACAATTTTACAATATAGAGAGGCTCATAAGGTGTACAAACAAGATCTATAAAGAGATTTTTAAAATAGATCAAAACAAAACATTGAATTGGGCATCAGTACATGAACTAATGGTGACAAATTGATATTATATTTTATAGTCAAATATAATAAATATTTATGAGTTCCAATGTAAAATTTATCATAAATAAAGTTATTGAATCAGAAAAATAATCAATGGTAAGCAAGTGACTTAAATCTTCAAAAATCTTTAAAAAAATTACATAACAGGACATGGGAATTAAGCTGAGGTATAGATGCTGTTACAGCTAAGCTTTAGATTGATAAACCATATTTAAAGAGGGTGGAGATTTGATATATTAATAAAATATACATTTAATTCTGGTTTTTAAAGAAAATAGTCTCTACCCCGGTGGTATAGGGTATAGAAATGTCAGTATAATTCTGAAACTTAAACAGGAGACAAAGAAAGAATAATGGGAAAAGAGAAAAGAGGAAGGAATTGCTGACAAATACCAGAGAAAGGAAAGGAGGAAAAAAACCCCATAAATCTTTATGTAACACGAGTTGCCCATAAGTTTTCAGTTACTGAAGTGGCTCACCTAATCACTATGAACATACTTGTTTTCCAGATAAAAGAATTCTTTGATCTTTCTGTGAATGACTTATGTACAGAAATAGCAAACCTGCAATGGATTTGAGAATACATTACAGAACGGAGAAATGGTATCATTATTTTACCTGATGTAGCTGAAGCCAATTTCCCTATAAATTGTGGACAGACTTATGGTGAAGTTTGCTCTGACTGGTAAAATGAAAAGAAATCTAATAAAACAGATAAGGTGTTTTGCACGAATGACCTCCAATATTATGTGACCATACTTTTGCTGGCATGGAAAGCATACATGGGACAACATGATACATATCAGAGAAGTTATTTTGGTCATAACAATCATTCTTTGTGCTTCTCCTCCTATCAGAATCTTGTGTGGATGATCTCTTTCAATCATTAAAGCCACTTTTGAGGGTTTTATCATCACAAATCACAATTTCCAGGAGGGTTAAAATACTGCACTGCTCTGTAATTCAGCATATTGAAGATTCCCTGTATTTAATGGAAGAGTCCAAAACATATGTGTTGGGAATGATGTCATGTGTAATGCTGCCCTGTTGTATCAGTATAGTGCTAATTGACTGTATTTGGATAATCACAGACAACAGCTCTGCTTTCTGTCAGAAGAAAAATAGTTGATTTGAAGATTAAGATGTGTAGTTTCTATGAACTAAGAAATACACTCAAAGCAAATTTATAATAAAAGATTAAAAATAATTAGGCTTCAAAAATGTTCAGCAATAATATTAATGATATTTTATTATAAAATATTTATATATGTATTACAAAATAAAGAAAATAAGTAATTGTGTCATTAGAAACTAATCTTTCCAGATAAGGGGAGAGAGAGATAAATAAAATAAAATAAAATCACCTTATTACCAAATTTGATCAGGAGTTGTGAACCAAACATTACGTATATTTTATTTATAGTAGTATAGTAGTAGTCTATCTGATAATTGAGGAAGATGTAATAGACTGATTATGGAATCAAACTATCCCAAATTTTAAATTTCTAATGAAATAAGGGATATAGAATATGATGATCAACATCTGATAAATCTACTTGCAAAGGAATTTACAGGGAAAGTGTATTAAGCAAAATAACTCATGATCAAATAATTCTTATCTCAGGAATGAAAATGTGTTTACAATTGGAAATCAATCAGCATAATTGTCCATGTTAAATATAAACAGAATAAAGAAGAAAAACAGTTAATTTCAATCATTGCAGAAAAAGGAAATCATTTAATGCAATGACACACACATGATGAAAACTCTTAAGCAAATTAATAAGGGTACTTTCTCAACTTAATAAATATTTTAAAACTTACAGCTAACATCATATTTAATGGCAAAGATTGATCATGTTGCCCCTAAAACTAGAAACAAAAGAAAAGTTATTTTTCTAATCACTCTGATCAAAATTGTGCTGCAATATATAACCAGAATATAAAACAAGAAAAGCAAATCAAAGACACATATCTCAGGGCTGACGAAATGTAATTGTTTCTTTTTTTTGAAACAGAGTTTTTTATTCACAGAACACAGTATCTCAAAACAAAGACAAATTTACTTTGGAAGGAGTATTTGATGAGATAGTTTGATGCTATTTTTCTAAGTTGTGAGAATGATTTTGAGTGCAATTTTTAAAAAGAATCGTGATCTTTTACAAATATTTGCAGATGCAGTGTTGCTTTGCCTAAATTTACTTCATAGTATTAAAGTTGTGATGCTGAGGTCTTTAGAACAGTGCCTGGGAACATATGAAACAAGACTGGTTACTAGTGTATAGTGGTAGTAGGTGGTTGATGGCATATGAACAATCATGATTATCAATTCGTTATCATTATTATATTATCATTTTTACTACTTATATATATTCTTGAATTTTCCATGATAAAAAGTTTAAAATGTAAAGAAAAAGAAAATATGCTGACAAAGATACATAAGGTAAATAAAAATAGAAAGAAGTCAAAAGAGGCAAACTGAATTCAAGGTTCAAAGTTATGTTAGAGAGTGCTGACCTAAGTAAAGCTCATTTTCATTTTATAAAGGTAGATTCTGTATTCTTTTCTTTTACTGTGGAGAAACACACACAGTACACACAGTACACACACACACACATAAACACACACACACATACACACCCTTGAGATCCACCATCTTAAAAAATTATGTGAATTCCTTATATATTTGGGATATTAATTACATATTAAATATGTAACTTGCAAATATTTTTCACCATTCTGTAGGTTTCATTTTGATGATTGTTTCCTTTTTTGTGCAGAAGCTATTTGGCCTGATGTGGTCCCATTTATCTATTTATCTATTTTGTTGTTGCTGCTGCTTGTGCTTCTGGAAATTGTACAAATTCTAAGCTTACATTTAAGTGTCCAATCTAATTAAAATAAATTTTTATGTATAATGTAAGATATGGGTCAAATTTTGTATATTTGCCTGTGGCTAAGTGAAGTATCATGCCCGAACCAAACAGCTGTAAAAGAATAAATGTCTCTTTTCCAATTGCTTCCATCAGAAGAAAATTTGGTAAGTACTATTTCTGCAAAATTACCTGAATGAATCAGCTTGATTTATGTCATAGCTTAAGATAGGGATCCTGCTGAAGTTGTGGCAGGTGCAGTTGTGACAGCAAAGATGGGAGCTTTTTTCAATAGTCTTTTATGAGTCAATTTGGTATAATCCTGGATTGACCAGAGGTGGCTATAGATTAAGACTGTCTATGTGCACATACATAGCTATGTGTTGGAAACTCTACTGTTAAAAGAAAATTACAAATTTAACACTTCAAGCATGTGCACTTGTATTGCAACAGCAGCATTATAGCAAAGTCAGTCTGCTTATAATTAAGGCTATATGAGATTCTGTTACCTTGGTAGGTTTTTGACTGAGAAACAAATATTTAAGTATGACGAGAAGGATGAAAAGTGGCCTAGAACATTAAAAAACGATTTCCTGGGAAAACTGCTAATATGGGACTTTGAATGAAAGTCAATAATTATTTGAATTTTGCTTGGCCAGTTCTCATTTTATGACCATATACATATTTTAATATTTTAAAATAATTATGTATTATAACTTATGGTCCATAAATTAGTTTTATTATGGTTCATTTGAAAATTACACTAATGTTATGGATACTTCCAAAGGGAATTGAATAAACACATAAAATTATTTAATTCAAACATGAAAATATATATTAGCTTGGTAGTGATTTATAAAATGCTAACAAAAGAAAAGTTACAATATATGGAAAGACATCTGAAAACTATTTATTTTCTTGATAGTCATTGGATTATATTCAAACTAAAATTGTGTCTAAATAAATTTGAATTGTTGGCACTATTTTTTGTTTGCTCATGGTATAATTTACTCAGCATACTTCATATGTTGAGAAGATATTTTAAAATACTAATAAAATTTAAAGAATATTCTTTTTACTTTAGAGAGAAATTATATTTCTATTACATTTTGATCTCCTATATCAAGATTAATTACAAATAAACTAAACTTTTCTTACTAATTCTTCATATTGAATATTAAGATTAATATTGAATATTGAAATTAATGAATGTACTGGAAAAAATGAGAAGGTAGAAACTAAAAAACAAGGTACAATTGAAAACACTTTATTTAATCCAAATATTTAAACTATAATATTATTGCATTTTAACTTTTATTCAATATTTATTTCTTTTTTATATTATCAGTACACAACAAAATAAATCTAAAAATAATAATGTGTGATATATTTATATATAATTCATGCACTATTTTCTTTTCCTTTTTTTTTTTTTTGAAACAGAGTCTCACTCTGTCACCCAGGTTAGAGTCAGTTGCATAATCTCGGCTCACTGCAATCTCCATCTCCCAGGTTCAAGAGATTCTTCTGCCTCAGCTTCTCGAGTAGCTGGGACTACAGGCATGTGCCATCACTCCTGGCTAATTATTGGAGATGGGATTTCACCTTATTGGCCAGGCTGGTCTTGAGCTACTGACCTTGTGATCTGCCCACCTCAGCCTCCCAAAGTGCTGGGATTTCAGGTGCTCCCAGCCCATCATTTTCTATTTTGGTGGCCACATTAATATGTATCAATGTGGTAAACTTTATTTTAAGATGCATGGCTCATAGACACTAACAATATTTCAATGCATAAAGATTTTATTTTACTAATTTTTCTTCCTACCTAGGTCTTCTTTATATCTTTTAATCTCTAATAGTATTTTGCTAATTATTTCAAAGTCCTATAAATATCTTTCAGTTGTGGTCTCTAGTGCTATATAGAAAAAGTTGTAAAGTTAAAAAAAGGAGACACCAAAAGAGAAAGATCTTTTTTTCAACTTTTATTTTAGGTTCAGAAATTACAGGTGAAGGTTTGCCACATGGGTAGATTGTGTGTCACTGACATTTGGGGTACAAATAATCCTGTCACTCAGGTAGTGAACATAGCACCTAATAGAGAGGTAGTTTTTCAAACCTTGTCCTTCTTCTACCTTTTACCCTCTAGTAGTCCCCTGTATCTATTGTGCTCATCTCCATGTCCACATGTACTCAATGATTAATTCTCACTTGTAAGTGATAACAGGTGATATCTGGTTTTCTGTTCTTGCATTAATGCACTTGGGATAGTGACTTCCATCTGCATCCATGTTGCTACAAAAGACATGATTTCATAGCTGCATAGTATTCCATGGTGTATAATATGTACCACATTTTCTTTATCCAATCCATCGTTGATAGGCATCTAGGCTGATTCCTCTTTTTTCGTTGCTCTTGGGAATTTTGCTATGATGAACATATGAGTGTTGTGCATCTTTTTAGTAGGATGATTTATTTTCTTTTGGGTATGTATCCAGTAATTTAATTGCTGCATCAAATAGCAGCTCCGTTTCAAGTTCTTTGAGAAATCTTTAACCTGCTTTTTACAGTGGCTGAACTAATTTACATTCCCACTAAGAGTGCATAAGTGTTTCCAGAAAAGTTGTTCTTATGGTGTGAACTGTGCTTAGGTTTATTTCTCTTAAGAAATAACCATTCTCTGATCTCTCACTTGGCACAATCTTTAAAAATATGAAAATCAGTAAGGAAATAAATAACTAAATATGTAGATATTAAATACACATGCATATATGCCTATATATTGACAAACTCATGTATATAATTATATATGTATATGTTTCTTCATAGAAAATTTAGTTGTGTAATATTTGAAACATTGTACATAACCATTTGTTCCTCAGAGCAACTCTATTAAATTTTTAGCAGTATCTCAATATAGAGATGAGTAAGTTTAGATTCAGAGAATGTCAGTAATTTCTCTGAACTTCTTTCAATACTAGGCAGCAATAAAGTTTTGCATGTTTTTTGTGCCTATATCCACTAAATTAAATTTTGCCATACAAACTGCTAACATTATGTACATTTAAAGCAAAGACTTTCAAAATGTTTAATTTATTAAAACAAAATTAAGAGCAATATATTGTGGACCAACATCTTTACATAGTGACCAAAATAGCATATGGTTATTTGCATAAAATTGTGTTTTCTTTACATGAAACCAGAATTTCATTGTTATTGATTCTAATAAGCATGTTTTCTAGGTTACATTACAGTTCATAGCATAATTTCCTAAATAAACCTCTTGTCACTAACATAGTACTTCAGTGATGAATAGATCAATATCTGGTGACCACATCTCTTTTTTCTGAGATATGGCCTTTTTTCTATCAAGAGGTATATATATATAAACAAAGTGCCAAAGGCTGATTTATACACTATACATAATTGGTTTCATCCAAGTGTAAAGCAAAAACTTTGTAGCCAGACAAATGTGATAGTAATTGGGTGATGCCCAACATGTTGTCTGATAAAAGAGTTTTGCCAACAGCTCATATTGCTTTTTCTCAGTGCCTGATATTTGTCATAACATTTGCAGCTATTTTTTAGAAGCTTTAGAGCAAGTGTAGCATAACTTTCTTCCCCTAATCTAAGAATGCAACTTTCCATTATGTCTCAGTATTTATGGTCTCTTCTCTGCATTCAGTAATGTAATTCATCAGTTTTAAGCTTGCCTGTGCTATTTTGTGCTTATTCTATATAAAACTACAAATTGCTTTCTTAGAGCACAGGAAATAGTGCTGCTTCGAAAATATGAAACTTTTGTGGCTTCATGCCACTATTTATGTGGTGCCAGGAAAAGGCACTAGGATCTGGAACAAATGGTCTTCAGGTCAATTAAGTTCTTTTTCTCCATATTTTCATTGTCAGGGCTCTTTTTCCATTTTTCTTTGGCGGGGGCGGGGGGGGTGATTTGGCAACTTTTTATAGCCATGGTATTCATTATCTCTGTAGACCTTGTAGTTCCGTTGACTGTTTTAAAATTGTGATATTATTTTGTGTTTTCTTTTGAAGTTATGTTGCATTTTCCATAGCTAATTTCATGCTGTCCTGAAGCATGGCTGTATCCTGGTCAGTCTTGGTGAGTTGAAATTACAATACAACATGATAAGAGTAAAAAACAATTAAACTCCAACAGATAAAAACTGGCCTAAGAGTCTCAGTCATTTGCGCTGCTGTAACGGAATACTATAGACAATTTATTTATTTATTTTTTTATTTTTTATTAGTCTTTATTTTTTTTTTTAAATTTTTTATTTGATTATAGGTTTTGGGGTACATGAGCAGAGCATGTGAGACAGTTGCGTAGGTACACACATGGCAGTGTTCTTTGCTTTTCTTCTCCCCTTCACCCACATTTGGCATTTCTCCCCAGGCTATCCCTCCCCACCTCCCCCTCCCACTGGCCCTCCCCTTTTCCCCCCAATAGACCCCAGTGTTTAGTACTCCCCTTTCTGTGTCCATGTGTTCTCATTTTTCATCACCCACCTATGAGTGAGAATATGCGGTGTTTCATTTTCTGTTCTTGTGTCAGTTTGCTGAGGATGATGTTCTCCAGATTCATCCATGTCCCTACAAACGACACGAACTCATCATTTCTGATTGCTGCATAATATTCCATGGTGTATATGTGCCACATTTTTCCAATCCAGTCTATTATCAATACAATAGCAAAGACCTGGAATCAACCCAAATGCCCATTGATAATACTATAGACAATTTAAACAAACAACAACAACAAAATTTATTTCTCACCGTTGTGGAGGATGGGAAGTTCAAGGTTTGGGTGCTGCGTAGATCAGTTTCTGGTGAGGGTTCTCCTCCTGGTTTTCAGATGACCTTATTTTCGTGTTCTCATGTGTTGGAAAGAGGAAAGAGAAAATACAGCTTCCTCCTTTACATTTCTTTTTACAAGGGTTCTAATCCCATTTTGAGGGCTCTACCAGCATGACCTAATTACCACCCAAAGGCCCTACCTCTAAATATCATCACATTTGGCTTTTGGCTTTAACCTAAGAATTTTGTGTAGACACATACATTCAATCCGTATCAGAGAACAAGTAAACAGTGTAGTTATTTTAGGGCATGTGCAGCCTTTGATGAGATGATCTAATTGTTACACAATTCCTGTGAAAATGATTTGGCTTTTATTTCAAATGGTGAAATGTAGACAAGATTTTTTTCATCATATTGGCCTCCAAAATGGCAAAATACCTTCATACAATGTCATAGAGCATTGAATACTACAAGCAGTCCAAAGATAATATTTTGAGATCATGCAGGCTAATTTTAGTGATATATTAAGTCTTCACATATTCAATTATATCATGAAAATATGAAATGGTAGGAAAACTTACAACACTAATGAGACTAGAAGTGTTATCAAACTGAATGTTTTTATGTAGAGAGAAATATTACCATTCCATTAGATCTACTAATTTTCTCAGTAACAACCAGTGAGTTTATGTCCTTCTTTAGTAAATGAGATTAATGTATTTCTCATGTAGCTTAAAGTAAACCAGGAGAACGACTCAGCAAGCCATAACCTGTGGCCAGACAGATGATCAATGTTGCTACAATACGCATTATGACAAAGGCCATTAATTAAAAGCTTTAAGAACGTCATTAAAATATATTTATTATTAATCTGTTTGACAAAACTAAATTTATATCATAAATGACTAGCCTAAGTCATCACTTGAATCTCATAATTCTTTGCCTGTGCCTAAAGTGTATATGGTCCTAGCATTTGAAATATATTAAAACTATACATTCAAAAAAATTAGCTGTGCTTCAAAACTTCTGTTAGTTTTCTAAATTACCAAGTATCAAATTGGAGATTCCCTGTGATTATGAACAGATCTTGTAAGAACGATTGATTAAGTTCCCCAAATCTTTATTTTGTGCTACTTAGTCTGTTTTGGAAAAATCCTGTACTATATAGAAAAAGTTCAGCCTGATTAGTTAATTTATAAATGTCATAGCAGATTTTACCAGAAGTTATCATTTTACATATAATAGACAAAATAAATATTTGTACTATATCAGATATGCATCATAGCATTTCAGTGATATCTTTCATATAATATAACATCACCACAGTGGCACATGCCTATAAAATCCAAGCACTCTGGGAGGCCAAGGTGGGAGGGTCACCTGAGGTCAGGAGTTTAAGACCAGCCTGGCCATCTATCATTTCATGATGAATGAAACCCCGTTTACCAAAAATACAAGAAATAGCCGGGTGCGGTTGTGTGCGCCTGTAATTCCAGCTGCTTGGAAGGCTGAAGCAGGAGAATTGCTTGAAACTGGGAGGTAGAGGCTGCTGTGATCCAGGATGGTGATATTGCACACCAGCCTAGGTGACAGAGCAACACTCTGTCTCAAAATAATAATAAAATAAAATAAAATAAAAATATTACCAAATAGTTTACATATTCTTTATTTACTTAAAATATTCAAATAATTCAGTTTTTATTATTAGAAAAAGCTAGGTCTTCTTCAAAAAAAGTGAGGAAATAGTAATGTAGTAATAGAGTTTAGAATATATTTAAACTATTTTGGAGAAATTATTTCATAAAAATATTGGACATATTGTTCCTAAAACAACATTGCAAAAATATACATATGCACACACACATACACACACACAGAAAAACTGTGAAATTGCCTGGTTTTTATGGCCTTTGAGACAGCTTCACAATCTCCTCAGCTATAGGCAGGGTATTATTAGCTACACATGAACATTATTTATTTACTTATTTACTTACTTTTATTAAAAACAGGGTTTATCATGCTTCCTAGGCTGGTTTAGAGCTCCTGGGTTCAAATTATCCACCCACCTTGGCCTCCCAAAGTGCTCAGATTATAGGCCTGAGCCGCTGCTAATGGCCATAATTTCTCTATTTGATTGTATATTTTTCTATGAGTAACTAAATAAAAATAATGTAGTTAGAAAGAGGTCAGTTAAATATTGATATTACACTGTTTATTTTTCTCTTCATAGTGATATTTACATGTTTGTAGAATGACAATTGTGAATATTCTCTATCATTCCAAAGCTTAAATAATTTACTCTTAAAATTATAGTTGTTAATGGTACTATTTCCTTTTATTTTATTTTAATTTCAAGTGAGGAGGGCAAATATCAGTTTATTGAATATTGTTGAATTGGAGTCTAATAAAGGCTTTGAACAATTTCGTAGGTTATGAACAATATATTCTACTTTTCTTATATACTTCACGTATTTAAATTTGTACCACACAGACTACATTTATTGCTAATTTATATTATTTTGTATTCTAGCCTATCCACAGAGATGAGGTCACCTAATTTTGAGGATGTCTTTTTATTTCCATTTAAATATTAAAGAATATGTGAAAAGAAAATATACGTATTTCTATTGCTATTTATTTGGGCATACAAGTGCAGATTTCTTATGTGCTTATATTGTGTCTTGGTGAAATCTGGGCTTTCAGGGTACTCCTCACCTGAGTAGTGAACACTGTACTCAACAGGTAATGTTTTAGCCCTCACACCTCCTCCAGACTTTCCACCTTTAGTAGTTTCCAATGTCTATTATTCCACTATGTATGTCCATCTGTACCCATTCTTTAGTTCCCACTTATAAGTGAGAACATATAGTATTTGACTTTCTGTTTCAGAGTTATTTCGCTTAAGATAATGGTCTTAAGTTATATTCTTGTTTTTACAAAAAGAAATGATTTCACTCTTTTATATGAATATATGGTGTTCTATGGTTTATATCCCATATTTCTTTTATCCAATCCTCTATTCATGGAGATTTAAGTTCACTCCATATTTCTGCTGTTGTGAATAATCTTGCAATAAATACAAGTGCAGGTGTCTTTTTGATATAATTTATTTTCCTTTGGGTAGATAATCCGTAGAGGAGTTGCTTGATAAAACAGTTGTTCTATTTTTAGTTATTTGAGAAACTTCTATACTGTATTTCATAAAGGTTGTTCTAATTTATATTCTTGTCAACAATTTGTAACCATTTCTTTTCCCCACATCCTTACCAACATCTGTTGATTTTACAATTTTTAGTACTAGCCATTCTCACCAGTGTAAGATAGTATCTCATTGTGGATTTAAATTGTATTTCCCTGATGATTAGCGATGTTGAACATATGTTTGTTGGTTGCTTGTGTGCCTTCTTTTGAAATATGTCTGTTCATGTACTTTACCCAACTTTAATGAAGTTATTTTTTCTTTGTTGAGTTGTTTGATCTCCTTGTAGATTTTGGATATTAACACTTTGTTGAATGAATAGTCTGAACAGTTTTTCTCCCATTCTGTAGGTTTCCTGCTCACTCTGTTGATCGTTTATTTTGCTGTACAGAAGCTTTTTCATTTCACTAAGTCCTATTTGTCCATTTTGTTGCTGTTGCATTTACTTTTAAGGACTTGGTCATAAATTCATCACTTATGCCAATGTCCATAATTTTTTTCTAGGTTTTCTTCTAGGATTTTTATAATTTTTAATTATACATGTATTGTTAACTTTTGTATATGGTGAGAAGTGTGGGTGCAGTGTCACTCTTCTGCATATGGCTGATTTTCCCAGAACCATTTATTGAATAGTGTTTCATTTCTCCATTGTTTATTTTTGTTCACATAGTAGAAGATTAGTTGGTTGCAGATATATGGCTTTATTTGTATGTTCTCTATTCTTCCCACTAATTGATTATCTTTTTCATAGCAGTACCATGCTGTTTTGGCTACTATAGTCTTATAGGAAAATTTAAATTCAGGAGATGTAATGGCTTCAGCTTTGCTCTTTTTGCTTTTACCTTGGCTATTCAGGCTTCTTTTTGGTTTCACATTAATTTTAGGATTGTCATTTCTAACTCTGTGAAAAACAACATTTGTAATTTGATAACAATGTCATTGCATCTCTTGATTGCTTTGAGCAGTACATTCACTTAAATAATATTGATTTGTCCAATCTATGAGGATGGGTTCTTTCTTTGTTTCTGTAATGTATGATTTATTCATCAGTGTTTTATAGTTCTCCTTATAAAAATATATAGACTCCTTGAATAAATGCTTACCTAGATATTTTGCACATTTTTGTAGCTATTATATAATTGGGATATCCTTTTTGATATGATCCTCAGATAGATAGTTATTAGTGTAAAGAAATGGTACTGATTTCTGTATGTTAATTTTGTATCCTGGAACTTTACTGAATTCGTTTATCAAATCTGAGTTTTTTGGTGGAATCTTCAGATTCTTCTAGAGATAAGATCATATCATTAGCAAACAGGGATAATTTGACTTCGTCTTTTCCAATTCAGATGACTTTTATTTTCACTTATCTGACTTCTCCCTTAAGTACTTCCAATAATATGTTGAATAAGAATCATAAAAGTTGGCAGCCAGGTTCAGTAGCTTATGCCTGTAATCGCAGCACTTTGGAAAACTGAGGCAGGTGGATCACGAGGTCAAGAAATCAAGACCATCCCGACCAATATGGTGAAACCCCATCTCTATTAGAAATACAAAAGTAAGCTTGGTGTGGTGGTGTGCACCTTTGTCCCAGCTACTCAGGAAGGTGAGGCAGGAGAATTGCTTGAACCAGGGAGGCGGAGGTTGCAGTGAGCCAAGATTGCACCACTATACTCCAGCCTGGGGACAGAGCAAGGCTCCATCTCCAAAAGCATAAATAAATAAATACAATAAAGTGGGCATCCTTGTCTTCTTGTCTTGTTCCAGTTCTTAGAGAGAATGCTTTTATCTTTTCCCCATTATGTATGATGTTTATGAGTTTCTCACACACAGCCTGTATTATGTTAAGGTATGTTCCGCTGATCCTTAACTTCATTAAAAACTTTTATTGTGATGGGATGCTGCATTTTTTCAAAAGCGTTTTTTATGTCCACTGAGATAACCACATGTTTTTTGTTTTTCAATCTGTTAATTTGATGCATCACATTTATTTATTTGCATATGTTGAACCATTCTTGCATTTCTGGAATAAATCCCACCTAATCATTTCTGGAATAAATCCCACCTTTTTCATGTGCTATTGGTAGTATTTTGCTAGTATTTGCTAGTAGTTGATTAAGGATTTTGGTCTATGTTCACAGGGATATTGGTCTGCAGTTTCTGTTGTGTCCTTATTTAGTATCAGGATGATACTGGCCTTGTAGAATGAGTCAGGGAAAATGTACCTCTTCTCAATTTTTAAAAATAGATTCAGGAGGATTAGTAATAGTGCTTCTTTATATGTTTGGCAGAGTTCCTCTGTAAATACACATGGTCCTGGACTTTTTTGTTTGCTTTTGTTGGGGATTTTAAAATTACTGATTCAATCTTGCTCCTCATTATTGAACTGTTCAGGAGTTCTATCCCTTCCTGATTGAATCTTGGGAGGACATGTGTTTTTAGGAGTTTACTATTTCCTCTAGGTTTTCTAGTTTGTGTGCACAGGAATGCCTATAGCAGTCTCTGACAGCCTTTTGTCTTTTCCATACTATCAGGTGTAATGTCTCCTTTTTATTACTAATTTGGGTACTTATTTGGATATTTTCTTTTTTGAGGGTAATCTAGCTAGTGGTTTATCAAGTTTATCTTTCTGAAGAACTAACTTTTATTTTTTTTTTTTTGATTTCTTGTAGTGTTTTTGGTCTCTATTTACTTTTTCTTATGCTAACATTATGTTTGATTTTCTCTTGGTTTCTAGCTCCATGAGGTGCAACATTAGGTTGTCAATTTCTGATCATTCTACATATTTGATTCAGATATTTAATGCTATGAATTTCCCTCTTAGCACTGCTTTTCCTGTACCCCACATGTTTGGGTATGTTGTGTTTTCATTTTCATTTGTTTCAAAAAAATTAAAGTTCACCTTCTTTTCTTTGTTCATATAGTGATTTTACAGGTGCAGGCATAGTTTCCAGAGCATGTATGGTTTCTACATTTTCTCTGTGTATTGATTCTTAGCTTTATTTAATTGTGATTTGAAACATATTTAATATGATTTTAATTTTGTTAAAAATTATAAGTTGTGTTTGTGGCCAAACCTGTTATCTATATTGAAGAATTTTCCATGTGCTGATGAAAATAATGTGTATTCTGTAGATGTAAGATAAAATGTTCAGTAATGTCTGTAAAGTCCATTTGTTCTAAAATCCAATTTAATGCCAATGTTTCTTTGTTAATTTGGTGATCTGTTCAGTACTGTGAGTAAAGCTTTTGGTTTGTTCTGTTTAATTTTTGGAGTACAGTGACACAATCTATGCTCACTGAAATCTCTACCTACCGTGCTCAGGTGATCCTCCCCTCTCAACCTCATGAGTAGCTGGGACTATCGTTGTGTACCACTACACCTGGCTAATTTTTGTTGTTGTTGTTGTTGTTTTTATAGAGATGGGGTTTTACCATTTTTCTCAGGTTGGTCTTGAACTCCTGAGTTCAAGCAATCTGCCAGCTGCAGCTTTCTGAAGTGCTGGGATTACAGGTGTGAGCCACCACATCCCACCTGAGTAAAGTTTTAACATCCCCCACTATTAATGTACTTTGGTCTCCCTTTGTTTAGGTCTAGTAATATTTGTTTTGTGAAATTAGTCGCTCTGATATTAAATGCATAAATGTTTAGAATTGTTATATCTTTTTACTGAATTGATCTGTATTGTTGTATTAATAACCTTCTTTTTATTTGTTTAATGTTTTGATATAAAGTTGTTATACCCTCTAGCTAATTTTAGTCATTTTTGATTTGTGTTTGTGTGAAGTATCTTTTTTCATCTTTACTTTTAGACTCTGTGATTTTATGGATAATGTGAGTAATATGGTTTGGGTCTGTGTTCTCAACAAAATATGATCAATTGTGATATGAGTATTGGAGGGTGAACTTAGTGGAAGCTAATTGGATCATGTAGATGGTTTCCAGCGGTTTAGCATCACCCCTTAGTACTGTCTTGTGATAGAGTACTCATGAGTTCAGGTTGTTTGAAACTTTGTATCACCTCCATCTGCTCACTCTCCCTCTCCTGCACCAGCTGTGTAGGACTTGCTGGCTTCTTCTTTGCTTTCCACCATGACTGTAAGTTTCCTGAGATCACTCCATCCACATTTCTTGTACAGCCTGTGGAACCATGATCCAATTAAACCTCTTTCTTTTATAAATTGAGAACAGAATAATACAGTGAGTTTCTCATAGGCATCATCAAGTTGGTTCATTTTTAAAACTATTTTACCAATATGTATCTCATGTGTGAGCTTTCATCCATTTACATTCAAGGTAATATTCACATGCAAGACTTTGTTCCTGTCATAATGTTGATTGTGTTCAAGTTATTTTTAAATTTTTTTGTGTTTTTCTTCTTCTCTGTCTTTTTGTCTTTGTGGCTTTACAAAATTTGGTCTTATTGACATTTGATTTATTTCTCTTTCTTTGTTGTGTGATTGTTTTATGTGAACTCTGAGTTTTATATCTCTATGTGTTTCTGTGTTGGTGAATATTGACCTTTCATTTCTATATTTAGGACCTCATTGAGTATTTCCTGTCAGGCTGGTCTAGTGGTGACAAATTCTCAGCATTTGATTGTCTGGAAGGACTTTATTTCTCCTTTATGAGACTTGTATGGTATAGAATTCTTGGTTGACTTTTTTGTTTGTTTCAGCACTTCAAAAACACCATTTAATTGTCTTCTGTCCTGTAATGTTTCTGCTTAACAGTTGGCATTTAGTCTCATGGGATTTCCTTTATGGGTGACAAGACACTTTTCTTTTGCTAATTTTAATATCCTGTTTTTACTTTAACTTGATATATTTTGAATATAATATGCTGTAGTGGATTCCTTTTTGCAATGCATTTTTCTGGGGATCCCTGGGCCTCCTGTATCTGACTGTTTAACTGTCCTGATAGACATGAAAAGTTTTCATTGATTATTTTCTTAAATTTTTTTAAAAACATTTTTATATGTCTTTCCCTTGGGAATACTGATAAATAAGTTTTGTCACTTTATAAAGTTCTAGATATCTTAAAGGCTTTGTTGATTCTCCTTTTTCTTTATTTTTGTATGAGAGAATTATTTCAAAAGTCCCATCTTCAAGATGTGATATTCTTTTCTTTTTTTTTTTTTTTTGGCTTGGTCTAGTGTATTATTGAAGGTTTCAAATGTATTTTTCTGTTTACTTCAATGAATTCTTTTAGTTCCAGTACTTTTCCTTTTTTTAAAAAAAGATAGCTATCTCATTAGTAAGTTTCTCCTTCATTAGCTAAATTGATTTTCTGATTTATTTTTATTGATTTTTTAGATTTCTCTTGCAACTCCCTGAACTTTAAAATCAAAATTTTGAATTCTTTATCTGGCATTTCAAGGAATTATTTTTAATTGGGATCTACTGCTGGACAGTTATAGCCCTTGGTGATATCATATTCCCCTGCTTTTTCATGTTTCTTGAGTCTTTCCATTGATAGCTGCATATATAGATGTTCCTCATTTCATTTTTTGTATTTTTTTTAAGGAAAAATATTTTCTTGAAGATGTATATATGTCATTCGGTAAGATAGTTTGCCTTTGATTTTGGATGCCTTAAGTAGTGTGATCTTTGTGTGATTTATTTGGCAGTACACAGGGTCAGTGCTCTCTTGGATGTCCTCAGTGACTTAGGGTACAGTTAATAGTTGAGGTTTTGGTAAAGTTTAGATGAAGACATGGGTGCCAACTTACGAGCCAGTCTTTTGGCTCCAGTGCTGAAAGCAGTGGGGTAAATCTCTCTGTTTTTAAGTCTGAGAGCAGTTTACACTGGCTGTAGACTTAGTGGGTCCTGGAGGGCTGATTCTTGGGCCTTCAAGTGGCCTGCTAACAAGTTGGCAGTGGGAATGGTGGGCCCAGTGTGTGAGTGACTTCTTAGGTCACTGAGAAGCTGGTGTGGTGTTAATGATGGCAGTAGTAGTGGTGGAGCAGCCCACTGGGACTCAAGTGGTCCATATTTTTGTTGCTAGAAGCTAGACGTGTTGGAAAGGCTAGTTTGCAAACCCACAGCTGCCCATAGGAAGCCAACGAGTATTGTCCTAAGTGTGCTTAGAAGAGTTTAGTCTCCCCTGTCTGTCTTTCAGCTGGGTAGTGGATGCAGCTGCATCACCTTAAACTCATAGTGAAAGTGAGGCACAGGCAAACATTAAACTCCCGAAATGTTAACTGTGGGAACAGGGAAGGATGAATCTCTACCAGGCAAACAACCTGAGCAATAAGCTGTGGAGATTATGGTGCATTCATGTCTGTCTCCATAGCAGTCTGTTGCAGGTTTCTTTTGTACTGTTTCTGTATATCCAGGAGCATCTCCTGGCTCTGAGTCAGTTCCCAGGTAGGCAAGTTGCTTTGAATCCTCTGCTTACTTATTTCTGGTGCTTTCAGTCTCTTCTCTGGTGAATCGTAGCATTCTTTTCTAAATAATCTCTTCTAAATGTGATTATCTACTTACTATTCACTTTTCTCTCCATGAAGGGGGTACATACTACCTCTATCTATCTTGATTCCACCCCTAAAAATATTTTTCCAAAAAAGTTGGCCTTATAAATCTATAGTACTTGATTGTATATTTCATAGCATGGCAAAATTTCTTAATTATAATTTAATTGAGAATGCAACTTATATAGGTAATGAATTAAACATTTCAGGCATTTGAGATGTTTAGATTTATTTAGCAAGGCACTTTTTACTTTGGTGTTGCCTTTCCTTCTACTACTTTAGACATCAGCTACAGATTTGATGGACAGATCTTGTGTTTTCTGCAACATCTAATCTCACGGTTTTGCCGTATGTCTCAAATTTCTTGATTTGTAATTTTCTCTAAAGCTGCAAGAGTCCCCTTAGCCCACCAACAAGGCATCTCAAGAGGACAGAGCATAATTCATCTCCAGTGATATCCCTTAATCTTTTTTTCACTTTTCTGTCTTACTCACCTCATTTTGTCAGTCCTGCTTTCAGACATGACCTCCAAAATCTCTTACCTGAAACCAAGTCTTTGTCTCAGATTTTTTTTTAATAGAAAAAATCAAATAAAGTGATTTGGTAGAAGTCAGGTGGTATGCACATGGACATACAATAGTATCATAATTAAGACTCTTGCTGTGGCTGGATTCAGATGATATGTAAAAAAAAAAACATAAAAAAGCAGTGGTCTCTCAGTAATTCGAAGGCTTTAATGATAGGAGAAAACCGTAAAATATAACAACTGTGTTGTAAATTCTTTGTTAATTCCCAGAATTGCATGAATATTCTGGATGAAGAGAAGTAGCCTTTCCATCATTCTTTTTAAGGACTGCAGCCTCTTCTTGCTCAGTCAACATGCCAATTATCACCTCAACAAAATGCCTTAAAAACGCTGTCTTTTATGATCAAGCTGTTCTTCCCACTCTTTTAATGCCTGCAGACCAATAACTATGGTAATGTCAGTTTCTATTTTGAGGTTAAATAACATTTTCATTGAAGAAATTGCGGAAGCAGACTAACATGACTAACAGGAACAGATTATAATGGGGAGAACTGGAGCAGTGGATCTTACAGGTATAGGTAAAAAGAGAGAGTTAGTACAAACTATGGCTGAATAGGGGAGAAAATAATTGTCATGGGGAATCTCTCCTTTGATTCAACATTTAATATCCTGGCCAGATTAAATAGTATACGTCTAATATGCTTCTTGGACACTCCTTGGATGTTAGACATTATGATACTGTCATAATAAATTGACTAGTACTCATATATTGGTATAGTAAATTGAAGTTAATACGCCCAAACTGTGTTGCAAGAACTTTGAAAAATATTGAGGATTGAGAATATGATAACTGATAAATTACATGAAACCAGAGGGCAAACTTTCCTACGCTCCTGAAAAGAGTTCAGAAAACATCCTTTTACTAAAGACATAAGGTATATCACAACGTGTGAATGGCACTGACAGCCACAAGAAGGATAGTAACAATGCCCTATCAGGTCATAATTGATGGTTAAGAGATGCTGCCTTTGGTCTGTGTTAACTTGATTTGTTTTTAAAAATCTGGAGCCAGTTGGTAGTACTTAAACATCCGCAGCAACATCATTTGCTACTAAACTGGTGGAAACATTGCTGTGGCAAGTAGTATTTTTGACCCATAGGGATTTATGGCAACAGCTAAAAGATTAAGCTATTTTTAGGGGAAGCATAGATTAGAAATATGGATAGACTTGTATAAGGAAAGACAAGTATAGCTAGACTTGTATATTTTAAAACATACAAAATTAGAAAGGAGTTTAACATTTAAGTAGGAGAAATTATCTGGGGATAATGGCAGCAGTTTTTGAATGTCATTAAATTTCCCAGAAAAACATACAGAGTTACTGAAATAGACAAATCAAATACCCATGGAAAATATCTGCAACTATATTTGGTTAAATAACCCCAGTGTTTGCATGGAATGTCACAACCAAGTGCTAAAATCTGGGTAGTTTAGAACAAAAGAATTTCTTTTCTCTCAGTTCTTGAAACCAGATGTCTAAAATCAATGTGTTGGCAGGTACATGCTCCCAATGAGGTTTCTTGGAAAGGGTTGGTTCCAGGCTCCTCTCTTATTTTCAGATAGCTTCAATCATTCCTTGCTTGTCATTGGCTGTCTTCTACCTGTTTCTCTTTACATCATGTTTTCATTGATGTTTACCTATTTCTGTTTACAAAATTTTCCCTTTTTATGAGGACATAAATCATGTTGGGTTAAGGCCTACCCTAGTGACCTTATTGTTCATCTGCAAAGCCTATTTCTAATCAAGGTTTCACTCATCGGTACTGGGGGTTGAGATTTCATCTTTCTGGAGTGAATTCAATCTATAACACCCAGAAGTTATCAAATAAATGTGGTATATACAAACTTTCTACTGCTAAAAAATCTAATATATATCAGATACTTTGCTGGAGGAATCAGAAGAGTAGCAACAGACTCTTTCCAAAAAGCTGGAAAATATCAGATTATCCCACAGGTTCTTACTGACTAGGATGTGGCAAAATCTAAGCACAGAAACCAAAATTGACAGTATTTTTCAAATTCTAATTTACGGATATTTCAATGTAGCATGAGAGGTTTGGAAAAGGCAAATATCGACTTGGGAATGCAAATTTTTGAAACTAGTAAACAAAAGCTCCTTTTGAGGACGAGATCCTGCCCTGAAGAGTTACTGTTAGGGGTATAATCTAAATTGAACAGGACACCTGCAACAAGGGAAAAGAGGAGCAATGAAACAGATAAAAAATGGGGGAGTAAATCAGAGGAGGCAAATATCAGAGTGTTAAGACATTTTTTATCACTTTTTACAAACAATTGAAAAAGCAACTCTAAGTCCCTGAAGCTAAAAAAGCAATTTCATTTTCCAATTCCTGTTAAAAGTGCAAAACAACTCATATCACCTAAGCATAAGAAGCAGAAAAAGAATTGCAATTGAATCCTGCAAAAATATATTGTTAGAAAAAAAAGACCAAAAAACACATGATAAGATCCCTATAGACAATGAGGGCTGATAACCACTATATGCCCACAAAACAAGAAAACTAATCTCAAAGCAAAAATTTCACATAACAACGTAAAATATGAAAGAAAGACTTTATTCAAAACCATCACAGTAAGAGATATCAGCAGTGTAAATTCAGCTCCAAGAAAACAAAGGGCAGGTGAATTTTATGAAATATTAGAAAATCTATATTTATCAATTGGCCTTACACATAGGAAAAGTAAACTTTCTCTTTTCTTTTTAACAGGAGAGAATAAACTAAAATACCAGTATGCCAGGAGAGAGAATTTAGTAAATAGACATTTATAAAGTTAACACATAGTCAATAGCTTTCAGAAATAAAGGGGAATCCTTAGCTTGATATTATATTAAAAGGAGACGCTCATTTATAATAGCAAAACTAAAAATCAAGTACCTAGGCATGAAATTGGAATTCAATATAGAATATTCACATATAAAAGAAGAAAATTACGTATGTATCAATTCTTCCATCCAGCAATGCCACTTTCAGAAATTTAATCCAAATACAAGTGGCACTACTAGAAAAAGATGTATGATCCAGGTTATTTACTGTAATGTTAGCAATAGCAAAATATTTAAAATTGAATGGATATTTATTAAAAGAAGATTGGTTAAATGTCCTTGGTATATCCATGCAATGAAATAATATCATATGTGGTTATAAAATTGAATAAAGAATATACCTTTACTAGTACACCTGACAACATTCAGAATAAATTGCTAAGAAAAACAATTGCTAAAATGTAAAATTTAATATGAGTAGGATGTTATCCTTTATATTAAAAATATGGATCTAAAATATAAATTAAAATAATAATAACAATGATGGAAGCCCAGAATTTGAAATTTATATTTTTTAAAATATTTTGTTTTCTGTATTTGGCTTTGGATCCATGTACATGTCTCACACAAATATAAAGTTAAATTAATCTTCAAAACATCTATATTAAAAGCTATATGAATCTAATAAATAAATTATTCAAATAATGAAATACTGTTGTAAGGCCACATGGCAATACAATGAAAAGATGGATATCACAAGTAACTTCAAAACACAGTGGACAAATATTTGTAATGTAATATAGCTTAATCAAACAAATTTTAAAAATAAATTTTTTAGTTATTACTGCATTGTGAATTGCATCTACTGTTATTCTGAAACTGTTGTGTGAATACTGTAAAATAAATCAAATGAGTAGTTATCCTTGGAGGAAATGTGATTGAAAATATTAAGTAAAAACTTGTGCAATGACCTTGAGTTAGAATTACCAGTCTGAACTCATTATGCATTTTTTATTTATAAAACATACATATTTTCTACTTCTGTTCATGGGAAATGCACACTAGTATCCATTTTGTGGTATCTAAACTTCCCACAACCTCTTGGAGAAATGGTTATTTCCAGGACTTGGACTGAAATAGTGGAAGAACCAAGCAATGTTGTGTCATGTAAGGAAGCAAGGAAGCTTTCAAAGACACTGGGTAATGTCAAAGGGACTCAAGTATCAACTAAGAAAGGTCCTCACAGGCAAATGTTGGAACATAACACATCAGTATAAATAATAAGCACTATGGATTAGAACACATAAAACATGTTTTAATCTGTCATTCAAATGAGAAAAAATACAAATTGCTTAAATGTACAGAATTAAACATATATATATATGTGTATGCTTTCCTATATGAACAATAACAAAATAATTGATAAGCACATTCATTTTCTTCATATAATTATTTCAGATAATTGGCAATAAAAGTTGTAATTAGAATATTACCATTTAAAAACTCCTGATAATTCCAGAGCTTGCATTTCTGCTTTGCATATTAATATCTTCCATTATCAAAGAGAAAATGAGAATGAGAGAAAGAAAAAGGAAGGGAAAGAATGAGAAAAAGAGAAGAAAGGGAAAGAATAGAGGAAGGAAGGAAGGAGGGAAGGTGGGAAGGGAAGAAGGAAGGAAGGGAGAGAGGGTGGGAGGGGGACGGGAGGGAGGGAGAGGGAAGGGAATGAAGGAGGGAGAGGGAAGGGAGGAAGGGAAGGAGGGAGGAGAAGGGAGCGAGGGAGGATGAAGGGAGGGAGGGAGGGAGGGAAAAAGAGACCTCCAATTCCATCCATATTGCTACAAATGACAAGATTTTATTTTATGGATGAATAATATTTCATCATTCATGTATGCCATATTTTTAATCTATTCATCTGTTGATGAACACTTAAGTTGATTTTACATTTGGCTATTATGAATAGTGCTGTCATAAACATGTTAGTGCAGATACATCTTTGATATATAGATTTCCTTTTTTTGTTTGGATGTACACCCAGCAGTGAGATTGCTGGATCATCTGGTAGTTGTATTTTTAGTTTTTTGAGGAAGCCCAATGCTGTTTTTCTACAGTGGTTGTACAAATTACATTCCTGCCACAGTGTATGAGGGCTCCCCTCTCTCCTCATTGTTATCAGCAGCACCCATTATTCCCTGGCCACATTAACTGGGGCAAGTTGATGTCTCATTGTGGTCTCGATTCATGTTTCTCTGATGTTCAGAGATGTTGACTATTTTTAAATATATCTGTGGGTCATTCTTATGTTTTCTTTTAGAAATATCTCTTTAGTTCTTTTGGTTTTTGACTATTGAATGAGTCCCTTATATATTCTGGTTAGTAATTCCTTGTCATATGGATAGTTGGCAAATATTTTCCCCAGTTCTGTGGATTGTCTATTCACTTTGTTGATTGGTACTTTTGCTATGCAGAATTATTTAAGCTTGATGTAATTTAATTTGCCCATTTTTGCTTCAGTTGCCCATGCTTTTGTGGTCTTACTAAAAATAATCTTTGCACAGACCAATATCCTGGAGGACTTTCCTAAAGTTTTCTTCTAGCTGTTTTAGTTTGAGGTCTTAGATTTGTTTTTAATTTACTTTGATTTGATTTTATGAGAGATAGGTAGTTTTGTTCTTCTGCATATGGATATCCTGTTTGCCTAGCACTCTTAATTGATGAAACTGTTGTTTTTCCAATACATGTTCTTGGTACTTTTTGTTGAAATGAGTTAGCTGTAAATGTGTGAATTTATTTTTGGGTTATCTATTCTGTCCCATTGGTCTATGTGTCTGTTTATTTCTGTCTACTATGTAATGTTTAAATTTAAGAATCATCTGAAAATTTTTTCCAGGGAAAAATTAAAAAAAACATAATTCATGTTTAAACTGTACTGAATAAAAGACATATTTTCTCTTAAAAACCCACTGTATTAGTTCATTCTCACATTGCTATAAATAAATGCCTGAGACTGTGTAAGTTACAAGGAAAAAGTTACATTTGCTCACAGTTCTGCAGACTGTACAGGAAGCATGTTAGTGTCTGCTTCTACAGAGGCCTCAGGAAACTTACAATCTTGGCAGAAGGAAATGTAGGAGCAGGCATCTTCACATAGCTTGAGCAGGAAGAAGAGAGAGCGGGTAAGTGCTGCAGACTTCTAAACAAACAGACCTCATGAGAATTCTATTACAAAAACAGCACTGCAGGGATTTTGCTAAACCATTCATGAGAAACCATTGCCATGACAAATCACCTCCCACCAGGCCACACCTTCAACATTGAGGATTCTATTTCAACAAGAGATCTGGGGAGGGACATAGATCCAAACCATAGTACCTACTCTTGGTACAATCAAATATTATGAAGAACAATCAAATATTATGAAGAACAAATTGTCACTATCTAGTAAGTGACAATATGCATGTCCTTCAACTGTGAATGTCTAGTTGAATTTGTGCATCCTAAATATATATGTATGTACAAAGATGACATGTACAAGAATGTTTATAGTTACATTATTTGCAACCATAAAAATTGAAATACGATGTGTCACTACTACACAAATAAATATATTTGAGTATCTAAATTAATGTGATAGAGGATGAAAATTAACTTTCTTTGTATTAAGTATAAAACTCAAAATTAACATTAAATAATGTAGTCATTGATAAAGCATATGTACATAAAAAACAATTTTCACAGTTTTTAAAATGTAAAGAATGAATAAATGATATTTTTAAAGCTCCTTATAGATTGAAGAAATGTGTAAAAAAATTATGAGAAAGAATACTTACCAACTTGATCATGGCAAACTGGTAAATGGGAGAGGTAATAAAGTAAGGTAAAAGTGGCCAAGTGCAGTGGCTCCTGCCTATAATCCTAGCACTTTGGGAGGCTGAGGTGGGCAGATCATGAGGTCAGGAGTTTGAGACCAGCCTGGCCAGCATGGTGAAACCCGTTCTCTACTAAAAAATACAAAAATTAGTTGAGTATTGTGGCATGCACCTGTAATCCCAGCTACTCAGGAGGCTGAAGCAGGAGAATCACTTTAACCCGGGAGGTGAAGATTGCAGTGAGCTGAGATCACACCACTGCACTCCAGCCTGGATGACAGAGCAAGACTCCTTATCAAAAAAAATATATCTAGGTGTAAGTTCAAAAAGATACTTGAATGATATTTTTTATAACAATGCTTATCAATGTATATAATTCACATAACGTAAAGCTCACCTGTTTAAAGTACACAAGTAAATGCTATTCAGAACATGTACAGAGTTATGCAGCTAACATTATAAATTGATTTTGGAAAATTTGTCAATAAAAAACCCTTATTTAGATAAACAATTATAATGTTATAAAAATAAAATAACATGCAGCGATGTAGTAAAATAGGACATGCATTTGTTGGATTCATAGATGTTTTGTTTATTATTCTTTAAAGCATTGTATGTCTAAAAATTTCATCTAAAACAGATACAACCCACGAAGATTAAAAAATATTCTTCCATGTGAAAGAGCTATAGAAGTTTCTGTTTTCTTGTATTAACCCTAATTTGTTACATAACATAACCTTCACTTGCTCAGAAACTGTCATATTCAATCTCTTTGGTGTGGATTCAAACTCTTTGGATGTTTACCTAAGAGTTCATTTGTGGATGAACTTTCTGATTTCTGAGTCAACGTGTTTATGGCATGTCCCTTATTTTTATTGAGACACAGTTCTCATAGCTCAAAACTCAAACTTTGAAAGTGAACTATTCACCTGGTTTAATACATAACAAAGTTATAGAATCTTACCACTGTCTATTATTTTAATTACCCCAAAAGAAATTTTATATGCTTTAGTACTTATGTCCCTTCTAGCCTCTATTTCCTGAAATCCATTAATCTGCCTTATGTCTCTATAGATTTGACTACTCTGGGCATTTCAAATCAACTGAAGCATATAATATGTGGTCTTTTGTATAGATTTCTTCACGTTAGACAATATTTTCTAAGTTCTCCATGTTGTGGCATGTAGAAGTATTTATTTCATTGTATTTCCAAGCATCATTTCACTGTATGTATATACATTTTTTTCATCCACTTCTCAGTTGTTTTAACTTTTTGTCTATTATGATATTTCTACTGGGTGTATATTTTTGTTTCTTTTGGATGTTTACCTAAGAGTTGAACACTGAGTCTATGTTTAATTTTTTTGTGAGATTGACAAAATATTTTCTAAAATGAGTGTGCCATTTAACTGTCCACAAATGTATGACTCTGAATCTCCTCACAATTCTTAACACATTATTTCTGTTGTTTATATTATAGCCAATCTAGTAGACGCAACGTGGAATATCATTGTAGTTTTAATTTGCATTTTGATATTTACTAAGAATGTAGAACATCTTTTTACATACTTATGGCCATTTGTATATCTTTTTAGAAAAATGCTCAAATTCTATGCTATTTTTAATTATGGATTATGTGATTTTATTATTGAATTGTTGGAGTTTTATATGTTCTAGGTAGAGTCGCTTATCAAATATATATCAAATATTTTCTCACATTTTGTGAATCATCTTTTCACTTTCTTGATGGTATCATTTGAAGCTCAATGATTTTATATTTAATTGTGACAAAGTCAAATTTATCTGTTTTTCAATAGGTATGTTTTTGGAGTTATATCTGAAACCACTGTCTTGCTCAAAGGAAGATGTATGCCTGTGATTTAATCCAAGGCTTTTTTAAAAATATTTTTTCCTCATTGCCTTGGCACCCTTGTGCAAAATTAATAGAAAATAAACATCAAGGTTTATTTCTAGCATCTGAATCTTGTTACATTGATCTATGTGTCTAGTCTTATGCTAGCTCTATTGTCTTTAATTACTGTAGTCTTGCAGTAAGTTTTGAATGAGGAAGTGTAAATTCTTCAACTTTATACAGTTTTAAGATTGCTTTGATTATTCTAAGTCCTTTGCTTTTTATACAAATTTTAGGATCAGCTTGTTAACACTTGTAATAAAACCAGACGTGATATTGATAGAGATTGAATCAAGTCTGTATGTCAGTTTGGAGAGGATTGCCATTTTATTATTTATTTATTTATTTTTATCTTTTCTTAGGATTTTTTTTATTGTACTTTAAGGTTTTGGGGTACATGTGCAGATCATTCAGTACTGTTGCATAAGTACATACATGGCAATGTGGTTTGCTGCCTCCATCCGCCTGCCACCTGTATCTGGCATATATATATTTATATAGCTTAAATTGATCTCTATTAGTTGGCAACATGATCTTAAACACAGAAAATCCAATGAATCTGCAAAATTACTACTGGAGATAATAAATCAATTCAGAAAGGTTACAGGATATAATATCCATGCACAAAAACTCCTTATATTTCTATATACCAGCAATGAACAATATGAAAATGCAATTAAAAATTAAAATAGCATCAAACAATAAAATTCATAGAAACAACTTTTCCAAATGAGTGCAAAACTTACACCCTCAAAACTAAAACAATTGTTAATTTTCTTAAATAACATTTAAGTAAGTGGAAAGATCCTGTATTTATGGGTTGATAGGCTTAATATTAAGCCATAAAAAATGATGAGTTCATGTCCTTTGTAGGGACATGGGTGAATCTGGAAACCATCATTCTCAGCAAACTGAAACATGAACAGAAAATCAAACACTGCATGTTCTTACTCATAGGTGGGTGTTGAACAATGAGAATGCATGGACACAGGGTGGGGCACATCACACACTGGGGTCTGTTGTGGGGGAAATAGGAGAGGGACAGCAGGAGATGGGGATATTGGGGAGGGATAACATGGGGAGAAACGCCATACTCTTCTCTAACAATATTTTTAGTTTCTAAATTAATTAATTTCTAGTTCATTCCACTGATGGATGTATAGATCAGTTTCTAAAAATAAAACTTGGGTAGTAGTCATTCATGACTTCTGTGCCTTTCTTTATTGCCTCTCCTTTCCTTCTAATACTTCCAATATGTACAATATGCATATATTATTCACTTGAGGGTCTGTTCATTTTACTTCATACTCTTCTTTTTGTTCCTCAAACTGGATAATCACGATTAACTTTTCTTGAATTTTAATGATACTGTTTTTTTCTAAAACCAGCTCAAATCTAAAAACCTCTAATACCTTTTGTATTTCACTTATCATAATTTTCAAATAAAGAATTTCTGTTTTTTAAATAATTTCTATCTCTTTCATTTGGTGAATAAACATTCTCACAATCTCTGCTAGTTCTTCCTACATAGGTTTCTTTATTATTTTAATTTGCATAAGATAGCTCATTTAACATCTTTTCATAGTAAGTTAGCAATTGTTCGTACTTCCTCAGAGACAGTTCCTATTGACACCTTTTCCCATGTATGGAATATATTTTCTGGTTTATTTGCATATATTGTAATTTTAGTTTGTAGAAAACTGGGAATTTCTTATGATATAATGTGACAACTTTGGAATCAGATTCTCCTCCAGGATATTTTGATATTGTTGCTGTTTGCTTAATGGCTTTCCTTAACCAATTCAATGAATTCAGTTTGTTTGTCGTCTGTCAATTGAAATATTTCCTTGGATAGATTTGTGGTCAGCTAATGATTGGTCAGAGATTGCCTTAAAGCCTTTGATGAAATAAGTCCCTCAACCTTTGCTAAGGGGCTCTGTGTTTATTTGAGTGCACCTTCCGTGCTCTGCAGGCGGTTTACAGCTCTGCCTTAGCCTTCACTTACTGCTTCAGCAGAGCCTCAAAGTCAGCCATAAAGACAGTAGGGACCTCAAAGGACTCTCCAGAGCATTCACACAGCCCTAAATGTCTAACATTTTAGATTTTTAGAAATATGTCAGAGTTTAAAAAATGCCCAAGTGAATATTTTATTCTATAAATTTCCCTTTTGAATATTTGATCTTTTGTTTGTCCTAACTTTTACTATGTAGTTAGGCAGCTGTGGTGTTCAGCAGTTTTCACTGATTATTTTTGACAGAAGCCTTGGGAGAAATGTGTTCCCAATAAGTGAGCTCTGAATTGCGTCAATTAAGTGAAGCTTTGTGAGTGCAGCTTTTCAGAGGATTGCCAGGTAGGTTGGATGATTGTTCTCTGCATTCAGGACTTTTGTATCGCTCCAGCCCCATATTGTGTTTTCCAGTGTCTGCCAGGTTTCTGGATTTTACCAGATATTATGCTTGTCAAATTTTTGGTTTTAAGTGAGGGGATGATGGTAATAGGGCAAATTAACCTGCCACAGAGTATACTTTTCTTACTGAAAGCCATTTTTTTAAACAAACAACACTCAGATGATTGTAAACCTTGCTTAATTTCTAAAATTCTGAAAATAAAAAGCTTTCAGAGTGGCAATTTTCTGGTATTTTTGTTGCTTTTGTTGAAGGTTGAATGTTCCAAGATTCTTACTCCACTATTTCCACTGTCATTCATTCCTCCTTCTTTTTTTTTACAAAAGAAAAACTTTGTCTGCTATTTCTCAGGTTGTTTCTATGACTAGTGTTTCTGACAATCTGGTCTAATATTGACATTTTTTCATTATGGTGCCCATACAGACACTTATTTTTGAACTCTCATTTATTTTGAACCACTGTAATATTTTGTTCTGTACAATACCTTAAAAATGTTTTTTTCTATTAGAGTCAAAATGTAGCATTTGGGTTTTGTTGTTGCTATTGTTGTTGTTGTTAACAAAGAGCACTTAGTGGTATAAAAGCAAAGTCCTGGAAATAGTGGAAATGTAGCAGTATTTATCAGACCTCGTCAAAAATCTGGATTGAAAATATGAGGCATCATCTCTGTGCCCATCTAGAATTAATGTGTGCATTGAAGTCAAGGTTTGAAGGAAATTCTGTGTTAGCTGTGGTAGAAGAGATCATGTAGAAATCAGAAACTTCAACATGAATTGAGAAATTTGAAAGGCATTGGATAGCTTAAGAATGAGAATGGTGGTCTGAAATTCTGATGTTCTTAGATGAATCCTGACTAAATCCCAATGGTTATCTAGGGTACTTCTAAAAGAATGCATTACTTGTTACTGCCACTGGGTTGATATACCTGGAAGTAAAGTTTCAGTTTTATTTCAAGGGTTAAGAAGAAAAGTTGACATCACATTTACATCCGAGCAGTTGGGTGAAATAAGAGTAAAAAATATCCTCATAAAAATTACATAAATAGGTTGGAGACTTCCTATAATAATTCTATAAATAGTAAGGAATACAGAGGTTGTTCTGAATCCCAGTTCCCACTGAACTATTCTGGACAATATGAATAAAAATGCCATAACTTAATTGAAAGAAGATTTTCCCTTTCCACAGTCCCACAGTCTGTAATCTCTTTAGTAATAAAACTAGAATTAGACACCTATTTAACAACAGAGCTATTGATAATGTTAAACATTGAAGGATAAGCATCAGACAAAATGCAATTGCAAAAGTATACTAATTTTTTAATATATGTGCAAGTATGGATACTAAAACAGTAAAGAAGGATTTGACTTTTTATGTGGGATAAAATTTGTATTTATGTGTGTAGTTACAAAAAATGTGGTGTGATTCTCTCTTAGCTCGGTTTGTTTCTAATGATTTGCTCTAATTTTACCAAAGTATAACCTTAAGAGTGGCACATGATTAATGAAATTAGCATAGCAATTTTTATTGAATTCTTTAGTGAGAATATTGAAATATGTTGTTCATGAAAACTCTTTACAAGAACCATTAGAATTCCTTTCATAAAAGCCTTCAGAAATGTGACTATTACAACTGTGGGTTGTAATTCAATGGTTCAGAATTATAATTGGGGACATTAAATTTGAGTTGGACTCCCTTTTCTCTGAAGTGGTAGAGCCCCATAAAGAACAACGGGAATATAGTATGAACTCAGAATAGTCTGAGTCTTGTAATTTTTTGATATTAGTTGATACATCACTGTGACTTCAGTAACAAAATATTCAGAAATGATCTAAGTTCATCCTGGTGTGTATAACAGTGAATATTTGAATGACACATTAAGCCTATATAATAATCTTATTTGATCTGAGTCTTAACATATCCATCAGTTCATGAATTAATGGAACTGAAGTAAGCATGCAGAAGGCTATATGTTTCTGTATATACTGATAGTATCTCTATTAGATTACTCAAAAAGAATGTGGCTATTTTGAAAGTAAAATGAGCTCTTGCAATCTTTAGGCAGTAACACTGATTTATACTTATTCTAGTGGACAGAGTATACCAACATGGCCTAGATGTCAGTGTGGAGTTTTGTAAAGAGCAGGCGATATCCTGACTTATGACAAAGTATAATTTTATATTGTATTTGAACTAATTGCTTCTTAGTTTTGAGGCATATAATTAAATACATATGGCAACAAGATAAACTCATTTATTATTTCTCTGGGTCATAAAATTAAGGAATAGCTTGACAGGAAACACCATGTAAATCTATATTAAATTTTAAAAAACCTCTTTTGTTTTAAAATAATAAACTCAAATTAATACTACGTGATTGAGAATGCAAGTAATTGAGCTCCATTCTCCAAAATGGATTCATGGGTCTTGATTAAAAATAAGTATCCAGATTTAACTCTAACTATTCCTTAACAAAAAATAAAAATTACAATGTTTGTAAGTTTAATCATATAGTCAATGCAAAGTGAAGCTGTTGTTCAGAGGTAGTCTTTTTGTGGTTCATATCAGAGCAAAACTTGATAAATAAAGTGGAGTTTTGTGGCTAATGAGTGTCTATTTTTAAATATTAAAATAAGCAAAACAGAACAAAAAAAATACTATGAGAAATGCTTTACTTTAACACACTTGCAGAGAAGTAGGATTCACTATGTCACCACAAGATTATATGACTATATCAGTTATCTATTGCTACTATAACAAATTATCACTAACTTAATATCTTAATATAACAAATACTTATCTTATAGTTCTATAGGTTAGAAGTCTGGGTTTACTCTACTGTTTTCTCTGCTTCGTGATTCAGAAGGCTGAAATCAAGATGTTAGCTGTTCTGGACTTGTATCTGCAGCCTGCAGGGTAAAATCTGTTTCTAAGATAATTTAAGTTGTTAGCGAAATTCAGTTCTTTGTGACTGTAGAGTTGATGTCCCCATTTCCTTGCTGGCTGTCATTTCTGAGCATCTCTCACTTCCTTAAGGTGGCCTACACTCCTCCTTACACCGTCTTCTCCACGTTCAAACCAGGAACAGTGTGTTCAATTATTCTCATGCTTTTTTTTTTTTTTTTTTTTTTTTTTGAGACGGAGTTTCGCTCTTGTTACCCAGGCTGGAGTGCAATGGCACTATCTCAGGTCTCCGCAACCTCCGCCTCCTGGGTTCAGGCAATTCTCCTGCCTCAGCCTCCTGAGTAGCTGCGATTACAGGCACGCACCACCATGCCCAGCTAATTTTTTTGTGTTTTTAGTAGAGACGGGGTTTCACCATGTTAAACAGGATGGTCTCGATCTCTTGACCTCGTGATCCACCCGCCTCGGCCTCCCAAAGTGCTGGGATTATAGGCGTGAGCCACCGCGCCCGGCTATTCTTATGCTTTGACTCACTCTGACTTGAGTTGCATTTTTTTCTTTTTGCTTCCAGCTGGACAATCAATGTTCTTTGTTAAAGGCTCTTGTAATAACAGTGGTTCCATGTAATGGGTCCATAAGAAATCTAGGCTAATTTTTTTTCTTAATGCTTATAGTCTTAACTGTATCTACAAAGTTCTGCTGGCCATACAATGTAACATTTCACAAATTCCTGGAATTAGGCATGGGTATTTTTTGGTGGGAACAGAGATTTAACCTGACTACAACAGTTATGAGTTCTATGATGCAATTTCTGTCATAGAAAATTAATAATTCAGGATTCCATGGACAGCAAAAATGAAAGAAAGAAATAAAAGAAAAAGAAAAGAAAGAAGACATTATAATTGTCTCAGCAAAAATCATAAGGTGGGAGAAAATCTTAACATAGTATGAGTGTATAATGCTTCAGAGAGTCTTCCAGAGATAAATTATATTGGTTAAATTGAGTTCCTCAAAGTAATATAACTTCCTAAGCTTTGATCCCACTATCATTAAGTTAAAAATGCATTGCTTGGGAAAACTTGAGACTTTGGAAACAATGTATACAAAATTGTATATGCGGCTCCTATAAATTTACTGAATGAATGGAAAAGTTTCTAGGCTTGCATTTGCATTTGAAGACTTGGTCATATGTGAAAAACAGAGATTATGTGTGTGCTTGATAAGAAGTATCTTCCTTTACCCAGGCTAACATGGAGATAATGAGTATTAAGTCTATAATTTATCCAAAAGAAAGACAAAACATATAGCAACATAAACTGAGGGATCAGATAATTATTGACAGGACATTGAATACATCAGATGCTTTCTACCATGAAAAGATTTATGTATTTTTCTCACTGGAGGAGCTTCTCATTATCAGTTTAGATTTGCCTTTTCTGCTGCCATGGAAAAGTATCACTGTCTGTCAAAAGAATGTGTTTTATATCCTCATGGCAACCATCACTACAATTTTTCTGACCTACAAATTTATAGCAAAACATTTTTTAAAATAATGATAGATAAATACTTGTAGAATTCTCTATATTACTATGTATTCATTATATTGAAGCAACTGGTTATTTAGAAAATTAGAATTTTCTACTACATGCTTAGGTATGATGTCAATCAAAAGCCAATAACTTTGTTTAGTGTTCTTTTCTGCAAAATGGAGTACATATTCTATACCAGCTTATAGAACTTTTATTTTACCCATAGTCAAAAAAGAGATTATAAAATAAGAATTGGTTTGCCATCTTTCATCATTACACTTGATCAGCTCCCATAAATACCTTGTTTTCTTTTAAAATTTATTTATTATACTTTAAGTTCTGGGATACATGTGCAGAACGTAGAGGTTGATTACATAGTTTTACATTTGCCATGGTGGTTTGCTGCACCCATTACCCTGTCATCTACATTAGGTATTTCTCCTAATGCTATCCCTCCCCAATCCCCCCATACCCTGCTATCCTTCCCCTAGCCCCTGCCCTCAAACAGGCTACTGTGTGTGATGTTCCCCTCCCTGTGTCCATCATGTGTTCTCATTGTTCAATACTCACTTGTGAGTGAGGACATGCGGTGTTTGGTTTTCTGTTCTTGTGTCAGTTTGCTGAGAATGATGGTTTCCAGCTGCATCCATGTCCCTGCAAAGGACATGAATTCATCCTTTCAGGACATAGGCATTGTCAAGGACTTCATGACTAAAACACTAAAAGCAATGGCAATAAAAGCCAACACAGGATCTAATTAAACTTAAAGTTTCCGCACAGCAAAATAAACTATCATTAGAGTAAACTGGCAACCAACATAATGGGAAAAGATTTTCCCAATCTACCTATCTGACAAAGGGCTACTATCCAGAATCTACAAAGAACTTAAACAGATTTACAAGAAAAAACAAACAATCCCATCAAAAAGTGGGCAAAGGATATGAAAAGGCACTTTTCAAAAGAAGACACTTATGCAGCCAATAAACATATGAAAAAAAGATAATCACTTGTCATTAGAGAAATGCAAATCAAAACCACATTGAGATACTGTCTCATGCCAGGTTGAATGGTGATCATTAAAAAATCTGGAAACAACAGATGCTGGAGATGATGTGGAGAAATAGGAACACTTTTACACTGTTGGTGGGAGTGTAAATTAGTTCAACCATTGTAGAAGACAGTGTGCAATTCTTCAAGGATCTAGAAATAGAAATACATTTAACCCAGCAATCCCATTACTGGGTATATATCCAAAAGATTATAAAACATCTGTTATAAAGACACATGCACACATATGTTTATTGTGGCACTGTTCACAATAACAAAGACTTGGAATCTACCCAAGTGCCCATCAATGACAGACTGGATAATGAAAATGTGGCATGTATATACCATGGAATACTATGCAGCCATAAAAAAGAATACCTTGGTTTCTACCTGCAGAAGTCTGTATTCTGTTATTTAGTACCCCAACGTAGAGTATTTTCAAAAAGCAGAATAGATGTACACATAAATGGAAAGCTAATCATGCAAGATAGTCATTTGGCATATTCCTGCTATTTGGAAAAGCTAATATAACAGAATGATAGTATTTACTGAACTTTCATTCTGAGAAAAAAATGAATTGGTTTAGCACAATGTGACAGAATGTAGAGAGTCAGAGTAGCCCATCCCCTCTGTGGGGATCAGCAGCAAGGCTGCTGTGACGTTTGGGTAAACTCCGAGAGAAGCCAAACCATAATAGGCAATATGTATGTCTCAGAGAAGAGCAGTCAGACTAGGGAAAGATAACCAGCTTTCACTGACCTTGCTGCAAGACAGTTGTTAGTTGAAGTATGTTAACTGAAGTATGAGAATTATAATCACTGTTCTGAGTAACTGCACCCTTCCTCTGCTATGTGTTTTGTGAACATATAAAATAAAGTACTTTGAGGCAGGATGGGGCTGGAGAAACTGATACTTTCACTTTCCTGGACTGCCTCGACCTGCTTTTCTCTAAGTCCATCTTTGTGTTTTTCTTTATCTGCCACCATTCCCTCTTAGGTCTTTGAACCCCTTGTACAGTGCAGGACTCAGCTCACGCCAGAACAGGAAATATTAGCATTTAAATCAGTGTCTTGATAAACTATTATAAGCTATATGCATCCTGAACTATGACTGCCACTCTCTATAAGAATATGTATGTCTAAAATCCTAATGGAGTAACTATCTGGGTCTTTGTATGGGTTGTATTATGAATGACAGAGTTATGTCTAAATCATAACCCCCTGTATCTGCTAATGTGATGTTATTTGAAGAAAGGGTATGCACAGATGCAACTAAGTAAAGCATCTCAAGATTAGACCATCTTGGATTAATCAGGTGGACCCCAAATCCAAAGATAAGTGTCCTCAGAAGCAGAAAAGAGGGGAAACCTGCAAGGATGACTAGGCCATGTGAAGAAGGTTGCAAAGATTAGAGTCATGCAGCTGTAAGCCAAAGAACACCAAAATTTGCCAGTACTCACCAGAAGATTGTAGAAATTCATGGAAGAAATTATTTCCCAGAGCCTCCAGAAGCAGTCCACTCTGGCAAAAACTTAACTTCAAGTTTCGTTTTAGAACAGTGAAAGAATAAAATTTTGTTTTATTCCAAGCATTCAGTTTGTGTTAATTTAGTACACCAGTCATGAGAACGAATGGAGTTATAAAAACTGATAATTACAGCAATCTAAAATGCTATCTTCATAGAAATCGAACATTAAAATAATAGAGGAGAATAAAACAAATAAGTACTACATACCTAATGACAAGTTGTAGGATGAAACACTGTCAATCTTTTTTCATTAATACTACAACAATCACATTTACATACATTTTTTGAATAGTCCATTATGTCTTACTTTACTCCCCAATATCTTGTACATATTTTTCCAGGTACTTAACTTTTTATTTTATTCTATAGACTTCAGATTTTTAAGGCTAGATTATTAGAGTTAAGGAGGCAAATAGATACCACATACCTATTAGACTCAGAGCGGGATGAAGCAATTTATTCAAGTATAGAAGTCCTTTGGTAGATACCTATTTAAAAATATAAGCAAATCATAAATAAAACATAAAGCATAAAAATTGAGTATAGGCGTCAGGATGTGGTGGCTCATGCCTGTAATCCCAGCACTTTGGGAGATGGAGGCAGGCAGATAACTTGACGTCAGGAGTTCAAGACCAGCCTGGCCAACATGGTGAAACCATGTTGTCTCTACTAAAAATACAAAAATTAGCCTGGCATGGGGGCTCACACCTGTAATCCCAGCTACTTGAGAGGCTGAATCAAGAAGAATCACTTGAACCCAGGAGGCAGAGATTGCAGTGAGCTGAGATTGCACCACTGTACTCCAGACTGGGCGACGAGAGTAAAACTCCATCTAAAAATAATTTAAATAAATAAATAAATAAATAAAAGCAGTTGAGCATATCATAACTAGGAATGCTGAAAACCATATAATGAAAAAATATTATTTTAAAAGTCACAAAAAATACACATTTTATGTAGACAAGAACAATTAAAATGACAAAATCACTCACTTACAGAAGGCCCAATGGAGATCAAAAAACATGGAATGATATGTTCAAACAGGTGAAAGAATAAATAAGAGCTGCCGTTATAGAATTTTAAAGACAGAATAAACACTTTTCAAGTTTCGAGGCAAAACAAAAACATTTTTAAATGAAATAAGATCATTTTTTTTAAACCAGTTGATGTGTCCCTGCAGCTAAAGAAAGATCTTAAGGCTGAGCAGAATAATTCCAGATGGAAATTCATCTGTTCAGCAAAGAATCATATATTTGAATATGTGGAAAATATGACTTTTTAATATATTTTCTTACAATTAAAAAAACAAACCCCTGAAAATTTTCATTTTGCCAAAATTTTGGCAGCTGTCAAATCCAAATAATCCAACATGTCCTCCAAAAGTATATGCATTAGTGGCAAATAAAATTAGTAGTATATCTTTAGCAAAACTAGAAGAAACAGAACATTGAATATTGCTTCATTCTAAAAATGGGTATTAATAATGGCCGATCAATATTTTGTGTTAAATGGAGAACTCTACAAATATTTATTGAGTTTACTTGTTCCGGATCTGAGTTGAAGTCCTGGATATCTTTATTAATTTTCTGTCTCGTTGAGTTTAAATCTCGTTATGGGTCTTACGTATCTGGGTATTAAGATCTCTTATTGTTGCATTTATCCTTTTACCACTGTATCTTTGTTGCTTTGAAATCTATTTTATTAAATGTGGGAATTGCAACTCCTGCTTTTTGTTTATTTATTTATTTTTGCTCTCCATTTGGTTGGTAAATTTTTCTCCAAACCTTTGTTTTGAGTCTTTGTGTATCTTTGGATATACCGTTAGTATACTCAAAAAATAGCAAGTTTACTACATTATAAAAATATTTTAAAAACTGAAAAGTTAGAGCACTGATTACAGAAAAGAGCGCAAAGTTACGGATGGACCACAAGAAGGTAATTTGGAAAAGCAACTGTTAGGAAAAGAAGATGGTAGAAAAAAGAAGTAAAAGGAAAGAGTTCTTTGGAGTTCAAACAGTGAACAAGAACAGAGTAAGAATAAATATTTAAGATCCTGAAAATTAAAAGGAAAAGCAATCCCTACAATTGTCATTTTCTTAGTATTTAGTCAGCAAAGTTAAAAACACGTGTCCACCCAAAACCTGCACATAGATGTTTACAGCATTTTCAGTCATGGTTGTGAAACTTGGAAGCCACCAAGATTTCCTTTGGCAGATGAATTGATAAATAAAGTGTAGTACATCCAGACAATGGAATTATCATTCAGTTTTAGAAGCAAAATGTACTACCAAGGCATTGAAAGACATGGAGTAAACAAATGCATATTACTAGGTGAAAGAAGCCAGTCAGAAAACGGTACATAGTGCATGATTCCAACTATATGACATTAAAAAACAAAATGTAAAACTACTCTGTATGTTATTATAATGGTAGATATGAGTCATTGTAAATATGTTCAAACTTACAGAATGTACAACACCAAGAGGGAACCCTAATGTAAACTTTGGACTTTGGTGACAATGAGATGTCTGTATTAACAAATGTACCACTTTGGTGAAAAATACACAAAAACATTTTGAACAATCTTAGCAACTTTTCTGAAAATCTGAGAGTGTCCCAGAACAAAAATTTTCATTCAGAAATTATTTAAGCACTATGCTTATGATTTTTCACTTTACTATATGTAATATAAAAATACCTTTTTATAAAATGTGATATAGAAACAATTGTGTTATCTTTATACATGAAATTCAAATCCTGATTTATTTTTATTTAATTCAGCAATTCTATGACTTCATTTGCTAAACTGAATTTTTGTACCACACAATTAAATGTTCATCGTCAGAAAAATAAAAATTCAAAATCTTGCAGATGAAAATAAAAATTCAAAATCTCTATGTCTGCAGGAGCTGTGGTATTCTTATCCTTATTTCTTTGTTCAAGTATTATAAGCTCACAGATAACCTATTTTTTTCCCCATGTTTTTGGAACAGTCATTCTAATTTCTCAAGTTTTTCTTTATCTTTCCTTTTGTCTGACTTTTAGTCATAAACTTTGTGATATATATATATATATGTGAAATACAAAAAAGGACTTAATAAAAATCAATGTGTTTTATAAATCGTATGAAGGATAGAAAAAGAATTCATTATTATTAATCACCTCTCTCAATTTTCCACGTTAGGCATATTTTTGATCAAATCCATTAAACAGCTGATAAATCCATTTTATTTTTATCACATTCTCAACAAGAAATAAGTTTTAGATAATATACCTGAAAAAAATATAAATTTTTGTAAACTCAAATAGGATGTTATAACTTTTTCTATTTTTTATTTTATATAGAACATCATCAATTGGATTGAGCAAGTGTGGAAAAAAATTATTTGTGCTATGAATTCACATCAAGATATAGCATTTTGGATTGAAATTATCTGATAAACATTTTATAAATAAGGTTAAAATTAAAATTTGTTTTGAAGAGTGTTTTGGTGGGAAAAGAAACTGTATTACGTATTGAGAACAAGAGCGTGAACCACATACATGATCCCAACTATTCTAAGTTAGTGTTTGATATAAACAAACATTTATAATAAAGTGTGATGATACTTAAGATGGGAGAAGCAGAGGGGTTTCAGATACATAGCAATATGAGTGCTGACGTCATATTTCAGGTGGTAGGATTACAGTATCTTTTCTGAAACAATGTAAACTTATATTGGGTCTTAAACAATGAGTTGAAGTTAACTAGAAAAGGAGGAAAAGTGTTCCATGAGAACTGAATCAAGTGTTTGTAATCTGCAGATGAGTTTAAACCTCCATCAGGAAATCAAAGTAGATCGGTAGGTGGTAGAGTGAGGTGTGGGGGGTTGGTGGGGTGGGTGATAAGTTCCAAACCACAAAGGCTACCAGGTGCTTTATTACATAGGCTTTTGTAAACCAGGGTAAGGCATTTACCACGAGATTTATAAAGGACAATTAAAGTTTTTAAGTGGAGAAGGAAAAGAGAGCCCTCAGAGGATTTTACAGAAATCTAGGTTAAACAAAGAAGTTGGGCAATAAAAGAATAATGGCAAAGGGAAATGTAGGAAATCGCACAGAGTTGAGAGAATACTACAAATTCTAATTCGTAGTACTTAGTGATTGATTAGATATGAGAATGAGGGAGAGAAATAAATTGAGTGGGTCTCAAAATAAACTCCCAGGTGTTTGCTTTCAATCACTAATCACCTTAGAATGTCATTTACTGAGATAAAAAATAAAGACAGAGGTGTGAGTTTTGCATGGCAAACCAAGGGTCCTATTGTGGTAATGCTGTGTGTGATACATGAATATCATATTAGTAAGTAGGTTATTGAATAATCAGGTCTCTTTCTTAAAACAGAAAATAAGGTGAAGATAGACTTTGGGAATCATTCTTCTGGTGATAATGTATGACAGCCCTAGAGTAAGAAATACTGCCTAATACTATATGCAGAATAGGAAAAGTAGAGGCATGCATTCAGTTCCTGTCTAAATCAACATTTTATTTGTTCATCAAGAAAGAGGACATGGATGAGGAGGCTGAAAAAGGTTATGTAGTGAGTGGAAGGAAAATTAGGAAGGTGTAACACCTTATCTCAACGGTAAATAACAAAATATTTCATAGTAAACATAGCGTGGCCATGATAAGCAATGCCCATCTGCTAGGTGGTCAGGTAAGATAAATATATTTTAAAATTCCCTCAAATTTAGTAAAAGAATCCCACTGTTATCAATAAAAGAATTTTTTGATATTGGGGTTTAATCTAGAATTACAGACAATTTAGACGTGAATGAAAACGAATTGACTAAAGACAGGGGGATGTGCAACTATTTTAAGACAATTTTGGTTGTAACATTGTGTGGCCATTTAAGGAAGCCATACAACAGATGAAAATACTTCCTTATGAGAGCTGCATAAGGTCAGTTTATATGCTGGTTTGGTATTAGAGAGGGAAATATTGAAAATAAATTAACAGGAGACAAAGAATTTTCAGATGAGGGGAATTGGAATTTCTTTTCTGATTGATTTACTTAACATTATATTGATTTAAACACCTGAACCAGAGTGTTTCAACCTCAATCCTATTGACCTTTTCGCCAGGTTATTTGTTCTAGGATACTCTTCTGTGCATTATGGAATATTTAACATCATCGCTGACTTCTACCCTGAGATACCAATAGCATCACCTCTCATCATGACAACCAAAAATGTCTGCAAGTATAATAAATATGCCCTAAGTGGGGGCAAAGTCACCCCTATTTAGGAACCACTGGTTTAAGTGAAAGAATATATTGAAAAAAGGAATTCTAACAGTGATTTATATATTTAAAATGTAGTTCTGAATATGTATTACTTTTATTTTATTCAGTGTATAAATGGGAAAGGAAGACATACTCTCATATATATTCAATTTGGTAATGTTTTAATACTCACATTCTAATGAAGAGAAATATTTTTGAAAATTTACATAGTACTTTATTACAGCTTGCAACTCATTTTATAACATTTTGCAGTGTGGATATCCTCTGAGAAACCTAATTTGGGGGTTAGTGTTATCCTCTGAGAAACCTAATTTGGCAGTTAGTGCTCAAGTTATATACAGTAGTTTCCCTTATTTGCATTGTGTCTTTCCATATTTTAGTGACTTACGATTAAAGATTGTCTGAAAATAGGTGAGTACGGTACAGTAAGATATTTTGAGAGAGATAAAAAGAGACCACATTCACATAACGTTTATCACAGTATATTGTTATAATTATTCTATTTTATTATTAGTTATTGGTAGTCTCTTACCCTTCTAATGTATAAATTAAATGTCATCATAGATAATTACATATAAAAACAAACATAGCAATGTATGTGGGGTTTAGTTTTAGACATCAAGTGTGGATCTCAAAATGTATTCCTCAGAGAAAAGAGCTAACTACTGTTTTAATCTTAGGGAAGCAATGGTGTAGGGAATGGGGCTCATCTTCTGGAACTTACTATCATCTAAATAAGTTAGATTATCCAATATAAACTGGAGGAGAAGAGATTATAATTCTTATAAAGTAGTACTTCGGAAGAAGTAAGAAATTCAGGGTGAGTAGGTATATGAATATTTGTAAGTGAAATTTTTCATGAAATATTTACCATGAATTTTGTCAAATGCTGTATCAAAAAATAGATATACTATGATTGAAACACTTATTTTAGAAAACAGACACAAAAATAAAAAAACAATGCATAATTTTCGGCTCATTCGTCTCTTTTTTTAGTAGACGTGTTTAAATGAGGAGTTTTTATTCATTTGGTGGGTAATACATTCTTTTGGCAGTCTTTTAAAGCAGGATAAACTTCTATGAGTCCCTGTATTTGTTTTAAATCCATAAAATAAAATGTAGAGATTTCCAAAGAAAACCAAGTATACTAAAATATAAATGTCAAAATGTTTAAATACGATTTGGTAATGGAAGTGCATCTTACTAAATGCATTCAAAACAAGAATTAGTGGCAAGTTTAATAATAAAATAATTTCAAAGTCGGGATGAGCATATTTGCTATATTGACATATATGATATCCGATATGAAAATAACAGTGATTTCTGTTACTCATAAAGCCAAGGGTTCTGCTACTACCATGATTTTCCCCCTATATTCATAAGTGAAGGAAATACTACAATTTAGTTAGAGGTTGGGCCCATTTTACTTGATACCACTACTGGTGCTCACTGTCCAGGAGTCTGGGGACAGGCCTGCCTTAACTGTCACCACTGCTGCTTGGTCACATTATCTGAGGCATGAGGATGGGCCTTCCTTCCCTACCCAGTGCCACTGCCATACACACTATCCAGGGGCCTGTCCTGCCTGCCACCACTGATACACATGTATGCCACTTAGAAGCATAAGTATGGGCCCACCTCGTGTGCTGCTGGTGCCCACACATAACTCCCAGGGCGCCAGAGCCCGGCCAGCACAATCTCTACTGACACTGCAGGCACCCATTCACTTGCACCATCTGGGGACCTAGGTACTGGCCCACTCGGTCTACAGTCACCACCCCTGCTGCCTGCACACAGTACTCAGGGGGCCAAGGTTTGGTTTGGCATTTATATTGCCACTGTCAATGCCACACATGCAATCTGTGTGTTTGAAACCTGCTCAGCTAGCCTGCTTTTGTCACTGCCAGCACCCAAGCCCACTGTTGGAGACCCAGTGGTTGACTGTTGCCATGTTGGCACCTGAATATACCTCCTGAAGGCAGAGAGCAAGTATACCCAATTTACCGCTTCCAAACTGGTTCCCAATGGCCAGCCTGCCTGGGATCCCTGTCCCCAGCAAAGCCTTGTCATAGACTCTACTACAACTACAGCCTAAGTCACTAAAAATCTAACAAATACCACTGACACTAATTATGGCCAAAGAGATTATACATAGACTACACTACTGTGCCCACCCAGACTCAAAGTCAAATCAGTGTACCCAGCCATCACTATAGATACCTCTACGGGAAAATGTCTTTCCCTATGAATGCCAATTCACATAGTAAGAAGAGTGACTTTTATACCAGATATATGGATATCAATATAAACTACCCAAAAAGATTTTAAATAAACAAAGCAATCCAGAGAAAAGAATCAAAGCTAGAGGCATCAGACTACCTGACATCAAAATACACTGCAAGACTACAGTAACAAAACAGCATGGTATTGGTATAAAACAGACATAAAGATGAATGGAACAGAATAGGGAGCTCAGAAATAAATCCACATATTTACAGCCAATTGATTTTTAACAAAGATTCCAAAAGCATACATCGAGTGGTGGGAACATTTAATATGCAGAAGAGTGAAACTTGTCTCCTCTCACTCCTGAAATACAACAATCAATTCAAGATGGATTAAAGATTTAAATATAAGATCCAAAACTATAAAACTAGTACCAAAAAACAAACAAACAAACAAAACACTAGGAAAACACTTCCAGACATTAGTTTAGGGAAAGGTTTCATGGTTAAGACCTCAAAAGCACAAGGGACTATAATAAAATAGACTAAATAAATAAATAAATAAATAAATAAATAAATAAAATAGACTGTAATAAAAAGGATTATACTAAACTAAAAAAGCTAAGAAAACAATCACCAGAGTGAAGAGACAACCAATTGAATGGGGGAAAATATTTACGAACTACTCATATCACAAGACACTGATACCTAGAATATACAGGGAACTCAAACAACTCAGTACAAACACAAATAATTTCATTAAAAAATGTGCTGACATGAACAGACTTTTTTTCAAAAGAAGACATACACATGTCCAACAGATATATGAAAAAAGTACTCAACAAAGCAGTATAATCATCAGGTATGGAAATCAAAACCACAATAAGATGTTATCTTATCCCAGTTAGAATGACTATTAATAAAAAGACAAAAAAATAAAAGATGACGGTGAGAATGTGTGAAAAGAGAACTTTTACACACTCTTGGTGGGAATGTAGATTAGTACAACTAATATGGAAAACAGTAAGGTGATTTTTCAAAAACTAAAATTAGAATTGCCATTGATTCAGCAATCCCACTACTGGGGATTTAGCCAAAAGAAAACAGATCTGTATATAAAAGGGATACCTGCACTTACATGTTTATTGCGGCACTATTCACAATAGCAAAGATACAGGATAAACCTAAATGCCAAGTGACGAATGGATAAAGAACATTTGGTGTATATACAGTGGAAGAGTATCTGGCCATAAAAAAAAAACATTGAAATGATGTCATTTGTAAAATAAGGTGGAACTGGAGGTCATTATGCTGAGTATACTATGCCAGAAATAGAAAATAAAACACTGCATGTTCTTACTCCTGTGTGGAAGCTCAAAAATTGTTCTCTTGGAGACAGAGAACAGCAATGACAGACAACAGAGACTGGGGAAAGCAGGTGAAGGCAGGAGTGAAAGAGAGCTTGATTACGAAGTACAAACATGCAGTTAGGTAGAAGTGATAAGTCCTAGCATCACTTCTGATGCATGTGATGGATGTCCTAAAAAGCCTGATTTGATCATTATACAATGTATTCATGTATTCAAATATCACATAAATATGTACAATTATTATGTATCAATAAAAAAAAAGAATTTCTACCTTTACCCAGTTACTTTTTGGCAGATTTTATTTATTCTACTTTGTAAGGTCCTAATGTGCTACTCCTTATCTTAATAGCGTTGCTCAAATCTCACTCACAGATCTGTTTCTATGCTATGTTTTCCATTTCAATACAACTCTACTGTTCATCTGAGTGCTCTGCCCACAATCTTGAGGCATTCTCTTTGACCAGTCAAGCTCTATGGCTCAATGATTTTTACTACAATCATGACTTCTCTTCACTAATTGTCACCAGTTCTGACAGAAACTGCTAGTAGTCCTCCATCACATCTCTTTATTTTATATATCGATAGCATTTTGAAGTGGGTATATAAATATTCATAATGAGATTAGATTCTAGAATCCTCAGAGTTTGATCTGAACATGTGATCAAGAGCTATGAAATAGGTTGTGGAAAAAAGTGATGAGCTTCTGGATGTCTATCAAAGAAGCCTTCTCCTCCCTTTTCCTCTTTCCATTTCCTGCATATTGGAAAGTGGACAATGGTGATGGAATAACTTTGGGCAATGCACACAAGAGCAATATATTATCAAAAGAATAGGCAATGGGTGTGGTGGCTCACGCCTATAATCCCAGCATTATGGGAGGCTGAGGCAGGCAGAACACAAGGTCAGGAGTTGGAGACCAGCCTTGCCAACATGGTGAAACCCCGACTCTACTAAAAATACAAAAATTAGCCTGGTGTGGTGACATATGCCTGTAATCCCAGCTACTTGGGAGGCTGAGGCAGGAGAATTGCTTGAACCCGGGAGGCAGAGATTGCAGTGAGCCAAGATCATGCCACTGCACTCCTGCCTGGGTGACAGAGAAAGACCCTGTCTGTGGGGTGGGGAGGCAGGGAGGAAAGAAAAACAAAAAAAGAATAGGCAAGAAGCATTTGATCCTTGTTTAAAAATTTTTAAATTTTTTTATTTTGCTGTCTTAACCCGGCTAGAAGTTGGTCAGTCCTCCCTCTTGAACACAGAACTAACCACTTTCCTTGCTGGGCTATCACACCCACTCTAATTGCCCAGGGCCAAGTACTAGATAGCTAGGGATAGTCTTTATATCTCAGAGATGGCCAAAATTATCCAAATGAGCCAATCACAGGAAGCCCTTGATACTTACCTAATCCCACACCACTTGCCATAAATGACCTGCTCCCTGAGGCTCAAGCTTGCTGTTCCCCTGTCCCCAGGTGTAGCACTTTGTGTGGCCTTGCTTGGTCATCTTCTATTTTTTGGATGTTAAAAGAAAAAAAGAAAAAAAATTGTCTCTCTTCTATCCAAGTGTCATTGTATTATTTCCCACCATCAAAAGATTCTTTAAACCTTATGAATCACTTTGCCACTGTGAAGCCACAATAACTTTCTTAGGCTAGTTTATAATCTAACTGTAATATGCAAAAACAGTGAGCTTCTATGATGTTTTGCTCTTTGGTTGGACAGAGATGAAGATATAAACCTCATGTTGTTACAAATGATAGAAGTCCAGAATTAGTATAATTTATCATTAACTATGTTTGATTATCATTTATCATTAATATGGCCACACTTTGTATCAGAATGGGTGAAATAAAGCATTCAGGTTAGATAAGCAGGTAGATAGGGAAGTGGATGGATGAATGGAAAGTAAAAGAAAGAAAGAGATTACAGAATGTAGACAGAAACATAAATAACAGAGCAGATGTTCTTTGATTTCTAAATGTTTACTTCACTGACTCTTCTGCATTCAAACCAAGCTAAATTCCAGAACAAAATAGTGTCAGGGCAATACACTACTGACAAATATTAGTGATATGTCATTGCCATCTTTATCCCAGCCATCTAGTTGTTATTCTTTGAAGTGCTTGCTATGTTTTGCTCAGTTTTGAGAGATTTTACAAAAATTACTTACTTCATCAATTCTAAAATGCAGATGCAGTGACAGGGATGAAAGCACTATTAGAAAGTGCATGACTATGATTGTATTGAAAGTAAAATAAACTCCACTGATGGAAAAAATGATTAAATGTGCCCATGTGAATGAAACGAATTATTCAGTAGGAAGAATTCTGAAGGACACAGTATAAATAATACAGCCTGTTGAAAGTGCTGTGAGTATGCCATTGCCAGTGATGATTAAGAGAAGTATGTGATAAAAGAAACGCGTAAAACAAGAAAAAAAAAAACACCGTATGGCTAGTCATGAGGCCTGGATTTTCACAGAACAAAAACCACAACAATATCATTGATTGCCCATTAAAAATTGCAAAAAAAGAAATTAACATGGAAAATATTCTCCAGATGGCTCTGGAAGTACAAACTTTGTACAATCTGCACAATTTCTTTGTGCCTTGATGATAAATGCAAATATCATGAGGTGTCCCAAAAACATTACAGAGATTTTCAAAAAGAATATTTTAAAGGAGAAAGATAACCTGTCTCAAAAACTACTAAGTACAGATGAAATTGATGTATTTTGAGAAGAGACAAGGAAATAGATGAATGGATAAAGAAAATATAAGATATGATGAATTATTATTCAGTCAGAAATAGAAGGAAATCATCCAAACTCGAGAACATTCTGCTAAGTGAGATAAATAAGAAATGAAAGGACAAATACTGTACAATATAATTTAAATGTGGAATCTAAGACGTTGAACTCAAAACAAGTAGAAAGTAGAATGGTGGTTTTCATTATAAGATTAAGTTCTGGGATTTAATGTAAAACTATTGTATATTTGAAATTTGTTAAGAGAGCAGATTTTATATGTACATACACACACACACACACACACACCATGATTATAAGCAGTAATAGATGTCGTAATTGACTGTAAGAACAGTACACAAATGTATAGGTACACTGTACATCTTAAATATATGCAATTTTTCTGTCAATAAAATATTTTAAAATAAAAAAGAATGAATGTAGCAAGGCATATATTAGATATTGTTAAAAGTCCTTACAGTGCTATTTTTGGGCACCCAGGGTCCTTTCCTCTGTGCCTCTACCTCCAAAAATATCTCAGCTGATAGATGGGAAGGAGAAGATCTTGCTTAGGAGGTTTTGATCGGCCAAACCTAGAAACAGCCAAATTATTTAGACATATATTTCAATGGCCACAACTCAGGTACAAGACCACATCCCACTGCCAGGAAGGAAGAGAAATGTAATCAAACTGAAGGTCCAAGACTAAAGGAATCAAGTTTTTGTGAAACAACAATCTCGTCTAAATAGGTTCCAACCCTATATTTTAATTTATGTTTGACAATAGAGTTATTAATGAGAATGTTTTTAATGTTCATTTTTATTTGGTTGTTTCATCACTTATTGTTACTACATGGTTTTGAGGGAATGTGTTCTCTTTCTGGGTCCATGAAGCAGGGTAGCTTTAAGGGCAAGAGTTTCCCAGCGCCATGCCCCCGCTCCCATCTCTCTCCATTCGGGAGATTCAACAGTTTATATTTGAATTTCGCGGGCACGGGAAGAAACTAAAAGTCAATCACTCTAGTGGAATCTCTAACAAACTCCTTTCATTGGCCCAGGGTCTTGGAGAGGTCGGGGTTTCTCCAAGGATAAAAGTTCGTGCTGGCCGGGTGCGGTGGCTCACGCCTACAATCCCAGCTTTGGGAGGCCGAGGCGGGTGGATCACTAGGTCAAGAGATTGAGACCATCCTGGTCAACATGGTGAGACCCCGCCTCTACTAAAAAACACAAAAATTAGCTGGGCATGGTGGTGCGTGCCTGTAATCCCAGTTACTCGGGAGGCTGAGGCAGGAGAATTGCTTGAATCCAGGAGGTGGAGGTTGCAGTGAGCTGAGATCGTGCCATTGCACTCCGGCCTGGGTAACAAGAGCGAAACTCCGTTTAAAAAAAAAAAAAAAAAAGTTCGTGCTCCCTCACCTGCGCCGGATTTTCCAGCTCTCTGGAATCCCTTCCCACACGATGGGAGCTCCCGCCGGGATTTTCCCCTCTGGAATCTCCTTCCACACTCTTCGTGGAAGCCTTTCTCTTTTCCTTTCCTTCTCTTTTCTCTACTCCTTTTCCTTCTCTTTTCTCTACCTAAATAAAATCATCTTTCTGCAACACTGTGTTGGGTCCGATATTCACTTTACAAGCATACAGTCCACCTGCAGTGGCCCCACCACTTATTCCTTAAGAGGTTGGAGGCCAAGAACCTATAAGGATCACCGGCATCCAAGAAAAACCTGGTTACATAATGTCTTCTTAAATCATAATGAAAAATATTTTCTTTTTAACATTTATAAGTTTGAGAACTCACTGAGGTTTTGTGTAAGCTATGATAGTGACTAACTTTCATAAATGTTACAGTAATGTGTGGAGAGGAGATATTCTCAGTTTTACAGTTGAAGGTCCAATGTATCAAATATGTTGATTTATTTTTATGTATGTATGTATGTATGTATGTATGTATGTATGTATGTATGTATTTATTCAGTCTCCAGGTCTCACTGTGTCACCAAGGCTGGAGTGCCGCGGTGTGATCATAGCTCACTTCAGCTTTCAAATCCTGGGCTCAAGTGATCCTCCCACCTTAGCCTCCTGAGTAGCAGTGACTATGGATGCATGCCACCATGCCCAGCTAATTTTTTTTTTTTAATGTATACTTTTTGTAGAGACAGTTTCTCATTTTGTTACTCAGGCCAGTCTCAAACTCTTGGCTTCAAGGAATCCTCCCACCTCGACCTCACAAAGTGCTGGATTAAAGATGTGTGCCACCATGCCTGGAATGTTGATCTCATCACTCAAATTCTTTTCATTAAACGTTATCTGTCAATGCTACCGTTGTCCTTTGTATTAAAATATTATAAAAAATTAAATTAATAGGAGATAAAAATGTATTTATATTAATAGCATCATATATTATAATGCTATATTACTAGATATATAATGCTCCTTTAATTCATTGTGGATTGTTTGAAATATTGCTTATATAGTGATAAAAATTATTTATTTATTCTCATATTTAATTCAATGTGTATTTTTCTGTTACCTTGGCTACCCAGATATATTACTTTTTGTATTTGTTTAATACATTTCAATTAATTTTTTATTTTGATTTTATATTGTTACTTTCAAACATTCTACAGCAGCGTGTGTTTATATGCCTCACTTAAGAACCATACAAATTCAACGAAGCTGTATTTTTTGCCTTTCCCTTTTATAGGGCTGTATTATTGGTCATCATTTATTGTTACTGTTTTTGTCTTAATTTACTACATTTTCATTTCATTTTTGCTTGTTTTATTTCATGGTTTGTTAGTTATTTTTATATTTTACTTTTATATTAACTAAAAAGCTTACTTTTGTTTGAATTTATCTCTACTTTTCAAGTGATAATGGTTTTCTTCATTTTTATGTTTCTCATTTTCATATAGAAAAGCAAAATAGACTTCCTATATTATGAGAAATTTGGCAAACTTTTTGGTCCTTTTATTCTCCAGCTTTCTATTCTTTAACATTTTAGTCTTTATCAGTTTATTTGAGTGCACTGAGCCATTCTATTATAGGTATTACTTTTTAACAAAATTACCCTCAGATATGAAAACTACATTTTTTTTCATATTTGCACCATTCTTTTATACTTAAAATTCTCCACTAATATATTTAAATTTACAGGACTAGTTTTAATTTAAAATTTTATTCTAGTATTTATTCCAAAATTTACATTTCGAGTTAACTGCTTTGATTTATTTCTAAGTCAAGTGGACCAATTTGTATGATGGTATTTTTTTTAACCGAGGTATTGATAAATTCAGTTCCCTCCAAAGCCTTAGTAAACTGCTTACCCAAGGTTTCCAGATAGCTGAGTAATGGGAGTGTCAGGATTTGAATCCAAGTCACCGAGTTCCAAAGCTCTTCCAATCACTGCATTGCTGTGTTAACTGCCATTGTTCCCAAGTGGCTTTGTGGTCTTTCTCAAGTACCATTTTTATGTATTTAAATAAAATTGGTTACAAGTATTATTTCACAACATCATTTGGTTGTAGAGCTCATGTATAAAATGCATTTGATTAAAAAAAATTTGGAAAATGACAGAAAACAATATTTTTCTGTTTGATTTTTAGGGAAAAAACAACATCTATGAGTGTAATTCTTCACTTTTACATTCACATTCATTGATTGTTTTTCTATACAATTTAATAATTTGTGAAAAGCTTTCTTTCTTTCCTTTTTTCGGGAGATGGGGTCTGGCCATGTTGCTAAGGCTGGAACGCCGTGTCTATACACAAACATGATCCCACTCTTGATCAGCACAGGAATTTTGACCTGCTCCACTTCACCCCCCTTATGCCCCTTCCAGGAGGTCATCATACTGATGCAAAACATAGTGAAAATACCAAATTGACATTGGGAACTGCAGCCCAGAACTCCTGGGATTAAGGATTTTTCTGCCTCAGCCTCCCAAGTAGCTGGGACTCTAGGCATGCCCCGCAGTGCCCAGTTTTTTCTTTAAACTTATCATTCTTAATGGTGAACTTGCATGTGTCAAGGGTCCTTGTGGATGAAGTGTCCTTTGTTCATCACTTGTTCTAGAGGTGCTCCAGCTTCCCCTCTTGGAAGTCCACTCTTTGGGGATCCTTATCTCCAGCAGGCAGTGCTGACTGTCTGTTAAGACCATTGCTCATCAGATTATCTGGTGTTCTGGCTTACTTAGAAATGTAGATATGGTTAGTTCAGTGATACTGAGTCAGATATAAAAGATTGTATTCTTGTTTCTCTGCCCCCAAGCATGGACTACTTTCAAACAGACTTTCTGAGTCTATAATTTTTGTTATTTTTAAAAAAGTAATTGTACCCTGGGCTGAGTGCAGTGGCTCATGCCTGTAATCTCAGCACTTTGGGAGGCCAAGGTGGGTGGATCACAAGGTCAGGAGTTCACGACTAGCTTGACCAACATGAACATGGTGAAACCCCATCTCTACTAATAAATACAAAAATTAGCAGGGTGTGGTGGCATGTGCATGGAATCCCTGCTACTCAGGAGGCTGAGGCAGGAGAATCTCTTGAACTCGGGAGACAGAGGTTACAGTGAGCTGAGATCATGCCACTGCACTCCAGCCTGGATGACAGAGAGAGACTCAGTCTCAAAATAATAATAGTAATAAAATAATTATCCTTAAATTCAATGCTATTCTAATTTTTATCATTATTAACATAGGTCTTGGGATTATGTGAATAGATGATAGAAAATGGCAAAATTTTGACTTAGAATATAATCCTACAAATTTGGAATAGCTGCTTATATTGATATATTTCTCTGGATGATAGAGGCCCTGAACATTAGGGTTAAGTCACAGACACAGAGAGTAAACTCAATGCAGTTGGTCTTTCCTAACCATGGGTACCACATCCCTGAATTCAACCAACCAGGGATCAAAAATATTCAGAAAAAATGTTGTGACTGGGCCGGGCATGGTGGCTCATGCCTGTAATCCAAGCACTTTGGAAACCAAGGCGGGCGGATCACCTGAGGTTGTGAGTTTAAGACCAGCCTGACCAACATGGTGAAACCCCGTCTTTAAAAAATAATGTTGTGACTGTACTGAACACATACAGACATTTTTTGTCATTATTCCCTAAAGATTCAGTACAATAACTATTTACATACCACTGACATTGTCTTAGTTATTATGAGTAATCTAGAGTTGATTTAAAGTATGCTGGTGGATATGAACAGGTTATATGCAAATACTATGCTATTTTCTATAAGGTGATTGAGCATCTACAGATTTTGGCATCTATAGAGGTGTCCTGAAATCAATTTTCTCATCTATACCAAAGTGCAACTCTGTGTGTGTGTGTGTGTGTGTGTCTCTGTGTGTGTGTGTGTGTGTGTGCAGCCTACATACTGTTTTTATTCTGAAAGCAAAGCTTATGACATGGCAATATGCTTCCTAATTAATCTCTATGAAGAACACAGTAAAAGCTGCCTCTTGCCACCAGCCCCCTCCAGATGGTTCACCTTCTATCCACACATACATCAACCATCAACCATTGTCAACTATCACTGTCCTTTCTAAATTTTTGTTTACCATTTTATTCCTTTGGTTTTGATACTCTTGCATTCTTTGTGCTTTTTTTTTCTTTAGCATTGCCATGGTTAAAAAAAAATTAACAGAAAGTTAGTGATGTCACTTGCATGGTTGAGGCCCTGGATTGTTTTGCAGATGCACGGAATTATTTTAGATTCAGTCCTGTGAGACAGTTTACACTGACAGCTGCAGATTCTGGCACAGTCCATTGAATTGATAAAAGGAGCCACCTCTTTTCTGTGGTTGAAAATTGAAGTTAATTCTAACTTGGGTGTTTTCCATTTAAAAAGCACATTTGCTCCTGTATAATGGAATGGTAGCAACAGCTGATGTACACCTAGACTAAAGCTGCATTATTTCCACAATATGTGAGCAACCTTTCTCATATTTGTTTCACGTAACAGAACACCCTGTAGCACAGAAATCATGTTCATCATTTACTCCTAACGAACAGTGTCAGCAATGTAGTCATCCAGATTAATAGATGTTCTGCTTTACCTTTCAGTTTGCCATCCACATTTGGGAAACGATGTAAATTCTGTAGAATGTTATTCTGTTGATCTTCAAATTCCCTTTTAATTTTTAAAAATGTATTTTTTTTTAGTCTCTAGCAGACTTTTATCTGTACATTTACTTATTTTATCACACTGTAGATATTATAAATGTATAATATGATATTTCTGTGTTAGTTGCTTTAGAAGCTTATAGATTAAATAAATGTTATTTCTGGTCGTCAGGGATTCAGGGATGGTTTTATAAGGCATTAACAAGGAACTTTTAAATTAATGAGAAAGAGAGAATGAAAGAGAGAGACAGAGAAACCCTAAGTGTTCAGTAGTTCTTCTGTGGGAATTTAAGACATAGTAGGTCCAACTAAAAGGAGCAGGAAGTTTATTTTTAGAGATGATCCTCAAATTTACTCCCAGTAGATGGTTGAATTTAAATATGTCGATTTCAAATAAGGAATCTAAACCGAAGATGGCTTTATGGATATAGAAGTACTTTATTTTGCATATTTCACCTTTTGTTATCTATTTCCTTAGTCATTGTATGTCTCATTAGTGATACATATCTAAAACAGACACAGAATTAAAGTTCCTAAGATAAATGAAATAACTTTGCATATATTCTCTTTGTGTAGTTTAAAAAACTATTTTTTTCATGGTGTTCTGTGATTTGGTGTGCACAATAATCACTATATTGTTTGAGAACAGCAAAGTGAAACTTTCATAGCAAGTACCCTTGAAAAATAAGTCATAATCAACCGGTTTATCCTAGATGAATTAAACTTTGTCTTTCTAGTCTGTTTACTAATGAAGACTGATGTGTATTTTGTTGTTATTTTTGTTGTCCTCAGTGTCATCTATAAAAAAATTATCAATAGGCAAATATTTGCAAGTATCCTCTGTCACTTTTTCATCAGTCTGGGCCTAGCTCACAGTTGAAATACAAATGTTAACTATGTCATGTAAAAGTTTCATAGTGATGATTTAAGGGTTAATAATAGTGAAGAGTATAACCAATTATAATTCATTCCCAGAGTAATATGAAAACATTATTAAGTCACTGTTAAAAACAAATCCTTATAAATTCCATTGGAAGAAAAATGTTTTTGATCACATCTTAGGGGAAAACAGACTGCCTCCATTGTAAGCAGTTATATGAAAACAAATTTGAAATATACACACCTTTCTTCTACTGGGACTTTGAATATCTCAACTGAATATTTCGGAAGAAGACACAAGTGTGTTTAAAAAAAATAAGGAACGAATGTATAGCTGTTGGCAGACTAATCAAGGAAAACAGTGCTATGGCATATGTTGTTTTCTCTGCAGAAAAATCCAAATGGGGCTTTCTAATGACTGACACTGAAATTAATTTTATAAGCATTAACATGTGTGGGTGTTTCACACATGCAAGTACAGAACCTTTCTCTTGATGATGAACCAAAGTATATCAAGAGGGACATAGATTGAAATTCAGAGCTATTTACAATCAATTGAGTTTACATCAGCCATGGTTTGATTGGTCTCACATAGTTTATGCATTTTTTTCTTACCAAAACATGTCAGTTAAAACAATGATAGATATTTTTAAACTAAATGAGGCTAAATAATACAATAACAATAATAAAAAAAATACACATCAATCTTCATTAGTAAACAGACTAGAGGAGCAATAGTTGCATATCTGGGATAAACCAGTTGATTATGACTTATTTTTCAAAGGTACTTGCTATAAGAGTTTCACTCAAGTATGAGGTTAAATGCTTGGGAGTTATTTAACCTTGAGAAGAAGGTTATTGTCATTAAAAAATTTGTTTTCTACTGTCCAGGTTTGTGCTTCTTTGAAATGAAAATAAAAATACCTAAGAAAAAACCTCAATAAATTTAAGAAATTAAATATTTGGTCTGGAAAAAGCATCACAAAACCACCTGATAAAGTGAATCACATTTAAAGTGTAACCATTTTAAATGTTTTGTTTTCTGGTAAATAAAAAATAACAGTCAAAAAAATAAATGTAGATACCATTTTCCTAAGCACAAAAATTGAAAATCTGATTTGAGAATTATCATTTGGATCTATGACCAGAAGCATCCATTTATTGAACAAGTATATATTTATAAAAAATTTTATGTGAACAACTGTGCTAGAGATTCAAAGATGCTATCCAAGCCCTCAAAGGTCTTGTAAACTAAAATGTACATAACATTTCAACAGTTGACAGAATTCTTGTCAATAACATTTAAATAAGGTCAACCCCAATACAGGCATAACATTTGTGACTTATAATGTGTACATACTTTGCATCTAACAGTAAAAATTATTATAACCTTTCTTACAATTTATTCTATTAAAATTTCAAAAATGTGATGGAACAACAACAGCAAGAAAGAACCCCAGCATAAGCAGCTTTCGTAAGCAACAGTCTAATATTGACTAGGAAACATCATGGTCTTTTACATCTGAAAATTCTGACAACACGGTATGTCTCTACTATATAACACAGACACAATTCCAATTTGATTTTAGTTTCAGTGCTTTTTTCCAGAGAAGATACTATTTGATGTATTAATCTGTATTTCTCTGATATTTTACACAAACAAAATCATTGTCTATTAGTAAAACTGCTTTTTCTTCTTACTACATATAGATGCATGTAAGTCACTAAATATGGAGCGGTCCAGCCACATACTTGACTTTGCTTGCAGAGCACGCCACACTTTCCTGACAGTGAACATTGATACGCCTACCATTAGCATCTTTTACGATTTAGATAGTCTGATCATTTATCAAATCATCAAATAATGGCTACTTTTTGCTTCACAGGTTTTCCCTCACTTTATCCATTTTCTCCATAAATAACATTTTACTATAAGCAGCAAAAAAGAAACCAGGTCACACTGTCTACATTTTGCTTGGAAGCTTTCTTAGCTAAATCATCACTTACAATTTCTCCCTTCTACATAGCTGTAGGATGTATCCAGATAGGTAAGATACCCTTCACTTTACAGTAAGGATCACTTTTTATACAGTTTCCAATAATATATTCTTAATTTTCTTCTCAACTCACATCAGCAATTACTTAATTGTCTGTATTTCTACCAATAGACTGTGTATGATGATGTAAGTATTCTCTAAGACATTATAGGTTTTTTTTCTACCAGGCTTTCCACCTCCTTCTGAGTTCTCATTAGCACAGTTACTGATGTCTATTTTGTTTTTTTTTGAGACAGCGTATCACTCTGTTATTCAGGCTGGAGTGAAGTTGCAAGATCTCAGCTCACTGCAACCTCTGTCTACTGGGTTCAATCAGTTCTCCTGCTTCAGCCTCCCAAGTAGCTGGGACTACAGGCACATACCACCACACCCAGCTAATTTTTGCATTTTCAGTAGAGACGGGATTTTACCATATTGGCCAGGCTGATCTGGAACTCCTGATTTCAGGTGATCCACGTGCCTCAACCTCCCAAAGGATTACAGGTATGGTTGACCACGCCCAACGTCCATGTTTTTCCTAGCAATTTGTTCAAGGCTCTTTCTATCATGCTCCTTGGAATATCCTGTGCTTCTACCCTTATCTCAATCCTGAAGCCAATTTCAAATTCTTAGATATATATTATAGCAGCATCACATTTTCAAGTACTAAAATCATTATCAGTCTCTAATTACTGCCGTAGAAAATTAGTACAAATTTAGTGGTCTGAAAGAACAAATGTATTATTTTACAGTTCTGGAGATCAGAAATCCTGTAATCTTTGTCAGGGAGGGCTGAATTCCTCCTGGAGGTGAAAGTAGGAAAACAGCCGCCTTTCATTTTTCAGGTTCTAGGGCTTGCCTGCAGCCTTGACTTGTGGTCCTTTTACCCATCTTCAAAGCCAGCATCTCTACATCTTTTATTTTGTCCATCACGTCTCCTTTTCTGACTTTTATTATATCATGTCTTCCTCCTACAAGGACCTTTGTGATGACATTAGATAGCCCAATTAGATAGCACAAGATACCCTCCATGTTTCACAACCCTCAACCTTATTACATCCACACGGTCCCTTTTGGCATGTAAATAACGTATATAGGTTCCAGGGATTCGAATCTGGAATTCAAATTTTGGCAGGACCATTGCTCTGCCTACCACAATCATAATACCATAATTATCAAAATGATAAGAGTAAAAGAGAGAATAAATAAGTGCACATTCATTAAAATTAAGAATTTTTGTTAAGCAAAATACATTACTTAGTAAAAAGCAAGGGCCCAGACTGGGTTAACATGTATTTTTTCTTTTTTTTTTTTTTGAGACAAAGTTTCGCTCTTGTTACCCAGGCTGGAGTGCAATGGTGCCATCTCGGTTCACCACAACCTCCGCCTTCTGGGTTCAGGCAATTCTCCTGCCTCAGCCTCCTGAGTAGCTAGAATTATAGGCACATGCTACCGTGCCCAGCTAATGTTTTGTATTTTTAGTAGAGACGGGGTTTCACCATGTTGTTGACCAGGATGGTCTCGATCTCTTGACCTCGTGATCCACCCGCCTTGGCCTCCCAAAGTGCTGGGATTACAGGCATGAGCCACCGCACCCGGAAACATATATTTTCAATACATACACTTGATAAAAGACCCATGTCCATAATATATAAAGCTTTCAAACTAAGAAACTATGATTTTTAAAAATGAGAAGATTTATGGACAGATGTTACACAAAATATATTCTTAAATCAGAAATAATCAAATATAATACAGCTCAACATCATTAGGCATCGAGAGAATGCAAATTCTGTATTTATGTAACATATAGCCACAAGCCTGGCTAAAATGTAATGACTTAAAAGTCAATACAGTTCTTCACATGTAACCCAGAACTTAAAGTATAATTTAAAAAATCCAAAAAAGTCAATAAAAAACCTGTGACTTCCATATTTTGAAGTTTTGTTCAATATGGATTTTTCATTGTTTACTTTTTAACAATAATACAATAAAATATTTTTTGTCTTGATTATTGAAGTTTTTGGATCAACTCACGTACTTCATCAGCCTCACCCTAATCCTAGCCCTGATTTAAAGTACAAAAACAGAAAAAAACAAAATGCAAAAAAGCAACCAAGAGTTATAGAGGTCAGAATACTGATTCCGTTTGAGAAGATGGTATCGCTTAGGAAGAAGCATCAAGCAGTCTTTGTGTGCTGGAAATTATACTATTTGGTTGGTGTTGGGAGTTCTGTAACTATGCAAAAATTAATCAAACTGTATGATCTATACGCTATACTGTGTATAATTCATACCTCTAAATAGGTAAAAAGAAAGTAAATTGCCAAATATTTCATATATCAGAAACTAAGTATACTAAAAAGTTCTCTCACAATGTGCCTATCTTCATAATCACTTTCTTATTTTCATTTCCCCACCTTTTTATTTCATTTTAACAAACATTTATTTCTTGCCTACTAGGCGTAAGTGGATGATACAAAATCAAATTTCACAATGGAAATGCACTAATCCAAACATCAAACTATTGGAAAGAAAGATGAGTAGTCATTCATTCTGATTTTTAAGAATTTTTCAAGACCACATTCCCCGTTTGTTTTGTAGCCTTGTGAAATTTTTAAGGCTTTTTTTCACTCCTCCTCCCTCCAAAATTTGTAAGATTTTGACTCAATGTTTACAAGTTTTCTTTTTTTTCTTCAGAGAAATGTGAGGACATGAAGTAAGATCCCAGAGTTTCCCAGGAAACTCTTGCTAGCTTCCATGGCTTGCCCACATATGCACATTGCAAGCCTAGTTGGTGAGGTTTGTGATTAATAACGCAGTAAAGATTAATGGACTTAGTAATTATTGGGTCACAATCTTAATTTGCTATAACCATTAAAAGGGACCAAGTTGTCCCCAGTCTGTACAACAAAACTATTTACCCATCTTATACCTTTCAGTAATTTAATAAAATGTGCTCTGCTTCTTGTATGAGTGTAAAAGTTTCATTTTAGCTTTCGGTTACACTGAGACTGCGTAGTTTGGTAATTTTACTTCTGTAGAGGGTACTGTCTGGCAGACTACAGAGCTTGTATGGACTCTGCAGTTTGTTTCTTGTTATCTGCTTTTTGCAAGACCATCAAAACCAAATTTCAAATTCCCTCATGATGAAAACTAACTTTAATGTTCTTGCTTTACTGTATTCTTGATCCTTTATAGTTCTTTGTCTCTGAAAAGTTCTTACTTTAACGCTTTTCCAACGCATTTAAAGGTATTTTAAAAAATGTATCCAATTGTTATGAAGTTATGTCTACCTAAAATTTATATGTTGAAGTGCCAGCCTCAAGTACTATAAAACATGACTGGACTTGGAGGCAGGGACTTTAGTAAGACAACTTGGAAAAAATGAGTTTATATGGGCCAATAAACAATATGACTGTTGTTTTTATCAGAAAAAAAAAAGAGACACCAGGGTTGCACATGCACAGAGGAAAAACCATGTGAAGGCCCAGCGGCCATCTGCAAGCCAAAGAGGAAGATCTCAGGAGAAACCCACATGCTAGTACTTTGATCTGGGACTCACAGCCTCCATCACCATGAGAAATTACATTTCTGTTGTTTAAACTACCCAAATCTATGGTGTTTTGTTACGGTAGCCTTAACTAAATAATACACATTATTTATAGTCATTTTGAAAGTAAAGTCATGTTTTGAGCAACTTAGTGTGCAATTTATGGAGCTTCCACTTTGAAAAAATATGTTCAGTGCCTAAGTTTTACACTGTGATTGTGCTGAGAAAGAAAGCGATGGATACTCTACAGCATGATAGGGAGAGAAAGGAAAATATTATCCATTGACCACTGCATGGAAATGTGTGCCGATGTTCATTGGTACAGTTGAAGAGTGTAGCCCACTACCCACTGCCACTGTCATGTAATAAATAAAAATAGATTAACATTTCCCATAGTAGACAGAGACAGTCAGAAGGTGATGGCAGGCTCCATTGATTCGACATTCTAACTCTTCTTGGGCTTACACAGTATTTTTCTAATACAGTCATATTATAATTGGAGAAAAGAAAGAAATTTAATTATATTGAAAGTTTAGGGTTTTTGTTTCTGCCATGCTATAACAGTCAACAGAGAGCATGGCCACCACTGTTCCAAACTAAAAAGATAGAAAACGTCTATCGCTGACTCTGTGTTCCTCAGAGTGATCCAAATCATGAAAAATAAACATATTTTAAAAACCACAAACATGCATTTAATAAAAAAAGGTTACAAGAATAGCTGTTGATTGCCTGTCAATCAAATGGCAAGCAACAAGTAAGATGCAAGAAAGTAAATTCAAATTTAAGTGTTGGTTTCAGTTATATAAGATTAGTGTGAGCAACTGAAAAGTGATATTTTAATTTTCAGTTGATTAAATGCCTGTAAATAAAATAGCACATCAAGCTTTATTTATTACAGCCTCAGAAATAATTTTTTTGTTTAAATTTTCAGGTTTTAACTGTGAGATTAGTTGCAAATGTTTGGTTTCATAGAAACATTTTAACCAGAGTCTGCCTTCCAAAGACCAATTAATGTAATTTTTGTTTGTAGATGAATTTTCTTTAGACAAAAAAACCCAAAACTGAACATCTTATTTTGTATCCAATTTAGCTATCTAGCTAATTCTGTATTATTCTATATAGTTTTGCAACACTTTCAATTCATACAGAAGCAAAACATATAAATGTGCACAATATTTCTATATAAAGCTATGAAACCAAAAGTATTTTGAAAATATCTAAAGTGAAGTTTTTTTTTCTTGAATTTGCAGAAAAACAGCTGTATATGTACAGTCATGCATCAGTCACAGTGAGGATGTGTTTTGAGAAACGCATTGCTAGGTTATATTGTCATCCTATGAACATCTCAGAGGCTACATACACAAACCTAGGTTGTATAGAATACTACATGCCTGGGTTATGTGGTATATAATCTATGGTTCCTAGATTACAAACCTGTACAGTAGGTTTCTTTCTTCTATCAATATTTCAGTTGCAATGCAATATAATATGTCCCTGAAAAACTATATGCTTCTCAAAATGAGTCAGAGGTGAGAAAGAAAATACAGCATCAGATTAATAGAAATGGATGTGGTCATGTAATCAAAGCAGTTACAATAATAACTTAAAAATTCCCTAACAAAAACTAAGCAAATACATATTTTAAAGTTGGAATGAAGACAGCTATTTTTTTTGGTAAATGTAGAAGTTCATCTTAAAATTGTCAGTAAAGATAGTTTGATGGAAATGGGTCCAAGGAAGTATTGAGGTAGGAGAGTATAACACAATACACCAAGATCTCCAGTTCCCTATGAGAAGTACTTTCAGTACAGACCAGATGCCAAACTGAGTGAAGAGGAAGAAAGTAGGCCGAAGGAGTATCATGTACAACTTTGCATTTCTCTGTTGTGTTTTTCATCATTAATATACTGGGCAGCTGGTTGCTATCAGTAAGTGTTTCAAAATATCAACATGCCATGAAATAAAAAAAGATTCAGCATATTTCCTGCACTATATTAACATCACTCCCTATTCACCATGTGTATAGGAGAGAATTTGCATAAAAAAACACTTTTTAGCATAACAGAATGCAAAACCTCTCAGAATGTAGCAGAGTAACAATCAGCATGCTGCTAACATTGTATTTTCAATGCTTCTCCTAGCTACAGGCACTGTGAAGACTGTCTTCCGAATTATTGCAAGAAACAGTTCTACCAATTGCACAACAAGGGTATCTATTTCCCAAGCCTTTGAGAAATATTTCTTTGTCACCTGTTGTGTGAGGTGGTAAGCACTTCTGATAATAATTTCTATGTTGGAAAAAATAACACAGACATTATAACCAAGTCCAAACTTTCAGTGGATTAACATTTAGATATGATTTCATTATTCTTTTAAAATTTCAAAGTAAATGTTTTAGATGAATATGAGGGTAAATAAATTCTGCTTTTCAAATTTATGTAGCGAGCCAGGCTGAAGGAAGCCTTTGTCAGCTTAGTACATCATTTTCAACGTTGACTTGGTATAAATATTCACCTTCCAGAAGGACCAGACAAAATGCAAAAGGAACATATTTTTAACCACTTTAGCCTCAAAGTGAATGTTCATCTTTTTCATTCACATGCCATTAGCAAGAAGTGGTCATGTAATCCTATTCACATTGAAATACAGCTAGGAGGTGCAGTCTCTTGCAGGATAGCTACTTCCCAAACCACATTTATATATAATGAAGCAAGGTAAGCCTTTCCTCTTGTATCTTTTTTTTTTTAAACAAAATCAACGGACTCTCCTGCAATCATCTTTGATACCCGCACTATTATCTCAGCACTATTCACAATAGCAAAGATATGTAATCAATGTAAGTGTCCATCAATGGAGAATTGGAATTTTTAAAATCTGGTATATATATATACACAGTGGAAAGCTATTCAGCGATAAAAAGAATGAAATCACTTTTTGCGGAAACATGGATGAATTGGAGTTCATTATTTTAAGTGAAACAACTGAAACATATCAAATACTGTGTGTTCTCATTTATTAATGGGAGCTAAATGATATGTACACATGAACATAGGAAGTGGAATAATAGACGTTGGAGACTCAGAAAAACAGGAGGATGGGAGGGAGGCCAGGGAAGAGAAATCACCCATTGGATACAATGTACACTATTTGGTGACTCTTACACTAAAAACACAGATGACACCACTATGTAAGAATAGCCTTGTAAATAAAAACTGTGCTTGTACCACCAAATCTATAAAAACTAAAAACAAACAAACAAAATACATATAGAAAACTCTACAAAATTTAACATCTATTTATGATAAAATCTGCCATCAACATGGAAATAGAGATAGAAGATTCCTTAGTCAAATAAGTGGCATCTATTCACAATCTACACCTAACAATTGGGTCCCAGCATACTGGAACAATTAGATGTCCAGGTGTGAAAATATGAACTGGAGCACATGAGTCACATCATATTAACATTAACTAAAAATGGATGATGTAATTAAATATAAAATGTAAAGCTATAACAAAAATAGACAGGGCTGGGCACAGTGGCTGACACCTGTAATCCCAGCACTTTGAGAAGCCGAGTCTGAAGGATGGTTTAAAGAAAGGAATTCTGGACCAGCCTGGACAAAATAGCGAGACCTCATCATTACTAAAAATTAAAAAAAAAAAAAAAAAGCTGAGTGCAATGGTGCACACCTGTAGTCTCAGCTTCTCGGGAGGCCGAGGTGAGAGGATTTCTTGAGCTCAGGTGTTCAAGGCTGCAGTGAACTATGACTATAACACCACATCCCCACCTGGCATAAGAGTGAGACCCTGACTGTCTCTAAAATATGTGGGGGGTGTGTGTGTGTGTGTGTGTGTGAACATCTGCGTGATCTTTGGTTTAACATTCAGTTTTTACAATATGCATTAAAAATAATAATCTGTAAGGTTATTTATCAATAAAGTGATAAATTGGCCTTCATCAAAAGCAAAACTTTCATTCTGAGGAAGACAGTATTAAGAGAATAAAAAGACAAGACCCAGATTAGGAAAAATTATTTTTCCATTACGTATCTGAAAAAGGACTTAGATCCAAAATATATGAGATACTCTGAAAACCAGGGCCGGGCGCGGTGGCTCACGCCTGTAATCCCAGCACTTTGGGAGGCCGAGGCGGGTGGATCACAAGGTCAAGAGATTGAGACCATCCAGGTCAACATGGTGAAACCCCGTCTCTACTAAAAATACAAAAAATTTGCTGGGCGTGGTGGCGCGTGCCTGTAAACCCAGCTGCTCAGTAGGCTGAGGCAGGAGAATTGCCTGAACCCAGGAGGCAGAGGTTGCGGTGAGCCGAGATCGCGCCATTGCACTCCAGCCTGGGTAACAGGAGCGAAACTCCGTCTCAAAAAAAGAAATACCCTGAAAACCCAATATGTAAGAAAACAAGCAACCCAATTAAACAAATGAGCAAAAGACTTCAACAAAAAAATTTCTCAAAGAAGTTATATGGATAATGAATTCACACATGAAAAAAGATACTCAATATTATTTTCTATCGGGGCAATCCAAATTAAAAGCACAAAAATGTACTCCTGCTCACCAGCCAGAGTGGCTAAAATTCAGGTAAATAACCATAACCAATCTCAGTAAGGATATGGAACTGGAACACTCATTCACCATGGATGGAAATTCAAAATGCTACAGTCCATTTACAAGACAGTTCGGCATTTTCTCATAATGGAAATATAAATAGGCATAGAATACAGTAATCTTACTCCCAGGTATTTACCAAGTGAATTAAAAATGTATGTTTATGCCAAAATGTGTGCATGGATTTGTGAAACGGGTTGACTTATTGCCAATCACAATAAAGAACTTTCACTGCATTGAGGATAACAAAGTGCATCATCTGCTAACTACCAGGAAAAAGAGTCCATACACTCCATCCCAGTGCGCCTTGAGCTGTACTTTCACTATTTGCCTGAGTCTGGTGATACAGAACACTCACACACATCACAGATTACATAAAGCGGGTTTATTACTTACAGATAAGCAGCAAGGGACAGCGGAAGCCTCAGATTCATAACAAGCCAGTCTCTTAAGGCTCAAGAAAGCTGGCCACAGAGGATGGAATTTTGTTTGATCATGCCCCACTTGCACTGCAGCTGAGAAACCCCAAAACCAGTCCACTCTGGGTTTTATGCCCTGGGGGGAAATAGGAATCTCTAGAATAAAGCATTGTAGAACATTTTGCTCTAGGAGGGGCAATAGCAATGTCTGGGCTGGCCTGGGCAGTTCTCTATCTCAAGAAGTTCCATTCTCTAAGAGTGACAGAACCAAAGCCTGGGCTATTTTGGAAAGGTTTCTTGTTTGTTTGTTTTTGTTGTTGTTGTTCTTATTGTGGTTTTCCTATCTTGGGATGTTGCCTTCTGCAATTATTTTGAGAACTATGGACAGAAAAGGGGAAAAATCTGGGTCAGCAAAGGCCATCCAAGGACCATCCTGCAGGGTGTTGAGGCCTTTACTCATAATCACAAAAAAACTAGAAGCAACCAGGATATCCTTCACCTTAGAAATGAACAACCTGCAATATATCCATGCATTAGAATACTATGTACCTATAACTGGAAATTAATTCGTGATGCAAACAATGACATAGACAAATCTTAAACGTATTTTACTGAGGGGAAGAAGTCAGGACCAAAAAGTTATATATTATATGATTTCATTCATAGTACGTTACGGAAAAGGCAGAAATCTAGGAATAAAAAACAAGTCTGTGGTTTTCAGTAGTTGGGTATGGGGAATGGTTGACCACAAAGGATGAAAAAACCTTTTTAAGATGGAGGCACTGTTGTGCAGTGCTGGGATGGTGGATACATGACTGTGTTCATTTGTGAAAACCCGCTGATTTTTACATAAAAAAGAGGAGATTTTCATGTGTGCAAGCCCAAAACCCAAACTAAATACCCAAACAAACCACAATCATGTGTGCACAGAAACTCAACCAGAAGGTTGAGGGATAATACAAATTCTTTTATAAATATATCACATAGGAAGACTAAAGAGTGGAAGGTAAAGGACCCAAATAACTATGGAAAATGATGTTTTCACTACAACCCATAACGCTAATGACAAACGAACTGAACATAAGTGCTGTACTCTAGTTAATTTTTTTCTCATAGAGATATAAGTTATGAATTTTAAAACTTCTTTAAATGAATATAGAACTTAAACAAATAAATAAATGGATGGTAGATTGCAGGAGCCAGGATTCTCACTATCAGAGAAGAAAGATATTATCAATAAGGGAAGGCTGGAATAATCCCCATCATAATGAATTTAAGTTGGAGCCATCAGTATGAGTTCACATTTAGCTCAATAGTAGTATACGTGTATAAGTTATGATTGTCTTGGTTTTTTTTTTTTTTTTTTTTTTTTTTGCTGCTATAACGAAATACTTGAGACTGGGTAATATATAAGGACAGGCATTTATTTTCTCACAGTTCTGGAAACTGGAAGTCCAAGATCAAAAAGCTCTCATCAGGCAAAGGCCTCATGTGGGTCCCCACGGCCTAATTAACTCTTATAGGGCCTCTTAATACTTATCTTAAGGGTCGGAATCGGGAGGTCCAAGGCTGATGGTTGAGAACAAAAAATGACATTCTTGTGAACTAAATATTGAAGTTAAAAATGAGAAACACTGTTAAAAATCTAGAACAATATTTGCAATCATTCTGTAAAACAGAGAAAAATAAAATAATTATATTATAAACAAAGCTTCCAAATCATTAAACACTTCTTTTTCCAATCTGTCTAAAGATATGATAGACAATTTACTTGGGAATAAACAAAAATATCAAGCATTTAAATGATTTCAGTCTCATTTCAAATAAGCTTAATTCATGACAAAATAATATTGTGTATAGATTGGCAGAAATCTAAAGAATAATACTGCCCCTTCACGGTTTGGGGAGAAATATATGAGAAATTTTGTTGCTGTAGAAAATAATTGGTACTTTTTTTTTTCTTTTTCTTCAGCTTTATTAAGGTATAGGTAGCAAATAAACACTATTTATCTAAGATATGCAACCTGATATTTTGACAGACATATATGTTGTGAAATGGTTACCATATCAAGCTAATTAACATATTCATTATCTCACATAATTACTTTTCTTTGTGAGAATGTGGAGATTTGATATCTTAGAAAATATTAAGATTACAATACGATGCTGTTAACTATGGTTGTCCCCCTTTATCCACTGGTGATATAGTCCAAGACACTCAGTCTATGCCTTAAACCATGGATAGTACTGAATCCCAACAATGACAGGTTTCTTCATATATATATGTGTGTGTGTGTATATATATATATATATGTGTGTGTGTGTGTGTGTATATATATATATGTATATATGTGTGTGTGTGTATATATATATATATACACATACACACCTATGATAAACTTTAACTTATAAATTAGGGATGCTATGACATTAAACATAATATAATCATAAAATAGAACAATTATAAAAATGCTATAATAAAAGTTATGTGAATGTTGTCTATCTCTTTCTCAAAATTCTCTGTTATTTTCGCACTGTACTCACGTATTTTTTGACTGCAGTTGACTCCAGCTAACAAACTGCAGAAAGCAAAAACCATGGCTAAGAAAAGACCACTGTGTAGTCACCAGGCTGTACACTCAGTATCCAAATTTATTCATCTTATAATTGAAAGTTGGTACCTGTGACCAGCATCTCCCCTTTTTCCAAATCCTCCCCAAGCTGTGGTAACCACCCTTCTACTCTCTGTTAGTATGTGTTGCAATGTTTTACGCTCCACAAATAAGGGAGATAATTCAGCATTTGTTTTCCGTGTTTGGCTTATTTCACTTAGCTTAGTGATCTCCAGGTTCATCCACGCTATCACAAATGGCAAGATTTCCTTCTTTTTTAAGGCCAAATAACATTCCATTGTATTGTGAAAAGAAATTTATCATCCCAGACCTGCTCTAAATCTCTGTCCTGGCTCAGGAATGTGAGTTGGTGCAAAGGCAGCTTTGGTAGCTAGGACTGCATGTTGCAATATCCGATAAATAGACATCTGTAACCCCAGGGTCAATAAACAAAAGCTGGCCCTTTGCCTATGCAATTAAGGTAGCTTAAATATTTCATTGACAAGTACCGGTTGTAACCTTGTTTACTGAATATAGAACAAGGCAGAATGAAATCAGTTTTCCTCCCACCAGACCCTAAGATGCATATACAATTATTAATCGTTTTTCTCCTACCCACCCAACCACATATTTGTTCCACGTATAATATCACTGGACACCAATCACATTTGCAAAAATGTAACCAGTGCTTTGCTGCCCATCCTCTGTATCGTGTGTTGTACTTATCCCTTTGCTAAAAGCAAAACAACAAAAACAAAAATCTTATAAATTTTGTGCTTCCTGTAATTGACCTTGAAACTCAGGTCACAGGCTACTGTAATCCTGGCTTCCTGGGTGCACATCCTCAAGCTCACTAATATAGGGTCCAGCCCTACTGGGTCTACGGGTGCCCAGACGAGAGACTGTAGAAATAAACATACAAGACACTGAGATAAAAAGAAAAAAAGGTTTGAGGCCAGGGGTCCACTACCATCTAGCACGTGGAGTCCGGTAGTGGCCCCGAGTGCCTGGACATTCTGATTTTATTGGGTACAAAGTAGGGGGTAGGGAGAATAGGGTGAGTTCAAGTAAATCACGTGTCTAAGGAACAAAGGGGCCGAGGCTTGCAAGTAGTGGAAGCAGCGGGCAGCGAGATGCGTCAGCACTTTATGTTATGCTTGCCAAGTAAGAACAAAGGGTTCAAGAATTATGCTGCTTCTAACTATCTTCAGAAGAGGAATCAGGTGCAGAAGTAGGGAGTGAAAGCAGACACCGAATGTGGCCAGTATGGCAGCACCACGTAGAGACAATTAAACCCGCGGTAGCTGCTGGTTGGGCTGATTGATACCAGTCTTTCCACAGGAGCACAGGGAGTGGAGTGTTCTCCAGCTCATCCAAGGACAGGACATGTTCCCTTCCAAGGTCTGCTGAGTGCTTCCCCGGTAGCGCCAGTGCGGGTGCCTCTCCAAGCACTGGCGCCACCGCAGAGATTTTAGATGCCTTCCAGCAACCCTTACGCGGGTGTGACATAGGGCTTGGTTTCGGCATTCAACAGCTTATCTCTGCTGATCGCCACCAGTTGATGTTCCACAGGTATTAATGCTCTTGCGTTGTGGCCACAGTCCAGTGTCCCTTATCAATCCCTGACCACAGCAACCTGAAGTTCCTAAATAATTATGCATAAAGTACAAGAAGGCTTTAGTCAAGGCTTAATATTCAGTAGACTAATATCTAATCAGTCATGATACTTAATATTCAATAAGACTAATATCTAATCACTCATAAAACTTATTCCTAACTAGATCCTTCCTACTATATTTTATTTATTAGACAGGAACTGGCTGAGGCTTCAGTCTCCTGCCCTCCGGCATGTATGAGACTTTCTTCCCACAACTAGGTTGAGATTCCTGTCTCAGACTCTGATTTGGGTTGATGTTACAAACACATCACATTTTCTTTTTCCATTTTCTGTCAACAGACACTTAGATTGTTCCCATACCTTGGCTATTGTAACACAGCCATGAACATGGGGATGCAGATATCTCTCTCTCTTTTTTTTTTTTTTCGAGAAGGAGTTTTGCTCTTGTTACCCAGGCTGGAGTACAATGGCTCCATCTTGGCTCACCACAACCTCCGCCTCCTGGGTTCAGGCAATTCTCCTACCTCAGCCTCCTGAGTAGCTGGGATTACAGGCACGCACCACCATGCCCAGCTAATTTTTTGTATTTCTAGTACAGATGGGGTTTCACCGTGTTGACCAGGATGGTCTCGATCTCTTGACCTAGTGATTCACCCGCCTCGGCCCCCCAAAGTGCTGGGATTACAGGCTTGAACCACTGCGCCGGGCCCAGATATCTCTTTAAGACAGCAATTCAATATACTTTGGATATATACCCAAAGTAGGATTACTGAATTGCATGGTAATTCTATTTTTAAGTTTTATGAGGCCGGGCGCGGTGGCTCACGCCTGTAATCCCAGCACTTTGGGAGGCCGAGGCGGGTGGATCACGAGGTCAAGAGATTGAGACTATCCTGGTCAACACGGTGAAATCCCATCTCTACTAAAAATACAAAAAATTAGCTGGGCATGGTGGCGCGTGTCTGTAATCCCAGCTACTCGGGAGGCTGAGGCAGGAGAATTGCCTGAACCCAGGAGGCGGAGGTTGAGGTGAGCCGAGATCGCGCCACGGCACTCCAGCCTGGGTAACGAGAGAGAAACTCCATCTCAAAAATAAATAAATAAATAAATAAATAAAAATTTTAAAGATAAATAAATAAATAAAAATAAAACTAAAAAATAAGTTTAGTATGAACCTCCGTATTGTTTTTCATAACGTGTATAGCAATTGGCATTTCCATCAACAATATAAGGGTTTCTTTTTCTCATCTTCTCTGATTCTTGTTATCTTTTGACTTTTTTTAATAGTAGCATTACAAACTTTCTTAAATGGGAGGATGGGAGGAGCATTAGGGTGAAAATAATTGCCTATAGGGTACGATGCTCACTATTTGGGTGATAAGCTCACTAGAAACCCAGACGTCACCATTATGCAATATTTCCATGTAACAAACCTGGACATATACCTCCTAAATCTAAAATAAAAAATAAAAACAAAGAAAATTTAGAAGCAGATACCAAAAACCATTGAAAACATAAAATAATGAATACATTTAACCTAGCAACTGAGGATAAGGAAACTATTGGAAAATTCTAGGCAAAAAACAATTGCGTATGTGAATTATATTGATTAGGCTAGGTTATATGCAGTCTTTATATATATATATATATATATATATTTTATTGCACTTTAGGTTCTGGGGTACATGAGCAGATCATGCAAGAATGTTGTGTCAGTTTGCTGAGAATGATGGTTTCCAGATTCATCCATGTCCCTACTAAGGACACAAACTAATTGTTTTTTATGGCTACATAGTATTCCATGGTGTATATGTACCACATTTTCCTTGTCCAGTCTATCATTAATGGGCATTTGGGTTGGTTCCAGATCTTTGCTATTGTAAACAGTGCTGCAATGAACATTTGTATGCATGTGTCCTTATAGTAGAACGATTTACAATCCTTTGGATATATACCCGGTAATGGGATTGCTGGGTCAAATGGAATTTCTATGTCTAGGTCCTTGAGGAATTGCCACACTGTCTTCCACAATGGTTGAACTAATTTACACTCCCACCAACAGTGTAAAATTGTTCCTATTTCTTCACATCCTCTAGTCATTACGAGAGTGGTTGATATGAATGAATGGTTTGATTCTTTCACTTGCTCCATGAAGATTGCTTTTGTCCTAAAATTTTTGCTAGCTTATTGTAAGCTTTAGTAGTCTTAGAAAGATCTGTTATAAAGTGCAGTAAGTGTAGCAAATGCTGATGACTGTATACTTCTTTTTTAACTTTTGTTTTAGGTTTGGGGGCGTATGTCAAGTTTTGTTACGTAAGTAAACGTGTCATGGGGGAATTGATGAACATATTATTTCATCTCCCAAGTATTAAGTCCAGTACTCAATAGTTATCTTTTCTGCTCCTTTCCTTCCCATGACCCTCCATCCTCAAGTAGACCCCAGTGTCTCTTGCTTCCTTGTGTTCTTATCATTTAGCTCCCACTTATAAATGAAAATATGTGATGTTAGGTTTTATATTCTTATATTAGTTTGCTAAGGATGATAGTCTCCAGTTCTGTCGACATTCCCACAAAAGACATGATCTCATTCGTTTCTAAGGCTGCATAATATTCCATGTGGTATATGCACCACATTTTCTTTATCCAATCTGTCACTGACGAGCATTTAGGTTGATGCCATGTCTTTGCTATCATGAATATTGCTGCAATGAACATTTGTGTGCATGTGTTTTTATGGTAGAATGCTTTGTATTTTCTGAGTATATACCTGGTAATAAGATTCCTGGGTTGAATGCAGTTTTGCTCTTCGCTCTTTTAGGAATCACCATACTTCTTTGCACAATGGTTGAACTAATTTAGACTCCCACCAACAGTGTATAAGTGTTCCCATTTCTCTGCAACCTGACTAGCATCTGATATCTCTGTGACTTTTAAATAATAGCCATTCTCACTGGTGTGTGATAGTATCTCATTATAGTTTTGATTTTCAACTCTCTAAAGATCAGTAATACTGATATTTTTTTCATAGGCTTGTTGGCTGCATGTATGTATTGTTTTGAGAAGTGTTTGTTCGTGTCCTTTGCCCACTTTTTAATGGGGTTGATTTTCTATTGTAAATTTAAGTTCCTTACACACATTGAATATTAGAGCTTTCTCAGATGCATAGTTTGCAAATATTTGCTCCCATTCTGTAGATCATTGACTCTGTTGACAGCTTCTTTTGCTGTGCCAAAGCTCTTCAGTTTAATTAGATCCCACTTGTCAATTTTTGCTTTTGTTGTAATTGCTTATAGTGTCTTTGTTATGAAATTTTTGCCAGTTTCTACGTCCAGGAAGGTTTTGCCTAGGTTCTTTTCCACGGTTTTTATAGTTTGAGGTTTTACATGTAATTATTTAATCTGTTGTGAGTTGATTTTTGTGCATGGTATAATGAAGGGGTCCCCTTCAATCTTCTGCGTGTAGTTAGCCAGTTATCCCAGCAGCACTGTTTGATAGGGAGTCTTTTCTCCATTGCTTCTTTATGTCATCTTGGTTGAAGGTCAGATGATTGTAGATGTGTGGCCTTACTTCTGGACTATATTGTTCCATTGGTCTATGTGCCTGTTGCACAGGACTAGAAAAAACTATTTTAAAATTTGCATGAAACCAACAACAAGCCAAAACAGCCAAGGCAATCCTGATCAAAAAGAACAAAGCTGGAGGCATCACATTACCTAACTTCAAACTATACTACAAGGTTACAGTAACCAAAACAGCATGATACTGAGACACATATACTTCTTTTGGTTAACAGCATGTATTAATTCCCTACAGCTATCATGCACCCTAATGCCGTTTTGAAAGCCACCTCCATGTTTTTAAGTATGTTATAGTAGCATTCCACTTCCTGTTACCAAAAGCTATGTGAAAGTCTGATGGCTACTGTAAAAAATTATCACAGATTGGTGGCTTAAAAACAACAGAAATCTATTCTTTCACATTTCTGGAGGCCAGACTGAAAAATCAAGGAGTTGTAGGTCTGTACTCTTTCTGGAGTACCTAGGGGAGAACCCATCCCTTGCCTCTTCTAGCTTCTAGTAGCTACTAGCCTTCCTGGGTTTATTGCCTTATCCTTGCAATCTCCGCCTTTATCTTCACATCACTTTTACTTAGGTATGTGTGTACTAGTACCAAAATTTCCTGTGTTTCTCTCGTGTTAGACTACACATGATCGAATTTAGGACCCATACTGATAACCAGAATAAACAACTCAAGATTATTTACTTATCTCATTGTTTCCTATTGGGAAGATAATATTAACTGTTACCATGTATGATAATATTTACAAATTCTGAGATTTGAGATGTCAGTGTACCTTTGAAGCCACTACTCAGCCTGCCACCATGTGAGTATGCTCATACAATATAAATGAAAACTAATGAAGAGAATTTGCATTTTGAAATGAATCTATGATACTGTTTTTTTATGTACTTTCCCATAATACAAATACATTATGGTCATGAAGTATATTTTTTCAATAGGTTTTGAATTGATGTGCCAACATTAATGTTTTATTATCAACTTCAGGTACAAAATTTTAAGTTTTGACTTTATTATGCAATTGAGTCATTTTCTTCTGCACTCTTTTAGGAACTGAAAATACTCATTACCAACTTTTCTGCCACCTCCAGTAGTAACTATCATCTCCTTTCCAAGGTATTGTTACTGCCTAAATGAACTTCCTGTATCTTTTCCATATCTGATGCTATTCTCAATGTAACAGTTTGTCACTTCCCGGAGGCACAGTGCAAGCAATTTATTTTCCTTTGAAATGTTCACCCTAAAAAAAGCCAAAACTTGTCACAAGTTGAAGGCAAAGGCAGAGGATGCTTTAAAAGTGTGAGGTGAGCCAGGGGGCAAGATGGTAGCATAAAAGAGAACAGACTTTGAAGTCAGACAGACCATTAGCTGGGGACCCATGGGCACTGCGCAGAATTCTCATGAGCTTTAGTTTCCATGAGCTGTAAAATTGGTGTAATTATCTAGGCAATGCACATGGTTGTTATAAAGATGCCCCCATTGCACATAAATGTGTTAATGTTGCTTATTTAACATTAGGGAGCAGAGATATATAAATAGTCTAGCATGGGGACTGGCATGAGAATGCTTTATTTTTAAAAATACCAGCTATTACTTTATTAACTCTGAGATAGCATATTTGCTATTATATCTTCACAGGCTGCAGTAAGATCTCCCAAATCTTAGGAACATAGCAAAATTAAGGTAATCTCTTTTCCATGCTACAACTCCAATGTTATTTACTGTCAAAAGGAGAAAAAATCCAGTCTGCTTTCTGTGGTATGCAAGAGGTACTGCAAATCACTTCCATGAGAATTTTTTCTTGTAAGTGGAAGAATGAAGATCACGTCTCAAACTGCAGTGCTCTTTGATTTTTCTATAACCATATCCAATGCAGGTTCACCGTGAACTGTACCCTAAAGGTATACAGCCTTCCTGTCAATGACATAAAAGATAGAGAGTTAGACTATGTAAACTCTGGGTCCAGTCTACCTAGGATCAAATGTGACACAGGTGCTGCGAGCTACCTTTGAGGGAAAAGATCTTTCTGAGGAGTCACTTTAGAAAGCTCTGCTTCAGTTTCCTCCACTGGCAACTGTAGTTGATGATGATAATGTCATTGACCTCAGAGTTGGTTGCTAGGAATAAAATGATCGAATCCATGCAAGAGCACTGAGAATAATGCTTCACATACAATATTACAAAATCTATCCCTAAGGGATTGGGGGATGACCAATAAATATAAAAAGTAAGATGTTGCTGCTGATCCACACCCGAGGTAAATAGAAGACTTCTTTCACTTTCTTCAACATCATTATAAAGAAAGATCACTATTGTGCCTTGGGGCAAGGTAATAATTTGATACTAATCACAAATAAAAGTTCAAAACTTTCCAGAGTTTCTGAAACCCTGATAATTTATTATGAAAATGAATGCCAATTATTAGTGCATCATCGGGAGTTGAAATGATGTCCTAATTTATTTTTTTCTACCATTAGGTTTTGCATTATGTATTAATCTATTAGTTTATTGTATGTCTGCCCTATTTAAATGTAAACCCCACAAAGTCAAGGTTTTTATTTTGTTTTCTTCTGAGTACCCACTGAGAAATGTGGAACTCTGGGCACATGATAATTCAATACAGATCTCTGCACTAAGAGATGACCAAATTCTAGCATGGCTTCTAACAGCATAAATTCCTGTCCCTAGGATGACCCCAACCTCCCCATTAAAATGCCTGTCTGAGCAATGGTTAACACTGACAGGGGAATAGACTTCTTGTTATAGCCAACATAGGAGATAGGCCCTTGACCTCCCTTAGAGCGATTAGTAAAAATGGCTTACACTTATGGATACTTTCTCTGTCCCTTTGAGATGTGTGTGTACCACCTATAACTCAGAAGTCTTTTTTTTAAGGACATGAAAGCCATTCCTTTGAAATGTAATTAATCATCAAAGAGGATAGGGCCTCTGCATCCCAGTCTCTGTGGGACTATAGAACTCTTCCTTTTATAATTGCCAGGTAGCAGAAAAGCTGACCTAATTGCGTTGACACTGACCAGTCCTTTGTAAATTTTTCCTTCCTGGCTCTGCTGGAGTCTCTACCAACCCCTTTCCCTCATTCTTTCTTTAAAACTCCCAGTTACCTGCACACATCCAGATGAGCACAGCTCTTTACTGTCGGTAGTTAGTGAATAAAATCTGTTTTCATTGATTTAACTAATGTTCAGCTGTGTTTATCTTTGATACCAGCTCCTAGAATATGATACCAACTCCTGACCTATATATGTTAATCAATATTTTTGGACTAATTTTCTCACTTATTGTTCTTTTATAGTAGCAACTTCTTAGATGTTCTGTCCAGAACAATTTACTTGGTTTGGTTATTTCTGACAACTTGTCAAACTAATTCTGAGGGATTATGACTTTTTCTTTTTCCAAAATGATGGATGGCCACCAATGCCAATTAGAAGATAGAAAGCTGATATACAAGTAATTTACTTTTGGTTAAATTATCCACACACATATGTTTATTTGTAAAAATATATATTTAGAAATTTAACCAAAGTAAATGGCTGGGGTTAATTTGTTTTTCCCCCAGAAAGGATGTAACTGGAGTAAATTATGTTTTTCATTAAAATTAGGTTCATGTTGGTACAATTCACATATAGTAAGCTTAACTTATTTTAGATGTACAGTGTATGAGATTATGTAACCACCCCTGGCTACCACTGACATGATCTTATAGTTTTGCTTTTAGTATGTCCTATCAGTGGGCCCAGATAGTGTAATATGTCCATTGCGTTTTCATTTCAATGCCCTTTTTGACTTCTGCATTCCAAGTGGTTTAGAATTCTCTGATTTAATTTTATTGAAATTGTGTGTGTATGTGTGTGTCTGTGTGTGTGTGTGCGTGCGCACGCATATATGTAGAGAGAGAAAGAGACAGGGAGAGAGAAACACTTCAAGTGATGAAAATAGACATGTTCCAAGTAGCTTTTCTGCTATGGCATTATCTTTTTGCCATGAGAAGTTGGTCATTTTGCCCTAGAAAACCAAAGAAACTGCAACTGATAGCTACCTCCCTCAAGCCCAAAAGAGCTTCTCCCTGTGACTATTTCAGTGCTAAGCATTCTCCCAGTTCACAGAAGCTTTTTTGCTTGCCAATGTTGACATTTCTCTCCCTCATTGTCAATCATTTGCCATTTATTAAATATTTGTTTACATATTGTTTCTTTTGAAAATATCTAATTTTCAAAAGAAAAGCTTCTATTTATCGATTCTTTACACACAATTCACTTGTTCTCTCAGACTCCAGAAATATAATACAATGTATTTTTTGCCCTTTCCTGCTTAATGAGGTTGCCCTGCAATGCAAATCCAATGATACAATGGGAAATAAATCAAATTAGGAAGCATTATGCAATGATTAGGTGTCATTTTTATCTGCCGCTGTTCTAACTCACCCCTGGTCTACTGAAAGTTTCCTGACAGGTTAATTCTTCTAATCTTCTCATGCTCCAAATTCAATCCTTGTCCAGCTCTTAGTTTTATCTTTTTGAAACACAGTTCTAATCCTATTATTGCCCAGCTAAAAAGTTTTTGATGGTTTCTCACTGCTGACCTCACTAAACCCAGATTTCTTACCCTGCCACTTAAAACCTTCTGTAAGATGATACTAAAAAATGTTCTTTGTTTTATCTTTCTATAACTTCCCTACATACCCTAATGCCCTCGTTCTAGTACATTCTGTGCTATTGCTGGAACAGGCCCAAATTAACTTTAGCCTCCCTTAGAAGGTCCTGACAAATTTGTAGAGCAAAGTAAATGTTAATTCCCTCTAGTGAATCAGAAAAACAAGTAGGCAGCATCAAATCTACAATTTTGAGACACTTTAGAGTTAAGAATAAAGTTAAATAATAATTATATGATACTATTATTATTAATATTGAGACAGTCTTGCTCTGTCGCTCAGGCTGGAGTGCTAGTGGTACAATATCAGCTCACTGCAACCTCTTCCTCCCGGGTTCAAGCAATTCTCCTGCCTCCTCAGTCTCCTGAGTAGCTGGGATTATAGGTGTGCACCACCACACCCAGTTAATTTTTGTATTTTTAGTAGAGACAGGGTTTCACCATGCTGGTCAGGCTGGTCTTGAACTCCTGAGCTCGCGATCTAACAGACTTGACCTCCCAAAGTGCTGGGATTGCAGGCATGAGCCACCTTGCCCAGCCTATTTTTATTATCTTTATGTAGATAGTATCAAGTACATTAAGTCAGACTGAAGTTTATTTAATTGTTTCCTGTATGCCAGTCATTAGGTTTAGCAAATGGTTATTGTAACAAATAATTGCAGCGTCCTAAATGCCATTATTTAACAGGTTTAAAGTAAATATATATTATTTTAATCGTAAATTAAGAAGCAATTCTCTGTGATGATGAAAGTTTAAAATTAATTTAAAATTTAAAGGAAGATTTGAAATTAAATAAAACATGGAAATATTTTCTAACAGATAAAAGATGAAGCCTGAATCATAAAATCTAGTTAAAGCAATAATGCCACAGAATTTGTTACAAACCATTTCTCCACAGGGAGAACTTGAAAATGATTAAATGTAATGACTCTCTTTTTCCTCTCTCATATGCACACTAGTGCGTACATGAAAAGCACTTACACAAAATGTTTTCAAACAGTACCACACAATGTGTTGCAAATTCATGAACTCTCTCCCAAAGTCTTTTGCTGTTTTCAAACCGTATCTCCTAATGTGAAGACCTAACTGTTAGCGAACGTTCAAGTGATGCGTGTAGTTCTTATATTGAGACTAGTCTAGTCATTATTCTTAAACTAAAGAACATATAGATGATGAACCAATTATACATACTTTGAAAGAATAAAAGCAGGCCTATTTGAAATGAACAAAGAGATATAATTTAGGAAGGATTATGTCTTCTCTGACTGCTTCCATAGATATAGAAAAAATTATAAATGCTGATAGACAAGTGTGCTCATGTGATACAACAAAAGATTCTTGTTCTCAATAATTTTACCAAGCAATTCTGAACATAAATTAAACATAAAGGGGAAAATGTCAATATATGTACAAGTTTAGTGCTTTTTGATGAAGAAATATGTTAAATCTCTGTTCGTATGCTTTTTCTTTGTTTTCTCGCAATTAGCTCAATACATGTTTTATTTCTATATACTTTAATAAATATGTGATACATACTCATATCTATATGAATATATTCATACATAATTTCACAGTAGTTGTTGGTACTTTAGTATCTTTGATTTGGTTAGTCTAATAAAGACCAAAGAAACAAATCTAAAACAATGCACAATAAACATATCTGAGTCTACCTTTATTTATCATCCTCACAGTGTGTTTACTCAGAGACAGCATATGAATTCACCGGTCAATAAAACAGAGATTTCTTTTGTTAAGTTACACTGATGTCGATGGTATATCACATAAGCAATAAAGTGGTATCTACATTATCGTACCCTTTTGGTTCAGTATTTCTGGGTTTAGATAGCTATGTAAGGCATTGAAGCCCAATGGTTAAGCTTGTGAAAGGTGGAGTCTAATTTTCTAAGTCTGGTATTGGTTCTAATACCTTTCAGATGTGTGCTGACAATCAAGAGTCTTAAACCTCTGTGCCTCCTTTTTCTCATATATAAAATGTAGTTAAACAATTTCAAAGTATAATATACAGTTTGAACGAATTAGTATTTGTAACATATTTAGATCTGTAACCTAATTGTAATAGACATATATAATCATTAATTACATAAAATAAAACATTTATTTTTTTTCTTGTGGTTTCATAAAAAATAGGGCAAAAGTTTTCCCTTATGGTAGCCATATAAGTTTATGGCATTAAAATTATTTTTAACACTCTTTGGCTTTTCCTTCTTCTTGAGTCAGAATTTCATGTTTCTAATTGTTCTATTTACCAACAGATATTTTATACGCTTAGAGGTCAAGACCTGCCTATATGTACTGTAATATTTAAAAGTTATTCTCACCCTCTCTCTCTCTCTCTCTCTCTCTGTCTGTATGTGAGTGTGTGCGTGTGTGTGTGTGTGTGTGTGTGTGTGTGTATTTTTAAACCTGAGCATCTCTATTGTCATTCATTTGGTAGTTATTTATTGAAACCTTAATCAATATTTGCAATTCTAAAAAAGGCATGGTCTTTTAAGAAACTTACATTTTAGACATTTTGAAATATTCAAAAACTACCATATCAAGAATTGCTGTATCAACCTGATCTTCTCACCATTACTATGTTATAGATTACATTTTTTAAAGTAAGAAACAATAATGTAGCATTGCCAATTATTTTCAAAGTGAATCATATAAAATTAGTATAAAATTATTATGCCTTCCCAGAAAATAAATAGCTTAATAAAAACAATAGGAGTAACAAGTATTAAAAATAAAGGGCAGTATTTCACATAAAGAGCTGTAATTTATAAATAGAAGTTTATTTAAAAGCAATTTAAAAATAAAAATAATTTTAAAGTTTAAAAGTAATAAATCACAGTAAAAGTGTTAATTATGGTATTTGATTTATTATCTACTCTGAAATTTTCTGAGTGAATAAACAAGATGTATTCACATGAAATTGAATAAACTAGGTAAAAATAGTTAATAATTGGGAGAACTAAAACACATAAAACTTCAGTTACTGAAGAAAGTCATATATAAATCAGAATTAGATGCCTTGATATAAGAGTAATCTGAGGCTAGATACAGTGGCTCATGCCTGTAATCCCAGAACTCTGGGGGGCCAAGGCAGGTGGATCATTTGAGGTCAGGAGTTTGAGATCCTCCTGGGTAACATGGTGAAATCCTGTCTCTACTAAAAATACAAAAACTAGTCAGGTGTGGTGGTGTGTGCCTGCAATCCCAGCTGCTCGGGAGGCTGAGACAGGAGAAAAGTTTGAACCCAGGAGCTGGAGGTTGTAGTGAACTGAGATGGTACCACTGCACTCCAGCCTGAGGAACAGAGCAAGGATCCATTTAAGAAAATGAAAAAGTAATCTGAGAAAAACAAGACCTTGACAATTAATTCGTTTGATGAAATTTTTAAAAATTCATTGTAAGCATCATGATAGACCATTAAGGTGATTATCAAGACTGCAGAGACCATCTCTCCCACCACCAGCAATGAAATAAATGATTTAAACCAAAAACAAAGAATAAACATGGCAGCAGATGTTTCAATAGAAACACTGGATATTGAAAAACAATGAAATAATGTCTTCAAATTTTTCAAGAATGAATATTTTCCACTAGAATCTATAATCTAGAACATTAATTAAATATGAGTACAATAAAAATATCTGCTTCCATGCACATCTTCAAGCAACATGGTTTGCAGTGTCTTCTCATGAGAACTGAGTTTGCTCTAGCAAAATGAGAGAGTAACTTCAGGAAGAGTCAGATCTTGGAATCTGGATTCTGACTGAGAAAGCCAATGAGAGCAGAAAGTCACAGTGTCATGGATAACCCTGGCCTTAATGAGCAAAGTAACCAGCACAAATTAGAAGAGGATACTGTCACCTGGGAAAGGATGCTTGACAAAAAGAAAAAGCAAGGTAGAGGGGAACTTGGTAAACAAACCTTACAAGATGTAGCTTTAAAAATGTGAATTATATTAATAAAATTATTGACACAAATATATTAAAAATGTAAGCTTATATAATATTTCAAGTGGAATCAAGTTTAGAGAATAAAGGCTATGTTGAAAGTCATCATGCATTTACTATGTTATGTGCTAAGCAGAGGAGAATTCTAATGAACATTTACTATGCTATCATGTGCTAAGCAGTGAACAATTCTAATATGAGCACATAAGCAAAACTGTTTTACCATAACAATATTTTGATATAATGAAATAGTAAGAGGAAATGTAAGTACTGAGAATAATAACTAGAATATGGAGTAGTCACCTTACTCTATTTTGGGCTCTCATTACATTTTAGTATTTGGAGACATTAGAATAATTCAGGGAGATTATGAGGGGAGTACAGGAGTGATTATTTGTATTTTTAATAAGCTGTGACTAACTGTTAGGACATCGAATGCTATTATTTCTAAACTCTAAGGAGCAAAACAACAACAAAATAAAACATTTCTGGCATCAATGCCATTTTTTTTAAATGAGGTATATTATGGATTCTTCTGGCATACATTGCTTTCCAAAGAGTGCTGACACGGATCATCCCAGTTCTTACAAATATTAGGCTCTAACAGTGCAAAGTCAAGAACATTCTGATAATGGAATGAAGTCATTTGATGTTTAGTAAAACATTCACATTCACACATATTCAAATTCACAAAGCATACTGAGAAACAGGTAGGAATTCAGATCTCTGTCTTCAAATATTTCTGCTTGTTTCAATACAACATGTTAAGCATATGTCAAATCCACAGTCTAGTGATAACTGTTGCTAAGCAATGCTTGCTTGGATTTGTTTCCATGTAATCATCTTACTTATTACAATATTCTAGTGCAAATAGAGATTGCTTAGAAGAAAATTGTCTCTGTATGACTAAAGTTCTTAACAAGCACTCTTCTCCGTTTTAAACTTCAAAATCTATTGTACGTAGCTAGATGAAAAAGTGTCTCCATATTTTGGATGTCTTCATTATAATTGAATTGAAACTACCTACTAATTTTATTCATCATAACTTCTCTCATCACCTTGTCTTTTATCATCATGTTTTGACTCATAACAGTGAAAAATGAGGAGATGAATGAAAAGTAGGAATAAAAGATTTATCCGATAATGACCTCAGTCGGAATAAAATAATGATAGCAAAATTACTTGAATGTCATTAGAATTCAAAAACAGTTATTTGTTGACTTATGTATTAGTTTTTTTCTTATACTTTAAGTTCTGGGATATGTGTGCAGAATGTGCAAGTTTGTTACATAGGTATACATATGTGTGGTGGTTTGCTGCACCATCAACTCGTCGTCTACATTAGGTATTTCTCCTAATGCTATCCCTCCCCTAACTGCCCACCCCCTGATAGGCCCCGGTGTAAGGGTCCCCTCCCTGTGTCCATGTGTTCTCACTGTTCAACTCCCACTTATGAGTGAGAACATGCGGTGTTTAGTTTGCTGAGATTGATGGTTTCCAGCTTCATCCATGTCCCTAAAAATAACATGAACTCATCCTTTTTTTTTTTTTTTTTTTGAGACAGAGTTTCGCTCTTGTTACCCAGGCTGGAGTGCAATGGCACGATCTCGGCTCACTGCAACCTCCGCCTCCTGGGTTCAGGCAATTCTCCTGCCTCAGCCTCCTGAGTAGCTGGGATTATAGGCACATGCTACCATGACCAGCTAATTTTTGTATTTTTAGTACAGACGGGGTTTCACCATGTTGACCAGGATGATCTTGATCTCTTGACCTCATGATCCACCAGCCTCGGCCTCCCAAAGTGCTGGGATTACAGGCTCGAGCCACCGCGCCCGGCCAAACTCATCCTTTTTTATGGCTGCTTTTGGATTGGTTCTAAGGCTTTGCTATTGCGAACAGTGCTGCAATAAACATACGTGTGCATGTGTCTTTATAATAGAACGATTTATAATCCTTTGGATATATACCCAGTAATGGGATCCCTGGATCAAATGGTATTTCTGGTTCTAGATCCTTGAGGGATTGCCACACTGTCTTCCACAATGGTTGAACTAATTTACCCTCCCACCAACAATGTAATAGCATTCCTATTTCTCCAAAAGCAATGGCAACAAAAGCCAAAATTGACAAATGCAATCTAATTAAACTAAAGAGCTTCTGCACAGAAAAAGAAACTATCATCAGAGTGAACAGGAAACCTACAGAATGGGAGAAAATTTTTGCCATCTATCCTCTGACAAAGGGCTAATATCCAGAATCTACAAGGAACTTAAACAAATTTACAAGAAAAAAACAACCCCATCAAAAATTGGGTGAAGGACATGAACAGACACTTCTCAAAAAAAGACATTTCTGAGGCCAATCAGCATATAGAAAAAAATCTCATCATCACTGATCATTAGAGAAATGCTAATCAAAACCACAAGGAGATACCATCTCACACCAGTTGGAATGGTGATCATTCTAAAAGTCAGGAAACTTAAATATTAGTCTGATACTACTAAACAAATTGCCACAAACATAGCAACTTAGATAGCGTACATTTCTTACCCAGAGCTGTCATGAGTTAGGAGTCCAGGCAGGAATTAAATGTGCCTTCTGCTCAGGGCCTCAATGGGCAGAAACCAGTTTGTTGATGGGGCTTGTGGTTCCATCAGAGACACAGAGTTCTTTCTCAAGTTCATTCAATGTGAATTTAGTTCCTTGGCGTTAAAGGACAAACATTCTATTTTTTTTGTATGATTTTGGCAAAGATCTATTCTCAGTTCCTAGAAATTACCTTTAGATACCAGCCACAAGCCCCTTCTCAAACATAGCAGCAGCTTGCTTCTTGAAAGCTAGCAAGAGAATCTCATTTGCTTCAAATATTTTTATCAAATCTCCTAAAATGGAGGCTCATATAATATAACCTAATCAAAAAAGAGAAAATCTAATCATATACAAGTGTTCCAGGCACACTCAAGTGGAAGGGATTATACAGGGAGTGTGCATCAGGTGCCGACGTCTTGGAAGTTACATTAGTCAGGATTCCCTAGAGGGACAGAACTAATAGGACAGATGATATGTGAAGGGGAGTTTATTAGGGAGTACTGACTCACACGAAGGCAAGGTGAAATCACACAATTGGTCATCCACAAGCTGAGTAGCAAGAAAGCCAATCCAAATCCCAAAACTTCAAAAGTAGGGAAGCCGATAGTGCAACCTTTAGTCTGTGGCTGAAGGCCTGATAGTCTCTGGCAAACCACTGGTGTTAAGTCCAAGTATCGAAAAGGTGAAGAACTTAGAGTCTGATGTTCAAGGGCAGGAAGCATTCATCCTGGGAAGGCTGGAAGCCTCAGCAAGTCAGCTTCTTCTACCTTCTTCTGGCTGCTTTATTCTTGCCTTGCTGGCAGCTGATTAGATGGTGCCCACCCAGACTGAGGCTGGGTCTGCCTCTCCCAGTCCACTCAAGCAAATATTAATCTCCTTTGGCAACATCCTCCCAGATACACCCAGGAACCATACTTTGCATTCCTCAATCCAATCAAGTTGGCACTCAATGTTAAGCATCATAGGAGTCATCTTAGAAGTTTGCCTACTACAAGTCGACAAGAATCCTTGTATATTAACAAGATTTCAATAATTAAGAACTGTTTTAATAATGTTAATTGCTTTAGTAATTCTGAAATCTGTTGCCTATTTGAATCAAATGTTAAGCTTCAAATATAGCAATTCTTAGGCTGTCTATTCCAGCTAATTAAATTGTAATTGCTGATAGTGTCTTACGATCACAATATTTTTAATGTTTCTCAGGTTATTTTGAGATGAAAGCAGAGTCAAACACTCAATAGGAAAAGCATATGAAGTTCTGCATTAATATAGCTTACATGGTCTCATGCGTCTTTATTTGCTGCTATTGAATTTCTGCCTATGTGAAATTTAAGAGTGCCCTTATCTAAAGCAAATAATTCATTTGACAGAAAACTAGCACAGTGCTCAGCATGTTTTAGAATAAAAAAAAATCTGTTAAACAAATAGCCAAGGAATATTTGGTTGTACAAGCCAATGGAGTAAAAAATGGGAACAAGAAAGAATTGCAAAGAAAGGGAAAGTATGTGTGTGTTTAATACTGAGCACATCCAAACTAAGGTAAAAGTCAGTAGAATTAAATGACTAATTGCTAGCTTTCACAGATGAAGACAATAATATTTTGAGAGATATGTATTGGTATGATCTGGCCAATAACAAAAGTTGGAGTGGTTTCAAACTGAGTGCTTTCCTGTTGCAAAGCCCTTCATTAACCCCACATTAACATGGGAAATTACTTTCTGGTCTTCCATGACACTTAGGTATGGTTTGACATTTACAGCCTTATTTCTATCCATAGATGCAATTTTATGGGGGAAAAAACTAATTGTATTTTTCTGCTGTCAACTTTATAGTATTGATGAAATTATACATTTAGAGTGTGGATGTTAAACAGCCTGAGTTCATGAATGGAAAGCAGAAGACATAAATTTTTAATGCTTCAGAAAATACAGAATTTTATATTTTCAGATAATATAAAATTTTATATTTATAGAAAATATTGCTTTTTATGTTTCAGAAAACACAGTATTTTATATTTCAGAACATATAACAAGGAAATGAAAGTAGCAATAAAATCATTGATGGGTTGATCTGTAAGTTACAGGGCATGTTATTGCAGAATTTTAAAATTCAAATCCTATACAAACTAAATAAAACAGTTCATATAAGATTTGAATTTTAAAATTCAAATAAGTATGTATCTGGTAATTATTTTGCATATATAAAGATTATGTTCTGCCTTTGGTTTAGCTTAGACTTGAATATATCTTGATACTTGGACTTAAATATGTCCTTTGTCTTCTTCAAATGATCAGATCCTTAAATGTTGCTGTCTCAGAATAAAGAATATGTAAGAGCACTGCTGCTCTGCATTACCTGAATCTCAAATAAATTTCTGAAGTCACTTTACAGTATGTCCTACCCTTTAGTTGCTGATGCTTGAGAATCTAATGCTGAGAAATTTGAAGGATGAGAAAGCTTCAATTCAGCAAATGGCTTCTGTAGATAATGAGAGTAAATTAATATGCACGTTTATTTTATGGATTGCTAATAATATACAAGAAATATCCAGCAAAAATGTCTGAAACGTAGAAGACATTTCATATGTGAAAGTCAATTTAGTGATTGAAAATTTAATCTTCTTCAGATTGTTTGACTTTGAAGATATTTAATTCAGTTTTCATATACTTTATACATTATTTTCTAATATTAAGGGGTATTTGAAATTTGTATTTTTTTCCAGTAAGTTTGAATGTGACTGTTAAATATAAAGAAGACATCAGAATAAAGTAAATTTTGCACTAATTCACGTTATTTTCACAAATCACTAACATTATAGACCATTAAATAAAATCAAGTGATGCAGAGTGTATTAAGTGGGAAAAGGCAGCAAGCAGCAGCAGAAGACGGTAAAGTGCACATCCACCTGTCTCGCATTCCTTCTGTTAGGACCATGTTAGCCTTGAGCTTTATCTCGGAAGTGTTTACTGCATGAATCTACATAATCTTTGCGCATTTTGTGGTTTTGTTCCTCATAATTCAGCAATGTGAAAGAGCTTCACCTATTCTTTAAAGAAAAAGTCATTTATATATTATAATATTTATTTATTAAGAAATTAACAGATATTTAGAAAATATTTTAAAATAATTTTATTAGAATTGTTTTGGTTAGTGCTGTGGTTGCAAATTTGCATTTACTCTTCAGTGGTCTTCCCTCAACCAAACCTCCCTCTAAACTTTCTTCTTTTTAGAGTACGTTGTGCGGAATAAAACATTTACAGAAGCATATACATTGCATTCTAGCAGAAAAAAATGCTATTTACTTTTCTATTATATATTTAATAAGATTATTATCCATTAGAAAATGCATAGCTTTATGATAAGCAAATAAAACTAAAAATGTAAATATTTAACATTTACATGAAAAATTATAAGTTGACAATTAGTATATTTGACTTAAACAGTTTTCAGATTCTGATTCATGTGAGACTCTGCATTAGGTGCTAGGATTAAATTTTCAAAAAAAATAAGTAGATTCAGTTCCCATCTCTGTGAAATTTATATTCTAGCTGGGAGACAAGAGACAGAGACAGGAAGAAGCAAAACAGTATAATAATGAGATATTATGAATGATACAATATATGTTATGGGGCATAAGAAAGTAGTGTTATGATTTCTGAATTTAAAATAAATTTTTAAAATTCACACTGGTTAGTTTCCTTAGGGAAAACATTTGCTAAATGATATTAAGTCGCTTGCGGATTTTCCGGGAAATCCAAATGAACCAAGTTTGGCAGCTGCACAGCCATGAATGCTGCCTAAATTGCCTCTCAGGGCTGTTACACTGGAGAGTCTTCAGTGACTCCCTGAGCACTGATGTCATAGTTCACGTCACTTAGTGTGGGCACTAAATATGAGACTACTGCTGCTATCTATCTTCATCCGAATATAATCAGTAATAAACTTCTTTCTATACGGTACCAGTTTCTGAACTGAAATTCTGTAAAGAGGTACCTAGTTGAAAAATTTTATATCATATGTCTGAGTCATAGCTAAGTGCTACCTAAAAAAGAGGTTCTGCTTTCTATTTTTGAGAATCATTTGCTCTCATAAGTTGAAGACTTTCTCCTAAAAGGAAAAAGCATATATAAATGTTGGTCAGCCAACTATTCTGAAGGCAGTCCCATACTGTACCCCTCTTAGATTGCCAACAGAACTCACTGAAACTGACACAAAGCAGTAACAATGACAAGAAGCCATAAAAACAAAGATAAAGTTCTCTTAATTGACTAAGCATTATATAATTCTGAAAAAACAGAAACATATATGTAAAACAAAGTCAAGGGACTAATACCTTCAGAAAACATCTCAGCATCCTTTTTTTATGGCGTAATACACATTTTCACCTTGGTATTGTCTTACCTATCTCCATGATGTCACTTTAGATCGCTAATTTCTACTTTTCAGTGGATACAAGAGTGTATGAAGCATGCTGGAAATTCTAGGTTTCACACAAATCCTACAGAACACACAATAATGGCAATCACGATGATATATCTATCTAGTTAATTTCATTAAGAAAAGCATTGGTTAGACAATATTAAGTCACTTGCAGATTTTCTAGGAAATCCAAAAAAAACAAGTTTGGCTGCTACACAGCCAGAAATGTTGCCTAACTAACATCTCAAGGCTGTTACAGTGGAGAGTCCTTAGTGACTGAGGATAGAGAGAGAGAGATTTACTTGTTCAGTGACCTAAGATGTTTAAATTTGAATCTGAACCTATTCAATGAAATGGTTCGGTGTTCTTTTGGTGGAATTATTCCTTCTGAAGAAACAAAATTTCCAATTTAGTAGAGACTAGGATGATGCAATATAAGGTAAAAATTATATGTCATGAGATATAATATTTCAGGGTACCAGCCATGTATTCTGATTATCAGAGAAACAGTGACACATCACTTCTTAATTTAGAACATGTGCCATATCATGTAGGATATGACCTCAATTTATAAGGTGTCTATTTCCTCCTGTTATGTAAACAGAGCTTCTTGTAGATGATGTGGTATATGCTAAGATTAGCAAATTACAAGGAAATTACTTTTCCCATACTTTTCTACAACAAAATTAATATTTTAGACAAAAATCAATGATATGCATGAAATATATAGTAAATATTATAGTTTACTAAATTAATAAATGAGATTATAGACAGATGTATGGTGAACAGAAAAGACAAAATTGAATTATAATACAATATAATTGGTGTCTGCTTTACTTACCATAAATGACAAGATTAAATTGGATCAACTGACCTCTATTAACTATTGGTACACTGAATATGTGATACCATGATAGTTTTGCTTGGCAGTCAGCAATACTGGAAACTCAGCAAGTCTAAACAGATTTGTATTACTGAAAGAAAAATGCTGTTGCTGAGTCCATGCCAATAAGGAAAATACCTGTACATCCATTTCAAAAGCACTAGAGATAGGGGAAAAGAGACAGTAACGGCAAATTTTCTTACCAACCTGTTTTTGAAAGCCTTATGTCAATAGAAAGCCTTGGGTAAACATTCACACTTGGTCATGGTTATTATCAGATTTGATTTACCTTTGCCTTTATTTTTTTCTGAAGAATGTCCTTCTAACTAATTCCCTAATAGTCTTTGTTAAAAATCTGTAACTGCTGATAAGTTACAGATTTTCCTATTAACTGGTGAATCTTAACCTCAGCTTTTCTTCCAGATAATGAGGACCGATAACTAAGTTTAATCCCTAAAAAATACAACTTTTCCCCCACTGTCTTCACTCCCCAGACACCAGCAACATTATTATGTCTAACAAATCTCTTCTGCCTATGTTAACAAATTGTGCAAAATCATCTGTGACCAGATTTATTTATTTGTTTGTTTCCTTCTTTCTTTTTCTTTTTTGAAATGGAAATTCGTTCTTGTCACCCAGGCTGAAGTGCAGTGGAGCAACCTGGGCTCACTGCAACCTCCGCCTCCTGGGTTCAAGCAGTTCTCATGCCTCAACCTCCCGAGTAGCTGGAATTACAGGCACCTACCACCACCCCCAGCTAATTTTCATATTTTTGGTAGAGACGGGGTTTGACCATGTTAGACAGGCTGGTCTTGAACTCCTAACCTCAGATGATCTGCCCACCTTGGCCATCCAAAGTGTTGGAATTACAGGCATGAGCCACCATGCCAGGCGCCAGATTTCTTTTTTAAAGTTTCTTTTCAGTTAAATGATTGTAGAGAAAGCACCAAGGAAGTAAACAGGTGAGCTTAGAGAGCAAGGTCATGCCGGCAGTAGTAAGTATATAAAAATTGTGAGCTATGTGTTTATTTAACTTAATATTACCTTAGGGGACTGACTTTGCTTCATATTCATTACTTCAATTTAGTAATTAAATACTGCTAGTAATGCATTATTTTATAGCCTAATGAATAAGATAATACCAGGTTCATGAAATGCAACTCCATTCAAATGGTTACCTTGTGTTCTGTGCGGGTCATGCAGTTTTTCTGTGACTTAGTGACAAACTAAGATTCATTTCTCAAAAATAGTATACAGCCACTTTCAGCGTCCTTCTCTTCCTTATTTAGAACTTCCCATTTTCAAAATATTTGATGAGAACAATTGGCATCAAGTGTCTATATGTCAAACAAAGAAATCAAACCACTGGTAATTTTTAGAGAGTGTATGCAGAGTAGTTCTGTAAATTCTAGCTATGCATTATCCCTGGATAATATGTTATAAGATGAATAAGACTGGGAAGAAGAATTATATTTGAAGTGCAGTCCACTTTCCCTCCTTCTACATTCAGTGAGTAAATGTGGAACATGAGCAGGGTGAATGTTATTATTTTAACCACAGAGTTAGGAAATGAGAAATTAATCTTGACATAATGTTTGGTTTCCAATAGTCCCAACTTGTCACCTAGTTAAGTTCAAAACTTTACGTTTAACTTGAACTCCATAAATCTATATCCTAAGTATTCATCTACTATGGAGTTTTGTGTTCCAGAAGATTAGATTGAGCTAATGGTCTTTCTGCAGTCATCTCCATTGTATCGGAACATTTTCTTTCCTCAATGAATTGTTATTTTCAGGAATATTCTGAATGCATGTCATCTACTAAGAAGACAGTGCCTAACTTTAATGTTTTTGGAAGATATTTCCTCAAAGATTCCCAGTTTATCCTTCGTTCAAGTGACTCTCAGTCTGATAATTGAATTGGGTCTAGAAAATGAGTGGAGTTGCTGTAATGATCAGGGAAACTCAAAGCTGTCTAGAGTTATTTTCCTTGTTAAACAGACAAAGTGCTATTTTGTGTGCTGCTCACCTATTTCCAAACTAGGAACCTAATAATTAACTATTCACTAACAAAGATCCAGCAGTGGTCAACCAAAATATTGACCTCATGCTTACCTTGCTTCACAATGTTAACTGCTGTCAGTTGTCCTCAGCAACTCTCAAAAATCCCATATCCCTACTGAAATCAGAAAGCCTGTTTCAACTGCAACATATTTTACCTGAAGAGAACAAACACAATGGCACATTTCAGTGATGCTGTCACTCTGCTCACCAATAAACTTGTCAATCTTAAGGTTAAAATAGTACCTCCTGGATCTAGTTAAGAGATATATTTAAGGATTAAGTTGCATTACTATTCTTTTTTTATTGTACTTTAGGTTCTGGGGTACATGTGCAGATCATGCAGGATTGTTGCACAGGTACATACACGACAATGTGGTTTATTGTCTCCGTCCCCTCATCACCTATATCTGTCATTTCTCCCCATGTTATCCTTCCCAATCTCCCCACCCCCACGCTGTGGCTCCCCTGGCACCCTCTCAACAGACCCCAGTGTGTGATGCTCCCCCCATCTCTGTCCTCATGTTCGCAATGTTCAACACCCGCTTATGAGTGAGAACATTCAGTGTTTGATTTTCTGTTTTTGTGTCAGTTTGTTGAGAATGATGGTTTCCAGATTCATCCATGTCCCTACAAAGGAAACAAACTCATCCTTTTTTATGGCTGCATAGTATTCCATGGTGTATATATTCCACATTTTCCTTGTCCAGTCTATCATCAATGGGCATTTGGGTTGTTCCAGGTCTTTGCTATTGAAAACAGTGCCACAATGAACATATGTGTGCATGTGTTTCTATAATAGAATGATTTATAGTCCTTTGGGTATATACTCAGTAATGGAATTGCTGGGTCAAATGGAATTTTTATTTCTAGGTCCTTGAGGAAGTGCTACACTGTCTTCCACAATGGTTGAACTAATTTACACTCCCACGAACAGTGTAAAAGCGTTCCTATTTCTCCACATCCTCTCCAGCATCTGTTGTCTCTAGGTGTTTTAGTGATTGCCATTCTAACTGGCATGAGGTGGTATCTCAATGTGGTTTTGATTTGTATTTCTCTAATGACCAGTGATGATGAGCATTTTTTCATGTTTCTTGGCCTCATATATGTCTTATAATAAAAGTGTCTGTTCATATCCTTTGCCCACTTTTGAATGGGTTTGTTTGTTTTTTTTCTTGTAACTCTGTTTTAGTTCTTTGTAGATTCTGGATATTTGCCCTTTTTCAGATAGGTAGATTGCAAAATTTTTTTCTCATTCTGTTGGGTGTTGGTTCACTCTAATGATTGTTTCTTTTTCTGTACAGAAGCTCTGGAGTTTAATTAGGTCCTATTTGTCTATTTTGGTTTTTGCTGCCATTGTTTTTGGTGTTTTAGTCATGAAGTCCTTGCCTGTACCTGTGTCCTGAATGGTTTTGCTCAGGTTTTCTTCTAGGGTTTTTATGGTGTTAGGTCTATTGCTTAAGTCCTTAATCCATCTGGAGTTAATTTTCATGTAAGGTGTCAGGAAGGGGTCCAGTTTCTACTTTCTGCATATGGCTAGCCAGTTTTCCCAACACCATTTAATAAACATGTAGTCCTTTCCCCAGTGCTTTTTTTTGTCCAGTTTGTCAAATATCAGATGGTTGTAGATGTGTAGTGTTCCCTCTGAGGCCTCTGTTCTGTTCCATTGGTCTATATCTCTGTTTTGGTACCAGTACCATGCTGTTTTGATTACTGTAGCATTGTAGTATAGTTTGAAGTCAGGTAGCGTGATGCCTCTGGCTTTGTTCTTTTTTCTTAGGATTGTCTTGGCTATGTGGGCTCTTTTTTGGTTCCATATGAAGTTTAAGGTGGTGTTTTCCAGTTCTGTGAAGAAGGTCCAAATGATTTTATGAGAACAACATCATCCTGATACCAAAACTCAGCAAAGATTCAACAACAAAAAAAAAACTTCAGGCCAATATCCATGATGAACAAAGATGCAAAAATCTTCAATAAAATACTGGCAAACCAATTACAACAGTGCATCAAAAACCTTATCCATCACGATCAAGTAGGCCTCATCCTGGGGATGCAAGGCTAGTTCAACATATGCAAGTCTATAAAGGTAATCCACCACATAAACAGAACCAAAGACAAAAACCACATAGTTATCTCAATAGATGCAGAGGAGGCCTTCGACAAAATTCAACAGCCTTTTATGATAAAAACTCTTAATAAACTAGGTATCAAAGGAACATATCTCAAAATATTAAAAGCTATTTATGACAAACCTACAGCCAATATCATACTGAATGGGTAAAAACTGGAAGCATTCCCTTTGAAATCTGGCAGTAGGCAAGGATGCCCTCTCTCATCACTCCTATTCAATATAGTACTGGAAGTTCTAGCCAGAGCAATCAAGCAAGAAAAAAGTAAATAAATGGTATTCAATTAGGAAAGGAGGAAGTAAAATTGTCTCTATTTGCAGACAACATGATTATTGAGAAGATCCTATCATCTCAGCCCAAAATCTCCTGAAACTGATAAGCAACTTCAGTAGAGTCTCAGGATACAAAATCCATGTGCAGAAATCACAAGCATTCCTATATGCCAATAACAGACTAACAGAGAGCAAAAACATGAGCAAACTCCCATTTGCAATTGCTACCAAGAGAATAAAATACCTAGGAATGCAACTTACAAAGGATGTAAAGGACCTCTTCAAGGAGAACTACAAACCACTGCTCAAGGAAATAAGAGAGGACACAAACAGTTGGAGAGACATTCCATGTTCATGGTTAGGAAGAATCAATATCATGAAAATGGCCATACTGCCCTAAGTAATTTATAGATTCAACATACTACTATGCTTTCGATTCTTTCTTCTCCTCTCAGCAAGTAATTTCTGTTTGTCAAGTCATTTTCAGGAGGCCACAGTTAAGTAGAGATTTTAGTTAGTCAACCAAGCAAACAATTAGAACATCTGTCTATGTATTGAGTTACCAGATTTTAATCATAATCTCTGGAAAGTACACTTGTCTTAGGTTAGGTGCCCAAGAAGCAGAGCATGAGATGGAGACTTATGTCTATTTAATTTATTAAAGCAGTGTTCATAGGAGAAATTGATTATGGAATGAGGTGAGGAACAGAAGAAAGGGGAAGAAGCTATAAGAATGTAGCTTTGAGTAAAATTTAGAAGGATTCTGATGTAATCAACTTACAAGTACCTTGTAGGTCCCTGCAAGTGTGTAGGTTATGGCGAGAGTCAGTTTCTTTATTTTCTGCAGACAGTTTGGACATTTAGGAACAGCAATAGGTGATGAGGAGCCCATACAGGTGGATATTGGTGCAGACTTGACCTCCACCACCTGTCCACTTTAGTCATGAGTTCTGCACAGGCTCTGAGGTCACTGAGGAACAGGATTCATAAATCTTGAGGCTCATATGTCTTGACAAAATAATTCTGTCCATTTGTTTTATTAGTAACTGTTTTGCAGTGAATGCATTCGGGCACATGTCACTGTGCAGTACAAAGACACCTACAATTTGTATATTGTCCCATAGATCTGTCTATATACTTATTCCTCAAACATGTTTCCATGATTGTTAAGTTTTGCTTCTTCCAGACAAGAGACCAAACATTTGTAAATGCAAAAATGTCAAGCCATTTATAAATGCACATATGTCCTTGTGTGTCTTTAAATTAGACCACTTTATCTCCAAATCAATTAGATGGCCAGGTGCAGTGCCAAAAGCTCTGTTCACTGGAGAGTAATCTACATCTAGTGGCATCTAAGTCCATGTCTCAACATGTCTTTAGACCATTTCAATCCACACCAACATACCAAGCTAATTCATGCCTGAATCAAGTCTAGTACTTTGTTCAACTCTCAGTTCATATAAGTAATATTCTTCACTGTATTACTTATATTTTATAAATATATCTATGAATATATGTATATACAGCAGTGGTACTGGTGCATACTGACCAGGGGATTGACATGAACATATGAACTACCTGTGTATACAGTTTAGTTTACATATGACCAATACCAGATGTATGACCTTCATCTTATAATGGATGCTGCTATGTCTACTCAATAACCCAATTATTTAGTGAATTTGAAATCAAACAGCTCATGATGGGCAGCTTGAGTGCCCAGGTGATTTGCAACTGATGGCCAGGTGGTCATTTATAACCAAGTCCCTCTAAGATAATAAGGGCTGCTTGTGAATGGTGTATAGTTTTCTGTTACAGAATGGGAATAGAATCCTAGAGCTTTGCACTAAAACTCTTCTTTTGTACCTTACTGGAGATTCCACATGAAATGTTCTTTCTCTCATGGATATTCCTACTGTTACTCCGGTATACACTAGATCCTGTGGACAAAGTGTCATTCTTTTTGTTCTTGCCTTGAACCCCACTCAAAATGAACAGACATTTATATTACTTTAAAAAAGGCTCTAAGAGTACTCAGAAGCATAAATTATTCTGCCTTTAAACTGGACACTGGCCACATATTGTGCTGATTTTTTAGTGGTAGCATTGAATACCTGGTACATTTTGAGAGAAGCTGTGAGCTTATCTCCTTATAAGCCCAAGAATGCTGGATGGCTAAAATGTTCATCAATATGTCAAACCTTTGAAGCTTTGCGAGGGTTAACTATCAACTTCCAGAGTGCCTGTGTCTCACAAATTCTCCGGTGGTGGGAAGTCTGATTAAATCACTGGAATCAATATGGTAGGGCAATGGTGAAAGTCTGCTCAATGTTCAGATTTCAGGTTTTTTGGGAATGTATTGTGACAGAGAGGTAGAGAAGTACAATAGACTTGGGGCAACTTTTAAATACATACTGCTATTCCAATCAAGTGATTGTGAACTGATTTCTGCCCTCTCTTGAAGGAGGAGGAATGTATGTCAGACCCAAACCTGTGTCCACCTACCAAATGCTATAGTCATACCTTTCAGTAAAAAATGCCACATCTGGTACAAAAGCTGAAATTGGAGGTGCTATGTTCTTAAGTTTACAGCGACCCACTGTCACCTTCAGTGCTGCATCTGCGTTTTGCATGAGTCAGACTGGTGTACAAGGAGGAGCGCCACCCCTGAAGTCCTTGACAGTGTCAATTTTCCCTGCCATTCCACCTGAGATTTGCCATCATTTCTTATTTACTCTGTCAGCTCAGTCCCACAGGAGATAGCACCTATTGACCATGTCTTATCACCATCAATAATAATAGAATGTGCTCTGGGTTTCCTGAGGGACATTTTCAGTTGGTGAGTTTGCAAGTCTCACATGATAGATCATTTCTAGCATTCTCAGTCATCTAAGCCTTATATTCCTTCTTCCATTTTGTGCTGTCACACACCTTACAGCTTTCCTTTATTTTAGGTGGATCACATTTTTTGTGAATATCCAAGGATTACCCCAGCACTCTATGTGCACCATTTCCTAAGGACTTTGCTGGACATCAAATGTCCTTCCTTCCTTCCTTCCTTCCTTCCTATCTTCCTTCCTTCCTTCCTTCCTTCCTTCCTTCCTTCCTTCCTTCCTTTCCTCCTTCTCTCCTTCTCTCCTTCTCTCTTTTTCTCTTTCTCTCTTTCATCTCCTTTCATAGATTTAGAGGGTATGAGGGCTGTTTTATTACATGAATATAGTGTATAGTAGTGGAGTCTGGGCTTTTAGTGTAGCTATCACCCAAAGAGTGTACATTGTACCCATTAATTGCTGCTCAACCTGACAAATCGATATTGGCAGAAATGAAGAGAACATGCCTTGGAGTGACTCCTGAGAAAATGGACTACGGAGGAAGGAGTATAAAGCTGGATGAGATGAACTTGCTCAAAATGGAGCAGTCTCTAAAATGGAGTGCTTTATTTTGAGAAAATTTACCTCGAATGAACTTTCAGAAACTTTACTTTAAGAAAGTTCACCTTTTCCAGATTTATATTCCTCTCCCCTTAGTCCAGCTTCCTCAAGATCCACTCCTAGGGATTCTTTTCACTTCTGCCAGTGTGTGTTAGTCAGGCTCAGCAGCTCCTTCTGCATACATAATTTCATTCTACTCGTGACAGGCCCAGCTTCTCCCTAGTTAGATCTCTGGGAATAAAACTTAGTTGCTATAATTGGCAGGACGAGAGAGGGTGCTGTCATATGAGTCATTTGCATCATTTAAAGCCACCATGTAGTCTTCAAGCATGGGAGAATGATACTGTCTTTTAATAAGAGGACTGAGTCATTTTTACAAGTCCAGGGAAGAGGCTTCAGTGTTCAACGTTTCCAGTACCTGCACCCACCCAGATCTCCCAATCTAGAGTCAAGGTACCAAATGTTTTCAATAAGGACCCTGACCTTGGCGTAGAAAGTTCCTCTTTACTGAGCATTTAGCCTTCCCGGCTCTTGTGCTCCTGTTAGGATCACATCTTGAGCTTCATTCTCTGCATCATCAGCCTTTGAGTGAAGGATTGAGGGCGCTTTAAACACTGCCAATGGGGACCTCTGACTTTGACACTTTGCTTTAAATTGATGATTAATTGAATGGAGCTTTTCCTTTTTTTCTCTCTATTGTATTAATGATGATTTGCAGCAACCATGTGGTTCAACCGCCTTTAATCACCATCTCCACTGTATCTGTTGAATACCAGAATTTTGCATAAGCCACCATAGGCTTTGCACCTGTATCACTTCCCGGGTCACCACAGTTGAACACTTTAGCAACTGTATTGCAACTGCATGCCTGAAATCATCAATACACCTCCTTCCATGAGTAATGATATTCCAATTGTCAGCCAACTGGTAGATGCTGCAGTTCTGGAATCTCGTGAGTGACTCTTTCCTGGGACCTCTCCTCATAATGACTCTTTTAGGCTGGGTTTCTTAGAAGAATACCTCTAGGTGAGATTCATATGCACATAATTTAATGAGAGAATACTCAAACGAGGAACAAGTAAGGGAGTGAGGAAAGTGAAACAGGAAGGAAGAAGAGGTGAAAATAAGCCAAGATGGGCTTTGAGTGAGATCTAGCTTCAGCCTGATTCTGCAGTGAGGTCTGGAGTGAGAACGGCATGGCCGTTTATTTCAACAAGGGGAAGATGTTTTCTATGCAGTCCATATTTAATTAATTTGTTAATTAACGATCAGTCATTGCAAATCACAGTAGACTTTGGACAACATGACTTGTATTGCTCAAGGGAAACCCTTCAGAGATACCTGCAGACTTTAGCTGTTACGTAGGCTGTCTGCTGCGGTACTAAAAGCAATATTCAGTCTGATATAAAATTGTTTTCCTTTCTAGTTAAGCTTATTTAGGATCCATAAACTTCACACAGAGAATTACTCTTGTATCTAAAATATCTGTATGTTTTATGTGTACATACATTATTAAAAAGTATATATGTGTATATATATATACTCAGATGATTGATAAGTAATAAGTGATAGATGATTAACAGGATGATAGAGAAATAGATGTAGACATATAAGAAAATTTTATGATCATTCAATTAACTAATAAGCTGTCTTTCCTTGGGTTTTACTTTGTTATTGTTCGCTAAGGGTAAGTTTGGCCCTTACTCTTGTTGTAAAGCTAGAGAAAATGGGACATTAGGGGGAGACAAAGCAAAAAGATTAGAATTCTCTTTGCAAATTAGCTGCCTCAGGTGAAATGGGTTCAGCAATTTAAGCAGTGCATAAATGGCTCTTTCAAAAGTTAAAAATATCAACGCACAAAACTTCTTTGGCTGGCAAAATATAATCAGAGGACTCTGAGAGTTTGAGTCCCTTAAATCTTTGTGACCCCTTTACAATGTTCAAGACTCATCTTTACTGCTAAGTGAATAAATTTTATGTAGGAAACTGGATAAATTGCAGTCCATTCATTTTTACGATAAAGGACATCTTGGTGGCTCCTGGTTTCTAGTGATGATGAATAAAGAGGCCTTCAACATCCTGAAGGATGGTCCTTGGATGGCCTTTGCTGACCCAGAATATCCCCCTTCTTCTTGTCCATAGTTCTCAGAATAACTGCAGAAGGCAACATCCTGAGATAGAAAAGAACTGCCCAAAATATCCCAGGCTTTGGTCCTGTCCCTCGTAGGGAATGTCACATATTGAGATAGAGAAGATCTCCCCAGGCCAGCCCAGCCATTGTTCAAGTCCTTCCTGACTGTAAATTAAACTGATCTAAATTGGCATCCAAAAAGAGCAAACTTTTCCTGTGAATTTTGGCTGTATGAGCACCGTATCCCAAAAAGGTAAAATTATTTTAGCAGAGAGAGCTCCTTTGCCTTTGACTGTGTTTTGAGCTGAGAATTCTCAAGTTACCTTTCCACTCTCTTTTCTTAACTTCTCTGGCCCAGTTAGGAAGAGCCAGCCCAACTCTTCAGTGTCTATATTCTTCATGTCCCTGATAATATTACTTATCAGTTGATATCTAGTTCTCAGAGCCTTGCGTTTATTTTGCACATCTTTCTAAATAACATACATGATAATTTAACTGCTGACTTCTGTAGGAGATGGCTCCATACTGTTTCTTTCTGTAATAAAAGCATGTTTTTCATTATTTTCACACCCAAGGAGATTTAACAACCATTTCTTCAGTTCTCCATTCTCTTTTTGTCTTTGAGAATCTTCTGCCTAAGATGCTCTTGGTGCTAAACTAGTAATCACTGTTTCTTAGTGCAAACACTGGAAATAATTCTATAAAAATTGTGCAAAAATTATTTTTAAAGTGTTTCTATTCACTGAATTTCTAGAAAATTTTGAGAATGAAAATTGGAAACTAGACAGTTAAACACACACACAAACATACACGTATGGATATAAATAAAAATTATACCATGGACTGATCTGCTGGTGAAACATTTCTGCTGTTAGGGAGCATGAACATTAAAACTCCATTACAAATACTAGACTTTTAGATTCTTATGTTTCTTTAATGCTGAATCTGAAAGCTGAATATCTCTTCTGCTGACCTATCAGGTTGAAATCTCTAGGTGGCCTAATTTTTCAGTTCCACTAGCTTCTGGATTAGGTATATCTGATTGTCACGGTCATCAGGGAAGCTGAAAGACATGAAATTTTAGTCCTAGTCCTGCAAAATTATGCATTCATGATTTAGAAATTTCCAGAAGGTGCTCAAAATGCTCATTGGCCAGAGAGCATGCTAAATTGCATGAAAAATCTAGTCAACATTTGGAAGAACCTGAATGTTTCTTAAGTGGAATATGAGTCAGTGTTTCTAAGGCAAAAGAAATAGTTATATGAGAAGAGACAAATGAAAGTAGGTCAGAATAGCAGGAATACTGATGTATAAGGTTATAGTTATGGCTGGGGGGGATTAGGGAGGATACCAAGAACAAGGAATAAGGCTGGTTAAGCAAGCAGTGGCTTAGCTCATGCCAGGCTTCTGATGAGCTTCATTAAGGCAATATACATGGAGCAATGGAAAATATCAAGAACTCTGAGGTGTCTGAGATTTTACTCTACCTGTAAACTGTCAGGTTTCACGAATGCCAGTGCCATGGAAAAACACAAGATTTTCATGACAGACATAAAGGATAGTTTAATATTCATAGCCATGACAATAAACAGAGTTATCACAATTTCCATGTTGGTCTGCTAAGACCAAATTCCCACAGGACCATGTGAAAAGTGACAGATGACACCTGCTCCTGTGGTGTGTTAAATTACAGAAGAGAAATGCTGAGTTCAGTGGACCAGCATGTTTTATCTTGGATTCTAAGCTCATTTGCTTTTGTTCTGTAGCAAGGTATTTCTTTATTTTACCAGAAATAAGCGTTGTTTTCCCTTTGTTTCAAAAGGAGGCATCTCTGTATGCCAAGATTGTTCACTATAAAAACATTTTTGAAAAGATGGTGTGAAAGCAAAGCCAGTCAGTTTGTCTACTTGAATGGTATGTAGACATGTGAGAGAGCCAGGGAGAACCATTAAATAATTCCAGCATGAAGATACTTGATCTATAAATCCTCTTCTCTTTTTTCATTCTTCTCTAAATTTTCTATGAAAAGTAAAGAATGATGTAAGGGTTTCAGAGCAGCCTGGCCAACATGGTGAAACCCCATCTCTACTAAAAATACAAAAAATTAGCTGGGCATGGGGGCAGGCACTTGTAATCCCAGCTACTCAGGAGGCTGAGGCAGGAGAATCACTTGAACCCAGGAGGCGGAGATTGCAGTGAGTAGAGATTGCACCATTGCATTCCCAGCCTGGGTGACAGAGTGAGACTCCAACTCAAAATAAATAAATAAAGATAAAATAAAATAAAATAAAATAAAAAGAATGGTGTAAAGGTATTCTTGTTGAATAAAGTGAATGGGAGTTTTGGAGTTCTGGAGAATAAATTTCAAGAGATGAGAAGGAATAGTTGTATGTTGAGTTAAAAGAGAAGTAAAGAACTACATAAAAATTATGAGAAAAATTATATATACAAAATTTTATTAGATAAATGGTTGTATGTGTAATAATTACACACAGTAATATCCCTTCATCCATATCATTTATAAATACTTGTAGGTAATACTGCAAATGCAATGACCTATTTAGTCCAGTTACAAAGCAATAAATGCATACCTGCATATAATACAGATACCATAAGCTTGCACATGTCACTATTTCATACACATTTTAATACATATATGTTTTATAATATGTGTCTACATAAATATGTACATATTTATTTTTAAAATATGCATATTTATAGACACATTATATGTACACAAGGGTTTATTTACAATTCTATCTTTATTAGATGAAAGTTGGTCCCAGATTGGAAATTAAATGTTGCTGCTATTAAGTTAAACCTTGTACAAAACGCCTTACTTTAACTGTGAATAGAATTTACAACTGAGCCATATACACTTGAGACACTCATCCAACTCTACCCCTCCCAAGTATATCAGATATTTCCAGGAGGAAATGCAGAAACCCAGACTGTAGATACCCAGCAATTTTTCTTTCTGTATTGTAGAATTTGTTGTGAGAATTACAATTGTAAATTGCATCCAAGACTATTTGCTTTATGGACCTAGAACCAGAGATAAAGGAGAAGTGTACGACCTAGATTTTTGAATTGAGTCATGGTTTCATCTTTGGGGAAAGGAAAAGCTGATTCCTAAAACTCTGAGCTTTGTGTTCTCGTCATTTCCAAAATCACAGCCCGGAGCTATGGCTATTACTGCTTCTGTGATACTGGTCTCTGTGGCTGCCTTCACTTTCTTTATTGCTTGTAGTATTCATATCCTTCTGATTCTCCATAATTTCTCTAAGGATTTTTATCTTCTGTGTAAAAAATATAGATCTTTCTCAGACTCCACAGGCAAGTCGCAAATGTAATAGTCACACATATATGACTATAAATCTTGGATATTTCATAGTTCCCAAGTATGTTGGCTTAAGAAGTACATTTTTTAATTTTATTATTTATTTATTTATTTATTATTTATTTGTTTGTTTGTTTATTGAGACGAAGTCTCACTCTGTTGCCCAGAATAGAGTGCAGTGGTGTGATCTTGGCTCACTGAAACCTCTGCCTCCTAGATTCAACTGATTCTCCTGCCTCAACCTCCAGAGTAGCTGGGACTATAGGCACCCACCACCATACCCAGGTTATTTTTTGTATTTTTAGTAGAGATGGGGTTTCATCATGTTAGCCAGGATGGTCTCGATCTCCTGACCTTGTGATCTGCCTGCCTTGGCCTCCCAAAGTACTGAGATTACAGGCATGAGCCATCATGCCCAGCCCAAGAAGTACATTTTTTTAAATCAGAAGTTTTATTGTTATTGTTGTTCTTCTCCTGCCTTGTTTCAGATATTAACAATGGCTGCTTTATGCTAGAATCATAGAATATTTCAAAAGACTGAAGGTTGTGTAAATCGAGTCTTAGAATTCTACTTAAGCATTTCATGTTTTCCTAACATCAGATAGGAATTCTTACTAGTAATAAAACCTGCACTACCGCCTGTAGAGTTCTTTACTGATTGTGTGTGCATTAATTGTAAGTCAAATTTTATTCTTAACAAATTCATATTATGTTAAATGATACTCATTTCCCCAGTAAATAACACAAGTGTCCTAAATATTTATTTTGACAATATAAATTCACTCACTACATTTATAATTTATTTGAATCTTTTATATTTTCTTGATATATTTGGATATTACTTGCTTTTTTAAGTATACGTTAAGTTCTGGGATATATGTGCAGAATATGCAGGATTGCTACATAGGTATACATGTGCCATGGTGGTTTGCTGCACCCATCAATCCGTCATTACCTTAGATATTTCTCCTAATGCTGTCCCTTCCCTAGCCCCCCACCCCCTGACAGCCCCTGGTGCATGATGCTCCCCTTCCTGTGTTCATGTGCATGTGTTCTCATTGTTCAACTACCACTTATGAGTAAGAATGTGCAGTTTTTGGTTTTCTGTTCCTGTGTTTGCTGAGAATGATGGTTTCCAGATTCATCCATGTCCCTGCAAAGGACATGAACTCATCCTTTTTTGTGGCTGCATAGTAGTCCATGGTATATATGTGCCACATTTTCTTTATCCAGTCTATCACTGATGGGCATTTAGATTGGTTCTAAGTCTTTGCTATTGTAAACAGTACCACAATGAACATATGTGTACATGTGTCTTTATAATAGGACAATTTATTATCGTTTGGGTATATACCCAGTAATGGTATTGCTGGGTCAAATATTATTTCTATTTCTAGATCCTTGAGGTATCGCCACACTGTCTTCCACAATGGTTGAACTAATTTACATTCCCAACAACAGTGTAAAATCTTTCCCATTTCTCCACATCCTCTCCAGTATCTCTTGTTTCCTGACTTTTTAATGATCACCATTCTAACTGGTATGAGAGGTATCTCACTGTGGTTTTGATTTGCATTTCTCTAAAGACCAGTGATGATGAGCTTTTTTCATGTTTATTGTCCACATAAATGTCTTCATTTGAGAAGTGTCTGTTCATATTTTTTGCCTACTCTTTGATGGGGTTGTTTGCTTTTTTTCTTGTAAATTTGTTTAAGTTCTTTGTAGATTCTGGATATTAACCCTTTGTCAGATGAATAGATTCAAAAATTTTCTTCCATTCTGTAGGTTGTCTGTTCACTCTGTTGATAGTTTTTTGGCTGTGTAGAAGCTCTTCATTTAATCAGATCCCATTTGTCAATTTTCGCCTTTGTTGCCATTGCTTTTGGTGTTTAAGTCATAAAGTCTTTGCCCATGCCTATATCCTGAATGGTATTGCTTAGGTTTTCTTCTAGGGTTTTTATAGTTTAGGTCTTGTGTTTAAGTCTTCAATTTATCTTCAGTGAATTTTTGTATAAGGTGTAGGAAGGGGTCCAGTTTCAGCTTTCTGCATATGGCTACCCAGTTTTCTTAACACTATGTATTAAATAGGGAATCCTTTCCCCATTGCTTGTTTTGGTCAGGTTTGTCAAAATCAGATAGTTGCAGATGTGCGGTGTTATATCTGAGGTCTCTGTTCTGTTCCAATTGCTCTATATGTCTGTTTTGGTACCAATACCATGCTGTGTTGGTTACTGTAACCTTATAGTATAATTTGAGGTCAGGTAGTGTGATGCCTCCATCTTTGTTCTTTTTACTTAAGATTGTCTTGACTATACAGGATCTTTTTTGGTGCTATATAAAATTTAAAGTCATTTTTTTCTAGTTCTGTGAAGAAAGTCAATGGTAGCTTGATGGGGATAGCACTGAATTTATAAATTACTTTGGGCAGTATGGCCATTTTCACAATATTCATTTTTCCTATCCATGAGCATGGAATGTTTTTCCATTGGTTTGTGTCTCTTATTTTCTTGAGCAGTGGTTTGTAGTTCTTCTTGAAGAAGTTCTTCACATTCCTTGTAAGTTGTATTTCTAGGTATTTACTTCTCTTTGTGAATGGGAGGTTAGTCATGATTTAGCTTTCTGTTCATCTTTTATTGGTGTATAGGAATGCTTGTGATTTTTGCACATTGATTTTGTATCCTGAGACTTTGCTGAAGTTGCTTATCATCTTAAAATGATTCTGGGCTGAGATGATGGGGTCTTCTAAATTTACAATCATGTCATCTGCAAACAGAGACAGTTTGATTTTATCTTTTCCTAACTAAATACCCTTTATTTCTTTCCCTTGCCTGATTGCCCTGGCCAGAGCTTCCAATATATATTGAATAGAAGTAGTGAGAGAGGCATCCTTGTCTTGTGCCAGCTTTCAAAGGGAATGCTTCTAGCTTTTGCCCATTCGGTATGATATTGACTGCGGGTTTGTGATAAATAGCTCTTATTTTTTTGAGATATGTGCCATCAATACCTAGTTTATTAAGAGGTTTTTTTTTTTTTTTTTTTTTTTTTTTTTTTTTTTTTTTTTTTTTTTTAGCATGAAGGGGTGTTGAACGTTATCAAAGGCCTTTTCTGTATCTATTGAGGTAATCTTGTGATTTTTCTCATTGGTTCTTTTTATGTGATGGATTATGTTTATTGATTTATGTTGAACCAGCTTTGCATCCCAGAAATGAAGCCAACTTGATTGTGGTGGATAAGCTTTTTGATGTGCTGCTGAATTTGGTTTGACAGTATTTCGTTGAGGATTTTTGTATTGATGTTCATCAGGGATATTGGTCTGAAGTTATCCTTTTTTGTTGTGTCTGTGCCAAATTTTTGTATCAGGGTGATGCTGGCCTCATAAAATGAGTTACAGAGGAGTCCCTCTTTTTCTACTGTTTGGTTAATTTGGTTTATTTTAGAAATAATACAAGAATTTTTAAATGTTATCTTTCCAAAAAGCATGTTTATTATTATAGGTTTGGTTTGTTGGCATCATGAATAAGACTTAAAAATTAATATCCTACATGACAATATTTGAATAAGATGAAACATAGAGGACCCTACGTTTTTTCCTGTGAGGAGAAGATGTGATAATGTTGAATATGTCATTTACAATTCAGGATAATATTATTTCACATTTGTATACAAAATATACACCTAAGGTGAAACTTTTAATTTAAAAATTTCTTTTTTTAGTAAGGTATAGGAAATAATTTTTGTTACTAACAGTCTTAGCTATTCAAATATTTTAAAGCAACAGCTTCACTGGAAATGCTTTTCATCAATGCTTTTAGCATGAGAAGAATGGAATATCTAAGTGAGCTTGGTCTCCTGAAGTGATGGGCTGACACACAGTCAGGGGTTAATTTATATACTTAATTGGTCCTGACTCTTTTTGGCTCAATCGCTTCTTTTATGTTTGTTTTATCCTTATTTTAAACCTTACATACACTTAATTATAGTAAAAAAATAAGACATTCCTCTTAGCATTCCAGGAAGAGGCCTGATTTGTTTTTCTTAAACTTAAGTATTTTGTTTGCCCTTTAAACACCAGGATTTAGGAAAAATTGTGACATTAATTAATTTTTATTTTCCTTATGCATTTCAGGTATCTGCAGTATGGGCTTCCTTAGCAATGTCCGCTGTCCAGCTGGAAGTCAGTTTTGGAAGGTTTGTCACTTCTAAGATATTACTTCAGACTACTTGAGATGTTCATACTCTCCGAAAATTGTGCCAATTGAACAGAAACTCTGGAGATAGTCAAAGTTCTCAAGACCCCAAAGAAGGAGTCACTAGTGATGAAAATAACCGTAGAAAATACTAGGCAGTGACTCTACTTTCTGGAAGTGCTTTGATTTGGGACTAATAATCAATTATTCAACTTAAAAGTTAAATAAAGTGAAAAATAAAAATTATATATAATACATTAAAAATTTTATTTAAGCTTTAAATGTTTGAGTATATATTTATTTATAAGTCATTTGAATTTGACCAAACCCCTTTCTCCAAATAATATTGTAAAAACTAAATTAATAATTGTATAAAGGACAACTTACTTAAATAAGCATGAGAACAAAACCAACTTTCAGGAAGTGCACTACTTGATTGGTGAAAGCCAATGTATACAGATAGCCATAGGCAGTAGGCTATGCAGTATTTTCATGCATAATTCCTCTGGAATTTTAAAATGAATTGAATAGCCAGAAGAACATAGCATAAGAAATGGCTACAAGTGTCCATCGTGCCTTAGCATTTATGAATATTATTCAGATAATAACATGGATGAACCTGGAAACCATCATTCTCAGCAAACTGACACAAAACAGAACATCAAACACCCCATGTTCTCACTCATAGGCGGCTGTTGAACAATGAGAACACATGGACACAGGGAGGGGAGCATCACACACTGGGGTCTGTCAAGGGGAAACAGGGGAGGGACATAGGAGGGTGGGGAATTGGGGAGAGAACACGTAGGGAGAAATGCCAGATATAGGTGATGGGGAGGAAGGCAGCAAATCACACCACCACCCCAAAACCTAAAATGCAATAAAAAATAAAAAAAAATAAAAAAGTTAAAGTGAAAAATAAACACAATATATAATAAGTTAAAAATTTTATTTAAGCTTTAAATGTTTGAATATATATTTATCATAAATCACTTGAATTTGACCGAACCCCTTTCTCCAAATAATACTGTAAAAATTAAATTAATAATTGTATAAAGGACAACTTACTTAAACAAGCGTGAGAACAAAACCAACTTTTGGGAAATGCACTATTTGATTGGTGAAAGTCAATGTATACAGATAGCTGTAGACAGTAGGCTATCAGCCACAAGTGTCCATCATGCCTTAGCGTTTATTAATATTATTCAGATAATAAAACACGTTAGTTAATTTCAGTTGATTAAGAGACAGTCCAAAAGAAATTTTATCTAATTCTTTAAAATACACATTGAGTGACCATTTCACAGGTTATTCTATTAGTCTTTTCTATGCAGTATTTTCATGCATGATTCTTCCAGAATTTTAAAATGCATTGAATAGCCAGAACATAGCATAAGAAATCACACTTCAGACAAGTAAACCAAACATTGATTTAGAAAGAGCTATTTTGTTTCAGTTTTCAGCATATATTACAAAGTGTGAAAAACATAAGTGATTCAATAACTTCTGATTTGGGTCTACACAACTCCCTATTAGCATTGTCCCTTCTACCGTGGAGATACAGCTCCTATTGTCCTCCTCTGGATCATTCCGTCTTGGCTACACTGATCTCCAAGCTATTTCTCCCAGGAAAGGTGGTTTGCACCTCAGGTCCTTTCTACCTGAATTGTTTTACCTTCCACTAATGACTTAAAAAGATTTGATTAAAGCTATTTCAACTTTATGAAAGTGCAAAAGCAATAAACATTCATTAGAACCATACTTTGAGTACCCACACAACCATTCTGTTTTTCACTTTCAGTACAGAATTAAAGTACTTGACATATTCAGCATTTTACTATATATTAGCCTTTATGTTAGATGATTTTGCCCAACTGTAGGCTAATGTATGTGTCCTGAACACATTTAATGTAGGCTAGGCAAAACTATGATGTTAGGTAGGTTTAGTATATTAAGTGCATTTTTAACTCAATGATATTTTAGACTAGTGATTTATTTATCAAGATGTAACCTTGTCATAAATCAAGGAGAATCTATATATAATGACATCTTCCACTACATATTTGGCCTGTGTTCTGAAGTTTTAATCCTGCAATGTATACCTTTATTATGAAGTCATAAATAGTACTTATTACTACCTAGCATTTTATAATGCATAGACTGCTTTTCTCTATTGTCACTTTTACTACTAGAAACTGAAATCCATTGCAGTGATAGCGCTATGATCCAAATGTAGTGACAAATGCTTGGTATACAATAGGTGATTAATAAATATTTGTAAATAAAATAACAGTTAACTGGTTTTTACTATTACAGATATAATTCTGAATGTATTTTAGTTTATTACATTTACATAATTTTTTAAATGTTCATTTAAAATTTTCCTCATTATAACTCCATTTTTAGAAACAATAATTATGATTATAATTATTATTTAATTTCAAGGTAATTATAAAAATTGACTGGGAACAGTGTCATATGAATGTAATCTCGACAACGTGGGAGGCCAAGGTTAGGGGATCAGTTGTCCTGGCAGGAGTTTGAGGTTACAGTGAGCTATGATTTTGCCACTGCACTGCAGCTTGGGTGCCAGATTGAGATCCAGTCTCTCTCTCTCTCTCTCTCTCTCTCACACACACACACACACACACACACACACACACAGAGATAAAAATGATTTTCTCCTGCCTAAGATGTTCCAATAGCCTTCTTGTTGAGTCAGGAATACTCAGTTTATTTTTCTAGAATTTTCAAATAAAATAAGTTACTCAACTTTTCAAGGAAAAAATACGAAAGAGCAGATAAAAGCCAGTTGTGTCTACTTCTTGAGTGAACTTCATAGGAAGGAAATGTACAAAGGGGAAACCCTTTCTTAAAATTTCATCTTTTTTATGATGCCTTCAGAGATCTCCCATTCAGATTGATTTTTCCCTGTAGAAACAGGGAAAGGTTTATCAAAGGTTAAAAGGCATTGAATGAGTACAAAATTTACCTTTCTCGATGCTTCAGTGATGTTCTCTGTAGCTTTGTTAGCAGCCCAAAGACACATTCAAAAGTCTTAAAGGATAAACAGTTGGTTTTATTACCACTGACTACAAATAAGGAAGACCAATACATACTTAAGCTGTTTGGATATTTGAGGAGGCATACTTCACACTGAGAACTCTATTAAAGTGTCTATATAAAATTATTCAACATTTGGCAAATTTAGGTGAGGTTGTCTGTAACCACAAGGTTTGAACACAGTTTGAACAGCCAGACAACTCTTCTTAAATTTAGGCTGCTTTCTCCTTCAAATGCTATGAAGTAACGGGTGTCTGTAGCAAGTGTAAAAACTTTGCCAATAATAATTTTTTTCATAATTTCTGGTATCTGGCTTTTGGATTAAGACCTTCTGTAGATACTAAATGGCACACATACTCATGGAGAAGCCATTTCTAAACCATTAGTGATCAGTGGTACAGATAGACCATGTCACCAAAGGATACATTTGCCTTTTCAACTTGAAATGCATAAGCTGCAATGTGCCTTATCTGAATCAATGTTTTCCAAGTTGTGTCAAGACCCAGAAATTTGCATTGTGAGGTTGAAATAACTTGTCTAATCAAGTGCAATGCCCTGCCTCAACTAACTTCGTAAAAAAGTTGTGGCAACTTACTCTCTAAATCTACCTCCTGCTTGATTAAACAATGAGCTTGCTTTTGTTCCTACTTAGGTGATTTGTCACACTTGTCAATGAAACAGTCCATCCATAACACGGTCAATCTTTACAGTGACAAAATACATAGACAACTTATGCTACTAAAAATGGATGTAGAACTTCCATTTTTCTGGAAAATGAACTGAAGAATTTTGGGTGTTGGTTTCATCTTTAGAGAAATTTGCCTGAAATTGACTAATAATTCATCTTTACTTAGGTTTATGAACTTTGACCAATATCCTAGTTTTATATTATTTCCTGTGCCACCAATACTAGAATATTAAATATACTCAAACTCCTCTGGAAACAAATTACAGTAACTTTGTCACAAACTCCATCTATTACCCATATTCCCACCCAGTGAAAAGGGCTGGTTGGAAGAAAGCTTCTGCAGTTAAACAGGTGATCAAGCATGTTTTGGCACAATTTCTTCTGTAGCCCGACAGATCCACACTTTAACTCACCTTGGAAATGAAGACATCAAGAAAGAATGGGACTCAAGATTTATTTTTAAAAAATCTCTTACTCAAGTACAGGTATCTTAATAGCCGTAGGCACTGCATTGACATTCTCCGCTCTGCCTTAAACCTCTTGTATCCCATGGTTTTTATGTGTTAGGATTCATTTGCTGGAGATTATGGATAATCATAGTGTGATTACTGCACACTGGTCTGGAAATTTGTAGGACACTTTTTTACATCCAGTTACTAGCTACTGCCTATGGCATAATGAAAATAAGAATTTTCATTCATATTTTTGCCACTTAAAAAACTCTGACACATAAAAAGTAGTGCATAATTAATTTATACAATTTGGTGAGCTTAGAAATAAGTATACACCCATGAAACTATTATCACAGTTTATGCCATAAATCTATCCAACACACCTACACAAATTTCTTTCTGCTCTCTTATTTAGTGTGTTTGTGTGTGTGTGTGTGTGTGTGTGTGTGTGAAGAACACTTAACACAAGATCTTTGGCCAGTCCTCTCTTGATTTTCTTTCTAGATGTTCCCTCCTACCTACTTACAACTTGTATTAATAGGCACCTTGATATTTTATATCTCTTTATTTTGGAAAAACAGATGGAAGTTCTGTTGACTATCTCTCATATTTATACCTCACTCAGAAGAACATCACTAGAGTGTTTTTCTGAATATAGAAGCAATTCTTTCACTGAGGAGAATTATTTTAATTTCTCACAATATTTTCCCCTTGAAATCTGTATTCCAGAATATAAATAAAACACTATTGACATGGAGATTTATAATAATAAATTGTTTATTCACAAAGAAAGCTTGAAAACCCCCCTTTTAAAAGTATATTACAGATAGTGACTACAGGTTCTGAATTAAGCAAAATGGCAGGTTGTTTTAAACACAGAAGTATTTCACTTTTGGTGTTAGTAAAGGTTTATTGAAGTTGTTTTATTGCAGGAGCCTCCTTAAATTGTTCTATGATCCTTGTCATTGGAGGATTATGAATGTGTTGCTTGTCTATTCTACGAGTACAAATGAAATAGCCCAGCTATTCATCAGTGACTTGATTAGACATGCTTGAAAATGCTTGTAATTATGCTTTAAAAGTATCAGAACTTTCTTCTGTTGTTATGTAGAAGATTTTCTGCATATTTACAGCATTTGTAAGCTCAGATAGAACAGGAATGGTAAGTGAGAAAGCTTCTATTCCAGTGGGATTTTAGTTCCTCATGTTTAAGATAGAATAGGAACAAGACCTCAGAAAAAGATTGCCATAGACTTTTTTTTTATGAGTGTCTGTAATGCTGTATGAAGATTGCTTTCACTTATTTATTATTTCCTGCTTTTCTTTTCTCCTCTTTCCCTTTCTTATCTCTTACCCTTCTTATATCTAGAGTAGCATTTAACTAACTCAAGGAAAATAAAGAGCATTGTTGCTATGACAGAAAAAGGGAGGCTGACATTTTGCTACTCAAACTCTGATTCACAAATATTCATAAACTTTGAGATAACAAAGGTGAGAATATACATTTTTATTCAACTTAACGTTCTACTTTCTGTTTCCTATTCCTCATTCTGCAAATTATTTTAAAATGTAATTAATGATATAATATATCAGCTTACACAACCACTCTAAGAATAATTTAAGCCATCAATAAATATTTATAACAAGAAGTTAAATGTTTTATATTCTGAGGAATTTGTTAGAAATAAAACTCTTTACCCCAAATCTTATTTTAAAAAAAGTGAATCAATAACTCAGACAAAGCTGGTTTTAGTTCCTACAGATCTTGTGAAAATTGATATTACACTGCCAGGATAAAGTCATTTGAAGCGGTAAGCCTTCAGCAAATGAAATATTTTCACTTGAGAATCGTAGTTAGCATTCTAACCACCTGTTTGTTTTGCCATGGTAAAACATTTTTGGTTACCACAAAATATTGAGCAAAAGAAAAATATCTGAGAGCAGAGTTAACTATGGAAATTTTTATTGACTGTGGTCAGGGAAATGCGTCTGCTAACAGGATTGTTGCTGTTTCTCAACCTCACACTAATAGCCCAACCTTATCTTTCCAGTTATCCATCAGCCAGTAGATGCTGACTTGTGGTCCTGCTGAACCTCTGGTCACTCTAGAGAGGTTTAGTGACCTTACTCTTTTTTAGCAATTTTTAAAACCCATTTATTTATAGAATTCATATACATTGAATTCAACCATTTAGACTACATTTAATTGCATTGCCTATATTCACAGGGTTGTGCAATCATCACCACAATCGATGTTATGCCATTTTTATCACTATCTCTTCCCTCAACAAACCTTATGGCCATTAACAGTAGCTTCCAAATTCCCCCCACAGCACCCCATCCCAGGCAATAGCTGATCTATTTCCTGTCTCTATAGATTCATCTATTCCAGACATTTTACATAAACAGAATTATATGATATGTAGTTTTTGCAATGACTTTTTTGTTTAGTATAATTATTTCAAGATTTATTTATGTCGTAGGGTGCAACATGCTTCCATTTTATTGCTGAATAACTTTCCACTGTATGAATATGCCTCCATTTTATCCACTTAGGAGTTGATGAGTATTTGGGTTGCTTCTACTTTTAGCTGTTATCAACATTTTTGCACACCTTTTTGTGTGGATAGGCTTCCATCTCTCTTGGGTTATGGGATAACTACATGTTTAAAGTTTTGAGAAACCACCAGAACGTTCTGAGTTTGCTCCATTACTTTACATTCCCCTAAAAGTATATGAAGGCTCCAGTCCCATATCCTGACTAATACTTGTCATTATCTGTCTTTTTCAGTATAGCTATCCTAGTGAGTACAAAATGATATGTCACAGTTTTGTTTGTGTTTATCTAAGACTAATAATATTGAGCATATTTTCATATACTTATTGGTCATTTGTATAAATGTCTATTTATATACTTTGTCTACTTTTAATTGGATTATTTGTCATTTTATTATTAAACTGTGATTATATATATTTATATTATAGATGCAAATCTTTTATCAGACATAGAATTTGTCTATATTTTCTCTCATTCTGTGGGTTATCTACTTTCTTGATGTCATTTTTCTTGAAGCATGAAAGTTTTAATTTTGGTTGAACTCCATTTATTTATTGTTTTCCCTTTTTGTTGCTGTGTTCTTGTTGTTTGTGTTGACTCTTGATGAAAATTGGTAAGTTTCATTTCTGGTTTTTGTGCCTCAACAGGAACATTAAATTAAAATCCATTATGGAAGCAGCTGCAATAAATAAGGCCTAAGTTCATGCTTAGTGGCTATTTATGGTGCTTTTCCACTTAGGAAGCATGACCTTAGGGATGCAAGAGTTTAAACCTGCACATCTTTAGGAGAATACATTCCCCGAAATCTAAAGACAAATTTAAAATTGGTTAAAACAAGGGAAAAATTCAAGAGTCATGTGGATTATTTCTGGGCTTATCATACTAGGAGTATTATTTTCTTCAAGCATCATGCCCTAAAGGGACAGCTGATAATCTCCCACATGTACTTAGTAGATCATTTTATTCTAACTCTAATTTCTTCCCACATTTATAAATTTCACTCTTTAGTATATGCTAAGTTCTTATTTTTTATGGGACACAAAAATACTATATTCCTAACCTTGATTAGGGTATTTAGAAACATAAACAAAATAATGTGGTTTGTAATATATGTTTATTAAGTTTTAATAACAATTTAGTTTTTTGTTTTTATTTTTGGAGGGGAGAAGAGCCTATAAGAAGAATTTAGTGATGGAGATGGTTCTTTACTTGCATTGTTGAACCAGGTTGTGGTTGATTGGATGACAAGCTTTTCTTATGGTGAAAGCCTGGGATTTTGTATAGAGACACTTACTAGGACAGAAACAAGAGCCGAACACCTTCCCCATTGGGAAGTTGACAACACAGTCGATCTAGTTCCTGAGTCTTTATTAAATGCTGTGGTACCTACCTGAAAAATGGGAAATCATTTACATACATATATACTAATGACAGTCTATCAAAATGTCCATCTGTTTATTATTTCTTGAGAAAACAATGAAAGATTCCTTCATCCCAAATGCATTCACTACCAATAAGTAACTGATACATTTTTCCTCAACCCTGTACCAGCAGAATAAACTTTATGAAATGAATAAGTGGGGGCTAAGATACCATTCACCCATCCTGATTAAATGAAGTATATTTTACAATATATACTAAACTGAAGTATATGATCTTTTTTGAGACAGAGTCTCACTCTGTCTCCCAGGCTGGAGTGTAGTGGCATGATCTCGGCTCACTGCAATCTCTGTTTCCCGGGTTCAAGCAATTCTCCTGCCTTAGCCTCCCAAGTAGCTTGGACTAACTATATGCACCTGTAGTCAGCCACCGCATCCAGCCAGGATGTGATATTATATGTAATGTCACCAGGGTGACAACTATCTGGGCCACTGGTGGTGGTGGGGGGGCAAAATAATTTACCAAAAGAGTACTAGATAAGGAAAGGCAGATTTATTATAAAAAGTTGGAAAATACATTGCAAAACAGCAACAGCAGGCAAGCAGAAGCAGACAGCAAGGAAATAATGGCTTGGTGGAGGTTTCATAGCCTGGTATTTATGCTGTATGCTGAGTGGGCTTTGTGCGGTATTGATAACACCAAGCTTGCAGTGAGCTAACTTTCAGTTGTTTGGTGATAGTTGGGCACAGGAAGATTGTGAGTTATGTGCACCTATGTGGCCTGGACTATGAAGAAAGGCATACTTACAGCTTATCTGCTTTCTCTTTTTGCTTTTCCCTGGTTCTGCCAGCCTGACTTCTTTTCCCTAATTAGGATGCCACGTTTGAGATATGTCTTTTATATTTGCACCTGTTCTTGACACTCTTGATCAGTTATTAGCACCTACTTCAATTTAACCCCATAAAATGTAGGTTAGTACTCAAATTGACATGCTGTTTAGACAAAGTACAGCAATTCATTGTTTATGATAATGTAGTAATGGCCCAGCGCAACAAAAGCCACCTACTCCAGGAATCCGTAAAGGAGGACATGCTAAGGAAACTGGACTCAAGGGACACACCTTATCCTAACTCTCTTAAAAAAAACTGCAGAAATATTAAAATTAAAAGTTTTTAAAACCAGCACCACAGGAAAGGAAAGAAGCCATTTCAATGAGTGTTGCCACAATGAAGGAAGCGGGAACAGCAACTCCTTATCCCTCCCTCCTTCTTCTCAACTTTGACCTTATTCTTTGGGCAAGATGCTATCAAGGAGCCTGCATTCTTTTTGTGCAGGGATGGAATGAAAGCATTGCTTCTTAGCCCACAAGACTTTATGTGGGCTCAGTCACTGCCAGTGGCATGTGTTGTGGCACATTTCATAAAGTCATGTTGGTTTCAGTACTCTTGTGAAAGAAAGATACACACAGACAGAGGATCACCTCTATTCTTTGACCTGGAAAGGTAATGGCTACATGTTGCACCTCTGGAATTTGATGGTATTGATGTCAATCCTTAGTATGTCACTTCTCAATGATGTTACTGAGCAATTTCCTCTGCAAAATAAGGACAATAATAGTCCTTGGTTGATTGGGCTAGTAGAGAATTAAATTAGATATTATGGATAAGCATGTACACTCTGCTTGCCAGGAATGGGTCAATAAATGTTAACCCCATATTTTACCCTAATTATACCCATCCTCTATACAGTATAAATTAATTGATAGTTTTTGTTGACATTTCAATATGATAGTATTGCCTTATATTTTCCATTCTACCTTTTTATGGCCATTGCTGTCATGAAGAAGAAATGAAGCTTTCTAATGACTAGCCGTATGCAGAAGACTGAAGCTGGACCCCTTCCTTAAAAATATAGAAAATCGGCCGGGCGCGGTGGCTCAAGCCTGTAATCCCAGCACTTTGGGAGGCCGAGGTGGGTGGATCAAGAGGTCAACAAATCGAGACCATACTGGTCAACATGGTGAAACCCTGTCTCTACTCAAAATACAAAAAATTAGCTGGGCATGGTGGCGTGCACCTGTAATCCCAGCTACTCGGGAGGCTGAGGCAGGAGAATTGCCTGAACCCAGGAGGCAGAGGTTGCGGTGAGCCGAGATCGCGCCATTGCACTCCAGCCTGGGTAACGAGCGAAACTCCGTCTCAAAAAAAAAAAAAAAAAAAAAAAAACCATATATATATATATATATAAAATCAACTCAAGATTGATAAAAGACTTACATGTAAAAACTCACAAGTGTAAAAACCCTGGATGACAACCTAGGCAATACCATCCTGGATATAGGTTTGAGTGTGAATTTCATGACAAAGATACCAAAAGCAACTGCCACAAAGCAGAAATTGAAAAATAAGATCTAATTAAACTTAGCAGTTTCAGCACAGCAAAAGAAATTATCAGTGGAGTAAACAGACATCCTACAAAATGGGAGAAAATATTTGCAAACTATGCATCTGACAAAGGTTTAATCTCCAGCATCTATAAGAAAAGCAAATTTATAAGAGAGAAGCAAACAACCCTATTAAAAAGTGGGCAGATGACATAAAAAGGCATTTTTTAAAAGAAGGCATACATGTGATCAACAAGCATTGAAAAGAAGCTCAATATCCCTGATCATTAGAGAAATGCAAATCAAAACCACATGAGACACCAGCTCACACCAGTTGGAATGGCTAATACTAAAAAGTTAAAAAATAACAGATACAGATGAGGATGCAGGAAAAGGGTACACTTATACACTGCTGGTGGGAGTATAAATCAGCTCAACCACTGTGTAAAGCAGTATGATGATTCCTCAAAGAGCTGAAAGCAGAACTACCATTCTTCCTAGCAATCCCTTTACCAGGTATACACCCAAAGGAAGAAAAATCATTCTATCATAAAGACACATGCACACAAATGTTCATTGCAGCTCTATTCACAAGAACGAAGACATGGAATCATCCTAAATGTTCGTCAGTGACAGATTGGATAAAGAAAGTGTGGTACATGTACACCATGGAATACTATACAGCCATAAAAAATAGGATCATGTCTTTTGTGGGAACATGGATGGAGCTGGAGGTCATTATCTTCAGCAAACTAATGTAGGAACAGAAAACCAAACATCATATGTTCTCACTTATAAGTGGGACCTAAATGATGAGAACTTATGAACACAAAAAAGGTAACAATGGACTCTGGGATCTACTTGAGGGGGTAGGTTAGGAGGAGGGAGAGGAGCAGAAAATGTAACTATTGGATTCTGGGCTTAATTCCTGGGTGATAAAATAATCTGTACCACAAACCCCTGCGACATGAGTTTACCAACACAGGAAAACTTCACATGTACCTTCAAAACCTAAAATAAAAGTTAAAAAAATAATTTATTAGCTATGAACAAGTTAATTAACTTACCTTTATACAAAAGTTTTTGACAAATTATGAGGCTGTTTTTATAAAATTAAAATATACATTATATTTTCTAAAATCCAAATTCTTCATGTAAACCTGTGAGTGCAGCTCTCAGATTCTATAATTTCATTTCTTTTCACAAGTAGGAGGAAAGAGAAGAGGGGGTATCTATTTCTAAGGTTTGCTGATATCCAGAAATACCTTTAGCATGATAGAGACCCTTGACATTATATGTGAGAACTAAATTTGCATGAACCACAGAATTCAGAATAACATTCGTACATGTATGGAACCATAATTTCTGAGAGAAGAAACATATCACATCAGTGAAGACATGAGCTGCTAAGAAATAATTATTCCATATAAAATAATAAATTATATTTCTCCCTCACATGCTGCAGAAATCAATACCTCTATAGTGTGTCAGATGCATGCAGAAATTAAAGCTGATAACAACATACAAACTGTCTTGTAAATTACGATATTTTCTACTCCAATTGCTCTGAGGTTCTCAGAGGTCTGGGGGTTAGGTAGGGTTCTAAGATTTAGTAAATAAAAATACAGGCACTCAGTTAAATTTGAATCTGAGATAGGTGGTTAAGACAGTTTTACATAATTATGGTACACATATTGTTTGGGGTATGCTTATATTAAAAACCTCTCTGAAAACTGAAATTTAAATTTAACTGAATATTTTATGATTTAACTAGAAATCCTATTTCAGATGGGGAAGGCAGATGACGTACATCTTATATCAATATATTTCCAAAGAAAAGAATGAGGAAACTGTGGAAATACATCAAATGCAAAATCTTCTGCTTCCAAACTGGAATGTAATGACCACTGAGAATATCTTTAAAAAGTGAAGGTGAATAAAGGTATTTACTGACACAAACTTAGATAATTCTTTACTATCAGGACAATACAAATTTTAATGTAAAGAAAATATGGCACATATACACCATGGAATACTATGCAGCCATTAAAAAAGGATGAATTCATGTCCTTTGCAGGGACATGGAAACCATCATTCTCAGCAAACTGACACAAGAACAGAAATCCAAACACTGCACGCTCTCACGGACCTGCACTCCAGCAAAACAAACATAACTGGTAAAAATTATAATAACTGGTGAAAACTATAAAACAGACGAACAAAAAATAAATAAAAACATTTAGAGTCTTTGGAGATTGTCCTGAGAGAGAAGAGCAAATTAAGAAACATTCATTTAAGAAAATTGACAACTTGGTAAGAATTGCAAGAATCTGGGCTGTACGAATCATGGCCCTCTCCCTTCTTCCTCCTCACAACTCAGAATGATAGAAACCTCACTCCAGCTGGGTGCAGAAGTACAGAGTTCCTTCTCCTTACTTTTCCGGAGTGCCATGGTATTTTTCTGGGAGGGTCAGGCCAACATTTCTCATTCCTCTCTCCTTTCTATCTGTTACAGAGAAAAATTTCAGGTGAGCATGACCAAAAGGCCAAGGGCTCCCTTCCTTTAGCCAATCCCCATTTATAGGGTAGAGGATTTACCAACAGAGTGGAACACTGAAGAACCCGTAATGGGCTCATTCCAGTTTATTTGCAGGGTGGAGTTCCAAAGCCTCCTAGCACACATGCTCACGCATGCGCACAGTGACTCTGAAATGACAGTGCTGTTAACTATTGTCTTTGTTTCTCTTTCTCCATCACACCCAATCGTTAAGCTACAGTAATTGCCATCTGAGTCCTCTATTACTTTTGATAATGCCCTGGAGCATAAATTGCTCTACATTAAATTCAGAGCCCTTTACTGGAGTTGTGTTTAAACTCAGTGTTTGAGGTTGGCTGTTAACCCTAAAGGTCTCCTCTTAGCCATCTCTTCCCTGGTTCCCTCTATAAACCAACTGGTCTATAATTTAGCATGTATCCCTCATAAAACTACCAGCCTCTTCTTAGTTGCCTGTGACAAAAACTTCCATTGTTTTCGCAAGTGCCCTCAGCCTTGAACTTTCTCATACTCTGTTTCAAATGGAGTCCCTTCCAAAGTGGAGTAGACAAGGCTACCATTTCTACCCAGAGACCTATTGCTAAAGCAGGGATGTCTACCCCCAGATTGGGAGCTGTGGCTCAGAGATGTTTGCCACGGGGAAGAAGCAGGTTGCTAAACAGGGAGCTCCGATACTCTTCTTTAAGGAAGGGACTTCATTTGAAACAGAGTATGAGAAAGTTCAAGGCTGAGGGCACTTGCGAAAACAATGAAAGTTTTTGTCGTAGGCAACTAAGAGGAGGCTGGTAGCTTTATGAGGGATACAAGCTAAATTATAGACCAGTTGGTTTACTGAGGGAACCAGGGAAGAGATGGCCAAGAGGAGGCCTTTAGGGTTCGGAGCAAATCTAACACTGAGCTCAACCACAACTCCAGTAAAGGGCTCTGAATTTAATGCGGAGCAATTTATGCTCCAGGGCATTATCAAAAGTAATAGAGGACTCAGATGGCAATTACTGTAGCTTAACGATTGGGTGTGATGGAGAAAGAGAAACAAAGACAATAGTTAACAGCACTGTCATTTCAGAGTCACTGTGCGCATGCGTGAGCCTGTGTCCTATGAGGCTTTACACGGCAGGTGTGATAGATTTCACTAAAAAGGTCAAGGTACATCACACCCCTCCACCCCACCCCACCCCTGAAAAAGCAAACAATAATTAAAAGCCACAGAGAGAGGGACCTGAATCTATAATTGCTGAAATATATTACCTAAAATGTCAGTTTTCACACCAAAAAATTGTGAGATATGCAGATACCAGAAAATGTGACCCACAAAGAAGAATAAAAAAGCAGCCAACAGAAAATGTCATTAAAGTGTTATATTACATTTAACAAACAATAACTAATGCATCCATTATAGGTATGTCAGATAACTAAAAACCACACTTAAAGAATTAAAAGACCAAGTGTGGTGGCTCATGCCTGTAATTCTAGGACTTTGGGAGGCTAAGGTGGGATGATCGCTTGAAGCCATGAGTTTGAGATTAGCTTGGGCAACAAATCTCTACTAATGTGATAAATTTTAAAATATGTGTGTATCCAGGTGTGGTGGCATATGCCTATAGTCCCAGCTACTTGGGAGGCTGAAATGGGAGGATCGCTTGAGCCCAGGAGGTTGAGACTGCAGTGAGTTATGATGGCACCACTGCACTCCAGCATGAGCAATGAAGTAAGACTATATGTCTCCAAAAAAAAAGAAAAGAAAAGAAAGAAAGTTATGAAAATGTCTCACCAAATGATAATACAAGCAAAAGAAAAAAAAAAAACTTAATCAGGTCCAAGCTAACTGTCTAATTATTTTAAACATTTACAAATAGTAACAAATAAAGATTTCTGATTTTTACTACAGTGCCTAAGTTCTAAATGAGCTAAAAACATAAAAGTTTCCTACTTGATAGTTTATTTTTATGTTTGCTTATTATTGAGATTCTTCTTACATTAACTTGTTGACTATTCTAAATGCTAGATCTTTATCTTTTTAAAGTATTTTTTAATTATCTTTCTTTCCACCCCATATCTGAGCTCTTTGATAGCAAAGAAGTACTTGATGGCAGCCTTGTCTCCAATTTTGTGAATAAAAGATTAATTTTTTAAACATTAAGTTGATTTGGTATAAAAGTTTATCATTTGAAACAGAAATAATTTTCACTGATAGAGAATTCGATTTAATAACTTGAGATATTAAAAGAGAGCTCTGAAATTCTTGGAGACTATCGGGTTGAGATAGGAAAACTTCGAATATTTCCTTTACTTCTTGGGAACTTCTCATGAGGGTGTTTGTTACCTGCTTATATATTTACTATTCCTCCCCCCACTCCCCGATAAAGGTAAAGTATTCCCTTAATTTTAAGTTTTCTGATGGTTCATCTGTTTCAGTAAATTACTAGAGACTGGGAGGGGAGGTGGCAAGAGGGGGGAGATAGCGAGAGAAAAAAAAATACTATTATTTAGGAGTGTCTTTGTTTCTCATGAAGACAGAACAATGCTTTTTCTCCTCTCTTCGTTATATTTCACTGCCAGTAGGAGTCCTGGGTTAAGAAGACAGGCATCAGAAATTTTAAATAAAATAGAAGGCAAGTTTCTATGTGGCAGCACTCCCACTGCTGCCTTGACTGTTCTACAGGAACCATTTCTGATTCTCCTAGAATAGTACACCTAGCTTCCTAAGTATCAGCATTCTCATGAAAGGATGATTAGAAAGATCTTTCAAGAGCGTGATGCTTAGTTTTAGGAAAAAACGTAGCCCAATTCAGTTCTTTCTTTGGATGACTCAGACAGCTCTCAGTATTTTCCCCAAGGTATTTTTTAATGTTTAGATTTCATTATTATTTGGCAGGTATATTTTATGATTTATTTGTCTAATGGAAATAAAAAAAAACTATACATGGTTATATGTTATATTTTAATATATATCATATCTATATATATTTCACCTTCAGATTTTTAGATTTTTTTGGTGAATAGAATAAAATCGACTATTCTAGTAGGCTCATCTAAATTTTGAAGTAGCCTAATGGATTACTCTGAATTTATTTTCTTTTCCTACCTTAGGCAAGGAGAGTAACAAGCTGTGAAATGCCAATAGAAAAGTTATTAGAGAGGAAAGAAGGTGGACCCTGGGTTACCAGTAAAATGCGTAATCATCAAGTAGTTTTTAGTTCAGTAGACACTGTAGACTGCTGCTGAATTTGTATCCTGTTATTGCATTCAAAGAACAGGATCTCTGAGGAATTATGACATTCAGTGTAAGTCCTAACTTTACATTCAGCTTTTCCAGGCTGTGAAAATAAAATGTTTTAAATGATCCTAACCAGTTCTCAGCATCCTTGTACGCATTGATGGAGAACATGTAAGAAAACTGCAGAGATAATTTCCGCTGGTAAAAGGAAAAAATGTGGGACAATGAAGAGCGCCCTCCACTCAGAGGACTTGTTAAAGTAAGCAGAGCATAGATAGCAAGATGGCTTTTCCTAGTGACAGAATAATTAAAGACATTCATAAATCAGTTTATTTACCACTGTCTATAAATTTTTTAGTTTGGGGCTAAATTATTTTTAATTTATATTTTTTATTAGTTAATATAAATTAAAGAAAGGTCAGAGAGTAATTCAATAAAGGTACATATGCCTAATATGGGGATTACAGAACTGTGAACATTTTGTTGTATTTGTTTAAGAAATGTTATTAAAGAAATTTAAAGATATTAACAAATCCTTTGCACATGATCCCAGAAGGAATCAGAATCCTTCCTAGTTAAGGACTATTCTGAATGTTTCCGTCTATATTTAAAACACTTGCTATATATCAATATGCTACCAAATTATTCAAAATACTATTTTGTGTTTTCAAATTTTATGCATAATAAAAATTGTCAATTTTACTAAGGATTAATTTTTCAAGAGCTTCCTATGTTGATATATAGATCCAGTGTATTCATTTTAACTATTGAATAGTAATAAATCCTTTGAAAATAACTTCCATTCCAATGGTTAATAATGTACATAATGTTCAGATTCTGGTTATTGCCTACCTCATGTCTATGAACATTATAGCCCCTGTGCCCATATGGCATAGTGTATTTATAGTATGTATCTATTTGAGAAAAATTTCTGGGTAATTTGTTCTAGGATATTCTAGTCTCTATTTTCGCTTCCAATAATCACTGAATTGGACCTTTTTTCCAAATAAAATTTGAGGTTTTTGTCTGAACTACAAAGTGGACTCCAAGTTTTAATTCTTTGGAAACAATAAAATTAATATTTTATTCAGAAACGCCCAATCCAAGTTTTGAGTATATAACGGCTGCTTCTCTCTTTCAAAATGATGGATTCTCCAAGCAAGAGTGGGGTATTTTGCTCTTACTGGCATAATTTCAAAAAGCAAAATTTATGATAGTACAAGAAAGGAAGAAGAGAGAGAGAAAGAGAGAGAGGAACGAAGGAAAGAAAGGAGGAAAGAAGACAGAAATAGGAAAGAAAGAAGGAAAGAAAGGAGAGAAAAGAGAGGTAGAGGGAAGGAAGGAAGGAAGAGAGGAAGGAAGGAAGGAAGGAAGGAATGAAGGAAAGAAGGAAGGGAGGGAGAGAAAGAAAGAGAAAGAGCAAAAGAAAAGAAAAAAAAGTAGTCAATCAAAGAAGGCAGTTATTTTACCACTTTTCAGTGGTCACATACCTTGGGAGAAATTTGTTTCCTCTTCCTGTTAACTTTCCAGCTGACTTTATCTAAATATTTGGGGGGGGGGGTGATGGAGTTTCCCTCTGTCACCGAGGCTGGAGTTCAATAGCAAGATCTTGGCTCACTGCAACCTCTGCCTCCTTGGTTCAAGCAATTCTCTTGCCTCAGCCTCTCGAGTAGCTGGGATTACAGACACCAGCCACCACACCAGCTAATATTTTTTGTATTTTTAGTAGAGATGGGGTCTCACCATGTCAGCCAGGATGGTCTTGAGCTCCTGACCTCAGGTGATCCACTCACCTCAGCCTCCCAAAGTGCTGGGATTACAGGCGTGAGCCACAGTGCCTGGCCTATCTAAATCTTTTGTGGTTGGCTAGATATTTGCAGTCCGGCTAATTTGTATTTTCTTCAATAAATAATTTATATAATCCGCTAAAAGGTTATGGATGTTTGAAAAAAATAAAGTATTGAATGGAGTAAATGAATAGAATGCTAAGTTGGAAGACGTTTGCAGCGTTTATAGGGTGATCAGAGTTTTCCAAAAACGATGAAGTGTGAACAAATGCTTGAGGAATATGAGGAATTTAGCAAATATTACATTTGGGCGATTTGCACTTTGGGAAGCAAGATTAGCTACGGTATATGTTCAGTGCAAAGAAACAGCAAAGTAAGTTGTGGCTGCAGCTGGGGAGGTTGTAGCTGCAAATATCAGAGAAACATCAGGGCTCGTGTTCCGATGTGAGGGGATAGATCATGTAGTCTTCCAGTTCATTATTCCCGGTATGAAATGCTGAGTCCTTGCAGAGCTTCCTGCAGAGAGGTGACAACAATTTGATGCAAGTTTTAAAAGCTTACCTGTGGCTGCTCCATTGAGACTAAACTTAGTAGAACAAGAAACAAGAAAACTGGAAAAGAGGTAACAGCAGTAAGCTCTAAATCCAGTAACTAAGATAAATAACCTTAATAATAACAAAGGTTGATCTAATTAGATTTTGAAATTAGAATAAATATAACTGTATTCTTTCCTAGCTCTATGGACTTGTATATATTTAAATAATTTTGGCTCTTTTTGCTTTTCTTCTACCTGTGATTAGATTGATATGCAATTTAGACATGTGAACAGCTGGTTCCAAGACAACTTGTTTAAAAAGGACTGGCTGTTCTATCTAAATAGAAAGCATAGTGAAAATTTCTTTAAATATGTAAATCTATTTTATAAAATCCAACTTGCCAAGTAATAAAAAATATGTGGGCTTACTTTTTCTTAAGGAATGAATAGCATATACTAGGAAGGATTTAAGTTTTTATTGTACTAACTTATATATACTTCCTTTTTAAAATCTACTTTTCAATAGGTACTGAGTATAACATAGACAACTCACCAAAAAGACTCTCTTAAAGACCTAAATGAACAAATGCATTACACAAATAAATTTACTCTATTGTTAAGTATATTGGTATAAAATATTGATATTATAAAATTTAAAAATCGATTACTCCTTATAGTAAATTAGCATGGATGGTTATGAGAATGATCTTGAGAAAGTTAATTACCTTTTATAGAAATGTTAATATTCCCACTTATTAAGTGAAGGGCTTATATGTTTTATTATAAGAGCCAGCTTATCTCTAAGGCATGACTTTTTGAAGCTCCACACTTGCTGATTTAAATTAAATCTGAGGATGAATAGTGTACACCATATGTGATTACCAGTCTGTAGTGACATAATGGCTTCACTTCAAATCTCTTGACCCTCCTTTTAACCTCAGTCTCCCATGATTACTAGCTGCAGCTACACTAATGCTCTTGAGATAGGCTTTTTTCATTAAACTAGTGATATTAAAATTTATTATACATTAGATCTTTATCACATAAAATACCAAATCCAAAGAAGTAACAGAATAAGATGGTTCCTTTTATTTCAGGTGCTGAGTTGAAATGATCTGCATTCTAATAAAATTGGAAAGAATGACAAGTGACCTGTCAGAGAATAGAACTCATTTTGCAGGGTTTGCAAATGAAGCAGAGGAATGTGAGAATGTATCTCATCAGCAAGTTAGCGACCACTTTGCTATTATCGCCTCCCTTTATATTTCAGTGGAAATTAAAAAATTATAAATAGCAGTAAATTCAACCAACTAGAAGTAAAATATCCAAATGTACATGGGTGTAGAACATATTCTATTTCAGTGGTTTATTTGTATTCAGACAGATTAAAATGGAAATTACGTGAGGCAAATATCATTACTTATTTCAGCTTCACGGACTCAACGGCTAGTCCTAATTCTCACCCGCAGTGCCCCCATGCCTTTTTCTTTTTCCCTATAGATTCCCCACAGTTCTCCTTTGTCATAGTATGGAGAAATGGATAGAGCCAATCCAGCTGGCTTTTAGGAGGCTTAGTTTTTGCCAAGGGATTGGATTCTAACATATAGACTGAGAATAGCTCCGTGTGTCCAGATGAGCTCATCGGTTGTGCTCTTTCCATCAGTCCAAAAAAAAAAAAAAAAAAAATTTCCTAAAATCAAATGTATCAATTAAATATTAGATAAACCATAGTATATCCATGAGAAATAAGGATATGTTGAGCCAGGAAAGGAAAATTAATTTTGAGGCATTATTTTCCATGTTAAAAGTATTATATAAGAACCCAAGAAATATAAAGAAGATTAAACTGAAATTAAGCAGTTTTGATAATTTATACACCATTCACTTAAAACAATTAAATAATTAGTGTCACTAATTTTTAAGAATTCTAAATTAATAACCTTTCATCTCCTGACATTGATATGAAATCACAACCAAGAGGTTACTAACAAATGGCTAACAGACAAAACTACATTAACTGTCTCAATGGTTCAGGTTTCATTATATTGTTTATGTCTTATTTGTAATATAATTCAAACCTTTTTAAACTTCAGTAAAAATACATGTATATTTACTATCTACATATTGACAATTATTGACATTCATCTTCTTTATATATTTTTGCACATATATGCATATAAAAGAGAAATACATATAAAATCATAGCCCCCTTTGTCAGCTTTTCCTGTTTTACTTCATTACTCTGTCTCCAGGGGCAAATGGCAGGGTTGGGTTTCTCTAAATGTGCATTTATATATGTATAAAACATAACTGTCATCCCTTGTATTTGTGGGGGATTCCCACAAACACCAAAATCCACAGATGCTCGAGTCCCTTGCATAAAATGGCATATATTTATATATGACTTACCCATGTCTTCCTGTGTACTTTACTCATCTCTAGATTACTTATACTATTATAACTAATACAATGTAAAGACCATGCAAATAGTGGGTATATTTTATTGTTTAGCAAATAATGTCTAGAGGTTTAATACGGAGCTAATTTAAAAGAAAACAATTCCCATGCATGGTTGGTTGAATTCACAGTGTGGATTCACTGACATGGAGGAAAAATTGTATTGTATTTATCAATGTGTGTTTACATGTCTATTAGTGTTGTTCTCTATATGATTTTCTCTATAGCATTCAGCATTATGTGCTTCAGTTATACTCATCATACTATAGACATAAATATATACATAGACAAATGGTAGGTAGATTCATAGATCAGCAAATGCTAGATGACACATAGATACATAGATGATAGATATAGGTATAGAGATAGATGTAGACGTAAATGAAGATGTATACAGCCATGGGTTCTTTCAATAGGCCCACAATATTATGAAATATATTTGTAACAAGCATTGAATTTATTGATTACTCTCTTTATGTCAAGTTAATTTAAATTAATTATATAACATAGAAATATCTACTGGTGAACAAACACCATGGTAATCTTTGGATCAAAATGAGGTACTCTAGGTAGGCAGTAAGAGAAGGCAAGGGTTTCTGATGTCAGTTAGAATTATTCAAATACTAGCTTATCAACTTTGATGCAATAATCTTAAGCAGATTAAAAAGAAAACAAATCCTAATTAAGTTAGATATTTCAGGAATGTAAAATTCAATAAGAAATCTTTCAATCTATTTTAGTATAAGGGAGAAAATGTTTTAATTTTCATAAATTCAGAAAAATGAATAAAATTTAATAATGGTTGATAATCATAATCCTTAAAAGCTTAGAATAAGACTAAAAAATCTATAGCTAGATTAATTATATTTACAATAATTATAGAAATTAATGTGTATGGAAAAATAATGTGTGAAGGTGAGTTGTTGAATTCATATTCTTTAAAATTGTGAACATGTCAAGGCAGCCTGCCTTTTCCACTTCTACAACATTCTAATGAAAATACATCCCGGGGCCAGGCGTGGTGGCTCATGCGTGTAATCCCCGCACTTTGAAAGGCCTAAGGGGGTGGATCACGAGGTCAAGAGATCGAGACCATCCTGGTCAACATGGTGAAACCCCGTCTCTACTAAAAATTCAAAAAATTAGCTGGGCGTGGTGGTGCGTGCCTGTAATCCCAGCTACTCATGAGGCTGAGGCAGGAGAATTGCTTGAACCCAGGAGGCAGAGGTTGCAGTGAGCCGAGATCGTGCCATTGCACTCCAGCCTGGGTAACAAGAGCGAAACTCCGTCTCAAAACCAAAACCAAAACAAAAAAAGAAATTACATCCCAGTGCAAAATTTAAAAATGAATTAAAAATAACTTCTGCTAATAAAGACATAAAACTTGCATTATTTGAAGAGTATTAAATTATGACTGTCTTCATGGAAAACATGAAAGATTTTTAAATTAACAAAAAAGCACTTAAAATTAATAAAAATTATATTTGTCAAATAAAAATAAGGCAAATATACAGAAGTCAATTGTACCACCAACAGATAGAAGATACACAGTATTTAGGAATACATCTAACAAAAGTTGTTTAGGTTTTATGTCATAAAGCAATAAAACTTGAATGAAAAACATGAAGGAAGAAAGTGAATAGAAGGGCATTCCCTGTTCTTGGATAGAAAACTAAAACCATGTTTAATAATGCTCTAATGACACAATTTCCTTCTGGAGAGAAGGAGGAAAGAATATTCAACTTTTTAACAAAATCTTGTGTCTTGTAGTGTAATCTTAACTGTCAGAAAAATACAATGATCAGGCTCTTCGAAGTGGAAATAAAGTTGCAAAAGATTAAAAGTGATGAATAGCTAGAATCCACACTAATGAAGATGTTAGACAACCATTTTATCTAAGAGACTGGCCAGCCTCCATCAACTGTGAAGACTCTATTTTGTTTTTAATAAACTTAATAAACTAATAGATACAAATAGAAATACGAATATTGTTAGGTTGTTATAAAAATATTTTATAACAAGCCACTTCTTGAGTTTTTAGTTGAAAAACAATAAAATATTAATGATATAATATGAAAATACTAAAGAGACTCAATTATTTTTATATTCTTTTTTTGTCTGAAACAAACACTATCATAAAGTATTTCTAAACATTCATATGTGTATATATATTAAGCTAAGAATGCAGTCCCTATAGAACTGTAACTATTTTTTTATTATTATTTGTGTATCTATATATTTATTTGAAGTGGAGTCTCACTCTGTGGCCAGGCTGAAGTGCAGTGGTGCCATCTTGGTTCACTGCCACATCTCCCTCCCGGGTTCAAGGATTCTCCTGCCTCAGCCTCCTAAGTAGATGGGAGTACAGGCACATGCCAGCACATACAGCTGATTTTTGTATTTTTAGTAGGAACAGGGTTTCCCCATGTTGGCCAGGATGGTCTCGATCTCTTGGTCTCATGATCCACCTGCCTGGGCCTCCCAAAGTGCTGGGATTACAGGCATGAACCACGGTGCCCGGCCAGACCTGTAACTATTCTATATGATTTTTGGTTTGTAAAGGATCTGAGCAGGTCATTTGCTTCGGTCTCCTAGGTATTAGTGTCCATCTATCCTCCTCAAATGCTTAGACATTAAGATCAGGTCTGAGGGATAAGGGAAGGGAAAAACTTAAGGTCTGTGTGTAAGCTTTACAAATTTAATAGTCTTGCAAGTATTCCCAAGTAGCCATCTCTAGCTTCAATTTCTTCACTTGTAAAATGGGATATTCATCACACTTTGTTATCCTTATGGAAGTTAATTGAGAAAAAAACTAAGTTTTTATTATTAGCTAAGCTAAAGCCTCTTAGTATTTGCTTTCATTATCCATTTTATGTTTGTTTCTGAAGTAAATACAGAATGAAAATGTATACAAATAAATCCCTCTTCAGTTCATTGAAATGATGCCAAATATTCTCTGCAGGTAACCTATAAGATATTTTGCCCTTCCCAATTTCCTAAGCCAATGTTCCATGCTGTGGGACCATTAACTGTTTTTAAGATTGTTTTAGGTGGCTCATGGTCATAGAATTAAGTAGAATTTTGATTAATTTATAGTTATTTTTGTATAAGACATGATACCCATGTTTCAGTTATTTAGAATACTGAAGTTTTCTTGGCAAATGCACTTAATGTACTTCACATATGTGTGAATGTGGCAAAAATCATTAACATTATACCCTTGTAAAAAATGTGGAAGCATTATGCAGTGTTTTCTGTCCACTCTCATAGTCTATCTCCCATCCAAAATAATTTTCTTGTTGTAACACACAGAGATTTTAAGATTGCAAAACATCTGTGTAATAGTCTGCCATGTTATAAAATATTCCAACAACTTAGAGAATCACAGTTAGGATCTATGTTTTTTCCCAAAGCAGTGCAAACAGAAAGAAAATAGGTTCAGATTTCATTAGAAGTCTATGGTTTTAGCAACTGGAGAGAAAACATAGCTCCCAGAAATGTGAAGAAAAAAGTTAGCACAGTGTCAACCAAGAGAAGAAAAGGTTAAAGTCAGAGGACACGGTTCCTTTTAACACCTTTTTTTTTGACTCAACCACTGCAGAAATATATTCTTTCTGTACCCACACACCATCAAAAGTTGTCATTGAATTTCTGAATTGAAAGTCGGACAGGTAGTCTTCCCAGCAATAGCGCAAAGTTTTAAGAATTTATATTTATGTATATAATTTTATAATCAGTGTGGTAACACACAGTTGTCATAAGTGATTTGATGCATTAATTTTTGACATGGCATTTAATATTGCAACTAGTCCTCAAAAGAAAGAGCACTGGGTATTAGCAGAACATCCTGCATTCACCTTTCACTATATGTTTTTCATTTGAATTCCTCATACTCTTATTCCATCTTTCAAAGATATTATATATATGTAATATACATAAATATATGTATACCTATTTAAACATCTCTGTATAAATTTATGTATGAATATATATTTATGTATAAAATATATATAAAATATTTAAATATATTTATAAATGTATGCAAAATATATGTATATAGTCTTGTCTGAGTAGATTAATTCTTAGTGTTATCCAGCTTCATTTTAACTTTTTAGGTCTTGCACTGTTTTTCCTCTATTTTTATTGTAGAAGAAGTTCTGATAGATGACTGATTTTCCTTACTTATATGTGACTTTTTTTTTTTTACTTATTAGGTATGTATTTTTTTCACTAACTTTTTATTTCCATCTATTACAAGTAGATGTTAGGGAAGAAAAGCAGTTCTAACCAAACATTTCTGACAGGAGAGTAATCTTTTCTTTTAATTCAGTTTACATCTTAATTTTCCATTTTAGGGCAATATTCATTCTTTTGATCAATCATCTTTTTCCATAGTTACATAAATATTTATAAACTTTCATATTTTATTTTTATCAGAATGAATTGCATTTATATCAAGGTATATCTCTGTCTGAAAGTTGTTTTTCCACTGTAGCTATTTATTCTTTAAAGTTTCTAATCTTTATGATTCCCCAAATTATGGCTTTGGTCGCTGAGCATGCCTTCTGAGGTATGAAATCTACCATTATATCATTTTATCTGTTAGTTTCTTTTTTCTCTTGTTTCATTTAACTGTTGTAGTTATTAACTTGACTCATGTATCTTGGTGTGGCTGTAGGAAATTTCCTCCTCTTCTCAGGTTATATATTCTCCTAGATTGAATTTTTGTCTGCAGTTTGCATATCACATTTCTTTCACTTATGTTTTGCTGTAATCACTACTATCCATTTTTAAATTTAATTTTGCTCACGCTCCAATTGTGTTGTGGAGTTTGAATATCTCCTTTGATATTTTGCTGGTAACTCCTTGACACAGCAGAGCTCTGTTTATTTCACTAATAAGGTAACATTCCCCTAGCATAATACCTATATTTTGTTAGTTTCACATGACATGGCAGTAGAAGGATCATAAATTCCACTGAGACAGCTTTCCTGTGAACATAAGACTCCAATCTCATTTTTGTGTTGTTGTTTTTTTTTTTCTGATAATTTGGAATTTCTGTAAATCTCCTATGGAGATAAGATCCAGGTTTGAAACTGTCTTACAATTATATCTGTATCCCTGGAAACACAAATTCCATCAAAAAGTCCTGCTTGTTAACATGCCTTTCCCAAATGGAAAGACAAAACTGTGTGCAGAGATTCACGCTGTGAACTTTTATAGGGGAAGCAACACAGGAACTCAACAGAAAAACTGAAAGAAACCGCTGGCACTTTGAAGGTAGCAGCAGGCAGCTTACTCCAAGAACCAGGCAGAAAACTGTGAGTCTCCAGAGTGTGAAAGGGGGAGAGATTCTCTCTATGATATGCCCTCCTACTGGGAAGCCAGGCAATTCAGGCCATGGAAGAGTGCCTTAACCCTACCTCGAGCTGATTTTGTGAGCTTTGGGAAGTATATGAGAAGGAATGGCATTGGGAAGTGCTTGGCATATACTCCCAGACCTTAGCAGAAATGGAAGGAAGCCATTCCTGAGCCTACTTCCTAGGGGATCTGTGGGAAGTCTGCCAGCTAACTTAGGCAGCAGTCACAGGTTGAGAGAGGCTCCCAACTAAGATTTGTGATATAATCTTGCATGAGGATAAACCTTCTTGACAAGAACAGACGGGCCAGTTGGAAGTGCGCTATAGCCATAGGTGCAGGGGTTTAGCACCCTTAATTCATGATCAAACTGGGAAGGCAGTGGCCTGAAAGCTGCAGTTTTTGTCTCCGTATGGAAGGCCTCTGGCCTGGGGTGGTTTTGCCTTCTGAGTGCAGGCAGTGCAGAACTCAGCTAGCTATTGCTAGTGGAACGTTGCCGGTGTGAGACTGGCCTTGTGAAGTGCATGGGAGCTGGGTGGGGCTTATTGCCACCTGCTACCTCTCTCCCTGCATGGAGTCTTTTGTGCAGCAGATAGTTGTGTTCCTCCCTGGGATGTTACCCTAGTGGCCATGGAATTGCCCTCTGATCCCCACTAGGGCAGCTGCTTGTGCAGTATGGAGAGCCAGAGCATAAACTTGACTGACCTACCCTCCCCACCTGGCTTTGCCCCTCCACTCACCCTCGTGGCTTCTCACAATAAACAGGGACTTTAGAGAGCTCCATGGCCCCACTCATTGTCTGAAACACCAAAGTACTTCCGCTGTGTAACATAAAGCAAACACAAATCCTATTGCTACTACTAAGTCTACTGCTGTTTTGCAAGTGCCCCCTCATGGCTGGAGGCCAAATGGCACAGTCCATACAGCACCTGCAGGCACAATAACAGTGTTCAGGAAGGAGAAAACTTGTGCAACCTTAGCTATTATCATTGCCTACATCACCCAAACTAGCCAGGAGGTTTTGAGCTTGTCCATATGCCTAGTACCTTACAACTACAACTGGCATTTGAGAAAGCTAACTAACTAAGGCTATTTATAACCTAAAAATCTTACAGAGTCTCCGTCACTCCCTGATACTTCCATCAGAGCTGGTGCTGGTATCTGCTGATGGGAGATGAGAGGATAGGTCAGCTTGGTCCAGCTTCACCCAACATCCATCTGGAGCTAAGAACATAGTCCAAGCTACTGCACATCCTGCAGACCTGTCTATAGCCTGAAGCATCAGAGAGTTTCTTCAGTTGGCTAACAAGTGACCAATTCTCCTTAGAAGGATATATTAGACTGTTTTCACACTGCTGCGAAGAACTACATGAGACTGGGTAATTTATGAGGTAAAGAGAATATGTGGAATATTTTATTACACATTGTTTCTAAAAGTTAATATTAGTTTATAAGATAATAAAATAAAAATATATTCTAAAACTGTAATGTGTGATGAAAATTCTCTAATTATTTTGCAATATATAAATTAATTATTTTGCAATATATAAATTAATGTTAACTAAAGTTGCCCTATTATACTACCAAGCAATCGATCTTATAATTTCTAACTTCATTTATTGTACCCATTAATCAACCCCTTCTTACCATGCTTCCCAGACTCTTGTTATCTATCATTCTACTCTTTACCTCCATTAGGTAATTTTTTTTTAGCTTCCACATAAGTGAGAAGATGTGATATTTGTCCTTTTGTGCCTGGATTACTTTATTTAACGTAGTGTCCTCCACTTCCATCCACGTTGTTGCAAATGACAGAAGTACATTATTTTTAATGGCTGAATAATATTCTGTGATAGATATATACATATCTTTATTTGTATTCTTCATTATTTTTAATATTAATAAAAATTTGCTTTAGAATTTACAAATATTGTTCTTAACCTCTAGAAAAATTCACACTTCTTTAAAAGTTTCAATATAGCCATGGAGAAATAAAGATATTAGATAATAAATCCAAATATTAATAACCAGGAACAAATTTTAATAACCAGAAACAAAATTTTAGAATATCACTGAATTTATGTTGTTCGTCTGAGTAAATGTATTCTACAGAACTTATTTCTGGGCACGTAGTAGTTTCTGTTAATAAGATTGTAACCAAGAATAAAATTCTCCAAAAAAAAGAGGAAGAGAAAGTACTTTATTTGTACTGAGTTTCTTGGGTTTTATTTCAATGATATTTACAAAATACATACATGGAAAAACTCACTTTTTAATGATATTGGCATTTTATATATTGGATGAATATTTTACCTTTACAAAGGAGAATCCATGAGCAAGTCCTTCCAACCTGAATGTTTCTACCTAGAGCTGAATTTGATCAAGGAACCTATCTAATAGAATCCACCTTGCATTCAATTTACTCTATTAGTCTAATCTGTACATACACATTCATATATGCATGCACACCCAGACATACACACACTTCTTAGAAATGCTTGAAACATACCCAGAAGGCAATAATGATAGTGTTATAGGTTCCATGAGTGGAGGAACACCAGGGTTCTTCATCTCAAGTCGAACTGAATAAAATGATACAGACACATGTAGAGTCTTAAGCATCGGAGAGTTTAATAGTCAAGTAAGAAGGAAGAAGCTGCTCTGAATAGAGACATAGGAAGGGGGACTCCAAAGCTGAGAGGAAAATCTCCAGTGCTAGAAACCAGCCAAGTTATATAAGGAGGCGGGAGGAGGAGGTGTCTGGTTTGCATAGGGCTCAGGGGACTGGTTTGACCAGGCATGTCATTCACATAGCCGTGAAAAACTAGCCCTCCCACCCTAGCCATTTAATATGCAAATGCAGGGCACCATAATGGTCTACAGGAGTGGGGGTATGTTGGGGCAGCCATGTTGCCAGAAACCTGTGAGGGCAAGGACAGGAAGAAGGAGGGAATTGCCATGTTTGGGTAGACCCAGTTTCTAAGGGATTTCACTTGCATATCAAAGGTTGCCTGGTCTGCTCCAAGAGCTGGGGCTTTCCTACTAGACAAGAAACGTTTCTGGAGCTTCTTTAAGAGACAAAAAGGCCCCTTTCCTATCTTCCTAAAATAATTTCTTAATCCATCCTAACCAGTATGTATTAATTATACAAATAATTTTTACTATCGCTAGCATAAGATCTTCACCATATGTCAGAATATTGGAGAAAAATAAGAAAAAATAATCCCTGAAATAAAACAGAAAAAAATTATGCTAGTTTATTTTTTCAAATCTTAGGACAATTACCACTCTTGAAAATTAAATTTTTATCTTTAAATTAATGACACAGTATTGACTTGTCCTCTCGTACTTGCAAACTGACAAGCTCATTGAACTATGCCGATAATGAATATATATATACTAAATAAATACTTTCCTAATAATGTAATTATTTCATAAATTGAAATTGTGTATAGTAATGTAAGGTGAACAACAACAGCATGTAAGTAAACAGAAATGCTTTCTGCTGTGAATTTGTGACAGTTTATTTACCATTGTGTATCATGCTAACAGATCAATATATATGCTTGTTTCCATAAAGTGTACCCGCTTATATAATATGCATTTAGGAAAATGAGAATTCGTTATTTAATAATTATGAATAATTTTTAAACTGCACATAAATACAATACAAATAAAAATATACATATTCATCAAAACTGGCTTAAAATTCCATGATTAACACTAAGTTAATCTGGGGTAAAATGGGTTTCAGTCAGTGCCTCATAGCATTGTCTTCCCCAGTTTGGGTATTCCGGTTGCTCATGTCTTTTTTTCTTTTTTTTTTTTTATTTTTTATTGGATTTTAGGTTTTGGGGTACATGAGCAGAGCATGCAAGACAGTTGTGTAGGAACACACATGGCAGTGTGCTTTTCTTTCCTTCTCCCCTTCACCCACATTTGGCATTTCTCCCCAGGCTATCCCTCCCCACCTCCCCTTCCCACTGGCCCTCCCCTTTTCCCCCCAACAGACCCCAGTGTTTAGTACTCCCCTTTCTGTGTCCATGTGTTCTCATTTTTCATCACCCACCTATGAGTGAGAATATTCATTTTCTGTTCTTGTGTCAGTTTGCTGAGGATGACGTTCTCCAGATTCATCCATGTCCCTACAAAAGACACAAACTCATCATTTCTGATTGCTGCATAATATTCCATGGTGTATATGTGCCACATTTTTCTAATCCAGTCTATTATCAATGGGCATTTGGGTTGATTCCAGGTCTTTGCTATTGTAAACAGTGCTGCAATGAACATTCGTGTACATGTGTCCTTATAGTAGAACGATTTATAGTCTTTTGGATATATACCCAGTAATGGGATTGCTGGGTCAAATGGAATTTCTATTGCTAAGGCCTTGAGGAATCGCCACACTGTCTTCCACAATGGTTGAACTAATTTACACTCCCACTAACAGTGTAAAAGTGTTCCTTTTTCTCCACATCCTCTCCAGCATCTGTTGTCTCCAGATTTTTTAATGATCGCCATTCTAACTGGCGTGAGATGGTATCTCAATGTGGTTTTGATTTGCATCTCTCTGATGACCAGTGACGATGAGCATTTTTTCATATGATTGTTGGCCTCATATATGTCTTCTTTCGTAAAGTGTCTGTTCATATCCTTTGCCCACTTTTGAATGGGCTTGTTTGTTTTTTTCCTGTAATTCCGTTTGAGTTCTTTGTAAATTCTGGATATCAGCCCTTTGTCAGATGGGTAAACTGCAAAAATTTTTTCCCATTCTGTTGGTTGCCGATCCACTCTAGTGACTGTTTCTTTTGCTGTGCAGAAGCTGTGGAGTTTGATTAGGTCCCATTTGTCTATTTTGGCTTTTGTTGCCAATGCTTTTGGTGTTTTGTTCATGAAGTCCTTGCCTACTCCTATGTCCTGGATAGTTTTGCCTAGATTTCCTTCTAGGGTTTTTATGGTGCCAGGTGTTATGTTTAAGTCTTTAATCCATCTGGAGTTAATTTTAGTGTAAGGTGTCAGGAAGGGGTCCAGTTTCTGCTTTCTGCACATGGCTAGCCAGTTTTCCCAACACCATTTGTTAAACAGGGAATCCTTTCCCCCTTGATTGTTTTTGTCAGGTTTATCAAAGATTGTATGGTTGTAGATATGTTGTGTTGCCTCTGGTGCCTCTGTTTTGTTCCATTGGTCTATATCTCTGTTTTGGTACCAGTACCATGCTGTTTTGATGACTGTAGCCTTGTAGTATAGTTTGAAATCCGGTAGTGTGATGCCCCCCGCTGTGTTCTTTTTGCTTAGAATTGACTTGGCTAAAGATCAACCAGACAAAAAATCAACAAGGATATCCAGGGCTTGAACTCAGACCTGGAGCAAGCAAACCTGATAGACATTTACAGAACTCTCCACCCCAAATCCACAGAATATACATTCTTCTCAGCACCACATCACTCCTACTCAAAAATTGACCACATAATTGGAAGTAAAGCACTGCTCAACAAATGCAAAACAACTGAAATCATAACAAACAGCCTCTCAGACCATAGTGCAATCAAGTTAGAACTCAGAATACAGAAACCAACCCAGAACTGCACAGCTTCATGGAAACTGAACAACTGGCTCTTGAATGTTGACTGGGTAAACAATGAAATGAAGTCAGAAATAAAGAAGTTCTTCGAAACAATGAGAACGAAGACACAACATGGCAGAACCTTTGGGACACATTTAAAGCAGTCTCTAGAGGAAAGTATATAGCAATAAGTGCCCATATGAGGAGAATGGAGAGATCCAAAATTGACACCCTATCGTCAAAATTGAAAGAGCTAGAGGAGCAAGATCAAAAAAACTCAAAACCCAGCAGAAGACAAGAAATAACTAAGATCAGAGCTGAACTGAAGGAGATTGAGATACGAAAAACCCTTCAAAAAATCAATAAATCCAAGAGCTGGTTTTTTGAAAAGATCAACAAAATAGACAGACCACTAGCCAGATTGATTAAAAAGAAAAGAGAGAACAACCAAATAGATGCAATAAAAAATGATAAAGGGGAAATCACCACAGATTCCACAGAAATTCAAACCATCATCAGAGAATATTACAAACAACTCTATGCACATAAACTAGTAAACCTGGAAGAAATGGATAAATTCCTGGACTCCTGTGTCCTTCCAAGCCTAAACCAGGAGGAAGCTGAAACTATGAATAGACCAATAACAAGGTCAGAAGTCAAGGTAGCAATTAAGAGCCTACCACACAAAAAAAGCCCAGGTCCAGACGGGTTCACAGCTCATGTCTTTTTAATGTACTCAGTATGTTCATTGCCTTTAAATGGGACATGGGAACAAATGGCTCATTTGTCTGTCCCTAGTGTAATACTTAAAGGCAATTTTTTAAAAAAAGAATCTTCAAAATTTCCCAGTGCTGAAGTGTTCTGTAAGAAATCTGACAAATGTAGCTGTGAGGTAAGATGCTTTGGATAGGAATTAAGATCAAAGTCACCTCCAAAGATGTAAGGTTCAGAGTATGTGAAGAGCTGACTAAGGATTTCTTGACATTCTGCTGTATTTTTATCCATATAACGATCTTGGCATGGTCATAAACCTATCATTACTATCCCTTGACCTGTCCTTAAAATGAAATATTGCTTTTTATGATATAAAATCTAGATGTCAGTTCTGAATGCCTAAAAGGGAGCAGAAAAGGAGTCATATGGAAGAACCTCTATAAAAATGGAAGTTCTAGGGTAAATTTTGAAGTTTTTCTTCTGTATCTGTTTCATTTTATATGTTATGTGTGTGTATATAGTACCCTGTAACAAATTATAGCAATATGTCACATGTTGAGATAATATAGCAGATGGATAAAACAATACTGATAAATTAGGTCTATCCTAAACAAATAACATTTACATGATTCTTAACCTTGGCATTTTCAAGTATATTAATATATCTGATCTTAAATTTATAATCCTTATTTCAGAAATATCTGTTTTTATTCAAGCAAAACCCCTATTACCGGCTACAATAGACTATCTTCTAAATAGTAGGTTTCTCAGTTGAAGTTTTAAATTCACTATTTCTTTTTAAAAAACGATTATGCTGTTGTAACATTTTTTTCACAGTATTGCTTCCTCACTGATAGAGAGGTCAAAAGCAACCTAAAATGAAATGCTTTATATATTAAAATTGCCTTTAAGGATAAACAACATGGAGAATTTGACAGCTTTTTATGCAAATATATTTATAGTACAGTATTAATTCAATAAAATAATGAAGAATTCTTTGTCTTAGGCATTAGAGTGAATTTTTTTCACTAAATTCAATTGTGTCTTTTATTAATAACTATGAATGTGCAAAATTTGGCCTGTTTTTCTACAGCAAGGTCATTAAAGATCATTTTTGGGTTTTTTTTTGTGTGGGGGTGGGTGGGGGTGAATGTGCTCATATACTTATGTGTGTTGTCTTTTTCTGTGCATTTCTAAAGATCTAATAGTTCACGAATAAGAAAACTAATACCATATAATCGGTAATACATAAAAATATTAACTATCAATTTTTATAGTCATGTGAATGAAAATAAATATATATATATTATGATCAGAATAATATGCTTTAAATGGTTATTAAATTAATTTTGTTGCTGACACTCATCTGAGCCATAAATGGGTTCATTTCAGAAAGCCCTTTCCCTCACTCTGCTTTGCACAATCCATATTGCCCATATTGCCAGGCTAATGCCATATGATATCAGGGGATAATATATGCTAGTAAGAAATGCTAGTAAGAAATAAGATATCCATCTTTGCATCAATTAAAAATGGAATTAAAAAATTACTCTTAGGATCATGTAATAGGAAATATTGTAAATTTTAAGTAAATTTTAAATTATATAAAATTATTTTTTCTACTGTCAAGGTAATTATCACTGTAATTCTTTTTAGTTTGATAGTTAAAATTAAATTTCTTTGAGTCAAAAGCAGTTTGTCTGTCATATCTAAAACTATGAGAATGGTGCCCTATACTGTTTTAGAAAACCCTCTGGGGATTTAGAGTCACAGCAAAAGTAGAAAACCACTTAATTATATGTTTCTTGTTGAAAATTGACAAAATATAGTTGTATATATTTTTGGGGAATAAAGTGAGGTTATCATTTCTGAATACAATGTGGAATAATTAAAGCCAAGTTAATTAACATATTCATTACAACAATTAGTTATCTTCTTTTATGTTGAGAATATATGAATCTTACTCTTAGAAATATACACCAGACTCTTATTAACTATTCACCACACTGTGCAATGAATCTAAAAAAACCACTGTTTTTGTCTGACTGAAGCTATGTACCCTTTGACCATTATCTCCCCATTTCCCCCACCTTCACATGCTCTGGGAACCACCGTTCTACTCTCTGTTGCTATGTAATTCAGAACATGTGGCATTTGTCTATTTTCTTGCCTGGCTTATTAAGAAGACATACAAATGGCCAGGGAATATATGAAAAAATTATCAATATCACTAATCATTAGGAAAATGCAAATTAAAACCACAATGTATTATCATCTCATACCTGTCAGAATGGCTATTAACAAAAACATAAAAAACAGCAAGCGTTGGCCAGGATGTGCAGAAAAGAGAACACTTTCCCACAGTTGGTGGGAATGGACATTGGCATAGCTATTATTGAAAACAGTGTATAGTTTCCTCAAAAAACAAAAAACAGGATTACTATATGATCCAACAATCCCAATTCTGGGATTGCTAAATTTACTAAAAAAGATTTTAAGTCACCACTGTGAAGAGATATCCGTAATTCCATAGTCATTGGAGCACTATTCACAATAGCCAAGTAATGAAATCGACCTGTGTCCAACAACAGATGAACAGATACAGAAAATGTGACATTTGCACACAATGGTGGAGTATTATTCAACCTTAAAAAATTGTGTCATTTGCACAACATGAATGGAATATGACATTATCTTGATTTAGGTTCTCTACAAAGGAGCTACCCAAATGTGGGCCATGAACTTTCAGAATCAGCATCAACCCAGAGCTTGTTAGAACTACATGTTCTCAGGCCTCCCTCCAGACCTACTGAATCCAAATCTCTGGGATTGAGGCTTTGGAATCTCTAATGGTCTCCCAACCTCATCCATATTCTCTTAAGACACACCCTGGGATATGGGTCAAGATGCAAGTGACTTTTTGTGGAAGTTTTGCTAGGAAAAATCAAGAAGGGAATGGGGAGACAGAATAAGGAAGGCAAGAGCACATTTCAGGTAAAACCTTAGCCTCAGCCTTGCCCTTGAAAGACTTCTGCAGTACAAAATATGCTTTAATGTTAGTCTGTCTAGGCTTTCTTACAAGGTGACACTCTCGATGCCTGCCTGGGCGCTCTCTGCTCTATATGAGTTCTTGGTGAAACAGCTACAGAAGCCCAGGAGCAGCCTTCTGAAGAAAGATGTGGGATGAAGCTACTGGAACTAACCTTCTCAGATCTTCTGGTATGAGTGGGCAGATCTGGTGAATGGAGTTCATTGGGGACCATGGTGGAGAAAAATGTGCACTAAGCTTGGAAATGTAGAAATCCTCAGCGTGCCTGTTGGTTGCTTTATAATATTGAATAAAGTGTGCATTTGTTTGAGTCTGAGCTCCAATTTTATAACTCGAAAATTGGAATAAAATATACAATAGTTTTAAAATCGTAAATAATATGTTATATAGGAAAGCACTAAGCAGGTAGGTTCATGCATCACAGGTGTGAATGAAATAGTTAAACTGGAAGTTTTAAAATCATTTTGTTTCTTTTGGAAGTTTCTAAATGATTTGTATCTATTAACTGGATACAACTTAAGAGCAACATTTTGAAGTAAGTTGCAAATACTTTTTCAAATACAAAAGAGCCAGATTAGTCAATTTTTAATTGAAAAGAAACCTTAATGATTCATAGTGGAAACTTCCATGTGTTTATTTCTATCAATAATATATTTAAATTTTTGTTCTATGGTTAAGTAGTCCTTTTATGAACATGATTAAATGTAGTCGTAGAGATTTTAGTTGTATATGCATTGTAGAAATGTATATTCATTTAACTCAATATTGGCATTTTTTAGGAAACCACAAATGTAACAACTCAACCTAACAGAACTGTTTTTCTTGTTCTTTATACAGCATGTTTTGTTGTTATCTACGTGAAAGCACATGATGAGACATGAGGAGTAATTCTAATGTTTCATAAAAATAAATGCATTTTTAGATTCATCAAAAACAATACTACTTCTTTAAGGGTGTAAGAAAAATGGCATGTCTCAACATTTCTATTATGTTCCTATAATTCTATAGCTTTTATAGATATATTAAGTGTTGTTTTCACTGATTCATGGATTATAAAATATATTGTGTTTTTAGATTTGCTAGAAATAACCTTTTATAAATAATACTGGAAACATGTCAGTTTTGAAGTTGTTTGTTGCTTTAAATATGTTATATTATGACAGATGTCTTTTAATACAATGCAAAACAAAGTAAAACAAAAATCTTAAAGGAAAAACTTGTCACATTCTCGTTCTCCTCTTCAGTAAAATGTCAATCTAATAGCCTACTTAATCAACGTTAATATCATCCTGGGCTCAATGCAGCATGGTTAATAAAAGAATCCATAGGATATATGCAGAAATGAATAAGCACTACCGCATGGCTTTAAATTTGCTTAGGAATGTAAATAATGACTGATGTGTCATTTTATAGCCTATAGTGATAAGAGAAGATGGAATAATTAAAGCAGCATGATTTTTTATTTATTTAGTCTGACATAGTTTATATATTGAGTCAATTCTAAGTGTAATCAGCCAGTAGCACTGTAGAACTAAATTCTGGAAATAGTAGCAAATGGTGGTTTTTCTGTCCGACATTCACATATGTATATAGGCATTTGTGATGTTATTGTCTATATTATGCTCCGAAGGACCAGTATCAGTACCAGTTTAGGAGCTGTGTACACAGTCTTGTGGTCACTTTCAAAAACGGGTCTCCTTTGTTATTCTAAGGAGCTGCGTAACTCAGAGCAATACTTTGAAGACTAAGGATGCAGTGGTACATGCTGGCTCTACCCATACATTATTTAGAATTTTTTTCATAGTGCATAAAGTCAGCATGCTTAAAGTAAGTGAAAAAGATCTAAACCTATCCCTTTAGAAATATAGGGCTATGGACATGTATGAAGCTTTTATTATTCTTTGGTACATGTGTTTGTCATTCCTCAGTAAGAATAGTAAAATAAGTTTAGATCTTCAAAGTTTCATTTGAAGAGAATAGATTTCATTTCAAAAGAATTCTAGTATAGAATGAGTGTCTAAAGAATTGTCTTATTTCCTTCTGTCATGATTTTTTCACATTAACGTATTGTTACATATAATATTAATTTTACAAGGAATGTACATAATTTTAATTTTTACAAAAGTAAACCATCAAAATAAAAAATTTCTTTAATACTGTATTTTCTAGTTAAATTATATTTTGGAGAATTTTGTGTTTTTTTCTTCTTTTTTTATTATACTTTAAATTCTGGGATACATGTGCAGAATGTGCAGGTTTGTTACATAGAAATACACATGCCATGATGATTTGCTGCATTTCATCACCTACATTAGGTATTTCTTCTAATGTTAACTCTCCCCAATCCTCCCCACACCCTGATATCCCTTACCTAGCCCCACCAACCCCTGACAAGCCCTGGTGTGTGATGTTCCCTTCCCTGTGTCCCTGTGATCTCACTGTTCAACACCCACTTATCAGTGAAAACATGTGGTGCTTGGTTTTCTGTTCTTGTGTCAGAAATGATGGTTTCCAGCTTCATCCATGTCCCTGCAAAGGACATAAACTTATGCTTTTTTTATGACTACATGATATTCCATGGTATATATGTGCCACATTTTCTTTATCCAGTCTATCATTGATGGACATTTGGGTTGGTTCCAAGTCTTTGCTAAGGTAAACAGTGCCGCAATAAACATACATGTACGTGTGTCTCTATAATTGAATGTTTTATAATCTTTTGGGTATATACCCAGTAATGAGATTGCTGGGTCAAATGGTATTTCTAGTTCTAGATGCTTGATGAATTGCCACACTGTCTTCCACAATAGTTGAACTAATTTACACTCCCACTAACAGTGTAAAACCATTCCTATTTTTCTATATCCTGTCCAGCACCTGTTATCTCCTGATTTATAAATGATTGCCATTCAAACCAGTGTGAGATGGTATCTCAATGTGGTTTTGATCTGCATTTCTCTAATGATCAGTTTTGATCTGCATTTCTGTAATGACCAGTGATGATGACCTTTTTTTCATACATTTGTTGGCTGCATAAGTGTCTTCTTTTGAAAAGTGTCTGTTCATGTCCTTTACCCACTTTTTCATGGGGTTGTTTTTTCTCTTCTACATTTATGTAAGTTCTTTATAGATTCTGGTTATTACTCCTTTGTCAAATGGGTAGATTGCAAATTTTTTTTTCCATTTTGTTGGGTGCCAGTTCACTCTAATGATAATTACTTTTGCTGTGAAGAAACTGTTAAGTTTAATGAGATATGATTTGTCTATTTTAGTTTTGTTGCCATTGCTTTTGGTGTTTTAATAATGAAGTCCTTGTCCATGCCTATGTTCTGAATGGTTATCACCTAGGTTTTCTTCTAGAGTTTTTATGGTGCTAGGTCTTATGTTTACATCTTTAATCCATCTGGAGTTAATTTTTGTATACGGTGTAAGGAAGAGATCCAGTTTCAGCTTTCTGCATATGACTAGCTAGTTTTCTCAACACCATTTATTAAATAGGGAATCCTTTTCCCATTGCTTTTTTTTTTTTTTTTTTGTCAGGTTTGTCAAAGATCAGATGGTTGTAGTGGTGTGGCATTATTTCTGAGGCCTATGTTCTTTTCCATTTGTCTGTTTTGATACCAGAACCATGCTGTTTTAATTACTGTAGCTTTGTGGTATAGTTTGAAGTCAGGTAGTATAATGCCTCTAGCTTTGTTCTTTTTGCTTAGCATTGTCATGTTTATGTGGACTCTCTTTTGGTTCCATATGAAGTTTAAGATATTTTTTTTCAATTTTGTGAAGAAAGTCAATCTTAGCTTCTTGGGTTAGCACTGAATATATAAATTACTTTGGTTGGTATGGCCATTTTTCACGATATTGATTTTTCCTAACCATGAGCATAAAACATTTTTTTATTTGTTTGTGTCCTCTCTCGTTTTCTTGAGCATGGTTTGTAGTTCTGCTTGAATAGGTCCTTGACATCCCTTGTTAGTTGTATTCCTATGTATTTTATTCTCTTTGTAGCAATTATGAATCGGAGTTCACTCATTATTTGGTTCTCTGTTTATCTATCATTGGTGTATAGAAATGCTTATGATTCTTGCACACTGATTTCATATCCTGAGACTTTACTGAAATTTCTTATTAGTTTCAGGAGATTTTGGGCTGAGACAATGGGGTTTTCTAAATATACAATCATGTCATCTGCAAACAGGGACAACTTGACATCCTTTCTTCCTATTTGAATACCCTTTATTTATTTCTCTTGTCTCATGGCCCTAGCTAGAAATTCCAATACAATGTTGAATAGGAGTGGTGAGGAAGGGCATCTTTGTCTAGTGTCAGTTTTCAAAGGGAATGCTTCCAGTTTTTGCCTAATCAGTATGATTTTGGCTGTGGGTTTTTCATAAATAGCTTTTGTTATTTTGAGATACATTTCATTCATACCTAGTTTATTAAGAGTTTTTAGCATAAAGTGCTGTTGAATTTCGTCAAAGGTCTTCTCTGCAACTATTGAGATAATCACATGGTTTTTGTCTTTGGTTCTGTTTATGTGATGGATTACATTTATAGATTTGTGTATGTCAAACCAGTCTTGCATCCCTGGGATGAAGCCTACTTGATCATGATGGGTAAGCTCTTTGATGTGCTGTTGCATTCGGTTTGCCAGGATTTTATTGAAGAGTTTTGCTTCTATGTTCATCATGGATATTGGCCTGAAATTTTCTTTTTTAGTTGCATCTCTGCCAGGATTTGGTATTACAATGATGTTGGTCTCATAAGTTGAGTTAGGGAGGATTACCTCTTTTTGTATTGTTTGAATAGTTTCAGAAGGAAACTACCAGCTCCTCTTTGTACCTCTGATAGAATTTGGCTGGGAACCCTTCTGGTCCTGGACTTTTTTGGTTGGTAGGCTATTAATTGCTGCCTCAACTTCATCCCTTGTTATTTGTCTATTCAGGGATTCAACTCCTTTATGGGTTAGTCTTGGGAGGGTATAACTGTCCAGGAATTTATCTATTTCTTCTTGTTTCACTGGTTTATGTGCATAGAGATGTTTGTAGTAATCTCTGATGGTAGTTTGTATTTCTGTGAACTTGATGGTGATATCCCTTTTATCATTTCTTATTGGATCTATTAGATTCTTCTCTCTCTTGTTTTTTTATTAGTGTGAGTAGCAGTCTATCTATTTTGTTGATCTTTTCAAAAAACTCCTGGATTCATTGGTTTTTTGAAGGGCTTTTTGTGTCTCTATCTCCTTCAGTTCTGCTCTGATCTTAGTTGTTTCTTGTCTTCTGCTAGCTTTGTAGTTTGTTTTATCTTGCTCCTTTAGCTTTTTTATTTGAGATGTTAGAGTGTCAATTTTAGATTTTTTTCTTGCTTCTTTAGAGTGCCAATTTTAGATTTTTCCTTGCTTTTCATGTGGGCATTTAGTGCTATAAATTTTCCTCTAGACATTGCTATAAAAGTGTCCCAGAGATTCTGGTACATTGTGTCTTCATTCTCATTGGTTTCAAAGAACATCTTTATTTCTGTTTTCATTTCATTGTTTATCCAGTAGTCACTCAGGAGCAGGTTGTTCAGTTTCCATGAAGCTGTGTGGTTCTGAGTTAGTTTCTGAATTTTGAGTTCTAACTTGATTGCACTGTGGTCTGAGAGACTGTTTGTTATGTTTTCCATTATTTTGCATTTGCTGAGGAGTGATTTACTTCCAATTATGTGGTCAATTTTAGAGTAAGTGTGATGTGGTGATGAGAAGAATGTATATTCTGTGGATTTGGGATGGAGTTCTGTTGATGTCTATTAGGTCTGCTTGGTCCAGATCTGAGTTCAAGTCCTGGATTTCCTTATTCACTTCCTGTCTTGTTGATCTGTCTAATATTGACAGCAGAGTGTTAAAGTGTCCCATCATTATTGTGTGGAAGTCTAAGTCCTCCTTGTAGGTCATTAAGAACCTGCTTTATGTATCTGGATGCTTCTGTATTGGGTTCATATATTTTGTAGTGGACCTCCAGCTGACCTGCAGCAGAGGGGCCTGACTGTTAGAAGGAAAACTAAAGAAAAAAAAAAACAGAAAGAAATAGCTTCAGCATTAACAGAAAGGACTTCCACTTAGAGATCCCATCCAAAAGTCACCAACTTCAAAGACCAAAGGTAGATAAATCCATGAACATGGGAAGAAACCAGTGCAAAAGGATGAAGTTGCCAAAAACCAGAATGCCTCTTTTCCTCCAAGGGTTGCAACTCCTCACCAACAAGAGAACAAAATTGAACAGAGAATGAGTTGGACAGATTGACAGAAGCAGGTTTCAGAAGGTGGGTAATAACAAACTTCTCCAAACTAAAGGAGCACATTCTAACCCAATACAAGGAAACTAAGAACTTTGAAAAAAAGGTTATATAAAATGCTAACTAGAATAACCAGTTTAGAGAAAAACATAAATGACTTGATGGAGCTGAAAAACACAGCATGAGAACTTCATGAAGTATACACAAGTTTCAATAGCTGAATTGATCAAGCAGAAGAAAGGATACAAGAGGATGAAGATCAACTCAATGAAATAAAAGGAGAAGGCAATATTAGAGAAAAAAGAATGAAAAGAAATCAACAAAGCCTCCAAGAAATATGGGATTATGTGAAAAGACCAAATCTGCATTTGATTGTTGTACCTGAATGTGATGGGGGAAAACAAAATCAAGTTGGAAACCACTCTTCAGGATATTATCCAGGAGAACTTCCCCAACCTAGCAAGGCAGGCCAGTATTCAAATTCAGGAAATAGAGAGAACACCACAAAGATATTCCTCAAGAAGAGCAACCCCAAGACACATAATCATCAGATTAACCAGGGTTGAAATGAAGGAAATAATGCTAAAGGCAACCAGAGAGAAGGGTCAGGTTACCCACAAAGGAAGGCCCATCAAACTAAGAGCATATCTATCAGCAGAAACCCTGCATACCAGAAGAGACTGGGGGCCAATGTTCAACATCCTTAAAAAAAAAGAATTTTCAACCCAGAATTTCATACCCAGCCAAACTAAGCTTCATAAGTAAAGGAGGAATAGAATTCTTTACAGACAAGCAACTGCTGCAAGATTCATCACCACCAGGCCTGCCTTCCAAGAGCTCTAGAAGGAAGCACTAAACATGGAAAGGAACAACCTGTACCAGCCACTGCAAGAGCATACTAAATGGTAAAGACCATTGACACTATGAACAAACTGAATCAACTAACGGGCAAAACAACCAGTTAGCATCAAAATGGCAGGATCAAATTCACAAATAACAATATTTACATAAATGGGCTAAATGCCCCAATCAAAAGACACAGACTGGCAAACTGGATAAAGAGTCAAGATCCTGCAGTGTGCTGTATTCAGGAAACCTATCTCATCGCAAAGACACATAAGACTCAAAATAAAGGGATGGAGGAAGATTTACTAAGCAAATGGAGAGCAAAAAAAAAGCCGGGGTTATAACCTAGTCTCTGATAGAAGAGACTTTAAACCAACAAAGGTCAAAAGAGACAAAGAAGAGCATTACATAATGGTAAAGGGATCAAGGCAAAAAGAAGAGCTAACAATCCTAAATATATATCCACTCAATACAGGAATTTTGTTATTGTACATAAACTATTATTTAAGAAAAGCAACCTCTTCAACTTTAGCCTTTATCTTAATTAGTAGATGGACTTTCCCTAATAAAGTATTCTCTGAGGCCACAGTTGACCAAAATTCCCTTTTAATTTTGACTGCATTACACATGGAGTATGTTGCCTTACTTCTTACTTCACTTTTCTGTTCAGTTACTTTAGCAGTTTGGACCTTTATTATTACATCTCTGTTATGGTTAAAAAGTCATGTTTTTCTTCACTAACTTTTGATATATTTATCACCTTAAAGATAAATAAATATGCTCCCTGACTTTAGAAATGCTCTTATCAAGGCAAAGAAGACGCATGTGGCTTAAATTTACTCTGTGCAATTGGGTACTGGCTGGATGCTCCTCTTTCCATTGCCTCCTCCTGGGTGTCCAGGAGAATTGCCTCTGGGTTGGTGTTAAAATCCTTGGTTCACTCTCTCTAAACCTATTGATTTGAAAGCAGAGAATCTAGTGGAGGCTTTTGAGTAGGAACTTGGGGAAGTAGAGCCATCGGTACTTTTTAAATATCATTTAAAAATTATCAAATTATCATATGTAGTTCTTCCCATTGAACACCCATCAGGCTACTACATGAGCAAGGAATAAATCTTACCATCTTCTTTTTTTTTTGGAGGGGGGGATTTTTGAGACACAGTTTCACTCTGTCATCCAGGCTGGAGTGCAGTGGCACCATCTCAGCTCACTGCAACCTCTGCCTCCTGGGTTTAAGCAACTCTCTTGCCTCAGCCTCCCAAGTAGCTGGGATAAAGGTGTGCACCACCATTCCTAACTAATTTTTGTATTTTTCATAGAGATAGGGTGTACCATGTTGCCCAACCTGGTCTTGAACTCCTGACCGTGAGTGATCTGCTCATCTCAGCCTCCCAAAGTGCTGGGTTTACAAGCATGAGCCCATACCGGGCCCCATAAACCTTAACTTCTTAAATTGCTGACACTTGTGACATTTTCTTGTTACTTTGTAATCATTGAATAGAGTCTATCCTATCCTGACTAGTATGAACATATGTAATAAGTCCAATGACAGAAGTTATTTTAAATGAGAAACTGACTCCCTATACGACCCCTTTTGCTTTTTTACATTCCAGTCATCCCCATAAATGCCATGGTTCACCATTTCAACCACTATGTTGAAAGCATCTTAAGATGAATGGGCAAAAATTTTTGCAGTATACCCATTTGACAAAGAGCTAATATTCAGAATCTACAAAGAACTGAAAAAAATTGCCAGGAAAAAACCAAACAACCCCATCAAAAGGTGGGTAAAAAATATGAACAAACACTTCTCAAAAGGAGATATTTATGCAGCCAATAAACATATTAAAAAAAAACTCATCATCATTTGTCATTAGAGAAATGCAAATTAAAACCACATTGAGATACCATCTCATGCCAGTTAGAATGATGATCATTAAAAAGTCAAGAGACACCAGATGCTAAAGAGGATGTGGAGAAATTGGAACACTTTTACACTGTTGGTGGGAGTGTAAATTAGTTCAATCATTGTGGAAGACAGTGCGGTAATTCTGCAAGGATCTAGAACTAGAAATAGCATTTGACCCAGCAATCCCATTACTGGGTATATGCCCAAATAGTTATAAACCATTCTATTAAAAGACACATGCACAGGTATGTTTATTGCAGCACTGTTCATAAAAGTAAATACTTGGAACCAACCCAAATGCCAATCAATGATAGACTGGATAAAGAAATTTTGGCACATATACACCGTGGAATACTATTCAGCCATAAAATAGTTGAGTTCATATCTTTTGCAGAGACACGGATGGAGCTGGAAACCTTCATTCTCAGCAAACTGACACAAGAACAGAAAACCAAACACCACATGTTCTCACTCATAAGTGGGAGTTGAACAGTGAGAACACCTGGACACAGGGAGGGGAACATCACACACCAGGGACTCTTGGGGGGTCAGGGGCTAGAGAAGGCATAGCATTAGGAGAAATAACTAATGTAGATGATGGGGTGATGGATGCAGCCAACCACCACGGCATGTGTATTCCTATGTAACAAACCTGCATGATATTTACATGTACCCTGTAACTTAAAGTATAATTTAAAAAGACAGATGAAAGGATCACACACATATTGATGTAACTTAAGTCAATGGCTAATTTAACCTAAGTACTACTACATTTTCATACATCTTTAGTTTGTACATGGTCTCATTTTCTAAATAAGTAATCTTAAAATCTCTGTTTGGCTGAAATTTTCAAATCCACACTTTTCGTTTGCCTGCACAATATTAACTTGACCTACAGTGTCCTGAGAATTTCAGAATCAGTTAGTGTTAACTCCCTCATCCTCCTTCCACCAGAATCTATCCATATGTCTGTCTACATGCATTTTCCTGCTTGCCTTTGCCCAAAACGAAAGGAATATCTTTGCTATCTTTTCAATTATAATTGTTTGGTTTAAGTTTTATTTCCTTTAAGGTTTTCGGAGACTATTCAATGCTCAGGAGATTTTCTCTTTTGTCACTCCCATTATCACTTTTTATGCTGATTCATTAGCATTGAGAAGACTCTAGTTTTTTTTTTTTTTTAATTAACTTAATCCATCCTACGTAAAGGACTAGTTTAACCTTAATCACTGTCCCACTGCTTCCCAATTCATGTTAATCTGATGTTTCTATGACTGTAAAATTGACCTTAGAAAAATATTAATATTGATAACTACCACAGTAATTCATATATTCCATAAGAAGTATTAAATATATTTTACTCACTATACTCAAGCCGAATTTCATGACTTTAAACACTGACTTGTAATGGCATTTAGCAATATAAAATTCACCTATTTTTAAATTATCTATCTCTTGACCACTCTTTCAATCTCCTTTTGAAGATTTCTCTTCATCTTTCTTATTCTGAAGTATTGGGAACCTTCAGGATTCTATTTAAATTTTCCCGTTTTTACTTTCTACAGCCTCTTTCTGTGACATCACATTATTTCACAAGGCTATTTTCCAGTATTTTGCTCTCGTATCACTCACCATTTTATCTGCAATCCAGACTTCTCTTTTAAAATCCAATGCCGCCGGGCGTGATGGCTCAAGCCTGTAATCCCAGCACTTTGGGAGGCCGAGGTGGGTGTATCACGAGGTTAAGAGATCGAGACCATCCTGGTCAGCATGGTGAAACCCTGTCTCTACTAAAAATACAAAAATTAGCTGGGCATGGTGGCACGTGCCTGTAATCCCAGCTACTCAGGAGGCTGAGGCAGGAGAATTGCCTGAACCCAGGAAGCGGAGGTTGCGGTGAGCCAAGATCGCGCCATTGCACTCCAGCCTGGGTAACAAGAGCGGAAACTCCGTCTCAAAATAATAATAATATTAATAATAATAATAAAAAAAAAAATAAAATCCAATGCCGCCAGAACCTACGCTACACAATGGGAAAGGATTTACACCATCTGCCATCAAGGTAAATGGCCTAGATACCCAAGCAGCTTGCTTCCCCTGAAAATCTAGTGCCGTGGCTAACTTTATTGGTTGGCTGTATTGTGAAGAAAGAAGTGATCAAGTCTTGTTTAATCTGCCTCAAGTTTTCAAGTCTTTTGCTTTTCCTATATCTATTAGAATCACTATAGACTATCCCTCTCACCAGACTAATGTTCTTTTCTTGAGTTGACTTCCTATCTTTTATGTCTATAAATGTTTACAAATGGTTGAAAGAGCCTGAAAAAAAGTTAAATACATTTATTTTATTGTAATATCATGATCTCAAATTTAAAGGTTCTTTCTACACTCTCTAGAAATAATATTGTCTTTCACTAGTAAGCTTTTGTAGATAGCAATTATATAGCTATCTTTCTTCACACTTCCTATGTCTTTTGGCTTTTATCCCCACATGTAAAATTGATGTGGGAAGAAGGAAGGAAGGAAGGAAGGAAGGAAGGAAGGAAGGAAGGAAGGAAGGAAGGAAGGGAGGGAGGGAGGGAGGGAGGGAGGGAGGGAGGCAGGGAGGGAGGCAGGGAGGCAGGGAGGCAGGGAGGAAGGGAAGGAGGCCTGATTACTCTACATGTAAACCTCTGCAGTTTGATTGCTCTATTTGTAAACCACTCTGAACTTGCACTTGTGTTCTCCTTTCCTTTTCTTACAATTAAAGAAGTGTCCATCCTCTCACAGAGAGATAACCCTAGTTTTGCATCCTGGATCACATTCTTTTACCTTTTATACCCACTTAGCTCATTTTATAAACCTTTTAGTCTTCTGCAACTTGAACCTTTAGCATAGAAATGCACTTAATCATTAAAATTTCACATGATTTTTCATCCCCATAAAGCTATTCTTCCATTGCTCAACAAAGCATCTTAGAAAATATCATCTATGTACTATACTATGTCTGTACCACCTCAACTGCGTTCACTGGCTGCACCGTCACTTTGGTTCTCATGCATATGCACAGCTAAAATATTCTGAGTGTTTTTTTTCCCTTCCTTCGTATCTGCCACCCTCCCACCAGCATGCAACACTAGATTTCTTTCTCCTGATTAAAATAATGTCCCATTTATCTGTGATGACTCAAGATTCTTTATTCTTTATGCTCTTTTTCATGGTGATGTCCTCATCAAAGACCATATGCCTGACAACGCTATAGTCATCACCAGGCAAAATCCCTCCTCTCTGCTCCAGGCTTCTCAACAAAACTACATGCTTTGATAAAGCTCACTGACCAAAGACTTACACACATCTTTATTGAGAGTCTTGTGTTCATTAACTTTTTCCATCAAGAGAAAACAAACATCATAAGGAACCACGGGACCTTTCAAAAAAGGCAACTGATAAGGAAGGAATTTGCTGGAATTTGTCACAGGATGGTTCAAGCAGAGAATGGTCAGAATTTTTAAACTGGAGAGTTGCGAAATAGTTAGCAATTTTGTCTTTTGAGTCCATTAAGCGTCACACTTAGATCACTTTGTCCTAGGTCTCATTTTGCAAGAGACGGGTCTAACGAAAGAAAAACGATGTCAACATATTTGAACTTAGTTTGTGATGCACGGCATGTCCTGTCTGGAATAGTTTATCTGTCTTGTGAGTCAGAAGACATTTTGCAAGTTGTGATATCTGTTTTAATTTCAGTTTTCCAACTCGTAACTCAGTTGCCAGTGAGACTAATTTTCAGTTTATCACTTAAAATCTCTATGTTGCTGTCATAAAAATATTTCACATTTAAATGCTTTTCAAAAGTAAAACAAACAAATACACAGAATACTTCCCTACAAGCTTGATATTGCCAGTCAGCTTTCTCCGTAAATCACACTACTATACACTCATTAGAGACATAACATTTTCTAGTGTTTTTATTCTGGACTTTCTTCATTGTCACCAGTATCTTATCATTGAGTATGTTATTTATAACAATTATCCACTGATCAAATTCATACTGTCCCTACCCTATTATATAAGCTTGTATTTCTCATCTTCATGCACAGCAGAGGCTTATAAGCCAGAAAATCAGACATGTCACTTTCATCCCTAGTGTAGACAATACTTTCCTTTTACTAAGAATAAAGGCAACGTTCCTGAACTAGATCATGAGGCCCTAATTCCGAGCTCTTCTGCTTCTGTAATCTCCCTTCGGGCACTCAATTCACCACTGTGCTCTGGGTCTGTGGTCCACCTTCCAATTTGAAAATGAAAACTATAGTTTTGTTTCTTTTTAGCTTTATTGAGGTATTCAAAAATTGCACCCATTTAATGTATGCATTTTAATGAGTTTGCACATATGCATACACTTATAATCCTATCACCACAACCACAGTACTGACTATACCCATCACCCCTAAAAATCCCCTTGTGTCTTTTTCTTTACTGGTATTTTGTTGTTGTCGTCATTGCTGTTGGTAGGAACACGTAATATGAGATCGATCCTCCTAACATATTTTACAGTCTTCAACACCATGTTGTTAACTGTAGATACTAAATTGTACAGGAGATCTCTAGAATTTATTCATCTTGCATAACAGAAACTTTGCAACAAGTAAAAAACCGTTCCCCATGGCCTGCTTCCTCCAGTCCTCTGGTACCCAACATTTTATTGTCTGCTTCTATGAGTCTGTCAATTTTAGATACCTCGTGTAAGTAGAATTATACATTTGTCTTTCTGCGGCTGGCTTATTTCACTTAGCCTGCTAGCCTATAGGTTCATTCACGTTGTTGCAAATGGCAGGATCTCCTTTTCTAAGGCCTAGTAATATCCCATTGTATGTCTATGCTATATTTTGTTTATATAAATTGGAACCCTTACACACGGTTAGTGGGAACTTAGAGTGGTGCAGCCATGGAAAATGTGATAGAGGCTCATCAAAAAAATTAAGAGTGGATCTACAATATGATCCAAACTCTTAAATAATGATGAAATTTTTTGGTCATTCCCCAGCTTGATGTGCTCTAGAAGCCCTCTTCATACCATCACACAAAACTAATGACTTACTACTTTCCCTTTCAAGATTTTTATTCAAAAGCAACTTTCTTAGAAGTATCTTTCGTGAACAATATTTTTCATTAGTCAAGTTCCACTGGTTGCTAGGAAACACTGCACCTTAATAAGTCATTTCATAACATGTATTCAAACAGCAATGACTTATTTGTTAACTTGTGTTCACGTGTGTGGGTGGGAAAGAAGTCTATATTATCTTCAAATATTGACATTACTAACAACTGTGATCACAGTATTTAGTATAGCATTTGTCATGGAGTAGGTTTTTCATAAAAATTAGTTGTATAAATAATAATAATAGGGATCATTTTATAAGTATAAATATACCAAATTAATAATAGTGGATTAGGAAGTGAATAAACAACATAACTAGGGTGCTACTGCAAGTCCCACTTCCTTAACTAATGATATTTTCATTTTAACATATTGTCTCACTTTAAATCACTGAATTTCCAAAAGACCACAATTAATTTTTTCTATTTTTATCTGTTTTCCTCTAAGATTTTTTAAAAAAAAAATTATTTTAGTCTTTTGACATCTATTTCTTTAGTGATTTTTATTTTCTAAGATTTCACATGTAATTTACTTTAATCCAATCTACATAAGTTTGTTTGATACCTTTCTGAATTTTCAAAGAAATTTTAGAAATCCCATTGTGATCCCTTAAGGAATATGTTTGTTACCATTTTAATAACAATGAATTATCTTGCTCACTTTTATTATTTTCTGTTCTAGAAAGCTTTTTAAAATTGTTTCCTCTGTCAAGTACTTAAGATATTCTATGCATACAGAAATATGTAATTAATATTAAAACCAACATGACTACCTATACACATCTAAAGAAGTATTACATTAGAGTTAAAACCCAATCTACACCATACTGCACTTATAACCCTTGCACTTACCAATCCAAGTAACAAAAGGGCTTAATCTATTGTTCATTTGTTAAAAATTATTTCACTCCATGTTATTTGCCCTTATAAACACAAACACACACAAATACATGTACATGTCAGCCTTCTAGATTTAATCTGTCTCCAGTTGGAAATGATAAATTGTTGTAGGACTGTTTCTCCTTAGTTCAGCTAAAAATGGAGACCTTGTCACAAAGGCATAAAACTTAGGCTCACAGACAATTTGAAGGATGAGGAGGACAGATTTCATTGGGAGAAAAGGAGAAAAGGAAAAAAGGACCAAGGATCCTCCACAAGGCCAGGGTCCTGCTAATGGGCTTCTGGCCTCACAGACTGCACCCCAGATTTCACCCAAGAGGAGGAGAGGCCAGACTCCTCCAGCAAGAGCTTCTGTGGCTCCACCCTGAGCTCACTCCTCCCGCTGCATAGGCCTGTAGGAGTTTTGCCAGGGATCACTTCCCACCTGGCCATCTCACAATAGTTCTAATTGTGGACATTTCAGGTGTGTCTTGGTTTCTTTCCACTCTTTTTTTAAATTGTCCCATTTTTTTCTTGGCTCATCTTTTGAACCAATAACAGGAAACAGTAACCAAGACACACTACTAATATTCAGTGCTTTGAATGAGTGGCCTAAAGACAGGATTCATTAGGCATACTATATTCTTTCCATATAATGGCAAGTAATATTTTGTCAAATATTTTATTGCTTCATAATTTAAGTCAGCATCTTTCCAACTTTTGCTTTCTATCCCTAAGACAAATGTCTTACACACGTTTGTTTTAACAAATCCACATATACAATTGCTCATTTCTGTATCAGATAGTTAATAATGTTTAAAAAAAAAAAAAATCTTGTGCTGGGCACGGTGGCTCACGCCTGTAATCCCAGCACTTTGGGAGGTCGAGGCGGGTGGATCACAAGGTCAAGAGATCGAGATCATCCTGATCAACATGGTGAAACCCCGTCTCTACTAAAAATACAAAAAATTAGCTGGGCATGGCGGCGTGTGCCTGTAATCCCAGCTACTCAGGAGGCTGAGGCAGGAGAATCGCCTGAACCCAGGAGGCGGAGGTTGTGGTGAGCCGAGATCGCGCCATTGCACTCCAGCCTGGGTAACAAGAGCGAAACTCCGTCTCAAAACAAAAACAAAAAAACCCACCCAATCTTATAACAGTAAAAATTCAGGCTGGGCGTAGTGGCTCACGCCTGTAATCTCAACACTTTGGGAGGTCAAGGCAGGCAGATCACAAGGTCAAGGGATTGAGATTATCCTGGCCAAGATGGGGAAACCCAATTTCTACTAAAAACACAAAAATTAGCTGGGCATTATGGCAGGCACCTGTAGTCCCAGCACTCAGGAGGCTGAGGCAGAAGAATCGCTTGAACCCAGGAGGCAGAGGTAGCAGTGAGCGGAGATCACCGCACTCCAGGCTGGCGAAAGAGCAAAACTTTGTCTCAAACAAAAAGAGTAAAAATTTATTTATTTTTATATAATTAGGTTGGAAAGGGCTTAGTATGAAAAAACCCACAAATATTTTGAAAAATTAATTCAATTTACCTGCCATAAAAGAAATTTGTATTTTTTTTTTATTATTAAATTTGTATTATTAGTCTATTATAAGAACTAGGCTTTGACTACCGGCTTTTTAAAATATATTTTTGTTTCATATTTCCCTAATTTTTGCTCATTCATTGCCTTGTTTAATATCCGCTTTATTTATTTGTCTAGCTTCTTCAGTATCAACAATTACACTAATTTTTAGCATTATTTTCTAGTTTAAACATGTAAAGCTTTTTCAAGTGATCCAAACATTACTCAGGCATTATATTTTTATTACTCTTAGTATTTTCTTTCTTTTTTTTTTTTTTCTTTTTGTGTTAATTTTTTTTTTTTTAATTTTTTATTGGATTATAGGTTTTGGGGTACATGAGCAGAGCATGCTACAATCTTTGATAAACCTGACAAAAACAAGCAATGGGGCAAGGATTCCATGTTTAACAAATGGTGTTGGGAAAACTGGCTAGCCATGTGCAGAAAGCAGAAACTGGACCCCTTCCTGACACCTTACACTAAAATTAACTCCAGATGGATTAAAGACTTAAACATAACACCTGGCACCATAAAAACCCTAGAAGGAAATCTAGGCAAAACTATCCAGGACATAGGAGTAGGCAAGGACTTCATGAACAAAACACCAAAAGCATTGGCAACAAAAGCCAAAATAGACAAATGGGACCTAATGAAACTCCACAGCTTCTGCACGGCAAAAGAAACAGTCACTAGAGTGGATCGGCAACCAACAGAATGGGAAAAAATTTTCGCAGTCTACCCATCTGACAAAGGGCTGATATCCAGAATTTACAAACAACTCAAGCAGATTTACAGGAAAAAAACAAACAAGCCCATTCAAAAGTGGGCAAAGGATATGAACAGATACTTTACGAAAGAAGACATATATGAGGCCAACAATCATATGAAAAAATGCTCATCATCACTGGTCATCAGAGAGATGCAAATCAAAACCACATTGAGATACCATCTCACGCCAGTTAGAATGGCGATCATTAAAAAATCTGGAGACAACAGATGCTGGAGAGGATGTGGAGAAAAAGGAACACTTTTACACTGTTGGTGGGAGTGTAAATTAGTTCAACCATTGTGGAAGACAGTGTGGCGATTCCTCAAGGCCTTAGAAATAGAAATTCCATTTGACCCAGCAATCCCATTACTGGGTATATATCCAAAAGACTATAAATCGTTCTACTATAAGGACACATGTACACGAATGTTCATTGCAGCACTGTTTACAATAGCAAAGACCTGGAATCAACCCAAATGCCCATTGATAATAGACTGGATTGGAAAAATGTGGCACATATACACCATGGAATATTATGCAGCAATCAGAAATGATGAGTTCGTGTCGTTTGTAGGGACATGGATGAATCTGGAAAACATCATCCTCAGCAAACTCTTAGTATTTTCTAATTCTAATATATTTCTAATTTTAATATTCTTCCACTTATAAATTATCATTATGTTGAATAATTTCTAAACACTCTTTAATTTCTCTTGTGTGACTGATACCTAAATTAACTATAATGTCCCAGAGAATGTCTGTAAAATGATGCCATTTTGATGAAATACAAAAATGTCTCCTTTGTTTTATAATTTCATTTTGTGAGCTCATTTTAAGATAAGCTTAGCAGAACCTGTAAAACTTGGGTTGACAATATATTCTTCAGAGAATATTGCATTTTTTATTACAGGTTCTGAGGTTGCCAGATACCCAGGGCTAATTTCAGTTAATCATGTTTTTCTAAGTCTGGGGATAGCAGTTATTGAAAATGCAGAAATTAGATGTATTAAAGGGTACTTCTATGAATACAAATTTCCCAGGATACCTTTTTGTTATGCATTACTCAGGTGTACAAAGATTTCTTCCCTTATTGTCTCCTTTGCTTCTGCAACCTATTCTTATTAAGACTATTTTGGTTCTTTTGGTTCTGTGTCTACCTGTGATGCTGTTTCCCATTAAAAATACTAACTTTGTTAAGGTCTATGCTTTCTCTCATTCTCTAGTGTAAGCTTTAAATATGCTACCTTCTAGTGTACTGAAATAAACAAAATCCTCTAGAGAAGCTCAAATGTATATTTCAGCTTGCAAGTCTGATTTCCATCCCTCTTATTCAATCTTAGTTGTTGCTTTTACTTTTTTTTGTCAGAAAAAAAGCTTAAAAAGAATTTTATATTTAATATGAGGTTTTACTTTTTTTTTTTGGTGACAAGTTTTTGTTTTTGTGTGTTAGGATACTGGATGTCCAGGAGTAGAATTTTCCCGATTAATATTCTACAGTAGAATATTGAAATCACTACTAAATATTAGAGTGACAATGTCCTCAAAAATTAATTGGAATATCTTTTCTCTCAGTGCCAGAATTCATTCTGTAATATCTCTACCAGATAATTATCTGTCATCTGCTTAAATACCATGAAACACATCCTGTGTTATGGTAGAATGTGAATGGTTCAAAATTTTCCATATATTAAGGCTTAATCGTCTTCTCTTTAAGTTGTATCTTTGAGTCTCCTATTGTCTTTGTTTTCCATATATGAAATTTTTTTGCATTTGAAGTCATCATTCATTCTCATAGTCCCATTCTTGCAAAACAAATAATATAAACCTACATGCCCCATATTTGGAGCACTTAAGACACAGAAGTAATACATCACAAAATGTATGGATGGCTTATGGTTTTGGACTTGTCACCAAAACAACTTTGGGGACCAAGGATAATCATAAAATTGTTGAGTCAAGGAATGGTGAAATAAGCAATAACCAACATTCTGGAATCATGTTTTAAGCATTTAAAAAACACCTTAAAATAGATGTTACAAAATAACAGCCTTTTAAGAAAAACTCAGTTTTAAAAAACCATATGCATCTTCTACATTTTGCAAAGGCAAGCAAACCCAGGCCCAGATGAAGCAGTGAGACACGAACTTCTGAAAATGGACGTTCTCCAAGGAAAACTCCCGCAGACAGAAATAGAGAACAGTCAGCAGGAGACTCAGGACTGATCCTAATTGACATTTCAGGCCACACAAAAAAAGCTGACTTCTAGAATAATCTCATGAAAGGCCTAGAAACCCAAAATACTATGCACTTGTTCTGACTGACATGCTCTCAATAATGAAAGAAGGCTAAATTATCAGGCTATTGATGTAAGTTAGATGCATATAAGAATGTTTAAAGGAAAGTTAACCCTATACACAATACAAGTTGGGAATTAGATAAACTAGAAGCTAGGAAAACGTTTCATAAGTTCTAGATTCCTGTGATTTATATTTCTTAAAAAATTCAAAGGCAACCCTGCTTATGGATATTTATAGTGTGTCTGTTGGCTCACATTCAAGACCAACTCTTAGCTCCCTTAGGATCAATTCACTTCAAAGTAAAATTCAAAGGTGATGCACAAAGTATTTTAAAACACCTATCAAGATGTCAGTTGAATTTTTCAGATGTCGTATAAGATGCTGAGTATGGTGTGGTAAATTTATAATGCTTTTCTTTTTTATAGTGTTGGCGTCTTTATTTTTATTGATTTATAAAATATGTATATAGAACACATTATGCAACAACCAGACGCATACTTAAGTTTCCTCTACTGCCTGGTATAAAAAACATCCTGTAGAATGGCAAAAGTATTTTAAAATACATTGCGAGAAAATAAGCCGACATATACAATTTAATGGATTGATATTCCCAGGCCATTTTCTTATTTTGAATTCAGCTTGTAATCAAAGAATATATGTCTTTTGAAATTACCTTTCCCTTTACTGATATCCACAAAGCATGAAATAGTCCTCCAGTCTTTTCCAGTTTAAATTTTTGCAAAGGAAAATAACTTCTAGCAATCTGATGAAATTATCATGCATTAAAATCATGGATTACTAAGAAATTTCATCTTGCATTATCCTCCCTTATCTGTAATTTCACTTTCCATGGTTTCACAGTTACCTATAGTCAAGGCTTTCTGAAAATATTCCATTGAAATTTCCAGAAATTAATGATTCATGAGTTTTAAATTGCATGCGATTCTGAGTAGTGGGATGGAATCTTGTGCGATCCTGTTCTGTCAGACCCAGGACATGAAGCATCCCTTGGTCCAGTGTATCCACATTATCTAACTACTCACCAGTTAGTCACTTAGTAGCTGTCCCACTTATCAGATTGACTGTTGTGGTAACGCAGTGCTTGTGTTCAAGCAACTTTCAATTTACTCAATAAGGGTCCAAAAGTACATGGGTAGAAATGCTGACATATTGTTATAATTATTCCATTAGTTATTACTGTTAATCTCTTACTGTGCCTAGTTTATAAGTTAAACATTATCATAGGTATGTATGTATAGAAGAAATATTAGTATATAGAGGGTTCAGTACTATCCATCATCTCAGGCATTCACTGGGGATATTAGAATTTATCTCCTATGGGTTAGAAGGGAGCTGCTTTAGAGCCATTAGTATTGAAAATGAAAATGAGACTTCATTGTTGCTGTAGCCTTATTTCCTAGCCACTATATCTCTTTTTTCCAATTATTTCTTTTTTACATTCAGACCATATCAAGATGAGTTTATCAGTCATTGAATGAACATTTTGACTAGACATATTCTGGTGATTAATTTGCTTTATCAATCAATATGAATTAACTAATAAGTTGTTTTTGATGTTCACATATTAGCCATTCTAGATTCACTATTAGTTAACGTCTAGCATGATCTTAGCATTAGAAAATACATAGTCATATAAGTGACTATGAAATTGAAAAACACTGAAAAATTTTTTATATTTTATTTACTTCTTGGAGATTCACAATGAATTTTATGGCATTATAACAATGATACTTTTTGTCCTGATATATGTCTTTAAAACCTATTTAATCTGATGTTTTCTTAATTTATCTGCAATGAAAAACATTATAAAAATTTAGTCTTCTAATGCCTTACTATGATCAACTTGAGAAATTCCACATTGTAATCAAAACCCATATAGGCTGGGCACGGTGGCTCAAGCCTCTAATCCAAGCACTTTGGGAGGCCGAGGCGGGCAGATCACAAAGTCAGCAGCTCAAGACCAGCCTGGCCAATATGGTGAAACCCATCTCTACTAAAAATACAAAAAAATTAGCTGGGTGTGGTGGCACACACCTGTAGTCCCAGCTACTCAGGAGTCTGAGACAGGGGAATCACTTGAACCCAGCAGGCAGAGGTTGCAATGAGCCAAGATTATGCCACTCCACTCCAGCCTGGGTAACAGAGCAAGACTCTCAAAAAAACAAAACAAAAACAAACCAAACCCATATGAATTTGGAAAATTAAACATTAAATATATAAATGCATCATCAGTAATACATATTTACATTAAATTTATATATATGTATACATATTTCAACACATTATAACCAAATGAAAGTATTTATAGTTGATTGATGGAAGAGACAAATTAATATCAACACAAAATCTATGCCTTCATTAACTTAACAAATGAACCCTACGTTGTAGGTGTAGAAATTAGCTCATCTATTAACTCTATGAGAAAATTGCATATCTAAAAATATCGTGAAAAAGAGAAGTACATTGAGGAACATCGAGAGTCCATCGAGAAGACCATAGCACTTATGCTGTACGGATTAAAGGATAGTCTGGTTTCATGCAAATCTGGAGAGACAGATGACAAAGAGACTTCAGGATTTTAATAAGTTTAAGGCTTTGAAATTTAAGGGAAGTGGAAAAGACAATCAAATGATTTTAAGCTAAATGTCTTAAATATTTTAAACTTTTAAATCTTTTTTTCCTCTAGTTTAAAAAATGAATTTCAAGGAAACAAAAATGAGTGTGGGGAATCTGATTAACTACTTTTGCAATAGGCTGAACTACAGAGGATAATAAGGGAGTGGTTTAAGGGTGTCAATATGTGGTCTTTACATTTTGAATTTTAAAAATATGTTATATACACCCATATATAGGTTTGCTTAATAGATATATATGTGTGTTTATGTAATGTGTGTGTATGTATGTGTGTGTGTATATATATACATATATATGTGTGTATATATATGTATAGGTATATACATATATATATTCCTCTCAGAAAAAGAGATACATTCATGATTTTTAATTTTCTGGATTAAGCATTGGGTCAGTGTCACATATGCAGAGAAATAGTAGACAAGGATGAGGTTTTCGTGAATATTTCATGTCAGTTTCCAGTTTTACTTAGGTAAGTAAGAATCAAGTAAAGTTTTCTAATTGTTCAGTTACACATAATTACATAAATAATCTTGCAGTCATCCTTCACTCTCGTTTTTCTCATACCGTAAGGCAGAACCACCATTTCAGCCTTCATCAGTATTAGCATCCTAAAACACATCAGCATCTCTACTGTTCACAAATTGTTTAAAGCACTTCATCTCTTGCTTAATTTATTGCAGTCGCATTCTAACTTTTCTACCTCCCTCTGTAGTTGCCTTCAGTCACAAAGGGCAACTAGAAATACATCTTGTTAAAATGTAAGGCAGTCATTGTCATTCCTCTGCTCAATAACTTTCAATCTTATTCACAGTAAGAATCAAACCACTTAAAATGGTGCATAAGGTATTTCTAATCAGAGCTCCCATTACTTCCTTGATGTTATCATTTTCTTCTATCTCCTTAGCCTTCTAGTAATATCCCTCAATGATCACTGGTCTGCCTCTGGGCCTTTGTACTTGTATCTTTTGACTGAACAGGTTTTTCCCAAGGTGACCCTAAGGCTATTTGTTTCACTTTCTTCACACTTTTTACACAGGAGTGCCTTTCTTGGCTACTCCATCAAAAATTACAGGCTTTCTTAAACCTCTTAATCCTTTCCTCAGTTAATATTGAGCCATTGATAAATTATTAATAAGGACATTACAGCTATTGAGTCTGTTTTATCCTTTGAAATAGTATCTAAACTGCATAGAAGGCAAAATTTTATTTTATATCATTTTCTTTCTGATTTATTCACTGGCTATTATGTTCCCTATGTGCATACTAGGCACTCAATACATACTTTTTAATGAATGGATGGATGTATGCATGACTATGTTGAGATTGAACTGCCTGCAAGATATCAAAAGAATGTTGTAAAGTGTACCTGCAGATATGGAAGCTTGGAGCTCAGAAGACAATATTTGTTGGAGATGTAGCTTTGGCTACTCTAAGTAAATTTATATTGGTTTGAATTTGTATAAAGTACAAAAAAAGTGTATTTTATACCAATTCAAACTATATAATTGATATAAAATACAATTCTTTTTTGTTTTTTATATTGGTTTAAATTGGTTTAATTTTGGCTACTCTAAGTAAGTTAAAATTGGTTTGAATTGGTATAAAATACAATTATCTAGAAAGGAAATGTAGAATTAAAATATTTAATATCGTCTGTGTAATTGCAACATCTAATGATGTGTAAATGCCCGAAACCATGACATACGGGGCTCAAAAGAAGGGTTCAGAAAATAAAATAAGATTCAGGTTTGTGTGATCATGGAACTCAAGGACTGATGGCTACAATTAACCAACAATCAAACAAATGTAACTAGTTGCCATCAACAGAATAATTACTGGTAAATAAAGACTGAGAGGTTTTAATTGAATTTAAACAGTTAAAGGTCTTCAGTGAATTGGTGAAAGTAAAATGAAACCAAATAGAACCTGTGGCATAGAGAGTAAGGAAGTCAGGTTAAAAGGGAATCAAAGGCTGGGTGCAGTGGCTCACGCCTGTACTCCCAACACTTTGGGAGGCCAAGGCAGGCGGATCGTCTGAGGTCAGAAGTTCAAAACAAGCCTGGCCAACATGGTGAAACCCCTTCTTTACTAAAAATCCAAAACCAAACAAACAAAAAACAAAATAGCAGGGCATGCACCTGTAATCCCAGCTACTTGGGATGCTGGGTCAGGAAATTGCTTTATCCAGGGAGGTACAGGTTGCAGTGAGCGGAGATGGTGCCTCTGCACTTACTCCAAACTGGGCACCAGAGCAAGACTTTGTCTCAAAAAAAAAGAAAGAAAGAAAGAAAGAGAATCAAAATGTGAGATAAATTAGAACATTCATATGAATACAGACAATTCAAGAAAATATGGACTATGAAAAGGAGAGAATTAAGGTCCTTGGATGAAAATAAGGACTCAAAGGAGAGGTGTTTATTTTAAAATATATTATAAAGATGTAGTCACCTTAGTTTGTCAATATTCACATGTTTAATCCAATACACAGTTCTTTTCAATACATAGCTCTTCAGTACACAGATCTCTTCAACGTCTCTATGGGAAAGACAGAGGAGAGGACGATTCTTGGGTAAATTCTTTATAGGGAAGGGCATGACCAAGTTTAGAATGCAAGTGGAGGTACTAGGGAAGAAGAACACACATGAAAACAAGTTGGCTTATTGATCTGGTGAAAGGAAGCTTGAGTTAAACTCCATCTGAAGGCTGGGTGCGGTGGCCTACACCTGTAATCCCAGCACTTTAGGAGACCGAGGCAGGTGGATCATGAGGTCAGGAGTTCGAGGCCAGCCTGGCCAACATGGTGAAACCCTGTCTCTACTAAAGATACAATAAATTAGCCAGGCGTGGTGGCACATGCCTGTAATCCCAGCTACTCGGGAGGCTGAGGCAGGAGAATCGCTTGAATCCATGAGGCATAGGTTACAGTGAGTGGAGATCCGGCCATTGCATTCCAGTCTGGGCCACAGGGCGAGACTCTGTATAAAAACAAACAAAAATTCCATCTGAAGTTCTATTTTCCATGTCAGTAAGAAATTGAGTTTATCTACTCAGTTAAGTGGATGAGGGAAGATGGAGCTGTTCTGTGGAAACTAGTAAAATTTAAGATGTTCTTATACATAGCGGAAAGTTGGCTGAAAAAATACAGTAAACACACAAGGCAGATAGTGGTCCAAGCAAGGTTGTCCACCATGATAAAGGGTTTAATCTCTTCCCTTGATTTTTCTTTACTATCGCACGTAGCAACCTTGGTGCAAGCATTGGCTTCTATCACTTTAACGGCAGATTCTCATCTCCTGCGTTCCATAAAACCATACTTGAAACCTTATATAAAACGAGTTATTGATAGAATTATGTCACACTTTTGTATATTGACTTAAAAATGTTTATTTCTGTTAGCTGAATGGGCATGCATTTTCAGAGTAGGCAGATGTCAATTGTGAATTTGAAATTTAACTTCAGAGGCTATTGTTTACTCTGAATACAAAAAGAAAAGAAGAAATGAATCAGCTACCTAAAAGTTGGCAAAAATCTATCTGAACAATGCCAGAAAACAAAGAATTAACTGTGATTCACATATTTCTGAAATTTTAAGCTTTATAAGTACATTTCTGAATTTATATTTAATATACATGTAGTCATTACTGAAAAAAAATACTGCCTTTTAGTCTTTAAAATGTATGAGAAATTTTGGCATAATCTTCACTTAAACTATTTGGCAAAAATGGATTATGGGCCAGAGAACTTTCAGAATTTTCTGGAGGTAGCAATAAGCTCTTATAATCCTGCAAAGTCAGTTTCTTACTAAAGCTATTACAAAGTAGTGTCAGCAGATAAAATAGAGGATGTACAAGTAAATTAAAATTTAAGATAAACAATAAATGACATTCGTTAAAACAAATACTCCTCGTTCCATATTTGGGCCATATTTATACTAAAAATGTATTGCTTATTTTAAATTTAAATTAAACTGAGTATTTAAATTAATACTGTATTTGTATTTTGCTAAATTTCTCAAAACAATATCAAAGACATACTCATCGTATTATAGATTATGTATAATTGCATTTCAGTGCAAACACACACACACGTAAATCACAATGATTCTTTTATGTGACTCATCCATTCTGTGGGTTCTACGTTGCAAACACTGTCAATGTCCACTCTTGTAACTTTAGCACACCCTTGCACATGACAACAATTTTTACTTCAGACACCTATGACTCTTTTCTATGTGACAATGAAAACCCTTTCAGTATAGGGTAAGCCAGAGATGTGTGTTTCTGTTACAGAGAGTGAGGAGAGACAGGGTGTTAGTTAATGGCCTGGGAGCAGCAGCCTTTAGTCAAGGATGGACAGGGAGTTAGTTGATTAGTCATCCAATGTCTTTGCTCCAGTTGACCATGAGGGCCATTGCATCCTCTGTTTTGTCTTCTTTCCCGTCCCTTACTGATTTCCCTAACTCTCCGATACCAGAGTAACATGCTCTGGAATCTCAATAATTTATTTGCACTTACATTTTTGTACCAGCATTTGTTTTTGTAAAAACCTGAGCCAAATTTTATATTTTAAAAAATCCCTTATTATGGTTAGTTTTGAACTCTACTGAGTGGTCTTCCAGAATAATGGTTCCCATTATTTCTAAGAGGTAGCACCTGAGAAATGTGTTAAGGATTAAGATTAGTGCTAACTGTTCGATTTTCTGAATTGAACTGCTATTGGTGGGACCCAGAAACTCAAAGACATGATATTCCCACCTCCAAATAAGGTAATCTATTCTCAGGATTTATAGACACTGCTGTAAGACCTATTGTCATTGGGGTAAGGGAATCCTTATTATAATATAGAAATTATTATATTATATATTATTAAATTATAGAAATATTTCTATCAAATAACTTTTGTAGAAAGTAACTATATATAGTTAAAAAAAACACTGATGTCAAGAACAGGATTTTAGATTTGACTCTGACAATTGCAGTTCAGTCTTGGATAAATGTATTAATTTAGATTTAGGACTTTATTTTCTAATCTATAAAATTTATAGCACACTCCTGCTAGCTATACATTTCTTGAAGTTACTATTTTAAACTATCTTTATTTTCCACCTTTTTGTTTTGCATTATAATCATAATTTAATGGATTCAAGTAACAGAGAAAAGAAAGTAATTAGTCATCTTTTTCAAAATACAGTCTCTGTTTTGAAGGTATTTTATATTAATCAACTTGAAAAGCTTCAGATAAATTGTTATCTTTCCAAATGTGCTTTCTGCTCTAAATCAGCCCTAAATTTTGCTATAATTTTTGTTTCTTGTAAAATCTTGACACTAAATTTTCAGGATATATATAGATACACACACACACAAGCAAACAGACACACATATATATACATATATATATAAAATACATATATATACATACATATATATTTTTTGAGTTAAAGTACCGTTACAATATTCAATGCTATTAGTAATGCTAATAGTATAAAAATAAAGTCATCAATTAAAGTAAAACTTACACCTTCTGTTATTATATTTTGGTTCTTTTATTTGAAGCTGATTAGTAGGACATTTTCGTTGTTTTCAGTATTAATTGACACTCATGTGAATACTGTAGGCAAAATTTTTACCTCTATCTTTCGGAATTTTCTTGGGTGGACCACAGAATTAAAGTGACATAAGACAGATTAACAGGAGAAAAGCATACAAATTCATTAAGCATAAGTTTTGCATGACATGGAGCCCTCATAAAAAAAAGTGTAGACCTAAAAAAGTGGCAAAATAGAAATGCTTTTATAGTATGTTGAACGAGGAGAGACAATTGTGGAAAAGTAACTGAATTATGAGGGGAAGGAAAAGAAAAGATAAAAATTATTTTAACAAGATCTGTTTGTATAAAATGTTCTCAATTTCAACTACCCATTCTCGATGATTAGAATGTTAAATTCCTCCTGGCGTGCTAGGAGCATCTTCCATATGGGGGTTTTAGCTTCTACTTTCATAAGGAAAAAAAACTGCATGGTAGGATGAAGGTGTCAGAAGATTCTTCTTGCACCTGCTGGTTGTTAACTTTTAAAACTGCATTTGGCTCAAAATAGTCCTTATGACAAAGCGGTGTATTTCAGGGTGGCACATGCTGTCACCCTTCAATATCAAAGTGGTTTTGAGTTGGTGTTCATCTTCTTTTCTTATTCTGTTCCTTGCAAGGTAAGACCAAATATAAGAGAGTTTGCTATCATATGTCTCTTACATGTAATGAGTTTTAACAGGCATTCTAGGAAATGCCATATGGTCTTTTAGCCTGGAAATTATTTTAGAAAATGATAAAACCTTTGGTGTGAAATTCATTCTCAGATATGCATCATTAAAATTATCACAGGTGCTCTAGGTAATGTGTTTGCTTATAAGAAGTATGTAAATTATATTACATGTAGAAGATTTAAAAATGTTGAATATAATTTGTTATAGAAATTATAATTTAATCACAATTAATATAAATATGACAATAATATATTTTTATAATGGTTCAAGACCAGTTAAAGAAAACACATATATATTTTTAAATATTTATAATAAAAATAATTTTTTAGGATTAGGACTTTTTAAAGATGAGTCTTCTTACCATCTATAGTTTATAAAAATTAAGAATAAATATTTGAAGAAATTCAATAATTTATTTAAAAGTAATTTTCTCCATATTTTCATATCTACAGTGATTTACACTCTTAATGTAATGTCCTTTTGTAAAAAGAACAATACATGACCCAAAAAAGCATCAAACAAAATGATTAGAAAACATAGTTTTTTTACTCATGGTTTATTTGTTTCTCGATTCATTTTGTATTTTGTTTCGAAATGTCATGTAATTATATGCTAATTTTAATTATTCAGCAGTGTAATTGTTAACTCCCACAGTGAAAAAAAATGACTGCAAATTTACAAAGGAGAAGCACAAATTTGTGAGTCTCTCAGGCTGTCTCTAATATTTTGTACAAACAAGGTAAGAGTAACTTCAGTTTTACCAAGTTTTTTGTGATTTTCTGATCTTAAGCATATCATGTAAAATCAGAATCTTCTAATTCATACTTTCTTTTGCCATCAGCCAACTCATAATACCCTGTCCCTCCAGCTAAGTGGTGTATTAAAGATTTCATTTCTTGAGAATCATGGACTTGTTAGAAAAATGGGAAAACTGAGGTCTGTGGAGGCTGAGTTGCTTATTCAGTGTTTTAAAGTGTATCAATTCACAAATTTAAAGTAAGAAATGGGAATATGTATTTTCTTTCTGTTATCATCCTAACAATATCAATAAAATAGTAGTTGGAGATTTGAAAAAGCCCTTTGGAGATAGTATGGGTCCATATTTGTGCTCAGTAATTAGATTCATGGTGAACTTTAGAAAACATGTATTTTACTATTATTTCCAAGGAAGATGCGTAACAGAATGGTACCCAATCAGAGTACAGAAAGCTTGGATTTAGTTCTCAACTATAGTTAGATGACCTTTGCAAGTTGATACTATTCCACCTATACCACAAACTGGCTATGCATATCAAGACAAATACTATTTTAAAATTTCACTAGAAATTTTGAATTATCTATTTATTTGTTTATACAAACTGAGTTTTGTTTTTTGTGTTTTTTTTTGTCAAAGTTTTCTTTGTAGTTCTTTGTAGCTTTTCATTTGGTCTAAGTAGTTGCTGAGATGGTAACAACTAAATTTTCATTCCATTGTTTAAATTACTGAATTTCTTAATATCAGAAGAGGTTCAGCTATGTGAGTCAATAGAAAGTGGAGAGTTCCACAAGCAAAAATATGTCTACATATATACACTTCGTATCTTTTATTGTGTTGTGCATACAAAAATAGCCCATTACCTATAACTTAGGAAGAGCTAGAATATGTTATTCTAATATTATGAAACAGAGCAGGAAGAAGATAGAAAGAGTAATCAGAAATAATTTTATGGACAAACCTCAAGTACAGTTGAGGAAAGCAACTGCCATGCAGTTAAACAGCAGAGGAATACATGTTTTTCAAAGCACTCTTTCTGCAAACAACTGACAGTTCCAAAATATAGAGTATTCTGAAGTCCCCAATAAAGAGACTGAGTGTGGTTTCAAGATTTAGGGTAGCACAATAGAGCAGATTCTTTGTGATGGGTATGACATTCATACCTTCGCTAAGGAAACAGGAGGAGGAAAAAGAAGTAATTGAAGTATCTACCACATATAAGAATAAATAGATTTTTTTAAATAAGATAATGGTAAATTTAAAGAAAACAATTTCATTCTTTTTTATAGCATTAATTACTAGGAGAAATTTTGAGCAGCAGTGAAAGACTTTAAGTAGTCAAGAAACCTGAAAATACTCCCTAAGACAAGTTTAACAAAGTTCTGAAAGAAAAAGAAAAAAAAAAAAACCTTTTGCTGTCATGTTTGACCACAACACTTCAACTTAAATTTCGGTGTTTCCTATGCCCCAAATATTAATCATACTATCCACCATGAGCTTAAGAGAGGGATTAAAAGAGTTTCATTTCAGCTCTCCAAGAGAGGTTCCTTTGCATCCTGCTACCTTACGTATTGGTCTACTGGAAGGCTGGGAGAATCAAGAGTGCTTTACTGCTTTCTAGCTGCCCCAGGGAAAATATGATGAAAAACGTCATAGTCATAGCTGCTCAATCAACACACTGTCAGATTACCAAAGGCCAGAGATTACATTCATCTACACGGACCTGGCAGAGAAACAATGGAGTATCAAGTATATCCTATCTAAGGCATTATTATTTATTATGAACCTTGTGGTTTGGACTTAACAAGTTACATTCCTTGGGTCAATCTTGTGAAAAACACTTGCTACTTAAATAGCCTCTAAACGTAACAATTGAATAGCATTGGATTCTAATTACTGCTCATCTGTAATACAATATAACATCACATTTTAATAAATTTCCTAAAAAACCTAGTCATATGCACATATATGTATTTGGGAAATAAAATTAAAGAATGGCTTATCATCAATGTTATGCCTCCTATATGGTTAGAAAAGGCTGGGATCCTATTGGTTATTAACAAACTTACAGATATAGAAAACTAAAGTATTTTTGCCTTCATATAATAATCAGATATTTGAGATAGATTGTAGTCTCTTAGACTAGTATTATTGATTTTTATTTAAAATTACTAAGGATAATATGTAGAAGTAGACACACATAAAAAATAATTATATTAGGATTAAGATGGTGAACAGAGCCACGACTACACAGAGTCTGTCGCTCAGACCCACAGAGCAGTGTTGTGGAGAATCACATTGTGAACTTTTGCTCCAAGAACTACTGCATGAACACATCAGGAAAAATAAGCGAATCCAGACCCTTTGAGGGAACATGATAATCGCTACAGACTCCCTGAGATGCCAAAAAACTGTCAGTTGGCTTGCTTTCTCAACGGAGAGGCTCCTGGTTTGGGGCAAGTTCTCATCCCTGCTCACTGGCTGCCTGGAATAGACTCAGTGCTGTTGAGGGGGCACAGTGCTTCACATGCTGCTCTGTCTGTCTGGCAGGAGACCAGCCTTTAGGACTGCAGGCTGCATGGGAGAAGGGTAAGACCTGTGACTGCTGGCTTTCCCCCAGTTCCCTGGCAACCTGTATGACTCAGCAGGGGCAGCCATAATCCCCCTGAAAATATAACTCCATTGGACTGGGAAACACATCCGCATCTCCCACAGCAACCACAGCAAGCCCCGCACAAGGAAAGGCTGAGCTTAGACACACCTATGCCTGCTGCTACCTGGTGGTCTTTCTCTACCAGCTCCGGTAACCCAAGACAAAAGTGGTAATCTCTTGTGAGCTGGCCCTGCCCACTGCCTGAGAAACCTGAAGAGTGGGGTATAGCAAAAGTGATGCTAAGAAGAAAGTCCATAGCATGAAATGCCCACATGTAAAAGTCTTAAAGAGACCAAATAGACAATCTAAGGTCTAATTCACACCTCATGGAACTAGAAAAACAAGAACAATCTGAACTCAAACCCAGAAGAAGAAAAGAAACAACCAAGATAAGAGAATAACTAAAAGAAAATAAAACAAACAAGCAAAAATACAAAAAAATAAAATAAAAAGCTGGTTCTCTGAAAAGATAAATAAAGTTGACAGACTGTTAATGAGAGTAATGACCATACTGCCAAACCAATCCACAAATTCGGGAAGAGAGAAGATGGAAATAAGCTCACTCAGAGACAAAACAGGAGGTATTAAACTGATGCCACAGAAAAGCAAAAGATTATTCAAGGCTATTATGAAGATTTTTATGTGCATAAACTAGAAAACTAGAGGAGATGGATAAATTCCTGGAAGATGGATAAAACCAGAAAGATACAGAATCTCTGAACAGATCATTAACAAGCAGCAAGATTAAAATGGTATTAAAAAATTGACAACATCTAAGAAAAGTTCAGGGCCAGATGAATTCATAGCTGAATTAACTGAATTCCATCAGACATTCAACGAAGAATTGGTACCAATCTATTGACACTATTCCACAAGACAGAGAAAAGAGAAATCCTCCCTAAATTATTCTAGGAAGGTAATATCACCTTAATGCCAAAAACCAGGGAAAGACATAACAAAAATAGAAAACTACAGACCAATATCCCTGATGAACATAGAAGCAAAAATTCTCAAAAAAAACTAACTAAATCTAACAGTATATCAAAAAGTTAATTCACTGTGATCAAGTGTGTTTCATACCAGGGATGGTTTAACATAATAAGTAAGTCAATAAATGTGGTATGTCACATAAACAGAGTTAAAAACAGAAAAACACATCATCATCTCAGTAGGCACAGAAAAAGCATTTGACAAAATTCAGGATCCCTTAAGGATTAAAACCCTCAGCAAAATGGGCATAGAAGGGACATATCTTAAGGTAATAAGAGCCATTTATGATAAACTCACAGCCCACATTATACTGAAAGAGGAAATGTTGAAAGCGTTTCCCTTGAGAACTGGAATGAGACAAGGACACTCACTTACACCACTTTTATTCAACATAGTACTGGAAGTCCTAGGCAGAGCAATCAGTCAAGAGAAAGAAATCAAGTGTATCCAGACTGGTAAAGAGAAAATTAAATTGTCTCTGTTTGATGATGATATGGTTGTATACTAAGAGAACCTTAAAGATTCATCCAAAAAACTTCCAGAACTGGTAAATAAATTCAGCAAAAAAAATGTACACTAATTAGTAGCTCTGCTATACACAGAGACAAAGCTGAGAATCAAATCAAGAATTCAACTCCTTTCACAATAGCTGCAAATAAAATAAAATAAAATACAGAAATATACTTAACCAAGGACATGAAAGACCTCTACAAGGAAAGCTACAAAACACTGCTGAAAAAAATCATAGATGAAACAAACAAATGGAAACACATTCTATGCTCATGGATGGGTAGAATCAATATTGTGAAAATGACGATACTGCCAAAAGCAATCTACAGATTCAGTGCAATTCCCATCAAAATACCACCATCATTCTTCACGGAACTAAAAATAAATCCTAAAATGTATTTGGAAACAAAAAAAAGCCTGCATAGCCAAAGCAATACCATACAATGCAAAAAGAACAATTCTGGAGACATCATATTACCTGACTTCAAACTATACTCTAAAGCCATAGTCACCAAAACAGCATGGTACTGGTATAAAAATAGGTACATAGACCAATGGACTAGAAATCCAGAAATAAAGCCAAATACTTACAGCCAACTGATCTTCTACAAAGCAAACAAAAACATAAAGTAGGGAAAGAACACTGTATTCAAAAAATGGTGCTGGGATAGTTGGCAAGCCACATGAGGAAAAACGGAACTAAATCCTCATCTCCCAATTTATAGAAAAATCAACCCAAGATGGATCAAAGACTTAAATCTAAGTTCTGAAACCATAAATATTCTATAAGGTAACATTGGAAAAACTTTTCTAGACCTCAGCTTAGGCAAAGACCTCATGACCAAGACTCCAAAAGCAAATGCAATGAAAAGAAATATAAATAGGCAAGACTTAAGTACACTAAAAAGATTATGCACAGCACAATAAATAACCAGTGGAGTTAACAGACAACCAACAGAGTGGAAGAACATCTTCACAATCTATACATTTCACAAAGGAGTAATACTCACAACCTGCAAAGAACTTAAACAAATCAGAAAAAAAAACCTCCAAACAATCCCATTAAAAAGTGAGCTAAGGATGTGAATAGACAATTTTCAAATGAAGATATACAAATGGCTAAAAAACATATAGAAAAATACTTAGCATCACTAATTATCAGGGAAATGCAAATCAAAACTACAGTGCAATACCACCTCGCTCCTGCAAGAATGGCCATAATTAACAAATCAAAACATAATAGATGTTCACATGGATGAAGTGAAAAGGGAACACTTTTACACTGTTGGTGAGAATGCCAACTTGTAAAACTACTATAGAAAACAGTGTGGATATTACTTAAATAACTAGAAGTAGATCTACTGTTTGATCCATTCCCATTGCTAGGTATCTACCCAGAGGAAAAGAAGTCATTATATAAAAAAGATACTTTTACACTCATGATTATAGCAGCACAATTTGCAATTGCAAAAATATGAAACCAGTTCGAATGCCCATTAATCAACAAGTAGATAAAGAAATGTGAGATACACACACACACACACACCATGCAATACCACTCAGCCACAAAATAGGAAGGAAATAATGGCACTCACAGCAACCTGGATTGAATTGGAGACTATTATTTAACTCAGGAATGGAAAACTAAACATTGTATATTCTCACTTATATGTGGGAGCTAATACATGAGGATGTAAAGGCATAAGAAAAATACACTGGGCTTTGGAGATATTGGGGCAAATCATGGGGGGTGGTGAGGGATAAAAGATGACACATTGGGTATAGTATATGCTTCTCAGATGATGGGTGGACCAAATCTCAGAAACTGCCACTAAATTGCTGTGGCAATTCACATAATTAAACACCACCTATTCCCTAGAAATCTATTAAAATAAAAAAAATTAAATCTTATATTTAAAAAATAAAAAAATTGAATAATATAAAATTATTTTAATTAATTTCTCTTTTGTAATAAAGCAATTCAAAATATGTTGAAAACTAAGTTTGTTAAAGCATTTAGAAACAGTTTAGCTAAATTGCTGAGAAAAAATGCTCTGGCCTGAGCCTTCACTTTGAAAACTTTGCCTTTGTGGCCAAGCAGCTTATATTTGTAAAACATGAGATAAGAAACTCATCACAAGTACATCAAAGATTAACTATGATGATCTAGATACAGGATATGCTAGTGACACTCTATATTTATGAATGGATAATAATTATAAGAGATAGGTGAAAATTAATTCATGTTACTGTAGTGAGTGAACTTTTTCTTAAAACTGTATTTCTCAGGAGATGCTGAAGGACCTCCTGTAGGACCTGCCTTTCACAGTTGGCGCTGTTTCCAATGACCCTTCAAAATTCTTGACCCTCGAACTGTTCCTCGTCTTGCTAAACCTAATTAGACCAACCAGCTTGTGTTAAGACCATAGCCCAGGTCTTGCTTGTGTTAAGACCAAGCCCAGACCCTTTTCTCTGAGGATAACCCAAGTTGTATTATACCTTATGAAATTAAAGCAATTAGCAGTTAACTTTGACTGATCTTCTTCAGCCTAACATATAAATGCCTTGGACTTTCTGCTCCTAAGAATTGTCATCTTAAGCTATTCTTACGCTGCAGCATTTTTAATAAAGGCTTGAGTTAATGGTTTCCACAAATGTTAATGAGCCCTCTTCTGTCAAATTTCTGAAGACAACATTCTACTAGTTATCCCAGTTTTAATTTTCCTGCGGTGAAAGAGGTGAGAAACCAACTCAAGTAACATCAGAGATATCAGTTGGCTTCCTTATTGCGTGTAAGTCAACCACCTACTTTCACTGAAAAAATGGAGTAAGGAAATTTAAATCTATTTTTTTTTTTTTTTTGAGACGGAGTTTCGCTCTTGTTACCCAGGCTGGAGTGCAATGGCGCGATCTCGGCTCACCGCAACCTCCGCCTCCTGGGTTCAGGCAATTCTCCTGCCTCAGCCTCCTGAGCAGCTGGGATTACAGGCACGCACTACCGTGCCCAGCTAATTTTTTGTAATTTTAGTAGAGACGGGGTTTCACCATGTTGACCAAGATGGTCTCGAGCTGTTGACCTCGTGATCCACCCGCCTCGACCTCCCAAAGTGCTGGGATTACAGGCTTGAGCCACCGCGCCCGGCCCTATTTTTTTTTTTTAACTCTTGGATTCTTCCATCATTTATTACTCAAGTCCCCCTGCACCATACATCTGAATCAGCTTCAGATTGCTTAGACATGCCAGAGCCTTTGATTCGGTATTTCTAGGTCTGGGCCTAAAAAGGAATGTTTGCTGGGTCTGCTGGACAGATGAAATGAGTACTCAGACACAGGTATACAGTGTAAGAGCAGCTAGGGGACTGCCCGCTCTAGTGGCCAAAGTACTGCTTCCAGAAGCTGGAGTTGCTTTTGTTCCGTGCAGGCACAATGCTGAAAGCCGGGAGCAAACACAATCTGAGGGTAATTAACATTTATTGTTCCCCTTTCAGGGAATGCCACATGTGCAGATGTTGAAAGGTCATTTCCTGGACAGCTTCAAACAGACAAGCCTGATCAAGATAACTTCCTCTCCACTCCCTTGCACACGGTCCTTACCCTCTGCCTCAGGGTTAGAGAACAGCTGCCTTAAGCTATTCTCCCGCGAAGATTTTCAGAGCCTTTCAGATTTTCAGAAGACTTTCTCTTTTCCCTATAGTTTCCCCCACCACTCTGACCAATCTCCTACATATTTTGATGAGGTCCCAGGTAATGTGGATGCTGAAGTGTATGAGGAACACATCCTGCAATAGAAGAGTTTTTATTCTAAGAAAGTGTGTAAGAAAAAGAACAATTTTAGAATTGTTTTCTTTTCTGTTCTTTTTTATGAAAACATAGTTTTACAAATAACATGTATGTTCCTATCCTACATCATGGCAGTAACTAAAAAATTAAACACTTTTATAAAAGTTTGGTGAGGCCAAAAGAGACTGAAAGATCATATATTTTGAATAGATATTTATTACTTGTATAATAACCTATCTTATTATACAAGATGGTGTAGAGGGTTTTTTAATTCATTGACAACAATTGTTTCTATGGGGTGATTTTATATGAAAGTAGCTTAATTTTATATATAAATACTTTAGCTAGAAAGCTCACTGGATTTTTTTAAAATGAAAATCTGGTAGAAGCTGACAATTTGCAAAATAAAATGTGGTTTAGGTAGAACAAACTAATACTTAGTTTTTAATGTAAATGTAAATTATGTTGAATAAAACCATCTTATAAATATCATTAATTCCTAAAGCAAGTAGTACATCAGATGTTGAGCCTGTTTTTTGTTCAATATTTAAATCATTTCTGGGTCACTGAAAGTAATTAGTGTTATAATTCATTTTTTGTGTTTATGTACTTCTTTATATACCCTCTTTGAAAATGCACTTACATTGCTTCATGTGAAATATGCAGATACGACTATCATTATCTAAATAGGGCTAAGTTTCTCTCACCTTTGTGCTTCATATTCTTAGTAAGAAAAGTTAGTTATGTATATTTCATGAGCTTGAGAGGCTGTTACCCATTCCTCACACATTCCGCTCTGTACTTAAGTTGAATAAAATAGCCTTTATTCTCATGAACATTTTATTAGTCAAACATCTATGAGTCCATTATTTGGTTTCTTTCTCTTGCCCTATTATACACAATATGAATAGTTTATTTCCTGATGGATTTCATGCCAACTTTCTGTCAGGATATGCATGGAAGTCTCTAAACTATTCAACAATAAAAATCAACACCAAATTTTTTTCTCAAAATATAATTAGAAAGCTCTCCAAGACCTTCTAACTTCACTGCTAAGAAAAGCAAAATGCAGAGAGACCAAGTGATAAATTTGCTGGAGATGAATCAGCCTTACTCTTATACAAGAGCCTAAGGAATTCTACTTCGGATTTTTCTTCACTCTACTGTCTAAGACATAAATATTTTATGTAAAAAAGACCATATGGTTCTATTTGTTCAGGGGTCCCTAACTTACCCACTGGCCATAGTGGAGGACTGATCTGTGTCCTGTTAGGAACCAGGCAGCACACAGAAAGTGAGTGAGTGGCAGGAAGGTGAGCATTACAACCTAAGCTCCACCTCCTGTCAGATCAGATCAGCAGCGCATTAGATTGTAGGAGCACAAACCCTATTGTAAACTGTGCATGCAAGGGATCTAGGTTGCTGGCTCCCTATGAGAATGGAATGCTTGATGATCTGTCTCCCATCAGTCCCAGATGGGACTGTCTATGATGTCTCCCATCAGTCCCAGATGGGACTGTCTAATTGCAGGAAAAGCAGCTGAGGGCTGTCACTGATTCTACATTACAGCGAGTTGTATAATTATTTCATTATCTATTACAATGTAAGGATAATCGAAATAAAGTACACAATGGATGTAATGCATGTGAATCATGCTGAAACTGTCTTTGTTTGTGATCTATGGAAAAATTGTCTTCCATGACAATTAGCACTAGTTCCTGGTGCTAAAAAGGCTGGAGACGGTGTATTAATTGACAAAATAAACTTGAACACTTTTACCACCCTATCCTCTAGAACATACTAATAAATGTAATAATGCTAATGATGCATAAATTGTCATTAGAGGAACAAACCATTATACAGAAAATCATAAATATATAAAAGTTTTTAATAGACCAAATATAGTACAAATTGAAATTCCAGAGAAAAGATTGCCTAATATTATAAAAATATTAAAAGACATCGTTACTAACAGTATATTCAAAGAGCAACATCTATGAATTCGCTTCAACAGATTTTTAAGTGGCCTATTATTTATTATGCAAAGATAAAATTATTTGCCCTTTTTCAAATTCTTACAACCACCCTATACAGTATCTATTATTAATATTTTATAAAAGAATAAAGATAAGTTTTCTCTGCATCTCATAGCTTATAAAGTGTAAAGATAAAATTTGTAGCTAGTTGGCCGGGCGCGGTGGCTCAAGCCTGTAATCCCAGCACTTTGGGAGGCCGAGGCGGGTGGATCACGAGGTCAGCAGATCGGGACCATCCTGGTCAAGATGGTGAAACCCCGTCTCTACTAAAAATACAAAAAATTAGCTGGGCACGGTGGTGCGTGCCTGTAATCCCAGCTACTCGGGAGGCTGAGGCAGGAGAATTGCCTGAACCCAGGAGGCGGAGGTTGCGGTGAGCCGAGATTGCGCCATTGCACTCCAGCCTGGGTAACAAGAGCGAAACTCCGTCTCAAAAAAAAAAAAAAAAAAAAAAAAAAAAAAATTTGTAGCTAGTTATGCCTAACTCAAAGCTTTATTGTTATTTATTATTACTATTTAGATGCTTCTAGAATGGGTTTTGGAATAATAGTAAATAGTTGGAGAACTGAATATAGAGAAATCAAACTTCAGAATGCATAGCACATTTAATAGCCTTTTCCAATTCATCAATATAAAATATGTAAAAGGTTAGCTAGAGATAGTTAATATTCTAAAAGCATGGAAATTCACATCTAAAAATATTTTGGTACATTGTTATTTTCTCTGGAAGTTTTAATGTTTTAATATGACTTGGTATCTAAATCTAAATTCATCATGATATATTCAGTAGAATTGCCTCTATAAATGGCAAACATGATGGTTGAAGTCTACTTGTCTTTAGCTTTGAGTTACTTCAATATGTCTGAGGTGTGTGTTATAGAGATAAACCTACCCAAAGCACAGGTTATTTATTCATAGCTTGCTGTAGCAAGCTACCATCATTTGCAGTTGACGGAGACACAAGACAGAGGAGTCGGAGACCCTTAGAGTGGACAAAGGGGGAAGGATTCAAGTGTGCCCTTGATTAGATGCTGGTAGCATCTGTAAGCTGGAGACCTGTTAGCTAGAAGTGGGGCATCCTATATGATTGGTTTGTGAGCATGTTTGCCTTTTTCTGGTTGGTCATAGGTTGGAAGCAGAAGTGGGTGGGTGGAATTATGGAAACTGGCAGCTATTGATTAAGTCTTGCTTGGCGCCAACTCCTACAAAGGTTTTGGTTTGACTTCTTAGCTGTTTACTTTAGGCTGCGGGTTAGAGTTGTTTTAATATCTAGTGTTTCTTTCTCTCTCTCAGTTTCTCTCTTTCTCTCTCTCTTTCTCCCTCCCTATCCCTCTTTTCCTCTCTTTTTCTGTGTGTGTGTGGGGGGGGGGGTGTGCATGTGTATTTGTATTCGTTTTGTATATGTTTGTCTGCTCTAACACTGCTTTGAATATACTGTTTTGGGAAACAACTCAATCAATTCTACACTTCCTTTTGGATATTACCCTTCTATATAGTGCATATTTTCTCCTCCTGGAAGGCTCATTGGATATTTTGTGTTAATTCAAACTTTTCCCTCTTCCCTCATGCTTTCTTTTATATTTAATCATTATTTTACCATTCTTTACTTTGTTCTTTGGAATTATATCTATATTCGTTTTCTTATTCACTAGCTCTCTCTTCCACTGTATCAAACTTGCTGCTTAACCTGTCCGTTGACTTTTTGTGTCCATCATTATACTTTCTGTTCATCAAGTTTCCATTTGGTAAGTTTTCTCATCTTCATCTTCACTTTTCATAATGTCATTCTTTTTCCTCTTAATTTTCATCTTTCTTTTGTCATTTCACATGTTTTAAACAAATCAATTTATAATCTATATCACCTTGTTCTAATTTCCGAATTCCCAGGTTGGTGATTTGTTTTTTCTTTTGAAGTTTGCTGTCTTTTCCTAATAGATTATTTCTCTTAAGAATTTGTAAACTTTTATTTTAATCTAGTCACTGGCAGCATTCTTTTGCTGCTTAAGATATGGATATATTCTTTACAACCAATTTGTGAAATGTGCTTCTGCACCGAATGTTTTACTAATGACTAGTTTTGTGTTTCTGTTATTCTGTCACACTAAACTTTCTATTTCAACTCCCTCTTTGGTGATGGCAGAAGACCACATATTTTCCTGTTTAGATGTTAAATCTCAGTTCCCCAGCTTTGAGAGACTGCATTTTGCTATGATATCCTCCTATTTTGGCAACTATATATGTGTCAAGTAATTTAACTTTCTGGTTGTATATTTTTCTCTTTATTTGTATGAGCGATTAGGTTTTCTTTATTTACCGTTTATTTATACACACATTTATATGTACACAGGCACATACATACCCATGACTGTCTATGACTATCCTACAGTCTGTGACAAACAGGCTCTGTTACCACTACAGAACTTTCCACATTAATCTCAATTTTTTTTACCTAAGGTGCTTCTTAGCTCTCTTTATGCTTTGGCTTTGTGTTTCAGTTGCACCCAATTCAATTTTAAAACTCATCTAAGGCTTATTTGTTAAAGGAGATTTTTTGTGCAACCTCAAATATGTCAATTTTAATGCTTTAATGCTTGATGGGATTTTGGAGAATAAATAGGAATTTTCATAGTTAATATCATTGATTACATTGATTTTGTACGTCTGTTAACCTGGTTGTTCTTTTGTTTGATTTTTGTTAATTTCTGATTGTTTTCTAAAACTGATTCATCTTTATTCTACATTAAAAAATGAATTAAAATTCAGGTCTTGGTTCTCAGATCTTTCTACTCTTACATGAATGACTTAGTCCAATAGCCATAATCAAATACTGTAGACTGGGTGACTTAAACAGCAACATTTACTTCTCACAGTCTGGAGTCTGGCAAGTCCAAGATCAAGGTGCTGGTAGATCTCTCTGGTGAGGATCTTCTTCCTAGTGTTAAGACAGCTGTCTTCTCATTTATGCTCACATGAAAAAGAGCAGAGAGAGAGGGAGGAAGAAGCTCTATGGTGTGTCTTGATAAGGGCACTGATCAACTCAGGAGGATTCTAACCTCATTTACTTATCACCCAACACAACCCCGTCCCCATCCTAAGACCATCACATTGGAAGTTACATTTCCTAATATAAGTTTTGGAAGGATATGCACATTCAGTCCCAGAAATGAGAGCAACTACCTTTAGAGATGTCACTTCTCTAAATCATGGTTTCAAATTTTAAGCCTCTATCTTCTATTTTCAACTATATAATACTTTCAGCTATGTAACTCCACTTCAATTTTCCATATTTGCACACTTAAAAAGGAACACCTTAAAATCAATATCCAATAACTATCAAACTACTTTTTTTTTTTTTTTTTTTTTTAGAAATTCCTGATCTGTCAGGCATATCACAGCTTTTGAAATAACTCAGGCTAGCAATCTCAAATTCCTCATCCAAAAATATTCAATTAGAATATCAAAATATAAATTCCATCTCAATAATAGAATGCCAATCTGAGTTTCAATCTCCATTGACACTTTAGTGTTTTAAACATATTTAAAATTCATTATAGACAAAGTTGAATTAATCCTTTGTCCACAGTAATTGCCCTCCTCCTCTGTGTTGAATTACACCAAATGGTGTCATGATATTCCTGATACCAAGCTGGAGACCTAGAAATTACCTTGAATACTTTTACTGATGTTAAAAATCCAATCTACCATTTGTGTTTTGACATTCTATTTTTGAGTTTCTCTTCACTTTATCCACTTGACTCCAATCCCATTTGTGTGATACAGTCTATTATTATATTCGTTGTGTATTATTGTAATGTTTATTTTGTGTATATGTTTTTCTGTGACTATGTGAGTTATTTTAAGGTAGGGGTCACAATAATTATATTTGCCAATCTATCCCCAGAACTTACCACATTGTCTCAAATGCCATAGATGATTAGTATTTCTTAAATTAATACATGAATATAGTTTCACTAGTACAACATCTCTCCAGCCCCACCTTCTTTGTCTGAGTGTGGTAGGTTATATGAAGGTCCATAATTATCCATTAACCCTTCCTGTACAATCCAGCTTGGCCATGTAACTTGTCAGGGAAATTGGAGTTATTGAGTTATTGTCACACTCAATAACAGGTAAGTGTGGTAAAGTGATGTGTAGCCATGCTCATTTTTTGGTCTCTCTACTAGATGTGTTAAAGATGGAAGCTGCTTCATTTGTATAAAACTGTAAAACAAAATGAGACAATGATGAAAACGTAGCATGAGAGAAATAAATATCTGTGAGTCCTGTGGTCACTTGTTGCCTCATAATGGCTAACCTATGCTGACAAAGACACAGGTTAATATATTATCTATTTATTTTACTATTGTTTATTGCTCTAACATTATTTGGAAGATACTGTTTTGAAGAAGATTCAATCAATTATAGACTTTTTTTACATTATCAATCCATATATATACATATATATATAAGAATATGTTTTATAAGTTATAAAATACATAGACAAAGATGAAACATTATATAGGTACATAGTTATTAAAAGATAAGAAATATTCATGATTTTGTTTCATCTATATGCTGCTTTGCTTCTTTATTAACATGGAATAATAAGATTTAATGGTAGGTTTAATAACTACCATAATTTCATGCAATCATATTTACAAATAATACATGTAATAAAGTATTCTTATTAATAACAGAGTCACAGATACTTCTAACACTATTAAGGATTTGTCCATTGTTCTTATTGGAAATAAGATAGTACTTTTCAGTGTGAAGTGAATAAAACCAAGGAAATACATTTTTCTCATCCAAATTCAAAGGAAACTTGAATTGTTCCCATAGATTTCATAGATACCCAAAAGAGACTTTGGACTACAAATAAGGAACTTCTGATACATGAAGAGGAGTTTATCAAGGAAAGTGCAATGTAGAAGCTATAATCATCACTCTGAGACTAAAAGAATACTTCAGAAGAATTAAATTTGATTTATTTCTCTTTAAAATAACATAAATAGAACACGTTTATTATATAAAAATTATTCTAAAATGATGTATTAAATAGACTATGGATAGACTATCAATCTTAATGAAATAATTTATTCAGAGCCTTTGACATATCAGCAAATTAGGATAATAAAGTAGGTTTAATATTTAAAATCTTGAAAAATTACTTTGGGAATGAACATAAAATACTAATTTTTGTAAGTGAGCACATGTTCCTGAGATGGATTTAATGCTGAACTCTTGTCTATTTTACAGCATCATATTATTTATTCACTTATGAAAGTATAAGCTCTTCCAAGGATCTTTCACTTCTAATGGGTTGAGAATATTGAACTCAGTCTGTTTTCTACTTGTGAGCATTCAGGTACAGGTGTGTTACAGTATGTGTTTTGCATAAAGTAAGTGCATAAGCATTCTCTTTCACTAATGTAAACATGGTAAACAATCAAATTAGTTAAAATGTTAAATTATTAAAACAGGTACAAAATTAACTCATTTTCTCTCATGTTAACATGGAAATACAAAACTTACATTTATTATATGATGAACAGCAAATGAAGTCCCTTAAACAAAATGTTTTACCATAGTGTTCAGCTTTTGAAATATTACTTTCTACTTCAAAAATTTCCTATTAGCTAGAGTTATTGAAAATTTATTCTGAAGGGGAGAAGAAAAGAAAGCACACTGCCATGTGTGTACCTACGCAACTGTCTTGCATGCTCTGCTCATGTACCCCAAAACCTATAATCCAATAAAAAACTAAAAAAAAATAAAATAAAATAAAATAAAATAAAATAAAAAAAAAAGAAAATTTATTCTTAAACCACCAAATAGTCATCTGGAAAAATAAAGTGAATTAACTTGTGCATATATACACACTAAATGTATATATTGAATGTATATATAGAGTGTGTATATATATCTTTATTTATATAAATAATATGAGTATATATGTGTATTAATTTAAAAAATTAATTTTTAGTGCTGAGTGCATAAAGAAAGAGTCTTGAAGCTGGAAAGGAGTTAGAGAAAATAATGAAACTGTTTGGAAATTTTCTTTATATGTTTTTCATTTTTATGTTTTGTAATTTGAATGTTATATTTTACAAAATATAAGACAGTATTTTCATAAGCTGCCCCAGTTTTTCTTATACCATTTAATTAAAAATACTTCTAATTAAATTCTAATGCAATACTTTGCTTCAGTTTTCTTCCTGGTCTACTTTGGATGTGAAATGCATTGATATGAAGATCCTTTGATTTCCTGTGTCCTCAGTTGCTTTTCACATTTGTTACAATCAATCTTTTTGTAACCCAGCTTCATTTACATGTGTGTATTTTGCATTCTTATGCTTCATAAAACTCAGTTTGTGCTTTGCAAGGAAATAAGGAATTGCAGTCTTTCCTCCAACTATATTTGTTTCAGTAATATCAAAGCTTTCCCATTATTTTTGTTCCCAGTGCTGTGACTGTCCTCTACCCCCCACTGGGGGTATATCAAAGTCACTTTTGGTTTCATTTTAAATCGTATTCTAATCATTTTGAAGAGAATAAGAGGTAATTGATTTCTTATATGTGGTGTCAATAATGCAAATAACTAAACTGCAAAAACAACAACTTGAATAGTTATGACAATATCTGTATATAATCAGGAAATGGTGTCTTTATTATGACTGCTAACAGCAATGATAAGACGAAATAACTTCCAAAACACATCCGTATTTCACAGGTATTCAAAGAGAAAAAAATCTTTATTTATACATTGATCATGTATGGTTTATTGATAAAATGCAATGATTGCAAGACGTTTTTCTTCTGAAATTCTCTTGAAAATATATTCCACTGAATTTAATATAAATATTCTATCTAGTCCTATGATTTAATTGTCTTTAAAAAATTTACTGTACTTTAAAAAAAAGTCCTGTGGAAGTTAAATATACTTTGGAAAAGTAAATAGTAGGAGTACCGCGTAGTCTCCTCTTCATTGTATCAGGAGTTCTTTATTTGTAGTTCACAGAGTATCCTGGGCATCTGTGAAATCTATGGGTAAAACTCAAGTTTCCTTTGAATTTGGAAGAGAAAAATGCATTTTCTCTGTTTTAAACATGAATTGCAAAGACATATGCTCTTACTGTTCATGCTCTTACTGCAAAATACCGTTTTCTTTCAAATAAGAACATGGGGACAATGCTTAGTAGTATTAGTAGAATATTTAGAGCCTACTTTTAAAAGAGAAACAAGACATCCTTCTGAGTCTGTGACAAACTGGTCTGAAGTCATTATTATTATTAATGTTTGTTTAATTAGAAACCTAATTGAAGCAAAAGTACCCCAAATGAAAAATATGTCTCTTCTTTGTATATACTTGTTATCTTTGATCAGTATCACTTGTTGAAAGATAAAATCTAGAAAAAGATTTTTTCCACAAAAAAGGTTAAAATTATCTCTCTAGTAATTCAGATAGCATTGAAAATATTGTGTGTCAGAAGCAACTCCAATTGCTATAGCTTGTACTAAATTATTAAATTATTAAAGGAGGAAAGTCTGAACCAATCATCATGAAATTCAGTAAGAATGATAGCTTTTATAGTTGTCTTTTGAAAAGCCAAACCAAAAAAAAGCAGATACAGTTTAAAGTTTAAAATAGAATATATGTGATCTGTAATCTAATTAAGCAGTAATTCTTCAACTTTGCTCCTGAGGAATTTTTAAGCTATTTACATTTTGCAAAGCCTCTAGAAACTGGATTTATAGGACTTAATAGGAGAATAATGAATCTTCAAAGGAGAGGATTTCTACGATGGTGTGATACAGAGGACTCAAATGCCATAGCTTAAAGAAGATAAAGTTTATTTGGCTCATATAAAAAAGATGGAGAAATAGTCAAAGGTTTGGGTGTGATGCTTTCCTCAAATATAACCCCCTATCAAAGTTCAAGACGCTGTTCCATTCCCTCCCATTTCCCAGGAAGCAGGAAGTCGGGAAGAGAAAGTAGATGGACAAACATGAGTTTATAATGTCATAATCTGGAACAATTTCTTGTTGCTTTCAATTATCCAGATAATCATTATATTGCCACATCCAGCAGTAAGGGAGGTCAAAACTACGAACTCCATCTGGTGTCTATATGGTGAGCTAAAACCTAAGAGGCACTATCTGAAGCATCTTCTAATTAAAATGTTTATTTTTATCATAGCAATAATAATAACTCTTCATTGTTTATTTTAACCTATATGTCTTTGGATTATTTTATAATTTGCCTTTTAACATTTTGTTTATGTATTATTTTCATATTGAAAGTTTGTATTTTTAATAAGGTAGTTTAGTTGAACAATGCAGGTATGTATGCATGTATTTAGTCTTTGGTTACGTCTTTGGAGTTCTCTTAGAAAGTTCACATCATCAATATTCTAAGAATTCTCAGTTACTTCCTGTTTAGAATTTCTGTGTTTACACATTTTTGTATTTAAATATTTGACCCATGTGGATCTAGTTGTAAGAAAAGAGATAAGAATATAGATTTTTCTTTTTCTACTTTGAATAAAGTATCGCATTTGACCAAAGTTGCTCATGCTATTACCAACTGGCTAGATAGATAGATGACATTTCTTTCTGAGAGAGAGAATAAGACAGAAAAGAGTTTTTAAAATGCATTGTTATAATCTAAAGACTTATGAACACAGATAGATCACCCTTTCCAAAATAATTTTTTAACTAGTTACTATTTTACATGATTTCAGATTTATATTATTAAAATTATTGTCACAAAAGCACAGTTGATATTTTGTTTGGGTTTTCTTAAGCATATATTTAATAAATTTAACAGCTTAATACAATTAAGCATTCACACAGAAAAATACTGTGCTCTATTTTTTAAAGCTTTTTATTTTGCAGCAGAAGCAGCATTGCAAAACGAAAGACACATTATATAATTGGGATGTTTAATGTTGAAATAAAATAAATTCCAGAATGTGCTAGAACAATATGAAGGTTAATATTACTTAACATGGTTCTAATGTATGTGTTTCTGCTGATTTTAAAATGTAATCATTTTTCCTATTGTAATTCTAATTTGACATTCTTCCAGTGGACAAGAAGCTAACTTAAAGCCACTACTAGAATTCTTGTGGAAGATAATAGATTAAATTCACCAACTCTCTCTGTCTTCTATATTTCTGCAAGGGTGATACTTAATAAAAAGTCTCTCTAGACTGGGTGCTGTGGCTCACTCCTGTAATCCTAGTACTTTGGGATGCTGAGGACAAAACCACAAGGTCAGGAGATCCAAAACATCCTGGCCAACATGGCGAAACCCGGTCTCTACTGAAAATACAGAAATTAGCTAGGTGTGGTAATGCACTCCTGTAATCCCAGCTACTCAGGAGGCTGAGGTAGGAGAACCACTTGAACCCAGGAGGCAGAGTTTGCAGTGAGCCAAGATCCTGCCACTGCACTTCAACCTTGTGACAGAGTGAGACTCCATCTCAAAAAAAAAATCTAAACAATATTAGAAAATAACTACAATACAGATATACTTCCTTTTGTTGTACTTCCCTTCTTTGCACTTCACAGATTTTTAAAAATAGAAATAGAACGTTTGTAGCAACTGAGTTGAACAAGTCCATAGGTGCCATATTTTTCAACAGCATGGGGTCGCTTTGTGTCTTTGAGTCTCATTTGCTAATTCTAGCAATATTTCAAAATTTTTCATTATTATTTCATCTGTTATGGTACTATATGATGAGTGAACTTTGCTGTTACTATTCTAACCGTTTCGGAGCACCACCAATCTTGTCCATAAGGGACAATGAACTTAACTAGTCAGACCATACTGTGTGTGGTCTGACTACTCCAGGTCATTCCCCCTTCTCTCCTCCTCTTCTCATACCTCCGTAGTCCCTGAGACACAAAAATATTGAAATCAGGTCATTTAGTAACTTTACAATGTCCTCTAAGCATTCAGGTGAAAGAATCACACACCTCTCACTTTAAATCAAAAACTAGAAATGACTAAGATTCCTAGGAAGGTTTGTCCATCTCAAAAGCCAAGACAGGCTGAGGGCTAAGTCTCTTGTACCAAACAGTAAGATGAGTGGTAAATGTGAAGGTAAAGTTATGGAAAGAAATTAAAAGTGCTATTCTAGTGAAACATGAATGATAAGAAAGTGAAATAGCCTTATTACTGAAACAGACAAAGTTGTAGTGATCTAGATGAAAGATCAAAGCAGCCATAGCATTTCCTTAAGCCAAAGCCTAATCCCGAGTAAGGCCCTAACTCTCTTCAATGCTCTGAAGGCTGAGAGAAATAGAGGAGCTACAGAAGAAAAGATCGAAGCTGGCAGATGCTGGTTCCTGGGGTTTAAGGAAAGAAGCCGTCTCCTTAACACAGAAGTACAAACTGGAGAAGCAAGTGCTAATCTGAAAGCTGGAACAAGTTATTCAGAAGATCAAGCTAAGAAAATGATGAAGTTGATGACACTAAACAGATTTTCAATGTAGACAAAACAAACTTCTATTGGAAAAAGATGTCAACTAGGACTTTCCTAGCTACAGAGGAGAAGTCAATGCCTGCCTCCCAAGCTTTAAAAAGACCAGGCCGACTCTCTTGTTAGGAGTAATGTAGTTTCTGACTCTATTTTTTTTTTATTTTATTTTTTTGAGTCAGAGTTTCCACTCTTGTTGCCCAGGCAGGAGTGCAATGGTGCCATCTCAGCTCCCTGCAACCTGCACCTCCCTAGTTCAAGTGATTCTCTTGCCTCAGCCTCCCGAGTAGCTGGGATTACAGGCTTGTGCCACCATGCCCAGCTAATTTTGTATTTTTAGTAGAGACAGGGTTTCACCATGTTGGTCAGGCTTGTCTCTAACTTGCCTCTTGTGATCTGCCTGCTCTGAATCCTGAAGTGCTGGGATTACAGGCATGAGCCACCATGCCTGACCCTAGTTGCTGACTATAAGTTGAAATTAATATTCAGTTATATCCTGAAAATCCTAGGGTTTCTTAAGAGTTATGCAAAACCTACTAGACCTGTGCTATATAAATGGAACAATAAAGCCTAGATGACAGGGTATTTGCTTATAATCTGATTTATAGAGTATTTTAACTCCACTGATGAGAACTACTGCTCAGAAAAAAGAAATCCTTCTGAAATATTACTGCTCATTGACAATGCGCCTAGTAACCCAAGAGCTCTACTGAAGGTGTACGTGGAGATTAATGTTGTTTACATGCCTGCTAACACAACACCCACCCTGCAGCCTGTGGATCGAAGAGTAATTTTGACTTTCAAGTCTCATTATTTAAGGAATACATTTTGTAAGGCTGTAGCTCTCATAGAGAGTGATTCTTGTGATGAAGCTGAGCAAAGTAAATTGAAAAGTTTCTGGATAGGATTCACCATTCTAGATACCATTAGTAACACTCATGATTCCTGGAAGCAGGGCAAACTATCAGCATTAAGGGAAATCTGGAATAAGTTGATTCTAACACTCATGAATGACTGTTGAAGGGTGTAAGACTTCAGTGGAGGAAGTAACTACAGATGTAGTGGAAATAACAGGAGAACAAGACTCAGAAGTGATCCTGAAGATGTGACTGAATTGCTGTAATCTCATGGTAAAACGTGAACAGATGAGGAGCTGATTCTTATGGATGAGGAAAGAAAGTGGTTTCTTGAGATAGAAACCACTCCTGGTGAAGACACTGTAAACATTGTTGAAATAATAACAAAAAATTTAGAATATCATATAAAATTAGTTGACAAAGCAACAGCAGAGATAGAGAGGATTGACTTCAATTTTGAAAGAAGTTCTATTCTGGGTAAATTGAGATCAAATATCATCACAGGCTACAGAGAACTCTTTCGTGAAAAGAAGAGTCAGTCAATGTTACAAACTTCATCATTGCCTTATTTTAAGAAATTGTCCAGCCACCCAACCTTTATCAACCATAACCCCTAGCAGTCAGCAGCACTCAACATCAAGTCAACAGCCTCCGCTAGCAAACACTTCATGACTTGATGAAGACTCAAATGATCATTAGCATTTTTCAGCATTAAAGTATTTTTAACTTAAGGTATATACATTGTTTTTTGACACATACTGCTATTGAGTACTTAAAATGCTACCATATAGTATAAATATAACTGTCATATGCACTGGGAAACCAGAAAATTTGTGTTACTGCAGTGGTCTAGAACAGAATATGTATTATCTACAAGGTATTCCTGTATGTCCACTTCACCATTCTTAATCAGCATAGTACTAGAAGTTCAAACTTCAGCATTTGGCCAACGAAAAAGATAAAAGGCATTCCATTTAAAAAGGAAGAAATTAAACTCTTTCTATTTGCAAATGTCATATTTTTCCATATTTAAAAAGAGACCCTCGGAGAGAATATTTTCAAGTTGCCAAATACATGGGTATGGACATCTAAACCCACGTATTTGTTTTTGCCTGTGTTACAGTAATAGATATGCTCTTGCTAAGATTAACCTGTTTGCCCAGACAGCAGGCCTCATGTCCTCTGAACTGCTGAAGAATAATTGCCAGGGTACTCCATATTTCATTATAAATATTTTCCTTTCAACCTATTTGTTTATATCAGCATAAATCATAATAAGGTTGTCTTATAAAATAGCCTCTTTTGTGTCCACTACCCCGTAGCTGTCACTTTGTTTCTTTGCTCCCTTTATTAGTTAGACTTCTTGAAAAATTGTTTATATTCCCTGTTTCTAATTTCCTCCTTCTATTTTCTCCAGAATTCTCTAACTTTCTACCTTTTGCCCAAGAGATGCTAAAAAATCTGATTGTCCCCAACACTCATACTGTTAAATCCAATAAGTAACAGGCCTTGACTTACTTACCAGCAACCTTCCTCGGTGTTGACTAAGCCATTCACGTTAATGTATTTTCTTTGCTTCACTTGCAGTATCTTACAGTTTCCTGATGCAATTTCTTTATCTCCAGACACAGTTTTTCTCTCTCCTTTGTTAATTCTTATCTATCCAATTATTTAATTTCAGAGTTCCTTAATGTTCACACATTAAGTTATTTATTATTTTGCATACATTTATTTAATTTACTTTATTTTAATTTTTTTAGAGACTGGGATTCACTATGTTGCTAAGGCTGGTCTCAGACTCCTGAGCTCAAGGGATTCCTTGCCTGACACCCAAGTAGCTGGGATTACGGGAACAAGCCAACATGTCCAACATCTTGCCTAGATTTATTGAGTAATAACTTCATCCAGGCTCCTCGCATTAAATACCATCTTTACATTGGACACTACCTTTATTAATATAGGCTCGTTAAGAAAGAGGTTTTTGAGACCAGAATTCAATTGTAAGTAGTTTATTTATGGGGGGAAAATAAACCTAGAAAATACCATTAGACCAATGGGAAAGTTAGTGAGGAAACTAAAGAAGACAAATACATTTGCCAATAGACTAGTTACCAGTGAAAAACTGGGCTTCCAGTCCTACTGGGCAACCAAGAAAATTGGAGAAAAGCATATGCTTAGGTTACCCCATCATAAAGCAGAGAGAAACGGGAATACTTACCCACCCTGATCTGTTATTAATTGAGCCCTCTTTGGGAAAAGATGTTAATCTAAAATTGAGAGAATATGCAAAAAAAATAGTAAATATAAGGTGAGATGGATGAGACATCAATAACCCCCACTGCCCTCACCGCATTCTTTCACCAAGCCAGTAATTCCTTTAAATTCCTAACCTGTATATGCAAATGCCTACTTGACCTCTCAACTAAGAGTTCCAATAGACATCTCAAAAGGAGTGTGGTTATTAGGGAACTCCTGATCTACACACACATTCTAAATTTATTCCTTCGCATGTTTCTCATTTCACAAGAAAGGTAATTCCAGCCTTGCAATTGCTTAGGCCAAAACATATTGGAGTCTTCCCTGAGTCTTCTCATTTTCTTTGACACTCCACCCCATCTAAGCTACCAGCATGTCCTGTAGTCTTTTCTAAATATACACATCTCCCTTCCCCCCTCACTGCCCACCTTTTCCTTGGCTGCCAGCTTTTCTGAGCTACAAAATATCAATGATTTTCTAGGTGCTCTGTCTCATTCTGCTATGGCTCCGCTTATAGCATCCAGACTGATTCTAATTGAAAATTAAAACCACTTATGCAATTTCTCTGCTCTGACTTTCTAATAGCTTTTCATATCACTAAGAAACAAGAAATATCTGTGAAATGCCTATAAGCACCTTAGAATAAATGTCCGCCTGCATCACTTCTCTACACTCATCACCTACTAGCTTGCTCCGATCCAGCCAGCCTGGCCTCCTTGTTGTGCCTTGGACATGAAATCATGGTTCCTTTTGGTGGCTTTGCATTTTTTGGTCTCTCCTTACAGGATATTCTTATCACATTTGTTGGTCTTCCCTTATAGGATACCCACTGAGTGTCACACTTGCTTTCTTGATTCTTTGCTTATGGCACTCACCCTGAAAATTTTATTTAAAAGTTGCAGAAGACTAGTGGGGACTAGTGTTTCCCTAGTCCCTACTTCCTTTTTTTGTATTTTTTTTCTCATAGCATCTGTCACTGAATGAACACTATATAATGCTGTAATTAGAGCTTCCATTTCTTTTTTTCCATCCTAGTATGAACATTGAAGGCAGAAGCATTTGCCCTGTGTTATTCATGCAGATAGCCCCCAAACCTAGACAAGATTTTAGTGCTGGTGGGCACTCAGGTAAATACTCATTGTAGGAAAGAATTCATGAAATTAGATATTTACTTGAGGATTAACTGGGAGACTCTTGAATAATAAATCATTTTATTTTATCCATCATAAAAAATGTTTTATATTCAAATGGGTTACACTGAGAAAACATAGAAAAACAAAAACCACCTGCAATTTCATAATTCAAATTCACAGCATTTTTCCATTTTATTATAGTGTGTCTGGTTTCATTACACTTTCAATTGCTATTATTGTGGTTTCAGAAGCAGAGAGCATAACCACAGTGAACTCAAAACAAAGAAAAAATCATATGTGATAAAAGAAAACATCTGAAAGAAATTGTATTCAATATAATCATCTTCTGGTCCTTACTAGAAAACAATTATATGATGTGTTCAAGTGATAGCAGACTAGGTAATGAATATATCTTCTTAAAAGGACTGTTACATAAGACCAACCCAAGATGGCTGATCACTAACATCTCGGGATTGCAGCTCCCAGTGAAAGCGCAGAGAACAAGAGGACGCCATACTTTCAGACAAATTTTTGTGGCTCACGGACCAGAAGATTCCCAGTGGAGGAGCCCCATGGGTTGCCAGCGCAACTCTTGTGGCCAGCGCAACAGTTTTGCCAGCACCTCGGCGCAGCAGCTCTTGGTGCAGAGTAAACGGGACTGGTTCCCCTTCTGACCAACGTTTGGAGCTCCAGGAGGGCAGTCACCTATTACGGACTCAAGAAGGAAGCCAGACTGGAGATTCCCAGGCAGAAAAGCACCATCAATCTTAATGCTGCTGTTTTCGCTGGCGCAATGAGTTGCTCATATTTTGGCCCTGGGAAATAACAACTTGGACGTCCACTGAGAGACCTAATTTGAAAGTTGGTAATTACAAAGACGACAGGTGGATAAATTTACAATGATGGGAAGAAACCAGTGTAAAAAGGCTGAGAATACTCAAAATCAGAATGCCTCTCCTTCTAAAGAGGATCACAATTCCTCATCAACAAGGGAACAAGGCTTGTTGGAGAATGAGTGCATTCCATTAACAGAATCAGGCTTCAGAAGGTGGATAATAAGAAACTTCTGTGAATTAAAAGAACATGTTGTAGCCCAATGTAAAGAAACTAAGAACTTTGAAAAAAGGTTTGACAAAATCCTAATGAGAATAGACAATTTAGAGAGAAATATAAGTGAATTAATGGAACTGAAGAATACATTATGGGAACTCTGAGAAGTATGCACAGGTTTAAACACTCGAATTGATCAAGTAGAAGAAAGGATATCGGAGGTCGAAGACCAACTTTATGAAATAAAATGAGAAGACAAGAATAGAGAAAAAAGGATAAAAAGGAATGAGCAAAGTCTCCAAGAAATGTGGGACTATGTGAAGAGACCTAATCTACGTTTGATAGGTGTACCTGAATGCGACGGAGAGAATGAATCCAAGCTGGATAATACTCTTCAGGATATTATTCAGAAAAACTTTTCCAACCTAGCAAAGCAGGACAATATTCAACCCCAGGTAATACAGAGAACACCACAAAGATATTCCTCAAGAAGAGTAACCCCAAGCACATAATCGTTAGATTCACCAGGGTTGAAATGAAGGAGAAAATACTAAGAGCAGCCAGAAAGAAAGGTCAGGTTACCCACAAAGGGAAGCCTATCAGACTTATAGCAGATCTCTCAGCAGAAACCCTACAAGCCAGAAGAGAGTGGGGGCCGATATTCAACATCCTTAAAGAACAGAACTTTCAGCCCAGAATTTCATAACCAGCCAAACTAAGCTTCACAGCTGAAGGAAAAATAAAATCTTTTATGAACAAGCAAGTACTCAGAGATTTTATTACCACCAGGACTACTTTACAAGAGCTTCTGAAAGAAGCATTATACATAGAAAGAAACAACCAGTATTAACCTTTCTAAAAATATACCAAAAAGTAAAAAGCATCAACATAAAGAATAATTTACATCAACGAATGGATAAAACAGCCAGTTAACATCAAATGGCAGTAATCCTAAATTTAAATAGACTAAATCCCCCAATCAAAAGATACAGCCAAAACCCAACAGTACACTACATCCGGACCCATTTTACATGCAAAGATATGCAAAGACTCAAAACAAAGGGATGGAGAAACATTTACCAACCAAATGAAGAGCAAAAATAAATAAATAAAAAACAGGAGTTGCAATTCTTGCATCTGATAAAATAGATTTTAAAGAAACAAAGATGTAGTGGTAAAAGGTTCAATGCAACAATAAGAGCTAATGATCCTAACACCCAGATACATAAGACTCATAAAAAGAGATTTAGACTCAACAAGACAGAAGATTAATAAGGATATCCAGGACTTGAACTCAGATCCAGAACAAGTAAACTTAATAAATATTTATAGAGCTCTCCACTTTCAATACACAAAATATACATTCTTGTCAATACCACATCACACCTACTCATAGGTTTAAATGAAATGTTGATCGGCCATTTTTAATACCCATTTTTAGAATAAAGCAACATTTCTGTTCTCTCTCCCTCTTTTTCTTCCTCTTTCTCCCTCTCCTTTACTCTTTTTTTCTTTCCTTCTAAAAAAAAAAAAAAAAAGAAGTACTGTTATATTAGTATGTCTTTAAAATTTCTCTCAGAAATACATATTTTGCTTTCTCGTGTTGTCTGGCTTGTGTTGAGTAACTGTACCCAAATAATTTGGGAGGCTTTACAACACAGTACAAATTATTCAGAGATTATCTCTTAAGATTAATATACTTTTAAATCAACATGCTTATAGCACCACCTAAAAAATACAACCTAGCCTTTTTATCAGAGAGTAAAAGCAATTTACTCACTAATAAGTATCAGTAATTGGGTACTACTGTGCCTGTCCCATAGTAATCTTGATAAGTGTGTAAATGAATAACTGAAAAAGAATCATTATATACTAAAGATGTCGAGTAGGGGCAGGAAGTGGTAACGCTTTGCCCATCAAATAAAGATTTTATTTATTTTTACAAAATCTAGTTTTGATACATTTATTTAATCAAATAACATGAATCATTTATTCCCCAGCAGAGGGTCCTGACACTCATTATAAACTTGTCAAAATAATGATTAAGTCTATTTGTTCAATTAACTGTATACTGTGTTCCTTAGCCTCAAATCCATATGACTTCTCTGGTTTTTGTTTGTTTTTCTTGTGGTACCAAGTAGAGTATTTAGCATCTGATATTAGGTACCCAATTCAGCTTTATAAAATTAAATTATTAATAGGGCAAATAAGTATGTACAGATACAAGTTTTGATTAAAAGAGGAAGAGTGGTATGAATAGAAATAAATTTGGTGTGGTAATAACGCAGAAATGTTCAGTTTCCATTAAGTAGCCTGGCGAAAAAGTAACTTGGTAATGAAGGAAGCAAAAATAGGTGGTAGTAGGAAGGAAGCTTAGATCATAGAGACTAAGAGACAAAAAGGACAGGAGAAAAGATACCTAGAAAGAGCTTTGCTGATGTACCTATGGCTCTATTGTCAGCAATCAGTAAAAACACTTTGACAGCTCTTTACAAGGCCACTTGGAGACTCCTTCAGCACTTGATGACACATGGCATAGGTCCTCAGAAATTGTGACATTATTTTACTAGTGTGATTATAATTATTTCTGAAAGTATGTAAAGCCATTGACTATTACTGAAAATTATTTGTACCTGCATCATGGCATAGTTCTTACACTGACTAGAAAGATCAATATACACAGTGATATATATTGGTCTTGATAATAACATACTAAAAGTAGTTTACTGGAAATTAAGCCCATATAACTAAAAATTTCTTGAGACAAGATTTTCAATGAATGTTTTCTATGCCTGCTTTATGAAATCAATCACTATGTTCTTGAAAAACCAGTAGATTCCTTCCTGGAACATGTTTGCTTTATTTTTAATATAATCTCATTATCTTAAAAATAAAAAATGTGTCAGGGGAGGTGTGACCATGTTGAGTTTGTACATAATGTTATCCCACAGAGCAGCTAGCTGGTTAATAGAAACATTGCTAAAAGTTACAGCAGTACAGGATTTTCCCTTAGGCTATAAATAATACATTACTTTGGTGTTTAATCCAGTGCTGACAAGAAGAGAAATGAGTTGGCAGCCATATGGTGAATATTAACTACATTTCTAGCTATTGTTCACTTAAATATTTAAGGCCTTATTTATAGATGGTAATGAAATGAAATAAGGAATTAATATGTTGAATCTGGAACTATAAACAAAATCATGTACAGTAAAGTCATTAAAATATTTCATGTCTACAAAGCCTGCTTTGTTTGAATTAATAGATAACCTGAACAGTGTAGCCTAATTAGGGAGAGGAAGAATTTATCACTTTGCAAGTGATTGAGATCCTTATGCATATTGTTTAGGTAAGACTGTATGGGATAATGGCAACATTCCTGGTATTGAAAAATTGTGTTGGGGCCAGACACAGTGACTCATCTGTAATCCCAGCACTTTGGGAGGCTGAAGGGGAAGAATTGCTTTAACCCAGGAGTTTAAGAGCAGCCTGGGAGACACAGTGTGAACATGTCTTTACAAAATAAAAAATAACAACAAAAAAATAAGCCTGGTATGGTGGTGTGCACCTACTGCAGTCCCAGCCACTTGGGAGGCTGAGGCAGGTAGATCGTATGAGCCTGGGAGTTGGAGGCTGTAGTGAGTCACGATGGTATCACCGCGCTCCAGCCTGGGTGACACAGCAAGACCCAATCTGAAATAAACCAAACAAATAAAAAACTTGTGTTGGCATTCTCAATTCTGTCACTGTCTATTTGGTCTTACATGGGACCCGCTTTGTAAAGCCCCAGTTTTTATTATGTATAAAACTAGGAGACTGATAATTTTCCTCCATTGATAGTACCATTATAACAACTAGAAGAGTTATGTTTCTAAAGGAATATATTGGTTGTAAAAGTTTTTTGAACATATCACATCTTGTTTATTCACTAATCAGTTAATAAACAATTTTATTATTTCTACTTTTTTTGCTATTGTGAACAATGCTGCTATTAAGATTCTTATGCAAGTGTGAACTTATGTTTTCATTTCCCTTAGGCAGATACCTAAAAGTCCAATTGTCAGGTAATATGGCAAATTTATATTCAACTTTTTAAAAAACTGCCTAAAGCATTTAAATTGTAAATATTTTTTATTACTTGCTTATTTTCTGTGTAATTCAGTTCCTTAGAGAGCAAGATACATACCATTTTTATCTTTATATATCTTCGTGATGTCTTATATATGAGTAGTTTTCATTCAATATTTATTAAATGAATAAATGCAAGAATGAATGAATAAATAAATGAATGCATAATTTTGATCAACGTGTTATGCATTCCAACTTCTAAGTGGAAAACTTTACTAATGAGAGCAAAGTCTATGGAAATTTTATTCTATATCATTGAAATCACAGTTTCCTATAGAAACAAAATTATCACCGTATATTCTAATATGCTTGTAGTGGTTTAATTTGATCATTCTGCTATTATTTGTGCTTCATGCTTTTGGGGGCATTTTGGTGTTTTGGAAGAGGCTGAGGGGTCTTTAGAGATCCTATGAGACAGATTAATGAGACAGAGTCTCATAGATATTTTCTTTCAATTCCCCGGATAGATAAATCTATATATTGTGGTTCATTAGAAAGTGCAATTCACTTGAACTCAGATGTACTGGTGTTAGAACTAGACCCATCACATACTAGCTGTGAAGTTTAGGCAAGTCATCCTTCATTAAGTTAGAATATTACTTCAGTCATCTCCTCCCTTACTCAAATTAGAGGGGTGTAAGTATTCTCTGGGTTAAGATTTATAAAGGGACTTCGCAAAATGCAAAACCACAAAGAGATAAAAATAGTGATTAACATCACATATCACATAAGGTCTAGTTTTAGATGTTTGTTTTCTTATCATCTTTTAAAATGATTTTAGTTTACTTTGGCATTGCACTCTTTAGGTAATGCCCAGTATGAAGCTACACTTGACTCTGGCAAGTTTATTATTGGTTAACTGTAAGTAGGCAATGAATGATCAAAAACATTCTTTTTTATTTTTTATATATTTCTCATTTTATAGTTAGTAGACACGTAATGACCACACATATTACGGGGCTACAGAATGACATTCCAATACATGTATATGCTGTGTAATGATCAAATAAGGATAATCAGGATATCCCTCCTCAAACATTTATCATTTCTTTGCATTGAACACACACAATAAATTATTGGTAACTGTAGTCACCCTACAGCACTGTAGAACACTAGGGCTAATTTCGTTCCATCTAGCTGTATCCACTAACCAGCCTCTCTCTATCCCCTCCTCCCTTCTACCTTCCTAGGCTGTAATCATAATTCGACTCTCTACTTCTATGAGGTCTTTTTTTTTTTTAACGTCTCACATTTAAGAGAGAAGTTGAGGTATTTCGCTTTTAATGTCTGACATTTCATTTAATATAATGTCCATCAGGTTTATACATGCTGTCATTTATGACATGAATCTATTGTTTTTATGCCTAAATAATATTCCATTGTGTATATATACCACATTTTTCTATATCCATTGATCTGTTTGTTAGCCTCCAGCTTGATTTCTTATCTTGGCTATTGCAAATAGTGCTGCAGTAAACATGAGAGTGCTGCTATCTCTTCAATAACCTTATTTACTTTTTCTTGTATAAATATCCAGTAATGGGATTGCTAGATTATTTACTAGTTCTGTTAATATTTTTAGACTTTTGAGAAACCTCCAAAATCAGTGCTTTGTAGTTTTCGTGGTAGAGATATTTCACCTACTAAAGTTATTCCTAGATATTTTATTTCTTTGTAGTTATTGAAAATGGGATTCTTTTGTGAATCCAGAAAATCTAAGACAGGTCTCAGTTAATTTCGAATGTTTATTTTGCCAAGGTTGAGGACAGGTGTGAGACAAACAGTGGCATTCTTTTGAGTTTCTGATTAGCCTTTCCAAAGGAAGCAATCAGGTATATATACATTTATCTCAGTGAGCAGAGGGATAACTAAACAGAATGGGAGGCAGGTTGGCCCTAAGCAATCCCTAGCTTGAATTTTCCCTTTAGCTTAGTAATTTTGGGAGGCCCAACATATTTTTCTTTCAAAGTTTCTTGACTTATTTCTCAGTTTGGTGTTGGTGTATAGACATCATTGGTTTTGTATGTTGATTTCGTATTCTACAAAATTACTAAATTTGTTTACCAGTTCTAAGAGGTTTTTAGGCAGAGTACCTGGGTTTTTCTATCTACAAGATCATGGTGTCTGCAAAGAAGGACAGTTTGACTTACTCTTTACCAATATGGATGCCCATTAATTGTTTCTCTTGTCTAATTGTTGTGGCGAAAACTTACAGTAAAATATTGAATAAAATTGGTGAAAGTGGGTATCCTTGTCTTGTTCCAGTTATTAGAGAAAAGGCTTACGTCTGTCTCTCATTCAGTATGATGTTGGCTGTGAATTTTTTGCTTTGAGACATTTTTTCTTCTATGCCTCATTTTTGAATTATCTTCTCTTTTCATTGATCCATTGGTTGTTTAGGAGCATATTTTTTAATTTTTAGGTATTTGTATGATTTTCAAAGGTCCACTTATTATTGATTTCTAGTTTTATTTTATTGTAATCTAAGAAGATACTTGATGTATTTACGTATTTTTTTCATTTTACAATTTTTATTCAGATTAGTTTTGTGGCCTGGCATATGGTGTTTCCTGGAGAATGTTCTACAGGCTGAAGAGAAAACGGTGTATGCTATACTTATTGAACGAGATATTCTGTAAATATGTATTAGGTCTTATTAGTCTTTAAAGTAGTTTAAGTCTGATGTTTCTTTTTTAATTGTTTTTTCTACATTGATCTTTCCCGTATTGAAAATAAAGTGTTTTAGTTCCCAGCTGCTATTGTATTATTGTGTCTCTGTTTTTACCTCTAATATTTGCTTCATATATTATATTGGTACTCCAGTATTATGTGCACATATGTTTATAATTGTTATATTCTGTTACAGATTTGATCATGTTATTATTATACAATGACCTCATCTCTTGGTTTTCCCAATACAGTCTGTTTTGTCCGATATAAGTATTGTTACTTCTGTTTGCTTTCAAATTGCATTTGTGTAAAATCTCCTTTTTTTCATTTCTTCAATTTGAGTCTGTGTCTCCACAGGTGAAGTCAGTTTTTCATAAAAGGCATATAACTGCATTTTGCTTTTTTTTTTTAAAAAAAAATTCATTTAGCCAGGATACTCTTTTAATTGGGGAATTTACACCATTTGTATTACAGGTTGTTATTAATAGGTAGGGAGTTACTTCTGTTATTTTGTTAATAGTGTTCTGATTATTTGATATGTTCTTCATTTTTCTTTTATTATTTATCTGTATGGTTTGGTGGGTTTTAGAAGTGATAATCTTTGATCCCTTTCCCTTTATTATTTTTGTATTTGCTCTACCAGTGAGTTTTATACTTTTGTATGTTTTCATCCTGGCATGTATAACCATTTTGCTTCTAGATACTGGACACTCCTCAACATTTCTCGAAGGGTCAGCCTAGTGGTGACGACTTTCCTTGGATTTTGCTTGTTTGGGAAAAACTTTATGCCTCTTTTACTTTTGAAAAGTAAGTTTGATAGTATAATATTCTCAGATGACATTTTTTCCAGCACATTTAATATATCACATCATTTTCTCCTGGTTTATATGGGTTCTGCTGAGAAGTTTGCTGGTGGCCTTACAGCTTTTCCCTTACCATGAATTGATGATTTCCTCTCTGTATTTAGAATTCTTTCTTTCTCTTTGACTTTCGACAGTTTGAGTATAATGTGCCTCAAATATAATCTTTTTAGGTTGTGTTTATTTTGGGAACATTGAGCTTCCTATATCAAGATTTTTATTTCTATCCCAAGACTTAGAAGTTTTTCCGCTATTAGTTTATTATTAATAAACAGGTTTTCTACAGCTTTTCCAGCCTTTTTCCTTCTGGAGCCCCTAAAACACAACAGTTTAGTCACTTAATGTTATTCCATGTCATGTAGGCATTCATCTTATATTTGTCTTACAGGGTTATTTCAAAATATCTATACTTAAATTTATAAATTATTCTTCTTGATGCAGTCTATTATTGAAGGTCTCAGTTATAATTATATTTAATTCCTTATATTATTGTATTCCAGAATTTTTATTTGGTTCTTTCGTATGATATCTGAACCACAAACTAAATAGTTTGAATTCTTATTCAGATCATGAAGTAATTTTTTTGTGTTTTCTGTGTTCCTTTGAAACTTATTTAGTTTTCTTAAGATCATTATTTTGAATTTTTTATTAGAATTTTTTCTAATATTTTTCTAATAATAAAATATGTTTCTAATAAATAAACATATTTTTGACCGCAATAAAGTTTAATCACAAATTTTACCATGAGAAGAGTGAGTCATATTAAATATAATTTTCATTGAGGACAAAAAATAACAAATATAGGTTAGAAATAATGTCATGGCATGTCATTCATGCTGTCAAAATAGTCACTACCTTGTTTTTGTCCTAAACCAAACCTTCTAGTAGTGAATAATTTTAGTAATACTTATTTTAATTTCTGTTACTGTGATAAAAAATCGTTTGAGTATTTTCTCAATTAATGTTTCATTAATTATGAGCAAGTCTTCTACTAAAACCAAGAAGCTTAAAGTACGTTCTTCATCTCAAAGAAAGTTGATATACTTAAAATGTTATAGATGTACATATGCTCATTATTATACACAACATTTCTTTAAGTATCATGGTTATTTAATACTTTTTAAATTTATTTTCTAGTATACACAAACATTCATTTTTATTTATTCTACTTAAAGCAAATAATTTGATACATAAAAACCACAATCCAAATTGTTTTTAGTTCTTAGTTGTTGCTTGTAGCATTATATTCCCACATGGAGCTGGGTGAATAAAATAAAAATGATATTCGGGTTTCAGGAATTATCATCAGGTTGAGAAGGTGACTAACAGCTATAATTCCAGTGTTTTGGGAGACCAAGGCAAAAGGATTGCTTGAGGACAAGAGTTTGTGACCAGCCTTGGCAGCATAGTGAGACCTCATATCTGGAAAATCTACAGGCATGTGCTTGTAATCCCAGCTCTTCAGGAGGCTGCAATGGAAGTTCACTTGAGCCCAGGAGTTTGAGGTCACAGTGAATTGTGATCACTCTGCTGCTTTCTAGGTTGGGTGACAGAGTGGAATACAAATTGTAAAATTAAAAAAAAAAACAATAAATTGAAAAGAATCATCATTATTTATAATTGTATCTTATTCATGATCTAATCAGCAAGGAACACGAATAGTATGCCATGAATCATCATCATGTTCTAAGACACATTTTCTATTCAAAAAACGAAGATATTAGGAAAGGTTTATTATTATTATTAATTATATAGAACTTAAAAATGACAGGGCTACAACCCCAAATAGGCCAATTTTTATGGTTTGAAAGTATCTCTTATGTACTTTTTTATTTGATGCAGTCATATACTTTCCCTGTGCTACGTATTACTTTCCTAAGTCAAAGTACTTTGTTCAATGGGAGGATTTGTCAGAACATGAAGTCAGGCAAATGTTATCATCTTCACATGGTCCAAACAATCTTAGACATGGAAATGGAAAATAGATCATATGCTTAATGATTTCTCACATATATTATATTAGCTAAGTGTATTGGTTACCCTGCAGAGCTGGAATCCTCCTATTGCGGGGCCATTCTCCTGTGGCCTTGAACCAATTCAGTTCTTCCCTTTTTCTTGCTTGTGGTCCTCAAGAATAACTCTAGAATGTGCTGGACATGTAATATCCTTATATATAAACAAATTGTTGATAACAGCCTAGGCCTTTTTCCTATCTCTCCTGGGGATGTAACGTATTGAGTTAGGAAGAAACTTCCCAGGATAACCTGAGCTTTATTCTTCTCTAGCCTAGAAGCATGATATCCCTCAAAGCTCAGCATGTCACATTGCCCCTGATGTATATAACCTAGGGCAGACTGCCTTCTGGGGTTCCTCAGAGTAGTGAGGAATAGGAAATATGCAAGACTCCATCTTCCCTGGGCAGCTTTCCTGAGCTGTGTGGTACAGGCTTACAATGTATTCAAGATTTTCTGGTCTATGGATGCCTACATGTATGTAATAATTTTTTTCGCATAAGTTGTGTATGAATGGGTAATGTCTCACTTGACTCAGAAAAATTGGTAATAAGTGGATAATGGACATAAGCAGTAGCTCAGAATGCAGTCCGCATAGTTTTGGACTCCTGTTTCTGGTGGTCGGCATAGTGATGATCTTTTCTAGTCTTCACAAAGTAGGAGTTCTTTCTTAGAATTAGTAATTACTAAACCTCTTCACACCTACTCCAAAATTTGATTCAGATGCTAAGACTGATGCTACTCGCATCATTTAAGAAGGTGTAAAAAGATTTATTGCTCCTACCATGAGGCTTTCAGGGCAGGCCTCCAAGAAGTCCAAAGATAGCCTGAGAAAACAGGAAGAAACGACTGGCATTAGGTTTTGTGGTTTTGAAGAAGTAGGATTAAAGTAAAAGCTCTCTTGTGTGGACGCTGGTTTCTTTGGTATGAACTTGCCATCAGTACAAAGGAAGAATCACCTGAGATTTTTTATTAGCTTTCCCAGAATGGGGCCAAAGGAGAAAGTGAATGGTAGGACTTGAAAATTGTAAGCAGTCAAACATCAATAATAGAGTCAGATGCTTTATTAAAATTAATCCTTTATGTTTGGCTGAGGACTAAAATGTGTCATGTTTCATTTAATTTCAATTGAACTTGTTTAATTATTTTATTATAGTGCTCTGTTAGACATGTAGCCTAAGGCTGGTAAGACAGGTGAAAGTTCCACTGCATGCCTTATTTAGAAGTCCAGCATTGTGTATTTTGAGAAGTTAAATGAGTTAATTAATACCTGTCAATAACACTTTGATCTTCATAGGGGGTAAGTAATGTCTTTTTCTAAGAAAATTTTTATTTTTAATTTTGTGGGTATGTAGTAGATATATATATATATATTTATGGTGTATATGAGATATTTTGTTATAGGCATACAATGTGCAGTAATCACATTATGGTAAATTGAGTATCCATCACATCAAGCATTTATCCTTTGTTTTCAGGTATGGAATATCTTGATTAAAACTTGTATAGTGGATTTAGTACGTGTAAAAACTTGTGTGACTTGGATTTATATTTTGGTTATCTGTAAGGCAAGATATTTCCAGAGGGAGAAAGCGTAACTTAGTACCAGTTCACTGGTAAAGGTTTGTATCTATAAAATTTCAAATGAATCCAGTTTCTGGTCAAGACATCTAGTGCTAATATTCCTGCCTAACATTTGGGAAATTGGGATGATTTGCAAGTAGCAGCACATGTGTATGTGCTTAAGTAAATCTATAAAAAGAGAGCCCAGGCTGACCAGGGGCTGAAGCATTACCCAAGAATAGCACAATTGCTCTATGAAAGCATGTCCAGGCTGCTTCTTCAAGCAGGACCTCAATCTTAGTCCCCCTGACTGGGTGAGACCTCCAAGCAGGGTCTGCAGCCAACTCCTACAGGTGCATCGGGCCAGTAACAGTTCTGTACCTTCCTAGGACAGAGCTCCTAGATGAGGGGCAGGATGTCATCTTTTATGTTTTGCAGCCTGCACTGGTGATACCTTGAAGTACCGAAAAAATCCATGATGACTGAGGTCTGGAGCAGATCCCCAGCAAACTGCAGCAGCCCTCTGGTAAAATGGCCAGACTGTTCAAAGAAAAAAAATCCAAAGGTCAGCAACAACAAAGAGTGAAGATAGATAAGCCTACAACGATGAGAAAGATTCAGCATAAGAATGCTGAAAACTCAAAAAGCCAGTGTGCCCTCTTTCTTCCAAATAACTTCATTGCTTCTCCAGCAAGGGTTTGAACCTGGGCTAAGGCAAGATGGCTGAAATGAAAGAAGTAGAATTTAGAATACGGACAAAACCAAACTTCACTGAACTAAAGGAGCATGTTGTAACCCAGTGCAAGGAATTTATTTATTTTGACAAACTAAGCTTCATAAAAAAAGAAGAAATAAAATCCTTTTCAGACAAACAAATGACGAGGGGACTCATTACCACCAGACCTACCTTATAGGAGCTCCTGAAGGAAGGACTATATGTGAAATAGAAAGATAATTACCACTCCAAAAACACACTGAGGTACTTAGACCAGTGACACTCTAAAGCAACCATGTAAACAAGTCTGCAAAATAAGCTGCTAACATCATGATGACAGTATCAAATCCATGCATAGCAATATTGATCTTAAATGTAAATTGACTAAATGGCCCAATTAAAGACACAGAGTGGCATAGTGGATAAAGAACAAAGACCCATTGGTATGGTGTCTTCAAGAGACCCATCTCACATGCAATGACACACATAGGTTCAAAAGAACGGGATGGAGAGAACTCTACCAAGCAAACAGAAAACAGAATAAAAGCAGGATTTGCAATCTTAGTTTCTGACAAAACAGAATTTTAAACCAATAAAGATAAAAATAAAAAGGCAAAAAAATTAAATAATGGTAAAGGGTTCAATTCAACAAGCACAGCTACTTGACCTAAATATGTGTGCACCCAACACAGTAGCACTCAGATTCTTAAAGCAAGTTCTTACAGACCTTCAAAGAAACAAAGACTGCTACAAAATAATAGTGGGAGACATTAACATCCCACTGAAAATATTAAACAGATCATCAAGAGGAAAAATTAGCAAAGATATTCAGAACCTGAACTCAGCACCAGATGAAATGGATGTGATAGATATCTATAGAACTCTCCACCCAAACCAACAGAATATACATTGTTCTCATTGCCACAGGGCACTTATGCTAAAACTGATAGCATAATCAGAAGTTAACCACTCTTTGGCAAATGTGAAAAAACTGAAATCATAAAAAATAGTCCCTCAAACCATAGCACAATCAAATTAAAACTCAAGACTAAGAAATCCACTCAAAAACATGGAAATTGAACAACCTGCTCCTGAATGGCTTTTGAGTAAATAATAAAATCAAGGAAGAAATCAAGAAGTTTTCTGAAACCAATGAGAACAAAGAGACAATGAACCAGAATTTTGGGACCCAGCTAAGGCAGCGTTAGGAGGGAAATTTACAGAACTAAATGCCCTGATCGAAAAGTTAAAAAGATCTCAAGTTAAAAACCTAGCATCACAACTAAAAGAACTAGAGAACAAACAGCAAACAAATCCCAAAGCTAGCAGCAGACAAGAAATAACTGAAATCAGAGCCGAACTGAAGGAGACAGAGACACAAAAATCATTCAAACTATCAACAAATCTAGGAGTTAGTTTTTTGAAAAAAATTAATAAAATAGATAGACCACTAGCTTGACTAATGAAAAAAAGTGAGAAGATTAAAATAAACACAATCAGAAATGCTAAGGAGGATGTTACCACTGACCCCACAGAAATAAAAACAACCATCAGAGAATATTACAAACACCGCTATGCATAAAAACTAGAAAATCTAGAAGTCATGTATCCATTCCTGAACATATGCAGTCTTTCAAGCCTTAATCAGGAAGAAACTGAATCCCTGAAAAGACCAATAATAAGTTCTGAAATTGAGGCAGTAACCAATAGCCTATCAATCACAAAAAGCCCCAGCACCAGAGGAATACCATTCCTACTGAAACTATTCTAAAAAATTAAAATGGAGGGCCCCCTCCCTAACTCATTCTTTGAGGCTAGCATCATCCTGATACTAAAACCTGGCAGAGGTACAACACAAAAAGGAAAAGTTCAGGCTAATATTTTTGATGGACATTGATGCAAAAATTAACAAAGTACTGGCAAACCAAATCCGCCAGCACATTCAAAAGCTTATTTATCGTGACCATGTAGGATTCATTTGCAGGATGCAATGTTGATTCAACATCACGTAAAGAGAAGTAAAGACAAAAACCACAGGATTATTTCAATAGATGTAGAAATGGCTTTTGATAATATTCAATATCCCTTTATGTTTAAAACTAGCAATAAACTAGGCATTGAAGGAACATTCCTAAAAATAATAAGAGCCATATATAAAAATCCCACAGGCAACAGCATACTAATGGGCAAAGCTGGAAATATTCCTCTTGAAAACCAGCACAAGACAAGGATATCCTCTTTCACCACTCTTATTCAACATAGTATTGGATGTTCTGTCCAGGGCAATCAGGCAAGAGAAGGAAATAATGGGCATTCAAATAGGAAGAGACAAAATCAAACTATCCCTCTTTGCAGGTGACATGATCTTATGTCTAGAAAACTTCATTTTCTCAGCCCAAACATACCTAAGCTGTGATATGGTTTGGCTGTGTCCCCATCCAAATCTCATCTTGAATTGTAGTTTCCATAATCCCCATGTGTCATGAAAGGGACCCAGAAGAAGGTACCCCCGTGCTGCTCTTGTGATAGTGAGTTCTCACAAAATCTGATGGTTCTATAAGGGGCTTTTTCCCCTTTTGCTTGGCAGTTCTTCTTCTTGCTATCATGTGAAGAAGGACATGTTTGCTTTTCCTTCTGCCATGATTGTAAATTTCCTGAGGCCACTGAAGCCATGTGGAACTGTGAGTCAATAAATCTCTTGCTTTTATAAATTACCCAGTCCCTGACAGCCCTTTATAGCAGCATGAGAATGGATTAATACAAGCAAATGATCAACTTCAGTAAATTATCAGGATACAAAATCAATGTGCAAACTTGCTACCATTCCTATACACCAGGAACATCCAAGCTGAAAGACAAATCATGAATAAATTCCTGTTCACAATTGCCACAAAATGAACAAAACACCTAGGAATACAGCTAACTATGGAGGTAAAAGATCACTACAAGAAGAACTACAGACTACTGCTCAAAGAAAACAGAGATGACACAAACAAATGGAAAAATATTCCATGCTCACAAATAGGAAAAATTAAATGGCTATACTGCCAAAAGCAATTTATAGATTAAGTGTTATTCCCATTAAACTACCATTGAAATTTTTCACAGAACTAAAAAAAAACCCTATTTTAAAATTTATATTAAACCATAAAAGAGCCAAAAATAACCCAGACAATCCTAAGCAAAAAGAATAAAGCTGGAGGCACCACACTATCTGGCTTCAAACTATACTATAGGGCTATAGCAACCAAAACAGTGTGGAACTATTAAAAAAATTGTAAAAAGAAAAAAAAACCCAGGTATACAGATGAATGGAACACAACAGAGAACCCAGAAATAAGACTACACACCTACAACTATCTGATCTTCAACAAACCTGACAAAAAAGCAGTGGGGAAAGAAATGCCTATCTAATACATGCTGCTGGGATAGCCAGCTAGACATATACAAAAGATTGAATCTGGACCCCTTTCTCATACCATGTACCAAAATTAAATCAAGATGGACTAAAATCTTAAAGGTAAAATCCAAAACTATAAAAACCCTGGAAAACAACCTAGGTAATACTGTTCAGGACATAGACACAGGCAAAGATTTCATGATGAAGACACCAAAAACAATTGCAACAAAAGCAAAAATTGACAAATGGGATCTAATTAAACTAAAGAGTTTCTGTACGCCAAAAGAAACTATCAATGGAGTAAACACAACCTATTGAATGGGAGAGCATTTTTGCAAATTATACATCTGACCAAAGTCTAATACACAGCATCTATAAGGAACTTAAACAAATTTACAAAAAGACAACCAACTCCATAAAAATGTGGGCAAACACCATGATTAAACACTTATCAAAAGAAGATATACATGTGGCTAATAAGCATATACAACAAAAGCTCAACATCACTGATCATTAAAGTAATGCAAATCACGACCAAATGAAATACCATTTAACAACAGTCAGAGTTGCTATTATTAAAAAGTCAAAAAATAGCAGATGCTGATGAGAAAATGGAATGCTTATACGTTGTTTGTGGGAGTGTAAATTAATATAGTCATTTTGGAAGAAAGTGTGATGATTCCTCAAAGACCTAAAGAGAGAAATACCTTTTGGGTCAGTAATCCCGTTACAGTGTATATACCCAAAGGAATAGAAATCATTCTGTTATAAAGACACATGCATGTATCTGTTCCCTGCAGCAATAGTCACAACAGAAAAGACATGGAATTGACCTAAATGGCCATCAATAATAGATTGGATAAAGAAAATGTGGCACCTATACACCATGGAATACTATGCAGCTATTAAAAAAATGAGATTATGTCCTTTGCAGGGACGTTGATGGAGGTGGAGGACATTATCATTAGCAAATGAACACAGGAACAGAAAACCAAACACATGTTCTCACTTACAAGTGAGAGATACATGATGAAAGCTTATGGACACAGAGGGGAACAACATATAGTAGAACCTTTTGGAGTATGGAGTGGGGAGAAGGTAGAGGATCAGGGAAAACAATTCATGATGGACACAGAGGGGAACAACATATAGTAGAACCTTTTGGAGTATGGAGTGGGAGAAGGTAGAGGATCGGGAAAAACAATTAATGGGTCCTAGCCTTAGTACCTGAGTGATAAAATAATCTATACCCAAACAACCATAACACAAACTGACCTATGTAACAAACTTTAACTTGTAACCCTTAACTTAAAATAAAAGTTAAATAATATTACAAAATAAATAAAAGTATTTAAAATATAGTTTCCTAGGAACTGTACAGGATGTAGTATTCTCCTTAATAGCTAAATAATGCAAATAGTCAATAACAAAGGTTAGAAATCTGAAAATGTTATGTGTGTATAATATTTTACAATATAAATATATAATATAAAATATGAAAATAATAAAAAAGTTATAAGAAGAAATACATTATCTCTAGCATTCAAAAAGTCCTAGAAAATATAGGATTGGTTTTAATATCATAAGTGCAGGGTAAGTTGTGTCTTGATAATGTGAGGAAATAAGCTGCCTAAAAGTTGTCTAAGAGCCTTTTGAATTTCTAAATTTGTGTCTTGAATAACAGTTAGGTAATATGTAATATTATGCTCATTTTTCAGAAGACAAATGTTACACTTGCCTTCTTTTGATTTTCTAATTCCAAAACATATTTGCTATAATAAGCAGTAAGTCCCTTCCTGAGAGGCTTAGGAAGAGCAAATAATATGTGTTCAGCCTCTGTTATACTATGTGGAAGATCCTTTGTTAGATGGGTAAGAAGTGAATGAAACATAAGTATCTACAAAATTACTATATTATGCCTTTGTTTCAAGCAGGTTAAACATATATAAATATTTTATTTTCTTCTGTTCCTCTTCCCATATCCAATTGCATCAGGAAACCTGTTAGCACTAGCTTTACACTATGTTCCCATGGTTGTAAATAAGCAAACAACCCCTCAAAGGAAAAATAAATTAATTGGTATATAAGTTTATTTAAAACTTAAAAGTTGAAAACTAACTTTGCTTCATTGCCATTCAAGGAAACACACTAAGAAATTCACTAAATGGATCTCTAAAGAGGAATAGCCAAGGATTTTATGTGCAGAAAGATGAAGCTCATAGTAGATTAATTAAGGGTTGAGAAGTTGCAATCCAGATGGTTTAGAATAATTGCCAGAGCATGTACATAGTTGACTCAAACAAGTACTGTTTTTCACTGGCCAGGAAAGACTATTCGTTTAGTTCCATTGATGATCTTGTATATGCACTTAATAAAATTCTAGTCATTATTCAGTATCATCTGGTAAATTGCTCAAAGTCCATGGTTTGTTGACAACTTCAACAGATTAAAACAACATTCAACTTTGTTACTATCCAGGCAAGCACTGCTGTATGTTGAAATTATTTCTATTAAATATGTGATTGCTTCTCACTAACTACACTGCTGCTGTCTTTTGTAAAACACCATTCTTTCTCACCTAGAGAAATACAATAGGCTCCTAACTGACCTTTCAGCTTTCATCCTTGTTCTCTTATAAAAATGATCATTATGAGACCTCAGTCAAACTATGCAATCTCTCTGTTTGAAGATTGAGCTTTAATTCCTCCTTTGATTCAGAGTAACAGCTAAATTTCTTATAATGGCTTAGAATGGTCAAAATGGTCTGATTTATCACCCCATACATCTTCCTATTATCTTCCATAACTCATTTGTCCCGAGTTACCCTGCATACCTCACTTGTGTCTGCAATACTTCTAAGACCTTTGGACTAGCTGTTCCCATAGTGTTGCACTCATTTCCTGATATTTACTTGTTCACTTCTTCACCTCATTCAAGACCTCAATCAGGAATCATCTTTTCTGAAAGAGCCAACTTGACGACTCAACTTCAATTTGCAAATTGACAACTTTGTACCAATTTCTGTTTTAAAAATTTGTAGAAATCACTTCTAACATATATAATTTACTTACTCAGATGTCTATACTCATTACATATTAAACATTTCCTACCTCTCTACAATATAATTTAAACTAAACAAAAATGTAGACATGTTTTGTTTCTTCACAACTAAATCTCAAGCATATGATAAGTGATTAATAATTGTCTAAGCAACCACTGAAATTTGAGCAAAACAGCATCTATTAGGTTATAATTTTCATACCCAAATATAAATAGCATAAAATCCATTCATCACCAATAAATCAATAAAAATGAACACCCTTATCAAAACACCAAGGGAAACTTCCTCAGTAGCAAGTTGAATGAATAAAACACATATTACTTAAATAAACAAGAAAATAACCTGTAATGCAAATTTAATATTTATATTAACTTCTTTACCCTTAGAGATACTTTTGTCTTGTTTTTACATTTAGTTTTGAAAACTGTCATTATTTATTCTATGGGGAGCAGGTTTTAGCTACACATTGATTTTCCCCCAGACATTCTGCTATTTCTGCTAGTTTTGATTTGCTTTTAACTTGAATCATATCACCTATCAAATGTTAAACCTGGTTTTTTGTACATATATTTGTAAATATTTTGGCTATTAATTTTTAGAAGTAGTGTATTAGGGTTAAATAATGTAATCTCTACTATTTCTGTGTTTGATAAATATTAAGTTTTTGTGACTTGGTGAATATTTACTTTTTGAAAAAACTTTTGTATGACCTTCAGATGAAATAGTGATTTTATTATAGTGAAATTGTAAAGTAAATTTATAAAGGGAATGACATATTTTATTGTGCAATTTTATTAATTATTTTTATTCACTATCTCTTATTTGGTATGATGGAAGATATATGCTATTTTTTGTAATCAAGATGGCAATTTAAAAATTAGGTAATATAAATTAATATTCACATATTAAGCTAGATTGATAATTACAATTATCATTATTAATTAAATATGAAAACCAAGTTGTTAAGAACAAAAGATCAAGTTTAAAATGTATTCTAAGAACTAATGTTTCTGATTTATGAAAATATGAATAAAGAGTATTAAATGTAGGCATTATAACCTGGTAGCTTTATGCTTTCCACACAAGAAATATCATAATATACTCATATTTCATTTTTATTTGTACAAATTGATTTAATAAACTGAATTTAAGGTTCTTATACTTTAGATAAATATAAGGAAATGCTTTCTTTAATTACCTCAGATTCCTATATTACTCCCAAGCTGTATAGTAAATTAAAAAACTTAAAGCATGCAAATAATATATATATTTTATAAGAAAGAATATGAGCAAAGTCCCTGGAAATAAAGCTCAAGCTAATTGCCATTATGAATATAAAATTATACATTAAACGGTATTAATAAATATAAATGGTCTTATATGCATTATCTGCAACATAAATGACTAACAGTTATATGTTTCATCTCTTCTTAAAATGAAATTATCACCATATGTTATGGTGATTTGCAATGGCACCCTTAAAAATATTGTTAGTGTAATTATATTTTATTCAAAATTAGCCCACAGCCTGATTAGGTCCATATTGCTTATATCTTTCTAAAGCTAGTAATGCATTATACCTTCCTCCAAGGTGTACAATGAAGTGTATTCTACTTTACCACCTCTGTTTCCTTCACTAAATAGTCATAGGGAGGAGTAAATATTATCTACCCAGTAGATGAAAATATTTATTGCTATAAAAGTCTTCATTTGCTTAACCAAATTAGATATATCCTATCAAATCTAGGTCTGAACACTAAGGGGTCAGAATGGAAAAGATCAATTAAATGGTTATGTACCAACTGAAGTTCAATGATATTAGTGTTAATGTTATCGTTATTATAAAAGCACATTTACTGAGAACTCACCAGGCATGTTGCAAAATACTTTATGTGCAATATTGCATAACTGATTAGTGGAATTTGAATTATATTCTGTCTGAAACTTGGCCTATGTGATCTTAAGATATTACTTTCCCTTTCCACAGGACACCAAATTGCCAAGAGTTCACTTTTCAAGAGAAGACTGCCATTTATAATTTGAATGGGCATTAAATGTAAGCAGAATGAGTTAAGGAGAAAATCAGTTAAAAAGGACTACGTTTTACATGAGGTTTTATTTCAAAATTGAACTCAAGAGGCAAAAATCACCTATAATACAAATTGCCATTGAATATGTGATAAGAAAATGCCATATTAATAAAAAGCTCCTATTCAACCAGCTTTTCTTCAGTGTTCAACTAGAGTGCTGTATGTGTGTGTGATCGAGTATGTGTTTTAGAAAAAGGTGATTTTGTGTTGGCTAGTCATATTAAATTGGAGAAAAAAAAACAACAAATTCACATCACCATACTCAGCATGTTTTATCTAGCAATAAATATCCCCAGAGCTAACATTGGCTGAGGAAACTACTGTTTGTGCTTTATTTCACATCTACTCTCATTCAACTCCCATTACAACCTCATGCAAACATTCATGAAGAGGAATTACATGCATACTCTTACATAATAAAATGCTTAGTCATTTTCTCCTCCATCCCCCTCCATCATTTCAGAATGGCATTTGCATCAATTAAAGACATGTTGAGAAATACTACCAGAGTTTAATCTGTTAACTTTTAGCCTTCAAACATATGTGATACCTCTATTACTGTATTACTCACACTCCTAAGTGTATAGAGACTTAATTCATTTAGAAAAAAATCAACGTGTGATTTGGAAAAGTGGGAGAATAAAGGAGAGGATACGTTCATTAATGATAGGATTTGAAGGGAAATTACACCAAGGGACAAAGTAATTAATGTTTTTTTGCCAAAGTGTCTCTGTACTAGAACTCCACCAGTGGGGAAGGAAGATGAATTTACTGAGTTCTCACTGGGGAATTTTTGAAAGAATAGATGCATTGGAATATCTACTTATTAGCAGTAATATCAGAAAATGTAACAGGTGGAGAAAATTAGAATAAAATCCTACTTGGTTAGTTTCAAGATTTCTAAAAACTGCCCAGACAATCATCTATTTAATTATTAAAAACATACAGAAACAAATGTTTTTTGAGACATTATACAAGAGCTGTGTCATATTCAATCAAGTTAGCAAGTTCAGCCAAAATTCAGGAGGATGCAAGTCATCTCCATCTGTCATTGAAGGGATTAGGAACTGTTCTATAAAGTATCCTTAGCAGGTCTTCTTCTTGTCAAGTGCAGGTGCTTCGGTTCACAGCCCCATGTGAACACTGTGTTCCAGAGATTCCAACCACCTTTCCAAGCATGCAGGTAGTACCATCCAGGGCATTTCAGCCCAATGCAACCACTGCGAGGATAAATTAATGATCTAAGATATTGCAATTAAAATGGCATTTCCCTCCTTTACTAACCATTTGGAAATGGGCTGTTTGGATGAGTACTTTGCTCTGAAAAGGGCCTATATTCATTCTTTTTCATTGAAAGTGAGGCATTCATTAAAAGGGACACTGTATCTGAATAAGTCACCTTTCCAACATCCTTTATTTATAAAATGGTAGACCAAAAATGCAGAAAGAAAGAAAACACAGCAGCCTGTCCATTGTACTCTGCAGAGTAAATTGATATATACTGTTTAATAACAGTATATTAAACTCTGACTCATACCTATGCTTATTTAGCTATCTACTCACACATTTCTTCACAAAGGAATATGCAAACTGTGAATCATATTTCACAAAATCGTTACACATTATCTTATTAAAGTGGATCACAGCATTCATATTTGTTAGTACTTTGCTTTATCTCTCCAAAAACGTATAAGATATTTGTAGGTTAATAAACATAATCAACCTTGTTTATTTGATGGTTGCCTAGCATTTAATTGTGTGGCTTTCACATGGTTTATGTAATCATTCATCTTCCAAATAATACATGTGCGTTTTGCACAGATTTGCTATTGTTAAAAAATGATGCAACTATACTTGTAGATACATCTCAGGCTATATTTTAAGTAAAATAAATATATATACAGGGAACTACTGATCATTAAGAAATATACATTTAGTATTTTAAATGGTATTAGTAAATTATGTTTTTTAGTTTTGACCAATTTATTTCACCTTAGCAATGAAGTATATTTCGAATCCTGCCTGTAATGTCTTCCTAGAAGTGCATTCTAACCACATTTTAGAATTTTGCTGGTATTTCTCTTTAAAAATTTTTCTCTACATATTAATCTACATTTTTAATGTTTAATATGATTAAGATTAATTTCAAATATACATTAAATATGCATATTTGCATATCTTCTTTGATAAATTGCCTACTGATAACTTTTAGCTTGATCCTACTATATTATGTAAGACATTGTTATTAGATATTAATTTGCTTCTACATTAAGACAAGAATTCAAGAGAGAATAGACTGATTTGGACACTCAGGGAAATACTGACTGTAACTCTAAGTCAACAATCGATATCGGTTAGTAGGTCTCTCACTATCTTCAGCCAAATATTAGCAACTGTGTAATAAACAAGAATCAGGCTAGAATTTTAAGCAGGGTTCAGAGCAAACAGTATATTGTAAGATACATTAAATTATAGTAAGGATTTTGGCTATAGTATATGAACAACTAAAACATACTAAGAAGTAATATGTCATAAATAGATGACCGATTTTAAAGGTTCTCACATGCTTAGAAATGAAGAATGATTTGGATATGTTAGTATAGAAAATACACTGGCCAAAAAGAAAATTTTGACATGTTCCAGTAAATTAGGCACATGGCCTGGAGTATGCTAAATGCAATGGAGGCTGACAGAATTGGGGTGAGTGTGGACAGACTTTCAGAGAAATTTATCAGAAGACTTGAATTGAATGTGAAATGTTTACATAAATAATTAAGAATGATACCAGATTTTATGATAACAAAAAGGTGTCATTTACTGAACAGGAAAAACTTACAGCAGAGAATATGAAACAAGTTAAATGAGCTGACATTTGGCTACACTGCTGTGAGGTATGTTTGCACATTACTTTTTTATTCTTTGGGAAAAATGTTAAAATATATAAATACAGAATGTTTCTTATCTTTACAGAATTATTGATGGTGGATTATTTCTAATAACTAGATATAAGACAATCTCATTTGATTATTTAGGTATATTTACAAACTAGGTTAGAAGGTGAAAATCGAGTTTAAAACTGGTAAGTATTTTTTATTAAATATATGATATTATCTATTTTATAAAGTTACAGTCCAATTGACTTTCTTAGATGTTTGAAAATAGAGGACACAATAGTGAAGGCCTGCATATTTAAGTAAATTATTATATTTATAAAATCAATCAAAAGTTTAATGTTTTTTTAATGAAGGTTTTTCTTCCTTGCATATTTTTTACAATTCAAATGACTATACTTACTTTGTTAAATCAACTGTCTTTCAACAAGGTGCTCCAAATATCATCAAAGTGATTTTCTCCTATAATTTTATTACATACACAAAGCTTACATTACCATTTAATCACAAACTTTTCTGCTATAACAGAAAAGGCGACACATAACATGTCTTAATACCTGAAAAAATAATGCTAAGTCATTTAAAAATATTTCAAAGACAAAGACGGAAGGAATGATAAAAAGAAAGAAGAGAAAGAAAGAGTGAGAGAGCAAAGACAATTGTTCTTTGATATTTCTTTAACAAAACAGTGCTTCATTCTAACTTCTCTTGAACATAAGCTTCACATCCCAGAGCACAGTTAAATATTTCACTAAGAGGAATATAAGAAAGATCAAAAAGGTTCTTTCTGAAATTAAAATGAAATAGATCAATGAGAAGTGTTTCTTCTTGCAAATCCCTTGCTTTATAGTTCACCATTTCATTTTGCTGTAAAATTACAGTAGCCTTTGAGAATTTGATGCCATTTATGCCCAGTCTCTCATTTACCCTTGATTTTTTAAATACCATTAATCCTGTTTTCCACTGTTTCTACCCTGCCATTTTAATATTTTTATTCTTAAATAATTTAAGATATTCTTTGCATGGAATTATACATGTGTAGTTTTTTTTGCTTGTTTGTCAATATCATTCAGTTTTCTTTTCTTTTATATGTGTGATAAGCTTTGGTTCACATTTATTTAAATAATGAGTTCCTTTAATGTTTGTTCAAATCACCTATGGAGGCATTAAAGAACCACTTTACTACTAATTATTTATGTTCTTTTTGTACCGAATCATTTTTGGAACAATCTTGGTCTGAAGGGATTCAATGAGATCACAATGGGTTCATTCTTAATATATGGTAACATTACTGTATTAACCTTTTAGCTCATACCTTTTAAATAGGTCATGACCTCAATGGTGTAATGTGACAAAGGAAGCTACCTCAAAATGACCATGGGAATGTATCTGTCTTGCCTGGACAATAAACCAGTTGGCTTTGGGAACACTTCAGTTCTCCCGGAAAAAAAGGTAATGGCTGCCCACAAATTCAATTGCTCACATGGTTGTGGCTTCTTCTCCTCCTTGTGAGGTATGGCACCTTAATAACTTCCCCCAGCCTCCAGAGTCCACAGAAGTAGGGCAGCTGTCACTTAAATAAAGACCTAAGTTACCTCATTAGTAAATCTGTCCACACAGACAAAGTCTCTCTTCTTTTGAACTACGAAAATGAAAAGCAACAGGAGGCTGGGTTCCCTTTTCTGGAAGGTAAACCCATGCTGTTTGCCCAGCAGAGTACTTTGGTCCTAGCTTATGGCTTTCTGATTATGAGAGCCTAAGACCCAAGTCTTCTCTTTTCTGCTGATTGTTGACTTGTAATATTCTTCAATAAAGCCTTTTTTTCTTTTTGCACACTATGTAAAATTTGTCAAGAACCTTGTTACTAGTTTTTTTTTTCACACTGCTGATAAAAACATCCCTGAGACTGGACAATTTACAAAAGAAAGAGGTTTAATTAGACTTACAGTTCCACGTGGCTGGGGAGGCCTCACAGTCATGGCAGGGGATGAAAGGCAATTCTTACATGGTGGTGGCAGCAAGAGAGAATGAGGATGAAGCAAAAGTGGAAACCCCTGAGAAATCCATCAGATCTCATGAGGCTTATTCACTATCACAAGAATAGCATGGGGAAGATCAGCCCCCAAGATTCAATTGCCTCCCACTGGGTACCTCCCACAACACGTGGGAATTCTGGGAAATACAATTCAAGTTGAGATTTGGATGAGGGCACAGCCATACCATATCATTCTACCCCTGCCCACCCCTGAAATCTCATGTCGTCACTTTTCAAAACTAATCATGCCTTCCCAACAGTCCTCCAAACTCTTAACTCATTTCAGCATTAACTCAAAAGTCCACAGTTTAACGTCTCATTCGAAACAAGCCTCTTCTGCCCATGAGCCTGTCAAATCAAAAGGAAGTTAGTTACTTCCTAGATACAATGGGAATACAGACATTGGGAAGATTCAGCCATTCCAAATGATAGAAATCGTCAAAACAAAGAAGCTGTAGGTACCAATCAAGTCCAAAAATCCAGCAGGGCAGTCCAATCTTAAAGCTCCAAAATGATCTTTTTTGACTCCATGTCTCATATCTGGGTCACACTGATACAAGAGGTGGGTTCCCATGGTTTTGGGCAGCTCTTGACTTTGCAGGGTATGGCCTCTCTCCAGCTGCTTTCACAGGCTGGCATTGTCTGCAGCTTTTCCAGGCACACAGTGAAAGCTGTTGGTGGATCTACCATTCTGGTGTCTGGAGGACAGTGGCCCCCTTCTCACAGCTCCACTAGGCAGTGCCCCAGTAGGGACTCTGTGTGGGGGCTCCAACCCCACATTTCCCTTTCACACTGCCCTAGCAGAGGTTCTCCATGAGAGTCGTGCCCCTGCAGCAAACTTTTGTCTAGGAATCTGAGTGTTTCCATATATCGTCTGAAGTCTAGGCAGAGGTTCCCAAACCTCAAGTCTTGGCTTCTGTGCACCCACAGGCTCAATACAACCTGGAAGCTTCCAAGGCTTGGCGCTTGCATCCTCTGAAGCCATGGCCTGAGCTGTACCTTGGTTCTTTTTAGTCATGGCTGGAGCAGGTAGGATGCAGGACCCCAAGTCCGTAGGCTGCACACAGCACTGGGACCCTGGGCCTGGCCTGCAGCAGCACTGGTTTCACCTGGGCCTATGGGCCTGCAATGAGAAGGGCTGTTGTGAAGACCCCTGACATGCCCTGGAGACATTTTTTACATTGTACTGGGAATTAACATTTGGCTCCTTAATACTTATGCAGATTTCTGTAGCCCACTTAAATTTCTCCCCTGAAAGTGGGTTTTTCATTTCTATCACATTGTCAGGCTGCAAATTTTCTAAACTTTTATGCTCTGCTTCCCTTATAAAACTGAATGCCTTTAACAGCACCCAAGTCACATTTTGAACACTTTGCTGCTAAGAAATTCCTTCTACCAGATACCCTAAATCATCTCTGTCAAGTTTAAAGTTCCACAAATCTCTAGGGCAGGGGCAAAATGCCACCAGTCCCTTTGCTAAAACAGCAAGAGTCACGTTTGCTCCATTTCCCAACAAGTTCCTCATCTCCATCGGAGACCACCTCAGCCTGGACTTTATTGTCCATATTGCTATCAGCATTTTGGGCAAAGCCATTCAACAAGTCTCTAGGAAGTTCCAAACTTTCTCACATTTTCCTGTCTTCTTGTGAGGACTCCAAATTGTTCCAGCCTCTGCCTGTTACCCAATTGCAAAGCTGCTTTCACATTTTTGGGTATCTTTTCACCAAAGCTCCACTCTGCTGGAACCAATTTACTGTATTAGTCTATTTTCACACTGCTGATTAAAGCCACACACAGGACTGGGCAATTTACAAAAGAAATAGGTTTAATTGGACTTACAGTTCCATATGGCTGGGGAGGTCTCACAATTCTGGTGGAGGGCAAAAGGCACTTCTTACATGGCAGTGGCAAGAGAGAATAAGGAGGACGAAAATGTGGAAACCCCTGATAAATCCATCAGATCTCCTGAGACTTATTCATTATCACAAGAATAGAGAGTGACAGACCAACCCCCATGATTCATTTACCACCTTCTGGGTCCCTCCTACAATAAGTGGGAATTCTGGGAGATAGAAATGAAGTTGAGATTTGGGTGGGGCCACCACCAAACCGTACCAAACCCTCATTGGCCATTGGTGGCAATTTCGAAGAGGCTTATCTTGTAGGATCCTTACTCAGCCTAATTTCTACGTCACTTTTTTTTTAATTAAAATTGCATAAACCTCCAATTTATTTGTTTCTTGCTCTTTTTATTGTAGTCCTTTGGCAAAATTCCAATCCTAGTTAGATCCTTACAGTTCTCTTTCACTACAACAGGGTCTAACTAGTGAAAAACACTACCAGAATAACTGGTGTCACTTTAATGATAATTTATCTTAAGTAAGTCCTTAATTATATTTTTAAACTATCACCTTACCTTGAACCATGGTAACTGTCCCTCCATACTCAGGTCCAGCTAATTCCCTTTCCTTTATTTCACTGAGTTAATTGTAGCATCAGAAGAGAACTTTCACAGCTTCCCATGGTCCCATCTGTTAAATGAGTTACATCTGTGTCCATAAACTGTGTCTCTCCTCCTCTTCATAGGGAAACACAGCATGTGCCCATCTAGGGTTCACAGTTCCACATATAACTTACATCCTAATGATTTCATTCATTCTTAAGGCTTTAAATGTTTTTTCCAGGCTAAGTGCTCTTTTGTATGTTTCTATCTGAGGACCTTGCACTGAACTGCTGGTGTTCTCCCAAGGATATATAACCAGTATTTCAAACTCATGTCACAAACTATTCTCTTTATCTCTTCAGTCCCAAAACTCTGGTTCTCTCACATTGTTAGAAAAAGGCACTTCCATCTTTTAAGCAGTATCAGTCAAATATCTTTCAAAATTTTCTAATGATTTCTTCTTCTTTCATCTGACATGGAATCAGACAGCAAAACTCTGATAATTCTGCCTTAAAATATCAGAATCCAACAACTTTCATTACAAAAATTCTAGTCCAGAAATCACTTCTATTTTTATTTTTGATTGTTTTTATTATTCTCTTTCTTCCTTCCCTCTTTCTTTTCCCTTGTCTCTTTCCAGATTCTCTTTTTTTCCTGGTAGTTGTAGGTTTCCAGTGGTCTCTATTCCCTTGCAGTCTATCCACCACAGAGCAACAATAATGCTTCTTTTTTTTTTTTAAGAAAGGAGAGAAGGAAAGAAAGAAAAAAAAAGGAGTGAAGGAGAGGAAGAAAGAGGAAGAAAAAGAGGGAGAAAGAATGGTAATTTTGCTTCATTCTAAAATTGGGTATTGAAAACCTCTTTTTTGCCAATAATTGTGCTTAATAATGGCCAATGAATATTTCATTTAAACCTATGAGTAGGTGCGATGTGGTACTGACAAGAATGTTTATTTTGTGTATACATTTTTAAAAAAGATTTTTTAAAATGCTTCTTTAAAAAGTTAGTCCTATCAATTTATTTCTATCATAAGACCAATTCAGTAACTTCCTACACACAATATAAGGGCTGAGAGTTTTCAATGACATGTAGAGGTCTTCGGGATCTGGCTGCCACCACCTCTTCTGTCTCATCTCCCACCAGTCTCCTCTTGGCTTGCCGGCCTTAGGCTGGAGATCTGCCTTTGTTGTGTCCTTTGCTTGGAATACTCTTCATTAAACACCCACATGGACCTCTCCTCATTATTTTAAGGCCTCTCTGAAATGCCACCTTCTTAATGAGGTGCTTGACCTCTCTATTGACAATTACACCCTCCAGGCTTTCGATTTCCACATTTCTTCCTTTTAATTTCTCTATAGTATCTATTACCATCATAGAGGATAATAAAAAGTTCCTTTCTCTCTCTTTTTTCTCTCTCTATAATTTACTCTGTGGTCTGTAATTTTTTATCTACTTGTTCTGACTTTTTATTTTAGAACACTGCTTGGTACATAACGAAGGTTCTCAATAATTTTTTTTGTTTAATGTTACTATTGGTTTAACAGAACAATTCAGCATTACTTGCAATAGCTGATAAAAGACATCAGCAAGCAGCAAAGCTATAAATTTTATAATTATTGTGTATTATAATAATTTTACATAGTTTTTAAGTTCTTAAATATAGGATTACAACACATGAAAATACATTATTGGAAAATCTGTTTTATGAAAAAAATGCCTATCTGTAATAACATTGCACCTAAATAAAATAAAATGTTCAAGCACATACAAAACTTAAGTATTGTTCATACTTTCAGGCTAGTAGAAACCAAGATTTCATTAAACTCTTATGAAAATATAAAAAATAAAATATATACTTGGTAACCAAGTAATATTTATGTAAGTATACTTAATATATATGTTTGCTTTATATATATATATGTGTATTTACTGACACCAGTTCTGTGAGACATTTTTGTGAGCAATGTCAAATTAAAGTCCAGTTCTTAAAAAAATCGAAACTAATTTATTAGATCACTCATTAATTCAACCAGATTTTGTTGATTGCACCCATGCTATACTTTGCTAAAGGCAATGTTGACATTAAACTCAATGAAACATAGTTACTTAAGTTGTCAGCTATTTGAGAGACACACATTATGGTGGAACTATCGCCTGATATGAGTGCCCAGGAAGAAGCCTTGTAAGACAACATTAAACTTGGTGAATTTGACACAGTCTAGGATCAAACCTTTTGCCTTGGAAACAGAATAAATGCTTTTCTCAATGCCTTAGAGTTGATTGAATATGAGAATCAGGTTTGCATTAAATATCTCACTAGAGATGGCATATGTAGTCCAGAGCTCACATTTATTTTTTGAAGTATATAAGTCTGATGGCTGGAAATTTGCAGTGACTTGAACACCATAATATCTTTCTGAGAGCAAGTTATCTAATAGAAGAACAACAAAAATCCTTAACTTGCTGTCTGGATAATTCTATCAAGAACAACAACAGTAACAACAAAGAGGTGATTGTCCATCTGTCACATTCACTACATATTGCCAAGAAATATGATGAACATAAAACCAAAAAAAATTCAGTTTCCTTTGATGCAATGATACAAAGTTTCAATGTGAAGACAAGAATTTAGCTTTGCCCAACTTTTTAACAGACTATATTTTATAGAGACCGAATTTTATAACAAATAAATTATTGCATCTAAATTGGTGGAAGAAAATCAAGATAAATATTTTGTGTTTATAATAGTCTCCTATTGATACAACACCTTCTTTTTTTCAAGCAGGTACTCTCTAGTTGCCCAGGTTCGTGTCGAACTCCTGGCCTCAGCCTCCCAAGTACCTAGAATTACAGAAATAAGCCATGATGCCTAACAAATAATACGTATTGATCTCACAATTTCTGCAGGTCATAAATCTAGCTATAACTTGAGTAGGTTCTCTGCTTACACAAGACTAATCGAAACCTCACAAGACTGCGATCAAAGTAACAGCTTAGTTGTAAATCTCCTCTGAGGCTTCCAGCCTTCTTCCAAGATCATTCTAATTATTGGCAGAATTTAGTTATTGTGTCTGTAGGACTGAGTTATTTGTTTTCTGCTATTCATACCGCAGTCAGGAACAATTCCCAGCTTGCAGAGGCCACCTGCAGTATTTTGCCACTTGTTCTCCATAGAGCATGCAAGTTGACTTCTTAAAGACCACCCAGAGAGAAACTATTGGATTTCTTTTCTTCAGATTCGATATAACATAATCATGGGAGTTACCATGTACCATCATTTTCCATGTACCATAACCCAATCAATAATCACAATCTCATTGTATTTACATATTTTGTCTATATTCAATAGAAGAGGATAATACAAGCATGTACTCTAGGGGGATGAGATTCTGGGAGACAATTTTAGAAGGCAGACTAAGACAGTAGTCTCCTGAAATTATTTCTCCAACATCATTTATAGCAAAATTAACTAATGTTCTTTTCGGAATGTTAATGTCATGAAATATGAATATTCCTGTGTCTTCCCCTTAGTTTACTGATCAAGCTGGTATTTGTTGGGGCTCAGGATCCTGACATTTTCATAAGCTACCAACTTTAGATTGAAATGTGAAAGTTTAAAATATAATTTCTTATATTTTAAAGCAGACTTTAGATAAAGAGAAGCCTAGTATGGGAGAGTCATTAAAATCTAAGAATAATTTATGGAATGGAAAGAAGTATGCTTTCATATTTGTGACATGCTTGTATCCTGCTTTTTTGTAAAATGAAAATGACAGACTTCCTGTGAAATTGTATTTATTTTTGTCAGAATTATTTATTGTCAGTAGTAGTAGCACTATTATTACTGTTGTTAGTCAAAATAAAATGACAGTCACACCACAGAAACCTGGAAAAGTATCAGTTCCATTGTTCAGGAGCCTTATGCTAAAGCCATTCCTGAGATTTGTTGATACCATTTATATATAAGCCTCTTACTTTCTCTAAGGCAAATGCTTGGCTAACCATATGAGGACTTCAATCATAGTATAAGATTATTCAATTATTTAAGAATGCAAATTAAATATATTTTTTGGATGAAGTAAATTATCAGTCTTGGATAACAACTGATTTACATGTGTTTATTGTATAATTAAAAGTACCATGTTGTACTGTGTTTACTATTTACTTTTCTGTTACCTTTTTTTTAGCATGTTGAAATAATAATTTTTTGTTTCTATAGACTTCTTCCAACTACTGTATTAAATAGATCAACAAGTGGAAAAGCACTGTTTAACCTCACTTTTTCTCACATTTAATTTTTCTAACTTTGACTCATTAGGTGACCAGAATCTTTATTAATAAGAGACAGTAATCAATTTAAAAAATCTCCAAGACTCGTGTCAATTTCAAATGAAATTGAGTTCTATGTTCAACAGGTTGGATCAATTGCTTTCATAATTAAAGATAATATGATGCTTGCCTGGGTGCAATGGCTCATACCTGTAATTCCAGCACTTTGGGAGGCCATGGCCAGTGGATGGCCTGAGGTGAGACTTGGGGAACAGAATGAGACTCTGATTCATAAACAAGCAAATAAACTAACTAACTAAGACCATGTAAATATACATGTATATGTAGTTTGTATATATGTATATGGTTTTTGTTTGATTGTAATAAAATGCTTGAAAATTTAGTATATTTACAAGAGAGTCATTTTGTTTCAAATAATTTGGAAATGTTAAATATGATCTATAATCTTTTGTATATCTTTCTTATAAGTTAAGGAAGTATTTTGCTAAGCAGCAGTGAACATAAACAGCCTCTCCAGGCACAAGAATAACTCAGAAGCAGAAGCACATAATTGTACATATTACTATTTATTATAGTGTTTCTTTGCTCCATGGTGAATTACACTAAAGTGAATCATTTGGTTGTAGAGGTGTTTCTTAGATCGTGCTGCATTTTTCCCTTAGACATTAGTAAGTTAGCTGTGGGACTATTTTGGTGCAGTATATGTATCAGGGTCCAATCAGGAAAGTCATTTGATAAAATAAGTGATTTATTGTAGGACTTAGACATCCTGTATTTTGGGAAGAACCAGGGATATAGGGTTCCGAAAAGGAAGGTAGAAGTTCAACGACTAGTCCCAAACCAGCCTACAAGAATTACTGGTGTATATGGGACATACATGAAATAGGTTAAATACCCTTATTGCCAACATTCAGGGAACGACAGACGTTTGTTTCAAACCATTTATAGAAGCAGTCATATTGAACTTATTGATATTGTTTTTGACTTTCTTTTTTATTCAACTTTATAAAGATGAAGAACATACATATTATATGTTATATGGATATGTACTAAATGTTATACATGTATTATATATAATTTTTTTCAAATATTATACCCCTGGGTCTTAATACAATACTAAGAACTTATACTACTTGTTGAATAAATTAAAATACTAAGTATTTTAGACTTCATTTTATAAAAATGTAAATAATAAACTCTAACTTTTAGCTTTCACTGTAAGAATTACATACAATAAGAGGACTACACTGCAAATTCTGTTCATTGCTGCTTAACAAAATACTTCCTTAACTTATAAGAAAGATATACAAAAGATTGTAGATCATATTTAACATTTCCAAATTATTTGAAACAAAATGCCTCTCTTGTAAATGAGTACCTAGCTCATAATAAGTACTGAACGTTTTTAAATTACTTAAGATCTCCTTAAGTAATTTTTTTTTTTTTTTTGAGATGGAGTTTCGCTGTTGTTACCCAGGCTGGAATGCAATGGCGCGATCTCGGCTCACTGCAACCTCCGCCTCCGGGCAATTCTCCTGCCTCAGCCTCCTGAGTAGCTGGGATTACAGGCAGGCGCCACCATGTCCAGCTAATTTTTTTTATCTTTAGTAGAGACGGGGTTTCACCAATTTGACCAGGATGGTCTCGATCTCTTGACCTCGTGATCCACCTGCCTTGGCCTCCCAAAGTGCTGGGATTACAAACTTGAGCCACCGTGCCCAGCCTCCTTAAGTAATTTTTTATTTTAAGGATCAAAAAAATTTTTATCTCCTTAAGTGATAATTGATTTTAAGACAGACAATTTATTAAATGTGTATTTAATAAATACTATATTATTGAATTGGGCTAAACATGGAAAAAGGATATTTTTAAGACCTCCAAAGCACATACTGTTGCTATCATGCAGAGCTGTAAAAACAGCATGGGGTTAAACTTACAGAGATAGAATTTTAAGTTATTTCTCCTTGACTTACCAGAGATTTGAACTTCAGTAAATTATTTACACTGTCTAAATTTCAGTTTCCTTTTATTTTACTTTTTAAATGGCAGCAATAATAATTATTTACAAGGATTATTGTTAGAATTACCATAATATTGACTTGCTGCTTATAAAGGTCTTGGTCAAAGGAAGGCATTCAAAAACATTATTTTTATATCCTTTGAAGGAAAGATAAATTTTTAATTAAAATAGACAATGACATTAAATATATTTCATATTTTGTAATTTTGAGAAAGTAATTGATTGCAAGGGAATTCAAATGTAATATCTATACTACCCACACAACATTTTTTAAAGTCCAAAAAAGGCTATTTCTCAAATCCTATGCCTATATAATGAAAATAGCTTAATAGTCTGAAGCTAAAAGTCAGAGAACATTTTATTTAGATAAATCTATTTTATCTCCCAAAAATGAGTAAGCAAACTAAAATACATCATATATTAACACCTCAGGAAGTAGTTTTCATACTCAAGTTAATTTTAATAAAAAAGTTGAATACTTGAACGATCACGCAAAACTTTGTGTGCAAATGATGACATTCTGCAACTCATTCAAAAAAACCTCTGGAAGAAGAGTTCATGTATCATTTGAAAGTGTATGTCAGCACAGTTTCATCTAAACCAAATGGCATTTTCAAAAACTTTTGTATCTTTATTTAATGGTTTCTTCTAGCACTTTAAGTATTAATAGATTATCAAATTGAAAGATGTTTGTTCTGACCTTCACATAGCTCTGTTTCTCTGGTGGTTTAATGTGTCTTACCAAGCACCAGAGGCGCATTAAATAATTTCTCATTTTTCTATGATTCTATGTTGTGTTTGTCCCAAGACAAATGATAAATTCATTGATGGGAACAAATTCAAATAAAAGCACACAATAAAATATATTCTATTTTTTTCTGGCACTTCAATTTATACCCTTCAACAGAAATACATCTAGATATTTCAAATACAAACTGTTTTTCTAAGAAAGGTTTGTTTAGTTGTTAGATATTTGGTGGGGAAGAATAAAAATATATATTTTATTATTTATGTCTATATTTTGAAAACAAAAACAAGGAATTCAAAATAGCAATCTGGAAACAGATTTTGCAGCTATAAAAGTGTATATGTGGGACTACAGAAGTGTACTCTACAAAGTCATACTACTAAAACAAACCAATAGCTCATAGTCTTAGAAACATTTTTAATTAGGGAAAACATGAAAGATGTACTACCGCAAAATAAGATCAATTCCAAAGAAGGAATGGATATGTTAACAGGCTGAAAAAGTCAGTCTAGCAGAGTAGTCATGGGAGGTACAGGGACCCAACCCTAGGATTCAAGAGTTCAGATAAAAGCAGAGAGTGGTAGAGCTATGAGAAGAAAGTTTGCTTTACTTTTTTTTTTTTAAAAATTATTATACTTTAAGTTCTCGGGTACATGTTCAGAATGTGCAGGTTTGTTGCATAGGTATATACATGTCATGGTGGCTTGCTGCATTCATCAATCCATCATCTACATTAGGCATTTCTCCTAATGCTATCCCTCCCCTAGCTCCCCAGTCCCCTACTATCCTTCCCTAGCCCCCCATACCCCTCATAGGCCTCAGTGTGTGATGTTCCCTCCCTGTGTCCAGTGTTCTCATTGTTCAACACCCACTTATGAGTGAGAACATGCAGTGTTTGGTTTTTTGTTCTTGTGTCAGTTTGCTGAGAATGTTGTTTTCGATTCATCCATGTCTCTGCAAGGACATGAACTCATCCTTTTTATGGCTACACAGTATTCCATGATGTATATGTGCCATATTTTTTTTATCAAGTCTATTATTGATGACCATTGGGTTGGTTCCAAGTCTTTGCTATTGTGAAGGGCACCACAATAAACGTACATGTGCATGTGTCTTTACAGCAGAATGATTTATAATCCTTTGGGTATATACCCAGTAATGATATTGATAAATGGTGTTGGGAAAACTGGCTAGCCATATGCAGAAAGATGAAACTGGATCCCTTTCTTACAACTTATACAAAAATTAACTCGAATGGATTAAAGATTTAAACGTAAGACCTAACACATAAAAACCCTAGAAGAAAACCTAGGCAATAACATTGAGGACACAGGCATGAGCAAGGACTTCATGACTAAAACACCAAAAGCAATGGCAACAAAAGCCAAAATAGGTATATGAAATCTAGTTAAACTAAAGAGCTTCTGTACAGTAAAAGAAACTATCATTAGAGTGAACTGGCAACCAACAGAATGGAGAAAAACTTTTGCAATCTACTCATCTGACAAAGGGTTAATATCCAGAATCTACAAGGAACTTAAACAAATTTACAGGAAAAGAAACTAACAAGCCCATCAAAAAGTAGGTGAAGGATATGAACAGACACTTCTCAAAAGATGACATTTATGCAGCCAACAAACATACGAAAAAAAAAAAGTTCATCATCACTGGTCATTAGAGAAACGCAAATCAAAGTCATGTTGAGAAACCATCTCAGGCCAGTTAGAATGGCGATCATTAAAAATCAGGAGACAACAAATGCTGTAGAGGATGTGAATAAATAGGAATGCTTTTACACCATTGGTGGGAGTGTAAATTAGTTCAACCATGTGGAAGACAGTGTGGTGATTCTTCAAGGATCTAGAACTAGAATACCATTGGACTCAGAAAGTTTGTTTTTCTAAAAGAAAAATCATGTGAAGTAAATTTTTAAGTAATCTTTGGGGGCATAGTATGAAAAGTAATATAAAAATTGACATACAAGTAACTAAATAACAGGCTTGGCACAGTGGCTCACGCCTGTAATCCCAGCACATTGAGAGTCCATAAAGCATGACTGGGTGGATCACCAGAGGTCAGGAGTTTGATACCAACCAGGCCAATGTGGTGAAACCCTGTCTCTACTAAAAATACAAAAATTAGCTGGTTATGGTGGCACTCACCTGTAATCCTAGCTACTCAGGAGGCTGAGGCAGTAGAGTCACTCTCTCGGAGACAGAGATTGCAGTGAGGCGAGATTGCACCAGAGCACTGCAGCCTGAGTGACAGAGTGAGATTCCATCTCAAAAAAAAATATGGAAAATGCAAGGTAAGTTTTGACTTCAGCAAAATAAACTATAAGAAGAAGGAAAATTAGTAATAGAGTAATACTTGGCTCAGCAGAGAACAAATGTTTACCTAATCAGAGGGAGTGTATCACAGTAAATAAGAGCACAGCTGTAAAACTAGACTCTTTGGAGTTAAATATCCGTTCTGCAACTTGAAAGCTGAGTGACTTTGGACACATTATCTGTGCCTTGTATTTCTTATCTATACATTTATAGCATCTTCATAATTAAGCAAGCTGATACATATAACATGCTTAGAACAGTGCTGGCACATAATAAAAATAATTTTTGTTTTTTTTATTTGTTTATTTGTTGGTAATGATACCGATTTATATGAATCCATTCTCACACTGCTATAATGAACTATCTAAGATTGGGCAATTATGAAGAAAAGGCGTTTAATTGATTCACAGTTCCACAGGCTTAACATAAAGCATGACTGGGAAGCCTCAGGAAACTTACAATCATGGTTGAAGATGGAGGGGAAGCAAGCATGTCTTCAGATGTCTGAGCCGTAGAGAAAGAGAGTGAACTGCGAAGTGCCACACACTTTTAAGCCATCAGATATCATGAGAACTCACTCACTATCAGGAGAAATCTGACAGCAAAGGGGAAATCTGACCCCACGGACCAATCACATCCCACCAGGCCACACCCCTGACATAGGGATAACAATTCTCCGTTGTTGGAATTCACTCAGGGTGGCTGGCAAAATATTGAGGGAAATATTACGGAAAGTTATAAGATTATAGTCTCAAACCTTTTGGAAGGCTGAAAGGTTTTTATTAACTTATAGAATGGGGTGAAGGCAGCCAGTTCTTATCTTAGAGCATTGAGTCATAAGGTAAAGATTAGGGATAATAAAAGCTTCCTCCGTTAAGTCTGTTTACCCCATATTCTTTTGTCTCTACTCTGTTTACTCATAATGTTTAATTATGCTGGATGGTCCTCTCGTGGGGAGGTTGAAGGAAGATTAGCTGTTAATGGTGTTTATTCTGGGTCTCAAAACCAAAAGCTTTTTATCATTTGTAAAACCACTCTTTTAACAATGTTAATTATCCACAAGTGGGTTGACTTAGAACCTCTGTTATTAAATCTATTCTGAATAAATGCAAGGAGGAACAGGGAGAAGGTTGTTGGTTAGCTGCAATCATCCTCTGAGAGCAGCTGACAACCATCCCTAGTCCACTCAAATCACTGTATGGGGTGTGTGAGTGTATTTCATTCAGCTGTTGCTGAGTCAGGGTCTACAAAACAGATCTCTGCAGGTGATGATCAATGTCTCACTACATGAGATTGTGTTGGGGACACAAACAAACCGTAACACTATTGCACTGGCTAAATTCATGATATATGGCATAACTACATTATCCAAATTCATTTTGAGATCACTTCTGGTCCAGTTTTTACTCTCTTTTTTCTTGTTATATTGCCTTGTATTATCATATTCCTGATTATTTTTATTGATTACAGAATACTGTATTTTTAAAAAAGGAGAAAAATTAATCTCAGGATCATGATCTTATGCAGAAAACATTTTGATTTTGACAGGAGATAAGAGACCTTAGCAATCCCTGATAACTTTAATCCAATTAAGACATTGTGGATTTGGCTTCAGTCCCAATGAAGTATTTGCTATTTCCAGTTATGTTTATCCTGGAGGGTATTATTTAGAGTCCCAACTTGAAAATTCGTAGTGTTTACTAGGGACCCAATTTTCAGAGATTTGTGACACACTAAAAAGCTCTACACCTGGACTCAGTTTATCAGCTGCTTCCTCCTCTAATGGATAGATGTTCCCTAAAATAAACTTATCATGTGACTGGGCTAATTTCTTTCTAATTCCTTTTCACAAGAGATTTTGACTCCATTATTTTTGCTGTTTTTCAAGTTAATTTCAGATGGTTTCTTTTTCTGCATGTCCTAGTTCACCAGACCTCGAACTAAGCTTTTTGAGGTGGATTTTCAATCAAGTGGAAAGTATGAAATATAAACAGAATGGAAAACTTTTTTTTTCAATATTTCATTGGTTACCTAGGGCTACAGTAAAAAATTATCACAAACATGTTGGGTTAAAACAACAGAGACTTCAAGATAATGGGAAGACATACCAGAGATTGGGGAATAATACTTGTAAAAGACATAGCTGATAAAAACTATTATCCAAAATATACAAAGAACATTTAAGGCTCAACAATAAGAAAAAAAGCAACCCCATTTAGAAACATAAAATGATGAACAGACATCTCACCAGAGAAGATACACAGATGGAAAATAAGTGTATGAAAATATATTCAACATTATATCGCATCAAATAATTACAGATTAAAACAAGATGCCACTTCACAGATACTTGATTGACTAAAATCCAAAATACTGATCAACACCAAATCCACCTTTTCCCATACATCTTTGTGTAAATAAAGTCATTGTATTATTCTGTTCTCACACTGCTAATAAAGCCATACACAAGATTGGGTAATTTATAATGGAAAAAAGATGTTTAATGAACTCACAGTTCCACATGGCTGGGGAGGCCTCACAATCAGGGCAGAAGGTGAAGGAGGAGCAAAGACACGTCTTACATGGTGACAAGCAAGAGACTGTGCGCAGGGGAACTGCCCTTAATAAAACCATCAGATCTCATGTCACTTACTCAGTGTCACAAGAACAGCATGGGAAACATCCACCCCCATGATTCAATTACCTCACGCCAGGTCTCTGCCAACATATGGAGATTATGGGCACTACAAGTTGACATTTAGGTGGGGACCCAGCCAAACCTTATCAGTCACATTCATGCTTTCTTTAGATTAGAAATGGACTTTTTTTAAGGGTGTCACAATTCAATTTACTACACATATATTGAAATTTTTGAAACAATCTTATGTACTAAAATATTTTAGGAATCTGATGCTTTCGTGCTTAAAATCAAGATAAAAAGCTTAACCAGAGTACCAATCAAAGGGGTTTCATTACATTAAAAATGAAGAGGTTTATTAATAATAAAAATGGTAAAACTTAATAAATGTAGTCCTTTTCTTCTTTTCTTTGGATCCAGTCAGTACTTAGTTTCCTATATAGAGGAAAACCTTCTGAATATGTCAAAAGCTTAGTTGTAAGAAACCAGGGCACAGTAAATTACATGCATATTTGTAATTTCCTTGTCATTTACTTTTCATAATTTGATCTTTATTCACAGCTACTTTTTGAGTATTTATTGTTTTGTTTTAAAATGTCAAAAGGAAAGTAACATTGTCCCATTATGAATATATATTAACCTATCAGTGCTTCCTAAATAATTGTCTCATCTGTTTTATTTCTGAAACAGAGTCTCTTAAGAAAAGTCAGCTCCCCTGCTGGTTCACTCCAGGCTCCTGTTTACCAATATTTGGCACATGTTGAAAATGGAGATTAATAGGTTACAATTATGTTCTAGCCGTGTCTACGAGTAGGAGAGTAGTTTATACCAATCGTGATTCTAAAGCATATTCAAAAATAATTTTGCAAAATCCAATTTTAAAATATGACAATAGAAATGTGCTAAAGCACATCAGTATTCTGAAGAAAAATACTGTATGGCTAATCTAAGTCAGAGAAAGTTCTGAAGAATTTATATTGCCAAACTTCATGCATTTATTCAAGAAGAACTCATAACTGTTTTGAAGCAAAATTTCATTTAGAAATGTTGCATTTTTATTCTTAAAAATCTGGTATTTTGCAAACTCAAAAGCAATTAAAATTATTTAAAACATTTCAAGGTTGGTAGTCGGTATTTGTTTTAGAGCAATGTTTATCTGCACTCAGAGTGACCCATTTTGTATTCCCCTTGTCTTTTTTTTTCTTTTTATCATTCTACTTAAGGGACACCTTGGAGTTCCTATCCACTTTCAAAGTGTCATGATCACATGTTCTAATTCATGTGTCTTTCCTGGGTTCTACACTCTTTTTAACCTACATTTTCACAGATTTTTAGATACTTAGGTGAAACTGATACTTTTTTTTTTTAACCAAGTCTCCTGCTGTCTTCCAGGTTAGAGTGTGCAGTGGCATGATCTTGGCTCACTGAACCTCTGTCTCCAAGGTTCAAGTCATTCTTGTGCCTCAGCCTCCCAAGTAGCTGGGATTACAGGCATGCACCACCACGTCCAGCTAATTTTTGTATTTTTAGTAGAGACAGGGTTTTACCATGTTGGCTAGGCTCGTCTTGAACTCCTGACTTCAGGTGATCCAGCCACGTCAGCCTCCCAAAGCACTGGGATTACAGGTGTCAACCAGCATGCCTGGCCAGATACCTCTTAATTCATCCCCCTGCCCAACTTCTGGACTCATTCTCGTCTACTGTTTTTCTAACTGAGAAGAAAGTATGCTTAACTTTGGCTCCTTCCTTTCCTCCAGCCACTGAACCTGGCTTCATTGCCAGAGACACAAAGGTATCCTTCCAGAACTGTATCTTTTGGTACAGCCTCTGCTTCTCCAGTAATCTGCCCATAAATTCTAACAACTTTATTCCCTGAGATCTCCAAATTCTCTCACCTCAACTCACCAATACTGGTATCCCATCTCTGCATTGCAAACTGTAATCTCTCCAGGCAGTGAACTGGGCACTGCTAGTTTATCCCATTCATTTTCATTTTCTTCCACCCAGGAATTACCATCCTTGATGTGCATGTGTTGTGGGGGCATGGGGGTTGGAGGGGTTCTATTTGTTTAAGGTTGGATGGTAAATCTAACCCCTTTTATTCCATCATTGTGAGAAATCTTTGCCAATGAGAATTTCTACTTAAATTTTGACATACATAAGATTACTTTTTTTTAAGAAAAGTGATAAGCATTTTAATACATAAGTCTATGTTCCCCTATGACAACAACTTTCTTTTACTTATTTTCTTTAAGTATCTAAGATCAATTCTGATGAAGCAAGTTAAAAAAGATTTGTGAAAGACACATGCTACCTATGAAGGGTTACCTAGCCAGGAATTGAAAAGTTTTACTTCTAGCCTGCACATCTAAGGATCTCTGCTCATAGATGTTTTGCTCCAGTCTTCATCAGAGTTAGGAAACATCTTATATGTAATAAGCTGTGATTCCCAATAAGCTCAGTGTGCTTTGGAGAGATAGAAATAGTGAACTTTCGTTAAATCCTGGTCAGCAAGTTTTATATGCTAATTGAAGAGCTAAGTGCTACTGACATGCCTGTTTTCCAACTCACTTTCAGTTGTGTCAAACTTACTTTGAAAATTTAAAACCAATAAAACAAATTATTATATCATTGGCTATATATATATTTAATACATTAGGGAACACTCCAATACTTTTCAAAATTTGGAAACTTTAAGGTATATAAAGGGTTTATTTCCTTTGAGAGAGGTAGCCATATGTTTATTTGTAGTGTGGTAAATGAAAGCATAATATTAACTGTGTTTAAGAAAACACGTTTACAATAAAATACACTTTATATGTGGGAAAGACTTTACCTCCCTTTAGCACACACACACAAAACCAACTGTATAGTTACTTGTCTGCAAATGTAGATTTAAGATCGTTAACAAAATTGCTTTTCACAAATCACAGTATGAAGCAATGTGATAGAACTTAAAGGGGTAAGAAATGCACAATTACAGTTGAAAATGTCAATGCTTCATTCTGAGTTATTGATATTAAACAGAAAATCAGCAAGAAATAGAAAATTTGAATAGATTTCTAACTAGACCATCCAAGAAAAAAAGGGGACAAGCAAAATTTTCCTGTATTAAGTATAATATAAGGAATACTATTTCACATTCAACAAATTGCAAAATCAAAAGTATATATTATGAACAATTTCATGCCAATAAATTAAAAAATAGTGAAATGGAAAATACCTCAAAAGAAACTAACCACCATATTTCATTAAAGAAGAAATACATAACATGAATAACCATAAGTCGATTAAATAAAATTCATAATTAAAAATCTTTTAGTAACAACAACTATAACCATCATTCTCAGCAAACTGACACAAGAACAGAAAACCAAACACCGCATGTTCTCACTTATGAGAACACATGGACACAGGGTGTTGAACAATGAGAACACATGGACACAGGGAGGGGAACATCACACACTGTGGTCTGTTTGGGGCTGGGATGCTAGAGGGTGTGGGGATAACATTAGGAGAAATATCTAATGTAGGTGACGGGCAGATGGAGGCAGCAAACCATCATGGCATGTGTATACCTATGTAACAATCCTGCAAGATTTGCACATGTACTCCAGAATTTAAAGTATAATTAAAAAAAAAAAAAGAAATCATCATGCGTGCTTTGAATCTAGGTTTTCTCAAAACTGTGTTTCATCTTTTCCTTAATTTTATTGTCTTTATTTGTATAATAACCTGGGTACAAAAAAATACATAAAAATATTTTAGATTACTTTATACATATACATATTTACAACATATTTAAGCCACAAAATAATGATTTTGTTTTCATTCTCATACCTTAAATAATTAAGAACATTTAAATATTTTACCTTTTGACCTATATAACAATATATATACCTCACTTATATTTGCGTATTCATTATAATTCAATCAATATTCATTGAATGTGATGTCTAGTAAGATGGAAGCGGTTAGCACTGCTTCTCTGGGGTTCACTGTTTTTCTTTCCACCATATAGTGCAATTTGCACAGATGTAGATTACTTTTGCAAATAGAAGTTGTTAAGTGATTATAAACCTAGAAGATGTATATTTAGATTTACTTTAAAGGATTTTCCTACTGTCACTTGACTAATGCTAATCCAAATAGTTTTTGCCCCCTTTTCTCTGCAAACCATGCAACTGAGTAGAGTAGGAATATTACCTTTAGTAAAGTATATACATACCAAGTCACCCCTATTCAAGAGGCTGCTAATTCACTTTGAAGTAGATAAATCAATTTTTCAATTCAGTTTGAAATAGATAAAAGTTTTTTTTAACTGTGTGAGAGAGACAGAAACCTACTGTTCTCAGCCATAAGGAAAGCTGCCCGGGCTCTTAAACACCTTCCTTCATGCTTCAAAAAAACCTTTATTTCATTTTCTAGGTATTCCGCTGAAAAGCAACCTGGCAGATCCTTCAGTATATGTGATTGTAATATTCAATAGCTGAATAAGTTAAATCCCATTTTCTAAACAGTATAGCCTTCTTCATATATCACTGTTTGTTCTTAGGTAAAGAACGTGTTTGCATGTTAAAGAAACAGTACAAGATAATCAATGAGAGGAAGCTTAATAACATAAAATCTAGACTAATGATAACAGAAAAAAATCAATGAAAGACAATATTAAGCAGATATATGTGTGTGCATGCATGTGTGTGCATATATATATGTCTAAACACACATGCACACACAGTCAGTGTTAGGTGAAATAGAATTTACAAAGAAATTTATAAGGTTTTGTAACTAAAATTAATTTATTATATAAAATTGAAATGTAATTAAGTACAATTTATTTCTATATTACATATATTTGATGCTTATCAAAAGATGGATTAAATTGTATAATTCACTGTTGTAGGATCTGTTTTTTTTAATGATGATAATGTTATTTTTAACCATTAATTTCACATTTTAATTTAAAAGCATTTTAATCGTTTCATTTTTATACTTAAATAATCCTATTCTTTTATTTTTAGGTTTGATGTTGTTCATTATTTAATTGTAGGAAAATTCGTCACAAGGTTTTTTTTTTTAATTTTGCTAACATTGAATTAACATTCTTGCCATAATTTGCAATTTGAAGGTTCATATCAGATTTATTTCTAAGTTGAATATCTAACCAAAACAGCTCTCCTATATTATATGGTTTAATTAACCATTATATTAGATTTTCAAGCAAATAAAATGTATGAGATAGCTTTATTAGAATACTAGAATGTATATTGAATACAATACTAAAATGATAATTTATTGAATCTTCTGAATCACTCTGAAAAGTTGGAAAATACACAGTTAATCCATGTAATCTTTTAACAGTAATTATATACATAGTATTTGTGTCTACTTATTTATTTTAATTAGAATACTAGAATATGTAAAGTGTTGTACTGATTAATTTATTGCTTTAAGCACCTGAAAAAACTGAATGTAGATTGATTTTCAGACAGGATCCAACCAAGGTTAATCCATTTGCTCTTTCCTACAGTAATTTATCCAAACTTTCACTGTGGTGTGCAAAGAGATAGTGTTTCTACAAATACTTCAAAGACTTCTTGCTCATAGGGCTCTTTACTGGCCCTCATATGAAAGTAACTAAGTAAAACTTAGTCAAGCAGCATTAGAAAAAAACAAGATAAATATTGCTAAGTACTAATAGACTCCTAAGGGAGTGTTTGCAGATCATGCCACATTTGAAAGATTTGTTTTATTCAAAGAAAAAGTCTGGAGGAGGAAAAGATGAGTGTATGCATCACTGTTTTATATAATATATATATTAGAAAAGACATGATATATATATTATGTCATAATATAAATAACTATATATAATATATATTATAAAGGACAAATAGCTGTTATGATTAACTATTCTAAAATTAATTTCTCTTTTTAAATAATATGTATAAAGTCAAGTTTATTGACATTCTGCTTTCATCACTGAAGGAGTTATGGAAGTGAAAACTCACTATAAAAATGTTAAAATCGAATCCATCACAAGAATTTTAAAAGAAATAAGATTTATTTTAACCTTTTTAAATAAGTATGATCCTATAATACATAGTAAAAAAAAAAAACATTCTTTTGTATTGAGTTTTCCTACTGAGAGCAAATGTAGACATTTTATAGTTTGCATGTTTGTTCTAGAATAACAAACTCACTGAGAAGATTAACATTGTGTTTCTTCCACAAACCCCAGAAGAAAGGTTTGACAATAGCAGACACCCAACAAGATAACTGCTGAGTGAGTAAATAAACTGCCAACTATACTAAGAGAGGAAAGACAATGAAATCACAGTTGTGCCAAAAAAAAAAAAAAAAGGTGGCGTGTTCATTTCCCACTTACGTTTTTCTTGTACCTTTTCTACTGTGACCTGTTTTCTCTGTGGCTCAGATGGAAGGTCACATTCTTATCTCTGTGTCGATAAAATAGATTTAATATCCAGACATTGTTGAGAAAAAATGGAATACTTCTTTTCCTTTTTTATTATTACTTTTGCCACCTTTTCAAGCCTAAGAAACCCTAAAGACCTGGTCTTTTATATATTTGCTATGTGTGAGAGTTTCTTACTAGGCATGAAGAAAAAGGGAGAAAACTCCCCCTCTATTCCCAATAGATTTTAAGCAGAAAAAGAAGAGAAATAAAGTACACCAGGTTCCAAGCTTCTGTTTTGTTTTGTTTTGTTTTCTCTATTTAGGTGGAAGAAAGTTCTAGGATAGAGACATTTTGGAGCCATTAGATATGAAGGAAAGGATGGAGAATACCATGTTTATGAATAGTCCCATAGAATCCCCCGAAAGAGGCTATGAGAACTTAGCAAAGACTCATGTGCCCAGTAATAAATTATTTTTTGGCTTAATACCTGTATCTAATGTCCATCAGCCTTGGGCTAAAGTATAGCAGCATGAATGGCCTGTGTCCAAAATTGAGTTTGTTGCTCTCCTGGCTCAACTTCAATGAAAAGGAGAAGCAAAGGTTCGGATAGAGAACTGCAGTGAGATGTGCCAATGCTGAGTCCATGCTGGGAGTGAGAATAAAGACTCAGGTTTCAAGATCTGAGGTGATGTGCCACCATCACAGAGCAACAGTGAGAGAAATTCACTGTTCTCAGAGAATAAGTGAAAAGAGAAAAATCATAATCACTCGCCACATTTCTAAATGGTTAGCTGTTGTTTTTCATCACCAGAGACCAAGATGACCAAGAACAGATACTTTGCCTCTGAGGATCCTGTGTTCTGTGTCTCATATACGAAGATCATAGAAGCCATATTAATTTCTTACATATGTGCACACCTTCTTATGTAAGGCAATATGAATGGAGAGGAAATGGGTTAGCTGAGCAAACACTTTTCGAAATGACTGTTGGTAATTGGTACTAAATTGAATGCTTTTTCCTTCTGCTACCCTGTTGTGAGATTGGATTAATTATAAAGAATAGGAGTTGTGAGATTGGATTCACTATAAAGAATGAACTAGGTGTTTTTTTCTACATGTGAACGAGTTGACATGAATGAGTTGTTTAAGCACACCTCACTAATTAGTCAAATAATCAGTGTATTATTGATTGACTATGAGATACAAGTTTACTAATATAATAATGTAAATTTATCCAACATGCTTCAGAAATTAACATTGTAGATATTTGGAAAACTGTATTATCAAATTATTATTGTCATCAAAGTAGTGGCATATACCTACCAATGGAACCTATAAAAAAAATGAGAAAAGTGTTGTTAACACAACTAGTACTAACAGTCAGGGACAAAAAAGCACACTTACATCTTGTAATTGTGTGATTTAATTAGAGGACTAGAGAAAGGAAACCAACTTGAGCGGATTGGGTCAAAAGTCTCATTCAAAGGATGAAACTGTTAAGGTTATTGGAAGTTTAAATCTATGTGCTTTAACCAAATTATCATTTATTTACTGACAATTAGTGGATATTTTTCTCCTACATTTATAATTTCAACATGAAAAGTGCTTTATTTCTGAAAAACTGGATATATAAAAATTCAACCTATAGCTTTAATCTGATGTATAAGTAATAATTCTTATTTTTATAGTAATCCTTACCTAACAATAGTACAATATTTTAGCAAATATATACATATATAATAGTTTTAAGACTAGTAGAAACTGATTTCTAGAAAAAAAATTGAAAGAGCTAAGATTTCTTTTTTAACATCTTCTTTAAATTATAACCAATGTGTTTGATTTTGTATTTGTCACAAGTCTTTTGAAAGGTATAGAAAGTAATAGTTTAATTTAGGGTACCAATCTCTCTCTTTTTTTTTCTTTTTGAGATGGAGACTCTCTCTGTCACCCAGGCTGGAGTACAGTGGCATGATCTCAGATCACTGAAGCTTCCACCTCCCCGCTTCATGTGACCCTCCTGCCTTAGCCTCCTGAGTAGCTGGGACTACAGGCTTGTGACACCACACCCAGATGATTTTTTTGTGTTTTTGGTAGAGACGGGGTTTCACCTTGTTGGCCAGAATGGTCTCTATCTCTTTACCTCAGGTGATCCACCCATCTTGGCTTCCCAAAGAGCTGTTATTACAGGTGTGAGCCGCCATGCCTGGCTACCAATCTCTTTTATTAGATTTATGCCTATGATGAAAGACAGCTGAAGTGTTTAAATCTAGTGTTACTAAAGTGGCAAAATATTAAATATTAGGATTCTTCTTTTCGTTGGGTTTCTTTTATAAACTATGTACTTATTGTTTTTTTAAATAGTAAATTACTCCACTATAGAGTCTTCTTAATATCAGTGTCTTGGCATTCTAATTAAGCCAATTGTAGCAATTGGGAAATATTTAAATATAAATTCTATGATTGTGTTATTGTCCAGTTCACTAAATACATACAAACTCAGTTTCACATCTTGGCAAAAAATTTTTTAAATATGACTTTGAGTAGAAATAGTTAATTGTGATTAATGTATCTTTTAATTATTTTAATTAAGTTTTATTTAACTAAAACCTAATTGACACAAAGTATATTTTGGGTTAAAAATGGAAAACTGAACTCAAATGCTTAATCACTCCAAGTCCTAGGTCGACAACTAAACTAACGGTACGCAAAAACACTTACATACTTACAAAGACAAAATGAAGAAGAGGGCAAAGCAAATGAAAAGATTTAAATATTAATGCAAATATTTATCAGAATGAAAGATCATGAAAGAGTGAATCAGCAAGATTAAGGGAGTCACAGTATAAAATACAGGTAGGCAGGGATTATACAAGAAATTGAGGCCTCTAGAAGCCTGGAAAGGCTCAAAACTCAACAGGTCTGGTGAAAGCCGAGGTTGAAGATGATCCATAATAACTAAATAGTCAATAAATGCAATAAATTTTAAAAATAGTTTATTCTGATTATTATGTTGGTCTTGGCCTGGGATACTGTTTGAAGTTAGTTTGACATGGTCAAAATGGAAATTTCTCCTTTTTTACTGGTGGGGTTTTCAAATAGTTTAAAATGCCAGCTGTTTCCATATTAATAAAATAATTACACATGGCAAATTATATCTGCAATAATTTCCACCCAACAAGACCAGCATGCCATTTAGAATAAATTAACTTTCAGATTGCTCATTTCTGGAGTACAGGAAAATTAATTGCTAGAAATCTTTCTATTTTAAACCAATTTGCAAATTACAAAAAACTTAAATACAACTTGTGGTTTCTTTAAAGAGCAAGATAATTTTCTAGAAATTAGTTTTCTCATGTTAAAATCTGGAACGCCTGTAAGTTGCAAAATATACACTGGCTTAAATAAATGCAATTGTATGGTATGTTACTCAAATGTCAAAACACATTGTCAAAATATACTTTTAATATATAATTTTCATAACTATTCAATAAGTAAATTGAATCTGATGCAAATAAAATGTTACTGAAATTTTTGTGTGAGAACTTTTCTTGATTTTTTTCTTAAGCATTTTTTTTTGTTTTCTTGTGTTCTATCGTCTAATGCTAAAAGATTTTAATAAATAAATATTTTAGCAAGCATAGCCAGTAGAAAGTCATATTTTTCTTGCATAATAACATTAGCTACCCTAAATATTTAGACTAATTTTTACCATCTTTATAAAAATAATTCTCAAAAAATTCACCCAATCTGTGCATGATATATAGTCGTAAATAAAATGGATCTTTTTAATTTAAATTTGAATATCTCTAGAAAGTAAAATATTCTATTCCACAGCCAGTCTCTTTAAAGTTAATCCCAATTTTATGTATATTTATTTAAAATTTATTTAAAGTTTCAAACCTCTGCTATATCATTTCTGGAGAGTCATCAGTATATTCTTCACTTAAGAAAATTGTGCCTTTTTTTCTCATTCAGTTGTCTCAAGATACAATTGCAAATATTTTCAAATATTGTGTGTTAACTTTTCCAAACTATCCTCCTCACTTCAAATTGTATTAATTCAGTTGCTTCCATCCATTTTAAGAGACATCAAGTAAAGAGCTATGTATCTACACCCAAAATTTCAAGAAAATGAAAGATAAAACTTTTATATCATTCACTTTTCCAGAATTTTGAAAATAATACCACTTGCAAGGCACTCTAGTGAATACTAAAATGATCCACAGTTATGTGTGATACAATGTCATACTATTGATCATACATATGATTTAAATTAACCTAAAAGCTCATATTGCAGGTAAAGTTCGTTCAATAAGATATTATTTAATTTCATCCCAACCTCTGTCACTTCCTTACATCTTAAAAAGCAGAGTGACATATTCAAAGAATGGAATAAATAAGTTTATATTAATAAATGAATTTTATGATTTTTACAATGTGTTATTTCAATGATTTCTTCCAATTCTTGGAAAGTATACAATCAATTTATGTTGGGATTGAAAATAAAATGTTTTTGAATAAAATTATTGTGAAGATAACTTCAGTTTCCAATAAGCAAAATGAGCCATTTTTGGTTAATAAAGCAAGTTCTATGAATTTCATTTTTCATATTTCTACTAAAATTTAAGAGCACAGAAACCCAAGAGTGAATCTTAGAATAAAAATAAATTAGCAATTGTTGCAGAGAACTTGATCCCATACCAATTAGAAGCAGGAGCCTAGTTTTAAAAGTCATATGAATTTGAATGAATAATGAGTAGTTACTGACAGATCTCATATTCCCTTGCCAATGTTGCAGCTGAGAAATGCTTTCAATGTGTTTCAAAACAATTCAACTATCTTTTGTCTTGGTGTAGGTTAAATATTTTTTTCCTTTTGTTATTTTTATCCATTGCTATTTTTCCTGTTTCCCTTGTGTTTTCAGAAAAGGTTAATAATCTTTTCCTAACTTACTGCATCTAGACTGTGTCATTGAAGGAATTATTTTTAGCTTACATTTTAAAATCCACAGATTAAAGGTTGCAATAAAATCATTTGTTAAAGTATGTAACAACACCATGAGACTTGATGAATAACAAACTTGTTTCTATTAAACTATCGAAAATAAGATTGTATATAAAATATAATTTATAAAATAGTAATAGTACTTTTTTCATATCATCAATAAAATATTTTCACTGGACAAATAACTTATGCTTAAATTCAAGACACCAAAATGAATATATATATATATATACATGTATATTTATATACCTACATAAATTGGTTATTGTAGCTATCAGATTCCTAGCCAAAAAAAGAGCAGCACAACTTAAATGATAATATAATATAGTTTTTAAAGGTATCACTTATAGAAAAATAGGCAAGACCAAGTGGGTTAACAAAGGGTTTTGAAATATTATTTGATAGTTAGATTAGCCATTAGTTTACCTCAGGTCTGACAAAGCAATGAATGCATAAAATTACTGGAATTTGGAAGGACCTCTTGCTCTGGAACTTCTGACTATAGTTGGAGAAACATCATTACAATGAATACAGTGGCATAATAGGTGAATGGATGCATGGGAAATTAATATCCTGTACTCCCTGCTTCTCATTCTCCATTCTCTCTCTCAGTGTCTCCCATTGCCCAATCCAATTAGAAACTACAGACATGTATCTGGGTAATTATTTTATAGAAGTCAATCCACTAGAGCATTGGGAATTCCTCAAAATGGTCAAGGGTAGAGCGAAGACCTGGGTGAATACAGATTATTTAACACAATATTGATTTTCAAAATTCACATGGGAAAGTCTGGTTTCTTTTGAAATATATTAATTAAGTTTAGACATTCTATCAATAACTCTCATATTATATATTTTGGAGGACTGATAATCAACTACCATCTCAGAAATTTTTCTTAACGTGTCCACCAGGAAAGTAAATCTGCAAAACTTTTTTCCCATTCTGTTGGTTGCCAGTTCACTCTAATGATTGTTTCTTTTGCTGTGCAGAAGCTCTTGAAGGGGGATGGATGCAGCAAACCACCATGGCATGTGTATAACCTATGTAAGAATCCTGCACAGTCTGCAAATGTATCCCAGAACTTAAAGTATAACGTAAAAAAAGAAGAAAAATAAGAAAGTAAATCTGTTAGAGTTAATGCTCATGAAAATTATTTTATATCAAAATATTCTGACAGAATCAGAATCTCCGAAGTTCTTCACAGCCATAAGAAGCAGGCTGAATTTGACAAGGTGAAATGTAAAAGATATAATTTCTGTTGGCCAGGTTGAAAAACCTACTAGTTCAAAGCACAGTATGATGCTCAGCAGAAGTAAAGGTAAAACATTCTTAGGAAGTTCTTCCTGTGGTCAGTCAAAAGCTTAGGAATTAACAGAATTCATGACTGTTTGATATGGAAATCAAATCTAGAGTTAGAGGTGATGCCTTAGGATATAGTGTTCCTCTCTATTTTGGATTTGTAACGATATACTGAGTATCCACTGTCAAGATAATTTGTCTATTGGTAGTTCTATGTGATGGCTTCTTCCAAGTGTTAATTTCATAAAACTAATGTGATGAAATAAACTTTTAAGTAATAAATCACCTTATTCCAGAAGGATCTAGTGAAGAAATACAATAAATCACTCACTATACTACCAAAAATAAATATGAAGATAAATATTTATAGCCAATGCATTTAGGTAAAAAGTGTAAAACTAATGACTAACAAATGCTGAGAATCTACTTTCTCTCAGAAATCTCTTTAGCATTTTTGGATATTACGTTATTATTACAGCTAATCTACTGTGTACTGCATCACCAGATCGCAGATATGGACACTGGCACAAGTACCTTGATCAAGGTCACAGAGCTAATGGCAAGGTCAGAATTTGAATGTGGCAATCTGGTTTCAGAGCCTTTGTTTTAGCTATTATTTTACACTTTTCCTTCATCAGAGGTATTTATATGCTTGAGCAGATTACTAAAAATCATATATTTTTGGCTTGTTGGATCAGACATGCTTCCCAGAAGACTGGAAATTGAAAGTGCTCTTGAAACATGAGTTAGATTTCCCTTGGTATCATCCTGACCCCTCTACAATTCCTCCCCTCACAATGTTAGTGAGGCTCAGTCCTCCAGCTGATCCAAAGTCAGGTCATGAACTATAAATTCGAAATTAACAATCTCAAAACTATGTTTCTAGTCCAGAGCTGCTGCACTCCTATTTAGGAGGCTCAAAACTTCACCTTTTGATTCTCAAAAGTTCTGCCTTGTTAATATGTCTAAAACTGAAATACTGCAAACACTCCCTTCAGAATCAGTGGGGCCTAAAAATAATGGTTCCTTTTTCTTTGTGGTAGGAGAATCAAAGTATAAAGTATAGCATCGGGTTTTTTACTTTTGCTTGACACTGCAAAAAAGTCTCCAATTTGTTAGCAGCCTTATTAATTTGGGGGGTATATCTCCATTATGTGTCATGTATGTGCCCAACCAATATACTCAGAGCATATCACATTTTTATTTATTAGGACATTTAAGCAAGATGTCGTGTATCTGTGATGAAAAACAGATCTGTGATATCCTGGGAAGATAATCAATATCTCTCCTTGCTCAAAAAATAGAGAGTAATATAAACTGAAGTCACAGAGCGAAGGAGTACTGTGACTTGTCTTCATGTATACGTACATGCATGCATACATACATGTATACATATGTGCATGCGTACGTACATGTATACATAGTGCAATGTGCATCCATGTATATGCACATACATTGGTGATTGTAGCATGTGCTTTCTGTGTTCTCTGTTTATTGGTATATAGGATGCCCATTTGTCAGATCAAGTTGCACATCAAGTACCAGAAATTGCATTAATTTGCTTCAGTAAAGATATTTTCTAAAGCAGAAATCCTCTAAAGCAAAACGGTTGCAAGGCTTCAGATCATGACTTCAGTTGTGAACTGATGGCCCTTAAACTGTCATTTTATTCCCTTTGGCTGTCCATTGCTCTCACACTTCCAATGTTTTCCATGTCCCTGAGACATACGTGCTGTATAGAACTGGTTGACTTATGACCCATAAGACTGACCTTTAAGGAACACTTCACTTCATGTAACATTTATTAACTGCTTGAAAAACACATCCCAATGTCTGCGGGATTTCCATGTTCTCCTCTTGCCCCAGCACTGATTTGTCTCATATAATTCTGAACTGGTCACGGTTCTTACTTGAATATGAGTATAACTCAGTTAACTTAAACAGAAATGAGATTTATTGGCAGAGAATTCAATTGCTCCAAATATGGAAAAGTTGCTGAAAAATCAAGCTCAGTAAGAGTTAAATAGAAATCAAGACAGGCACAGAACATCCGTGATCAGCCACCTCAGAGCACTGATGCTATGTGACAGGACACTCACTGCCTTGTCCACTCTAGCCACTATGTCTGGACCGCCGCCACTGCCCTGCTGGATTCCATTTCACCGGTACATTAGGTACTATCTTACTAGACTCTCCAGTCGGTTGATTCTGCTATCAAAAATCTCTAAATGTCATCGTGCTTTGGCTTCATTTACTCAAGATTCTAAGTTGTCAGTGGTGGGAGAGAGGGAGGGCATGGCTGTTGAGCTCAGATAACACGTTGCCAAAAGGAAGGGATTATCCAGCCTTCTTCAGCTTCCATAGCAGATGGCTTGGTTGGCTGCCACCTATCTTGAGATTTCTCCCAAATCAAAAGGGTAGCCAAAACAGGAAAAATGTTCAATGAACTTATTAAACAAAATAGTAAAAGTAAATGAGGTAAAAAATAGAAGAAAAAAGAAAATTAATGATAGCTCAAATCTTTAGATCAACTAGTATCAGCATTTTAGTGTTCTTTATGAATATCTTTTCATTTTAACGTGACAGTTGTTCAACTTTGCTCTTTTTAGTGGTATGTTGTACACATATTTCAAAGTTTTAAGTAAAAGTTGTATTTTTATTACATTTTATTTAATAGATGTATATATGCATTTCGATTTATTTTCACAAACACTCAAGCTCAGAGATGATGAGGATGCATCCAAAGGACACATGTACGAAAGCAACTCTCTCTGAGAGATATTGTAGATACAGATACTGCAGATCTATAACAACCATTTAATTAAGAGTGACTTGGTTGGTGGACAATAGTTATGGTAAAGATGCCCTTCCTGTGTGCTGAATCATTCCAAGCCCTTTACTTGTGGTAGCTTACCTTTTTTTTTTCTTTTTTTGAGACGGAGTTTCGCTCTTGTTACCCAGGCTGGAGTGCAATGGCGCGATCTCGGCTCACCGCAACCTCTGCCTCCTGGGTTCAGGCAACTCTCCTGCCTCAGCCTCCTGAGTAGCTGGAATTACAGGCATGCGCCACCAGGCCCAGCTAATTTTTTGTATTTTTAGTAGAGACGGGGTTTCACCATGTTGACCAGGATGGTCTCGATCTGTTGACCTCGTGATCCACCAGCCTCGGCCTCCCAAAGTGCTGGGATTACAGGCGTGAGCCACCGCGCCCGGCCGTGGTAGCTTACTTAATCGTCACCGTGACCATTTGAAGCAGGCACCGTTAATAGTCCACGTTTTACAGAGAAAAAACCTGAAGGCACAAATGCAGAGTAACTTGCTGAACAAGTCACCTGGCTACTCAGAGACAGAACTGGCATAGGGAACAAGCAGTCTCCAAGATTTGCTGCTAATCACTCTATGATGTGAACTGAGGAGGTGAGTGCATTTAAATGGGTCTATTTAATCAACTGCATGGCATCATTCTGGCTGAAATATTATGCCTGGTATGTTTATTTAGAAAAAATATAAAGTTATATAAAAACATCCAGCTAATTATTGGTGATAAATATTTCTGTGCATTTTATCAAATACAAGGCAATGAGGGATGAAAGGGGCAATTTGTATGGATCTTACAAAATGCAAGAATAATACAGGTTTAATGTCAACTATTTTTATTTTGCAAATTGGATTAATGAACATGTATTTCATGTTAACCGAGAAACAGAAAGTTAGCCTGCCATATAGTAGGTGTTACATTGAGGAAAGGACTCCAATGTCAGGTCATGAGCCAGGATTCAGGGAGAAGAGGTATATATGAGTTAGGAAATAATGGCAGGAACTAGACTCCACTCCAGCACAGATTAAGAGTCAGTGTGAGGAAACAGCAAGGTGTGCAACAGAAAGATGGGTAAACAGTAAGTATGGCCTGACATTGCACAAGAAAGAGTCAAAGCACATAAAAGCTAAACCAAGATGCCGGCTGATGGGTGGATTATGTTCTAACAGGTTTAGATCACACCGCTCCCTTAATTCTCCATGATTTTTAGTGTGGCAGATCCTAGCTCCAAGTCACTCTCAAGCCACTGGGCAACTAATGTAGATTGCATAGTCCTTGTGGCTCAAAAAGCGAAATGGCTGGGCGATTCCTCAAGGCCTTAGAAATAGAAATTCCATTTGACCCAGCAATCCCATTACTGGGTATATATCCAAAAGACTATAAATCGTTCTACTATAAGGACACATGTACACGAATGTTCATTGCAGCACTGTTTACAATAGCAAAGACCTGGAATCAACCAAAATGCCCATTGATAATAGACTGGATTGGAAAAATGTGGCACATATACACCATGGAATATTATGCAGCAATCAGAAATGATGAGTTTGTGTCGTTTGTAGGGACATGGATGAATCTGGAGAACATCATCCTCAGCAAACTGACACAAGAACAGAAAATGAAACACCGCATATTCTCACTCATAGGTGGGTGATGAAAAATGAGAACACATGGACACAGAAAGGGGAGTACTAAACACTGGGGTCTATTGGGGGGAAAAGGGGAGGGCCAGTGGGAGGGGGAGGTGGGGAGGGATAGCCTGGGGAGAAATGCCAAATGTGGGTGAAGGGGAGAAGAAAAGCAAAGCACACTGCCATGTGTGTACCTACGCAACTGTCTTGCATGCTCTGCTCATGTACCCCAAAACCTAAAATCCAATAAAAATTAAAAAAAAATAATAATAATAAAGCGAAATGGACTGCTAGAAATATCACCAGGCCTTTGTTTATCCATTTGTAATAACGAAACTGGAATTGGAAGATTTTTACTAAGACTATTAGGAATTTATATTTATAATGATAAAGAATTTTCCCCAATGTCTTAATTGCCCTAGTTATTGTCTGATATGGACTGAATGTTTGTGTCTCCCTAAAGTCCATATGTCAAAACCTAGTCCTCAAGATGATGGTATTAGAAGCGGTGCCTTGGTGGTTCACGTCATGAGAGTGGAGCCCTCATGAATGGGTTAGTGCTCTCATAAAAAAATGAAGAGACCAGAATTCGCCTTTTCTATCATTTGAGGAGATGGAGAGAAGGTGTTTTCTATGCACCAGGAAGTGGGTCCTCAATCTGCTGGCATCTAGATCTCAGACACCTCAGCCTCCAAAACTGTAAAAAATAAATATGTGTTGTTTATAAGCAACCTAATCTATGGTATATTTTTATAACACCTCAAACAAAATGAGACCTTGTTACATTTTGCTTGGAGAGAAATTTCAAGTGTTTTCATCAGCATGTTGACAAATAATACCTAACTGATATGATATACCAACAGACATTTTTGGACCCCAGTTGACACAGTCAGTGAACATTTCACAATGACCAAATCTTTAGATGTGCACAATGTTCTCTGGTAACAAAGGGTTCCATGAAGTACTAACTCTGTGGAATCCATTGCCTAGATGAATGCTTGGCATGACCTTCAGTAGCCAGATAAAATCACAGGCCCTTTATAAAAAGCTCTCAATTATGGCAAATGGGATGTTTACTTCCACTAAAACCTCTCTTCATCTCTCTTCTTATGCAACATCTTCGTGAAAGAAAAATTCAGTTTCAGGAAATAGCAAAAGACAATGCGTCTGTCTTCTCAACATTTTCTATTCTAGGAAATGTATATGCTTTTTTATGAAGGAATACCATAAATCACTCACTACACTACCAAAAGTAAATATGAAGATAAATACTTATAGACAATGCATTCATGTAAAAAGTGTAAAACTAATGACTAACACATGCTGAGAATCTACTTCCTCTCAGAAATCTCTTTAGCGTTTTTGCATATTACATTATTATTACAGCTAATCTACTGTGTACTGCATCACCAGATCGCAGATAAGGACACTAGCACAGAGGGAAAGTACCTTGATCAAGGTCACAGAGCTAATGAAAAGGCCAGAATTTGAATGTGGCAATCTCGTTTCAGAACCTTTGTTTTAGCTATTATTTAACATTTTTCCTTCATCAGAGGTATTTGTATCCTTGAGCAGATCACTAAAAATCGGATTTTTTTGGCTTGTTGGACCAGATATGCTTTTTTATTCTGAAAGATTATTCCACTCAAAAGTTTCTCATACAGTAAAAAATAATATATTGTGTTCAAATTTTTCATTTATAAATATGTGCACACTTTTTACTTTTTTTAACATTTTGCAGTAGACACATAAGAAATACAAAAGATAATTATACAAAATGAAGAACTTGATTCATTTTAAGCTACAGGTAATTATAAAAAGAAAAACAAAGATTTTAAAGGTCAAGGAAACAGCCATCTGCTTAACAACCTGACCATCTGTGAAAAATAAATCAAGGCCAGTTCAAAACTCAGAGGGCCCTAACTGTCATCCGGAAAGATGCCTTATATGTTATTCTGTACCTAACCTCAAGGTATTAGGCACAGATTGGATATTATTATCATCCATTTTTATTTATAAAGCAATTTAGATTTGCCTTGTTAATTACAAATGGTGCCCAGTTTTTCATAATTAAATTACTATGAAGAGAAATTAAAGTTAAGTGAAAAACATCATATTAATATGCACATTTATTAGAATTAAAAACAATGCTCAAATACATTTGATATTTTGATAAAATTATATATGTACAAAAGTATATATTTCACTTATATCTACTATTATCTTTTTTAATTTAAAAATATCTATTAGTATAAAATATTTCTTAAATGCAGGCATAAGTAAAATTGAGTTCATCTGCCAGCCATATAATAAAATGTAAGTCTGCTATTCATTCCCTCTCAATACAATCCTTGAGACAAAATAAATGTATCAACTTCTAAATACAACATAAATATAAATGTGCATGGGTTTGTGTCTGTATGTGTAGTAGGTGTTTTGAGTGGCTAAATTTAAAATTATATAATATTTTGAAACATCTTAGAGATTTCCTAATAGAATATAAGGTACACTCTTCCATTGTACATTTCTGTTATTATATTTTTTATTGTTGTTTAGTTAAAAATACTTTTCTTTCAGGTTAACTTATTCTCAGCATTTGTAACTTTTTCTTATCTTCTGCAAGTATGTTTTTCTTCCATTGTTTAGACTAATTTCTTTAATTTTTATACAATATGTATTGTTCATTTGAAGGTGAGTTATTCTCATAATAAATCAAATTAATGGCTTATTTTATGATTGCTATTAGTACCTTGGTCAGTCTTAGATTTTCAAACAATAAAAGTGCACCATCTGAAAGTATCCTTCGGTAACAAATGTTAAACACCATGTCTGCACAGAATGCAGTTCTAGACATTGAGGAAGCAGAAGTGAACAAGAGTTTCTCCTTTTCATGAAACTTGCACTTTAAAGGGCCAACTTAAGATAGCAATGAGGCTAGGTGTGGTGTCTCAAGCCTGAAATTTCAGCACTTTTAAGGCAAAGGCATGCAGATCACCTGAGATCAGGAGTTCAAGGTGAAAACATGGTGAAACCTTGCTTTTACAAAAAATAGAAGAATTAGCAAGGTGTGGTGGTGGGCGCCTATAATCCCAGCTAAACAGGAGGCTGAGGCATGAGAATCACTTGAACTCTGGAGGCAGAAGTTGCAGTGAACCAAGATGGTGCCACTGCACTCCAGCCTGGGAAACAGGAGACTCTGTCTCAAAAAAACAAAAAACAAAAAAAATGGCAGCAAATGCACTATAGTTAAGTATGGAAAATCCAAGATTAAATCTTGGATTATAAGTATCTCTTTTCCGATCTCTTCTGTTGTTTTCTCAATTAAGCATAGGCACCTGTGTCAGCATTCTCTTCAAACCAGCTTTGTTATGTCTTGTTTAAGAAATCTTTCAAGACTTCAAGGTATACAGAATTTCAATTATATTTTCTAGTCATTGTCTTCACGGTGGTTTGCTTGCTGTTGTCACTGTTGGAGATTTTGTAACTATATCAGTCCCTATGAAGTTGGTTTTATTAGAGCATACATTATCCATTTTAGATTCCATCTTTTTGAATGTCATTTTTTTTCCAGCTCAATTTCTTTCAACTGTCCCTTCTTTCATAATTGACCTGACAAGGAACCTCTGTCATCTACCAAAGTTGCTTGTGTATAGACTCTGTTCTACTCCATTGAATAATCCTGAGTCAATATTATGGTATCAACATTACCATTGCTTCATAATAAGTTCCAATATCATGAATGGCAAGTGGTACCTCTTAACCCTTTTGAGAAATGACCTGATTATAGTTAATGCTTATTATCAAGTTCCATGAATTGCTTTGCTTTGAAATCTATAACTACTTCACTGATTATATTTAAATTTGGGGACAATTCTCAGCTTATTATTTATTCTTCCTATTGGTGGCATGGGATATGTCTATCTTCAGTTGCATCTGTGATAATAAATTTCAATAAAGCTTCATTTTTTGGAAGAAGTCTCAAAATCTGCTTTACAGATTAACAAGTGAAATGGGATAACAAAAAAATGTAGCTTTGAAGCTGTAATTATATTATGTGTTGATTAAACATTGGTTATGCTAAATTTTTGAAACTCTTTAAATGTTCATATGACAGATGACAACTTAAATGCAGTATTTTATTTTCACTAGGTGTTTTTTTAAATCATGAGCATAAACAGGATCAACCATTTTCTCTGACACCTACTTCTATGCATACAAAAATATCCAGAAATATTGTATTATTAATCATCAATTTATCTGTATATTCATTTGATAATTCATTTATTAAGTAGTAATTTACTAAGAAACTACTATGTATTTAACATTGTCATAAACATTTATGCAACAAATCATAATGGCAAGACTAGATTGTAACACTGACATTTGATTTAATTTTCTTGCTCTTAAAGTATATTCTGATGGCACTACTTAATTTTTTTAAAGTAACTCTGTGTATAAGCTCATTTAAATAAGTAAAAGTCAAGTTTGATAGTAAAATATTTCACCTCTATTCCATGAAGAATATTGTGTGTCTGTGACTTAAATATACAAATATATAAAAGGAGAAAATAAGAAACAAAGTAGGCTTCTTAGTGAAAAGATATTAAGAAAATAAAAATCCATTTCCTGTTGACTGTTTGGAATTAAGGAGCTTTTTTGAGATAAGGTTATTTTAAGAAAAATAAGAATCAGATGCATTTGGTAATCCATAGGTTGTATGTATTTATTTTTGCATTAATATGAAAGCTTTATGATTTTGATGAACAAATATATAAGCATATTATAAACGACATTCTCAAGTCTCTTTAAAAAAAAAAGCAAACACAAATATCAGCTGACAAAGCATGTTTATGACCTAGAAACGACACTGTCACCAGTGATTAAGACCTACAAGCAAGACCAGTTTGTGCCTGTAATTTGAAACTCACTTGAGCATCAGATACCTTTTATGTGTGTAGAATAGCCAGGAAAGTAATTGGTTCTACTTATAGCAACAGCAAGTTCAGCATTTTGAGTATTTTTTCTTTCCCTAACTGATGTACATTTTATCTCTACTCAGCTGAGGCAAAAGGAAAAAAAAAAAAGAGGTTTGACTCAGCATTTGTGCTTAGATTCATTAGTGAACTGAAGAAGGGAAAATCTAAACCCTTTTCAGATACTCCCTACTTAAAAATTCAAATGATATGAAGCAGAAATATTCCCAAAGTATGTTAAACAGGAAGAAAAATTCCTTTTTATTAAGGTAAATTCTTCCCATCATTAATATAGTGATTTATAAGGAGATAGTCTATTTCTCTTAGAATTTAAGCAACATTTGGGGAAATTTTAATCACCTACAGAGCATTTTAGAAAATAGTATTCCAAGGACATGCCCCTAGAGATGATGTTTTAATTGATCTGTTAACAAGTCTTAGACACAGCATTTTATTTCTAAAAGCTGCCAGTGCATTTCTCATGTGTGCCAAGGATAAGAACCACTGTTCTAATATATTCCCCACTGCTCTCACTTCACTTTGGAAGTCATTAATTTCTTTAGAGCACTAGGGTATTTGAGTCAGCTATAGATTATCTAAATCTACATGCCTAATCTCTGATGATGAATAAGTAAAAGGGTATTTGTCTTTGGATTTTGAATGTAAGACCCATATTCAAACACAGACATGTAAGGGCCAATAGTGTAAAAGCAATTATAAAATCTATCTGACTTGCACACCTCAGTTGGCCCCTCTGTCAACAGTTTATGAAACACAAGTTGATGACTAAGACAGAAGGAAGTCATAGGGCATCTATAAAAATATTATCAGGGTAAAACTGACTTAGCATCCTTATAAAACCATAACTCTATCTCGATGCAGAGGTGTAGTTGCCTCATTTGCCTTCTCTATCTTATTCAAAGACAGGTGGCTATAAATAAACTGTTTAAAGGACCTCAACTTCTGAAGATTATGAAAGTAGAAATAGAGTCCACAGCCTCTGCTAATAAATGACTTTAAGAATACGATGGGAGAGAAGACAAATTTTTATTGTAAAAATATGATGATTGCGTAGAAAATAAAGAGTAGAGTATCTTCCTCTACACATATGCAAATTATTATAATAGTTCACAATTGTTTAATGCTTTTGTGATGGACATTTATTTCTTGCCTACACAGAGCCCATCATTAATATACAAATATAATACAGGTAACACACATATAGGTATTTACAGAGCTTTCTCTCTTCTCCCCTGCCATGTTTCATTAAGGAGTAATAGTCATGGTACCACAACATTCTGGCCACAGGGGAGGATGTTTGATCCAAATCGGTATGCTCAAAATTCTTCTCCGTGAAATAAAAGCAAGCAGAGAGAGGCATGATAACAGGCCAATACTTTATTCCAGACATTGCTGATTCCTAGGCATGGTCTTGCCTGTTTTGCAAGTTTCTTCACCAGATATATAATTTCCGCTATTGGCCTATGCCAATTGGAGTTGTGATTCTACTAGTTGCAAGACAATTTTTTTTCAATGCTGTACTACTATAAAAGCATCGTGACATTTAGTACTACATTTGGAAGTATGATGCAGAAAATTAAAAAGAAATCATGATGTTATTGCTTAATAGTTGTAAGACTTTTAGGTAAGATATTTAATTACTTTGAAACCTGCATGTCTTCATGTCTAAAATTGAGGATATGTAACAACTTTCTTCATCATGTTATTGTGAATATTAAATGGGATTCTGTGCTTAATGCAGGAGGTCAGGTACATAAAAACTAATAAAAGTGTTAATGTTATTCTTCACAGATAGTTTAGTTTAGTCATGTATTTTCAGTTTCACATATAAAGAACTAACTCAGAAAGGTTAAAATAACTTGTCTAACTTTGTTATGATACATATGTGATTGGAAATCGAAATTTATTTGCATAACACCAACCCAAAATCTGTACTTTTAAAAATAATTTAAAGTAAAGCATGAATACAAATACACAGACATCAAAACATAAAGTAACAAGTCATCATAAGTACAGTTGTTTACACAAATAAGTGTATAGTAACAATTCCTACATGTAGAGTGAATAAACCACGTAATCTCTGCCCATATATAAAAATAGAACATTTGTAGCACCCTAATATAGCCATCCTATAATCCGTGTCAAAAAAATTCTCCATTCTCATGACCACCACGTCTAAATTTGCCTGTTTTTAATTTTTGTACAAACGAAATCATATAGTATTTACTTGGTGGTACATGAGGGTCTTTAATGAGATCTTTCCATGTCAAATGTAGGATTAGCGTGTTGATTTAAATTGCTGTTTAGTGTTACATTGTATGTGCATTGTATACCTATTTCAAAATGTATTTATCCTTTCTACTTGCGAGAATAACTTTCTTTTCCACTTTGAGGATACTGGAAATAGTGCTTTTATGAATATCCTTATACATGTCTGTTGCTGCATGTTCTTATGCATCGCTATTATATGTATATCTGGAGTGGAATTTCTGACACACAGGTTGTGCTTATGTTCAAGGCAATGGAGTTGTTGCAGTATTTACTTTCTCCTTCTCCTCATCAACTTTTGGAATTGTCACTGCTCCCCCCACGCCCTCTCCCTACTTCCTCTCCCTCACCTACCACATTGCAGAGTGACACGTCACACTGAGTTTTAATCTTAATGTCTCATACGTTGGCTAATATTTTAGCTATTTTTGTTTTTGTGAAGTGCCGTTTAAGTCTCTTGGCCATTTACCTTTATATTTTATTTTATTTATTTATTTTTTGAGACGGAGTTTCACTCTTGTTACCCAGGCTGGAGTGCAGTGGCGCGATCTCGGCTCACCGCAACCTCCGCCTCCTGGGTTCAGGCAATTCTCCTGCCTCAGCCTCCTGAGTAGCTGGGATTACAGGCACTCGCCACCACGCCCAGCTAATTTTTATGTTTTTAGTAGAGACGGGGTTTCACCATGGTGACCAGGATGGTCCCGATCTCGTGATCCACCCGCCTTGGCCTCCCAAAGTGCTGGGATTATAGGCGTGAGCCACCTCGCCCAGCCTATATTTTCAATCTTATACTTTCATATTTTTCACCTTTTTCCATAACGTCTTCTTCTTCCCTTCCACGGCTCGTTTCTTGTTTCTTTTGCTTTGTTTTTTCCTCTTCACAGCATCATTTTGTAAACAGAAGTTTTAAATTTTAATATGATTCAAATTATCGATCATTTTGGTGTCGGATTTAAGAAACCTCTGCCAGTCTTATAATCATGAAATGTGCATTATCTTTAAATATCTAAAATTTTCTATTTATCTTTCTTATTTTGACCATAGTCCATTTAATTTATTGTTATTTGCTTGAACCCAGATACATTTATTGATGAAGCTATCCTTTCCCATTATTGTACAATGCAAATTTTTAATAAACCAAGAGTCTATGTTAGTATAGATCTCTTATGGGACGATTTACACTGCTATAATGATTTTTTATTTACTCTTTACCAATTACAGCCTTCTAATATTTGTTGATTTATAACCAATATTTTTATATAGCAGTGTACATCATCCAACATTGTTCTTATTTAAAAACTGACCTATGGTATTATACCGTGACTCATGACCAATACTCCTCCACCAGTATCACCAGCATGTGAATCTCAAGATGAAGGTATTCAATAGGTACTGATTGGATTGATATAATTTAATTACCAGAAAAAAAGATCTTCCATATCAACAAATTTCTACCTGTGGCTTATGAAACAAGTCATTAACCTCTGAAGCACTAGCAGAAAAAAAAAATTAATATTTTTTCCTTTAAAAAACAGTGTTACTAAAATAATTTTTTTTTTGGACGTGCTGTGGGAGTTTGTCTTCACTTCTCCCCACCTTCCAGGAAGCCAGTGAGAGCTATCAGTTCATTTCTAGCTGTGGATTTAGAAAACACCCATTCCCCAAGTAGGGTGTCCTGGAGAGGTGGTTGATTTTCTTTTTTTTTTTAAGAAAGAAAGAAAGAGAGAGAGAGAGAAAGAAAGAAAGAAAAGGAAATGAAGAAGAGGAAAAAAGAGGAAGAGGAGGAGGGAGAGAGAACTGGAGTGTTGCTTAATTGCCTAGGCTAGAATGCAGTCTAAAAATGGGTATTTAAAACCTCCCTTATACCATCAATTGTGCTTAATAATGGCCAACCAATATTTCATTTAAACCTGTGAGTAGGTGTGATGTGGTACTGATAACAGTGCATATCTTGTGTGTTTAAAGTGGAGAGTTCTATAAATGTTTATTGTTTACTTGTAAACTTAATAAATAAATTTTTCTTATCAACTGTCATATTGGGAATTTAATTTCTGAAAAGTGAACAAAATATTTTTAATTACTGTTATTAGTTTACTATTCAGAATATGACTCAGAAACAGCCAAATGGAAGAGATGCATGAGGCAAGATATGCGGAAAGAGTCCCAGAGCTTTCCTGACCTCTCACCACCCTCTTAGCACCTTAATATGGTCACCAACTTGGGAAGCTCCAGAAAACTTTAATTTTGTCCTTAATTCCTTACTTACTCTGCCAGAATGTGATATCTAAAATGAAAATTCCACAAGAGGAGGGGCATTACCTAGTTCATTGCTATATCACGTATATGTACAGCAGAGCGGAACATATAATCGATGCTCTGTAAATATTTGTTTTAAATGAATACATATGTAATTTTATATTAATTTTAATATATATTTGTATTTAGCTTTTACTGTGTGTATGAACTTGTGAAACAAAAAATGCAAGCAAAGCTTCCAATTTATTCTTCATACGTACCAGTCTTACTTAATTATAGGCCTCCCCCAATTTTTTATTTGTTTGGTTTTGTCTTTAGAGTATTTTCAAGATGGCCAACTAGGGCAATTGCATGCCAGTTCTCTTCAGAAGGAAGACAAATGTTACCTTTGATTGGACAGGCTTTGAACAGAAAACGGAGAGACGAGAACCAGGACCTGTAGGAGCACCCACAGGAAGAAGCCAAGAAACCACAGAAAAGTAAAGCAGCAAAAGCCTTGCTGAAATTGATGCCAGAGGAACTTAGACCCCAGTGGAAATGGTAGGGGGAAGTGCTGCTCTGCTCCCCTCAACCCTCTGACAATCGGCCTTACTGCAAAATTTTTTGTTGGGACCCTCTGCCCTCATGAGCCAGGGCAACACTATTGGTGGTGATTAGAGAATTTCTGAGGAGCAGAGAACCAGGTAGCTAATTTGCTCAGCCATGCCCATTCTTCCCTCGGATCCAAACTGACAGTGGATACCATACCAGCCGTGCACTCATGGTGTCATTGTCCTGCCTGGATATCCTTCACCCTTGAGTCAGTGAACCACCAGACCTGCAAACATACCTGACAAAGGACACTGACTATGGCAGGCATAGAGGACCTGCAGTTCCCCAGGGAGCTGTGGGTCTCTTGGAGATCTAGCCCTTGGCACACCTGTAAGGGAGGGAAAGTTCAGCCACCATAGTCTCCCTTGGACAAAGGAAACACAGTTGCATAGCCAATCATCAAGGTGGGCAGCACTAGTACCTGGGAATGAATGTAGCTGAGGGGTCATCTCCCACCCTCCATGCCCAGCATACATTGTTACAAGTGCAGCAACAATTCTTTCCACTGGGGCGTGGCAGGTGCACACTGAGAGAACCTCTGTTAGCCCCATATAACATAGCCTACACCTGCTCAGGCTTTCACAAATTGTGGGGCCCAACTCTCCCTCTCTGCACAGACCAGCAGTGCCTTGGAGATGAGAGCACAGGCCACAGAGTTGCCTTCCCTGGAATAAAGGAAGATGCTCTGCTTGGACTCTCATTCCAGAGGTAGCCATCATAAAGTTGGATCTGCAGTCCACAGCTGCATTGCACCTGGAAACCAAAGGACAATGCCTTTATAAACAGTAGGTCAAGGGCTGGATGCAGTGGCTCATGCCTGTAATCCCAGCACTTTGGGAGGCCGAGGTGGGGAGATAACCTGAGGTCGGGAGTTTGAGACCAGCCTGACCAACATGGAGAAACCCCATCTCAACTAAAAAAAATACAAAATTACTGAGGGTGGTGGCTCATCACTGTAATGGCCAGCTACTCAGGAGGCTAAGGCAGGAGGATCACTTGAATCCAGGAGGCAGAGGTGGCAGTGAAACAAAATCACACCATTGCAGTCCAGCCTGGGCAACAAGAGTGAAACTCATCTTAAAAAAACAAAACAATAGGTCATTAGCCCAATGACAGGGGAATAATGGGGAAGCGGATCACATTTCTGCCAGATCAGAATGAGGAGCTGGTATATCCCCCAACCCTATCCCAAGACTTCAGAGCACCCCCTCACAATTTCTTCCTGCCCCCACCCCCCATCAGGGTGGATGTGACAACTCGGCCTCAGCCTACTCGCTGGCTCTTACTGTTAAGCATCATCTACTGGATGGAAACTTGAACTGCACCATCAAAAAATTACATATCCTTGTGACAAACAGCATCTGAGAAAGCCCCCTGATGAAACCTATCCACAATCAAGAAACCCTTATAGAGTCTTGGCCTCCTGCAAACATCCTGAAATTAAGCAAAATGCTCACACACAACATACATGATAGTCATATCCTCAAGGAAAAAAGAACCTAAAAAATAAGAAAAGCCCCATTCAAATGGTAGCAAATTCAAAAATAAGAAGTGACAGTTCCCTTAGATGAGAACGAATCAGCATCTATGTAATGATTCTGGCAATACAGAACCAGAGTGTTCTGACAACTCCAAAATATCACACTAGTTCCCTAGCAACCAGATTGAAATGTCTGAAATGATGGGTGAAGACCTCAAAAGATGGATTGCAAGGAAACTCAATGAGATCCAATAGAATGTTGAAATTTAATACAAATAAATTGAAAATATGACCCAGGATATAAAAGACAATATAGTTATATTAAGGAAAACCAAACAGAACATCTGGAATTCAAAAATTCACTGCAGGAATTTCAAAACACAGTTGTAAGACTTAGGAATACATTAGACAAACCAGAAGAAAGAATTTCAGAGCTTGAAGATGAGTTTTCATGAATTAACCAATTCTAAATTTTAGTAAAATGAATAAAGCCATGAAGAAAGATGGGATTATATAAAGTGACCAAACCTATGTCTTGGCATTGCTGAAACAGAAGGAGAAAAAGTAACCCATGCAGAAATCATATTTGAGGGAATAATTAAGGAAAATGTCCTAAACTTTAATAGACATGTTGACATCTAAATATAGTAAATTCGGAGAACTCCTACTAGATACTATAAAACATGACCATCCCCAAGGTCATAGCCATTAAACTATACAACATAAAAGCAAAAGAAAAAAAATATCTTAAAGGCAGTTAGAGAAATGGATTAAATTACCTATAATAGAAATCCCATAAGACAAATCTAGTATGCCTCTCAGCAGACACTTTACAAGGCAGAAGAGATTAGAGGCCTATTTTTACCCTTGTTAAAGGAAAAAAGGAAGAACCAAAAATTTTATTTTGGCAAAGTAAGCCTCATAAACAAAGGGGAAATAGTGCTTTCCAGAAAAACAAATACTAAGGAAATCTGTTACCACCAGGCAGACTCTAAAAGAAATACTCAAAGGAGTTGTAAATATAGAAACCAAAGAACCATACCCGGTACCATAAAAGCAAATGTAAGTGCAAAGCCCACAGACCCTGTAAAGCAAATATGTAAGACTGCAAAGCAACTAGTTAACAACATTATGTCAGAAACAAAATCTCAAATGTTAATATTAACCTAGGACATAACTTAATACTCCACTTAAAAGACATAAAGTGGTGAATTAACTAAAAAACAACACCCAACCTTCTGTTGCCTTCAACACACCCTTTTCACATATAACGACACCCGTACACTCAAAGTACAAAGGTGGATATATCATGCAAATGGAAAATGAAAAAGATCAAAGGTGGTTGCTCTTGCATCAGATAAAATGTACTTTACACCAACAACAATAAAGGAAAACAAAGAAGAGAATAACATAATGCATTCATTTCAACAAGACGATTCTATTCTCAATATATATGCAGCCAACATTGCAGCACTCAGATTTATAAAACAATGATTTCTGTCCCTGATATATAGAAAGCCATACAGTAATAGTGGGGGATTTCAACACTCTATTAACAGCATAAGAAGCTCACTGAGGAAGAAAACTAACAAAGAATTTCTGGACATAATGTGGAGAATTGACAAAATGGACAATATTGATATACAGAGAATACAATGGTAAACAACACCAACACCAAAATGTATTTTCCTTCTCATCTTTACAGAGACAATTGTCTAGGAATGACTGTATGCTAAGTAACAAAGCAAATTTTAATAAATGTAAAAAGAAATTCATACCAAGCATCTTGTTAGACCATAGGGGAATTAAATTAGAAATCAATACAAAGAGGAATTCTCACAGTCACACAAATACATGGTAACTAAACAATTTGCTCCTGAATGACTTTTGGGTAAACAATATAATTAAGGCAGAAATGAAAACAATATTTGAAAAAAATGAAAATTGAGATACACAACTCATTAAAACCTTTGGGATACAGCAAAAGCAGTGAGAAGAGGCAAGTTTATTGTACTAAATGCCTAAATAATACATATAAAAAGATCTAAATTAACAAATAACATTGTCCCAGCACTTTGGGAGGCCAAGGCGGATGAATCACGAGGTTGAGATATTGAAACCATCCTGGTCAACATAATGAAACCCCGTCTCTACTAAAAATACGAAAAAATTAGCTGGGCATGGTGGCGCGTGCCTGTGATCCCAGCTACTCAGGAGGCTGAGGCAGGAGAATTGCCTGAACCCAGGAGGCGGAGGTTGCGGTCAGCCAAGATCACGCCATTGCACTCCCACCTGGGTAACAAGAGTGAAACTCCGTCTCAAAAAAAAAAATGGTAACTAAAGGTACTAGAAAAACAAAAACAAATTAAACCCAAAAGACAGAGCAGAACTATGTGAAACTGAGACCTAGGAATCTATACAGATGTCACAAAACCAAAAGTTTGGTTTTTGAAAAAAATAAACAAGATTGATAGATTGTTAGCTAAATTAACAAGGAAAAAAGAGAGAGGAGTCAAATAAGAACTAGTAGAAACGACAAAGGTAGCATTGTAACAGATCCCATGGAAATTCCAAAGAACCTCAGAGACTTCTATAAACATCTCTCTGCACACAAAGAAGAAATTGTAGAAGAAATGGTCAAATAACTAAAAATATATAATGTTTCAAGTTTGAACTAGAAAGAAATTGAAACCCTGAAGAGATCAAAAATTAGTTATAAAATAGAATGAGTAATAAACAACATAGCAACCAAAAAAAAAAAAAAAAAGGCTTGGACTAGATAGTTTCACAGCCAAATGTACAAAGATGAGCTAGTACATTTTAATGAAACTATTCTCAAAAACAGAGTAGGGATTTTTTCCTAATTTATTGTACATAACATATTTATTTATTTGTTTATTTTTGAGATAGAATCTCACTCTGTTGCCAGGCTAGAGTGCAGTTGGCATGATCTCAGATCACTGAAACCTCTGCCTCTGGGGTTCAAGTGATTCTCATACCTCAGCCTCCTGAGTAGCTAGGACTACAGGTCCAGCCACCATGCCCAGCTAATTTTTGCATTTGTTTAAGTAGAAATGGGGTTTCATCATGTTGGCCAGGATGGGCTCCATCTCTTGACCTTGTGATTCACCCGCCTTGGTCTCCCAAAGTGCTGGGATTACAGGCATGAGCCGCTGTGCCTGACCCATAACATTTTATCTTCATACTAAAATCTGGCATGAACACAATAAAATAAGAAAGCTAAAAGGCAGAATTCTTGATTAATATAGATGCAAAAATTCTAAAAAAAAAAAAAACCAGCAAATCAAACCCAGCAGCATACCAAAAAGATCATTCATCACAATTGAGTGGTCTTTATTTGCAGTATGCAACATATGCAAATCAATAAATGAGATTCACGATATAAAAAGAATCAAATACTAATATCATGTAATTATCCAATAGGCACAGAAAAAGAATTACGTACAATGCAACACCCTTTAATGATAAAAACCACCAACAAATAGGCATGGAAAAAACGTACATTAAAATAATAAGAGATATTTCTGACAAACCCACAGTGAACATCACACTGAACAGGAAAAAGTTAAAAGCATTCCCTCTAAGAACTAGAACAAGACAAGGATGTCAACTCTAACTTCTAGTCAGCATAGTAGTGAACATCCTAGCCAGAGTGATCAGGCAAGAGAAACAAATAAAAGGCATTCATATAGAAAAAGAGGAAATCAAGTTATCTCTGTTCAATAATGATATGATTCTATACCTTATTAGTCATTTCTTCAAAAGACTCCCAGAGCTAGTAATCAACTTCAGTAAAGTTTCAGGGTACAAAATCAGTATCTAAAAATCAGTACTATTTCAATACACTGATAATATTCAAGCTGAGAACCAAATGCATTTCCATTTATATAGCCACAAATAAATAAAATAAAAAATGGTAAATCTACAAGAAAGTGAAAGATCTCTACAAGGAAAACAACAAAACATTGTTGAAGGAAATCATAGTTGACACAAACAAATGGAAAAGCATTCAAAGCACATGAATTAGAAGAATTGATATCAAAGCACATGAATTAGAAGAATTGATATCATGAATTAGAAGAATTGATATCATTATAATTTACTGCCCAAAGCAATTTATAGATTTGATGCAATTCTTATAAAATTGCCATCATTTGTCACAGAATTATTTTAAAAAATTCTGAAATTTTTAGCTAATAAAAAAGAACCCAAATAGCTAAAACAATTATAAATAGAAAGAACAAGGCCAGAGGCATCACACTACCTGACTTCAAACTATACTACTAGACTATATTAACTAAAACAGCATGATACTTGTAGAGTAATAGACACGCAGATCAATGAAACATAATGGAAAACCCAGAAATAAAGCCATACAACTACAACCAACTGATCTTCAACAAAGTCAACAAAAATAAATAATGGAGAAGTTACCCCATTTATGTAATGGGGATGGGAAACCTGGCTAGCCATATGCAGAAGAGTGAACCTGAACACTTACCTCCCTTCATATAGAAAAATTAACTTAACAGATTAAAGACTTAAATGTAAGTCCTCCAACTGTGAAAATCCTAGAGTAAAACCTAGGAAAACTTCTTCTGGACATTAGCCTAGGCAGGGAGACATCTAAAGTAAGTAAAACAAAACCAAAAATAGGTAAGTAGGACTTAATTATCCTAAAGAGCTTCTGTGCAATTAAAAAAAAGAAAACTCTCGAGAATAAATAGACAACCTACAGAATGGGAGAAAATATGGAAAACTATGCATCCAACAAAGGATTCATATCCAGTGTCTGTAAGAAACCTAAATAAATCAACAAAAAAGACAAATAACTTTATTAAAAAGTAGGTAAAGTACATGAACAGATGCTTCTCAAAAGAAAACATAGAAGCAACCAACAAACATGAAAAATGCTCATCATCATTCATGATCATAGAAATGCTGACTAGAGTTCACCATGATACCATCTCACACTATCCAGAATGGCTATTATTATTAAAGAGTAGAAAAATAACAGGCATTAGGGAGAATGAATGGGAAAGGAACACTTCTACATTTGTGGTGGGAATGTAATTCAACCCTTCTGGAAATGAGTTTGGAGATTTCTCAAATAAATCAAAATAAAAGTACCTTTCAACCTAACAATCCTACTACTTGGTATCTATTCAAAGGAAAAGTAGTATTTTACCAAAAAGACTCATACAGTTATCACAGCACTATTCACAACTGCAAAGGTATGAGTCAACCTAGGTGCCCATGAATGTTGAATTGAGTAAAGAAACATGGAGAAATACACCATGGAATACTACATAGCTGTATGAAAGATTGGATGCATGAGCTTTGCAGCAATAGAAATGCAGCTGGGGGCCATTAACCTAAGTGAATTAACATAGAAACAGAAAATCAAATACTTCATGTTCTCACTTATAATTGAGAATTAAACAATGGTTACACACGAACATAAAATTGGAAACAACGGACACCGGTGCCTCTGAACGGGGAAAGGCGGGGTGGGGTGGGGCTATTTTTTTTAAAACTACCTTTTGGGTAGTATAGTCACTATTTTGATGATGAGTTTAATAAAAGCCCCAACCCTATCATTATCCAATACATGCATCTAACAAACCTAAACATGTACCTCCTCAACCTAAAATTTTTAAAAAGATGATAAGAAAAAATGACAAGCATCCCAAAATACATGATTTCCATAATCATGCAATATGAAGTGAGTTTGAGTGAATGGTTTTTCTTCAGGCATAGGCAAACATGATTTATACTCTTCTGGATGCTAATTCTTGCCTTCCTAGAGCAGGTAATGAAGTACAAAAAAGAGAAAATTATAATTTTAGTTCTATTAGCAGTTAAAGAATAAGAAGTGAACACCAATTACTGAGTTAAGAGAAGAACCAATATGCTCAAATGCATTGTGTTTGCTAAACTCAGACTAGGCCAGTATTTCTCAGTAACATCTGGTTTTAAAGCATTTTTCACTATATATATGTGTATATATATGTATATATATATGTGTATATATGTATGTATATATATGTGTATATATATATGTATATATATGTGTATATATGTATGTATATATGTGTATATATGTGTATATATGTATGTATATATATGTGTATATATGTATGTATATATGTGTATATATGTATGTACACATATATATATAGTGAAAAATGCTTTAAAACCAGATGTTACTGAGAAATACTGGCCTAGTCTGAGTTTAGCAAACACAATGCATTTGAGCATATTGGTTCTTCTCTTAACTCAGTAATTGGTGTTCACTTCTTATATATGTATGTATATGTGTATATATGTATGTGTGTATATATATATATATACACATATATATATATATACACATATATACACATATATATATATACACATACATATATACACATATACATACATATATAAGAAGTGAACACCAATGTATATATACATATATATATACACACATACATATATACACATATATATGTAGTAGGCAGAATGAGCCTCCCAAAGATGCCTGCACCATAATTCTTGAAACATGAATACATTACATTATGTGGCAAAGATACTTTGCAGATGTAATTAACTTTATGAACCTTAAAACATAAAGACATTACCCTGGATTACCCAAGTAGGCCCAATCTAATCACATGAGTCCTTAAAAGCAGGAAACTTTCTGTAGCTGGAGACTAGAGTAATGAGGCTGAAAGAAAGTGACTTGCCTTTGATTACAGAATCATGGAGTCCATAAGCCAAAGAATATGGATGGGTGGCTTCTACATGCTGAAAATGACTTCCAGTGCGTACTCAGCAAGGACACAAGGACCTCAGTCCTATAACCACTCTTCATTTGATAGGGTAAATTTAATCCATTAAAAGTAATTATTGATAGAAAAGGACTTACGGTTCTCATTTTACTGTTTTCTGTGTGTGTTGTAGTCCTTTTTTCTCTCTTTTCTTTCCTAGCTGTCTGTCATTGTATTTAATTGATTGTTTTGTACTGATATGTTTTGATTCCTTTCTCTTTTTTGTTTGTGTATCTTCTATAGATATTTTCTTAATGGTTACCTTGAAGCTCACATAAAACATCTTATCATGATAACAGTTTAAGTTGTTAATGACGTAAATTTTATATTTAAAAATCTATATATTTAAACCCCCTCATGCACACACACTTTATGTTACTGATGTCACAATTTACCTCTATTTTGTGTGTTAATTAACATATTTTATGGTGTTTAGTATTTTGTTAATTATTATAAATTACATAAAGTTTTTCTAGAGTTGTTAATATTTTTATATTTTATATATATATCTTCCATATCTGAAACACACTTTTGCTGGTATAGCATTTTGGTTTGGCAGGTAATTTTTTTCTTTCATCAATTTGAATATATTATTCTATTCCCTTCCAGTCTGCAAAGTTCTATTGAAAAAAATATGACAGTCTTAAGGCAGATCTTTTATACATAAGGAGTTACTTTTCTCTTGCTTCTTTCAAAATTCTTTGACAATTTGTTCATAGTTTGTTTCAGTACAGAGATTTCTTTGGAATCCCTTTATCTGGAACCCATTTGGCATCTTGAATCTGAACTTCCATTATCTATCCAATTTGAAAAGTTTTAAGCCATTATTTATTTGAATCAGCTTTCTTCTACTTTCTCTCCTTTCCTTTCTGAGGCTTACATGAGTGTATAACTTTAATAGATGGTGTTCCATAAGTCCCTAAAGTTTTCTTCACTCCTTTCATTCTTTTTCTTTTGGCTTCTTTGAGTGGATAATTTCTAATGAACTTTCTCCAAGTTTACTGATTCTTTCTTCTGCTTGATGTAGTGCTGTTGAATCCTTCTAGTGAATTTTTTAGTTCAGTTATAGAAATTTTTACCTTCAAGATATCTGTTTGGGACTTTTTAACAGTCTCTACATTGATGTTGAAATTCTCTCTTTGTTCATTTGTTGTTTTTCTGACTTTGTTGAGCAACTTTATGATGATTATTTTGAATTCTCTCTCATTGAAAGTATGTATCTGTTTTACTAATTTTGGTTTATCAAGATTTATCATATTTCTTTTTTTGAAACACATTTCCCTGTTTCTTTAGTTTTCTTGACTCATTCTGCTGCTATCTGCATATTAGAAAAAACAGCCACCTCTCCCAGTCTTCATGGATGGGTCTCATAAAGGAGAAGACCCTGGTTATGAGCCTGTCCAAAGATTGTGCAGATTTCCTCAAGCCTTCACGCTGGTCCAAACTGCCATCTTTGTTTTCATTGGCCCTAGTCATTTAGAGTATTCTCAGTACTGTGAGTGCTCCATGACAGGTGAGATAGAAGCCACTGCTTTGGACAGTCCTTAGAAAAAATTGAAACATTGGATGTGTGATCCAATTTAACAGGGAAAACTTTTCATGAAAAAGTCAGGGTGCTGAAAGTTTCCTTCTGATCATATGGCGTTCTGCTTGGAGTAGTGGTGATGGCAAAAATGTATCTGAAATTTTCTTGGAATGTGAATGTGACTGGTGTCCCTGTTACCAGGTGCAGGATCTTAACTAGTTTCTAGATTACTCATGCACACACAAAAAAATGTGTATGTGTTTTGTCATTGAATTCGTTTCTGGAAAAGAGAGTTCCTGGGCTTTTTATTGTGCCATCTTGTTGACAACACCCCTTCTACCAGGTTTTATATTCTTCAGTCACCTTTTGTGTATCCTTGTGGGAATAGTTGCCTAAAGTGTTTTGCCTTACTCTTGCTTCATACATACTTGGAAGAGTCAGCTTCCAGAAGAGCTCTTCTTTAACTTTAGAGCTAATGAAGGCAATATTTTATTTCCTTTGTTAATATTTCTCCTTACTGCATGTATACATGTGTGGGTGTTTGTATACAATATTATTTTATTAACTCCATGAGTTTTTCACATTTAATAACTTAAAAATTAAAATTTGTATTACAGTTGACAATACACCATAATTCACAGACTATACTTTTATTATTTTTCTTAATAATACAGAAATTCAAGGCATAGTTTAAAATCAATGGCATCCTACATTTGATGAGATAAAGTATATACACATGTGTTTGACAGATAGTAGTGGGAGACAGAGAGAGACTGTGAACACAATTCTACTAAAATAATTTGCAGACATTGATTACAGGTAACAGAAGCACTTGCTTCCTGAATTTGCCACCATTATTACTTTACAAGGGGTTCAGAATGACCAGAGTCAGGTTTTTTTGTGCTCTAGTACTTGCTCCAGGAAATGTTCTATCTAGAAAATTAAACCTTTCCCTTTTTGAGCAAGAATAATTCAATATGGAGCATCAAACAACATTCTGAGATGGACTGGAAAACCTAGTCTTTGTATTACTGGAGAAGATTTTTCATTCACACAGAGGTGATTGCTAAACATGTGAGCACAAACATAATTTGGGGAGGTGGGAAGAATGCATACAACAAGAAATAAAGAAGAGAAGATTAAATATTGAATCATATCAATCTTTAAAGGGAAGGAAGGGAAAGCCAATCAGGATAAAAGTCAGTTGCAGCATTCAAAAGAAAAGCAAAACCGTAGAACCAGAAAAACCAAAAGAAGTCTGAGTTTCTAATACGAAATGTCAATCATTGGCTGTATTTGACTTAACTTGTTCTTAGTGACCTCCTTAAGGAGAAATACAATATCAATAATTACTTTTTAATTTAGGCACAAATATGTGATGGAAATTTCTAAGTTCATAATTCAAGAAACCAGAACTAATGTGCAAAATATGAAAAAACAATGCTTATAGCACTAACTTCTGAACACTACAGTTTCTGAAACTAAAATTAGCAGGTTAAATAAGGAACATTAGCTATAAGTTTCTAAAATATGTCATTTACTATAGTGAACAAAGTAACCCCAAAACACTTTAGACAGAAATCTTTAATATAGTAAAATTGTTTAAATATGTCATTTATCCATTAAGCTGTCAGACAACACTCCCACACACAATGAAATGCCTGCTTCTTGACAGTTGGAGTTGTGTGGGAAGATCTCTGCACTATAAAGGCTAAAATAAATGCCCTAAATATACATTGCACAGAAGGAACTTCCAGTTAGAGAAAAATATGGCATTAATATAAATAAGCTCTGCATCCAAAATTGTTGGGAAACATAATAATAGTATACTCTTATGTAAAATGTTAGTGAAAGAAAAAAATTGAATTAGGACTAGAAAATAGGAATTTAGTAGAATTTCATATAATCGAATATATCCATGGATTAAAATTGTAATAAAAAGTGGTAAATTTGACTTAATTTATTGATAAAAGGATTATTTGATTTAGAAGCAAAAGTATAATTTATTTTAATATACAGAAATATTCTAGTGATAATAAAAACTGCTTTTCCTACAAATAATGTAATTAATTATTGGCAAAATTTGTCAAGATAGCCATGATGAGAAATAGGTGGTTCACCTTTAAAGAGCTAATTACACAAACATAGTTGACCATTTCAAATTATAGTCTCATGGACTCAAACCTGCAATGATAACCAATAACAATGCCATCAGCCTCATCAGCAACACCAAAAAACTGTCAATTATTTAAGTTTGTGGTGAGAAGTGTCCACTGTTGGGTACTTCCCAAAAAGGTTTCATAATTCCAGCCACAGGTTTGCAAAGGAAATACTGTGGTCTTTAACAAATTAAGAAACTGATACCAAAATATTTATACTCTCCAAGATCACAGAGTTTTAGGAAAAAATGATAGTGGAATTTAAATCAGATGCATTTAATTTAATAGCTTGTTGTTTTTCACTTACATGTATATTTGTTTCTACATGTTGACTACATTCTGCAAGTAGAATGGACTTGGAACTTAAATAACTTTGAAATGATTTGACTATAGCCTTAAATATTTTGCTTACTTTCTCTAGATCTGTTTACCCATAAACTAAAGAAGATCTGTAAATTTTCCTCATTTATATATATTCTTTACTTTTCCTCTAAGTTCTACATTTCGCAAAATTTATGTTCTTTTAGTCAATCATTGTGTGAAAAATTGTCATGTGTTTTAACATTGTAAGTGCTAAAGATGAGTGGTTGAAAAGAAACAAAATCCTTGAGTTTGAGTCATTCAACTATGAAAGTAAAGAAATAAATACGTGACATAATATATTCATTATAGTTACATATATATATATGTATGCACACATTTGTTAATGCACACATATGGGAAATATAATATTTAATACTGTGTATATAATTTATATGAGATAAAATTAGGTTATGAAATAGATTGCAACTGATGGGTTGTAAAAGTGTATTAATATTCCTTTTCTTAGGTGACATTTAAACAGACCAAAATGAAGTGAGGCCGGGCTTGATGACTCATGCCTGTAATCCCAGCACTTTGGGAGGCCAAGGCGCGTGGATCAGAAGGTCAAGAGATCGAGATCATCCTGGTCAACATGGTGAAACCCTGTCTTTACTAAAAATACAAAAAATTAGCTGGGCACGGTGGCGCGTGCCTGTAATCCCAGCTACCCAGGAGGCTGAGGCAGGAGAATTGCCTGAACCCAGGATGCGGAGGTTGCAGTGCGCCGAAATCGCGCCATTGCACTCCAGCCTGGGTAACAAGAGCGAAACTCCGTCTCAAAAAAAAAAAAAAAAATGAAGTGAAATGATGCCTGCCAAACAACTGGAGAATGTCATCAAAGACATGGAAAAAAAAAACAAAGGGAAAAAAGTCTATGACAATAGTGAGCTCCTGGCTTTCCAGTGTCAGCAAGGAAACTGTGTAGCCTTGTTGGAACAAATATCCTGACGGGTAACTACTTTCTATTTACTGCAATCACCCAAGTGTGTACTAATATTTTATTTTACTATGATATTGAAATAACCTCCCACAGGTTTTCCCATTTCCACTAGTGTTTCGCTTCAGTCAATTTTATATGGATTAGCCATAGAGGTGTGTTCACCAATCAAATGCAATCAAAAAGCTACCAGTGAATATGATCATATTTATTAAAAAATTTCAGATTTCTTACTGTGATCTAAATGCCTCTACATGTCCACCTGTTACAGGACTTGATGGTGGGCAGATGGTGAGGCATAAAAAAAAGGCCTAATCAGGGAAAACTCTTGAATTTTGACCTGCCTAGTTAAATCATGATGCCATTTATGGAGATGTGGAAGATCAAGAGAAACAACTCAGAATGGACAGTTAAGTATATAAGATTAAATGTTGGACCTATTACATAGAATACATGCAAATCCAAATGGAAAAAAGTAGTTGTGAAGATAAAGACAGTAAATCAAGGGATCAAACATTTCGAGAAAGGGAAGAATTTCTTAGTAAGGTAGTACATTTCTGCTCCAATAAGAGATTGTGTGCGTGTGTGTGTGAGTGTGTGTGTGTGTATACAAGTACATAAATACTCTGACGTTGAGTCTTAAAGAGAATGAGATTCTCAAAGATAAAAATATTTTTTAAAAGGTAGCAAATGGGTTGTAAGAAAACTACCTATGCTATCTTCAGACAATGGAAAATGAGAACACATACACTCAGATACAACCCACCCAAACACACAGTGAAGACTTAAAAAGGGGGAAGAGTTGTTATTAGAAAATAACTGGGTTTTGATAAAAGCAAAATTTAAAAGAGGATTTTAGGAAAGAAATAGAGAACATTGTAAGAATTTTACTTCAGAAAGGCTAAAAATTCGAGGAGCTGATGGACAATCATTTGGGATAGGGTGGGAGTGTTAGATTAAATTAAACTAAGATACATAAAAGTTTTACCAGAAAGAGAGACTTGGAGTCTAGTCAGAGGTATGGTAAACAGTATAAATGACCTCGTGGGCTCTGCTCAGGGGCATATTGCGGAATGTAGAATCCTTAGGAAGTTGGTGTGTGAGTGGGAGGAGGAGGGATAGATATAGGCAGGGACTCTGAGAGTAGCATATGAAGATTTAAATGCATGTCTAAACATTGTTTCTTTCAGATGTCCTTATTTCCCTTTCACGGTAGAAAATGCAAATATCTTTACTTCAATTATCCTTTAAAAACCAACAATGTATGGGCTTTTAAGACAAATTAACTGGAAAATGTTAAAATGGAAATTAACATTGAATCCAACATGGTATTAGATTTATAAATAGAATAAAATACATCTTTCAGTATAAATAGAACATTGCGATTTTGTGCTTCTCTATTTTATGTATTTTCTGTTACTATAGAAACCTCCTCTGTAGAGCCATATGTCTATTTTAATCTTGTCAAGCCTTTTCCAAGGTAAAAATGATCAACATATAAAACAGCATTCAATGAAGAAAAAAATTACAGAGCTTACAAAGGAAGACTTAATTTAAAAAGTATTCTATGTATAGTCATGGTTCCATATTATCCTATCTACTATGTAGAAGCAAACTGAATACTCAACCTATCTGTGTGTTCAATGAGTAGAGTGGTATTCTTAATTTTCTCTAAATCATTTGCAACATGGGATTTTCAACAAGTTAATCTTTTGGTTGATTGTAATCTGTGTGGCAACATAGTACAAAAGAAAGTGAAATTTCTCCGTGAATCCCAGCTCCATTTACTACTCATACAAGGTATTCGTCCCAGTAAGCCTTAGTATCTGCATCTGTAAAATGAGAGTAATCACGATACCTGTCTCATAATTGTGTGTGTGTTTATGAACTGAAATGACATATACATCTAACACTGCACTTTAGAAAGGTCTCATCACTTTGATATCTATCATAGCCTGGCAGTGAAAGTGAATTCTGTTAGAACAAAACTCTCTTGCCTTCTACTTACCAATTGCCTGTCTTATAGTTAACATCACTCTGTCAGAGTTACAAACATAAAGCACTTAAAACATTAGATAAATAATATCTTTATAAACACTTTCTATTACTAGAGATATGAGCCTTTCTTAAAGTGTTCAATAAAAACAAATCACTGAAAGAAAGAAATCCCATATGTTGTCTATATAGGATTTTGACAATATCCTATATAGAGAATAAATCCCATATGTAGAATATATATAGAATTATAGAATATATAGAATACAATCCTATATAGAATACAATACATATATAAAAATTTTAATGCTTTTTACAAATACAGTGGACTAAATGTTTCAGATTAATAATAAAAAATGCTGTGTCAAAAGGTTGAAGAGAACTCCAAAACACATAGCTTTAAATTATGCTCTGCATGAAGAGGTTAAGAATGTGTGGCAGGCCATGTATTTTAAAATCATTAAATGACACTAAATCAAATATTCCTAGTAATGTATTGAAAAACACATCATCACCATTTATAGAGAATCTAGAAAATTAAAGATGAGCTGTCAAAACCTAAATGATATTCTAAAAGAACAGTTTTAAACATAGTTCTCTCTGATAGAAAATAAATAACTCAGAAAATGAGAGAGAGAGAGAAAGAAGTAACTGAAAGCTTATAAGTAATCACAAAACAATAATAAATGTTTAACTAGATATATTAATGTGGAACAAAGTGCTTTATTCATAGTTTTCAGGATTTTTCAGAAATGATAAACTACAAACAGGGCATTAAACATCAGCTGTTCTTTTAAATAACAAGTTTTTATATGCTTGAAAAATTTCCTATTTAGGCTTCAGTGAAAAAAGAGAAAAATGGGAAGGTTAATGTGACAACCAAAAACAAGTTATTTTTGAGACAGGGTCTCACTGTGTCACCCAGGCTGAAGTGCAGTGGTCTGATCCTGGTGCACTGCAGCCTCAATCTCCCCTTCTCTGCTCAAGCTATCCTTTCTCCTTTGCCTCCCAAGTAGCTGGGACTACAGGCATGTGCCATGATGCCCAGCTATATATATATACATATTTTTTCTTTTTGTACAAATGGGGTCTAGCCATGTTGCCCAGACTAGAACAACTAAAAGTTCTAACAACCATATTATTCCCTGGCTGTTATGCGGTTAGTCAGATATGTTCACATAAGAAATGTTCCCATGGCAAGAATGGATCTTTGTCTTAGTTAGTTTTGTGTTGCTCTCAAGGAATACCTGAATCTGGGTGACTTATGAAGAAAAGAAGCTTATTTGGCTCTTGGTTCTTCAGACTGTAAAAAAAAAAATCATGGTAGCAATAACTGCTTCTGATGCTAGTGTCTGCTTCTGGTTACTGCTTCAGGCTGCTTCTGCTTGTGGTAGAAGGTGTAAAGGAACCTGTTTGTACCAGATACCACATGAAGACAGAGGAAGCAAAAGGCAGGGACGTGCCAGGCTCTTTTTGAAAGCCAGTTCTCTGAAGGTGCTGAGAACTAACAGAGCACAAAAAGTCATTTATTTCTTTTCCTCCAAATACCAAACCATAACAGGAAGATTAAAATAATAAAATAAGAAAGAAGATAAATAAAAGCAAAATTAAGGAAAAGAAAGAAGGAAGGGAGGAAGAATGGAAAGGAAGAAGAAAAGGAAAGAAGAAAAACAATTGAAAGAGAGAGAAAATGGACAGATTACTCTTTTAGACCAGAACAAATTCTATTTTTCTGACTTTTAATAGATTTTGGGTTGTAGTGTCTAGTGTCATAAATTTAAAATTCAAATCAGACCTGGAAAATGTGTTTGGTGTGCAAGTATAGACAAATAATTTAACTTTGCCACTCTCGATTTTCATATCGTTAATGTTCATGAAGTGAATGTATAAAATAATAGCTGTAGCAAAGCGATGTGTTTCAGATTAAATGAGGTAAAACCCAACACAGGGTGAGCATATAGTCAAATTATTTTAAAAAGCTTGTAGTAAAAGCTATAATTATAATAAAATCATGGAAAAAGTAAAGAAAAAAAATATTTACAAAAGGAATGGAGAGGGGAGTGATGAAAACAAGATAGTGAAGTAGGAAATTAGTCTTCATATCTACCCAAAAATAACAATTAGGCAGCTATTTACAAATGAAGATATGTCTGGGAGAACAGAGGAGTTCAGTTAAGAAGGCACAGCAGGACTGGGCTTGGTGGCTCATACCTGTAATCCCAACATTTTGGAAGGCCGGGGCCGGTCGATTACCAAGTCAGGAGTTCAAGATCAACCTGGCTAAGATGGTGAAACTCCGTCTCTACTAAAAACACAAAAATTAGCCAGGCATGGTTGCAGGTGCCTGGAATTCCAGCTATTCGGGAAGCTGAAGCAGAGAATTGCTTGAACCCTGGAGGCGGAGATTGCAGTAAGCTGAGATTGCACCACTGCACTCCAGCCTGGGCAACAGAGAGAGACTCTGTCTCAAAAAAAAAAAGAAAAGGCACAGTGGAAAAAAACAAACAAAAAAATAACCACACAAAAAGATTAGGAAGAATAGACTTATTGTTTTCTGAATTACCCCATTCCCCTGGTTGTGACAGCTCAGCAATGAGAGGAAACTTCCAGAGCTGCTAGTTTTTCTTCGGAGAGGAAGATGAGCAGAGTGAGCAACCAGCTTCCCCGGACTTTTGGGCGCTACCCAAAACACGCACTTTGGTTTCTCCTCACCCGGGAGACCAGCAGAGTTGAAATGTCCGGAGACGGCTAGGAGCAAAGAAGGGTGGGAGCTATCAGCATCAGCAATATGAGGAGTGCTGTGGTCTCCAGTGGCCCTCTCTACCAAGCAAACGAACAGCCTTCACCACTGGGGACCTCAACCACTATTGCAGCTGCTGTGGACCATTCAAAAAAGGGGCCACTGCTATGATGCCACCCTAAGCTTGAGCCAAACCTCTTCCCCTCTGCAACATGCCCCTGCCCTGGTCCTGGAGCTTCAGTCATTCTGTGTACACACATGGTCCAAACCCTGGCTCCAAAGCCATTTGGCAAGCACTGACACCTCAGAAACCAGCACCGCAGGCTGGGCACATAGACGCTCTGTATACCGGCACCAGCGCCACAGTGATGCTCCACACATCCCCAGACTCCAGACACTGACTTCACATCTCCTCTCCAGCGTACCCACACATCACACACTCGTGCCACAGCCCCTCCCAGTGCACCCGCATCCGGGACCGAGCACCAAGAGGGATCTCCTCGTCTGCGACTTCCACCCATAAGGAAAAAGAGAGCAGGAGTACTCTAGCGGCGTCCACCACTAAGAGACTCAATAGCCCTTTTTGTTTGTTTGTTTTTGGAGCACAGTGATGCAATCTTGGCTCACTGCAGCCTCCACCTCCCGGGTTCAAGCAATTCTTCCACCTCAGACTCCCGAGTAGCTGGGACCACAGGCACGTGCCACCACGCACGTATTTTTAGTAGAAACGGGGAAAATTTTTGTATTTTTAGTAGAAACGGGGTTTCACCATGTTGGCCAGCATGTTCTCTATCTCTTGACCTCGTGCTCCTCCTGCTTCGGCCTCCCAAAGTGCTGGGATTACAGGTGTGAGCCACCACGTCTGGCCGGGACTTGGCATTCTTTACTCCACTGAACTTTCGTTATGGTGCCATCCCCAGAGCTGGAATCACTACATCTCACCCAGGCTCAGAGGCAGGAGAGATTGGGAGATGTTGGTCAAGGGATACGAAGTTGTGAAAAGGAAGTTATAGAGAGCTAATGTATAGAAATGTCGTTATATATATAATGTATAGCAGTACCGTTAACGGTACTGTATTGTATACTAGGAATTTGAAATTTGCTAAGAGTTTACGAATTCTCACCATATACACAAAAAAAGTAAGCATGTGAGTGATGAATATGTTAATTCACTTGCCTATGGTGAATACTGCACAATGATAGGTATATCAAATCATTAAGTGCTATGACTTAAATATATAAAATTTTATCATCAACCATACCTCAATAGAGTTAGAACAGAAAAGGCAAAAAAAAAAAAAAAAAATAGAGTAAGGAGAAAATGTTTTTTAGGGAGCCTAGCCTGCGGGGAACAAGGAGAAATGAGCACACATCTTTGTGCTAGGCTTGTTGACAGCTAAAGCAAGTACATAAATACGATGAGTTTCATGAGTCTAATTATCCTTTAAATGGATGCTTACCATGCCATTAGGGAAAGACAGAGCGTTTCATAGAGTAATAAAGTCTGAGTGAAATCTTCATATAGGGACATGAAACAACAAAATTGATAGTGTCTTTGCAAGCATTATGTCAAAACGTGGATAAAGACAATCATCTCAGAATTATTTCTCAAAATTAAGCAAAGACCATAATGCTAAAACCGAGTATTCTGAAATTGTTATTATAGGGATCTAGAATATTGTCATTATGTAATTTTCTGGTGAAAATCTGTCAGCTCTAATATTCTATACTCTGACTAATGTGCAAAGTGCAAAGAGATTGTAATATTCTTCAGAGAGAGAAGTAAACTCACTTGTGTTCTTTGTATTTTAAATGTATTGCTGTTAAAAACACAAGCAATAGTTGTTTAATATATTTTGTATTGCCATATACAAAGGTATATGCCAATTATTTTTTTATTGCTCTTACTGCTGTTTTGTAACTTTTCTATTTAGGATAAATCTTGCTTCTTCTATTCTGTTATTGATAAAGCTAGGGAAAATTCAATCCAATACTTGTGTGGTCTTTGACTTCTCCATGAACACTAATAAAACTGAAAGTTTTGCACCCACAAGCATCTATATGGGGACATGTCAGCAGGAGAAAAATGACATTCGATGTTAACTAAAGACCTAAGTCATTGAGTTATTGTAGTTATGTGTTCTTTTATGTGTACATATTACCTGTGATCTGTTACATGTTACATGTTACAGACCTATGATTACCTGTGGAAATTCTGCTAACATCTGTTCTTTGCGCATGAAAATCCCACAAATATTTCATGAACGAATAAACAGTTGTTTTATATTGGTGGACTTTGTAGTTAGTGATTCTGCCATGTCATTGATGGATGAGAGAATGATAATATGTGATCAATGAAGCAATCATAAGAACAAATCAACATAATACAATTTACAAAGTTGCTTTTATAAATTTTAACTCCCTGGTTTGCTATCAACACTCAAGTCAGTTCCACCAAGCATATGAACTGCTATTTCTATAGTGTTTGCATCTCTTAAAACACACATACCCAGTCAACACCCTTTATTTTCTCACCCAGAGGGAATATAATTAAATAATTTATGGAATGTTTGATTTGTCCTAAATTATCACAAAGTAAATGACAGACATGGTGGAGCACAAGGGAATAATGACTATCTCAGGTTTTCAGAGCCATTTGGTTCATGAAAAAGAATAATATATATTATATATACTTAATATTATATATGTATCCTGTTTACATATATATACTATATTCAGAAAATATTATCTCATTTTTCTAGTCCCCACACTAACACACCCATATATCCTATGAAATTCCCAATATTCCAGTTCAGTGAAAAATTAATGTGAGCTGAGATTAGAAGACAATTGTTTTAGGTGACAAATGAAATCTAAGTGAAATATGGAAAATTCAGACTGTATTAATGCAAAATATAAATATATTTTTTGGAAATTATTTGTGCCTGCAGACATATAATATATCCATTTCTTCCTGATAACTTCTAGGGTTTAAATGAGAGAAACAAGAGATTGTTGTCATTGATACAGGTACTGGGTTTGTTAGACCCCTCCTGCACAAAATCAGATGCAAGAAATCAAAAATCGAATGCAAAATATCTTAATCAATTAATTGTTTATTATATGAAAAAGTCCTGGCTACTTGACTGACCAAGTAATCGGGTCAAAAATATTTGAACAGCCAAATTTTTTTCGTCTTATACTTAACACACTTTAGCTTTTTGGGTTTATCCTTACTCAATCTTTATAATCACAAGATAGATACAGAAATTGCAGGGCTCATCTCTTGACATGAGAATATTCAAATAAAATTAAGTATGCCTCTGAAAAATTCTTCTCGTGTCCTATTTGTCAGAATTATGGAGCATGCTCATATTTTTCAGCCCAAATCAATCAGTAGCAAGAGAAATGAGACATTCAGTGGCAAGAGGAATGGAACTGAAATAATTGTCATAAGGTAATGTTTCTTAATCTCCACTGAAAATCATAATCACTTGAGGGACTATCATAAAAAGTAAAGAGGTTTCCATACATTCTGAGTTTGTTGTGAAGTGGGTTTGGGGAATTATATCTGTTTTGTTGTTCGGGTTTGTGTTTTGTTTTGTTTTGTTTTGTTTTGTATGTGACAGAGAAAGACTCTGTCACCCAGGCTGGAGTGCAATGGCATGATCTTGGATCACTGCAACCTCCACCTCCCAGGTTCAAGTGATTCTTATGCTTCAAACTCCTGAGTAGCTGGGACTATGGGTGATCTGCCTGCCTCGGCCTCCCACGTGCTGGTATTACAGGCATGAGACACCACGCCCAACCTGGGGAATTATATTTGTTTAAAAATTTCATGTAAATCTGAGGCAAATAAGTAGCTTTTACCAATTGTACTCTCCCTGAACTGGTTATTGTATTTCCTCACTTGAGGAATCCATACTCCAAAAATGTTGGGTTCTCCGGGGGAAAAGAATGGAGGAATTAACTTAGGCAAAGCAAAAACTCTAACCTCGAAGTGCTATCAAAGAGAAGGTTGCAGGAGAAAAATGCCTTTGGAGGGAAAAAACCTTAAGAAGAAAAGATATATTAAAAAACTATGAGTTTGTGTCCTTTGTAAGGACATGGATGAATCTGGAAACATCATTCTCAGCAAACTGACACAAGAACAGAAAATCAAACACCATACGTTCTTGCTCATAGATGGGTGTTGAACAATGAGAACACATGGACACAGCGAGGGGAGAATCACACACTGGGTCCTGTTGCAGGGAGGCCAAGGGAGGGACACCAGGGGAGTGGGAAGGTCAGGGAGGGATAACATAGGGAGAAATGCCAGATGTAGTTGACGTTGGGATGGAGGCAGAAAACCACATTGCCGTGTATGTACCTATGCAACAATCCTGCATGATCTGCACATGTACCTGAGAACCTAAAGTACAACAATTAAAAAGAAAGATCTATTAAATGGGGTAAAATAAATAAAAGGAGAGAAGATGTGGAGGGTTTATCACTAAGCTGGTAGGAGGCACATAAGCCTGAGAACAAAACGTGAAAGTAAATACGAGAAGAAAGAATCCCCAATAATCAGAAAGAGTGTGGTATTTTGTAGCCCAGGAGCAAACTGGTGGTTGAATAAGCATACATAAATCTCCCAAATCTTACTCCAATGAGAATAACCCATTGCCTAATGCAAGGAATATACTAGCTATATCCCTTCCATTGTGGCTTTTCTCCTAAGCATCAGCATATCACTTATCTGAGTACAGAGCATGAATAATACGTTTCCTATCTTTTTTGTCATTAAAATGCATGCTTCCACACCCAATGCTCCAAACTCCCTCTATTAGCAAGGAAGAGGGAGTTGAATCCTGAAAGTCTAATGGGATGGTGATGGGTATCTCACACCTGTTCCTGCACCTATAAATGATGCAGTGTAATTGAGACTTTTGGAACTGAGGTAGTGGTTGATGACTCCTCCATGAGGGTTCAATATTGGCTTATAATCCGACTGTTCTGAAAGCATTCAAACTTAAAATAATTGCATAATTTAACATGATACAACTCAACAAAAACTAAGTGCAGGAATTGAGGAGAAGTGAATTAGGATGAAAAAATTGCTCAATAATCAGGTAGTCTGATATTTCACAGCCTAGGAGCCACAAAAGAGAAACATGTACAGAATGAATAAATATGTGAACAATGATCAATATTCAAGAGCATATGAACAAAGATAGATCTTACCAATTATTCTCAGCTTTGTATGTGTGTGTAAAGAAAAAATGTTATATTATTATATCTAGTGAGGTTGCAGTTATACAGTTTTATTCTTAATATTTGTCTATGCCTTTGGTTATTTGTTTTTTATACCCTTTTATCTCTTGAATAATAAGAATTCAGACATAGTTAAAGGCACTGTTGAAAATTTGTTTCTGATCATAAATGTTCGTTTAATGAATTAAGAAACAGCGTCAAAGTTGTTTTGTTAATATTAAGATATAAAAATACTCAAAATCAATGTAAGCTCAAAAATCTAATGTGTAAAAAGGATATTAATTTTCTACCTATTCCATTTCCAACGAGTCTTAGGTTTTCCTTGTAATATATTTTGCTTCCACATTTCTTTTTTCACAGGAGAATATTTATCTCATTTGAAGTGTTTAGTCCTAAATCAATGTGATTTTAACAATAATACAAAATAAACAATTTGCATATTCTCATTAAAAATATCATGCAATCCTAAAACATATTAAATTTTTAAATAAAAAGAAAAGCATGTAGAGGCAGAACAAGATGGCCAATTAGTTCACTGATTGCCTTCCCCTCAAGAACACCCAACTGGATTACTATCCACATAAAGGAACATCAAATCAGGTGAACAATCACAGTGCCTGGTTTTAACATCATATTATGGTAAGAAGCATTGAAGAGTGTAGGAATGAGTGTTGAATCACTTACACCACCCCATCCACATTCCCTAACAGTGGATGCACAGCATGGAGAGGGAATCTGTTCTTGAGGGAGAAAGAACACAGTGATTATGGGACTGTGCATTGGAACTCAGGGCTGCCTGTCACAGCAGAAAGCAACAGCAGGAAGAACTCAGCTGGTGCCCATTTAAGGGAGCATTTAGACCCCTATCAACAGGGGAATCACCCACGTCAATGTTCAGAACCTGAGTTCTGGCAAGCCCCAGAACTGCAGGCCAACGTGTTCTAGAGTCCTAAATAAACTTGAAAGTCAGTTTAGGTCACAAGGACTGCAATTTTGGGGCAAGTCTTAGTTCTGTGCTTTACTCTGAGCCAGCAGACATGGGAGGAACATGACTTACTGAGACACCTGCTATAGTGGGCAAGAAAGTGTTTGTGCCTTTCCTGCTTCAAACCCAGGCAGTGCAGCTCACAGCTCCAGGACAACTTCCTTCTCTCCACTTAAGGAGAGAAGAAGGAAGAGTAAAGAGGACTACGTCTTGCATCTTAGATACCAGCTCAGCCACAGAAGAGTAGGGAACTGGGCAGAGTTATGAGGATCCAGTTTCAGGCCCTAGTTTCTAGACATTTCTAGACACACCTAGGGCCAAAAGGAGATCTGCTCCCTTGAAGTTAATGACCCATTTCTGGCAGGATTCATCATTGTGGACTAAAGAGTCCTTTGTCTCTGCAAAATCAGTGATATCCAGGTAGAAGCCACTGCAGGCTTTGGGTGAGACTCTGAGATTTGCTGGCTTCCAGTGTGACTCAGCACATTCCTAGCAGTGGTGGCTATGGGGAGAGACTGCTTCTCTTTGAGAAAAGCAGAATGAAGAGTGAAGGAGACTTTATAATGCAGCATTAAGTACCAGCAGAGCCACAGTGAGGAAGAGCACCAAGTTGGCCCTTGAGGTCCCCAATTTCAGGTTTGGCTCTCAGACAGCATTTTTGGAACTTCTCTGGGTCACAGGGAAGGTTACTGCCATGAAGGGAGAGTCCCAGGCCTGGCAGCATTCATTCCAAGCTGACTGGAGCTCCTTGGACCTTGAGTGATTATCATCAATAACAAGGCAGTACTTATTGTGGGCTTGGTGTGGTGGTGACCATGGAGAGAGACTCCACTCCTTATGGAAAGGGAAGAGAAGTGTGGGAATAACTTTCTCTTATGGTGTGGGTGCCAGCTTAGCTACAGTAAAATAGACATTCAGGTAGAATCCAAGTTTTCCAGCTCCAGACCCTGGATCCTGGACAGTATCTCCAGACTCATCCAGAGCCAGTGGAAATTATCAGTCAGACACAATACTGACTGGCTGAGTATACAGTCCTAGGGCCTGAGTCAACATAGGTGGTAGCCAGGCAGTGATTGCTGTAGGTCTTAGGTGAGACCCAGTACAGTGCTAGTTTCAGGTTTGATCCAGCAAAATCCCAGGGGCAATAGCCGCAGAAGTGCTTGTGTCATTCTTCCCTCAACTCCAGCAGGCTCAGCCCAGGAAGACAGTGACTCTCTGAATGGGGAAAACTGAAAGCCTTTGCTCTAATACCTAGAACTTGGTAAACATACATTTACCACTGTTGTTCTATATCAGGAAGTCCCAGTCAGGAGAATCACACAAGAGAAAGAAATAAAAGACATCCAGATTGAAAGAGAATAAGTCGAAGTATCATTGTTTACAGACGATATAATCTTACATTTGAAATAACCTAAAGACTCAAGCAACAAACTATTAGAAGCAATAAATGAATTCAGTAAACTTGCAGGATACAAAATCAACATATAAAAATTAGTAACATTTCTATAGTCAAACAGCAAACAATCTGAAAAAAAAAATCAAGAAAGTAATCTCATCAATAGGTGCTACAAATAATATAAAATATCTAGGAATTTACTTAATCAATGAAGTAAAAGATGTCTACAATGAAAACTGTAAAACAATGGTGAAAAATATCAGAGAACACAAAAAATGAAGATATTTCATGTTCAGATATAGAATCAATATTGTTAAAATGTTCATATTCCCCAAAGCAATCTACAGATTCAATGCAATCCCTATCAAAATACCAATGATATTGTTTTCAGATATATCAAAAACAATCCTAAAATTTATGTGAAACTGCAAAGATCTAGAATAGCTAAGGCCATGCTGAGCAAAATGACCAAAACTGGAGAAATCACGTTACTTGACTTTAAATTATGCCTCAGAGCTATAGTAACCAAAACTGCATGGTATTGGCATAAAAACTGACACATAGACCAGTGGAACAGACTAGAGAACCCAGAATCAAATCCATACAACTACAGTGAACAAGAGAACGCAGAATCAAATCTCTACAACTACAGTGAACCTAGTTTTGACAAGGGTACAAAAACATATTGGTAGAAGGACAGTCTCTTCAATAAATGGTACTGGAAAACCTGGATAGGATTCTGCCTGATTCTCTATTCTACTGTAGCTGAACTGGCACCCACACCACAAGACAGTTCTTCCTGCTCTTCTCTTCCATTTCCACAAGCAGGAGAGTCTTCTTTTCTATTTATTTTTCAGGCTAGATAATATAAGATAACCTTTCCATTGAATCTGTCTCAAGTTATGTAATAGACCATATGTTGATGAATGAAAGTAAACCTCTATCTCTTGCCATATACGAAAATCAAATCAAAATGGAAGGAAGACTTAAAATTAAGATGTTAAGCTTGAAACTAGTAAAAGAAAACATCTAAGAAACTCTTCAGGACACTGAACTGGGCAAAGATTTCTTGAGCAATGCCCCAAAAGCAGACAATTAAAGCAAAAATATGGTACACATCATCACAGCAAGTTAAAAATGTTTCACATAGGGGTCGGGCGCGGTGGCTCAAGCCTGTAATCCCAGCACTTTGGGAGGCCGAAGCGGGTGGATCACGAGGTCAACAGATCGAGACCATCCTGGTCGACATGGTAAAACCCTGTCTCTACTAAATATACAAAAAATTAGCTGGGCATGTGTGCCTGTAATCCCAGCTACTCAGGAGGCTGAGGCAGGAGAATTGCCTGAACCCAAGAGGCAGAGGTTGCAGTGAGCCGAGATCGCACCATTGCACTCCAGCCTGGGTAACAAGAGCGAAACTCCATCTCAAAAAAAAAAAAAAAATGTTTTACATAGTAAAGGAAATAATTAACATAATGCAGAGACAACAGGGAGAATGGGAGAAAATATTGCCAAATTATCTGTCTGACAAGGGATTAATAACCAGAATTTAAAAGGAGATCAAACAGCTTTTTAGAAAAACAACAACTAATAATCTGGCTAAAAATGAGTAAAGGGTTTGAATAGACATTCTGAAAAGAATACATAAAATGGCAAACAGTTATGTGAAAAGGTACTCAACACCATTCATCATCAGAGAAATGCAGATCAAAACTACCATGAGACATCATCTCACCCAAAAGTTTGGCTTTTATCCAAAAGACAGGAAATAACAAATGCTAGTGGGGATGTGGAGAAAACAGAACCCTTGTACACTCTTGTTAGGAATGTGAATTGGTACACCCACTATGGAGGAAAGTTTCGAAGTTCCTCAAAAGACAAAAAGTAGAGTTACCTTGTGATCCAACAATTCCACAGCTAGGTATATACAAAAGAAAGGAAGTCAGTATATTGAAGTGATATTTACACTCCCACTATAAACTCTTCACTTTTGCGAATAGTTTATTGCAGCACTATTCACAATAGCCAAGATTTAGAAGCAAACTAAGTTTCCATCAATAAGTAAATGAAATGAACAAAGAAGATGTGGTATCTATACACAATGGAGTACTATTCAATTATGGAAAAGTGACATCCTGTCATTTGCAACATGTATTTAACCAGAATCACTATGTTAAGTGAAATAAGCCAGGCACAGAAACACAAATATTGCATGTTTTCACTTATTTGTGGGAGCTAAAAATTAAAACAATTGAAACGATTTAGTTCAATGTGCTACTCATGGAGCAGCACAATGGCTACCTGAGGCTGGGAAGGGTACTGGGGTTGGGGGAAGGAGTAAGAGTGAATGGCTAAAGGGTACCAAATTATAGTTGGATAGAATGAGTAAGATTCAGTATTTAGGCCTGGCACAGTGGCTTGCGCCTTTAATCCCAGCACTTTGGGAGGCGGAGGTGGGCAGATCATGAGGTCAAGGGATCGAGATCATCCTGGCCAACATGGTGAAACTCTTTCTCTACTAAATGTACAAAAAAAATTTGCTGGGCATGGTGGCAGACACTTGTAGTCCCAGCTACAAGGGAGGCTGAGGCAGCAGAATCACCTGAACCCAGGTGGGGAAGGTTGCAGGAAGCCTAGATTGCACCACTACACTCCAGCATGGTGACTGAGCAAGACCCTGTTTAAAAAAAAAAAAAAAAAAGTTTCGGTATCTGATATCACAAAAAGGTGATTACAATGAACAATAGACTTAAAAATAACTTTTAAAAAATTGCATTGTTTGTAACACAAAGAAGGTAATGGATACCTCATTGGCTCTGCTGTGATTGTTGTGCATTGTATGCCTTTTTCAAAATAGCTTATGTACCTCCATAAATATGTACACCTACTATGTACCCACAAAAACAAAAAATTAAAAGTTCAACATGAAGTAAGCATTTTACTGCTTTAAAAGAAAGTGCATATGAAATAAAATATGTGAAAACTATAATGTAGATAAAGCTTGACGCTGGAATATAAATCTGCAGTAACTTAGTTTTATTTTATAAAAACAAAAAGAAGACAGAAAAGAAAAATGATTATATACAATATATTTATACAGCTCAATTTGGAAATATGCTTAAATATCCATTCAAGTGAATTTTGATAAATCTTCATTATACAATTTTATGGAGTCATTTGTGAGACACTGTTACGGTGATTATGAGGGAGTATTTCTGGGGTGATATAACTTGAACTGAAATCTGAAATTTTCTACTTACTTGATATGTGTCCTTGACAAATTTTATATCCCCTCTATACGTCAGTGTTTGACCGAGGAGAGAAAAGTGATATGCTGTTCCACATGGTGACAGAGGTACTAGTAGTGTTAGTCATAATAAGTACACTGAAAACTCACTCTTGTCTAGAAATTATGCTTCCTTTTTATTTATTATTCAGGCTAGATAATATAAGATGACCTGTCCATTGAATCTGTCTCAAGTTATGTAATAGACCTATTCAGATTATATGTTTGATATATCATATATGTAGCAAATTCCAGACTTCAACCTGTGTTATCTCACTCTAGAAATGTTCATGCATAAGCTCTGTTATAGTTACTCACAAATGACTTTATAATAGATATGGGGTCATATATTAATCTGGTTATACCAGATATATATACTCTGATTATATAAGATTGTCACAGATTACTTAAGGACAAATAAAATGGTCATGACATAGTATTAAATGATTAAATGAACAAAGCAGAATGATGCAACAGATCATGACTTTGCCAAAATTTCTAAGACTTACTTATTGCTGGGAGCGGTGGCTCGAGCCTGTAACCCTAACACTTTGGGAGGTGGAGGCAGGTGGATCACATTGGGTCAAGAATTCAAGACCAGCCTGGCCAACATGGTGAAACCTCATCTCTACTAAAAAAACAAAAAGTAGCCAGGTGTGGTGGTGGGGGGGGGGGGGCCTGTAATCCCAGCTACTCAAGAGGCTGAAGTAGAATTGTTTGAACCTAGAAGGCAGAGGTTGCAGTGAGCCAAGATTGCTCCATTGCACTCCAGCTTGGGCAACAGTGCAAAAACTTCGTCTCAAACAATAACAACAACAACAAAACTGACTTATTTAACAATGTGTATCTATCAACTCTCTATGTTTCTGCTTAGTCGTTAGAACATAATAGAGCATCATTTAAGAATACAGAAATGAAGTCCAGTTGAAAGGTTTGCGGGCTGCGCGTTATTTTGTGTGTATGTGTATGTGTATGTGTATGTGTATGTGTATGTGTATGTGTATGTGTATGTGTATGTGTATGTGTATTACCCTCTTTTATTTTTTTGATTTTCCTTTATTAAGAAAATGTCAAGTGACGTGTAGACATTGCAATTTTTTGTCAGAGGTTAATGATAGTATTTGTTCTCATATCTAAGCAATTTAGCAAAAGAAAGCCTGGCTCACTCTATATTTATAAGATTTACTAGCGATCCATAGTCCAGCTCTTTGTTCACAACCAGGTGGTTTCTGTAAATGGTGTTTTGAGATCATTTATTACCTCCAGTGGGGCATAACAGTGGACCACAAGGCTATCCAATATCATCACTCTGTCATACTACTTGAGACAGGTTCAGTGGATGGGGCACCTTATATTCTCAACTGAGTTTTCACAGGAATTTTACAAACACATCATGATATCTGCCTCCTTATGCCTCCTTAAAATACGTATAACAGTTCTTTGTGTACCTTGGATAGTATTTACAGTTTTAAAGGACACCTTCTATGCTAACAATAATTAACTATCTGATAAATCTCAAGGGGTCTTCAGGGAGAGTTGACTGAGGTTCCACTGATGCAAAAGTGCATTCACTCATCACTAGATTTCCTGGGGTATTGGTTCCAGGACCCCTCTCAGATCCAAAAATCTATAGATGCTCCAGGCTCTCTATATAAAATGGCATAGTATTTGCATGTAGCCTATGCATATCCTCCCATATACTTTAAACCATCTCTAGATTCCTTATAACACTAAATACAATGTACATGCTATGTAAATTGTTTTACTGTATTGTTTAAAAAGTGAAAACAGAAAAAAAAGTACAACAGTCCTTTTTTTTTCTCAAATATTTTTTATCCATGGCTGGTTGAATCCACAAATGTGGGAACCCACAGGTACAGAGGGCTGACTCAGTGTGAAAACAAACAGACAGAAATACACTGAAGGCCATGGCATTTTGTTGAGAAATGCAAGCCTGAATAGCTTCCTTAATTCAAAAGGTTCATGATTCAAGGCTTAGACTAATGAAGTATGTCAGATATTTCTCTTTCTCTGCTAAAGTAGTAGTATCATGTGGCAACAATATAAAAATGATGTGAAGTTTCTTGAGCCTGAAAAAATTAAATTTTATTTCAGAGACAGGGTTTGACTCTGTTGCCCAGGCTGGAGTGTAGCAGCATAGTCATAACTCACTGCAACCTCAAAGGCTTGGTTGGGCTCAGTGATCCTAATGTCTCAGCCTCCAGCCTCTTCTGTAGCGCAACTACAGACATGCACCCTCACCACACCTGGCTTTTTTATTTTTTAATTTTTTTGTAGAGATAGAATCTTCACAAGCTGATCTCAAACTCCTGGCCTCAAGTGATCCTCCCACTCTGGCCTCCCAAAACACTGGGATTACACGTGTGAGCCACTACACCTAGCCAAAATTTAATGTTTGGCAAAACTGTAATTTGTGTGAAATTCACATTATTTAAATTTTATGGTTAGACATGTGATTGATATTTTATAACATACACATGCAATGTAGTCTTTTTTGTAAAACGTAACTGGCACTGCATGCAAATTAATCAAAAGGGAAAACAAAATATTAACAATAGAAAGACAGGGTTAAACACGACTTTTGCTTTTTTATATAGTTTGTTTGGAGGGTAATCACCAAATTACATAAATGAAAACATTTTATTAAATGTTGGCTAAATAGATAAAATTAAATAGAATTTTAAAGTAGCATTACTAGGATAATCAATATATTATAGTTTGTGAAATAGACACACATGTGCCCACACACAGATAACATGTAACAAGAAATAAGTCACTTTTTAATCCTATGGATATGTTCTTCACAATGAAGTTAAGACATTGAGTGCTTCACTGTTAAACAGTATAATCCTTATAATCTTTAATCCCTCAGTATTTCTGAAATATTTCCCCCTACTTTAATTTCCACAGTGAGTTTTCAAAGTAAAGGAGTTACACCAGTGAATGCCACTTCTAGTGTGGATGTCAATGGTGCTGCATTTTCTTAACAAAAAAACGTTAGCATACAATTTTCATTATTTTCTTTCCAGGGATATCCTCTTCCTACATAGAAATACACAAATTGCTAAAAAAAAAAAATAGTTGTACAAATTACATTTGCACACCATGCCTATCTTCGGAAACTCGGCCCGACATGCAATAATTCTTAGAATCTAAGGCTTTGAAATAAATGTATTAGGTGATATTCTATTTTGATGGGTTTTTTTTTTCATACTGATGAGAAGACAGAAACATATACTACCGATCACAGACAACTTCATGAAAAAGTTGGGAATACAGCAGAAACAAACTTGGGGAGAATTAATCAGCTGGAGGGACTCATTGCCAGGAAAACTCTCCCACTCACCCACTAGAATCTTGACCTGGAGGTCAAGAGATCCCACACTTGGATGGGTGCAGTGGCTGATGCTTGTAACAAGGCACTTTGGGTGGCTGAGGTGGGTGGATCACTTGAGACCAGGAGTCAGGCAGTAGCCTGGCCAACATGGTGAAATCCCATCTCTACTAAAACTGCAAAAATTTAGCTGGGCATGGTGGCATTCACCTTGGGTCCCAGATACTTGGGAAGCTGAGGAAGGAGAATCACTTGAACCTGGGAGGTGGAGGTTGCAATGAGATGAGATCGTGCCATTGCACTCCAGCCTGGGCAACAGACTGAGACTCTGTCTCAAAAATAAAATAAAAAAAAAGACCCCCCACTTAAATTTGCACAAACTCTAATGTGATCCTAGGTGTGCTTGGAAACTCCCAACTGCACACTTAACAGTGCTAGTGTCTCCACTACATGTTCTTACCAGGCTTCTTAGCTTTGGACTACAGAAGAATACAGCCGTGGCTGCCATTCTGATCCTTAGCTAGTGCTACGTGTTTGTCAATACTCTGGCAAATCTTCAGTTTCACGTGGTGTGATGCAACAGCATTGGAATTAGTTTTAAAAGCCCATGATTTGCACAAAACAAGAAGAGTATTCTAGACACTCAAACGAATCCCTAGGCAAAGAAAATTTTTCTCTCTTTCAGTTTTTCCCTATATGCAAACCTACATTCTTACGCTATTTTCTCATAGTACTATCTTGGATCTAACATCTGTTCTTGATTAAATGACTCCTGTGCCTTTTTGTTTCTCAGTAGTCAAGAACCCAAACTTCCTTATCTAACATTCTCTTTTCTTTCTACAGGGTGGTTGTTCTATTGCTTTCTCTTTCTTTTGATTTTAATAAATACTTTTCTTGCGATTGAATGAGAAGGATATCTCCAATTAAATGTTCTCATTAATTACCATTAGTGCTATGCTTAAAATTTTTATGACAAAAATGTATATCTCAGTGCTGTTCTTCTTTCAGTGCTCATCTTTCACTCCTTTAACTCCTACATATATGTAGATTGTATATGTGTATATACATGTATACATATGCACACACATATATAAGAGTGTGTGTGTGTGTGTTTGTGTATATGTATGTAGGAATTAAAGGAGTCAAAGATGAGAATACATAAAATTTATAAAGATATCTATACCTTTGTATATAATGGCCCATCATATATAAAGGACCATTTGAATCAATGACAGAAAAGTACTATCTATGATTGAGTGGAATTTCAGGAAGTAATTTTATGATATGAAATAATTTGAGCAGCAAGGCAGATATTCTAATTCAAACTAACTCAGAGATTCATAAAATTATCAGCATTACATTTAATTATAGTTACACAATAGGCAACATTGTGTAGAAACAATTTAACTGAGTCTTTCAGCCTTGGGATCTTCTAGAGGTTGAAGCCAAGATGTTGGCTGCGATGAATTGAAGGCTGGATTGGAGCTGCATTATCAGCTTCTGAACTTTCTCATCTGTCTTCCAGAGGCTTCAGTCCCTCAATTTGTCAGCCTTTTAGTGTGGCTTCTCAGGCCCAGAGCAAGCGATAGGAGTAAGAGTGAATGAGAGCATGAAAGGGAGAGAATGCTCAAGACAGCACTCCCTCTTCCACGGCCTGGTCTTGGAGTCAGAGGTCACTTGTTTTATATTAATTAAAGAATTTGCTTTATCTAGTCCTCACTCATTAAAAGGGATTGCAAAAGTACATGAATGCCAAGAAGCAGGGATCTTTGTGGGTTGTGCTGAAAGCTGGCTACCACACTCAGGACTTTTTCTATTTGCCAAAGTTATTGAATATTAGCTTTTTACATTAATACATATTTTATATGGTATTTTAAAGTTTTCTAATATTCAGCCACATATTTTCTTTGATTTTACATGTAATAATTTATTTTCTAAATAATGAGAGATTTTCCTCTTGTTCATACATACATGCATACATACATACATACATACATACATACATACATATATATGCCATTATCTTTTTTCCTTACCCCATTGCTTTGCTAATGAAGTAGTGTAGAGAAGAGATAACAGTGAGAAACTTCTTTGCTTTTTTCTTGATTTTACCGGGAGTTACACCAATAGTTTACTATTAATTCTGTCAGTGTGGTTAATTTTTTTTGGTAAATATCCTTTGTCAAGATTACTACAGATCAAGAGTTTCTTTACATGTCTAGTTTTTTGTTTTAGATGAATAGGTGCTGGATACTTCTCATAGCTATTGAGATAACGATATTGTTTTTCTTTTTAGTTTAGTCATCAAATATTTACTGAGTGGACACCATAGACAAAGCACTCTTAGATAACAGAATAAAGTAAATAAAACTGTTAATTACTCTGTGTAATTGGGCCAATAGTGTGTCATACTGAGGTTTTATCCATTTTGCCATGATATTTATTCAGTCATTACATATATACATACAGATATATGTTAAAATTTGTTAGAGACGTCACTATTCACAAAGGTTTTTTCCTTTAATATAGAGCTAGTTTGTAAAAGCAGCTTGATAGTTTCCAAAAATATTCTCTGTTCTTGATCAGTTGCTATAAAAGAGCAAATATTTATTCCTTGGTTAGGTTAGGTAGAACTCATTTGATAATTCGTGTGGATGGTTGGTTGGCTGCTGTAATGACTAATTTTATCTGTCAGCTTGACCGCCCAAGCATTTCTTCAGACATCATTCTGGATGTGCCTGTGAGAGGTTCTGGATGGCATTAGCATTTCACCTTTAGAAGGTGATAAGTAAAATCAACCATGGTACATCTATACCATAGGTTACGACTCAGCTATAAAAAGAAATAAATTAGTGACACATGCAACAACTTTTGATGGATCTCAGGGAATTATTTTTAGTGAAAAGGTCAGTCTTAAAATATTACATATTATATAACTGATTTAAATATCATTTTTGAAATGATAAGATGATAGAATAGAAAACAGATTCATGGTTGCCAGGTATGAGGTATAGAAAGTGTGGAAAGGAAGTGAGGTGCTGTTGTAAAAGGATGCAGGGGAATACTTTGGACGAAACTGTCCTGTATCTTTATGTGAAGATGACGTTAGCATCGAGGAAAAACTGGGTCAAGTGTATGTGAAGCCTCTGTGTATCATTTTTTACATCTGCATGTGAATCTACAATTTTGCCAAAATCAAAAGGTGTAAAAGGATAAAAAATGGTATTGGTTCTCTGAATAAAGCAGATTATTCTTCCTAACACGTGAACCTCATCCAATCAATCGAAGGTCTGAATAGAAGGAAAAGGCTGATCTTCCCACGAGTAAAGAGAAATTCCTTTTGCCTGACTGCCTGCAAGATGGGAATTGTTTTTTCATGGGTTCAGACTCAAACTGAAACTTGGATGTATTTGGGTCTTTTGCCACTTGAGTAGGTGAGGAACATTTCGGGGTTTTAGTTGTCACAAACACGAAGTCGGTGTTCAAATTCCCAATTGCCTCAACAAAAGCCGTATTAATTTTTTAGTTTGTTTTCAGAATTGTTACAGATGAGGGCTACCTATTATATGTCTTATAATTCTCCTTAGTGTATAAGTCTTCATTCGAAATGGGATGTCCCTGTGTTATAAACTAAATTGTTTTCCTATATACAATCTCCTAATCTGGATTTTGCTGAACGCATTTGTGTGGTGTGTTTAACCACATTTCTGTGCCGTCAGTATTTCTGGTAAACCAGCAATTTGATTGTGATGGTCTAAGTATTTTTGCTCCTCCATCCCACTAAATTCACATGTTGAAACCTATTTCTCCATGTGATGGTATTAGGAAACCCAGTGTTTTAGGAGGTGATTAAGTGAAGGGGATTGGTGCTCTCTTACACAAGTGTCCTATGTGGCGTAGTTTTCCCCTTCAGCTGTGTGAAGTGACAATGGGAAGGCAGCCTTCTATGGAAGAAAGAGGCCTTCACTAAACACCGAAGCTACCAATGCCTTCATCATGAACGACCAGCAGGAAGAGCTGTGATTTTTATAAGTTACCCAGTCAACGGTATTTAGTTATAGCAGACAAAGACATTGATTTAAAATAATATGTTGAACCAATGCTTATTAATTTTTTTCCAGATTACATGGGTTGTATGTTCAGGAGGTACATACTCTCTAGCTAGCTCTCAGTTTTGTATTTTCTGATATTTGCCACCATTTGTTCTCAATTTCCAGATATTATTATGCCTTTGAGTAGCAAAGTGGTAGTATTTGAATTGTATTATTTCTTCTTTATTCACTCACTGGAATGCTTTTATAAAGATAAACTCCTTATGTAGTATTTGGGCACTGAAGTTATAGTATACATATGTAACTAATTTATGTGGCATTATGAATTAAGGTTTAAAAAAGGAACCAAGTAAAAATTAAGTTTTCTATCACCAGTTTTCAAAATAATGAGTTGTGTCATTGAAAATGAGAATGGAGAACACTTCAATAGTGATTTATTTGTTACTATTTATTTTCCTTATGAACTTATGAGTTAAAACACAGCAAATGTTTAATTTTTGATGGTTGGGTTGTTCACTGCTGCTGATTTGGTCATAATTTCGAGTATTTTTCAGAAAATATTTTTCACCATTAAATATGAATTCATACAGATATTTCCATGCATATGGCTAAATTTTCTTCATGTGTATTTATCATAATATTTTGCCACAGGTTGAATGCAGAAGCAGATATGACAATCCAGTAATTAACTATCAAGGCAGACATTTACAAGAATTGCAAAATTCTGACAGTGACATTAGCTCACTAATTTTTTTTTCATCTTGGAAAATGTAGTAATAGTTATACATAAAGAAGCAAGATGACACACATTTTATTTTGCTTCTATATGTGAAGATAATTTCATTTCAATTTTAAAATAATAATAGAAAGAAAAGTATAAGGAAACAAAGAGTATTAATCCTCACTGTTGAAAATGAAAAAAGCGTCTTCTTCCTCTCTTTTTTCTCAGATCTTTTACTTTAGAAAACTTGTATTATAAGTTATTATGAGTTGTCTCTGTCTCTTTAAAATGTAAACCTTTTAAAAATCTAATTAAGCCTTCTACCAGCTTTAAGACCCAGAAACGTATTTTTCAGGTGCATCAGTCACCTCTTTAAAATGTAACCACTAAGGAAGACAGTGTCTGTATCTTTCAGTTCCTGTGGGAAAGTGAGAGCATACCTTTACTTGAGCAGCTCCTCTTCCAGGTTGCAGGGCTACATTTTGTTATAAAGGTAGGAAAAGTTTATTTTTCCGTTGTATAAAGCCTATTAGCTAACATAGATGGTCACCTCAACAGCCAAGTGAATTTGAGATGAACTCTTTGTGACAAACTTTGCTGCCAAGTCCTCTAACAAGGCTTTGTTATTATTTGTCTTATGAGCATGTATATAGTGGGTTGTATCTGCTTGGCTGTAGAAAAACAGTCTTTCCTGTCTTTGTCATCTCTTTGTGACTTGCCTGTGATATGCATCACATTCTGGCTTCATCCTTATTCAGTGACATAATTGCTCTCCTTTTTTATTATAATTTCAACTTCTATTTTAGATGGAAGGGTTCACGTGCACGTTTGTCACATCGGTAAATTGCATAACGCTGAGGTTTGGGGTATGAATGGCCCCATCACCTAGGTAGGGAGCATAGTATCCAACAGATAGATTTTCAGCCCTCACACCCCTTCTCTCTCCCCCTTTTAGTGTTCCTCAGTGTTTATCGTTTCTATCTTTATGTCCAATTGTACCCAATATTTAGATCTCACTTGTTAGTGAGAATATTCTAAATACTCAAAGGCAATGACAACAATGGCAAAGGCTAAAATTGAGAAGTGGAACTAATTAAAGAAGACTTTCTGCACAGCAAGGACACTATCAACAGCATAAAGAGACAACCTATAGAATGGGAAAAAATATTTACAAACTGTGCATCCAACTAAGGTCTAGTATTCAGAATCTAAAAGAAACTTGTACTAATGAACAAGCAAAACCAAGTAAGTCCATTAAAAATTGTCTTCTCAAAGAAGACATACGAGGGACCAAAAAGCCTGAAAAAATGTTCATCATCACTATTTATCACAGAAGTGCAAATCAAAACCATAATCGATGCCACGTCACACCAGTCAGAATGGGTGTTATTAAAATGTCAAAAAGTAACAGAGAAAAAAGGAACACTGACTTACATATAGTTGATGAAAATGTAAATTAACTCAGCCACAGAGGAAAGGAGTATGGAGATTTCTCAAAGAACACAAACAGAAGTACTATTTGACCCAGCAGCCCCATTACTGTGTATACACCACAAACAAAACAAATCATTCTACCAGAAAGACACATGCACTCATCTGCTCATTGTGGCATTATTCACAATAGCAAAGACATGAAAACCAAACAACAACAAAAAAACTAGTTGCCCATCAATAGTAGATTGAATAAAGAAAACATGGTACATGTATGCCACGGAATACTACACAATCATAAAAAAGAATGAAATCATGTTTTTTACAGCAACATACATGCAGCTGAGCTGGAAGCCATTATTCTAAGAGAATTAATGCAGAAACAGAGACCAAATTCTGAATGATCTCTTTTTCTTCTGCCTTTGGAAACGTTTCTCTGAGTCAAAATAGATTTTTTTTTTAAATTAATGCCCCTAACAACAACAAAAGCGTTATGGGACATAAATGCAACCTTTTATTCTTGTTTGTTGTACATGAATGTAGTGTTCTCAAATTGTAGAAGGAAGTAGCTTGCATGGGAGCACAGTTAATGATAGATTGTCAATTTTGCAATGCTAGGAATTTTTCTGTTGCTTGGATCAAGATTCAAAAATATTGCTTAACATATTTTGAGTTTCTCTTCTCTTTTCCTCCCTTTTATCTGAAAGATTTCTTTTGTTGTTGTTTTTGGTTTTTCTTTGCTCTCGTGGTCCCTGTCCTGCTCATGTTCAACACTATTTTCTTTATAATGAGATTCTGCTGAAAATGTATTTGTTTTGCATTAGATCCTAGATCTGAGGAGTTATTTTACTAGGTCCTCAAAATTTCCTTTGTACTCACTCACAAATGCATTGGAGTGTACAAAATCCCTCATCATATCAACTGCAGATCTTAAGTAAGCAACTCCCATTCTCCAATGAGTGCCTGTTAGGTCTTGTGGGATTTTCCCACCTGCAAGTGTAGAATTTGCCCATTTACTTCAGTCTTCTTTCTTCTGCACTTATTCTGACACCAGGCAGGTCTTGCAGCTTTTGAGGTCAGTGAACATATACACTTATTTTTCAGGGGATTGTATTGATTGTTTGTTTGCATAATTACCTTAGTTACTGTTTTGGGGTGGGATAAGGGAAAATCAGGGAGATTAAAAGACTAAAATCTAAGCTAACACCACTTCCACCTATCCAATATCCTCATCAATAGTTGTATTTGGAAACTGGTGTCACTTTCTTCTAAAAACCAATAATTACTTCATATTTTATGTCTTTCTCCTAACTTTTCCTTTCCTGTCCTTTGATTTGATGTTATCTCTGTGTGTATAAAAGATGAAGCCACTCTGATTTTTCCCACTGTTATAGGAAATGTGATTTTTATACCTGAGAGCAAGAAAACTCCTATTCTTAATGTATTTTAAGCACATTTGGCCTATTTATTTAATTCCAGTCTGAAATTAAGTCATATCTCTATATTTTACATGTTTTCCTTCCAAATACCTCATTTATTTGCTCTAATTAATATTATTTTCTTTTTGCACTATTATTTTCTTAATCAGTTTTCTGGTTCACTGAATATGCTTTGGGTGCTAATGATTTAATTGGTTATTTCTGATGTGATTTAAATCATAGCTGCTTTTTATTTTTATTAAATTTATTTTCGTGCTCGCTTCGGCAGCACATATACTAAAATTGGAACGATACAGAGAAGATTAGCATGGCCCCTGCGCAAGGATGACACGCAAATTCGTGAAGCGTTCCATATTTAAAAAAAAAAATTATTTTCTATACTCTCAGCTCATTTGTTATTTCCTGTTGTGGTGTTATCAAAATTAAGATTATTTTACAATGCTTATGTCTGTGTTAACAGATAGTTGTTAAAGGATATGTATTGTTTAAATTAAAATCTTGATTTTTATACAAATATAAATTGAACAAATGTCAAAAGTTTTAGCTAACTTATTAATTAATAAGGGAACAAAAAATATCTTACAACTAGTTCAACAGAGATTTCAAAAAACACCCACTGGCACAAGCACACACACACACACCGTCAATTGTGCTAAAATAAATTACAAACAAATACAAAATTTATAAAATTTTTCAAACATTGGAAAAAATCATTGCCTTAATATTTTGCATTTCTTTTAAAAAATTACAAAAGATTGCCTTACATTTCTTTCTCATTTCTCACTCTTCCTATTCTCTTTTCTTGTCTTAAAATATATATATATGAAAATATGTTTTAATACACTATATGTATTTTCTTGTCTTAAATATATATTCATATTTAAGTATATATATAACTATATTTACATATATTTAAGACAACAATGTATATATAGTGTATTAAAATAAATATCTTGATATATATATATATATATATATATATATATATACACACATGTAAGACAAGAAAAAAATATATATATACTGTATTCCATGCAGATTGGGATAGAAATAAATTCATTCAATAGTGATATTATCCCTCTATATTTTGTATTAATACTCAAAATGTTTAGGTTATTTTAACTGTGTTCTAATTTTGTTTCATTTTAGTAGGTTTCAGAGAGAGACAGAGAGAAGGGAAAACCCGTCTAATTTTTCATCTTTTAAACCAATATTTAACTGGTTCTACAGTCTTATATTGCAAAGACAGCAGCCAATACAAAAGTTTGCTTTCCATTTAACGTTTTTACAAAGCTAATTTTACCACTAGCTTTTTACTAGCCAGTGAAGAAATAGTCGAACTATTGAATATATGACCATGGTTTTTATTGTACCAGAAAATTTGTATTTTGTTAGAAACAATGAAAATTGCATAAAATTGCTATTGGTGTTGAATCAGAATCTTTCAGGACGGCCTGTAAAAAAGAGTCTTTCATTTAAAAATAATAATTTTCTTCTTATTTAAGTGATAGGTCTTTGGGACTTACAGCTTTGAATACTCCTAAAGAGTAGAAGTTTTTGTGTTATTTAGAGTGGAAGAAATAATTCAAATTTTGAGATAAGGCAGTACCTACTTCTTTAGCTGCTGAGTTGGGTGGGCACCTTGAATTTTGAAGAGGTCATAGAGATAAATACAACAGACTATCATTCTCTAGAAGTGTACATAGTTATTTTATTTTCCCCTCCTCACTCCAGCCTACAATTTCAGTTTGGTTCATGACTAGAAATATATTTACAGATTCACAGAGTCCATAGATAAAACAGATTTATTCAACTGCACTGCACATTTAATATCGGCTACACCAAAGTATTTATACTCTATCTGAGAAAAACACTCATAGGAGTTGTTTAGAAAGCTTTGAATCACAGTTTTAGAACATTTGGATTATGTGGATTAAAAAATATATTTTTATGTGTTGAATAAAATAAAATCTCAAAAGCCATTTTTTATACCCTAAATAAATGTTTTCCAAGATTCATAAATAATTTTTTAAACACAGTAAGGTTACTATAACTCCTTTTACTATGAATAAGCACCTGCTAATCTTTGCAGCAAAAAAGGAGGCAACTCAGGGTGATTTGGGATCCTGCAGTAACAAATGAATGCAAAGAAAATGTTACTTCTTTGAAGTCAAAAGGGACAACTGATTTACATACACACATAAGGAATATTTTCAAAATTATATAAAATCTAATTTATTACTCTAGAAGATTTAATATGCCTAGAAATATATGTTTTTACATTGTTCTTTTACACATTAGTTGGATTTAAAGTTCTACATTTACATATCTGATTCTTAAAAGCTTTGTACTTTTATATTACATTTCACTTTGATCAATTATTTCAATTAAACAAATGGATGTATTAGCAATACATCCTTGATATCAGTAAAATAGAATAATATGGATAGACACAGCTATAGGTCAAGAAAACACGCATGCATGCATGCACACACACAAAAGCACACACATTCATTTTCACATTATTTGGTTTGGCTCCAACTCTACCACACAGCAGCGACAAAAATTGAAAATGAATGCCCATGATTGTAATGAACACTTTATAGAAACACGCTCTTCAGAATAGCATATGGTACTTTAATTCAAATTCACTGCAGGATGAGGAAAGAGCTTCACAATTGTGTATTAGGGGAAATAAATAGCTGTCTAGGGTTCTTTAAGTATAGGAAAAGGCATTGGGATAAAAAAAAATAAAGCTATACTGAAACACATGAGTTACACTAAATGTCTTTTTCCTGCTGGGAAAAAAAATGCCTAGGGATGTTTTAGTTTAATCAATTACACACTTAGCTGCACTGGTAATCTTTCTTCCCCTTTTCCTTTTCTTCCCTGTTTCCTTTCTCCTTTTTTCCCCCCTTTTATTTTCTTTACCTTTTCCTTTCCTTTCATCTTCTCTTCTCTCCTCTTCTCCTCCCCTCCATCCTCTTACCTCCCTTCCCCTTTTCTTTGCTTTATTATTTTGCTTTCTTTCTTCCTCACTTTTTAATCAGGCACGAAGAGCTACAGATATAATAGTACCTACTTTCGTGAGGCTTTCATTCTGTCCACCAATGACGAAGATTTGTATTAATTCAATAATTTTAGACATAAAATTTCAATAGCATATATTTAAATATATTTCTGTAATAAAAAGTGTAAGTCAAGTTGTAAGTAGTTATTTTATATTTCTAGTACTATTTTTTTTTTCAATGAAAATGGAGACTGATCTCTTTCCACTAACCTGGCAGAGTTGCTATCAGGTTCACTTTAGAAAACTTTTTTCTACATGAACGCACTAAGGATAATTGCAGGTCCCATATGCAGATGATGAGCTCCAATCAGAAATATCTGAATACAAACTTTCTCAGTCATGGTGCTAAAAGTCATCCAGAAATGCAAGATGGCGATAAAGATTTTCAATCTTGTTAGAAAAATAATATAAGCATAAAAAGATGAGAACTGGTTGGGTATGTGGCTTGCTCTTATAATCCCAGAATTTTGACAGACCAAGGCAGGAAGATCACTTGAAAGCAGGAGTTTGAGGCCAGTCTGGGCAACATAGCAAGAAACTGTTTCTGCAAAAACATTTAAAATACAATAATTTAGCCAGGAGTGTTGGTGCATGCCTGTTGTCCTAGTTACTCAGGAGGCTGAGGTAGGAGAATCACTTGGACCCAGGAATTCAAGACTGTAGTGAGCTATGATTGCACCACTGCATTCCAGGCTGCACAGAACTCCAGGGCAGCAGAACTAGACCCTGTCTAAAAACAAAAATGAATTAATTCATTAAAAAGTTGAGAACTGTGACAAAACCATGTAGAAAAAAAAAAATCTAAGTCTAAGTTCTTATGTGGACACTAGGCTGCCTGCATAAAAGTCTCGTATTTTTCTGGTCAAATGCAGATGCCTAGGCCCACACCTGGATTTATGTAATCAATATTTCTAATAAGTTTCTTAATTGTGTTAAGTACTGAGAATCATTTAGGTAAATTCTAGGAAGTTGTTAACTGCGTTACAATTTCTCATGTGTGGCAAACAGATCTATTAATAAACTTCAAAGGCTTATCAAGAAGTCTCTCAAGTTGAAAGTCCTCAACATGCATTCTATATGCCAGTTGGCTCTGCAGGACATTCCTTCACATGCAGTAATTGTCAAGGCAGACACTAAGCTTGAAGCTCTGGAGTTCTCTATGAAATGACAGAATTGAGAAATTTAACAATTCCTTTTTTATCTTGGGAATTACAAAATCTTTCTGGTGTATTACATTTTATAGATTTCTTCCATATCTGTTAAGATAGGCAGATGGATAGATTACTGTCACTTAAATGAGATTTTTGAGAGAAGGTGCATATATATTTTGATAACTGAACTGGATGCATATTGTAATTAGTACTCTCAGTAACAATAATACTTCTACTTACAATCACTGGGAAAATGTGGCTCATTATTTTAATCATTAGACATTCCAAAAGTGTTTTTGCCTTTGTCCCTTTTCACATTGCTATAAAGATACTACCTCAGAGTTGGTAATTTATTAAACAAAAGAGGTTTAATTGACACAGCTCTCCTTGGCTAGGGAAGCCTCAGGAAACTTACAATCATGGTAGAAGATGAGGGGGAAGCAAGGCATGTCTTACATGGAGGCAGGAGAGACAGTACAAGAAGGAAACTGTCAAACATTTCTAAAACCATCAGCTCTTGTGAGAACTCACTCATTATTATGACAACAGCATGAGGGAAACTGTCCCCATGATCCAATATCCTCCCACCAACCCTCTTCCTCAACATGTGGGGATTACAATTTCAGATGTGATTTGAATGCAGACACAGAGCAAGACCCTATCAGTGATGCACCCGTCCATATCCTAACTTTGGAAATATATGTAGCCATTTGTTTTGCTCCTCTATTAATAAAATCTCAACTCTTTATAAGTAGACCGGAAAACACTTATCAGGTAGGTTATTATAAGATTTACATTGTAACATACAAACAATACCTAGAAAACTGAAGGTAAAACACTTCTGGTCTTGCCAATGTTGTGCCTAGAACACATTGTTTAGTGATATTAGCCTTTGCAGTCATCCTTAGTTAACCAATTGATCTCAAAAGTCTGTGGATCACTAGGTCAAGAGATGGAGACCATCTTGGTCAACATGGTGAAGCCCCGTCTCTACCAAAAATACAAAAAATTAGCTGGGCATAGTGGTGCCTGCCTGTAATCCCAGCTACTCAGGAGGCTGAGGCAGAGAATTGCCTGAACCCAGGAGGCGGAGGTTGCGGTGAGCCAAGATCCCGCCATTGCACTCCAGCCTGGGTAAGGAGCGAAACTCCGTCTCAAAAAACAAAAAAAAAAAACAGTAGTTATGGCTTTGCTAATCAATAGGTAGAACTGAAATATCAGTCAATGCCTAATCTGATAATTCTTCAGTTGATTTGTTCTTTGTAAGATATTTGCATATAATATATATTTCATGTCTTTATCTGTTGGAAGCACATAATATTGTTTTTCAAATCAGTTGCCTGTAGTTAATTTTCCTATTGCCTGAACTTCAGGAAATGATTTATCTGGGTTTACTTGCGATTGACCATGGCATTTCCAGAAATAATAGAAAAAAATATGTCAAAAATGTCTACATTGCTATAAATTGTGGCTCTTCTATTGGCTGAGAAAGAGCTAGAAAAATGCTAAGAAACAAAATTCAATGCATTAGATATTCATCATAATTTCTAGAAATGGATTTTATCTCTACCACAGGACTTTATTCTTGATACTTAAAGGCATATAAATAATTTCCCAAGAAGTAGAAACTTGGGTATGTGCTGAAGCAGGCCTCTTCAAACAGAGTCATAGTCATATGAAATACATGGGAATTAAGAGATCTGGGACTTACTTTTGATATCTTATATATGTGATTTCAATGATAAAAAAACAATTTGTCTTTTACCCAATGCAATACTACATCTGATTGTTGCAAAATTGTCTAATGTTGCCACGAAAGAGACAGAAAACACTAAGGGTTGAAAGAGCACTTTGGAGAAAATATCTGTTTCAAGTGCGAAATAACATCTGCTAAAGATATTAATTGAAAGATTAGAGGGCCGGGCACGGTGGCTCAGGCCTGTAATCCCAGCACTTTGGGAGGCCGAGGTGGGTGGATCACGAGGTCAAGACATCGAGACCATCCTGGTCAACATGGTGAAACCCCGTCTCTACTAGAAATACAAAAAATTAGCTGGGCATGGTGGTGCGTGCCTGTAACCCCAGCTACTCAGGAGGCTGAGGCAGGAGAATTGCCTGAACCCAGGAGGCAGAGGTTGCGGTGAGCCGAGATCGCACCATTGCACTCCAGCCTGGGTAACAAGAGCAAAACTCCGTCTCAAAAAAAAGAAAGATTAGAGAGGAGGAGGCTGGATGGTGGGGATATTAAATTAGGATTCAATAGAATGCTTGCTCATACCATTTGAATGCAACTTTAGACTACTTTGTAAATAAATATGTAAAGTAAATGTAACATCAATGTCTTCAGATTATTTTTCACATTGTAGTATTATTGCATTAATAACAACTCTACAAATACGCCAACGAGGTGTTTTCTTCTTAAAATATGCCACTTGACTTCCATTGCAAATTCTGGAAGTGTTGCTAAGACTAGACACCAATACTTTTGAAGATCTCTGATGCAATTGTGACAAACATTACTTGATAAGAGAAAAAGTCTTTGGCCACTACTTGGTTAGGAAAGAACATGAATATCTACTGTGAACTATTTGAAAAAATAATTATTTTCTTTGAAAGAATATTTTAGTTGCCAAAGATAAAATATTATACACAGAATCTGATGTCTTCTGCTATTTGTTTACCTTATTTAGATGTAGTAATTTTTTATAAAAAAAAAACTTAAAAATAAAAAGCATATTCAAAATAAGAAAATGTTCTACAAAAAATCATACATATCTATTTTTTATATTTTGGTATGTCTACCAAACAGATAACATACATTATCTCTACGTTTTAACAGATTTTTTTTTTTCTATTTTTTTTTTTTTATTGGATTATAGGTTTTGGGGTACATGAGCAGAGCATGCAAGACAGTTGCGTAGGTACACACATGGCAGTGTGCTTTGCTTTTCTTCTCCCCTCCACCCACATTTGGCATTTCTCCCCAGGCTATCCCTCCCCACCTCCCCCTCCCACTGGCCCTCCCCTTTTCCCCCCAATAGACCCCAGTGTTTAGTATTCCCCTTTCTGTGTCCATGTGTTCTCATTTTTCATCACCCACCTATGAGTGAGAATATGCGGTGTTTCATTTTCTGTTCTTGTGTCAGTTTGCTGAGGATGATGTTCTCCAGATTCATCCATGTCCCTACAAACGACACAAACTCATCATTTCTGATTGCTGCATAATATTCCATGGTGTATATGTGCCACATTTTTCCAATCCAGTCTATTATCAATGGGCATTTGGGTTGATTCCAGGTCTTTGCTATTGTAAACAGTGCTGCAATGAACATTCATGTACATGTGTCCTTATAGTAGAACGATTTATAGTCTTTTGGATATATACCCAGTAATGGGATTGCTGGGTCAAATGGAATTTCTATTTCTAAGGCCTTGAGGAATCGCCACACTGTCTTCCACAATGGTTGAACTAATTTACACTCCCACCAACAGTGTAAAAGTGTTCCTTTTTCTCCACATCCTCTCCAGCATCTGTTGTCTCCAGATTTTTTAATGATCACCATTCTAACTGACATGAGATGGTATCTCAATGTGGTTTTGATTTGCATCTCTCTGATGACCAGTGACGATGAGCATTTTTTCATATGATTGTTGGCCTCATATATGTCTTCTTTCGTAAAGTATCTGTTCATATCCTTTGCCCACTTTTGAATGGGCTTGTTTGTTTTTTTCCTGTAAATCTGTTTGAGTTCTTTGTAAATTCTGGATATCAGCCCTTTGTCAGATGGGTAGACTGCGAAAATTTTTTCCCATTCTGTTGGTTGCCGATCCACTCTAGTGACTGTTTCTTTTGCTGTGCAGAAGCTGTGGAGTTTCATTAGGTCCCATTTGTCTATTTTGGCTTTTGTTGCCAATGCTTTTGGTGTTTTGTTCATGAAGTCCTTGCCTACTCCTATGTCCTGGATAGTTTTGCCTAGATTTTCTTCTAGGGTTTTTATGGTGCCAGGTCTTATGTTTAAGTCTTTAATCCATCTGGAGTTAATTTTAGTGTAAGGTGTCAGGAAGGGGTCCAGTTTCTGCTTTCTGCACATGGCTAGCCAGTTTTCCCAACACTATTTGTTAAACATGGAACCCTTTCCCCATTGCTTGTTTTTGTCAGGTTTATCAAAGATTGTATAGCTGTATGTATGTTGCGTTGCCTCCGGTGCCTCTGTTTTGTTCCATTGGTCTATATCTCTGTTTTGGTACCAGTACCATGCTGTTTTGATTACTGTAGCCTTTTAGTATAGTTTGAAATCCGGTAGTGTGATGCCCCCTGCTGTGTTCTTTTTGCTTAGAATTGACTTGGCTATGCGGGCTCTCTTTTGGTTCCATATAAAGTTCATGGTGGTTTTTTCCAGTTCTGTGAAGAAAGTCAATGGTAGCTTGATGGGGATAGCATTGATTCTGTAAATTACTTTGGGCAGTATAGCCATTTTCACGATATTAATTCTTCCTAAACATGAACATGGAATGTTTCTCCATCTGTTTGTGTCCTCTCTGATTTCGTTGAGCAGTGGTTTGTAGTTCTCCTTGAAGAGGTCTCTTACGTTCCTTGTGAGTTGTATTCCAAGGTATTTTATTCTTTTTGTAGCAATTGCGAATGGCAGTTCGCTTTTGATTTGGTTTTCTTTAAGTCTGTTATTGGTGTAGACGAATGCTTGTGATTTTTGCACATTGATTTTATATCCTGAGACTTTGCTGAAGTTGCTTATCAGTTTCAGGAGTTTTTGGGCTGAGGCAATGGGGTCTTCTAGGTATACTATCATGTCGTCTGCAAATAGAGACAATTTGGCTTCCACCTTTCCTATTTGAAAACCCTTTATTTCTTTTTCTTGCCTGATTGCTCTGGCTAGAACTTCCAGTACTATATTGAATAGGAGTGGTGAAAGAGGGCATCCTTGTCTAGTGCCAGATTTCAAAGGGAATGCTTCCAGTTTTTGCCCATTCAGTATGATATTGGCTGTTGGTTTGTCATAAATAGCTTTTATTACTTTGAGATACGTTCCATCGATACCAAGTTTATTGAGGGTTTTTAGCATAAAGGGCTGTTGAATTTTGTCAAATGCCTTCTCTGCATCAATTGAGATAATCATGTGGTTTTTGTTTTTGGTTCTGTTTATGTGGTGAATTACGTTGACACTCCACTGTCAATACTAGACTGATCAACCAGACAAAAAATCAACAAGGATATCCAGGGCTTGAACTCAGACCTGGAGCAAGCAAATCTGATAGACATTTACAGAACTCTCCACCCCAAATCCACAGAATATACATTCTTCTCAGCACCACATCACACCTACTCTAAAATTGACCACATAATTGGAAGTAAAGCACTGCTCAACAAATGCAAAACAACTGAAATCATAACAAACAGCCTCTCAGACCATAGTGCAATCAAGTTAGAACTCAGAATTCAGAAACAGACCCAGAACCGCACAGCTTCATGGAAACTGAACAACTGGCTCTTGAATGTTGACTGGGTAAACAATGAAATGAAGTCAGAAATAAAGAAGTTCTTTGAAACCAATGAGAACGAAGACACAACGTGCCAGAACCTCTGGGACACATTTAAAGCAGTCTTTAGAGGAAAGTATATAGCAATAAGTGCCCATATGAGGAGAATGGAGAGATCCAAAATTGACACCCTATCGTCAAAATTGAAAGAGCTAGAGGAGCAAGATCAAAAAAACTCAAAACCCAGCAGAAGACAAGAAATAACTAAGATCAGAGCTGAGCTGAAGGAGATTGAGACACGAAAAACCCTTCAAAAATCAATAAATCCAAGAGCTGGTTTTTTGAAAAGATCAACAAAATAGACAGACCACTAGCCAGATTGATTAAAAATAAAAGAGAGAACAACCAAATAGATGCAATAAAAAATGATAAAGGGGAAATCACCACAGATTCCACAGAAATTCAAACCATCATCAGAGAATATTACAAACAACTCTATGCACATAAACTAGTAAACCTGGAAGAAATGGATAAATTCCTGGACTCCTGTGTCCTCCCAAGCCTAAACCAGGAGGAAGCTGAAACTATGAATAGACCAATAACAAGGTCTGAAGTTGAGGCAGCAATTAAGAGCCTATAACAGATTTTTTTAAGGTCATATCAAGGATGTGTACATAGCTTTCAGAATGTGAATTTTCATCACTGCATAAAGTTCTTTTTTATATTATCGAAATTTATTTAAATAACTTATCTTGACTCTACACATCTGTTTCCAAGGATTTTCTCCTATTACACCTAATAATATCATAAATACAATTATAAGAGGTTTGGGCCCTCTCTTGCTGATAGTCACCTACCTCAATGTGCACACACCCTACCACCGACCTACAGAAATTGTTTGGTTATTCACAGTCTCTTACCAAATGAGACCTGTGTCCAGGGTACTAGCTTCTCCTGTCACTTGAGCTTATGCTAAAAATGTGAAATTTGGTGTAGAAGCCTGAGCCTTAATGCTTCAAGGTATATGACTTTAAGCCTATTCTGTAGCTGTTACAATGCAGCCAAAGAGAAGAACAGTGATTATTAAACAGAGTTGGGAAGATCCTAAAGTAACAAAAGATGGAGTGATTGCTGCACACTCAGTTGACTTAGAAGGTAAATATAAAAATATTGGAGCTAAACCTGTTCAAGATGTTTCCACTAACAGAAATGAAGAGATTGGGGATTGCATCACCACTACTACTGTACTGGCATGCCCTATTGCCAAGGAAGGCTTTGAGAAAATTAGCAAAAGTACTAAACTAGTGAAAGTCAGGAGACATGTGATGTTAGCTGTTGACTCTGTAATTGCTGAACTTGGGAAGTAGTCTAAACCAGTGTCAGCTCTTGAAGAAACTGCTCAGTTCACTATGATTTCCTCAAACAGAAAGACATGGGCCACATATTTCTTTTTCTTTTTTTTTCTTTTCTTTTCTTTTCTTTTTTTTTAGATGGAGTTTCGCTCTTGTTACCCAGGCTGGAGTGCAATGGCGCGATTTCGGCTCACCGCAACCTCCGCCTTCTGAGTTCAGGCAATTCTCCTGCCTCAGCCTCCTGAGTAGCTGGGATTACAGGCATGCACCACCATGCCCAGCTAATTTTTTGTATTTTTAGTAGAGACGGGGTTTCACCATGTTGACCAGGATGGTCTCGATCTCTTGACCTCGTGATCCACCCGCCTCGGCCTCCCAAAGTGCTGGGATTACAGGCGTGAGCCACCGGGCCCGGCCTTTGGCCACATATTTCTTATGCAGTGAATAAGGCTGGAAGAAAGGGTGTCATCACAGTAAATAATGGAAAAACATTGAATGATGAACTAGAAACTACTGATGGCATGAATTTTGATCGAGGCTGTATTTCTCCTTTATTGATACATCAGAAGGCATATTACGCTGCGTATAATAATATGTGAATTTCAGAATGTGTATGTTCTACTGTGTGAAAAGGAAATTTCCAGTGTCCTGTTCATTATACTTGTTCTTTGAATCGCTCAATGCTCACTATAAGATCTTGGCCATAACTGCTGAAAATGTTTTATGTTTTGAATAGTATAAAAGTTGATCCAGTTGATCTTTAGGTTGTAACAGTCAATGATTCAGGTTTTGATGACAATAACAAGAAAAAATAAACTTAAAGATATGGCTCCTGCTATTGGTGATGAAGTGTTTGAACAAGAGGGATTGACCCTAAATCTTGTTCAGCCTCATGATTAGAAGAAATTGGAGAGGTCACTGTGACCAAAGATGATGCTATCCTCCTAAAGAAAATGATGACAAAGTTCAAATTGAAAAGTGTATCCAAGACAATCAACCAGTTCGATATCACAACTAGTGAATACAAAAGAAAAACTGGACTGAGCGCCATGGCTCACACCTGTAATCCCAGCACTTTAGGAGTCCAAGGTGGGTGAATTATGAGGTCAGGAGATTGGGACCATCCTGGCCAACATGGTGAAACCAGTCTCTACTAAAAATACAAAACTTAGCTAGGTGCTGTGGCATGTGCCTGTAATCACTGCTACTTGGGAGACTGAGGCAGGAGAATTGCTTGAAGCAGGGAGTTGGAGGTTGCAGTGAGTGGAGATCATGCCACTACACTACAGCCTGGCAACAGAGCAAGACTCCATCTCAAAAAAAAGAAAAAATTGAATGAATATCTGGCCAAACATTCAGATGCAGTAGCTGTGCTGAAGCTTGGTGGGACAAATGATGTCAAAGTCAATGAAAAGAAGGACAATGTTACAGATATCCTTAGTGCTACAATAGCTATGTTTGAAGAAGGTATTGTTCTGGGAGAGGATTGTTGCATTGCTTTGGTGCAGCCTTGAAATCAAACATTGGTATATATATATTATTAAGCGACCACTCAAAGTTTCTGCAATGACTATGGCTAAAAATGCAGGAGTTGAATAATCTTTGAAAGTTAAGAAGATGATGCAAAGATCTTCAGATGTTTGTTATGACACTATGCTTTGGGGTTTTATGAATATGGTGGGAAAAGGAATCATTGGAGAACCACTTCACTGGAAGCTGCCGAAATGGCTTTGACTACAGCAGAGGGTGTAGTGACAGAAACACCTAAGAAAAGAGAAGGTACCGGATATGAGTGCAATGGGAGGAATGGGAAGTGGTACAAGAGGTGGTGTGTTTTAACATCTAGAACAGCACTTCACCATTATGAATGAACTGTGACAGAAAGCTCAAGGCAGTGTTCCTCACCAGTAACTTCAGATAAGTCAGTTGAAAAATGATAGGAGAAAAGGCTGGCTGATGTTTAAGAAATCACTGTAACCATCAGGGACCATTTTTGTTGACAATATATAATGATCTATTGCTGTCATTGTCTGTAAGATAATTTATTTTGAATTTTTGAATAAAAATATGTTTGTGCATTCCCAATATTTGCTGCAAGAGCAATGTACCAATGTATTGCTTTCAACATAAATTACTGTGGCATTTTTACTACTATTCTCTTAAAGTCAGGATTTCAGTGCTTGCCATCATTAGATTGGAAGTTAAGAAGTAGCCTTTCTGCAGACAGTAAGAACAATGGTGTCTAAATTAGAGAAATATATGATTAGGTGACATTTGTGTGAAAAAAAATTGGTTACAGTTTAGAAATAAAGAGTTTTTTAGATTAGATCCTTTGGGTAATTTGTTGAAAGCACAATGCCTGGCAGAGGGGTTTTAGCAAATATTTCCAAATTGCTCTTCAAAGAAGGGAACAGCAGACGAGAAAATTTTAGAAACAGTAAAAGATTTTTTTTTAAAAAAAAACTTAATTTTAATAAAAGAAAAAAGAGATACATTTAAGCATATTTTCTAAATACAAAATAGTCATTATTTGTTAATTTATTTAGTTGTTTTTATTGGGTGATATATTGTATTTCCCAGAAAGTGAAATCTGAGGCAGAGACCTTCAGTGCTATTAGTGCACTAATCATGTAGTCCTAGAGAATACAGAGATGGGTCAAAGGACTACAAGGCTAAAAGATGAACGCCCAGCACTAAGTGACCAGTTATTGAAGTCATGGGTATGTACCATATTAGCCATATGTAGTACATCTCAGAACACCATCATGGAGAAGAAAGAGAGCTGGATTTATCAACTGGCTTTTCTCTTCCATTGGTAAAAGACATATGTATTAGGTCATTTTCATGCTGCTGATATGGACATACATGAAACTGGCAAGAAAAGGAGGTTTAATTTGACTTATAGTTCCACATGGCTGGGTGGGCCTCAGATTAATGGCAGGAGGTAAACGGCACTTCTTACATGGAGGTGGCAAGAGAAAATGAGTAAGATGCAAACGCAAAAACCCCTGATAAGACCATCAGATTTCATGAAACATATTCACTACCACGAGAACAGGATGGGGAAACCACCCCCATGATTGAAATTGTTTCCTACAGGGTCTTTCCCACTACATGGGTGAATGATGGGAGTAAAACTCAAGATGAGATTTAGGTAGGGACGTAGCCAAATCATATAATTCCACCTCTGGTCCCTCCAAATCTCATGTCCTCACATTTCCAAACCAATCATGCCTTCCCAATATTCCCAAAAAGTCTTAACTTATTTTAGCACTAAGCCAAAAGTCCACAGTTCAAAGTCTTATCTGTGACCAGGCAAGTCCCTTCTGCCTATGAGCCTTTAAAATCAAAAGCAAAAAAATTACTTCCTAGGTGCAATGGGGGTACAGGTATTGGATAATACAGTGATTCAAAATAGTAGAAATTACCCAAAACAAAGGGTCTACAGGCCCCATGCAAGTCCAAAATTCAGTGAGGCAATTTTTTTTTTTTTAAAGAAAGGAGAGAAGGAAAGAAAGAAAAAATGAGTGAAGGAGAGGAAGAAAGAGGAAGAAAAAGAGGGAGAGAGAATGGGAATGTTCTAAGAATGGGTATTGAAAATCTCTTCTATGCCAATAATTTTGCTTAATAATGACCGATCAATATTTCATTTAAACCTATGAGTAGGTGTGATGTGGTATTGACAAGAATGTGTATTTTGTGTATTTAAAGTGGAGAGCTCTATAAATGTTTATTAAGTTTACTTGTTCCAGATCTGAGTTCAAGTCCTGGATATCCTTATTAATTTTCTGTCTCGTCGATCTATCTAATATTGATGTTGAAGTCTCCCACTATTATTCTGTGGGAGTCTAGGGAGGCTAAGTCTCTTTATAGGTCTTATGTATCTGGGTGTTAAGATCGTTAACTCTTCTTGTTGCATTGATCCTTTTACCACTATATCTTTGTTGCTTTAAAATCTATTTTATCAGAGGCAAGAATTGCAACTCCTGCTTTTTATTTATTTATTTATTTTTCTCTCCATTTGGTTGGTAAATCTTTCTCCATCCCTTTGTTTTGAGTCTTTGTGTATTCTTGCACATGAAATGGGTCTGGATGTAGCATACCATTGGGTTTTGGCTGTATCTTTGGCAGTCAAATCTTAAAGCTACAAAATGATTTTCTTTGACTTCAGGTCTCACATCCAGGTCAAGCTGATGCAATAGGTTGGTTCCCATGATCTTTGGCAGCTCCACCCCTGTGGCTTTGCAGGGTAAAACCTCCCTCCCAGCTGCTTTCATGGGCTGGCATTGAGTGTCTGCTGCTTTTCCAGGCACAGGGTGCAAGCTGTCAGTGGATCTATATTCTGGCATCTGGAGGATGGTGGCCCTCTTCTCACAGCTCCACTAGGTCATCCCCCAGTAGGGATTCTGTGTGGAGGAAGGCTGCATTCCCCATCATTGCAACTGGTCACAGATTGTAGTAATATCCATCATCTTGTTCTTCCTTTGCTACAAATTCTAGATTCCTCTGTCATGGTTGATATTCAGTGTCAACTTGATTGGACTGAAGGATGCAAAGTCTTGTGCCTGGGTGTGTCTGTGAAGGTGCTGCCAAAGGATATTAGCAGTTGAGTCAGTTGACTAAGAAAGGCAGACCCAACCTCAATCTGAGTGCACACAATCTAATCAGCTGGCAGCAAGGCCAGAATAATAGCAGGCAGAAGACTATGGACAGACTAGACTAGGTTAGTTTTCCAGCCCACATGCTGGATGCTTCTGCCCTCAAACATTGGACTCCAGGTTTTTCAGCTTTTGGACTTTTGGACCTTTGACCACAGACTGAAGCCTGCCTTGTCTTCTTCCCTAGTTTTGAGTCTTTGGAACTTGTATTGGCTCCCTTACTCCTCAGCTTGGTGACATCTTATTGAAGGATTTCTCCTTGTGATCATGTGAATCAATACTCCTTAATAAACTTCCCTTTGTATAAGCATCCATCCTATTAGTTCTGTCCATCTAGAGAACCCTGACTAATATACCCTCAGACTTGGTGAGTGATGAGTTTAGTCTGAGTTGCTGCCTGTTAGGGATATTAAGACCTTAATTCCACAAGAGACAAAATTCCTCATTACCATGACCTTAAATATGCCTATTTTGAACATTCCTTGAAATGTCCAAGGGACGCTTGGAATTTAAGCTTCTTCAGCTTGTCATTCATATAACCCATTCCAGGTTTGAGTCTCACATTTCTTTTTCAGAGTACCCGAATTTGACATAGGAGATCTGTGAAGACTTCACAGGTCTACCACTTTTATATTTGAACCTTGGCCTTATTTTCAGCACAGACTTTTCTGTAGCTATAGAAGATCATAATCTGCTTGAAAGTTACCTAAGAGACCTTATGTCCTCCTCAATATGCATTTAGTTGAATGTTGCTGCTCTGAGCCCAACATTTTAATTTTTAAAATATGTTCCAATTAGTTAAAGAAGGCCAGCTTGTCATCTTTACTTATTTCTCCCATACAGGTCAAGTGTCTAGCAAATGAGTATCACAATGGCTTACTTTCCTATTTACACCATCCTTATTAAGCCCAAGTAAAAGTCACAATAATTGTAGTCCACTGAATGCCAGCCTTTACCACCACACACTTACCTCCTTCATTGAGATCCTTAATGCTCCGCTTCTTAGTAATTCATGTGTGAACTCCGATCCTTAGGATCAACTGTCTGATTCTGAGTGAGAGGAAAAAGGAGATCAGAAATTACAAAAGAGGTGTCCCATAAAGTGGCATTTAAGTTACAGATTTCTACACTGCAGAACCAAAAACTGAGTTGGATTACATGAGGATGAATATTATCAATATTTTATTAAAATAAATTTAAATCTCATCCCAAGGCATTCTCCATGTAGGATGGATGGAGTGGAACAGTTATATAAATGCATTATTATTATTTTATTGTATTTTAGGTTTTGGGGTACATGTGAAGAACATGCAAGACTGTTGCATAGGTACATACATGGTAGTGTGATTTGCTGCCTTCCTCCCCATCACCTATATCTGGCATTTCTCCCCATGCTGTCTCTCCCCAACTCCCCACCCCCTGCTGTCCCTCCCCTATTTCCCCCCTACAGACCCCAGTGCGTGATGCTTCCCTCCCTGTGTCCATGTGTTCTCATTGTTCAACACCCACCTATGAGTGAGAACATGCAGTGTTTGATTTTCTGTTCTTGGGTCAGTTTGCTGAAAATGCAACACCATTTATTAAACAGGGAATCCTTTTCTCATTGCTTGTTTTTGTGAGGTTTGTCAAAGATCAGATTGTGGTAGATGTGTGGTGTTGCCTCCAAGGCCTCAAGATGTGTTCTGTCCCATTGGTTATAAATGCATTATTAAAGAACTTTCTTATTCAGAATACCTGTGAGTAAAAATGAAGAAAAATGGCTACATGGAAGATTTTACTAGAAAGTATAGCTTCTGGGGGTGATTCAAGATGGTGCTGTAGGTGCAGCTCAGGATTGCAACTACCACGGAAAGCTCAGAGGGTGAGTGAACACCACATTTCCAGACGGATCTTTATTGCCCACAGACCAGGAGATTCCTAGGTGGAGGAGCCCAATGGGTTGCCACCACACCTGTTTTGGCTGGCGTGGCTGTTTCAGCTGGCATGGCTGTTTCAGCTGGTGCCGCAGCGGAACAGCTCTCTATACAAAATACACTGGTCTGGTTGCCCTGTTAAACTGGCAATTGGAGATCCAGGAAGGCAGATTAGCCCATTCATCTGATTAAATGGGACTGAAACATAAAGCCTGGCCAGGAGATTCCTGGGCAGTGATGTTGTTTCAGCCAGCACAGTGGGTCGCCACACAGGAAATCACACAGATCCTGGCGCCCTTTCAGCAGGTGACTGGAACACCTGGGAAACAGTCAACCATTCAACTTAAAAAAAAAAAAAAGGGCCCTGAGGCTGGGAGCCAGGTGATCAGGCTCAGTGGGTACCACACCCACAAAAACAAACAAACAAAAACAGTAATTGGAAACACTCAGGGTTGAGAGATTCACGGCAAGCACAGCTAAAACCAGGATGGCCCAGCTCTGTGGGGGAGGGGTGTCCACAATTACCGAGGCACTCCACCTCTACGGAGGTAGTCTGCCATTGCCGACGCAGCCTGCCATTGCCGAGGCAACCTCCCATAACAAAGAGAGTCTGCCATTACAGAAGTGGGCCAACATTGCCGAGGCAGTTATAACCACGCCCATACAAACAGGACTGCAGGGAAATACCCATGGCAGCAGGGTGGAGCCGGCATCAGGGCAGAACCCACCAAGCCTCTGCAAAGATTCAGCAAAGCCTCTGCAGGCAGTGACTAGGCTGCCTCCTTGCTGGGCAGGACAGCGCTGAAAAGAAAAAAAAAGACATAACGATATTCATAATTAAAGCCCTAACTCCCCAAGACAGAGCACCTGGGGAAAAAAAGGGGGTTTATGAGTTCTGATCCAGCAGACTTAAACGTACCTGCCTAGCAGCTCTGAATGAATAATGGAGCTCACAGCTCAGCACTTGAGCTCCTATAAAGAACAGACTGTCTCCTCAAGCAGCTTCCTGACCCCCATATATCCAAAGAGTCACCTCACAAAGGACTGATCAGACTGACATTTGGCGGGCATCATTCTGGGACAAAGATCACAGAAGAAGAAACTGGTAGCAACCCTTACTGTTCTGCAGCTGCTGCAGGTGATCCACAGGCAAGCAGGGCCTGGAGTGGACTTCAGCAGTCCTAAAGCAGAGGGGCCAGACTGTTAGAAGAAAAACTAAGAAACAGAAATAACTTCATCAGCAACAATCTGTATGTCCACTCAGAGATCCAATCTGAAAATCAGCAACTACGCAGACAACAGGTGGATAAATCCACAAAGATGGGAAGAAACCAGTGCAAAAAGGAGAAAAACACCCAAAACCAGAACACCTCACCTCCCACAAGGGATCACAACTCCTCACCAGCAAGGGAACAAAGCTGGAAGGAGAATGAGTCTGATTAAATGACGGAATCAGACTTTAGAAGGTGGGTAATGAGAAACTTCCATGAGCTAAAAGAACATGTTCTAACTCAATGCAAAGAAACTAAGAACCTTGAAAAAAGATTTGATGAAATAACAAGAATGGACAACTTAGAGAGGAATATGAGTTATTGATGAAGCTGAAAAACACAACACGAGAACTTCGTGAAGCATGCACAAGTTTCAACAGCCAAATTGACCAAGCAGAAGAAAGGATATCAGATGTCGAAGATCAACTCAATGAAATAAAACAAGAAGGCAAGATTAGAGAAAAAAAAAAAGCACAGAAAGGAATGAACAAAGTCTTCAAGAAATGTGGGACTATGTGAAGAGACCTAATCTAAGTTTGATAGGTGTACCTGAATGCAATGAAGAGAAAGAATCCAAGCTGAAAAATACTCTTCGGGATACTATCCAGGAAAACTTCCCCAACCTAGGAAGGCAGGCCAATATTCAAGTCCAGGAAATACAGAGAACACCACAAAGATATTCTGCAAGAAGAGCAACCCCAAGGCACATAATTGTCAGATTCACCAGGGTTGAAATGAAGGAGAAAATGCTATGGGCATTCAGAGAGAAAGGTCGGGTTACCGACAAAGGGCCCATCAGACACACAGCAGATCTCTCGGCAGAAACCCTACAAGCCAGAAGAGAGTGGGGGCCAATATTCAACATCCTTAAAGAAAACAGCTTGCAACCCAGAATTTCATATCCAGCCAAACTAAGCTTCATAAGTGAAGGAAAAATAAAATCCTTCATGAACAAGCAAGTAGGCCTGCTTTACAAGAGCTCCTGAAAGAGGCACTACACATAGAAAGGAACAACCAGTACCAGCCATTCCAAAAACACACCAAATGCTAAAGAGCATCAATAAAATGAAGAATCTGCATCAACTAACAAGCAAAACAGCCAGCTAGAATCAAAATGGCAGGATCAAACTCACATATAACAATATTAACCCTAAATGTAAATGGGCTAAATACACCAATCAAAAAACACAGACTGGCAAATTGGATAAAAAAAAAAAACCTATCAGTGTGCTGTATACAGGAAACACATCTCACATGCAAGTATACACAAAGGCTCAAAATAAAGGGATGGAGTAAGATTTACCAAGCAAATGGAGAGCAAAAAAAAAAAGCAGGAGTTGCAATTCTCATCTCTGATAAAATAGACTTTAAAGCAACAAAGATCAAAAGAGACAAAGAAGGACATTACATAATGGTAAAAAGATTGGTACAACAAGAAGAGCTAACAATCCTAAATATATATGGACCCAATACAGGAGCACCCAGATATATAAGGCAAGCTATTAATGACTTACAAAGAGACTTAGACTCCCACACAGTAATAGTGGGAGACTTTAACACTCCACTGTCAATATTAGACAGATCAACCAGACACAAAATTAACAAGGATATCCAGGACTTGAACTCAGACCTTGACCAAGCAAACCTGATAGACATTTACAGCACTCTCCACCCCAAATCCACAGAATATACATTCTTCTCAGCACCACATCACACCTACTCAAAAATTGACTACATAATTGGAAGTAAATCTCTCCTCAGCAAATGCAAAAGAATGGAAATTATAACAAACAGTCTCTCAGACCACAGTGCAATCAAGTTAGAACTCAGAATTCCGAAACTAACTCAGAACTGCACAGCTTCATGGAAACTGAACAACTGGCTCTTGAACGTTGACTGGATAAACAATGAAATAAAGGCAGAAATAAAGAAGTTCTTCAAAATCAACGAGAACGAAGATACAACATACCAGAATCTCTGGGACACATTTAAAGCAGTCTCTAGAGGAAAATATATAGCAATAAGTGCCCATATGAGAAGAATGGAGAGATCCAAAACTGACACCCTATCATCAAAATTGAAAGAGCTAGAGGACAAAGATAAAAAAACTCAAAACCTAGCAGAAGACAAGAAATAACTAAGATCAGAGCAGAACTGAAGGAAATAGAGACACAAAAATCCCTTCAAAAAATCAATAAATCCAAGAGCTGGTTTTTTGAAAAGATCAACAAAATAGACAGACCACTATCCAGATTAATAAAAAAGAAAAGAGAGAATAACCAAATGGATGCAATAAAAAATATTAAAGGGGAAATCACCACAGATTCCACAAAAATTCAAACCATCATCAGAGAATATTACAAACAACTCTATGCACATAAACTAGTAAACCTGGAAGAAATGGATAAATTCCTGGACACTTGTGTCCTCCCAAGCCTAAACGAGGAAGAAGTCGAAACTATGAATAGACCAGTAACAAGATTGGAAGTTGAGGCAGCAATTAAGAGCCTACCACACAAAAAAAGCCCAGGTCCAGATGAGTTCACAGCTGAATTCTACCAGACACACAAAGAGCAACTGTTACCATGCCTTCTGAAACTATTCCAAATAATCCAAAAAGAGGGAATCCTTCCAAAATCATTTTATGAGACCAACATCATCCTGATACCAAAACCCAGCAGAGACTCAACAAGAAAATAAAACTTCAGGCTAATATCCACGATGAACATAAACACCAAAATCTTAAATAAAATACTGGCAAGCCGACTGCAACAGCACATCCAAAAGCTTATCCACCATGATCAAGTAGGATTCATCCCAGGGATGCAAGGCCAGTTCAACATACGCAAGTCTATAAACGTAATTCACCACATAAACAGAACCAAAAACAAAAACCACATGATTATCTCAATTGATGCAGAGAAGGCCTTTGACAAAATTCAACAGCCCTTTATGCTAAAAACCCTCAATAAACTTGGTATTGATGGAACGTATCTCAAAATAGTAAAAGCTATTTATGACAAACCAACAGCCAATATCATACTGAATGGGCAAAAACTGGAAGCATTCCCTTTGAAATCCGGCACTAGATAAGGATGCCCTCTCTCACCACTCCTATTCAGTATAGTGCTGGAAGTTCTAACCAGACCAATCAAGCAAGAAAAAGAAATAAAGGGTATTCAAATAGGAAAGGAGGAAACCAAATTGTCTCTATTTGCAGACGACATGATTGTATATCTAGAAGATCCCATTGCCTCAGCCCAAAAACTCCTGAAACTGATAAGCAACTTCAGCAAAGTCTCAGGATACAAAATCAATGTGCAAAAATCACAAGCATTCCTATACACCAACAACAGACTTAAAGAGAGCCAAATCAAGAACGAACTGCCATTCACCATTGCTACAAAAAGAATAAAATACCTAGGAATATAACTAACAAGGAACGTAAAGGACCACTTCAAGGAGAACTACAAACCACTGCTCAACAAAATCAGAGAGGACACAAACAGATGGAGAAACATTCCATGTTCATGGTTAGGAAGAATCAATATCATGAAAATGGCCATACTGCCCAAGATTCAACACTGTCCCCATCAAGCTACCAATGACCTTCTTCACAGAACTGGAAAAAACCACCTTAAACTTCATATGGAACCAAAAGAGGACCTGCATAGCCAAGTCAATTCTAAGCAAAAAGAACACAGCAGGAGGCATCGCACTACCAAACTTCAAACTATACTACAAGGCTACAGTAATCAAAACAGGATGGTACTGGTACCAAAACAGAGATATAGACCAATGGAACAGAACAGAGGCATCAGAGTCAACACAACATATCTACAACCATACAATTTTTGATAAACCTGACAAAAACAAGCAATGGGGAAAGGATTCCCTGTTTAATAAATGGTGTTGGGAAAACTGGCTAGCCATGTGCAGAAAGCAGAAACTGGACCCCTTCCTGACACCTTACACTAAAATTAACTCCAGATGAATTAAAGACTTAAACATAAGACCTGGCAGCATAAAAACCCTAGAAGAAAATCTAGGCAAAACCATTCAGGACATAGGAGTAGGCAAGAACTTCATAACCAAAACACCAAAAGCATTGGCAACAAAATCCAAAATAGACAAATGGGACCTAATCAAACTCCACAGCTTCTGCATGGCAAAAGAAACAGTCATTAGAGTGAATCGGCAACCAACAGAATGGGAAAAAACGTTTGTAGTTTAGCCATCTGACAAAGGGCTGATATCCAGAATTTACAAAGAACTCAAACAGATTTACAAGAAAAAAACAAACAAGCCCATTCAAAAATGTGCAAAGGATATGAACAGACACTTTATGAAAGAAGACATACATGAGGCCAACAAACATATGAAAAGATGCTCATCATCACTGGTCATTAGAGAAATGCAAATCAAAACCACATTGAGATACCATCTCACGCCAGTTAGAACGGCAGTCATTAAAAAATCTGGAGACAACAGATGCTGGAGAGGATATGGAGAAATAGGAACACTTTTACACTGCTGGTGGGAGTGTAAATTAGTTCAACTGTTGTGGAAGACAGTGTGGCGATTCCTCAAGGACCTACAAATAGAAATTCCATTTGACCCAGCAATCCCATTACTGGGTATATATCCAGAGGACTATAAATCGGTCTACTATAAAGACACATGCACACGAATGTTCATTGCAGCACTGTTTACAATAGCAAAGACCTGGAACCAACCCAAATGCCCATCGATGATAGACTGGACTGGGAAAATGTGGCACATATACACCATGGAATATTATGCAGCAATCAGAAACGATGAGTTCATGTCCTTTGTAAGGACATGGATGAATCTGGAGAACATCATTCTCAGCAAACTGACACAAGAACAGAAAATGAAATACCACATATTCTCACTCATAGGCAGGTGATGAACAATGAGAACACATGGACACAGAGAGGGGAGCACTACATACTGGTGTCTATTGGGGGGAATAGGGGAGGGACAGCGGGGCGGGGGAGTTTGGGAGGGATAGCATGGGGAGAAATGCCAGATGTGGGTGAAGGGGAGGAAGGTAGCCAGTCACACTGCCACTTGTGTACCTAAGCAATTATCTTGCATGTTCTGCACATGTACCCCAAAACCTAAAATGCAATAAAAAAAAATAAGAAAAAAGTCAGTTTACACTAGCATCAAAAAGAATAAAAAAAGAAAAAATAAAAGTATAGCTTCTACACATGTTAGAATAACTTACACCAAAGAAAGATAGCAGGTTAAATGAGAACAAAAGAAGGACATTATATTTTTTTTAAAAGTACAATATTAAAAAGTTTATGAGTAGACTATATTCTCAAATAGTGTTATGTTAAAAAATGCAATAATCCAGCCAGATTATCCATTTACATTTTTATTTTGTAAATGAATAACATTAAACAAAAGAGTGAAATTCCTTCAGATTTATAAAACTAGAGAGCAAAATTAGATATTACAAAGTGTGGGACTAATTATGTTTACATTTAATCAGTGTTAAATGATGAACATGAATAAGGAGATAAAATATCACCTTTTAAATTGTGTTCTTTATGGCCAAACTTTAATTCTATACTTACAAATAAGTATAGTATTAATCTCCCTACTTTGATTGTATGTTTGCCAAAATTATTAGATTATTTGTATAACGTTAACATTCTACTTCCAAAAATAAACACAACAGAAAGTTTAAGCAAATAGATAAGATAAAATAAAAATGTTTCTACAAATATCCATGTAGAGGCAAGCATGGCAGAAAAGAATGCTTACAGAGGAGAGAATTCTCATCTCCTGGACCACCCTTCGATGGTTCTGTGTAAACCAAGCACAATCGACTAGGATTCACTTGCTCATGAAATCAAATAATTTTTTATCCTATTTTTGAAGCAACAGAAGAAGGACATTATATTAAGTGTTAGAAGTTATGGGAATGATTAAATGTTAGAAGTTATCAGCTCTTTTAAAAATTCTGTTACTCCATAATTCATATCTTACCATTAAAATTTCAAAAACCATTTGTTAGTCGGAAGATCTCTACAGACATCGTTTGGTACTTCAGCACATGGCAATGCTGTACACGTCAAAGAGAAAAGGGTTCTATCTCTATCTCTACTACAACCATGACCCAAACCTTAGTTATAGGAGAGTGGAGTAGGTACACTCTAAATCCTGCACTTTAAACACAAACATCAATGGAATCCGAAGATATTACATGACATAAGTTTTTACCAATTAAGCGTATTGTGGTGGGATCAGAATATTATTTTTTCTCTTTTCTTAATCATTAAAAATGGAGGTTCCTTATTATAAAATCTTTCTAAATATAGACTTTCATGATCCTTTGCCATGATACAGTCAAATGATTTCAGGTAATAACTTACATACATCTTATCTAGAATGTAGGATGTAAATTATCACCGTTACTGATGTAAGTGACATATTAACACAAAGAACACAAATGAATTAAAATTAGAAGGCACATTTCCTAGAGAGAATTCATTCTTGAGGCTGTTAGCTAAGTCCCATGGGAGAGAGTGAAGGAAGGAATAAATGCCGAAAAGCAGTGTAAGTGATAAGAAACAAGAGTTGCAGCAGAGTCAAGGGAAAAGGAAGAACCAAAGCAAGTAGAGAAGAAGACCTGGAATTTCTCCCCTGAGTATCAACCATGTATTAAAATACAAATGTTTGAACTGATGGTGCCAATTATTATTTGACTCCAAACATTTTAGGTTTGTTTCTTGTCTCTTTCCTTAAATATATCAACTCTGTTAGGTTGTCTCAACATCCACTATTATACAACTCACTCATTTATACATTTAAAGCCTCTGAACTATTTTTTCTTCCATTTAATTTTTCTCTCGCAGTGGAGGCATACAAATAGCTCACCTTTTTGCCTAATTTGGAAGAGTTTTATACGTGGCTTCTCTTCCAGGTCCCTGAATGAGGGGTTTGAGAAAACTTGTTTATATTCATGAAGATAGACTGAGTGGCTTCCTGAACAATCCTCACCTCCTTGTTGCTCCATTGTTTGAATGATCCTTCCCATAGTTCAGACATGTTGGGAGGAAGATGAACATCCTTCAGGGATTGTTATCTACCCTATGCTGTGGGCTTTGAGAAGAAAAGATTCCATTCTCCCACTCTCGTCCAGATCTAAGTGGGTAATAGGTAGAAGCTCTAAAGCTTGGGATGCCTGAAAATCTGATGCAGACTTTTTCTGTGGGGAGGACTGAAACGCCTGGGAAAAGAAGGTAGCTGTGAAAAAATAGAAGACAAAATACATCACTGAAAATGTCTGGAATTCCCATGATGCTGGGCACTGTAAGACACTAACCTTGTGAGTATCAGGAAAGGGCCCCCTGTCACAGGCATCAGTACTGTTTGGATAGATGTATGCAGTAGGCTCTGAATCAGGTCTTATGCACAGATGGCTGTAGGAAGAAAGCATGTGAATGGAGGAGGCAGGGGATGGGTCTGAGAATGTTACAAGCAACTCAGGACTCGCATAAACAATTCCCATGTTCTTCTGATAGGGACATGAAAGCTTCCTGTTGTTAATTGTAATCAGATTCCGTGGCAATCACATGCTATTGCTGCACAGAATACCTTGAATTAAATATATTACTTAGGCTTTCATTTCTGTCTCATATATTAGCAGAGCATTATAATTTATATCAGATAGTTGAAATTGGATGTTTGTGTTAAATTTCACTTTATTGGCTATTGAGTAATTAAATTGATTAGGAATTTTTTAAATCACCAGGATGCTTTTATAAGTGGATGGTTATTTTTGTTATCATAATATTTTTAGACAACTCCCATTAACACATATTTTAGAAAATACAGTGAAATCTCAAAACAATTGATCTAAATATATCTAGTGTTCACTAAAAATCTCAAATGTGTGGAAAACACCTTGGCAAGGAAAAAGTTATTAGCAGAACAACACTCTTCCTTTTTAGAACTTACCAAATTATAAGTATTAGTCAATTTGTATTCACTGAAAGAATTATCTGTATCTTAATTTTAAGTAATGTTTTATCTTTTTATGCCCAAAGCCTCTGCATTGAATTGCACACATTTCTACAGCCTCCCTGAGATATATTTTGATTCAAACTCTGTGTATCAATTTTTGTCTTAGTGGTTATGTCTGATCCTATGCTCATCCCTGAACTGATTAACGACATAGACGATGAGCGTGATGATACTGGCACATTGATTGGACTGTTTAGCAGAAGGATATATACCACTGAATAAAGGGCAGAAGTTCTCCAACAAGTACAGTGACTAGACATGTAAGGATGTGAGTGGGGAAAAGAGGCAATCAGGAATGGTGGCGGTGTTTGCGCAAGTGCTCTAACTTCTGGTCTCCAAGCCAATAACCTACATACCAAGAAGGTCATTTGTTGTCACCATCATTAAGGAAGGAAATAGCAGAGAAACATAAAGAATAAAAGATACATTACACATTCGAAGTAGAAACATTTCATAGAGACAAAACCCTGCTGCTTTGGATAAGCAGGATGAGGTCCTATTCATGTTAGGACTCTTCTCTTAAATAATTGAGTCTGGGTGCGATGGCTCACACCTGTAATCCTAGCACTTTGGGTGACCGAGGCAGGAGGATCACAAGGTCAAGAGATCGAGACTGTCCTAGCCAACATGGTGAAACCTCATCTCTACTAAAAATACAAAACTTGACTGTGCATGGTGGTGCTTGCCTGTAGTTCCAGTTACTCAGGAGGCTGAGGCAGGGGACTCGCTTGAACCCAGGAGGCAGAGTTTACAGTGAGCTGTGATTGCACCACTGCACTCCAGTCTGGCAACAGAGCAAGATTCTGTCTCAAAAAATAAATTAATTAATTAAAAAAATAATAATAATTGGAAAGAACTTAGAAAGAAGGTAGACGTAGAGCAGATAGAAACAACAGTAAAGAGCATGACCCCAGCACGACTCAAATATAACTAATTGTTCCAAACAAGCTAAGATTAAGCCTTTCATGATTATATGAATATAAATGAGTATATGGGTACATATTTTATGGTAGAATAACAGTTCAACTCTAACAGAAGAAGGGACGATTTAACTAGGATAATAAAAGAGTTCCATTTCCTCTGCTATTTAAACCACCATCTGAGTCAACAGACAGCAATCCACTTTTTATTTCCTAAACGACAGAGCATGTACTTGATAAAGGATCTTTGATCCATGAAGCAGTTAGCAAAGTTAATCTTCTGTCCTCAGAAAGAGAGAGTTTACAGATTGTCTATCAAATAGAATAAGTAGATGGGGCCACCCACAGAGTAATTCATTTGTCCCAGCTAATCAATGACTTTTTTTTCTTCTCTAACAGATAGAGGAAAATATATAGTCAAAGCCCAAATACTTTTTTCCAATATCAAAAGCATACTGCATATAAAGGTGGATAATGCACATTAAATGACGAAGTTCTATGGCTTTTAGTTTCAAGACTACTTTCTTGTGCTCTGTTTGACCTTCCAGCTCATAGTCACAGCATTGCTATGACTAGCAAATGGTCCTTTTTTATTGCTATAATCATTGAGGCTATACCATATGCTTTCTAACGGATGAACATGAAAATAGCAAAACTAATTATTTAAATTAGTTTCAGGGATACTGTTCTTGGCATAGAATAGACTTCATGAATCTTTTGCAGCTATTTCAACTCACAATGTGCCAGCTTCTGTAGATTTAACTCTCAACCTATCCTATATTTTCTTGACCTTGACCATTTATTAACATTTTATGATTCTGGAATAGTACTTACTCCATAATGACCATACTCTTTTATGATCTATTATAATAATAGATTACACAATTGTTTTATAGGATAATATATTAAAATCCTCTGAATTTTTAAAAAGCCTTTGAGCAAAATGTGAATAAGTCTAACAAGGTGAAAGAATGACTTAATTCAGTTTGCTTAAACTGTGGTTTGTCTCTTCAAAAGGGGTACCCGGTTCAGCAAAATCTATCAGCAATATAAAAAGACTCTCCTCCTCAGCACACAAATGGCCAAGCTCTATCTACAGGGTGATAACAGGGATCAAGATCTCTGTTTATAGGAAAAAACTGTTACCGGGAAGGGATCCCGATGCAGACCCCAAGAGACGGTTCTTGAATCCTGTGCAAGAAAGATCTCCAGGCGATTCCATAAAGTGAAAGCAAGTTTACTAAGATAGCGAGTAAAAGAGTAGCCACTCCATAGGCAGAGCAGTACCGAGGGTTGCTGGTTGCTCCTTCTTACGGTTATTTCTTGATTATATATTATACAAGTTGGAGGTTACTCATGAGTTTTCTAGGAAGGGGGTGGACAATTCCGGAAACTGAGGGTTCCTCCCATTTTTAGGCCATTTAGGGTAACTTCATGACATTGATGTGGTATCTGTAAACTGTCATGGCACTGGTGAGTGTCTTTTAGCATGCTAATGCCTTGTAACTAGCATATAGTGTGAAGCGAGGATGACTAGAGGTCACTGTCATTGCCATCTTGGTTTTGGTAGATTTTGGCCAGCTTCCTTACTGCAACCTGTTTTATCAGCAAGGTCTTTAAGACCCAGGTCTTGTGGCAACTTCCTATCTTATCTTGTGAGTTAGAATGCCTAACTCACTGGGGATGCAGCCTAGCAGGTCTCAGCTTTATTTTACCCAGCCCCGACTCAAGATGGAGTCATTCTGGTTCAAATGCCTCTGACAAAACCATTTCCTCTTATCTCTATCCTAATAATTCAGATATTAATGTTACATAAACATTAAATTTTCTTTTGTTTCCAATGTAAAATTCATTTGATACTTCATACTTAGCCAATTTATATACTACCACCGGCATTGATTTTTAGCAATTCCTATGAAATGAACATAAATCTTAGAACCAAAAGGATATTCTTTCTGCTTTCATGGTTTGGTTTTCAGTGAGTAAAATGAAGTAGGTCTGAGAATATCTCTGGATAAAATGGAGCAATAAAGCTGTTAATCATGTTTGTGGCAAAGAGAAATGCAAAGCGTCTAAAATTATTGGAAATCTTACATCTGAACGAGCATAAAGATGAAGTAGATAGAGGTGCATAAAATATTCCAGGGGCTTTTTACTATTATCTTCATTAGGATTCCAGCTTAATGCATACTTTATTGCCCAGAAATTCATTTCATTTGCATTTTAACTGGGCTTTAGTCAAGTTAATCCTTTTTCTTCCCTTGCTAAGAAACTATTTTGCTACTACAGCAAAACACTGAAAGAAGAGAAAGAAATTGAAAGTCTACTTATACTAAAATGTAAATTTGTCATAGTTTACTAAAGTGAGAGACCACTATTCCAGGTTCACTAGATCATATTTTTTGACTCCAAAAATTGTCTTGTGTTTTAATGAGTAAGCCCTTATTAGATGACAAGGAATTTGATTCATTTATGCTAAAGATTTAATATCAAAGAAGATTCAGTAAAAATCTACATCTCATTTTTACTGGAATGAAAGCGATAAAGTAACCACATATTGAGAAGTATGCAATTAATTTTCACAACAAACTCTGACATCTAATACCATGCATCATTTAAACACCGTGTCAATAAAAGAGCAATTTAAATTGTATTTTTAAAATGCATTCAGTTCAGTAATATATTGGCCTAATGGAAAGACCAAATTTTTTTAATTGAAAAAAGTAGGTTCGTGTCCTAAATCCTAATAGTTTCAGGTTCACATGGAAGTAAAATGTTTTTGTTTATGAGTTAGTTTACTAAAAAAACAATGTGCCAATAGCTCCTTAATAAAATGGCCCCTTCAGGAAAACAGACATCTTAGAAAGATCTCAAAAGGTGAGAATAAAAACAGGCCAGGGCCGGGTGCGGTGGCTCAAGCCTGTAATCCTAGCACTTTGGGAGGCTGAGGCGGGTGGATCACGAGGTCAAGAGATCGAGACCATACTGGTCAACATGGTGAAACACCGTCTCTACTAAAAATACAAAAAATTAGCTGGGCATGGTGGCGCGTGCCTGTAATCCCAGCTCCTCAGGAAGCTGAGGCAGGAGAATTGCCTGAACCCAGGAGGAAGAGGTTGTGATGAGCCGAGATTGCGCCATTGCACTCCAGCCTGGGTAACAAGAGAGAAACTCTGTCTCAAAAAAAAAAACCAGGCCAATAACATGGGGATGGTAGACAATATTTCCTCATTATTTATTTTGAAATATTTAAAAAATATATAATTACAAGATAAAAAATAGCATTTAAGCATACCCATACTGTGTTTATTAAGATCTCTAAGCTTTCTTTTAATATTATTTTAAAATTCATGCTGTTTCTCAAGTAGATATAAAATATTGTTTCTACCTCACTAAAACTTGAGAGATAAGCTACTCCTACCTTAAGCCATCATTTCAAGTTTAGGATGGCTTTCTGTGATGTTTGTGAACAGCAGATGGTCTGTTGAAAGTGTGTTGCTTTTAATTACTATCTTCTTTTAAAAACCATGTGAGCTGTCAATTATTTCAACTGTTTACCAATAAAAGTATTGTGGGTGTGGTGGCTCAGGCCTGTAATCTCAGCACTTTGGGAGGCCTAGGGAGGTGGATCACTTGAGGTCAGGAGTTCAAGACCAGCCTGGCCAACATAGTGAAACCCAATCTCTACCTCAAAATACAAAAATGAGCAAGGCATGCTGTCATGCACCTGTAGTCCCAGCTACTCAGGAAGCTGAGGCAGGAGGATCACTTGAATCTGGGAAGTGGAGGTTGCAGTGAGCTGCGATTGTGCCATTGCACTGCAGCCTGGGTGATGAAGTGAGACTCTACCTCAAAATTAAAAAATAATGATGATAATAATAAAAGTATATAGGAGAGAGTGTAAGGGAAACCCTATATTGTTTCAAACCTATAGTTGCCCTAAGAAAACTGACAAAGGAAAATGATTTGAAATGATCAATAGAAGCTAAACAGAAAGTTGTTTTCACCTTTCTTCACTCCTGCTGATTAATACTAGATATAAAGTCCAGGATTTAAATGAAAACAAAAACAATCCACCCACTGAGACTTTGGTAATCTTTATCACACAATTGACTTTCAGTACACTCCTGGTGATAAGACTAAACACATTCCTTATTCTCAAGACTAGCTCTGTTTCTACTGGAGTTGATGGAAACATTTATTGGCTTGAATCAAAGTATCCTCAACTTAATTTATAAAAAATGATGTTCCATAAGTTAATCATGGAATTTATAAAGACATTAATTTCCTTGTATGTTATCAAGTTTATTATTACAACATTTTCGTTGCTAGAATCTATATACTAGTTAAAAAATAAAATTCCCATTGAAAAAAATGGAAATATTTTATTCTTACTTTAAGTTGATTGCATTTTAAACTGTTTTTTATCTTTGTATCTGCAAGATTAACACTTTACATGGCTTTTTTTTCTTTCTTTTCTCTTTCTTTCTTTCATCTTTCTTTCTTTTCTTCTTTCTTTTTTTTTTTTATACAAGGTGTTACTGTGTTGCCCAGGCCAGAGTTTTGTGACATGATCTAGGCTCACTGCAACCTCAACCACCCTGGCTCAAGTGATTCTCCCACCTCAGCCTACCATGTAGCTGGATCTACAGGCATGCACAACCGCATATGGATAATTTTTGTATTTTGAGTAAAGATAGGGTTTTGCTATATTGCCTCAGTGGCTCTAGAACTCCTGAGCTCAATCCATCTACCAGCCTCAGCCTCCCGAAGTGCTGAGATTGCAGGTGTGACACTGTACTTGGCCTTACATGAAATTTGCATCTACCTTTTATTCTAAAATTTTGTTTGACCCTTAATCTAGCCTATTGTCTCAAAACTTTCTACAAAATGAGAATATGTTGAATAATATCCTCATGTATCTTTTTAGTATGAAAACTTGAAGTGAACTTTATAAAATTAGGTAACTATAATTCTTACGAGATTAGATTTAAAAAACAGCAAAAGTAATACCAGAAAAGCAGAGATTAGAATAAAGTAAATGTCAAAAATTAATAGAAAGTAAAAAATAGAAAATAAACATGTAACAGAGCATACATGTAAACAAAGACAAATCTTATTCAATGGAAAACTAATAAAATGTCAAATCTATACAAAAGAGGAAAACAGAGACACAGAGAAAACCTACAAAAAAACAAATCAAGAATAAAAAAGACATTGTAACTTTATCTATTGACTAACAGACATTATAAGTTATTAAAATATCAACAGAATAGTATAAATTATGCCAACATTGCACATCTAGACATAATGAAAACATGTCTACAAAAAATTAACCTTCAAAAAGAGATGAAAGAAGAAATAGAAATGATAAACTGATTAAAATGAAAGTAATTGCATCAATACTCAAAATAATCAGTAAACCTTAGTAATAAAAAGATAAGTCAACGTATCTCTGTTTACAGATAACATGATTTTATATTTAGAAAAACCCAATATCTGAGCCTTAAAACATTTTGAACTGATAAACAACTTCAGCAAAGTCTCAGGATACAAAATCAATGTGCAAAAATCACAAGCATTCTTTACACCAACAACAATCAGAGAACCAAGTCAAGAATAAACTGTCACTCACAATCACTACAAAGATGATAAAATACCTAGGAATATAGCTAACAAGGGATGTGAAGGCCCTTTTCAAGGAAAACCACAAACCATTTATCAAGGAAATCAGAGAGAATACAAACAAATAGAAAAAAAAAAATTGTCCTCCGGCCACTGCGCCCAGCACTTAGTGAGGCTGAGGCAGGTGAACCAAGAGGTCAGGAGATTGAGACCATCCTGGCCAGCATGGTGAAACCTCATCTCTACTAAAATACAAAAAAATTATCTGGCCATGGTGGTACATGCCTGCAGTCCCAACTACTCGGGAGGGTGAGGTAGGGGAATTGCTTGAACCTGGGAGGCAGAGGCTGCAGTGAGCCAAGACATGCTACCGCACTCCAGCCTGGCAACAAAGCAAGACTCCATCTCAAAAACAAAAAAAAAAGTCAATTTTCATGGATATGAGGAATCAATATCATGAAAATGGCCATAATGCTTAAAGTTATTTATGGATTCAATGCTATTCCATCAAACTGCCATTGACATTCTTCACAGATTAGAAAAACCATTTTAAACTTCATATGGAATCAAACAAGACACCGTATAGCCAACACAATTCTAATCAAACAGAACAAAGCTGGAGGCATCAACCTACCTGACTTCAAACTGTACTACATGGCTACAATAACCAAAACAGCATGGTACTGGTACTAAAACAGGCATATGCGGCAAAACAGAGACCTCAGAAATAACACCACACATCAACAACCGTCTGATCTTCAACAAACCTGACAAAAACAAGCAATGGAGAAAGGATCTCCTATTCAGTAAATGGTTCTGGGAAAACTGGCTAGCCATAAGCATAAAACTGAAACTGGACCCCTTCCTTACACCTTATAAAAAATTAACTCGAGATGGATTAAAGAATTAAATGTAAAACCTAAAACCATAAAACCCCTAAGAGAAAACCTAGGCAATACCATTCAGGACATAGGCATGGACAGAGACAATGAAAATGTCAGAAGTAATTGCAACAAAAGCCAAAGTTGACAAATGGGATATAATTAAAATAAAGAGTTTCTGCACAGCAAAAGAAACTAGCATCAGAGTGAACAGGCAGCCTACAGAATGGGAGAACATTTTTTCAATCTAGCCATCTGACAAAGGTCTCATATCCAGAATTTACAAAGAACTTAAACAAATTTACAAGAAAAAAAAATCAAACAACCCCATCAAAAAGTGGATGAGGATATGAACAGACACTTCTCAAAAGAAGACATTTACACAGCCAAGAAACATATAAAAAAACTCAACATTACTGATCATCAGAGAAATGCAAATCAAAACCACAATGAGGTAACATATTACACCAGTCAGAATGGTAATTATTAAAAAGTCAGGAAATAATAGATGCTGGTGAGGTTGTGGAGAAATAGGAACACTTTTACACTGTTGGTGGGAACATAAATTAGTTCAACCATTATGGAAGACAGTATGGCGATTCCTCAAGGATCTAGAACCAGGAATATCATTTGACCCAGCAATCCCATTACTGGGTATATACCCAAGGGAATATTAATTGTTCTACTATAAAGTTACATGCATATGTATGTCTATTGCAGCAATATTTACAATAGCAAAGACATGGAACCAACTCAATGCCCATCAGTGATAGATTGGATAAAGAAAATATGATACATATGCATCATGGAATACTATTCAGCCATAAAAAAAATGAGATCATGTCCTTTGCAGGGACATGAATGAAACTGAAAGTCATCATCCTTAGCTAACTAACACAGGTGAACACATGGCCACAGAGAGGGGAACAACACACACCAGGGCCTGTTGAAGGGTAAGGAGTGAGGGGAGAGAAGGTAGAGGATAGGTCAAGAGGTGCAGCAAACCACCACAGCACGTGTATACCTATGTGACAAATCTGCACATTCTGCATATGTATCCCGTTTTTGTATTTTTAGAAGAAATAAAGAAAAAATTATCAGGCAAAATATATTCAAATGAAGCTTTAAAAAGCATTATTGCAAAAATAAATCATTATTAGGTTATCGGAAAGAACAATTAAATAATCTGAAATTAAAGCATCAATATTAGTTTCTCAAGGAGAAGAACTTATCCAAATTTGAAATCAATAAAAATATTTCCAAGTCTTTTGGAAAAGGTTGAGCCTAGTAAGAATCCGGTGAAAATTCAACGTTAAGGTGAGTTTGTCTTTATAATTGACAAAAATAACCCATGAACTGCAAAACGGGTCATATTATTGCATATCTTACTTTCAGATAAAAAAAGTAAAACAAATATCTGGTATGTCAGAGATACCAACCAGACACTTTAAAACATGTAATTTTTAAAAATCTAAATTTCTTTTATATATTTTTTCTTTCTACATTAATGTTTTCCTAACTAAACATTTGCTATAACAATTCATCAGGCAGGGCATGGTGGCTCACGCCTGTAATCCTAGCACTTTGGGAGGCCAAAGCAGGCGGATCACTTGAAGTCAGGAGTTTGAGACCAACGTTGCCAACATGGTGAGACCTCATCTCTACTAAAAATACAAAAATTAGCTGGGCATGTTGGCATTTGCCTGTAGTCCCAGCTACTCAGGGGGCTGAGGCAGGAGACTCACTGGAACTCGAGAGGCAGAGGTTGCACTGAGCTGAGATCGTGCCCCTGCACTCCAGCCTGAGTGACAGAGCGAGACTGCATCTCTAAATAAATAAACAAACAAACAAACAAATAATTTATGTGATTTAGGAGCATTTTAATATTAATCTCATAGCCAAAATACACACAAAATGGAATAAATGTAAATGACTGCCTGAATTTTCTCTGGGCAAAAAATCTTTTCAACAAAAGTACAAATGAATCCTTCCAACAAAATGAAGAAAAATAATATTTACATAGTTGGAGCAAGATGACTGAATGGAGGAGCCTGACATTCCTACCCCCCATATAAAGGACCAAAACAACAACTAAACCAACACATTTAAACTGCAGTGTTTGAGGGAGAGTGATGGAGTACAGTGTTGGAAAAATAAAATGCATAGAGGACCTTTAGGGAGAGTCTGATGAAGAAAAGGAAATACCCTCCCTCTGCCATATCTTCTTCCCAGCTGCGTTCAGCCCAGAGAAAGAAGACACTTTCCCCAGGAAGGTAAAGGTAGGCGGGAGGCTCCCAGCAGCCAAATGAACTTGCAAACACCTGCAGTCTTTGCTAATGGAGAATCCTGTGGTCTCCAGAGGCACTCAGCTTAGTTTTGGGAGCTGCCTTGCACCCACAGCTGCACTGCTCCAGAGAAGAAGCCCACGCTGTGCCCGGCTCCTCACTCCATGACTGAAGCTGTAGCTGAATGGTGTCATCTTGAAACTGGAGTCACAGCTTAAGTGCATCCTGCTTCAGGAGCCAGCAGACACTACAACTTTCCATTCCTGAGTCCATGCCAGCATGACACCACATTCACACATAATAGTGCATTCACTGAGCCTAGACAGCTTCCTGTACCTAGAGAACAAGCTGTCTAGGAGGTGCTATGCTGTCCATATGCTAGAGACTGCAGACCCCAGCCTCAGGGATCATAGGTCCAGCAATCTGGCACTGGAGCCCACAAGGTCCCCTGCCCCCAAGAACAAGTAGTTCTGCCCACAGAAGTTGTGTCCAGATGGGTGCATGCTCATCAGCCAGACACACCACCCCTGAACCACTACCCTTACTTGATCATCACACAAGGTATACACATATGGAAATATCACATTATACTTTATACATGTATACAATTGTTTCAATTAAAATTTTACAAAGGAAAAATACATGCGTTTGATTACTTAAATCAATTTAACATTGATATTATAGTCATGAAAAAAGGAGAAAAGAGAAATTAAAAGAATTTTAGAATATTTTTTTTTTCCTATAAGGAATCACATGGAATCTAAATAGCACCTCAATTTCTTGGTATGAGCAACTATAAAGTTATTCAATATAAGAATAGAAGTTTCTTATTATATGTTCCTTAATGGAGTAACACATATTAATTATCTTCTATTTATGTTCAAAGGGAATGAGTGACCAGTCATGCTGGTCAGGAAATCTGAAACAAGGCTGGCAATTTTTCATAGATATCCTCATGGCATTCATAGTGAATGCCTGGAACTGAGGATTGCAAGGCTGCTGATTGTTAGCAGCTTTTACAGTGCTTTGGTGGTGGTGGCCGTGGTGTGAGAATAATGTACTGCAGAGTGAAAGGACAGTTGCCTCCCACAAGCTCTAAGTCTAGTTTGTCACTGCCTCCTTATTAGATGCCTTATTCTGCTCCTTTTCTGTAGAACACATGGTGGGAAATACAGTATAGAAATATGGGATCTGAAGAAATCAAACATAAGATGCCTTGACATCTAAATAGCATATAATCCAATCATATATGATAATTTTTAAATATAAATAAGATAAGTATTAAACTTAGTGACTAAGAATTCAATGCATATATAAAACTACCTAAATTCCAATCAGAAAGTAATACAGTTTCTGGCAGGATTGATTCAACATTTTATTATCATATGAAATAGAATGCAAAACCATCACAGCCAAAAATAACCCAGTAATTTAGACAGAGTCGATTTCTTATTGCCTGTAAGACCTCATTTAGAAAATTATCTCAATTTCCTGTCTGTTAGTGTAGCAGGTATTTCTAGTACTCAATTTTCTGGGCACCTGGGTAGCCTACATTTTTCAGCACTCTTGGACTCTTGGAGTGAGTGGAACATATGTTCAGTATTCACTAATGGCCTGCAAGTGGAAGTGACCTGTGCCATTTGCAGCACAAGGCATTTAATAGAAAAGTGTGAATCATCTATCCTGTCTATTGCTCCTTAGTGGTGTCCACGAGTACATATCTGAGATGGAGGAAGAACAAGGTAGAAGCAGTTGAACCATGGAAGTATAACATGGGAGGTGCCTACCTAGAGTGTTACCAAACCTAGAAATACCCCTTTGCTGAACTGAGACACTGATATATCTTTTTGCATATAGCCTAGTGTATCTTGATTAATCAAATGGATCAATTCCAAAAGATTTATTGCAGCCTCACAATTTGTCTTCCACACTCTTGGGCCCCCAAGTGTGTTGATATTCGATATACTGCAACAAGTATTAATTTTGTCACTAAAATGATACAAAGTGCAATCATCACAAAGGGCATTCTTTATAAAGGACAATGTTTATGATGGAACATCCAGAACAAATTATGGTGATGACACAAGGTTGTTTTCAGGTCTGTTGCCATCCCAGTACTTACTGAGCTATAATGTCTTTCAAAACCTTGAAGAGAATATCCTTCTCCATTCTTTTATCTATTACAATGGTTTCTGATCATTAATCATGAAAAACATCTATGATAGCCGCAGACTAATATGATGATTTTAGTGATCCGTAGTATAAAAATGCCACTGAATGTTCAATAGATAAACTGTCTAAAGGATCTGTCTGTTACAGGTTTTGAATCCATCAGTCTCTTTGTGTTATTTGCTCAGCTCTTGAAATATCGTCAGCCATTACCTGCAGTACATCTGCCTTCGTAGTAGTCAAGAGCACTTCCATTCCTCGCCCTCATTGCTCAGTCTCTAAAGCACAGGGACCCTGAAATTTAGCCATTAGTAGAAAAGCACACAAATCTGACTTGACAGTAACAAGTATGCCTCCAGCGAGGTTGTTTTCTCTCTGAAAAATCAATAAGTTTGATATATAATTTAACAGACTAAATTGTGGAAATATTTGGTGGTGAGAGGATTTCCAAATTTCCTGTGTAATATAGACAGAGATTCTGCACAAGCAGAGCTGTCATTGAAGAAATGTGCCTCTTTTTACAGGAAAGTTTAGAAAAAGTTGGACTAGAACATTACTGCTATGTTTTGATCTTTTGAAGAGTGAATGCTCCTTTAAAAAAAGACTCAGAGAACAAAAAAAGAGTTTTAGAAAAAACTTGTCATCATCATTTGTTCCCAGCTATGGGAAAAATAAAACAAAAAGATAATCAGCTGGGCCCTGTAACCGGATTTGGAGTCCAATCATGAGCCATTAATCAGAGTTTTCAGGATACAACATGGGGGTTGGATGGGCGCGATGGCTCACGCCTGTAATCCCAGCACTTTGGTAGGCCAAGGCGGGCAGATCACAAGGTCAGGAATTTGAAACCAGCCTGGCCAATAGGGTGAAACTCTGTCTGTAATAAAAATACAATATTTAGCTGGGCATGGTGGTGGGGGCCTGTAATCCCAGCTACTTGGGAAGCTGAGGCAGAGGAATCATATCAATCCAGGAGATGGAGGTTGCAGTGAGCCAAAATGGTGCCACTGCACTCCAGCCTGAGTGACAGGGTGATACTCCGTCTCAAAATAATAGAAAAAAAAAAAAAAAAAAAAAAAAAAAAACACCATGAAGTTTCTCTAAACTAGTAAGTGTTCCTTGCCCATTTTGCATGGAAACAATCCTCGCTTTCAAAACAGAAATTTCCATCCTTAGAATAAAAACCACAATTTTTCATTTATCCCCATAGGAAGGAGAATAAAGAGATGTCATAATTCTGTGGCCTTGCTATAAACTTAGCAGCCAGCACTGCTCCATGAAGATGAGCAGGCAATAAAATAAATGCAATATGGGCTACTAGCATGAAACTATTTGTAGGTCAAGTGGCAAGTTCTTATCTTGTGACTCAATTGATGATATAAGACAATCCATCATTGTTGGACAAAGCAAACATGGGGTTTTAAACAGGGCTCCTATTGCAATTATTCATATGTTAAGATGTGGTCCTTTTGTTTAAATAAACCACCTAACTACTGGCTAAGAGTTTGGGAAATGGTCTAGTTTCAAAAGAATGTCCTGGCAAAGGTCAGGCCCGGTACCAAAAATGATTGAACTGAAGTAGATGGCTTTAATTTTTACAGAAATTGAATGAGTTAGAAAATTAAGCAAAACTTTGTTAAGAACATAGATATAAAACCTTAATCTAACAACATTGAATATATAGATAGATCTTTGAAATCATAATTTAAATCTAAATATTCCACAACTGTAGTCAAAATCTTTAAATTATTCCTCAGAATTAATTCAAGATGAATCCTCGGTAGGTGAGTATTGAGTGTGCAGTCAAAACATCTTAATACTTGTTAATCAATCAATCAGTCAAACAAGGCTTTAAAAAATCTAGGTCATAGAAACTAATATGTGAAGTGACATGACTATTTAAGCAAAGAAAATCCCAGAACCTTGGGTAATACGGCATTTCTAACTAAAATATACTAGAGAAGCTTTGGGTTTTTAATAATAGCACAATGGAATTCAGGTAAATTATCTCAACTTCAAAACTATGCCAGGTAGCTAGTGACAGAAGCTCATAAAGCTAGGCTTATGTCATGACTCAGCTTTCATTACATTCATTAATTGATTATTAATAATTTTTTTTAGATCATGCTTAATTCTAAAATAGATTTTAAGTGAGTTGTTAAAACATAAAAGAAAATGGCTGGTCTTAAATCTAGTAGCAGAAGATGGGCAAATACGGGTTAGAACACAGCAGCATACAAAATTTTAGGTGTACATCTGGGCACATTCAGTAGGTGGATGTTTTGTATCTCAGCTCTAGGCTTTCTGGCAAGCATGTCAGAAATGTTATAATTCATGCAATTCACCATATTCATAAGATGAAAATAAAACTATTTGCCCTGTAGCATTATGCTTTTTAAAACTAAGAGTCAGGAAGAATTTCTCACAAGAATCTTCAAGTAGACATGAATAATGTAAGAAGAACTGTGCTCAAAAGACTTGATAAGAAATGGGTTGATGAATATTAAATTTCAAGTGTCTTTGTTCTGTAGACAACTATTGTTAATCGTAAGAAGTGATAAAATTCAAACAGAGTTGGAATGGCCTCAAACAAGTAGAGTGCATTTCATTCTGCCCTGTCCTCTCTTTTTCACCTGAAGATCTGACATTAGTTCTTAGGTACGATTAGTGGGTGAAAGATGAAATTTTCCTATCGCTCTTGTTTGAGCCCCAAACAATGGGTCTCCCCTGATTGAAAATCCTTAGCTTTATTGACAGTTAAAATATATGTAACTTGGAATCTTTAAAGAACAATGACAAGTGCTAACCTAACTTGGTGTTGTCTTATATTATAAACTCATAAACAGTGTTTGGAAACCTAAGCAAGTTGCATGGTTTTGAAGCTTTTGCAATGCTTGCAGAATTATTTACAAAAGTGCATACAAAAGTCTTATTTTTCAAATTTAAAATAATATTGAGCATATGGATACGTTGCTGTGGCCCATTGTTTCCTTTTGAATGGAAATCTGGTTTGTACTAGTCAACCCATGAAATCAATAAACACCAACAAGCCTTTGCCTCCTCTATTTCCCCAGGAATCCATGAGGCCACAGCTTTTGCAAAGACTGTTTGACTCTTCTATTGGTGAATGCTTCCCAGCATTCTTTCTTATCACATGTCTCTTAAAACATGTAAAAGAAAATGGATTATCTCAAATCTAGGAGCAGAAGATGAGCGAATGAGAGTTGGGACAGATCAGGTTACAAAATGTTATGTATATATCTAGGCGCATTCAGTAGGTGACTGCTTTGTATCTTAGCTCTAGGTAAGCCAAGGTCTAGATAACTTATCAGTGATAACCTTAACACTAGTTTAGCAAAAATTTTTGCAAAGTTGACTTTTAAATTTACTTAAGCCTCCCTAGCAATCACCAGAAATTTTCTTAGAAAGGAAAACAAAAGGAGAAAGAGCAAGCAAGAAAGAAAGACAATCTCAAAGAGTAACAGCTAAGCATTATGCTCAAGTAGATCATTAGGTCTCTTCCATCTCACCTGGATCATCTATCATCTTTTACATTATTGCAAGAGGTGGAACATTAAAAACTTGCCAAGTTGAGAAGCCTCGATCCAAAAATTGTTCCAAGCTTTTGTGTAATGTGAGGCTAGAGAATAGAATTGACCTCTCTCAAAGAACATATAAATCCCAAACTGGGTGTTCTAAATGCTAACTCTATCAACTCAAAATCTGAACATAAAAAACATTACTAACCTCTTACTAGAAAAGTAATGAAATTATACAAAAAACGCTGTTTCACTCCCCACACTAAAGTTAGGTTGGCTTCAAGGTTATGCATTTCGAATGATCCGTTTTAATTAAAAAAAATTAGTAAAAAAAACTATAAAATAAATTATGAAAGTGACTATATATTAATATAAGAAAATAAATTACATTATAAATATTTAAAGGCTCACAAATTAACAAGCTACATAAAAAACACATTTATTAATTAATTAACCCCACAACAATTTTTTATAATATTTGGCTATATACTCTGATCATGCTCTAATATAAAAATATTTTGTGTGCTTTTAAAAAAGAGAAAAAATTGGCCAGGTGCGGTGGCTCAAGCCTGTAACCCCAGCACTTTGGGAGGCCAAGGCAGATGGATCACGAGGTCAACAGATCGAGACCATCCTGGTCAACATGATGAAACCCTGTCTCTACTAAAAATACAAAAAATTAGCTGGGCATGGTGGTGCGTGCCTGTAATCCCAGCTACTCGGGAGGCTGAGGCAGGAGAATTGCCTGAACCCAGGAGGCGGAGGTTGTGGTGAGCCGAGATCGTGCCATTGCACTCCAGCCTGGGTAACAAGAGCGAAACTCCGTCTCAAAAAAAAAAAAAGAGAGAAAAAATTGTCAGTATTTCCTTCAGTATAGTTGATATATTCTTATTATCAATATTGATGGTTTAGAAAAGTATCTTTGAAAATCAATTTTTAATGCCATATAACTTTTTAGAAATATTGTCAAATGTGAGGAAACTCTATCAAATATTTTTGATATATGAACCACAAGATTTCAGGTTATTTCAAAATTTTTTCTGCAGTTACTGATCTTAAGTATTTACTCATCAACTGGGGTGTCTTTAATATCTTTATGGAAATAATACTTTATTTTATGTTTACTGCATTGGTACTATGTTTCAAAACAACAAGAAATGTACATTTTCAAGATATGTACTTATGATATTTTAGATAAATGAATTAGCAAAACCTAAGGCCTTGTACATCAATTATTCTTAAAACTTTCTTCTTCCTCTTAATCCATTAGTACATTTAATATTACCTGAAAATTTTGGTTATAATTTGCTTCTTAATATCAAAATATTTCTATTGATTTAATAACATATTTATCACTATTTCCTGACATTCCACCTATTTTGTAATCTAAATTTTTTTTCTCAGCTCTTCAACAAGAAAAAAATTGATCCAACAAAAATGAAACCCTCTGTAACTGTCCAAATCAGGCATCTGTTATTCCTCATGTGTTTTATTAAAGCATTCTGAAATGTCTTTTAAATTGCAATTGAATGACATTTTTGAGCCACATACACATTTTGAATAAAATTTAGCATTTTATTTGTGTTTGGATTCCACTTCTGAGATTTTGAAAATATGTTTTGGAATGCTTAAAATGATTTTATACCCATATTGCAAAGTGTGAACAGCTTTAAAAGTGGGCAGATTATCTCATTACACTTATACAAAAAATCCAAATTGGCAGCTAGCTGAATTTGAAATAAGAGTATATAAGAAACTGCAAGGTAGTAAGAGCTGACGAACTTAGGTGGTATGGAGGTAGCCTTTTCCCTGATTAGATTCAGACTTGTACAAGCCAATGTTATACAAATCCTTGGTGTCACCACTTTATGTGAGTCAGAAGTCCAGGTCATAAAAGTATTTCTGGAAGACATCACAACATCAGGAAGGTTGGCAATAACTTAAAAATATATAGATGTGACTCTGAACATGAATATATTATGCTAAATTCTAACTAAATGTATCCCAAATCATCTTTCCCTAGCTAGATCGCAAAAATAACTCTAGCCATTTCACAATCTCTCACAAGAGGGAAAGTATGCAGGCTAGAGGTAGCAGTCTTAAACAACTGTGGTTAAAAAACCTTAAACATGCATGTTTTAATAAAATGTGACCACAATGCTAGGATCATTTAACTTCACAATAAATCTGCTCCGGGAGGTGAGGGGTCAAGAACAATAAGACACATAAAAATGAGAGAAATCTCATAAGCAGGAGACCGAAATGAATGTGGTCAAAACTGAATATATTTAAACAATATAGGAGTATGAATTAAAGATAATTGAAGTAACGCATGAATAGTCTCTAGATTTTTTGTATTCTGAGAAATTTCTACTATGGTGTTTAAAATGATTCTACATTAACCATGTGCCTAAATTTAGCAGCCATTATTATGTGTATTAGAGTTCAGTTGTTCTGAATTAGTTTTCTAAAGCTGTGTAACAAATTACCACAAGAGTTAATGTCCTAAAGTAACACACATTTATTTTCCCACAGTCTATGTGAGTCAGGAATCCAGGCACAGCTTAGCTGGGTCCTTTGCTCAGGTTCACACACAGTTGCAATTATGTTTTCAGTTGGGCTGCACCCTCATCTGGAGGTCCACCTGGAAAATAGTCTGTTTCTGGACTCACACAGCTTGTTAGCAAAATTTATTTTCTTGTCACTGTTTGGCGGTGGCTCCCAGTTCCTAAATGTCAGCCGAGGTTCCTAACCACGTGGCCTTCCCCATAAGCTATTCATAGCCTAGAGGTTATTTTTTCAAGGCCGGCAGGAGACTTTTGCTGTCTCTACTCTGCTACCACAGAGTCTTGTATAATGTAAGACTTAATAATATCCCATCATTTTGCCATATTATATTGTTGGAAGGAGGTCAGATTTTTACCTATACTCAAGAGGAGAGGATTTTACCAGGAGACAGACATGTCAGGGGTAGTCTTAGAGCTCTCCCTGCTAGGTTATAGAAACTATTGATTCACAATGATTTCATAAAATTTAAAAAGTTGCCTAATAATTGCAAGTATCATACAGCTAGCTAATGATGTCAGGTAAAATCTAATTAAGTTTGAATAAGAAACAAGTTTAAGAAACATTTGACATCTGTTTGTAAAAATGGAGACTCTTCAGGAGGAGAGAGAACCTGAATAGCTCATCCCATAATTTCTTATTTTGCTTTTGATTATAATAAAAAAGTTTATTTGTACTTATTGATTTTACTTTTATAGGATGTATATAAGAGTATAATGTTCTATCAGAACAACTTGACCCGTGCAAGTTGATATTTGAAGAAAAATATTATTGGTTCTACTGCAAATAAATATTAGGTGCAAGGGTCTATAATACTGCATTACCATCTTCCATGAAGGATTCAAAATCTAAAAAGAAAGCAGAGTTTCGATACTCTTTCTACATAATAAATGCAAAGAGTCACGTGGAAACAAAGCTAATGGAACAAGTCATTATTCTCATGTCTCCTGGAGATTTTCAAGAGGAGGCAGGATTTAGAAAGAATATTTAGAATTGGACAAATGGAGGAAAGTGTGATGGGGAGTACCATAGAAAAAGGAATCAGTGTGTGCAAAAGCTGGTAGGTTGAAAGAAAAGATTTAACTTGTGGAATATTGAAAATAGATTTGTGTTTAAGATTCAGAGGAGAAGTGTGATAGATTTTTTAAACTAGTTTAGGGGCAGTTCAAAAAAAAGCATGGATTTCCAGCTGTAGAGTAGGATCACATTCTTCGAGCAATGGGGATTTTTTTTTTTTCATTGTTTGTTTGCTTGTCTTTGAGATGGAGTTTCACTCTTGTTGACCAGGCTGGAGTGCAATGGCATGATCTTGACTCAAGGCCACCTCCACCTCCTGGGTTTAAGCAATTCTCCTGCCTCAGCCTCCCAAGTAGCTGGGATTACAAGCGTGTGCCACCACGCCTGGCTAATTTTGTATTTTTAGTAGAGATTGGGTTTTCCATGTTGATCAGGCTGGTCTCAAACTCCCAATCTCAGGTGATATGCCTGCCTTGGCCTCCCACAGTGCTGGGCTTACAGGCACATTTTTGCTTTTCTTTAAAATTTTAAATGTAATTTTTCTAACCATTAATTGTAGTGATGATAAATGAATGAAATGAACATTTAAATATATATATATATATATATATATATACCCACACACAAACATATATGTTTATTTTTATGCTTGTTACAGAAAATCATTAAGAACATGGTGATAAGGTTTGTCTTTGTGCCCCAATCAAATCTGATCTTGAATTGTAGTTCCTATAATCCCCATGTCTTGTGGGAGGGACCCAGTAAGAGGTAATTGGATCATAGGGCTGGTTATTTCCATCACGCTGTTGTCATCATAGTGAGTGACTTGTCAGGAGATCTGATGGTCTTATAAGGGGCTTCCCCACCCCCTTGCTCTTCACGTTTTATTGCTACCCTGAACTCTTAACATGGGTTAGGAAGGACGTTTGCTTCCCCTTCCACTATGATTGTAAGTTTCCTGAGGCCTCTCAAACCATGCTGAACTGTGGGTCAATTAAACCTCTTTTCTTTATAAATTACCCAGTCTCAGATATGTCTTTATCAGCAGCATGAGAATGAACTAAAACAGTAAATTGGTACCAGGTAGGGAGGTGCTGCTGTAAAGATACATGAAAACGTGGAAGCAACTTATTTGGAACAGATAACAGGCAGAGGCTGGAACAGTTTGGAGGGCTCAAAAGAAAACAAGAAAGTGTGGGAAAATTTGGAACTTCCTAGAAACATGTTGAATGGCTTTGACCAAAATGCTGATTGTGATATGGACAGTGAGGTCCTACTGAAGCAGTCTCAGATGGAGATGAGAAATTTGTTGGAACTTGAGTAAAGATCTCTCTTGCAATGCAAAGAGACTGGCAGCATTTTGCCCCTGCCCTAGAGATCTGTGGAAAATTCACCTTGAGAGAGATGATTTAGGGTGTCTGGCAGAAAAATTTCTAAGCGGCAAAGTGTTCAAGAGGAAACAGAATAAAAGTTTAGAAACTTTGCAGTCTGACTATGTGCAAGAAAAGAAAATAACACTTTCTTGGCAGAAATTGAAGCCAGCTGTAGAAATTTGTCTAACCAACAAGAAGCTGAATGGTAATCAAAAAGACAATGGAGAAAATGTCTCTAAGGCATGTCAAGAGAACTTCACAGCAGCCGGTCACATAACAGGCCTGAAGACTTAAAAGAAAAAAATGGTTTCCTGGGCCCTGCAGCTGTGTGCAGCCTGCATATTTCGTGCCCTGCATCCCTTAGCTAAAAGGGGTTAAGGTACAGCTCAGGCCATGGTTTCAGAGAGTGCAAACCCCAAGTGTTAGCAGCTTCCACATGGTGTTGTGTCTGAGGGTGCACAGAAGCCAAGAATTGAGGTTTGGGAACCTCCACCTAGATTTCAGAGTATGTATGGAAATACCTGGAAGTCCAGGCAGAAATTTGCTGCAGGGGTGGGGCCCTCATTGAGAACTTCTGCTAGGGAACTATGAAAGGGAAATGTGGGGTTGAAGCCCCACACAGAGTCTCCACTGGGATACTGCCTATTGGAGCAATAAGAAGAGGACCACTATTTTCTTCTAAAGGGTCTTTTTTTTTTCACTGCTTAGTATCCTGTTTGTAAGTAGGTCAGAGCTGGGAAGCAGGACCTTGATCTAAATGGAATGAATGCATTCACAGTTGGAACCCTAGCAGAGGCACTTTTACCATTAGCTTCCACAAACAGAAGACAGATATTTTCTGGAGTTCCTTTAGCCAACCAGGGAGAATGCTGGAACAATACCAGGTGGGTTTCAATGGTTGTATAGGAGTTCACCAGCCAGAATATTTACTCATCAAACCTTCCCTGGCACTCCCCTCTGCTCAGACCACAAAGATAGCTTCCTGGGAGGAAGGTGTCACCCCTTCCTATGAAAACAGGAGCCCAGAGGCGGGGGACCCTGATGCTGCCTCAGTGGATCTGTCTCTGTTTGCCACAGGTGAGGTTGGGCCGGTTCAGTGCATCCCACATGAGCAGCATCTCATAAGGCAGGAAGCGGTGCACCAGCAGAAGGTCACGGTAGAAACAGGGGTCAAAGGAGGACAGGCGCTGTGACGGGACATGCACGCCAACCGTGCGGATGCCTCTGTGGGAGGCAGGCTTGAGTCCCTCGAGCTCCAGACACATACCCATGAAGACATCATCAATGGGGAAGAGGTCTAGGACACGGGCGGCCCGGCGTAGGGCATTGGCCGTGAAGCGGGACAGCAGGAAGCCACCACCCCCACAGTAGGGTGGGTACCGCTCGTTCTGAGTCACCATCTTCGGCACGTAGTACTTGCTCCAGGAAACCCGGATGGGGCCCACGTTGCGGATCAGTTGCCCCACGAAGAGGTGGTGGCCAGGGTCATGGCCCTGCAGGTAGGAGACCATATTGTCCGTATGTGCAAAGACGTCATCATCCCCGTTGAGCACGAAGCTGGTGTTGGCACACCTCACCTCCTGCCACTGTAAGAACAGCACCTGCTTGAGTGTGAGGTTGAAGAAGGTGTCGTGGAAATCCCACTGTAGGATGTCTCCGTGAGTCTGTGCCTCCAGCTCCAGCAGCCGGTTGACCTTGCGGGCCTCGTGTGGGTTGGAGGCTGTGCCCAACCAGGAAGAGGAGGCGCAGCTGCAAACCCTGCACCTTGCGCTCGCGGCCCCACGTGCGCCGCAGCAGCTCACGCCGCTCGTAGTTGCTGGGCGAGGACTTGATCGCCAGCAGCAGGAAGACCGGCTGCGCGCACTTAGAGAGGGGCGGGTCCTGCAGCAGCGGAAAGTCGCGGCAGTGTTTGTATGAGATTTTTATCTCTATGAAGGCTGTGTTCTACTAGAGAAATTGTTAAGTAATGGACATTTTACAAGCAATGCCATACCAGTATAAATTAGCAAATTAGGCAGATTTAGTGTCTCTTATTTCTGTCTTTCCAGGATAACTTGAACTCTGTTTTCGTATTCATTGCATAAACCATTAAGTTCTAAATTTATTGTGCCATGTTCTGTGTCAAGCACTGTGTTGTGCATTTCCCATCAATTACGTTATTTCATCTTTATTCCACTCTGTGATAGATGTTTCACTATTCTCACCATTTTATAGCTGAAGAAATGAAGTCAAAGGAGACTCGGTGATGTGTGCAAAGTCCTGTGACCCATATGGGGTGGACCAGGTTTTGAACCCAGTCGGTCTGACTCTACAGTTTGTCTTTTTAGCAGTGTTAAAGCAAACTATATGTGACCTGAGAAGGACTCTGTACTTTCATATTTGAGTCCTTATGGACAAACTGCAATGTAACTTTATAGGTAGACAAGATTGAAATCCTAATTTAGGAGTATGTTCCTGTAACCAGAGCTGAGTCTTGGCTAATCCCAGCAGCCATACTTCAACCAGTCATATACTTCTGAGTGTTCAGACTGTGTTCAAATAAGGCAGATGTCAAGCTGTAACCAACCTAGCTATTTCTGTACCTCACCTTGATTTCTGTACATCACTTCTCTTTTTTAGTCTATAAATTTGTTCTGACCACAAGGCATCCCTGGAGTATCTCTTAATCTGCAATAATTCTGGGAGCTGCCTCATTTATGAATCATTCATTGCTCAATTAAACATTTTAGAGTTTATTTCAGCTGAAGTTTTTCCTTCAACGGCAGCTATACTCTGTTTGATGTGTGTGGTATCTTACTAACAAAAAGTCAACGTTGTTATTCAGCTATGTGTTTAAGATGGATAAACAATATCTAAATATATATGATAATATAAACTAAGAATATCTATTTGCTTTCACTAGATGGTGGGGAAATAGTTGAACAATTAATTTTTTTTTCAATTTGCACAAATCAGGAAATTATAAGGATAACCTAAATCCATGAATATTGATAAGCCACAGTGAGCTGGAATAATTACATGGTTTGATCCTTTACCCTGCACAGTATCCTCAGATTACAGATCTCTTGACTTAAGTTTATCAGCTGAACTACATTTTGATAGCAAACATAGAAAATTTAGCCAGTTATGAATAAATAAATTCTACCACTGGGAAAGATAAAAGTGAAATCCTCTTGAAATCACCCACAAGCTTTCTGCCCTCTCTATTATACTGATTTATTCCTTAACCTCTTCTCAGAAACCATAAAAAGAAGCTGTAAACTTAGAAAACTGAGTCAGCCAAATGATAATTTTATGTATATATCTCCCTGCTCATTAGGGAGATGACTAGAAAGAGAGTCTTTAATTCAGCCTTCAAATGCTTGAGAAAAAATTTCAACAGAGTCCAGTCCAGATGGTCTAATATTCTAATAAGAAAACCAACGTAAGCATCAATGAAAAAGAAAAGAAAAAAAAACCCTTTTATTATAAAGGCATCCAACCAGAGGGATAAAGAGGAAGATCCTTCTTTATGGTGTCTAACTAAGGTCTGTTTAAATTAGCTTCATGAAGAATGCATGCTGATTTATTGTTTGCCAAAAAAAAGTGCAATCTAGTAATCTGAGCATTCAAAATGCTCAATTTCATTAGGCTTAGAGAATAATAAAGGAAAAGATACGAGCTGCCTCTCCTGCAACATGCATGCTACTATCGGCTCCATAGCTGGACATTTCTACAGAAACCAAAATGAGAATCTAAACTTACAGTATTATGATTCTGACATAAGAGATGTAAGATAAACTAGAAGTCAGTACGTCTATTCAAATGCCAGAAGATCCAATGAGACTGACCTCACTTCCTCCAACGTCTCTTTTAGTACAAACACATAAGCAGCCAGAATAAGATTAAAACAAACATGATTGTAATACAGCTTGTACTAAGTCGTATCAAAGATACTTCTGTCACTGTTTTCCTTCAAGCCAGGCACCCAATGTTATTTCCCTTAGTAGTCCATAACCCAGACTGATCTGCCCCACTCTCTTTTCCCCATGGCCTTTCTAAGGTGCAAACATAGCATTTAAAAGTGACAGTTTTGTTTAGCATTTTCATTCAAAACCTCATCTGAGCCATGGATAGAGCTTGTAGATATGAAGGTGATGACGACAGAATACCTAGATTACAATTTTGCAGATTATGTGATGTAATAATTCTTTGCATAGGATTGAGGAAACAGATGTGGAAGGTTGCTCATAGAGATAATGCTCAAAATGAGTTTGAAGACAATGTTGGAATATTTGTACAGAAATTAGGAAACTGTGTTTTATTGAAGTTTCCTAGCCTATGGAAGGTACAAATGCATGACGCTAAAACATAAATTTCATAGTATAGTAGAAATTTGTTTGGTTTACTGAAGTTACTCAAGGATAATTTCATTATAGATAATTGTCTGAGGTGCAATAAGCATTCAATGAACATTTTGTGGAATGAATGACAGAATATGATGAATTTTAGCAACTGCAATTAATTTGATACTGCTAAAAGGGAGTACCAGGAGTTAAAGCTGATGCTGCAGTGCTCAGGTAGCAGTACAACAGAAGGCAGGATGTGATGATGTGCAGATATCTGGGGTTGTGTTTCATTCACGCTTGTTTCTTTCTGATTTGGCAAATGGCTGTGGCTCTGTACAGGAGAGGTAGAAAACTTAAGACAAAGAAAATAAGACAAAGAAAAAACTTTCACTGTCTTCTGATTCCTCAGAACTAAGAACTTTTCAGGGTCCTCGGTGCTCTTGGAAGTTGTTTGAGCTCAGAATAATTAATTAAGAAACCAGGTCATTTCTGATTTTAATTCTATTATATTGTCTGCCTTTCCATTATTGAGATTTAAGGAAAAATGGAGCAGTAGGGCTCCTCATTATTTAAACTTTTTTAAAAAAATTCTAATTTAAGCAAAAAGGTTTGAATGTACAGTAGCAAGGTATGTATATTTATTCTAAAATTGAAAATCCATGGGATAATTTTAAGCAGATGATTGATGGTCCATCTTTATTTTTTTAATTTAATCTTATTATTTATTTATTTTTTTGTATAGATAGTGTCTCATTATGTTGTCCAGGCTGGTCTCCAGCTCCTGGGCTTGTGTGATCCTCCTGCCTCAGCCTTCCTAAGTGCTGGGAATACAGGAGTAAGAAACCATGCTTGGCCAGTATGGTATAGTTTATATTTTAGGGCGGTGAATGTAACAACTGAGTAAACAAAGAATTGAGGCGAATCAATAAACATACAACAAATAGGGAGAAGTTCATTCATATATCAATTGGCTCCTTCTTGAACAAAGGTGCACAGAGCAACAGACATATTTAAGCATCTATGCTAGCCATAGGAATATAATTATGAACGAGAAAGACTCAGTCTATGTCTTTAAAGGTCTACAGTTGAGAAAGGCAGAGAGATAGTGAACGAGTGAGATTAAGTCTGAAGGAAGCTAAAAATAAATGGAAATAAATAGTTCACTGAGAGCGTGACACAATAACCTGAAGACCTATCTAAATACACAAAAGATGGGCACGGTGAGATTTAAGTATAGGTAGAAATAAATCAGGTGGGAGTGAAAAAGAATGTCCCAGTGTCTTTTCTTGTCTACAGAGCAAGAAAAGCACTTAAAGAAAGACGTAAGCAGCATCCACAGAATCATACTGTGAGAGGGGAAATAATGAGAAAAGAAACTGGAGAAATAAGACGGGAAGGATTTATAATTTTTCCGAAAGTCAAAACAACGCTATTACAGAAAGGCTAAATTAAAGAAAATAAAGGAATGTAGAGTAGTTTATTAAAAGATTAGACTGGGTTAGACAATGATTTTTTTTGAAGTAGAGGGAAGAGGTAAAGATATTTTTATATTGAAATCATCAGGCAGGTAAATTGGTAACTGACTAAAATTGGAAAAGGTTAAAGTTTGACTTTCTTCTTTCTGAATGAGTATTGGAAGAGAAGCAGAACTAATTATGGAGGTGTAGGTACAAGAGGGATGTTGAGCTCGGGTTCGAACATGATGAGTGTGAGACAGACAAATTGAGAAGGATTCAATAAAATGTGAGTTCAGAAGAATGATACCTAGATATAAAATTTATATTTCAGGGCAGTAATGAGATGAAAACTTATTAAATCTGCTATTCTGCTATTATTCTTATTAATTAAATGTAACTTATTACTTTGTATATATTATATATACTCACACACAGATACATACATGCAGAAAGAGACTTTAAGAAATTGGTTCAAAGTGATTTTAGAGGCTGGCAAATTTGAAATATGCAGTGTGGCCAGGATGCTGAGGATTCGGGTATGAGTGAATGCTACAATGCTGAGTTCAAAGCCTGGAACTCAGACAGGATTTCTACAGTGCAGTCTGGAGACAGAATTTCATTTTCTTTTGGAATCCTCACTCTCTGCTTTTAAGGCCTTCGATTGATTTGATGAGGCTCACCCATATTGTAGAGAGTAATCTGTTTTACTTAAAATCAACAAATTGTCAATGTTAATTGCATCTAAAATTATATATATATAAATTTACAGCAGCATCTAGGCTGTGTGGGGAACGCCCCCGTGTGAGGCCCCCTGAAATTGTGCTACACGATACGGTGGGCTTGAGCCCAGACACACAGTCTCCAGTTGAAAGGAAGTCGAGCTATGGGAAAGCAGAAATGGAAAGAGGATCTAAGTTAAATATAAACATGTGCGGACAATCACCAGGTGGTCATAAGACGCATTGTGTCCTTTAATTTAGTTCTTTCTCAGTAAACATGTTATTCTCTTCTAGAAAGTAATGACTTACTTCTTACTAAGATAAGGAGTCACCTGCTTAATTTAATTGTCTAGCTGACCTTTCCATTTTATCAGATAATGAGACCTATCTGCTCGGTTCCATTGTATATCTGATCTTTTCTTTGTACCCCTTTGATGATGTTGTAAATTGTTTTTCTACTTTAAGACTTTCTGTTCCCCTTATCTCATGGAATTATGATGTATGCAAGTACTCAAAAATGTATGTAAACTGACCCTGAGCACAATAAAGTTGTTAGTGAAGCATTGCTTCTCAGCCCTCCAGACCCCGTCTATCTGTCATCTTTTACCTTCCACGCACCCCCCTATCCAGGTTGGAACTCTCTTGCTGGACAAGAGTTTCTTGGCAGACGTGTCCCCAATAAGGCTGGTGTTTGATCAAACAGCTGGGCACTAATCTAGTGAAGTTTAAATGTAAAAATTAACCCTTACAAGGGCACATGATAATAGAAAGAAGGAAAAAAGATATCTTAATCCACAGAGACAAATAATAAGTCCTTGAAGGAAAATGTGCTCAAACTAGTTGAATACTTTTGAGAGGTCAAGTAGCTTAAGCATTAAAAAGCATCCTTTGAACTGACTTTTGCTACTGAACAATAGTAAGGGGTTAATGAACCAGAGTTAAAATCCTAATATAAGAAATGGGTGTATTTGAGGAATTTTATTTGGTAGTGGCACCTGAACAAATGACTGAGGCTGGTTACAAAGGAGAAAATGTCAGGCATAGTCCCCGGCATTAGCCTTGGTCATTGGGGTGAATGTCACTAATCAAGCAGCAAACACACGAAGCAGGTAGACATGGGAAGATGGAGGTTAAACATACGTGTTCTGTTAGAAATATATAAATTTTACCTACTTATGGGACATCTAGTAGGGATCAACCCATGTATTACTCCATTCTCATACTGCTGTAAAGACATACCTGATACTGGGTAATTTAGCTCATGGTTCTGCAGGCTGTAGAGCCTTCTGCTTCTTGGGTGACTTCAGAAAAGGTATAGTCATAATAGAAGGCAAAAGGTAAGCAAATACATCTTCACATGACCATTAAGAGAGTCGTGGTAGGGAGATGCCACATTTCTTTAAACAGCCAGATCTTATGAGAACTCTATCATGGCAAGAGCAAGGGGAAAGTTCACCCCCATGAATCAATCATCTCCCAGCAGGCCCCTCCTCCAATACTGGAAATTACAATCTAACATGAGATTTGGTTGGGGACACAGAGCCAAACCATATCAAACATCTTTTGGAATTTATGCATTTGGGTAGAGATATTTGCAAGCATGTAAAAGAGGAAAGAGGACATTTTCTATATACAACAAACATTAAAGAATAAATAGAGGAAATGATGGAGGAAGATGATGAAACTCTTTCTTTTACTCTGTGTTGCTATGCTCAGCTACGAATTGACAAGTATTTACTATATTGAAACCCATATTACGGGTGTTGTATCCTACATGAGCATATGTTGGCAATAAGATTAATGTCACCATAAGGCACACTCAGACTTCTTGCTGGGTCTACATCATGTGTCACTTAACAATATGATGTAACCTAGCCTAGGGATTTCCCACCCTGGCCCAGGGATTACCAGGTCTCCATGACAATAGGATTAACCATAAGCTGTTTGCCCTAGAGACAAGGCCATCTCAGCACAGATGGAACTTTGATGAACCTTAAAATAAAGCTTCCCTTTACAAGAAAAGCTTAAACTCCCTTTATGAAAGAAACACCTGGTAACTGATCCAGACTGAGTACAGAAATAAAATAGAAGGGCAAGCCCCCAAGAACCTGAGAATAATCTCAAGACTGAGATCGTCTCCCTGAAACAATTTGACCTCTGACTGTATTTTGCTAGGGTCACCAGCTTGTACCTGCTTATTATTTTGTAAGGTCACTGCCAGAATAAACTACCTGGACATCAGCCATTGTCTATAACTCATCTTTGAATGAAATTGGACCAAAGGAGAAAAGTTGCTCTTGGAAATCTGGTTGGCTAGGTCCATCGGATAAGCCAAAAGCCTCAATGAAGTTGTAACCCCAAAAGTATCTGAGACTGGTGTCAATCAATTTAGAAAGTTTATTTTTGTAAAGCTAAGGACATGCCTATGACATAGCCTTAGGAGGTCCTGACAACATGTGCCCAAGGTTGTCAGGGTACTGCTTGCTTTTATACATTTTAGGGAGACATAAGACATCAATCAGTGCAGGTAAGATTGACATTGGTTTGATTGGGAAGGGAGGGACAACTCAAAGTGGGGGCAGAGGGTTTGTTAAGATGAGGGGTTGTAGAGCCCAGGGTTTTATAATGCAGATGAAGCCTCCAAGTAGCAGGCTTCAGAGAGAATAGATTGTGTTTCTTATCAGAAGTAACATCTGAATTGGTGTTAATGCTAGTCAGCTTTTCCTGAATTCTAAAAGAGAGGAGGGTATTAATGTGGTCTGACCCTCCCTTCCTATATTAGCCTGAACTACATTTTCACTTTAACTTTGGAATACCAATGGCTGAGAGGAGGGGTGCATTCAGACAGTTGGCGGGGTGCTTAGTATTTTATTTTGGGCTTAGAGGGTAGAGAACAGAGGCTATCAGCTTAAAAATTGAGCCTCTGAGAAAGTAAAGAACTCTCAAATTTTGTTAAAAGACAACTTTTCCTTCTTCCAATGACTAGATTCTAAAGAAGTCTTAATATTTTCAAGCAACTCTTGGTAGGTGAAATAATGCCCCTTCCCCAGATGTACATATCCAAATCGGTGGAACCTGTCTTTAAATGACAAAATGAATTTTGTAGGTAGAATTAGGTTCCTTTGATTAGAAGATTACCCTGGATTGCTTGGATGGGCCCAATGTTAATAATCTGATGGAACACTAAAAGGGGAGTAGGAATGCAGAAGTTTTCATAAGAGAAATGCAAGTATGGAGAAAGAGGCAAGACACATTCAAAGCGTAAGCATTCAACTCACCGTTGCCATGTTTGAAGATGAAAAAGGAGGGGATGGGCACAAGCCAAAGAATGGGAGTGGCCTCTGGAAGCTGGGAATAGCGGTCACCTGGGGCAGCCATCAGGGAAAGGAGAACTTGAGTCTACAACTTGCAGAAACTATATTCTACCAACAGTTTGAAGGAGCAAGTAAATAGATTCTCCCCTAGATCCTTCAGAAAATAATGCAGCTCTGTCAGTATGTTAGCTTTATAAATACTATGTCAGAACTAGGGGATAATGTAAGTTTCATTTTAAACTGCTAAATTTGTGGTAATTTGCTATGGCAGCAACAGAAACAAATACACTTGCATTTAGGTTATTTAGGCAAACATATGCTTATGATATACTAAATGATAGAAGAAAAATACTAATTAAAATGTGAATGTCAACTGACACTAATTGGCAAACATCTTATGCGTATTTTGCTAATATTTTTGCAACGATGCGAAATGCATGCAATGCAAAACTTTCTAAGATTAATCTACATTTAATATTAACGTTATAGCCAAAATGTTACTAAATTGAAAGAATGCATAATTCTGTTTGTTCAGTTTTAAGCAATAAACAAAACTGTAGCCTTGATAATGAAGACAGCACAGTTTTTTATGTTGTAGAGTTTATCATGTCTAGCAAACTCTCACCAAAATGAAATAGTGCAGCCAATTCTATTTTCTAGCAATAATAAGTTTTTGTTTTACCTTCAGGGTTCTTGAGTCAATTCACCCAAGTGTAGATTGAAATGAACTTTACCTCCTAAGATTCTTAGACCTATGATACCAAAGTCATTTCCTATATACAATATGTTGGCCTCTTTTCTTTCATTTATTTTTTTATACTTTATATTATTTATATTGTACTTGTTCAAAATAGAGAATACTGGTTGCTTTTTATTAGGGAAATAAATCATTGCAAAGAAGAAGATGAGGTACAGAATATTTAGCTTATTTTAGCCCATTTGTCTGCAGTTATACTATGAAATTGAAGTGTGTGAAGATAAATTAGTGAACATTAGTCTTATCATAACATTAATAGAACAAGAAATGACACCAAATGTTAATATTTAAGGCTCAATGTGTTCTCACCACAGGCTATGAAGCCAACAAGATTTAGTTTTTACTTTATTTTTAAATCCACTAAGAACTTTACAACAGTTAGGAAGAGTGTGCTATTCTCTAGTTTATAGAAACAATGTCCCTGTTCTACTCGTTTTAAATTATAGTTTTGAAACTTCTTTTGATCTAATATTTTCACTAACTCATTCCTTATAGGCAGAAAAAATTATATATCAAAATAATCCCATCTTTTTTTTTGATTTGTATAAATCAAATCATGAGAAATAATTTAATTAAAATGTTAATATTAAATTAAATTCTGGCTTACCAGAACAGGCATAGAAATTTTATTTTTATTTTTGCTCATAATTTTTCTAACACAACCAAACATAACTTTACTATATCCTTTGTTCAGAGTGGTTTATATATAATTTAGTGAATTATAATTGATATCTTGATATGCTAGGTTTTCTAAGGTTACAATAAGTATTTAGAGTATGATCCCTCAAAGAATTTCCCATGAAGATGAAGTGAAAAGATAAATATATAAAAACACATTTGTATTCTTAGATAATAGTCACAATTTTAAGTTCTATTTTGTTAGAAAAATAGGCAATGTGTAGTTGAGAATTTATCATGGTTTTCAATCCCAGGCAAAGGAAATTAAGTAGATGAAAGAAACCATGGGATGTTTTTCAGCAACGTTACTGATTTGATCTAAACCCAAAGTCAATACTCTGAAATACCTAAGGAAACCATTACCACAGCATTTATCACAGGACATTGAGATGTGATGCTAAATGTGTGTCTGTCCCATGTGGCCTCTCTAGATCTCTAGTTTATGGATGAATATTCTTTTAATCTTTGGATTCCAATATTTAACATACACTTATTATTACATTATGTTCTTAAAATGTATTTGTGTAAAGCATAAGGCTTTACAAGAGGTTTAATTGCAATTAAACCTCTTTAAGTGCAATAGCATAAGGCTATTCCAAACTAAGGGAGAGGGTAGAATTTGAACTGCAGGTTTAACAGCCTCCTGGAGAATCTTTGTGTTTCTGGAAATCATGAGCATGGTGTCCCACAACCACACCTACAGATCATTGTCTGGGGTTCATGGATCTCTTTAGGTGGGTTGCTCTTTTTCATGGCATCCTGAACATTCCACTAAGGATTTCTGGCCCAGTTCCTCATTCATGACAGAGAAAATAAAGGCCTAAACTCACTCTCTCTATCCAAAACCCCAATACTCATACATCTTGGATAAACTCTTTGGTTCCACCGGCTCCTAGCAGCTGCTCTACCGAGACAGGTATTTGGTAGTTGACTTAGAGATGGAAGTTAGGGAGTTGGGCGTGACAGTGGGACAGCCATCTCCTTGTAATCACCACTCCCATTTCGATTTGTCAGCTCTATCTAATTTTTAAAAAATAATTTCCCACTTCTGCTCTAATGCAATTTTTTTATAGTTTATAAAACCTGCCCAAAACTATCTTAATTTAAAATGTGTGCTACTATTTGCCATGTACTTTTTACCAATCTTATACTTTCCAGTGATACATTTAGGAGTGAGTCGACTACTTATAAGTAGAGAGTAAATTTCAAAGCCCTATAAGTAATACCCTATTTTATAACTACCACATCTCCGTTTCAGATTTTCAAAGGAAGTTCAGAAGGAAATGAAGGAAAGGGGAAAGGGACTGTAATCAACAATGTACACAAGAATTAGATGAAGGATCCCTTATGACATCCAGAAAGCCATCCTCTCCTGTAACAAATCTTGAGTTCATAAAATCCTGCCTCCTGTTAGTAATTCTTTGCCTATCCTAAATAAGGTTAGAAACTCTCCACCTTTGTCTGACTATCTGAACTGATATGGTTTGGATTTTTATCCTGCTCTAATCTCATGTTGAAATGTATTAGGTTGGTACAAAATTTTTTGTGGTTTTTGCCATTAAAAGTAATGACAAAAACAGCAATTATTTTTGCACCAACCTAATAATAACCAACGTTGGAGGTAGGGACTGGTGGAAACTGTTTTGGGTGATGGGGTGCGTTGCTCATGTCTTGGTACTGTCCTCAACACAGTGAGTGCTTCTCGTGATATCTGATTGTTCAAAAATATGTGGCATCTACCCAGCGCTTACTCCCACTTCACCTTCTGCCATGAGTAAAAGTTCCTTAATGCCTCCCCAGAAGCCAAGTAGATGTTTGCATCATGCTTGCTGTACAGCCTACAGATATGTGAGCCAATTAAACCTTTTTTCTTCATAAATTACCCAGTCTCAGGTATTTTTTTGTGGCAAGGCCAGCAGCAATACACACTATTTAACTCATCAGCAGAAGTTGCCTGCAACATCCCCCTTCTCTGCTTGAAAGTTCTTTGCTAGTTAAGCTACCTTACTAGCTTACCCTGAGCCTCAAGGTTGATGAGGATCAAGAATAGGCAAAGGAAAAAATAAGACACATAGGAGGGCTAGTGATAGTGTTAGGATCTGTGTCCCAACCCAAATCTCATGTTGAGTTGTAGTCTCCAGTATCGATGGTAGGACTGGTGGGAGGTGATTACATCATGAGGCAGCATCTCATGTTTTAACACCATCCCCCTTAGTATTTTTATGGCAAGAGTGAGTTATCACAACATCTGGTTGTTTAAAAGGGTGTAGCATCATCCTGTTTTGTCTCTCCCACCTACTCCAGATGTGTAACCATATGCCTGCATCCCCTTTATCTTCTCCAGTGATTGTAAGTTTCCTGAGGCCTCCCATTCATGCTTCCTGTACAGCCTGCAGAACCATGAGCCAATTAAAATCCTAACAGTCTCAGTTCTTTCTTGATAGCAGTGTGAGAACAGACTAATACTGAAAATTGGTACTGGGAGTGGGGCATTGCTGTAAAGATACCTGAAAATGTGGAAGCACTTTTGGAACTAATAATGGACACAGGTTGTAACAGTTTGGAGAACTCAGAAGAAGACAGAAAGTGTGGGATATTTGAAGCTTCCTAAAGACATGTTGAATGATTGTGACCAAAATACTGATAGTGAAATGGACAGTAAATTCCAGGTTGGGGAGGTCACAGATGGAAATGAGAAACTTATTAAAACTTGGAATAAAAGTCACTCTTGTTATGCTTTAGCAAAGAGAAAAGACTGGTGGCATTTTTGCCCTGTAGTAGGGAATCTGTGGAACTTTGAACTTGAAAGAGATGATCTAGAGTATCTGGCAGAAGAAATCTCTAAGCAGCAAAGGATTAAAGATGTAGCCTGGCTGCTTCTAAAAATCTATCTCTTGTGCATGAGAAAAGAAATTACCTGAAACTGGGACTTATATTTAAAAGGGAAACAGAATATAAAAGTTTGAAAAATTTCCCACCTGGCCATTTGATAGAAAAGTAAAACTCATTTTCATTGGAGGAAATCAAGCAGGCTTTATTTAGGCAAATCAAGAAATTTGCCTAAGTAAAGAGGAGCCCATTGCTTACAGACAAGAAAATGGGAAAAATGCCTGGGAGACACTTCAAGACCTCTTCAGCACTTCCTCTCATCACAGGCCTGGAGGTTTAGGAGGAAAGAATGATAACAAGCCAGGTTCAGGGCCTATTACTCTGCAGCTTCAGGACATGGCACTCTGCATTCTGGTTGCTCTATCTACAGCTATGGCTAAAAGGGGCCCAAGTACAGCTCAGGATGCTGCTTCAGGGGGTGCAAACTGTAAGTGTTGGTGGCTTTCATGTGATGTTAAGCCTACCAGTGGACAGAACAGAAGAGTTGACTTTTGGATCCTTCACCTAGATTTCAGAGAATGTATAAAAAAGTCTGGATGTCTAGACTTCATTTATTTCTGGGAGGTCCACTTATTGTTTATCTCTCAGCAGGCTAGCTATACTAGTTAATTTTCACACTGCTAAAAAATAATACCTGAGAAGTCTGCTGAAGGGATGGAGCCCTCATCCCTCCATAAGGGCAGTGCAGAGGGGGAAATGTGGGGTTGGAGACTCCATACAGGGTCCCCATGGGGGCACTGACTATTGGAGCTATGAGAAGAGGGCCACTGTTCTCCAAACCTCAGAATGGTAGATCTGCACTTGGAAAAGTAACAGGAACTAAAAAGCAGCCCTTGAGAGCTGCTGCAAGGGTTGAACCCTGCAAAACCACAGAGGCAGAGCTGCCCAGACCCTTAGGAGCCCACCCCTTGCATCAGCAATCCCTGGATGTGAGACATGGAGTCAACAGAGATTATTTTGAAGTTTTAAGGTTTAGTGACTTCCCTGCTGGGTTTTGGAATTACATAGGGCCTATAGCCCTTTTCTTTTGGCCAATTTCTTACATTTGGAGAAGGGATGGTTACCCAATTCCTATAGCCTCATTGTGCCTTGGTAGTAATTAACTTGTTTGTTTGTTTTTATTTGATAGGCTTATAGGTGGAAGAGACTACCCTTGTCTTAGTTGAGACTTCAAACTTTGGACTTTCGACTTAATGATGTAATGAGTTAAAACTTTGGGGGACTGTTGGGAAGGCATAATTAGATTTTGCAATGTGAGAAGAACATGAGATTTTGTAAGGGCCAGGAGCAGAATGATATGGTTTTTCTGTGTCTCCTCTCAAATCTCATGTTGAACTGTAATCTCCAGTTTTGAATGTAGAGTCTAGTGAGAAGTGATTGGATCATTGGTGTGGTTTCTCATGGTTTTATACCATCCCCATTGGTGGTGTTGTGGCAAGAGTGAGTTATTCAGATATAGTTGTTTAAAAGTATGTGGCACCTCCTTTCTCTCTCCCTCTCCCTCCTTCTCCAGCCATGTTAGATGTGGCTGCTTACCCTTTACTTTCTGCCATGATTGTAAGTTTTCTGAGGTTTCCAAAGCTATGCTTCCTGTACAGCCTGCAGAACTGTAAGCCAGCTAAACCTCTTTTTTAAATATAAATTACATACTCTCAGGTATTGTTTATAGCAGTGTACCAACAAACTAATATAGCTAGTCTATAGAGAAAGAAACTACATGTGGGTTTCCCAGAAAGAAACACTTGCTTCTGATGAAACAGAACTAGATTTGTTTTTTTTTAAAAAATAGCAACAACATTAAATTAAAATCATATGGGTGTTCAAGGCAATTTAGAAATCTATTTTCTAAGAATTATTATTCATAATGAAGAGGAAGAGGGGTGCAACATTTAATTAGTGATTTAGATCAGTGATCAGCAACACTTTTTCTGTAAAGAGCCAGATAATAAATACTTTAGTCTTTGCTGCCCAGATGGTCTCTGTTGTGACCATTGAACTCTTAGGTAAATAATCACAGAAATACAGAAATAAATATGCATGGCTACCTTCCAATAACTCTATTTACCTAAATAAACAGGGGGCCAGATTTCATCTCTGACCTGTAGACTATCATTGCCGATCTAGATTAAAGAGGAATGTACATACCAAAGCCATGAAAATCTGAATGAAAGCAAAACACAAGCATTTTGAAGACCTGAACCAGAAAAATGTACATGCTAATAAAAGACATTCCATAAATTAGAGTAAAAACAAGCCATAATATTGGAGGAAAATATTATTGTCTTAAAGGTAGTCCTATGTATGCAGTTGACTTTATTAGTAATAATGGTGTCTTAGTCAGGCTTCTCCAGAGAAACAGAACCAATAGTGTATATGTGTGTTTGTGTGTATTTGGATATATATATGGAGATTATATTTAGTATATGTGAGGAGAAGATATAAGGAGATTTACTATGGGAGTTGGCATATGTGATCATGGAGGCCAAGAAGTCCTATAATCTGCCTTCTGCAATCTGGAGAACCAGGAAAATTGGTGGTGTAATTCAGCTTTAATTTGTAGTCTTGAGAACCAGGGAAGCTAGTCCAATAACTCTGAATCCAAGGCTGAAGAGCTGAGAACCAGAGAACCAGGAGAGTAGGGGAGGCATTGGAAAGCGTGAGGATCTGGCCAGCCTGAATTATGTCAGATCAGTATATCATTTCAAGTGGAAAATATTGGAGGAATTGTTGTTTCAGAAAGGTAAGTTGAACTGTCTCTTCCTGCATTCAGCAAATGATAAAGATTTCTCTGGGAAGAGTATCCTCTCCATACTGCAGTGAGAAAATAGCCCTGATCACCAGAGCCTTGGAATCGAAGGCTGCAGTGTACTGGAATACCCATAGTTAGTGAAGTAACTTTTATCTTCCACCTGTTTAACCTCTGCCCACCCAAATGAAACAGATTTTCTTTGTTCTATCATTTCTCATCAAATATATTGCTCTTTGTCTAAAAGATTATAAAAGCATCCTGCTTCGGCAACTTCTTTGCAATTCACTCTCTTGTAAAGATCCACATGTACATGGAAAACCAGTAATATTTGTGTACTTTCTTTTCTCTTATTTATCTGCTTGGTGTCAATTTGGTCTCTAGATTCAGCTGAAAAGCCCACTAAAAATTGGAATTTGAAGTAATCTCTGGCTCCTCTATACACATTGATGTGAGTTGTGGAGTTGGGACTTTCAAACTTCTATCCAGCAGCTTCTCTTTATTATTTACTGATTCAAATGCTAATTTGAATCAGTAAACAGTAAAGTCTTTCACAAAGACTCTCATGGACTCACTCAAAAATAATGTTTTACTAGCCATCTGGGCTCCCTTAACCAAGTGACATACAAAATTAGCCATCACAAATGGAAATTTGAAAAGAACTGAACATTTTAAATTAAAAGATAAGAGAAATACAAGACAAAATGCCAAAAATTCTGTGCCTAGCTTGGAATGTTTTGTTAAGAAAAAGAAACACTATACAGTAATACAATACAAAGTTTAAGTATTATTTCACCAGTATATGATTTGGGAAAATACATTTCTTAAAAATATACAGAAAAAAGAGTTCTGTATCTCTTTCCTTTAAGTTCTGTCTTGAGAGTCTCCATACAACCATTAGAGATCTTGGAAATTACAAATGAAACAAGGTCAGCGTTCTACTCAAAACCACCCATTGTCTTACCATTACATTAAGAATAAAGTACAAATCTTAAGGCCTTCAAATTGCTTTCTTTCTCTGGTCCTGAACCATCTCTCTGATCTCAATTTACCACCATCTTCACCTACCCTTTTCAGCTGGTACCCAACCTAGGCCAGTGTCTCTTTTGTCTCACAATCTTTGCACTTATTCTCTCTCCCTGGATCTATTCATTCCAGGAAATCAGGAAATGCATGGCTGATCTCTCCACTTTCATTTGCCCTTTTTTTTTTTTTCTTTTTTTTGAGATGGGGTCTCTGTTGCCCAGGGTGGAGTGCAGTGGTGTGATATTGGCTTACTGCAGCCTCGGCCTCCTGGGTTCAAGTGATTCTCCTGCCTCAGCCTCCCAAGTAGCTGGAACTATAGGCACCGGCCACCACAATAGGCTGTTTTTTTATGTTTTTAATAGCGATGGTGTTTCACCATGTTGACCAGGCTGGTCTCAAACTCCTGACCTCAGGTGATCCACCAGCTTTGACTTCCTAAAGTACTGGGATTACAGGCATGATCCACTGCACATGGCGATGTCTCCACTCTCCTAAGATCTGTTCAAATATCACTCTACCAGGAGGAGTTACTTAAACATCATCAAAAAAGAATAACCCTGATCTTTTTATTAGCACTTACATTATGGCACTTAACATCACTCCCTAAGAGAAGAGATTTTTTCCTTCTGTTTTTTGTTTTTGTAACAGAACTAGGAACATTAGATGTGTTATATTCTTTCCTCAGGCTGTCATAACAAAATACCATAAACTAGGTGGCTTAAACAAGAGAAAATTATTTTCTCAAAATTCCAGAAGGTGGAAATTCCAAATTAAGATATGAGAGGGCCAGTTTCTTGGAAGAGCTCTCTCTCTCTGGCTAGCAGATGTGAGCCTTCTAGCTGTGCCTGCCATCACACAGCTTTTCTTGGCATGTGGGTATAGAGATAGAAGTAGGGGAGAGAGGGAGAGTTCTGATGTCTCTTATTATGACACTAATCTATGAAATCAGAGTCCCACTTATATGACCCCACTTAATCTTAACTAGTTTCTTAGTGGCTCCATTTCCAAATACAACCACAGTGGCTGGTAGGGCTTCAAGATATTAATTTAGATAGAAGGTCACAAACATTCAATCCAAAAAAACAGAGACACTTTAAATGCACAGGACTAGAAAAAAATAGAATTAGGTAATTATTACTAGTAAAACCTTTGGAAAAAGAGGAAACATATCTTATTGTGAATCCTTAGATTAGAGACTTAGAGCTAAATGTTGCATATATTAGTAAAACTTTCGAGTTTTGAAATATGAAAGTAGAAGAAAGAGAAAAAAAGTAAAAAATTTCTTTGGAAAGTGAGTGTTGAAGAAAAACATTTTAAATAGCTTATTTAATGCGGTGATTTTGAATATGGTAGGAAGAGAAAAGATAGAGGAGGACATAATATATCTTTATACATATATAATGTTATACAATGATGAATAGAATAACATGTAAACATATATTTCATTATGGTCATTGGGAAAAAAGATTATATAATATTTTTTAAAAAGGTGCAAGAGAAATTACTAGTAAATATAAAGATGAAATAAGATGAATAGTACATTGATCAAATTAGCAATAATTGGAAACAATAACAGGAGAAAACAATAGCATAAAATAAATACATCTAAAGTAGAATAAAGAAAAGACAATCTTACATATGGTTTACTTAAGTACTCATTAGTAAATAGCCCTAAAATTAAAAATTATACCAAATTAATTTAAAAAACACCCAGTTACACATTATTTACAAGACAGCTAACAAAATGAAATGCTAAAGAAATAACACAAAGAATATTGCCAAGACAGATATTATAAGATGAATAAAGTCACAATTCACAAAGAAGGTACTCATCTCATCATGTATGCACAAAAATATGTAGAAGCTGAATGTATGAAGAGAAATAATAAAGATGTAAAATGTTAATCAATTGTAATTACAGTTAGATATTTTAATAATTTCTTTCAGAATTAAATTAATAGTAATTTTAAAGAAAATAATTGAGAAACAAACTGTATAATCAATTATAGTAAAATTGGACATGCAACTACATATAAAATTAATTCCAAAGCTAAATGTGTTTGTCCATGATCAAATAATCAGCATCTTTCAATTAAATTTACCATATAATTTTTTCAAAAGCAAATAATTTCCCAAATATTAACACTTATTCTTAAATATCAAACATGTACTTAATTAAAAGGCATGCAAAAGACAAATAAATTAAAAATGTATGCTGTGTATATTTTGTCAAGCTTCTCCAGGGAAAAAGCATCAATAGGACACACACACACACACACACACACACACACACCCCATACATTAAGATGTTTATTATGAAAAATATTATGAAGACTGAGAAGTCACCCATCTACTCCTCTGCAATCTAGAGGCCCAGGAATGCCAATTATGTAGTTCTCAAGACCAAAGGCCTGAGAACCCAAAGAGTCAATGGCATTAATCCTAATTCAAAGGCAGGAGAAGACTGATGTCACAGTTCGCCAGTCATTCAGGAAGTAAAGGGGCTCAATTTCCCCATTCTCTATCTTTTGCTCTATTCATGCCCTCTGCAGTTCGGATTATGTCAAGCCACACTGGGGAGGACCTTCCTCTACCCCAAATCCACTCATTTCAATGCTAATATTGCCTGGAAATACTCTCGCACAAACACTCAGAAATAATGTTTAGCCTGGACACCTGTATTAGTCTCTTCTCACAGTGCTATAAAGAAATACTTGAGATTGAGTAATTTATGAAGAAAAGAGGTTCAAATGGCTCATAGTTCTGCAGGCTGTACAGGGAGTATAGTGACTTCTGCTTCTGGGAAGGCCTCAGGAAGCTTTTAAACATAGCACAAGGCAAAGGGGGAATGAGGCACTTCATATGGCTGGAGTAGGAGAAAGAGTGAGAGAGGAGAAGCCCCACACTTTTAAACAACCATATCTCATGAGAACTCACTCACTCACTCATTAACAGGAAAACAGCACCAAGGAGATGTGCTAGACCATTCCTGAGAACTCCACCCTCATGACTGAATCACCTCCCACCAAGACCCAGCTTCAACATTGGGGATTACAGTTGAACATGAGATTTGGATGGGGACACAGATCCAAACCATATCATTCTGCCTCTGGCCCCTCCCAAGACTCATGTCCTTCTCACACTGCAAAATCCAATCATACCTTCCTAATAATCCTGGAAAGCCTTAATTTATTTCCAACATTAACTCAAGAGTCCAAAGTCCAAAATCTCATCTGAGACAAGGCTAGTCCCTTCTGCCTATGAGCCTGTGAAATGAAAAATAAGTTTGTTACTTCCAGGATACAAAGTGGGTATAGGTATTGGGTAATCATTTCCATTCCAAAAGAAAGAAGGCAGCGAGAAAAAAGGGGCTACAGGTTCCATGCAAGTCTGAAACCCAGCAGGGATGTCTTAAAGCTCCAAAATAAGCTCCTTTGACTCCATGTCTCACATCCGGGGAATACTGATGCAAGGGATGGGTTTTCAAGGGCTTGGGCAGCTCTGCCTCTGTGGTTTTGCAGGGTTCAAGCTCTGAGCTGCTCTCAAGGGCTGCTCTTGAGTTCCTGTGACTTCTCCAGGTTCAGGATGCAAGCTGCTGGTGGATTTACCATTCTTTGGGGTTTGGAGAACGATGGCTCTCTTCTCACAGCTCCACTAGGCAGTGCCCCTGTGGGCACTCTCTATGGGGTCTCCAACCCCACATTTCTCCCTCTACACTGCCCTAGTGGAGGTTCTCCAGGAGGGTAGCACCCCTGTAGCAGGCCACTGCCTAGACATCAAGGCTTTTCAATACATCCTCTGAAATTTACGTGGAGGCTCCCAATCCTCAAATTTTGCATTCTGTGCAACCACATGCTTAACACCATGCGGAAGCCAAGCCACCAAGGCTCACAGATGGCATTCTCTGAAGCAGTGGCCTGAGCTCTACCTGAGTTCATTTGAGCCATGGCTGGAGCTGGGATGACTGGGATATAGGGAGTATTGTCTTGAAGCTGCACAGGGCAACACATCCTTGGTCTGGCCCATGAAACTATTCTTCCCTCCTAGACCTCTGGGTCTGTGATGGGAGAGGTTACCATGACGGTCTCTGAAATGCCTTCAAGGCCTATTTCCCATTGTCTTGTGTATCAGCATTTGTCTTTATTTTAGTTATGCAAATATCTGCAGGCAACTTCAAATTCTCTCCCTGAAAATGGGCTTTTGTACCACACAGACAGGCTGCAAATTTTTCAAACTTTTACATTCTGCTTTCTTTTAAAATATAATTATGTTTCAGGTCATTTTTTTGCTCATGCATATGAGCTATGTTTTTAGAAGCAGCCAGGCTACTACATGAATGCTTTGCTGCTCAGAAATATCTTTCACCTCCTAAATCACTAATCTCAAGTTCAAATTTCCACAGATCCCTAGAGCAGGGACACAGTGCCACCAGGTTCCTTGCTAATGCATAACAAAAGTGACCTTTGCTCCAGTTCCCAGTAAGTTCATCTTCATCTGAGACATCAGCCTAGTCTTTATTGTCCATATCACTATCAGTATTTTGGTTACAACAATTTAACCAGGCTCTAGGTTGTTTCAAATTTTCTCTCTTCCTGTCTTCTTCTGAGCCCTTCACACTCATCCAACCTCTGCCTGTTACTTATTTTCCAAAGCTGCTTCCACATGTTCAAGTATTGTTATGTCAATGCTCTACTCCTCTGTACCAGTGTTCTGTATTCATCCATTTTCATTGGTTTTTTAAAAAAATCTGAAACTGGATAATTTATAAGAAAAGGGGTTTAATTGGCAGGCTGTACAGGAAGCATAGTGACTTCTGCTTCTGGGAAGTCCTCAGGAAGCTTCCAATGATGATGGAAGGTAAATGAGTGAGGCAATTCACATGCCCAGAGTAGGAAGAAGAGTGAAGGGGGAAGTCCTACATACTTTTAAATAACCATATCCTATGAGAACTCACTCACTATCACAAGAACAGCACCCAGGGAGGTGGTGCTAAATCATTCATGAAGGACGACCCCATGATTCAATTACCTGCCACCAGGCCCCACCTCCAACATTACAGATAACAATTGAATATTAGATTTGAGTGAGGACACAGATGCAAACCATATCAACACCCTTTGGCACAATCAAGATGGAGATAAAATTAAACATATCAATGGGTAATGCCCATTTACCTGAAAAATGACCTCTTTTCTTCAATAATAGCATCATTATTATTTCAATCGAGAATATCTATGAAACCAACTAGTATTTATGATATACATACAAATAGAAAAATAAGATGTAAAACAACATAGCATATGTCCACAAACAGCCAAAAAAGTCATGCACTATTAACTTTCTAGAGTTGCCTTAACAAAGAATCATAAACTGGGTGGCTTACAACAACTTTTTTTTTCTTTCATAGTTCTGGAGGCTGGAAGTCTAAAATCAGAGTGTTGGAAGGATTACAATAGTTCTGCATCCAAAAAAAAAGGACTGTTCCTTTTCCTCTTCCTAGCTTCTGGTTGTTGAAAGCGATTCTTGGCATTCACTGGTTTGTAAATGTGTTGCTATAATCTCTGGCTCCATCTTCATGGAGTGTTCTCCCTCTGTCTGTGTAGACCCACAATTATTCATCATGCCCTCATCTTAACTTGATCACATCTGCCTAGAGCCTATCTATTTCCAAATGAGATCATATTCACAAGTACTGGTGATTAAGGCTTAAACATATCATTTTGGAGAAAATATGCAATTCAACTCACAACAATGATTAAAAATGTTATTTCTGAATGATGGATCTTATGGATATGCTGCTTTCTTTACGTGAGCCCAATCATCATTTGTAAGATGTTGACAATGAATGTAAATGAACGTAAGAATTGAAAATGGCTGTTTAGAAACAAATTTAAAGTGGTATGATTTGAGTAAGATTCTTCATCTATTACTGACTTGTGAAAGTTATACAGATGCTTTCAATATAAATAAATGAGATACGCCAGGCGAGGTGGCTCATGTCTGTAATCCCAGCACATTGGGAGCCCTTGGCATGTGGATCACTTGAAGTCAGGAGTTCAAGACCAACCTGGCCAACATGCTGAAACCCCATCTCTACTAAAAATATAAAAATTAGCCAGGTGTGGTCATACATGCTTGTTATCTAGCTACTTGGGACCCTAAGGCAGGAGGATAGTCTGAAACCAGGAGACAGAGGATGCAGTGAGCTGAGATCACGCCACAGCATTCCAGCCTGGATAACAGAGTGAGACTCTGTCTCAAAAAAAAAAAAAAAACACTAAATAAATAAATAATAAAATAAATAAATTAATGAGATAGAAAATATGCCCAACATGAAATTAATGGGTCTGCAATACCCATTAGGTACAGATCCCACATGTGCCTTCCATCCCCCAAAAAGAAAAGGAACTAAAATCCTTTCACATTTAGAATTTTCTCATGTAAACAAGGGACAATTACGTGGCCTTGCTCATAAACTGAGTAGCCATAATGAAGAGAATTTAGGGCCTATTTTCCAGACTACAAATTTATAAAACATAGAAATTATTCTTGCAAATTGCCATTTTATAAGCCTCCTTACATTCTTGTCTTAAGCATTTTTCAAACCATAAAGTATGATCAAAATGTATAATTGTAAAATTGAAAACAAATGGCACTTTACCTTTTGTGAAATTAAGTTCCATTTTTAAAGTGTTATTTACTATTGCCTCAAATTTTGGCTTTTGAACATTAGCCAATTTTCTTGGGTGACAGGTGCTATGAAAGGTAAGAAACTATAGAATTTCCAGATCAAGAAGAGCTATACTGTATCTTTTTTGGTAATATAATGTGTAATTTTACTGTATTTAGAGGGTTTTAATAAAAGAGAAGCAATAACAGAAGATAATTTACAGGGATGAATAATTTTTCAAATGCCAAAGGCCAAATTATAATCAAGTTTTTATGCATTTAGTTAATTAATACGTGGAAACCGTCTTGATTTATGTGAAATTTAGAGCACTTTTCATAGGTTAGACACATGTAATTGCCTCTAGTACCTATAATCATCTTGATACATAATTTGCATGGATTAGGATGAAGATAAATGATCTGGAAAAGCATTACAATTCCAAAAATCTCGCTAAATGTTTATAACAATGTTCAAGTTTCTTAAAGAGTACTCGAGTCTCTTACTTCACTTTAAGAGCCTTATATAACGATTGATCAATAAGATGAAGTATAATTGATGTTAATATCGTATTAAATAGCAATAATTCACTTGTTATTTAGAGAAGGCATTATAGAGAAAAAAATAAATTTTGTTGTAGAAAAGTTTAACCAGGTTCTATTGTATTCCATCATGGAAGAAAGTAAAGCTCTATTGTTGTATTTAAAAAAGATGCATGCAGTTAGTACCATAAGATTTGTTCAACAGCAATTAAAATATCTGTTAAGACAATAAAATCTCACTCATCGTGACTAGCACTAAGCAATTCATGAGAGATTTACCCTGATGTTTCTAGCCTCTCCTACCAGGTCCCACCTCCAATGATGGGAATCATGTTTCAACATGAGTTTTGGAAGGGACAAATATCCTAATCTTATTAAGTATAAAGTAACATTACATGATTTATAATGCCCTGGGAGAGATATGTACTCATAATGTTTGGGCTGGTCTCTAGTTTTGGGGTCAGAAATGTTAGCTAATGTGTTGTCTAATTCAGAGACTACCTAGAGGAGTTATTCTTTCTAGGTTGAGTTCTGGAAGTTTCCATCTGAGGAATATACTACTCTCTATTATATTCAGCATGGTATTTCCTCACTGCAGGGAGTGAAATTCTCATCATATTCTGTGCTGTTTTTAATCTTTTTCTTTGGCATTTCAATAAAAACTCAGAAAGCCTTTAAGAAGTATCTAGTCTATAATTAAGTTTCTACATTAACCATAAAAACCTTGTTGGTTTAAAACACTTTTAAAATAATTGCTTTAATCCATTTTATACTTCTACACACTCTATTCCTTGTCCCTTATTTAATCATGTGCCCGATTATTTGTTTCTTCTCAAAAGTTGGCCATTTATTTCTTTGGGTAACAACTGGCATAGAATTAAACAGATCCTCATTTGAACTCATGACTCTTCCTTTCTCCAACTATCCAACCATACTACTCGCTCTCTCCCTTACTTGCCAAAATTAAACTCCAATGACACTTTATGTTATGGCAACCATTTAAACTATTTTTTCTGTTAGCTGCTTCATCTCAGTAAGCAGAAAAGAGAGAGAAAAGTGACAAGCAGTGCTCAGACAGAAATCTCCACATTTTCATCCTCTTTCTGCAAGCCAGTTTACTTTAGATGTTGGGACTGTAGTCTCTATTTCTCAAGAATTTAGCAAGCTCTTCTTAAAATTTGGAGAAGGAAGCATCACAAGGACAGCAGAACAGTTTTCAGGAGGCAACCACAGCGTGGAGTGTCAGGTGTTTCGCCTGGAGTTCTGTGACTGCATGCCACCCCTTCTGCTTTGCTTGGAGCCACCGTGGCTTTCCTCTGACCCTGATCTCTGTTCAGTCCAGAAAACTCTACTATATTCTGTGGACATCATAAACTGAGCTGGTCTGTCTGTCTAGCTTCTCTGTTACCCCTCTTTTACCATGAATATTTTATTTACAAGATTCCATCAGCAGAATGGATGCTTTGTTTTTTTTCATAGGCTAGATCAAGCTAACATAGATATCCTGCATTCTAGGAGGTGAGTTTCAGTGCTGCTCAATTTGCATTTTGTTGTTATGGTTCTGATCCACAAAAATAGGTTTTTCCAAACAAGAAACAGTATACAAAAAGAATGGCTTGAAATTGTATGGGTTCTCAAACAGATGTATTCATTTCCATTTAAAACAACTAGTTAGGAACTAAGGGCAGGTAAGTGAGAAATGCCTTCCTCTTTTGTCTCTGTCTTCCATCACTCAAAGCCATCCTGTCCTCAATAACCTCTCTGAGAGAGAATTACTCCTCTCATGTTGATTCAGCAAGGTTTAGACCCATAAGACTCTCCCTATAAAGACCCATAATAATGAATGCAGAATGTACAGAGTTATATATAATGCTCTAGCAAATATGAAACATTTGAGTAATAGGAAATATTAGCTGGACCTTATGAAATTGCTTTTGTAGGTATAAATTGCCCAAATACTAATAATTTCATACAGCTTAAATTAATAGATCAAAAATGAAATCACTCCTTACAGTAAGTCTACATGGAAAAAATTTAAGGGTTGAGGAATTGTATTTATTTAGAAACCTAATACAGCAAGAAACTTTAAACTTACACACACACATTACACACAAGTACTTATATCTAATATTTGCTTTAATATACATTCAATTCTACTTTACTTTTGAAGACACCTTTAATTTATAGATAAATGTTTATTTTATATTAAAAAATTTAGAGTGCTGTAATTTTACCAAATCAAAGATGCTATTGTTTGTAAAAAGCTAATTTAATTTCTGCATTAAAAATAAAAAGAAAATCGTGATTTGTACTATAGAATGAGAGCACTGATAATGCAGAATTTCTTGGAATATGGCTCCTCCATTTTCCCTGGATTTTGTTTCAAGACACTTACTCACCTATCTAATTTTTTTAAAATTTGATTTACTTTCTTGATCTTTTCAGAAGGGAAACTTATGTATATTTATGTAGTTAAAATTAGACAAATTAATTTAAAAATCAGTAAATATGTATTTCTAAAAAGCATAGATAGCAGCTCAAAAAGAAATGTAGCTTTTGAATTGGTAAGAAGATATTACACTCTAAATAGTAGGTACATTTAAAGAAAAATTGAAGTTAAGACAATGCTGCTTCAAGATGATGCTAACTTGAGCGATCAGTTGAATACATTCACTGTAACCCTTGGTGCTGGTGCTGTGATAAAAACTAAGTTGACAAATAAATGGAAATGCCGAAATGAAAATCGCAAAATAATTCAGTTGAAAAAGTAGAAGGATAATTTTTAGAGCTGTAATGTCAGGATAGAATTTAGTGAAGTTAAATTTTAATAAAATAGGTGAATACATATATATGTATATATAGATATAGATATATAAAATCTATGTACTATACGTATTTCGATAAAGTGAATACAGGGCAGAGTTTTGCTGTTCAATTCTTTTGTATCAGAATATGTGTATAAATATCTTCTACATGTAATTTTATATAGACACTCACGCACACATAAAATCATTGCAAAATGTACTTATTAAAATACTTGTATAAAACTTTGGAGATTAAATTGTTTCTGCTCTGCCCAATCCTTCTATTCTAATTAATAAGGCAAATAATTAAACACATTTCTACTATTTTTCTCCAATATTGCATGGGGTCAATAAATCAAGAGGTGAAAGCCATCATTTTCTGAAAAGCCGTACCACCAAGCTCTCAGATAACAACAGAAATTTTTTAATGTAAAAATCACATATTAGAAAAGTATATAGCAATGTGACATGCAGCACTATGAATAATTATAAAACAGAATATCTGTTTAATTGAATGTATGGGATACATGAAAGGGGAGTCATACTTAGAGAAAACAACACACACCAAATGACACCTGCAAAGAAAATATTTAAATGTATTCAATAGTAGTGGTACTGTTATTCGTATCAGTATTGTTGTCTTGGTATTATTTATTAATTTTGAGATATTTTGTTAGAATTACTTTGTTAAGAAATAAAGTTGTTAAAAAAACAGAAAGCTGGTGCTGTTATTATAAAATATTAGGCATAAATATCAAAATGAGAAAATGTGATTAAAAATATCTCTGTGAATTATGCCTTTAAATCAAATTTTAAAAAATATTGTATTATCTTTTTATGTCTGCCTACCAAAGTGTCCCCAGAATCATATCTCTTCAGATGGGACAAATATAATATGCAATGTATACATCTATATTATAAGACCTAATGCCATCTTCATCCTTCAACTAAAAGGGACTGGGGACCATGGAGAAATCACGACTTAAATCCCTGGCAGGGAAAATTAAATTTGGGTTTGTTACATGTTATTGTGTCAGAATAGAGAAAATTCAAAATAATAATGTCCTATCATAAACATACAGGATTAAGTGAATTCCCACTGGAAAAATTTGCAACAATTTGAATATCAGGAAGAGAATAATGGCTAAAACAGCTTGATTCCATGACAAGCAGGAGCCCCTAGTTGTATCGGGGTTAATCATATAGAAAAAGAAAACATTTAACAGAAATTATCCTAATGAACATGATTAGAATAGGATATTTCATTCTTTAATCTTTTTTAGTCATAATATTAGTAATCTTGACTCTTTCTGCAATGGGGTTCAGCTTATGCTACCCCAAAATATCACACCTTGGCATTTGAGAAAATAGCAGAAGCAGGAATGTCACTGTCACCTGCCTTTTGTCCTCCTCTACATCAGGTCATAAAAACTAGGTAGTCACTCTGTGACCTCTTCTGCCCTCCTCCCCTGAAGCAGGTTACAAGACTCTCATTTCAAAGGTATTCTTCTTGTAGTCTGTGGAAAGGAATATTCTTATCTCTGAAGACACAGGGACATGAGGAAAGGAATATTCTTTTTTGTTTGTTTGTTTGTTTTTTGAGATGGAGTTTCGCTCTTGTTACCCAGACTGGAGTGCAATGGCGGGATCTCGGCTCACTGCAACCTCCGCCTCCTGGGTTCAGGCAATTCTCCTGCCTCAGCCTCCCGAGAAGCTGGGACTACAGGCACGCGCCACCATGCCCAGCTAATTTTTTATACTTTTAGTAGAGACGGCGTTTCACTTTGTTTACCAGGATGGTCTCGATTTCTTGACCTCATGATCCACCCGCCTCGGCCTGCCAAAGTGCTGGGATTACAGGCTTGAGCCACCGCGCCCGGCCCCGCGGAAAGGAATATTCTTATCTCTGAAGACACAGGGACAGATAGAAGAATCTGAACAAACAGGCCATCCTAAGTTCTCCAGTTTTGTTGCCTTTATTTCAAACTCCTATTTGTCCAATCATACTTCTCCAGGATGGTCCACTCTTCATCAAATCTAAGTATAAAGGTACAAAGTTTACCTGTTTCTTTAAGGTCTTCATTTCCTTACAAAGACTCCTCAGTCATGTTAATACTAAATAAATGTGTATGCTTTTCTTTTTTTAAAAAATCTTTTTGTTATACAAACCTTAGCAATAAACCAAATATTAGGTGGAAAAAGATATTTTTTCAAATCTTTTAATTAAAGACAGCGTCAGTTGAATTACATTTTCTGATCTAAGGCCATCAATAGAATAATGTATTAGCTGTAAACACAAGACAAAGCCTGTGAATATGCAATGTTCAATCTGTAATTTATTCTATTAAAAGGCTAAAATCATGACTTTTGTACAGATATACCAATGCACATATGTTAAAGATTTTATTCTACTCATAAATCAATGAGCAAATCAGGCAGGTGTTATAACCAACTGTTTCCAAAGACAGTTCAAAGAACAGACAAGTATATAGACCAGTAACATTAAAATGAATATGTAAATGGAGAAACAGCTCTTATTTTCATAGCATGAGAGGAATGACAAATTAATCTTAATAGGACAGGATTTACATGTCTATAGACAAGAATTACTGTGCAAAAATAAAAAATAAAAGAAGTTAAGGATCAAAAGAAAAAGAATTATCGTGCATTGTTCTAAGTTACATACTATTTTCAGAGATGCAAAATTGCTCAGAAATAATGAAAGGAGAGAATCAGATAACCTAGAAGGTATGTCCTTTGAAATGTAGAACTTTGCATCAAATTACTATTTTCTTTTCAATAATTCTTAACATGTGTAAGTTCATAAAAATATTATAAAATTAGAAATGTTATCAGGTATAAATTAATCTTTAAATATAGGGAGATTCATTAATCTGAATATCTCATCAATTTCAGAGGTTTTATTTTTAGAACTAAATGGCAAATGCACTTACATATTTGAAGTCTAGTTTAAAATTGAATCAAGTGATTTACCTGGGTGAAAACATGTAAATTCTGGGAGCACACAGGTTTACCTGGGTGAAAACATGTAAATTCTGGGAGTACACAGGTTTAGAAGTTTGTAGGTAACATAACTTTAAGATACATGATCCACAGTGTTAACAATTTTGCATTCAGGAGAAAAAAATACAAATTTGGTTTTTTATCTATTTATAATGTGTTAGAAAATTTGGACTTTCAGAACATCATCTTTGTAATTCCAATTTAAAATGTACAATCATATAATTAATGTAGAATGACAAGTTAAAAATTGTATCTTTTACACAATACTGCAAGAAGTCGCCATACATTTTTAAATTATAAAAATTATTTAATACTCAGGAATTTTTAAGTAAGACGATGAAAACATAAAAGAATCAAACATTATTCAAAAGTCACTTAAAAGTTACTGTTTAAATTGCTAGGGAAAAAATAAAACAAGTTTTCAAGCTGAGTTCAGAGGCCTAGAAGGATAGCTGTCCACCTCTCTGTAAGATTTTCACTTTAGAGAAAGAAAAGATTGTCCTATGAAATCCAAATTAGATTAAATGAAAACCACCATGGAAATCTCCTGTATAAACAGAGAGACACATACAAATTTATCCTGGGACTTCTGATAAGGACTGAGAAATCAGAAGTAAATACACCCATTGGAATCTTAGAGGCTTTTATTTTTTAACTATCCTAGTGTAACACTGCCTTAAAGGGAGGTTATTCTTCCCCATTCCCTGATACCCACTTCCACCTCAACTGTCTCTTGCTTCAATATGGTGGATGGGGGGGTTCCTTGGACTCTGAGCCTACCCAAGTCTGTTTTCCTTAAATCTGCCACTAATTTGATTATACCTGAAGTCATACCAACCTTTACAAATAAATCCATACCTTGTGAAATTCAAAAGTCACAAAGTAGGAAATGATAAAGACCCACTCACTACTACCCTGTTGTAAGTATCCTTAGCCCATGTATTTAAGTGTGGTCTTGTAACCGTATCTTGTAATAGCACACACTCTGGCAAGTAGTCAAAAATAGTCCTCAGAGCCCTTCATAGTTTGCTTAAGTCACTGTACTAGTTCTCCCTGTGTCACAAAGTAACCCACCCCATATTTCTTTTGTGCCATAAGAGAGTCCCAGTATGAGAGAAATATCATTCTCAGAAACAGGTACCATGAGATATGCTAGTCCCACATGCTTGATCTGAACAAAGGTGTACATAAAAATACATTTTCAGTAACAAGGTAGTAAGTATAGCTGATTGTGTATTTTCTCCACCCTTTATTAAGGACATGCAAATAAAGAAAATATCCTTCATTTAAAATTTAAAATATGTAATTTATCTCCCCATTGGAAGCATTAGGTATTATTATGAATCATGCTTTTATTTCTATACCCTTGTAATATTTCCTTCCAAATACCTTTATGATTATCTTCATAAAAGTCTCCATGATAGAGCATATGTAAAGCCAACAATGGTGTGATGTTTCAGAAGGATTGTGACACTCTCCTTTTGAAATGAACTTCAAATCCCATGTAACATTATTTTTAATCTTTTCATTGAAAACAGTTTGATATTTATAGTGGGATTGTCCTAAAGAGGCTGACTTGATTTGAAGACAATTTGTTTTGCCAGAATGGAATAAGGTCTCATCAAAAAATTGATAAATATGTAAACTGACTTTTTCATGGTTTCTATGCTGAAAGGTTAAGTTTTCTGTTTTCCAACTTTATAGAACTTTGATTTATGATGTAAACAATTTGCTGGCTTATGTGGACTTTTTCTTACCTTCATTGCAGGGTGGATAACATATTATCATTTTTCATGAATAAGTATAATGAAATCCAGTCTGAGAGTGATCACTTAATCTGTGCTATGTATCTCTTTACCTGGTTGTATTATATCTATTTCTCTTTAATGTTACCGTGAAAATGGCAGTCAAAAAATTCCTTCCTTTTATCTTAAAATTTTACAAGTTTGATTATTACAACGTTCAGCTTTTGTATAGATAATAATTTTGAGAAATTTTCTTTGTTATATGAGTAAATTTAAAAAATAAAATGAAAACATTATGTGATACTGAAAATGCTTCGGTTTACTCTTAGTCCATAGCAATCTTATGATCAATATAAAATATTTAATTCTAAATGTCATCTCATCACTTATATACATTACACACACACACACACACACACACACACACACACACACACATATATATGTACATTGTGGAATGGCTAAATTAAGCTAATTTACAGAAGCCTTACCTCATACACGTTCATTTTTTAAATAAGAACCCTTAAAATCTACTCTCTTAGCATTTTTTGAATACAAAGTAAATACTTATTAACTAGAGTTACTATGTTATACAATAATCTCTTGAATATTCCTCCTAACTGGAATTTTGTATCATTTGACCATCAACCCCCTCCTACCCTCTGTTAATTACAATTCTACTTTCTTCTTCTATCAGTTAAACTCTTTTGAGATTTTACATTTAAGTGACAATATGTGGTATCTGTCTTTCTAGGACTGACTTATTTCGCTTAACTAAGGTTTTTCACATTCATCCGTGTCATCACAAATGACAAGATGTCCACTTTTCATGGCTGAATAGTATTTCATTGCACATATATACCACATTTCCTTTATTCATTTATTCACTGATGAACACACATTGATCCCATATGTTGGCTGTTGTAGATAACGCTTCCATGATCATAGAAATGCAGGTATCTCTTCAACATACTGATTTTATACTTCCTGACTTTAGATATAATGTCCTTTTACGGTCCCGGGTCCCATCTCTGATTCAATAACACATGTAATAATCATGTCTCCCAGGCTTATCATGGCTGTAAGTTTCTCATGCTTTCCTGGACGATGTTGAGGAGTACTAGCCAGTTATTTTGTAGAATATCCCTCAAATGGGTTTGTTTGATGTTTTTCTCATTACTAGACTATGGTTATAGAGTTTGGAGAGGAAAATCATATAGGAAATTGCAGTTCTTACCACATCATATCAAAGGAACATACTGTGAGCTGCAATTATTACTCATGATATCGAACTTTATGATCTTGCTGAGGTAGTATGGCCGGGATTCTCCATAGTAACATTGATTGATCCTTTTTGCTTTTTTCATATTTTACTTTTTGGATGGAAACCACTATGTAGCCCACATTTCAGAATTAGGAAGTTATGTTTCACTCATTGAGAATGAAGGGTCCACACAAATTGTTTAAATTTTCTGATTGGGTGATTTCTATCTTCTTCCCTGTTTGTTTATCAGTATAAACTAATGGGCACTTATTTCTTATTTTAGGTTTGCTATAGACTGAATGTTCCTGTCTCCCAAAATTCATATGTTGAAGTCCTAATCCCTAACTGTATTTGAAGATTGGGACATTGAAAATACCATTGATATTTAATAAGGTCATAGCGTGATCCTCAATCCAATAAGAATTGTTATTGTGTCCTTATAAGAAGAGGATGGTCAGGGACAGTGGCTCACGCCTGTAATTCCAGCACTCTGGGAGGCCAAAGCAGGTGGATCTTGAGGTCAGGAGATGGAGACCATCCTGGCAAACAAGGTGAAACCCATCTCTACTAAAAATTAGAAAACATTAGCCAGGCGTGGTGGCACATGCCTGTCGTCCCAGCTACTCAGGAGGCTGAGGCAGGAGAATTGCTTGAATCTATGATGTGGAAGTTGTAGTGAGCTGAGATGTGCCACTGCACTCCAGCCCGGGTGACAGAGAGAGACTCCATCTCAAAAGAAAAACAAAAATGAACAAAAAGAAGAGAAAGTAAAGCAAAATCTGTCTCTCTCTCTCTCTCTCTCTCTCTCTCTCTCTCTCTCTCTCTCTCTCTCTCTCTCTCTCTCTCTCTCTCTCCACACAGAGAAAGGCCATTTGAGGACTGATATGGTTTGGCATGTCCCCACCCAAATCTCATCTTGAATTGTAGCTCTGATAATGTTCTGTGAGGAACCCAGTGGGAGATAGTTGACTCATGGGGGCTATTTCCCCCATACTGTTCTCGTGGCAGTGAATAAGTCTCACGAGATCAGATTGTTTTATAAGGGGTTCCAACTTTTGCTTGGCTGTCATTTGTCTTTTGCCTGCCACCAAGTAAGACATGTCTTTAGCCTTCTACCATGATTTTGAGGCCTCCCTAGCCACATGGAACTGCGAGTCCATTAAACTTTTTGTTTAGAAATTACCGAGTCTCTGGTATGTCTTTGTCAGCTGAGTGAAAATGGAGTAATACAAGGACACAGCAAAAAACAGCCATCAACAAGCCAGAAAGATGTTTTCAGCAGAAAACAACTCTGCTGACACCTTGATCTGGGACTTCTAGCCTCCAGAATTATAAGAAAGTAAAGTTCTGTTGTTTCAATTACCCAGCCTGTAGTATATTGTTATAATACCCCAACCACACTAATACAGAGTTTTAATCCAATACTATTTTATCAATGTTGAGTTTCAAATTATTCCATCTCTGGCCTTTGGGCGCTCCTTCAGTTGGCCCCTATGACTCTCTGACATATTCCTGTTATTATATGAATGTGTGTGTGTATGCACTCTTTTTATTTACCGGCAGTAGGAGATGTTGCAGAAACATCTTTGCTATTTCCTGCCCCAATCCTAGAACCACTTATTTTTCTATGGGGCCCTAATTTATTTTATTGAAGAATGGTATTAGAAAGAAAATTTGGGTGTGAGGTGTGCTCATTGACACTGAGAACATTTTTATGTTATTGAAACAAAATAAATTAAGTGATGATTTCATCTTATGTGAAGGGAAGAGCTATTATCCATGAATCCTAGGTGATATGGGGATGTAATGTAACTGATTTTTAATATTTTGCTTTTCATACTAACTAGACAATCATTCATTGACAGATTGTTTTGAAATAAGACATGTCCAGCCTAAACAACTACAGTTAGTTTTCCTTACTATTCTTTAGTGTTTACTCTATGCTCCAACTGAGAAATTGTGTAAAAATAATGTAAAACAATAGATATTAAACGCCCCCTTAAAATAATAAAAGCAATGAAGTATGTTGTCCATATTGTAATTTGTACTATCTCTGGGATTAAGAAGCCCATAGTGTGTGATAGTAAGTCATTTCATTAGAGATAGCTTGCCACCTAAAATCGATTGACCAGAGAGACATATATCTGAAAGTGAGCAAAGTGAGATAAACAAGAATCCTTTCTTATATCATGATTAGTAAAACCAAAATACTTAAGCAACTTGTAGGACTCTAAAAATATCTATATCTATATCTAGGTACATATCTCCATTTATCTATCTATCTATCTATACACATATGTAAGCATACCCACCTTTACACATCACATACATGTGGTATCAATCACTTTAAACTTTGCACACAGGTACAAAAGCCTAATGAGTCTATCCCTTTATATATCAGAAACCGTAGCAAACATAATTTTAAAATTATTATTATTTATAAATTTTTGTAGCTGATGATGCCGGAAGCTCTAGTCAGGTAGGTCATCTTGATATTATTCCAAGAACCACTTTGTACTGGGTCAGATATAGCAATAAAGAAGGAGAAAAAACTGTATCAAAGAAGATTGAATCAATAAAAGTTATAGCTTAAGAAGCATTTCATCTCAAAAATAATCTTCAACAAACATAGAGTATTTTGCCTCAGAAGTAGCAAAATGGAGAATGTATACACACTTCAGAATATCTTTGGATCAGTACATATATATCAGTAATACTCAGAATGCTGTATACACCACCCACTGTAAGTGAAAGCTAAATAAATAGATTACTGACTATGCAAATATATGATTATAAATTCATCACAATAGATATATAATGGAGAAAACATAATCAATGTGCTGTAGGCACATTGTGTTTTGTCTGTAGGCAGTGTCTTAATTACTGCAGAACAATGACAGATGATGAATCATGTTATGTATTCATTGTCCAAAACTGCTGTAACAAAGTGCTATATGATAGGTAGTTTAAACATCAAAAATTTATTGACTCATACTTCTAGATGCTACAGGTTCAAAACCCATGTGTTAGCAGGGTTGATTCTTTGTTGAGAGTTAGAGAAAAGAACCTGTTCTATGCCTCTCTGCTTACTTCTGGTGATTTTCTGGCAATCTTTCACATTCCTTGGCTTGTAGACACAGCTCTGACTTTACGTTCACATTGTGTCTGCCTGTCTATATGTCGGTTACAATTTTCCAAGGACATTAGTTGTATTAGTTTATTCTCATACTGCTAACAAACACATACCCAAGACTGGATAATTTATAAAGGAAACAGGTTTAATTGACTCACAGTTCAGAATGGCTGGGGAGGCCTCAGAAAACTTACAGTCTTGGTGGAAAGAAAAGCAAACACATCCTTCCTCACATGTTATTCCTTTCATTATGCTGCTAATAAGACAATGCCCTAGACTGGGTAATTTATTTTTTTTAAAAGAGTTTTTTTTAATAAAAACTCTTGAGTCAGTTCTACATGGCTGAGGAGGCTGCAAATTCACGGCAGAAAATGAAGGAAGAGCAAAGACACACCTTACATGGCAGCAGGTAAGAGTGTGGGCGGGGAGACTGCCCTTTATAAAACCATCAGTTACTTTGAAACTAATTCACTCTCATGAGAACAACAAGGGAAAACCCACCCCTATGATTCAATTCTTTCCCATTAAGTCCTTACGTGACACAGGGATTATGGGAGCTATAATTCGAGATGAGATTTGGGTGAGGACACAGCACAACCATATTATTCTGCCCCTTGACCCTCCCAAATCTCAAGTCATTATATTTCAAAACCGATAGTGCCTTCCCAACAGTCCTGCAAAGTCTTATTTATTTTAGCATTAACTCAAAATTTCGGCCAAAAGTCTCATATGAAACAAGACAAGTCCTGTTATCTATGAGCCTATAAAATAAAAAGCAAGTTAATTACTGCCTAGATACAATGGGGGGTATAGACATTGGGTAAATACACCTGTCTCAAATTGAAGAAACTGGCAAAAATGAGGAGCTACAGGCCCCATGCAAGTCAAAAATCCAGCAGGGCAGTAAAATATTAAAGCTCCAAAATGATCTCCTTTGACTCCATGTCTCACATCTAAGTCATGCTGACGTTAAAGGACCGGTCCCATGATGTTGGGCCACTCCACCTCTATGGCTTTTCAGGGAACAGTCCTCTTCCTGGCTGTTTTAATGGGCTGGTGTTGAGTGTCTGCAGCTTTTCCAAGTGCACAGTGAAAGCTATCAGTGGATCTACCATTTTTGGATATGAAGGATGGTGCTCCTCTTCTCATAGCTCTACTAGGCAAAGCCCAGTGGGGACTTTGTGTGGGAGCTCCAACCCCACATTTCCCTTGCACACTCCCCAAGCAGAGGTTCTCCATGAGGATTGCACCCCTGCAGCAGACTTCTGACTGGATATTCAGGTATTTCCATACATTCTTTGAAATCTAGGCAGATTTTGGTTCCCAAACCAGAATCCCTGTCTTCTGTGTACCTGCAGGCCCAACACTACATGGAAGCTACCAACGCTTGGGGCTTGCACTCTCTAAAGCAATGGCCTGAGCTGGACCTTGGCCCCTTCTACCCAAGGCTAGAGCACCTGGGATGCAGGACACCAAGTCCCAAGGCTGTACACAGCAAGGGGATCTTGGACCTAGCCTAGGAAACCATTTTTTTCTCCTAGGCTTCTAGGCCTATGATGGAAGGGGCTGCCATGAAAATCTCTGATATGCCCTGGAAACATTTTCCCTCTTGCCTTGGCAATTTACCCTTGGCTCCTTGTTAATTATGGAGATTTTTGCAACAGCTTGAATTTCTCTCCAGAAAATAGGTTTTTATTTTCTGCTGCATGGTCAGGTTGCAAATTTTCCAAACTTTTATGCTCTGATTTCCTTTCAAACACATGTTCCAATTTCAGATAATCTATCTCTGGTTCGAAGTTCCACAGATCTCTGGGGCAGGGGTAAAATGCCACTAGTCTCTTTACATAAATAGAATAATCTTTACTCCAGTTCCCAACAAGTTCCTTATCTCCATATGGGACTACCTCAACCTGGACCTCACTGTCCATATAACTATCAGCATTTTGGTCAAAGCCATTCAACAAGTTTCTAGGAAGTTCCACACTTTCCCACATCTTCCTATCTTCTTCTAAGTCTTCCAAGTGGTTCCAACCTCTGCCTGATGCCCAGTTCCAAAGTTGCTTCCAAATTTTTGAGTATCTTTACGGCAGTGCTCCACTTCCTGTACAATTTACTGTATTAGTCCATTTTCATTCTGCTAATGAAGACATACCAGAGACTGGGTAATTTAGAAAGCAAAAGAGGTTTAATGGACTCACAGACCCTCATGGATGGAGAGGTTTCACAATCATGTGAGAAGGTGAAAGAGGAGCAATGGCACATCTTACATGGTGACAGACAAAAAGATTGTGTGCAGGGGAACTGCCCTTTCTAAACCAATCAGGTCTTATGAGACTTATTCACTATCATGAGAACAGGAGGGATGCCCATTCCTGCTCCCATGATTCAATTACCTCTCACCAAGTCCCTCCTGTGACATGTGAGGATTATGGGAGATAGAATTCAAGATAAGATTTGGGTGGGGACACAGCCAAACCATATCACTAGTCGTATAGATTAGGAATCACCCTACTCCAATGTGACCTTCTATAACATATTAAAGCTGCAGTGATTGTATTTTCAAATAAGTATTTTTCTGAGGAATGAAGTATCAAAAATTCAACATATAAATTTGAGAGAACACAATTCAGCATATAACAGTTAGCTAATCCTGAAAGTAGAATTCCTTTTAGTCTCCATATTGAGAAGTTTTTAAGACAGTCACTCCAACAATCTGTTTTCATAGCATCATAGATTAAAAATTAATGGACTATTGAAACTATTTTGTTACATAAACTCTTTCTTTAGTTAAATAAGTGAGAATTGGGCAACTAGTCACTTAGTTGACCTTTGACACTTTCAACATTTTTATGCACAGGCTTTTTTTTTTTTTTAAAGACTTTGTAAGTTGTTAGGGGTATTTATATGAACACACATGTTAATGGACTATATATATTCTCTAGCCAGCTAAGATTTTAGTGAATTGTAATTCATGTCTAAAGAATATATTTTAGATAAGAAAAATGACTTTTTTGTTATCAGGAAAAGCAGTCTTTAATTATCCCATACTTTTCAAAAAGGTCAGTATTAAGTTTTATTCAATTTTAAATATTTTTATGTACATAAATAATTACATTGCCTAATATCAAGTAATCTTGCACAAATGCATAAGTGTGAAATCTAGAAATTATAGTATATTTTGAAGGTTTAATATAAAAGACCTTAATATATTTTTAAAACTCTTAAAAATGATTCCAATTATTAAGAGGAAAGAGTCTTTGATATTGTTGTGTGAAAATAACTGATGTGTTTCTTACATTACAGCTTTTAAAAATATTTACTAGATATTTATCAAGCCACTTCGTATTTTTCAGACTTTCAATAATGACATAAGTAATACTTCTGAAAAATATGTAGCAATATGTGTAATACTTAGAGTGTTTCTTAAAAGTGGCCAAAGGATAAAGAATTGAAAGAAGAAATTATAAAGACAGAGAGGATGATGCCTTTAAATGAACATATGTGTGAATAATTGGCCTAATGCTGTGGAATATGCACTTACCAAGTTTGATTAAAGTTCTAGTGTTACACTCATGCTGAAATCTAAGTAATTTAAATGATTTACAAGAGGTTTGGGAAAGAATCAAAACAACGTTAACTATATTACAATTAGCAAGATTTAGATTTGCAAGTGTTATTGATTATAAGTTAGAAATAAAAATGTCAATCTCTGTCTTAAATATGCATATGTACTCACTGTTTGTTTTTTTTTTTTTTTCCAAAATGAATTTCAGGTACTATGTGATAATCTGTTACACTTATTAATGCCAAGATCTTTCAAATTAGAGTCACATGAGAATTTCTATGAAAAAAAATTAAAAGAAAGTGGTTTAAGGTGGGTTCATCAATAAGGTAGATACAATCATATTTGACGTGTGAACCACATCTTCAACTCTAATCTTCCAACAATCCAACCTAAAATGTAAAAATTTCATTAATTTTGTAACTAATTGTACAAAGTGTGTAAAAACATTATTTTTGGTACAAAATTCAGAATAAAATACACTCCTAGGACTTCCATATTATTTTCAAAAATATCTGTAGAGTTGGTATAGTCAATTTTATAGGACTATTAACTCATCAAGTCAAAATATTTATTAATCATCTACTATATGAGAGACACTCTCTACTGGAGCTTATTACCATAGGAAATGAGATCAACAAAAGTTTTTATTTATAGAATCTGAAATCAGTTTAACAGACAATACTGAAATTAAAGATCATAAAGCAGTTTTACTAAAGAAATGTAGCAGATAGCACTTATGAGAGGTGTTTAGCTACAAGAAGTCAGAATTTTTTCAACACAAATCAGCTTTATACTGAAACTGCAGGTAATACCTAAGTGAAGGAGCCTGGGAGGTTATAAGATTGTTTCTGCACTTGAAATTAGCAGAAATTGGAGAGGAACTGCCTTGTAGGGAGATTGGAACTTGGTAACTCCTATTATCCCTTTCAATTCCATGACATTATTATGTAAATAAAATTGTCTTTGGTGGAGGAGATAATATCCCAGGCACTTAAGCAGATTGCGTTCAAAAGTGTTGTACATTATTTCTCCATTGTCTTCACAACTGTATATGTTGTACACTTGCTGAGGCACGTGTTGATTGCAGAACTATCACTGTTAGGAATGCAGAACTACTACGAGTTGGAGGATGACGGTCATCAGGAAACCATGAGTAGTTATAAAATATAAGTATTACATTTTTGAGACTGAAGCGGGAACTGAGTTAGGTTAGAAATGATAACTGAAACCCATTTTCTAGCTAAGTGAGTCCAAAGCCCTGCAGTAAACCAGCATTCATGAAATACACCCAGGTATCAAGGTTCTGTTCTGCCTTTTTCTTCAGCATTGCTGTGCTGTTTATCATCAAGTTCTTCTGCCAGAAAGAAATAGGAAATCACTGGATTTCCAATCACAGCTGCCAGTTTGTACCCCGGGTTTAGAAGCTGTTATTGAGATCCTAAAGGTCTGTTTCTACTTATCTACTTCCATAAGTTATCAGCAAGATACAGCTTCTCAACTAAGAGCATTTAGCATTCAGCTTTAGCATTCACTCTTAGATAGTGTGCCTAGGTGACTACCTGTTTTAACCCCCCAAATTTGCAAAATTCAAATTAGTGTGTGTGTGTGTGTGTGTGTGTGCACGCGTGTGTTCACTTGACTGATTTCACACAAACACGAGGGATTGTATGTAAACACACACACAATATGTATTGAGGGTTTACAATAAAAAGGTCAGAAAAACAGTTGTCACTTAAATTCTTTGTCTTTTTATTTAGAAATCAATGTCTTGTTCTGTGAGGTGGCTCTTCTAGGTGTGTGGGGCAGAAAGCAAGAATAGTTCCTCTCTTTTAAGAGTCTTGAAGGGGAAATGGTGAGCATTTGGTTGAATAACGATGTACATTATTTCTTCATTGTCTTTACATCTATATACATTTATACATTTAATATGTTTTTCTTTCTTTCTTTCTTTCTTTTTTTTTTTTTTTTCTATTTTTTTGAGATGGAGTTTCGCTCTTGTTATCCAGGCTGGAGTGCAATGGCACGATCTCAGCTCACCACAACCTCCGCCTCCTGGGTTCAGGCAATTCTCCCGCCTCAGCCTCCCGAGTAGCTGGGATTACAGGCGCGTGCCACCATGACCAGCTAATTTTTTGTATTTTTAGTAGAGACGGGGTTTCACCATGTTGACCAGGATGGTCTCGATCTCTTGACTTCATGATCCACCTGCCTCGGCCTCCCAAAGTGCTGGGATTACAGGCGTGAGCCACCGCGCCTGGCCCAATATGTTTTTCAATAACATAAAAAATAAAAAATGGCAGCTGCCTTTGGTAAAATAGTAAACAAGAGTATAGAAACAAGTTTCCTGCTTGGTAAATATGCTTTATCTGGTCTTGAGGATATGTTCTGACATGGTGTGTGTGTGTGTGTGTGTGTGTGTGTGTGTGTGTAGGCTTGTGTACTTTATTTAATTAAAAGGTATAATTTTGAAAACAATGTATTTAGCCCAGTGTCTCTTCAACTCTGTTCTGTGACTAAACCCTTTCTTTTATTCCCCCATGAAAATCCCAGCAAACATCCTAAGATCATGAATTATTCTTATAGTAATTTTATGTCATAAACACAATGACCAAATGTGATTAGTTCCAGGTCATCAGCTCAAAACTGTTACCTTTTGAACTTCCCCTAACCTCTCAGCCATTTTTATGGCAGAAGTTTGCTATTGTAAAGGGAAGTATAAATTAAAAATAGGAGGCTTAAGTAGTTATGTCGAAAATAAAGGAAGAGACTCCTCCTTTCTTCCTAATGTTAGAACATTTACCTTAAGAAACCTATGATTGTAATATTTTTCTCTAATTCTTTGAAATTGTAAGTGTTTTCTCTAACTCTTTGAAATGTATGTAAATCTTTTTACAAGCTAAATAAGTTTCTCATCAGCTTTATGAGGCAGGGATATCTTTCTCAGACCCAGGAACCATCTCTTTGAAATATAATCATCAAAGAAAATAATGGTCCTATTCCAGTTTCTGAGGGAGGGCAAGAGCCTAACTTAGGCATCTCACTCTAAAGATGTGGGAACTTTATTGTTCATTTGGATAAAGCCATTTAGGTAACACATGGTCACTCCAATTACCAGGTGAATTTAGGATGAACTGTGTGTGACAAAAGCTGCCGTCAAGTCTTTATAACATGTATGTACTTTGTGGTATCTGCATGGATGTATCAACAGGTAAGATTTGGTTCTGTCTTTGCAGTGTCTTAGCAGACTGCCTCTGATGGTCATTCTTGCTTAATGTTTATTCAATAAGAAAACAATCTTCCTTATTTTCTGTCTTTGTGTATAAGTTTTCCAAATGGGCAGGGAATTTTGTTTTTAATTAATTTATCCAACAACATACACTGGCCCTTTGTACTGGGGAAGAGTTGAGGAAGGATTATTTCTCTCTGTAACATAGCAGATCTCTTTCTCATTCAGCTTGTAAACTGTAGGACACACAGGGTAAATAGAGAAATAAGATAGATAAAAAGCTAGTACCTGGTGGGTCTAACAGCAAGATGTCTTCAGCTTGTCTAGTCTAGGTCAATAGTCAGTGCTGACTTCTCTCTACTGGGAACTTTCAGTAATATTTGCTATAGGTTTTGGCTGTAGCCAGACATTCATTGTTCCATCCTAGTTTTAATTTATATTAGGTGTGTACTACATTCCTCATGAAATTCTAAACACAGGGAATAAAACAATGAATGAAACAGACATAACCCTTCCTTAATGTGTCTAACATTCTAATGTTAGATGTTAATGTGGACTAAGACAAAAAATAATAATGAGAGGAAAGAAATAAGGTGAGTAGGTAGAATATGGTAATTCTAGTTTAGTAGCTCGCTCTCAACTTCAGTGTGGGTAAAGATAATACTCACTTCCTATATGCTACGAGATTCCTTTTAATCATCCCCTTTTATTTAAAGTAATTTCAATAGAATTCTGGTGTTAGAAACATCCAATTACAAAGACAGATGTAAATCACATAGGTCATATTAAAAGCAGATACAATGGAAGGGCAGGAAAGGAGGAAACTGGGTCTTTCCTCTCATTGATGTTGCATTAAAGCAATTTCCTTCATTAGGAAAGGAAGTTAAAACATATGCATTCAATGTTTTACATACATTGAGAAAGAATCAAGGCCCCGGAGGTATCCTTGTTATCCTACTAGGGCTCCTATAACAAAATCCCACATGGACTGGGTGGCTTATAACAACAGAAGTTTATTTCTTACACTTTTAGCACCTGGGAAGTTCAATATCTGGGCACCAGCAGATTTGGTCTGCTGTGGGCCTGCTTTCTGGTTCAGGTTGCAGCCAATGCAGAGAGGCAGTCTGCAAGCAGCCCTCTTGTGCTGCCTCAATGGATAGGAGAAGAATTTTGACCCCTTTCCCTCTCCACTAGAAATACAGCAGTGGAGTTCACTAGGTGTTCTATGATGTACACTGTAAGTGGAACGAATAAATACACATCAAACCCAATACAGGGGGAAAAAAAATCACATAAGGAGGAGGAGTTTGGGCAGAGGCGACAGGACCTGTATGGTGCCCGGGACCGTGAAGCATGCCATTGATTCCTTCCGAGAAGGCGAGACCATGGTCCTCACCCTCAAGGACAAAGGCGTACTGCAGCAGGAGAAGGACGTGATGGTGAACATGAACCTGAGGGATAAGGAACGGACAGAGAAATTGGGGAGCTGCGGAAGAAGCAGCCCGATTACCTGCCCTATGCAGAGGATGAGAGCCTGGATGATGATGCAGCAAAAACCGCGCTCTATCCTATCCCAGAAGAGCTTGAGAGGGAGCCGCACACTCCGCCTGGAGCAAGGTGGCTCGGCGGATGGCCTGCTGGAGCTGGAGCTAGAGGAGATCCCGGCCAAGCTGCGGCTGCAGGCTCGGTCCCTGAGCTCGGTGGCGCCCGGGCTGGCCTCCGAGTACCTCAAGCCAGAGGAGATGGTGACCTTTAAAAAGACCAAGCGGAGGGTGAAGAAAATCCGCAAGAAGGAGAAGGAGGTAGTATTGCGGGCGGATGACCTGCTGCCTCTTGGGGACCAGACTCAGGATGGGGACTTCGGTTCCAGACTGCGGGGCCGGGGTCGCCGCCGAGTGTCCACCGTGGAGGAGGAGAAGGAGCCCGTGCCTCAGCCCCCGCCGTAGGATGACACCCATAGGAGAACCTGGACCTCAGTGATGAGGAGGAGGGTGGAGCTCCTCCACGGGGTCCCGGAGGAGGACCAAGTGGAGCTGGAGCTGCAGAAGCAGCTGGAGAAGGGGCGCCGCTGCGACAGCTGTGAGACAGCGGCGAAAAGGTGTTGGAGACTGAAGGAGCCAGAGTCTCGCCATCGCGGCTGGGAGGAGGCTGCCGATCCCGAGCGGAAGGGGGGCACCGTGTTCAACTGCACGTCTGAGTTCTGCGGCACCTTGGGGGAGATCCCCTCCTACTGGCTGGACGAGGAGTGCTGGGCCCAACGCGGCTCCGAATCTGACTGGGAGGAGAACGGTGGCTGGAGCACGGTGAGCCCGGACGAGGGGAAGCAGCAGCAGGATGACTCTGCCTCCTCCACCCCCATCCTGAACGAGGAGCCGATGCAAATAAGGGGCTGGCGGCTGCCCTGCTGCTGTGTCAGAACAAAGGGCTGCGGGAGGCCACAGTGCAGATGGTGGCCCATGTCAAGGCCCGCAACAATACGCTGCCCTCAGCCGTGCACTACATCGAGGATAAGATGGCCATGGATGACAAGCACGGCCGGCGGGAGGAGGACCGACGCTTCCGGCAGGACTTCGATGAGAAGGACGGCTGCAAACCCGATGTTAAAACGAAATGATGTGGTTGAGACGGGCTGGAAACTCACGCACAAGGAGGCCTTCCGCAGCTGTCCCACCGTTTCCACCGCAAGGGCTCAGGCAAGGTGAAGACGCAGCGGCGGATGAAGCTGGAGGACGAGGTGCTCCTGAGGAAGATGAGCTCCAGCGACACGACTCAGCAAACGCTCGGAGAGCTCATATCTCCATGTAAAACATGTTCCAGGCTCACGTCACACCCTTAAGCAACCATCCAAGGATGGACAAGCTGTGCATGAATGCCCTTCCCAACAGCTATGGGTTAGAACTTCAATGTATGAATAGGGTGGGGACACAATTCAGCTCACAACCGGTGGTAAGAAATATTACATACATAACGATTCACAATGGTTGCTTGTCTCTACAGTATGACACGCTTCCCTTTAGGCTGAGAATACTGCTACTTAATCTTCACCTTGGCCATGAGATTTTATTGTTCAATGGAGTGTGCATGGATGAAATCTGCTACCTGCCCAATCATAACCTTTTAATTCACTCATGTGTTCTGCCCCTTGAAGTTCTGCTCTCTGCCATGCATACCCGCCCTCTATCAGGGTTCCTCGTCCAGCAGCATTCTGGAACAAAAAGGTTTGTGAAGAAAAGCAGTGCAGGCAGAACTCAGAACAAAATCTAATCTGCAGCCATTGTCTAACGCCAGTGATGGAAACATACTTGCTTCTGTCAGTCTTAAAGTACTGGTGTCTTTTGTTTCCACAGAGTTGCACAACAGTGAGATGGATACAGAAATGGGGAGTTGTCACAGCAAACGTAGTTGCTGTCACAGCTAAAATATATACTATAAGCTTTGGTAGAAATTAGCAAGAAAAGGCCATTCAGATTTTTAAGATGTCAACTCATATTATGTATCGTAAAATCTTTTCATATGACTAAAATCTGTAACAACTTGGAAGGCAGAAACTGAGGAATACATTTGTGGTTTTGGATAATAAGGTTTAACTCAAAATAGAACATTGGTAGCATTAGTTGATTATTATTAGCTGCCTTTGATAAATAGTATAAAAATTAGTTTAACTCAGAAAGAAAGGCATTTTTGTAATCTGGATTAAAAAAGAAATTGAGAGGATGTAGACAATCAGGACTAGAAAGACCGATTTGAACATATACTTCTTGTCAATTCTAGGTAGTAAAAGATTTTTTTAAAATATCAAAAATGTGATCATCACATCCTTTATTAAAATATCTGATTGGATTAATGTTGCTCTTTGAAATTCTCTTCAAACACAAAGGCTCCAGGAAGAAAAAACAGCAAAGATATTACCTCATGGGATTTTGAGAAGCTAAAGGTATCTCTAAGCATATCGAGAGGCACGTGGCTATAAGCAACTGGAGCTAATTGTATTCAATTATTTAAAGAAAGATTGTTTCTAGGTTTTATTGCCTAAAGTATCTGAAGATTAACTGGGTGTGCTGGTGCATATCTGTAGTCTCAACTACTCTGGTGGCTGAGGTGGGAGGATCATTTGAACCAGAAAGGTGGAGGTTGCAGTAAGCCGAGATCATCTCACTGCTCTCCAGACTGGGTGACAGAGTGAGACGCCAACTCAAAAAAAAAAAAAAAAAAAAAAAATTAACTATCCACAGTTTGAAAAAATGACTGCAAAGGCTCTCAATGACTAGGTACAGGAAGCATGTTTAGAAAAATGTATCCTTCCTTTCTCTTTAAATATACCCAAAGAGACTGATAAAAAATAAATCACTCCATACAGGACCAAGTTGGGAGCCACAGAGACCAACGCTCCAAGGAGCTCCTTCTAGGATGAACAGGAACCTATGCAAAGACTATTTCATTTATCAAGAATATAACTTCTGCCAGATTTTCAAAACTGCTATTTACAAGTGACCTGTATCTGTCTACTACTTTCTTCTTTCCAAATGTGAGAATTTGAGAATATATGTGGTTGTCTTGTTCTTGTTTCACCATTCTGTGTGCTCTCTATATGTGTGTGTGGTGGGGGGAGGAGGAGAGAGAGAGAGATTGGAGGAAACTGATACCTGATCCTTTCAGATAAGACATCTTAGATCATGTGTAGCTGCATCCCAACCTGATGCAGGTCGTAAGGCCACTAATTTTAGTTTGATGGAATAACTGCAGGAAGCTTTTGGAGTCTTTGAGAGAAGGAGAAGTGAAATTGCATTAGAGGAAAATGAATGTTCTCCACTGTGGTAAGCTATTAATGATTCACTGGTTTTGTTCCTTCCCCACTCCTGCCACATTTTCCTGTATGATGAGTATAATTTTTCTGACTTTGAGCTTAACTATACAACGTGATTGTCCAATAGTGTATGAGTAGACGTTTTTTTCCACACTTGTGCAGAGACATTCAGGACATTTCTGTGGTTTTGTTCTGCATTGTTTTGTTTCTGCACCTGATCATGAGATCAGTGTATCCCAGATATGAGCAACTCTTTGAGCCTGGGTCCAAGGAAAAGAGCTTATTTAAGGTAAGCAGAGCTCAGAAAAGCTGTAACGCACTGTCAATCTCAAAAGCAAAAGGCTTATGTTATGTAAGTAACTGAGATTCTGTTACTTCAATAACAATGTGGCTTAAACAGTTAAATTAACCAGATAATCATTAAAGAACTAAGGCAAGATGGTGGTGTTATTTAGGTAAAGAGAAAGTCACTTTTCAAATCTAAGTAAATTGGTAGCAATCATCAAGAGGTTATAAAATATTGTCAAACAAGAGTCTTTGAATTTTGTTGTATGACCAGAAGCCATAAACAAAAGAAAAAATACAGTGTCACGTTTTTAAAGTGGCTAAAGGAATCCTTTTAAAAGTCTCTGTGATTTGTGTGAGCTGAATGAATGCTAACTACCTCACCTGCAGGTCATAATGGATACTGCAATATTTGTGTGGGAAGCAGGGTCATCCTTCAAGTTTATAATATAGATCCATTGTTGCACCTCAAAGAGCAGGTTTGTGTCTTTTCTATTGGAGGGTGTTGAGAACTTCTTAAGAATATTTTGCAACTATATTATGAATGCCAAAAAGTATCATTTTTCCTCAAATACATTAATTTTTCTCTTTTAAAAAACATTTTCCAGGCATATCTCATTTTATTTTGCTACACTTTACTGCACTTCAAAGAACTTATTTTTTAAATTAATGCATAATAATTGTACATAGTAACCAAGTCCATGTGATTTTTTATGTGCACAGAATGTGCAATGACAAAGTCAGGGAATTCAGGGTATTGATCACAAGTATTTATCAGTTCTATGTATTAGATATTTCTAGTCCTCTCTTCTAGTGTAACAGGGTTTTGGGGTGCACAGCTCCCCCGGGAGAATGTTTTTTTTTGGTTTTTGGTCTCTCCCTCATCCAAGAATGAGAGAGGGGACCACGCCAGAAGCAGTGCACTCGTAAATACCCAGCCCCAAAAGCTTTTGCAGAGAAGTGATTTATATACACAGAGAAAGAGAAAACAGAGAAGAAGAGAGAAAGCTTCCATGAGAGAGTTTGTGGAAGAGGATCCAAACATGGAGTCTAAAGGGGTGTGGAAAAGGAGTCTAAAGGGGACTTTTAACCTGGGAGGAATTTCCACCTTCTCCAAGACCACTGGCCAATGAAAGGAGTTCCTTAGAGCTTCCACTGGAGTGACTGACTTTTTGAGCCTTTCCAGTGCCTGCAAAAATTAAACAGAAATCATTAAATTTCCCAGATGGAGAGAGATGGGAGGAGGGCATGGCACTGGGAAGTTCTTGCCCTTAAAACTACGCCCCCTTGTGGACCCAGAAAGAGAAAACATTCCCTCATTCCCCCAACAACAGGAAAGCCCAACTTCTTAAGGGCGTTGATTGCTCTTTAACATCTTCCTGCTGAAATGGGGCGTAGAAGGGGCCCTGCAGTTGAAGTTTTCTCCAGAGGGGAGCCTTTAAGGTGTGCAGGTTGATCCTGAGGACCATGCTAGAGCTTACGAGCCAAGGACATTAGGGATTCCAGCAGGAGGATTATTTGTGACCTATGGTTCTAGAAGAAATGAATGTGGAAAGGTGGTTAAGGATGAAAAGCCCAGAGGTCAACAAATATAGAATGGTTATAAAAGAGCCTAGGAGAGAATAGAGCCCGAACAGTCAGTTGTTAAACGAGCTTCATAATACTGCTTCTTGAAGGTTTTTTAGCCCTGTGTTTGATTGATTCCTGAGTTCTTTAACGGTGTTTAAAACAACACTTAACTGTTTTACAAAATAGGTGCATTTTTCCTAGAAAGAGACAGGTTCCCTTCCCACTATGAAAAGGATAATCGGAGTGGAGTTCAAGAGTTATTTTGGTGGGACCAACTTCTCCTCCCACTACCTGTTGGGGGCAGAGTTGCATAATCCCAGTAGCCTGAGACGCCCTGGCCGTCTTGGCCCTCCCTGGTTCCTGCTGGGGTACAGGAACTGAAGAGCCCTGGTTGAAATTGGTGGAGGTAGTTGCTACAGGGAGTCCCACATATGGAGGTAGACTTAACGAAGGCTCAATAGGGTATAGGGTATAGGTCCAACAGGGCTGAGGGTTATTCCTTAAGGAAAAGAATAGTTGCACATAGGGGACCTTAAACCATTTACTCTCACTTTTACAATACAGGTCTAATTGTAGAATAGTGTCATAATCTATACTTCCTTTTGGAGGCCAGGTTCTTCCACTCGGCAGGGGGTATTTCAGCCACTTGGTTCGGCAGAGGAAGATGAGCTGCTTCTTCTTCAAAGGTCGTGTGTCAAGTTGGTCCCAATTCTCCAGGATACATTTTAATGGGGACTTGAGCTTGGGAAGATTAGCACCCACCTGAAATCAAACACAAGGGATGCCAGCATCCCCAGTTAATAATTACAGCCGCTTGATCTGAGGCATCCCTCAGGAAAAGATACTGGAAATGGAGCAGTCTCCAGTCAGTACCTTGAAATTTCCATGTGTCCAAGATGTGCGATCATCTTTTTCGGGGGCCCTCCCACGTACTGGATTTGAATCATGCCTACCAGCATCATGGGAACTAATCACTCACTCTCTGCATGACCTCCAGTGACCACTGCAGAGGCAGGAAGGGCTGCTGGGTTGAGTGGTTCATACCAATGAGTCCTTGATGAGGCCAGTGAGGCTCAGGAGATGGGTACCAATATTCCTCAGCAAAAGTTTAATTTACACAAGACAAATTATAAAACTGCCCCAGAAGGGTAAACTTCTAGGGAGGGACCATTAAAGCATACAGTTTAAGGAAGGCAGGTGGAGTGGCTGAGGCTGGAACTATACCCTCAGAACCTGGGCCCTCTCCTCCAACCCCTTTTCCATTGTAGGAAAATGCCTTTAGGGTTGTGAGGCCTGCCATTGACAATTTGGGCCGTAGACTCCGTTTAACTATGATCTTCTAGATGAAAAAGTTCTGTTATAGAGAAGGAACCAATTCTAGGTGAGACAAATTATACACCAAACTAAGTCCCCTATTCTTCAGCTTCTGAATTTCCCCAAAAGTTTTCCCCAATTTAAACTGGCTCCACAAGGGACTTGAACCAATAGCCCTACAGCTGCCAGCCCCACACCTTAACCAAGTGTGCTAACAGGCCATTTGTGCTAAAGCAAGGCAGAAAGCTTTGATAAGCCTTATTTGTTTGAGCATGCTGCACCCTGAAGTGGTATGGTTCACCTTGCCTGGAATTTGAACCCGGGTGCTGGCCAAAAACTGGGCGGAACCCACAGCCAGAGGCTGTTTCTTTTCTTCCAGCAGCAGTCTTCTCACAGCTGGCTGAAAGAAAGAAACTGCGGGCCGCTGTGATTTTAAAAGTCGTCTGGGCAGGCTGTGTGAGTCCTGGAACCGTGCCCCACCCGGTAGCCTTCCATTCCTGCATGAGGCGGGGACCATGTATATACCCTGGGCCCCTTTGTTTCACTGCTGTCTCCAACTAGGGAATGCTGGAGAGGCTTGATGAGCTATGCCAGGCCACTGCACTCCCGGGTCCCAGCTCCCAGCCAGAAAGGAGCGAAAGGCCCAGGGACAGTGCTCGCCTGCTCCGCCAGCCCAATTCCCACCACTATACAAATGGCCACTAAGTGTTCAAGCCCAACAGCAGCCAGCCACGCCCGCATGCCCGGTAACTGCAGACAGCATCTCCCTGCCCCATCTCCCGCAGGTGTTTGCCCAGAGAAGCAGCTGAGAGAGAGAGAGGGAAAGAGAGAGTCAGAGAGAAGGAAAGCAGAGAGACAGCTTGGAGGAAAAAAACTACACTTTTATTTAAACCTGGCTGGCTGCAGCGTTTCCAATTACCATCAGCCCTACCTGGCTGTGGCTTATTCAGGTGTTTGTAAAGTGACAGGACAGAAAGCAAGTGAGAAAAGTCCGATATTCTCACTTACCCCTCTGAAACAACAGTCTCTTACCCTGAACACTCGGCTTCGTCCATTCGTGGTTGCCAGTCTTGTAGCCGGGTTTTAGGGTGCACAGCTTCCCCAACAGAATGTTTTTTCAGGTTCCCTAGCTCACCCAAGAATGAGAGAGGGGACCACCCCGGACGCCGTGCGCTCATAAAGTAAATACCGGACCAAAAAGCTTTTGCAGGGAAGTGATTTATTTAGGCAGAGAAAGAGAAAAAGGAGAAGAGAGAAAGCTTCCACGAGGGAGTTTGTGGAAGGGGATCCAAAATCCAAACATGGAGTCTGAAGGGGTGTTGAAGAAGGGGACTTTTAACCTGGGAGGAATTCCCACCTTCTCCAAGACTCCTGGCCAATGAAAGGAATTCCTTAGAACTTCCGCTGGAGTGACTGACTTTTTGATCTTTTCCCGTGCTGTGAAAATTAAACAGAAACCATCAAATCTTCTGGACCGAGAGAGATGGCGGGTGGGGGGGGAGGGGGGACGGGGGGGCGGGGGCGGGGAGGGGGGCATGGCTCTGGCAAGTTCTTGCCCTTAAAACTACGCCCCCTTGTGGACCTGAAAAGAGAACACATTTCCTCACTAGCTATTTTAAAATACATAACACAACGTTATTAACTAAAGACACCCTTCTCTGCTGTCAAACCTTAGAATCGACTTCTGTTTAACTGTATGCTTGTAACCATTAACCAATTTCTTTTCATCGCACACATATACTGTTCCCTGCCTCTGAAGGTTATCATTCAACTCTCTACTTCCAAGAGGTCAATAGCTTTAGCTCAACTATGAATGAGAATGAAATATTTGTCTTTCTGGCCAGCTAATCTCACTTAATATGACTTTCAGTTCCATCCAGATGTCTCTAGCCAGTCATCTCGATGTCTCAGCCTGGCTCCTTCCTCAGAAATGGAGAGTTTTCCACAAATTGAAGGTTGTGGTAACCTTGAGTTGAGCAACCCTATGGGTGCAATTTTTCCAGCATCATGTACTCACTTTATGTCTCTGTGTCATATTTTGGTAATTCTCATGGTATTTCAAACTTCTGCCTTCAGTTGTTATTGTTATCAGTGATCTTTGATGTTAATATCACAATTTTTTATGACACCATGAAACTCTGGCTATGTAAGCAAGCAAACATTGATATCTGTTGTGTGTCTTTTTACTATTCCATATACCAGCTGTTTCCTCACTTCTCTCGCTTTGGGCCTCCCCATTTCCTGATACACAATAATATTAAAACTTGGTCAAATAACTACTATACAAATGGCCACTAAGTGTTCAAGAAAAAGAAAGAGACGGCCGGGCACGGTGGCTCACGCCTGTAATCCCAGCACTTTGGGAGGCCGAGGCTGGTGGATCACGAGGTCAACAGATCGAGACCATCCTGGTCAACATGGTGAAACCTCGTCTCTACTAAAAATACAAAAAATTAGCTGGGCATGGTGGCATGTGCCTGTAATCCCAGCTACTCAGGAGGCTAAGGCAGGAGAATTGCCTGAACCCAGGAGGCGGAGGTTGTGGTGAGCCGAAATCGCGCCATTGCACTCCAGCCTGGGTAACAAGAGTGAAACTTCGTCTCAAAAAAAAAAAAAAAAAAGGAAGAAAAGAAAGAGACATATGTCTCTCACTTTAAATCAAAGAAGAGATATAATTTTATCTTACGGATAAAGGCATGTTAAAAGCCAAGATAAGTCCAAAGTTAGAACAATTGTGTCAGTCAGCCCAGTTGTGATGTGAAGGAAAACCTATTGAGGGAAATTAGAAAAGCTACTTCAGCAAACACTCAAATGGTAAGAAAGCTAAACAACCACTTCACTGATTAAAAAAAAAAAAAAAAGTTTTAGTTGTTTGGATGAAAGATCAAATCATCCACAGCATTCCTTTAAGCCAAAGCCTAATGTAGAGCAAGGCTCTAACTTCCTTAATTGTATCAAGGCTGAGAAAGGTGAGGAAGCTGTTGAAGAAAAGCATGAAGCTAGCAGAGGTTGGATCATGAAGTTTAAGAAAGGAAGTCATCTCCTTAATCTAAATGCACAAGATGAAGCAACAACTACTTATATAGAAGCTACAGCAAGTTATCCAGAAAATCTAGTGAAGATTGTTGATGAAGGTGGCCACACTAATCAACAAATTTTCAATGTTTGAAAAATAGTCTTCTAGTGGAAGAAGATGTAATGTAGGAAATTCATAGATAGAGAGGAGAAGTATTTGACTTCACATCTTCAAAAGGCAGGCTGACTCTTTTGTCAGGGGCTAATGCAACTGGTATCTTGAAGGTGAAGCTAAGGCTCATTAACTATTCTGAAATCCTAGGCTCCTTAAGAATTATCCTGAATCGATGTTTCCTGTGCACTATAAATAGAAAGATAAAGCCCGGATGATAGCACATTTGTTTATAGCCTGATTTACTACATATTTTAAACTCACTGTTGAGAACTAATACTCAAAAATGATTTCTTTCAACTTATTACAATTGACAATACATCTGGTCACCCAAGAGCTCTGATGGAGATATACAGAATGATTAATGTTGTATTATTTATGCTTGCCAAAACAACATACATTCTAAAGCCCATAGATCATGGAATAATTTTGACTTTCTTTTTTTTTTCTTTATGAGACAGAGTCTTGCATCTTGCTCTGTTGCCAGGCTGGACTGTGTGGGGAATGCTCCCGTGTGAGGCCCCTAGGAAATGGGCCTCGCCATACGGTGAGCTTGAGCCCGGACACAGATCCCCGGTTGGGGGAAGTCGAGCTAAGGGAAAGCAGGAACCGAGAGAGGGACTATGCTATTCAAAATAATTAACAGACATTACTTTATGGATATGAGGACATGGGAGGCATTGTGTCTACTTTCGGTTCCTTACAGTTTATTGCTTCATTGTGTGCTTATGGTTTATTACTTCATTTTTGGATCCTTGCTACAATAGTTGTAAAATAATAACTTAAGTATTTACAATTGTTAAGTATTTACAACTGGGCGTAACTTAAACTTATCTTGTGAGTATTCCATTATACTTATCTGATGTAAGGAGACTTGTGATTTTATGGTAAAATTTTGTGTTCCCCTTTATCTCTTTTGTTTTATGTAAGCAACTCTACTTGTAATGTATATAACCAGACCTTGAGCACAATAAAGTTGTTGGTGAAGCATAGCTTCTCAACCCTCCCGACCCATTTGTCTGTCGTCTTTTATCTTCCACACACCCCCCTATTCAGGTTGGGACCCTCTTGCTGGCCAAGAGCCCCCGGCAGACATGCTGCCCTTCTCAGGAGTGCATTGGTGCGATCTTGGCTCACTGAAACTTCCACTTCCCAGGTTCAAGCTATTCTCCTGTCTCAGTCTCCTGAGGAGCTGGGACTACAGGCACACACCACCATACCCAGCTAATTTTTTATTATTTTCTGTAGAGATGGGGTTTCACCATGTTGGCCAGGATGGTCTCGAACTCCTGACCTCATGATCCACTCACCTCTCAAAGTGCTGAGATTACAGGTGTGAGCCACCATGCCTGCCCAATTTTGACTTTCAAGTCTCATTTAAGAAATAGTTTTTTGTGAGGATATAGTGGCCATTAATTGTGATTTCTCTAATGGGTACAGGAAGCAAAAATTGAAAATCTGGAAGTAGTTCACCATTCTAGATGCCATTTAGAAAATTAGTGATTCATGGAAAGGAATCAAAATGTGAATATTAACAGGAATTTTGAAGATGATTCCAAGTCTCATGGATAATTTTGAGAGTTAAAGACTTCAGTGGAGAAAGTAACTGCAGATGTGATGGAAATAGCAAGATAACTTAGAATTAGAGGTGGAACCTGAACATGTTACTGAATTGCTACAATCTTGTGATAAAACAAACAGATGAGAAATTGCTTCTTACAGATGAGTAAAGGAAGTGATTTCTTGAGATAAAATCTACTCTTGGTGAAGATACTTTGAACATTGTTGAAATGGCAATAACGGATTTAGAATATTAGGTAAACTTAGTCGTAAACAGGAGCAAGGTAAGAGAAGACTTACTCTTTTTTGAAAGTTTTACTCTGGGTAAATGCTATCAAACAACATCACATGCTACAGAAAAGTCTTTTGTAAAAAGAAAAGTGAATTGATGCAGCAATCTTTATTGTTGCTGAATTTTAAGAAATTGCCAGTGACACCCCAACCGTCAGCAACCATCATCCTGATCCATCAGCAGATATCAACACCAAGGCAAGATCCTCCACCAGCAAAAAGACTAGGATTCACTGAGGGCTTATATAATCACTAGCATTTTATTACAGTAAAGTTTTTTTAAAAATTTAAGGTATATACCTTGCTTTTATAGACAATGTTATTATATACTTAATAGACTATGCTATGGTATAAATGTAACTTTTATCTGCACTAGGAAGCCAGAAACTTTGTGTGACCCACTTTACTGCAATATTTGCTTTATTGTCATGGTCTGAAACTGAACCCCTAATATCTCTGACTTATTGTTATATCTGCCCACCAAACTTCCACTACTCTACAGACTTCTCTCTAAAACTACCAGTGTGTTTTATCTCTGGTGATATATTAGTGTCATTTAAAAGATAAGGCATAGTCAGTCTGAAAAGTCAGGGAAATATTTATATCTCACTTCCCTTAGTGTTCCACTCTTTTAAGGTATTGTGCCTTTAGTTTCACAGAGATTGTTGAAAAAAATTTAAACTTTTTTGTTTTGTTTTCATTTTCTTTTCTTTTTTGAGACAAGGTCTCACTCTCTTGCCCAGGCTGAAGTACAGTGGTGCAATCTCTGCTCACTGCAACCTCCGTCTCCCGGGTTCAAGCAATTCTCTTGCTTCAGCCTCCGCAGTAGCTGGTTTTACAGGCTCTCGCCACCACACCCAGCTATTTTTGTGTTTTTAGTAGAGATGGGGTTTCACCACGTGGGTCAAGCTCATCTTGAACTCCTGACCTTGTAGTCTGCCCATGTCAGCCTCCCAAGTGGTGGGATTACAGGTGTGAGCCACCATTCTTGGCCTTGTTTTTTCTTTTTCTTTTTTCATCCTATATAAAAATCAGTAGAAGCTCAGCTAAAAGGCAATTACAAAAAAGAGCAAACTTTTTACTGTAGAGTCTCTTCTTTTGAAATCTCAGGGAAATTTTATTAGTTCAGGTTTTCCACACAGATTCTGTTTTTAACAAATTTTCTCACAAAGCTCTTTAGTCATAATAACCTGGGAGGCTTATGTGCCATATCACAGAGTATTTCAGCCTTTTGTAATCCTACGGTGAGAACAATTACCTATAACATACATTTTAAATTTTTTTAAAAAGATAAATAGTGGATAAGAAATTCTGAACAGAGTGAGGTGGTTTGATAGAATATTAGCCATGGAAAGAATGTTCATAAGGACAAAATGTTTGTTTGCATGAGGATAAAGATAAGAAAATCTTAGGTGAATGTATTAACATTGGAAAAGAAAGACACTGACTTGACCATCCTGATGTCACTGGTTGTTGAAAGGAGAGCTCTTGGGGATTAGAATGCTGGTGGGATATAGTCCATTCTGTGTCCAGCTGAATATAGTTGACAAGCTGAGCTGGTGTCCTTGAAACTGAGCTTTCCTCAGAGTATTACCAAGTATAACTAAGCTGTATCCAGAAACAATGACCTCATGGGAAATGGAAGTGTATCACAGACTCTGACAGAGATGATGCAAAGAAATCTTCAATTTAATGGACACTGAAAATACCAGGAAGAACAACTAGTCCATGATAATGTCACAATAAACTTTAGTGTTGTGATAGGAATGAGGCTAACTTGTAATGGAAGAAAGAATTAGAAAATTAAGACAGAGTAAATGCAAATCTTTAATGAAATATGGTTGAATAGAGCTTCCTTTGCTATGCAAGAGTCTGTGTGATAGCCAATTGTAATTCCTTAATTGTATTAGTTTATTTGAATAAACTACTCCAATGAGGCAAAAGCCTACTTAGAAATTACCTTGTTTTATATTAAAATAGAAAAGCAGAAAATAAAGAAGATGGCCAAATAGGAACAGCTCTGAGTGCAGTTCCTAGCAAGAACAATGTGTAGGGTCAGTAATCACCAAATTTCCAAATGAGTTTTCACTGCCCACAGACCAGGAGATTCCTGGGCTGAAAAGCACTGTGAGTTTCCAGCATGGCTGTTTCAGTTGGTGCCATAGATTTTGGCACAGAAACTCACACAAATCTGGGCAGCCATTTTGACTGGCACCTGAAAAGCCTGGGAGACAGAGCTGCCCATTCAACTGAAAAGGGGTGGAGCTGAGACAGGGAGCCAGGTGATCTGGCTTGTGGGTCCCACCCCCACAAAATGAGCAATCTGAAATGCTCTGGATTGAGAGTTTCACAGCAAGTGCAGCTGGATGTGAGATGGTCCAGCTCAGTGGGGGGAAGGACATCCACTACTACCCAGGCAGTCTGACACTACTGAAGCAGTCCACCAATACCGAGGCAGTTCTAACTGTACCTCTGTAAACAACACTGCAAGGAAGTTCACACAGCAGTTGGGCAGAGCCTGTGGCAGCTCAGCAACACCTCTGCTGGCAGACTGTGACTAGACTACCTCCTTGCTGGGCAGGGCATCTCTGAAAAAAAGCAGCAGCACCTCAGGAACTTATAAATAAAGCTTCATATTCCTAGGACAGAGCACCTGGGAAAAGAGGCAGTTATGAGTTTTGCTGCAGCAGACTTAAACGTACCTGCCCAGCAGCTCTGCATGGAACCATGGAGGTCCCAGCACAGCACTTGGGCTCCTATAAGAAATGGACTGTCTCCTCAAGCATCTCCCCCACCCCCATATATCCAAAGAGACACCTCATAAAGGATAGCTCAGGGGGACATCTGGTGGATACTCTTCTGGGATGAAGATAACAGGAGAGGAACTGGCAGTAACCCTTACTGTTCTGCAGCTCTTGTGGGTGATTCCCAGGCAAGCATGGTCTGGAGTGGACCTCCAGCAATTCTGCAGCAGAGAAGTCTGTTCGAAGGAAAACTAAGAAACAGAAAGAAATAGCTTCAACATCAACTAAAAGGATGTTCACCCAGAGATCCCATATGAAAGTCACAAACTACAAAGGCCACAGGTAGATAAATCCATGAAGATGGGAAGAAACCAGCACAAAAAGGATGAAAACACCCAAAACCAGAATGCCTCTCCTCCTCCAAGGGATCACAACTCCTCAGTAACAAGGGAACAAAGCTGGATGGGGAATGAGTCTGATGAATTGATAGAAACAGGCTTCAGAAGATGGGTAATAACAGACTTCCCTGAGCTAAAAGAACATGTGGTAACCCAATGCAAAGAACCTAAGAACCTTGTAAAAAGGTCAGATGAAATGCTAACAAGAATAAACAGCTTAGAGAAGAATATAAATGACTTGATGGAGCTGAAAAACACAACACGAGAACGACTCAATGAAATAAAACGAGAAGGCAAGATCAGAAGAAAAAGAGTGCAAAGAAATGAACAGAGCCTCCAAGAAATATGGGATTATGTGAAAAGACCTAATCTACTTTTGATAGGTGTACCTGAATGTGATGGAGAGAAAAAAATCCAAGCTAGAAAACACTCTTCAGTATATTATCCAGGAGAACTTCCCCAACCTAGCAAGGCAGGCCAATATTCAAGTCCAGGAAATACAGAGAACACCACAGAAATATTCCTCAGGAAGAGCAACCCCAAAGCACATAATCATCAGATTCACCATGGTTGAAAGGAAGGAAAAAATGCTAAGGGCAGCCAGAGAGAAAGGTCAGGTTATCCACCAAAAAAAGTCCTTAGACTCACAGCAGATCTCTCAGCAGAAACCCTGTAAGCCAGAAGAGAGTGGGGGCCAATATTCAACATCCTTAAAGAAAAGAACTTTCAGCCTAGAATTTCATATACAGCAAAACTAAACTTCATAAGTGAAAGAGAAATAAAATCCTTTATGAACAAGCAATTGCTGAGAGATTTTTGTCACCACCATGTATGTCAAACAAGAGCTCCTGAAAGAAGCACTAAACAAGGAAAGTAACAACCAGTACCAGCCACTCCCAAAATGTACCAAATGGTAAAGACCATCAACACAATGAAGAAAATGTGTCAACCAATGGGCAAAACATCCAGCTAGCATCAGAATGGCAGGCTCAAATTTCACACATAACAATATTAACCCTAAATGTAAATGGGTTAATCAAAAGACACAGACTGGCGAACTGGATAAAAAGTCAAGACCCATTGGTGTACTGTATTTAGGAAATCCATCTCACCTGCAAGGACACACATAGGCTAAAATTAAAGGGATGGAAGAAGATTTATCAAGCAAATGGAGAGCAAAAAAAAAAAAGCAGGAGTTACAATCCAAGTCTCTGATAAAATGGACTTTAAACCAACAAAAATCAAAAAAGACAAAGAAGGGTATTACATAATGGTAAAAGGATCAATACAACAAAAAGAGCTAAAAATTCTAAATTCTAAATATATATACACCCAATACAGGAGCATCCAGATACATAAAGCAAGTTCTTAACAACCTACAAAGAGACTTAGACTCCCACATAATAATAGTGAGAGACTTTAACACTCCACTGTCAATATTAGACAGACCAAAGAGACAGAAAATTAACAAGGATATCCAGGCCTTGAACTCAGATCTGGACCAAGCAAACCTAGTAGACACCTACAGAACCCTCCACCCCAAGTCCGCAGACTATACATTCTTGTCAGCACCACATCACACCTACTCTAAAACTGACCATGTAATTGGAAGCAAATCACTCCTCAGCAAATGCAAAAGACTGGAAATCATAACAAGCAGTTGCTCAGATCACGGTAATCAATTTAGAACTCAGGAGTAAGAAACTAACTCAGAACTGCACAATTTCGTGGAAACTGAACTGGCTTCTGAATGTCAACCCGATAAACAATGAAATGAAGACAAAAATAAAGATGTTCTTCGAAACCAATGAGAATGAAGGCACAATATACCAGAATCTCTGGGACACATTTAAAGCAGTGTCTAGAGGGAAATTTATAGCAATAAACGCCCACATAAGAAGTGAGGAAAGATCTAAAATCAACAGCCTATCATCAAAATTGAAAGAGCTAGAGGGACAAGATTAAAAAAAAAACTCAAAAGCTAGCAGGAGACAAGAAATAACTAATATTAGAGCAAAATTGAAGGCGATAGAGACACAAAAAACCCCTCAAAAAAAAAAAAATAAATCCAGGAGTTGGTTTTTTTTACAAGATCAACAAAATAGACAGACCGCTAGCCAGATTAATAAAAAAGAAAAGAGAGAAGAATCAAATAAATGCCATAAAAAAAATAAAGGGGATATCACCACTGATTCCACAGAAATACAAACCACCATCAGCGATTACTACAAACAACTCTATGCACATAAACAAGTAAACATGGAATAGGTGGATAAATGCATGGACACTTGCACCCTCCTGAGATTAAACCAGAACGAGGTTGAAACCTTGAACAGATCAGTAACAAAAGCTGAAGTCCAGGCAGTAATTAATAGCCTATCAACCAAAAAAAGTGCAGGTCCAGACAGGTTCACAGCTGAATTCTAGCAGATGTACAAACAGGAGCTGGTACCACTCCTTCTGAAACTATTCCTAACAATCCAAAAAGAGGGAATCCTTCCAAAATCATTTTATGATACCATCATCCTGTTACCAATACCTGGCAGAGACTCAAAAATATATATGTGAAAACTTCAGGCCAATATCCATGATGAACATAGATGCAAAAATCTTCAGTAAGTTACTGGCAAACCGATTGCAGCAGCACATCAAAAAGCTTATCCATTACCATCAAGTAGGCTTCATCCCGGGGATGCAAAGCTGCTTCAACATACACAAGTCTATAAATGTAATCCACCATACAAACAGAACCAAAGACAAAAACCGCATGATAGCTCAATAGATGTAGAGAAGGGCTTTGACAAAATTCAATAGCCCTTTATGCTAAAAACTCTCAATAGACTAGGTATTGAAGGGATGTATCTCAAAATGATAAAAGCTATTTTTGACAAATCCAAAGCCAACATCATACTGAATGGGCAAAATCTGGAAGCATTTCCTTTGAATTCTGGCACCCTCTCTCACCACTCCTATTCATTATAGTATTGGAAGTTCTAGCCAGAACAATCAGGCAAGAAAAAAAAGGTATTAAATTAGGAAAGGAGGAAGTCAAACTGTCTCTATTTGCAGGTGACATGATTGGATATTTAGAAGACACCAACATCTCAGCCCAAAATCTCCTTAAACTGATAAGCAACTTCAGCAAAGTCTCAGGATACAAAAAAGGGTGCAGAAATCACAAGCATTCCTATACACTAATAACAGCCTAACAGAGAACCAAATCAAGTGGGAACACCCATTCACAATTACTACAAAGAGAATAAAATACCTAGGAATACAACTAGCAAAGGATGTAAAGGAACTTTTCAATGAGAACCACAAACCACTGCTCAAGGAAATAAGAGAGGACACAAACAGATGGAAGAATATTACATGGTCATGGTTAGGAAGAATGAATACTGTGAAAATGGCCATACCACCCAAAGTAATTTATAGATTCAATGCTATCCCTATCAAGCTACCAACGACCTTCTTCACAGAACTGGAAAAAAACACCTTAAACTTCATATGGAACCAAAAGAGAGCCCACATAGCCAAGACAATCCTAAGCAAAAAGAACAAAGCTAGAGGTATAGCACTACCTGACTTCCAACTATACTACAAGGCTATAGTAATCAAATCAGCATGGCAATGATACCAAAACAGAGATATAGACCAATGGTACAGAACAGAGGCCTTGGAGGGAATGCCACACATCTACAACCATCTAATCTTTGACAAAACTGACAAAAAAAATCAATGGGGAAAAGATTCTCTGTTTAATAAATGGTATTGGGAAAACTAGCTAGCCATGTGCAGAAAGCAGAAACTGGACCCCTTCCTGAGACCTTACACTAAAATTACCTCCAGATGGACTAAAGACTTAAACATAAGACCTAACACTATAAAAACCCTAGAAGAAAACCTAGGCAAAACCATTTAGGACATAGGCATAGGGAAGGACTTCATGACTAAAACACCAAAAGCATTGGCAACAAAAGCCAAAATAGACAAATGGGATATAGTTAAACTCCAGAGCTTCTGTACAGCAAAAGAAACAATCATTAGAGTGAACTGGCAACCAACAGAATGAGAAAAAAATTTTGCAATCTACCCATCTGACAAAGGGCTAATATCTAGAATCTACAAAGAACTAAAACAGATTTATAAGGAAAGAACAAACAAACTCATTCAAAAGTGGGGAAGGATAGGAACAGACACACTTTTCAAAAGAAGACATATATGAAGCCAATAAACATGAAAAAAATGCTCATCATCACTGGTTATTAGAGAAATGCAAATCAAAACCATATTGAGATACCACCTCGTGCCAGTTAGAACTGTGATCATTAAAAAATTTGGAGACAACAGATGCTGCAGAGGATGTGGAGAAATAGGAACACTTTCACACTGTTGGTGGGAGTGTAAATTAGTTCAACCATTGTGGAAGACAGTGTGGTACTTCCTCAAGGACCTAGGTATAGAAATTCCATTTGACCCAGCAATCCCATTACTAGATAAATACCCAAAGGATTATAAATCATTCTAAGCACACATGCACACGTATGTTTACTGCAGCACTGTTTACAATAGCAAAGACATGGAACCAACCCAAATGCCCACTGATGATAGACTGGACAAAGAAAATACGGCACATATATACCATGGAATACTATGCAGCCATAGGAAACAAAGACTTCTTGTCCTTTGTAGAAACATGAATGAATCTGGAAACCATCATTCTCAGCAAACTGACACAAGAACAGAAAATCAAACACTGAATGTTGTCATTCATAGGCGGGTGTTGAACAATGAGAACACATGGACACAGGGAGGGGAGTATCATACACTGGTGTCTGTTGAGGGGGTCAGGGGAGGGACAGTGGGCAGCGGAGGCGGGGGAGGGATAAAATGGGGGGAAATGCCAGATGTGGGTGACAAGGGGATGGAGGCAGCAAATTACATTGCCGTGTATGAACCTATGCAAGAGTCCCACATGATCTGCACATGTACCCCAGAACCTAAAGAACAATTGAAAAAAAATAGAAAAGCAAATCTAAGTCTGTTAACAGGAAGATCTAGGTAATATTTAAAGCATTTAAACTTCTGTATATTTGAAACTAATAACTAGTTTTTATTGACCATGATTATATTTTAATATTCATAAAGATAGGTTCATCAAGATATTAAACCTTGAATATTTTAGAATAAAGTGAGGAGGTGACTTACTGTTATCATTGGAAACTAATATTCATCTTTCAATGTGTTTTTTATTAAAATAAAAGATAATTATATTAGACAGCATAAGTTGCTTTAATCTTTTAAAGACATATATATCTAAAATACATTTTAAACTATTTATTGAGATATAATTTTTATGACATAAAATTCACCTGTTTTGAATATACAATTCAATGATTTTCTGTATATTTTCAAAGTTGTTCGATCATTAATTCATTCTAATTCCAAACATTTTCATCACCCCAAAAATATGTTTTGTGCTGATTAATAATCATGTCCTTCCCCAACACCACTCCTTCAACTCCTGAAAATGATGCCTTTATATACTGCCTTTGTAGATTTGTCAATTCTAGAAATTGTGTACAAAACAAATTACAAGGTTTTTTGTCTTCAGTGACTATCTCCGTTCACATGCCTTAATGTTGCAGCATGCATACATCCTTCATTCATTTTTATTGATAAATATTAACCTATCATGTGACAATATTACATTTTATTTGTGTATTAATCAATTGGTATATAGTTTAGCTATTTCTATTTCTTGACAGTTAAGAATAATGCTGCTATAAACTTTTGTATAAAAGTTTTGTTTAGATATAGGTTTTGATTTGTCTTGGGTAAATATCTAGGAGTGAAATTTCTGGTTCATATTATTATCTCTATGTTTACCAAAAATATATTCCTATGAGTCAATTGGCTTTCTGTAAAACTACAGAAAAATAAAACTTCCAAAACTCATCTTCCAAAACATCTGCAGAATAATTTTTAAGAAACTTTATAATGTAAACATTTTTAGTCATCCAGAATAATCACGATCTACTTTTGAAATTGAAAAAAAAAAAGCCTCAGATATTCTGAGTTTCAAATTTGAAGATGATGGCTTCTGACAAACACACATTTTTGTCAAAATAGCAGTTGTACTTACTGTGGGTTCTCTGAAAACCTAAATGACAAAAATGATCATGTAAGGTAGTAATTTTAGAATTTTTTGGCTGAGTGGTCCTGAGTCTATTGGCACCCAACAGTGAGGAAAATTATTTATAAACAGCCTTATTATGTGCTAGACCAAAGTTTTGTATTGCCTCAAACTTTAAAAAATATTGCAAAAATGTTGTGACTAAAATTGTATATTCTTGATCACTTCTTACCAAATTCAGTTTCAATGTTTGATTTTACTTTCTCATAAAAATCAATCTCGTTATATTTATATTACAGTTTTTGTAAATTATTCTGATTTCTTAAAGAGTCTCTTGAATTAATATATAGATTAACAAAGCCTAAACTTCTAAAAATACTCATAAATTTAAGGGCATTATAAAGTAAGTCTTTTAAAATTAGAAACTTCAAAATAATTTCATGTTTTTACTGAAAAGTATAATTTTACTACAAACTTTAATTTTTATGTAGTTGTTTTATAAATAAGAAGTATAACTGCCTTCTAACCAGAGTCCAAAGCATTAAATCACTACAAATTAAGGCAACTGCAAATAGATACTGGTTACTTACTTTGATTAATTAATTTTTAAAAGGTCAGATCTCCCTTTATAGTTTTCTCTTTTTAATTTCAGTAAACTGATATAACACCAGTAATGGGAAGAGAAAAATAATAATTATTTAATTTCTCCATGTTTGTCACATTAAAATAATTATTGTTATTATGAGAAACAATCTCAGCCAGACACGGTGGCTCACGCCTTTAATCCCAACACTTTGGGAGGATTAGGTGGATGGATCATGAAGTCAGGGGTTTGGGACCAGCCTGGCCAACATGGTGAAACCCCGTCTTTACTTAAAAATACAAAAAATTAGCTGGGCTTGGTGGTGGGTGCCTGTAATCCCAGCTACTTGGGAGGCTGAGGCAGGATAATCACTTGAACCTGGGAGGCAGAGGTTGCAGTGAACCAAGAGCACGCTATTGCATTCCAGCTTGGGTGACAGAGCGCGTCTCAAAAAAAAAAAAAAAAAAAAAAAAGAGAGAAACAATCTCACAAAGTTATGTTTAACATTAGCCCAGTTTTCCAAGTGCATAAATACTTGTGACAGAGAAATATTACCTTCCTTACTTAATGCCACAGAACTGTTAACCAATATGGTTGACGTTTTCACTCAGAATAATCTAACACCAAAGCTCCTATACTCTTTTCAACACACCAGAGGTTCTCTGAATTGAATTTATCCATGTAGTCAACATGTTGAGTGCACAGTTTTATCCTAGGTGCCAGGTTTACAAAATACAATAGAACAGTTTCCGCTAAGAAAAGATTACAGTCAACCGGGTGGGAGGAAAGTCACTATCATATTTCATTACAATAGAGAATGGCAAGTGTAAATTTTAGTCATATAGACATGGGATAAAAGATGTGAATGACTACAATTAGTTTTACAGAGAAAAGGTTGAGGGGCATTCTTTTTGTAGAAACTGATGAGTGATAATAAAAATTGAAAATGGCAGATAATCACACAGAAGAGCATTAAAGGAAAACCTGGAGGAAATAAACAGCGTGATGTATACAGAGCAATGATAGGAAGTTCAGAATCAAGGGGCCATGCACCGTAATATAATTAATTTTAATTATAGATATACTCCTTTATGCTCATCACTTTTTTCTTGTTTCCTAACACATGACCACACACACACACAAATAAAACCTGCATTCTAAAACAGATGTTTTAATCTTACATACATGAGCATGGGAATGTCAGAATCAGGAATGCCTTGACAATATTTTCTTAATGTACATTTTATTTCCTTTGAAAAGCATGAATAAGATTTCCAGAAGTGCTTGTGACCCAGCTCTGACCCAGCCTTCTGATTCTACTTTGAGGAATCCACAAACTATGTCAGTTTATATATTTATCTATTCATTTATTCATATATTTATTAAGAGCATAAATAGTCCAAGTATGCTTGAACACCTGAAAATTATAAAATGATTCACTCTAAAATTATTTTTTTATCTTAGCGCAAAAGGCTTTTTACTTTAGGGAATGCTAAATTCTTCCGACTAGCTTTTTCTTTCTCTCTTGGAATCTGGCAATTGCTACCGACTGTCATTGAGATTGTAGTAATTAGCCTTCTTTTATTGCAGAACAGATGTTCTAAGTGCTGGGCTCATTCGACATGGGTTGGGACTGAGATATCACAGATGTTATAGTTTAATTCTGGTTAGGTCAGAAAGCTTTATCATTATCCATTCAAAATATTGGTAAAATATAATTAAAAAATACACATCTCCAATTAAGTTTTGCTTAATTGAGTTTTACTTAATCAATCTCCCATTGTCACCAATGGTAGCATGGGCTGTAGTTTGATAAGTCAATATTCATTTTAATGGTCACAATCTGAGGAGTTTCATTTGTATAAGTCATTATCATTACTGATTGATTTTTGTTATGATACTGAGAGCAGCTGATTGAAAACAGCAGGAAAAAAATCTGTATTACTATCTTATTTCCAGAAAATAGACACTTTGAGAACTTTTTACATAACCAAATTTTTCTGAATTATTTCCTAATACCCATGAAAATAGTGAAACATTTCAATTTCTGATAACCTATATTGTTCTCACACCACTCTTCAACTTCCTAAATCAGAGAAAAGCCTACATTTAATTTCGTAGAGTGCCAGATTCACCTCCAACTAGCTCAATAGACCTGTTCACATGAGGATCTTCCACAACTGATTAATTTCCATCTCTAAACAAAAGTAATAGCCAACAGCTTTGACTCAGAACATTCCCAACCTGCATACATGAATGCGATCTGATTTAGTCATTAGGATTGTTAAATTAACTGAATTGACTTTGCAATTTTATGGTTATTTCAGTCTTAACCAGTGAATCAGATCTTATCAATCTGTGACAAGCAGCTATTACTACAGCCAAAGGAACAATTCTGTGTCTGTTAAGGAAGGGTTACCTTGATCATTCTACAAACATTTTAGCTAGGCAGCACTAGCTTAGTATATCTGTTCCTATAATAGAAATAGGAAATGCGTAATATAATGATTTCCCCTATAAGGAGAGACAGTACATACAGCTGGGTCAAATGTTCTGTGAGCCCATTTGAGTGTAATATTTGAATACTGTTCATGTTGGCAATAACAATGATGGTCACTGGTAAGAAAAATTGTTACCTGTTATGAAGTAAACTACTAAAAATGTTCTAAATTGTCCAGAGATGAGGAGTGAGGTTGTAACAGCATTGCTTGGGAAGCATTCTAAAATGCTTACCCTCTCTTTCACCTCTCCCCTTCCCACTCACTTGGTAGTTCTTCAAGCTATACTGGAATTTTGGACACTGATTGTTTCAGATATTAGTTGGCTTGTATATGTGCTAACTTCATTTGTGTATTAGTCCATTCTCACACTGCTAATAAAGACATACTCAAGATGAGGTAATTTATAAAGGAAAAAGCTTTAATTGACTCATAGTTCAGCATGGCTGGGAAGCCTCAGGAAACTTACAATCATGGTGGAAGGGGAAGCAAACGTGTCTTTCTTCACATGGCGGTATCAAGAAGTATCAAGTAAAAGAAGAAAAAGCATCTTCTAAAACCATCAGATCTTGTGAGCACTCACTCACTGTCACAAGAACAGCATTAGGGTAACTGTCCCCATGATTGAATTACCTCACACCAGGTCCTTCCCACAACACCTGGGGATTATAAGAACTTGAGAACTACAATTCAAGATGAGATTTGGGGGTACGGCACAGCCAAACCATATCATCTTGTCTCCTAATATTACTCTAATAAATGAAGGGAGAGAATCTATTCTTCATTTTGTGAAGACATGGTGGATTGGTCATTCCTTCACTCCCACCTCACCACGGAGTGAGGATCTGCGGTGAGAAGCATTGGTGAAAAGATGGATAGTTACTTGCAAAATGTCCTCCAGAGCCTCTGAAATGACCAGAGAATGGTTATATATAGCTTGAGACATATTCTTTACTTATGTTTACTACTTTTCACCAATTATTCTGCTCCCACAACCATCACCACTGCTTACACTTATATGCGCATCTTTTGACATACCCTCTTGCAATGATTGAGGACACCCTAAGTATCTTAGTTTTCAATGATAACAGTAATGTCTCAAAAAATTTAAAGCTATTAATATACTCAACTCTTTGCAATGACAGGTAACAAGAATTCCTGTATTATCTATGCTGATAATTAAAATACGTAATTAAAAATTTTAATTTTATATGTCCTTTGCAACGTTTTTCCCCCTTTTTTTTCCCCAAAATTTGCCCTTATCCAGCGTGATGTTTAATTTTGAGCATCAACTTGATTGGATTAAAGGATGCATAGCACTGTTTCTGGGTGTGTCTATGAGGGTTTTGCCAAAGGAGGTGAATATTTGAGTCAGTGGAAAGGCAGACCCACCTGCAATCTGGGTGGATCTGCCTTTCCCAATACAATCAGCTGCCAGCACAGCCAGAATAAAAGCAAGCAGAACAAGATGAAAAGGCAAGACAAGTTCAGTCTTCTGGCCTACATATTTCTCCCATGCTGGATGCTTCCTTCCATTGAACATTGGATTCCAAATTCTTCAGTTTTGGGACTCTTAGACCTTGGCCAAAGACTGAAGGCTGCACTGTTGGCTTCCTCCCTTTTGAGATTTTGACTCGCCCTGGCTTTCTTGCTTTTCAGCCTGTAGATGAATTATTGTAGGACATCACCTTGTGATTGTGTGAGTCAATATTCTTTAATAAACTCTCCTTTATGTATACATCTATCTTATTAGTTCTGTCCCTTCAGAGAACCCTGACTAATACATCCAAACACAGTTGCCCTTACTGAATGCTTGAACAACTGTCTATAGGCACAGCTGAAATACCAGTTGAAAGGCAACATCTTGAAAGAACAATGTGCCCTCCCTCAGGACAAGTATATTTATCAAGACCAGGGCCTCTATTTGGTTCTGTGTCCACAACAGAACACATAGGTGCAGAAACTACATTTCAAATCCACATTTTACTGCTTATGTTTTCAGAACACTGTCAGTGCTGCTTCAGTCCACAGCCTGTGAAGCAGAAGACAGAACTTTTGTTAGATTTAGCCTATAGATTTTATCAAATGAACCTGAAACTAGTTGCATGAGAGGAACTGAGAAGAGAAATGTGTGATAATGGGAAAATTGTTAAACACCAGTGCAGGTCTAACCCAAAATGAAGGAAAGCCAGGTGACATCTCCAGGACTTTAGGTCTAAGAAGGTTTGGAAAAAAAAAAAAACACTGAGGAGGTGATGGGGGGATGGAGGCAGCAAACCACCATGGCATGTGTATACCTATGTAATAATCCTGCAAGTTCTGCACATGTACCCCAGAAGTCAAATTATAATGAAACAAACAAACAAAACACCAAGGAGTTGTCATACCGAAGTCCACAGCCTAAGCAATTCCATATCTGTCAGGAATGGGCCTGCATTCACATTGTTTCTATACTCAGTCAGTGACTGGGAAGAGTCTATAAAAAAGATAGCCTTGGTCCAAATGCAGCATTGGGTATCACTATTCAGCAGCAGGGGAACTTATTCAGTGATGGGTTTTGAAGTTGGAGGTCTGTGAGGTGCACTCTCCCCTCACACCACAGGGTCTCCATGGCCTGAAACAACCTTTGTTCTTATACTCAGAATTTTCTTACTTTCTCAGTGGCTTTGCTTCTTGCTGTCTCATATTCAATTGAATTCTCTCTATCTACTATTTCTTGTCTTCCCTACTCATCTAAGAATATATCTTTATGCTAGGATATTCCCATTAAAATACTGTAATAAAATAGTAATAATCATAATAAATTTAAATCTCCTTCTTGACACTGAATTGATTTCCATTTTAGACCTCATTCTTCTGGTTGCCTTTGTCAACCTTGTTTGAGATAATTTCTACCCACACTATCCTATCTTAACTTCTCAATCTGCCATTTACTTATCTGTCCAGCTCGTTTGATTCAAATTCTTCTATATATATATATATATATATATATATTTCTTTTCCCATAACTTTGTATTAGTTCTCACACTGCTTTAAAGCTATTATCTGAGACTGAGTAATTTATAAAGAAAAGATGTTTAATTGACTCATAGTTCCACATGTCTGGGGAGGCCTCAGGAAACTTATAATCATGGTGGAAAGTGAAGGGGAAGCAAGCAACTTTTTCAAAGAGTCACAGGAGAGAAAGAGAACATAGGGGAATCTGACACTTTTAAACCATCAGATCTCATGAGAACTCTCTTACTATCATGAGAATGTCATGGTGGAAACTGCCCCCATGATTTGATAACATACCGAAAGGTTTCTCCCTTAACACACGAGGATTACAATTAGAGATTTCGTTGAGGACATAGAACCAAATCATATCATTTCACCTTTATCCCTGGTCCCTCCTAAATCTCATGTCAAAAATAATTATGCCTTCCCAACAGTCCCCCAGAGTCTTAACTTATTCCAGCATTAACTCAAAAGTCCAAATCCAAAGTCTCATCTGAACCAAGGCAAGTCCCTTCAACCTATAATCCTGTAAAATTACAGTCAAGTTAATTACTTCCAAGACACAGTGAGGGTACAGGCATTGGGTAAATGGTTCCATTCCAAATGGGAGAAATTAGCCAAAGCAAAGAGGCCACAGGCCCCATGCAAGTCCAAATGGCAGTGCAGTCATTAAATATTAAAGCTCCAAAATCTCCTTTGACTCTATGTCTCAACTCCAGGGCATGCTGATGCAAAAGGTGAGTTCCAACGGCCTTGGAGAGCTTCACCTCTGTGGCTTTGGAGGGTGCAGCTCCTGTGGCTGCTTTCGTGGCTGGCATTGAGTACCTGCAGCTTTTCCATGTGCAGGGTACAAGCTGCTGGTGGATCTACCATTCTGAGTGCTGGAGGATGGTAGCCTTCTTCTTGCAACTCCATTAGGCAGTGCCCCAGTGGGGACTCCGTGTAGGGACTACAACCCCACATTTCTGCATTGCCCTAGCAGAGGTTCCCTATGGGGGCTCTGCCCAGGCAGCAGACTTCTGCCTGAACATCCATGCATTCTCACACATCCTCTGAAATCTAGGTGGAGGTTCTCAAACATCAACTCTTGTCTTCTGCACACCTGCAGGCTCAACACTACGTGGATGTCACCAATGTTTGGAGCTTGCACCCTCTGAAGGAACAGTCTGAGCTGTACCTTAGCCCCTTTTAGCCATGGCTGGAGCTGGAGTGGCTGGGATGCAATGTGTCATGTCACAGGGCTGCACAGAGCCAGGGAGTCATGGGCCTGGTCCATGAAACCACTTTTCCCTCCCAGGCCTCTGGGCCTGTGAAGATCTCTGACATGCCCTAAAGACATTTTCCACATTGTCTTGGCTATTAACATTTGACTTCCCATTATTTAGGCAAATTTTTGCAGCTGGCTTGAATTCTTCCCCAGAAAAATTGGTTTTTATTTTCTACCACATAGTAAGGCTTCACATTTTCAAAACCTTTATGCTCTGCTTTCCTTTTATACATAAATTCCAATTTAAAACTATCTTTGGAAATGAATATAACTGAATGTTTTCAGTAAAAGCCAGGTCATATATTGAACATTTTGCTGCTTATAAATTTCTTCTGCCAGATACCTTAAAACATCTCTCTCAAGTTCAAAGTTCCACAGGTCTCCAGGGCAAGGGCAAAATGCTGCCAACATCTTTGTTAAAACATAGCAAGAGTGACCTTTCTCCAGTTTTCATTAAGTTCCTTACCCTCCTCTGAGATCGCCTCAGCCTGGACTTCATTGTCCATATCATTATCAGCATTTTGGTCAAAACCATTCAACAACTCTCTAGGAAGTTTCAAATTTTCCCACATCTTTCTGTCTTCTTCTGAGCCCTTCAAACGATTCCAGTCCCTGCCTGTTATCCAGTTCTAAATTTGCTTTCACGTTTTCAGGTTATCTGAATCTCAGTACCCAACTCTGAAGGTACCAATTCTATGTATTTGTCCATTCTCACACTGCTATAAAGATATTTCCTGAGACTAAGTAATTTATTTAAAAAGATGTTTAATCAATTCACAGTTCTATGTGGCTCATGAGGCCTTAGGAAATTTACAATCATGGTGAAAGGTAAAGGGGAAGAGAGCACCTTCTTCACAGGGCAGAAGGAGGGAGAGATAGTACAGTGGAAAATGCCACTTTTAAACCATCAGATCTCATGAGAAGTCTCTCACTATCACAAGAACATCATGGTGGAAACCTTCCCAGTGATTCAGTCATCTCCCAAAAGATTCTCCCTGAATACATGGGGATTACAGTTTGATGTGAGTTTGAGTGGGAACAAGGAGCCAAACCATATCAATTTTATTGTCAAATTAATTGAAAATTCCTCTTACCTCATCTTATTAAATGATTCAATAGCAATTGATATATTCAACCATTCTTTCTTTCTCTTGCAATAATCTTGGGTTTGCCAAAATGAAGATCTTTAGTGTTTTACATGTTTTATTCACCTTACTTTGCTAGACCTTTTCCCACATTTCCATATTTCATCAGCATACCTCAGATCTTTGTTTTTTATCCTTTTCTACTATCTCCTTAGGTAAAATAAAGTTTGTTGCTTTAGCCAACACATTGTGCTGATGCTTTCTTCTTTTACCTCTTTAGCCTAGACTTTTCATCTCAGTACCAGTCCCATATATCTAAATTTCTACTTGACATCTTCATGTGAATCTTTCATGCATTGTAAGCATATACCAAGTAGTAATGGTTATTTCTCTTCCCAAATCTTTTTCTCCTTGAAGATAGTACCTATCAAAAAACAGTGCTGGAATTCATCCAGATATTGAGGCAAAAAAAAAAAAAATGGAGCCATTTTTTACTTATTTTTTTCTACCTCAGCCATTATATTCAAGTATTAGTCTTTCTTATGTTTTATTTTTTCATTTATAATCCATCCACTTTTTTCCAATCTCTTCACTCTTCACCTTGGTTGATCTCTTCTATGGCTTATTGCAATAGCCTCCAAACTCATTTCTACATGTCTCTCTTGATCCTTCCAATCCATTCTCCACAGACTAGCTAGAAGACTTAAACTAAAATATTTTTATATTACACTTGGAATAAAGTTTTGGCTCTATACATTAGGCTAGTAAGGTCAACGGTTGTTCTTGTCCAATTTATCTTTGTGCTTCATCTCAGTGTCACTCTCTCCATTTTTATTACAGTCTAGGCAAATGGTCTTGAGTTACTCTCACCTGCCAAACGTTTTCCCCATTATTTCAGATTTTCCTCTGCCTTCCACAGTCTTCACCTGCATTTAGTTTGGCGTAATCATGCTCACTGGCTTTCTTGCTGAGCTCCAACATTTTAAAGAGTGTCCCCCTTTCCCTCAGAATTAACTACACTTTGGCAAATTCTATGGCAAATCTATAATTTCAAAGCAAAATCTACTTATTCTTCATTTCTCAAAGTAAATGTCACTTCATACAAAAAATGTGCCTGATAGTTCTTTGTAAAGCATTCTCCATCTTAGAGTATTATACCTTACCCAGTTTCCTTTAAGCAATATTTTAATTACCATATGTTTCGTTAAGCTTGTATCTCACTGAGTTATTGTATATGCTGCTAGAAAAACAATAATTTTGCTAAATAATGATATATTGCATTTGTATCACCCATAATTTTTATTTTAGACTTTTAAAAAGGATACGTTGAATCTTATTCAACATTTATTACTCTTATCCATGTAAAAAATGTAATTATATATAAAGAAAATGGTGAAGGTTAACCTTAACCTTAACCTAAACCTTGAATTCAGAGTTCAAATTTCCTAAGTTGTATTTTGATTCAGATGTTGCTGTTCATGTTTTCCATGCAATATTGTCCTTCATGCCATTAAAGGATTGGCAAATGCAGGAATGAAGGAAATAATTTATATAAAGATTGCTTTGCCTTTATTTCTCAATTTTTAAGTCAAACATTGGCATACATTTTGCAAATTTTGGTGTCAGAGTTTTCTGAATCATAGCAGAAGTCATCAAGATTCTGGACTCTTCTTCCTTCTTCAGATAATCCTGAAATATCCTGTGTGCTGAAATGCCAATGGATGTAGCTTTCCAGATATAACACCAGGAGCAACATGCAGACACACTTTTTCATGAGCATGTTCTTTGATTGTCGACACCTCTGTCTATACCAAGTAGCACTGCCTTATCACTTCTACTTCTTATAAATTCTTGCCCATTCAGTCATTCTCCCGTATCCTTTGCCCAGTAGGCAGCTCTTTCTCTCATTTGTAAGTTGAAAGGAAATTCCATTTTCTTTATTTTATTACTACTACTTTTATTTTATTGAAAGGCATGCTATACCTAAGAATTCTTTTTTCCTAAGATTTGTGGAATTTTTTGAATAAAATAGTACCTAATTCCACTGCTTTGATAATATATAAAACAGCCTGAACCAATATACATGTAGGTTGATAATAACCACTACTTTTATTAAAAGACTGCACCCCAGACCACAGCAACAGAAACACGATATTAATAAGGCAATGAATACTAAGTTCAGAGATGTTAAAATGTTAATTAAAATTATGCGTATTTCAGTATTACTGAAAAAGTGGATATCTTTTTTATTACACATTTTACTGGCTAACTTTCCCTCTGGACTGAAAGTTGAATAAGGCTGTGCCTATTGCATTCACTTTGATCAAACAGACTAATGTATATTAACTGTTGAACACATTCCATATATATTTGTTGAATAAGTGTATAAATGAGGCCCCATAATGGAAAATTCTCCAGAGTATGAGTTTATTTATTAATGATGAAATTAGCAAAGATATATATTAAAATAATATTATTTAGATCTTAGGACTCCCTGTTTTTATAAAGAAAATTTCCTTTTTTTAGTTAAAAAGGTTTTAATATGAAAATTAAATAGTCAAGTATAATATGTACTTTTATTATTTTATAAAACTATATGTCTTTGTCTTAGTTCAGGTTGCTGTGACAAATTACTATAGAACAGATAACTTAAACAACAAACATTTTAAATTTTTACCATTTTGGAGACTGGAAGTCTGAGATGAGGGTTCCAGCATGCTTGGGTTTTTGGTGAGGACTTTCTAGTTTTGAAGTATTGTCTTCGTACTGTGTCCTCACAAGTTAGAAAGAGAGGAAGCTCTCTGTCTGGCCTCTTTTTCTAAGGACACAAATATTATTCCTGAGGGTTTTACCTTCATGACCTAATTACCTTCCAAAGTCCCTACTCACAAATACCATCACATTGAGATTAAAGTGTCTACATATGAATTTGGGCAGAACACATTTAGTTCATTGCATTCTACTTCTGGCTCCCCAGAGTTCATGTCCTTTCCACATGCAAAATGCAGTCATTCAATCTGAATAGGCCCAAAATTAATTCACTCCAAACTCAACTGTAAAGTAAAAGTTCAAAGTCTTGTCTAAATTAAGTATGAGTAAGATTTGCAGTACATTTCTTCCTGAGATGAAATTCTTCTCTAGCTGTGAACCAGTAAACTCTCATGTATTTTTAGGACTCTTCAGAGAGATAAAGCTAATAGGATAGATAGATGGACAGGTAAACAGATGGAAAAAGAAGAAGAAAGGAAGGGAAAGAATAGGAGAGGAGAGGAGGAAAAAGAAAAAGAAAGAAAGAAAGAAGGAAAGAAAGAAAGAAAGAAAGAAAGAAAGAAAGAAAGAAAGAAAGGAAGAAAGGAAGAGAAAGAAAGAAAGAGAGAAAAGGAAAGAGAGAGAGATTGGGAGGGATGGAGGGAAGAAGGGAGGGAGGGAAGAAAGGAAGGAAGGAAGGAAGGAAGGAAGGAAGGAAGGAAGGAAGGAAGAGAAAGAAAGAAAGAAAGAGAGAAAAGGAAAGAGAGAGAGATTGGGAGGGATGGAGGGAAGAAGGGAGGGAGGGAAGAAAGGAAGAAAGGAAGGAAGGAAGGAAGGAAGGAAGGAAGGAAGGAAGGAAGGAAGGAAGGAAGGAAAAATATGAGAAGAAATTTATTAGAGGAATTGGCTCATGTGATTCTGAAAAGGTCCTACACAGCTTGCTGTCTGCAAATTGCAGACCCTAAAATGCCAGCAGCATGACTCAGTCCAAGTCCAAAAGCCTCAGAACCGGGGGAGTAATGATGCAGTCCAAGGCCACAGACCTGAGAATCCCAGGAGATTACTGATATATATCCTGAGGTTGAAAGGCAAAAGAGCCTGGAATTCTAATATTCAAAGGCAGGAGAAGAATGGTGTTCCAGTTCCAAGACAGAGAGAAATAAATTGCCTTTCATTTAACATTTTGTTCTGTCTGAGCCCAATTGGATGATGCCTGTCCATGTATTAAGGACAGATCTTCCCCACCCCATCCACTGACTCACTTGCTGAACTCTTCTGCACACATCACCACAAAGAGACACACCCAGATATCATGCTCTACTAGCTCTCTAGTTATTTCTTAATTCAGTCAAGTTGATAACCTAAAACTAACCACCACAAGACTGGAGTAGGATAGACATTCCCATCCCAAAATGGAGGAATAAAGAAGGAAAGAGTGATGGGTCCCATGCAAGTCCAAAACCAAGGAAGGCAAAATTCATGAGATCTTAAGGCTTGAGAATAAATCTCTTTGGCCCCATAGTCTGCCTTCCAAGAATATGGGGGCAGCAGCAGAGCTTTGTGGACTCACTGAGGCAGCAGTCTTGTCTTCCCGGCCCACTGGGGCAGTGAAATGCACTTGCAGCTCTACTGGATGGAGGCTCCTCCCTCAGAGCCCACCCATGCAGGAGTCAATTCTCCATGGCTTTGGGAAGCCCCATCCCTAAGACTTTACACATATATCATCTGGTCTACTGAAAACAAACTGACAAGTCCCTTCTTTTGAAAATAAACAGACACGCCTGATACATTTTGCATTGCCTTTCAGGTCATTCTTACCTTTTCTTGAAGACCAGGGCAAATTTGGTACAGTAGAATAGCTCTATGATCCTCTTCTGCAACATTCAAGAGGTCCATGAACCTTTGTTTCTTCCTCTTTCCTCTTCAGTTAACACTAGCAGTTATCCTGCTGGAGTAGCTGATGAACTCTTTCTGTTCACATCTATATTAATGTCCTTATCAATATAAGCATAAATTAATAAAGCAGCATAACTATAAGGAGGTCTTTGAGCCCTTGAACAAGCTGCAACCTCCCACTAACTCTTTGCATACCTTGGCCCTCCATGGGGACTACTTGAAAGAGACCTTCTATGTCAAAGTTATAGTGTTCCCATCTGCCGAATTCTGGGGCCTAATCACTTACTCTGTGTCACTGGTGGAGGAGTCTCAAGACCTATCAGTTCCAGAGACTCTGCTGTACAAAGCCATGGTGGTGTTCCGGGTGGCTCCCTGCATCTTCATTCCCTGCACCCAGGTGCCTCTGGAGTTTATCTTTGCAGGGAGCTGCAGCTGCAGGGTTTTGTGAACACAGTGACAGAGCTGAATGATAAGAGCAACAGCCAGGTGGTCTCTGTCTATGAGGACCCCAGCCGCCTAGGCAGGTGACTCCAGGATGAGACAGCTTTCTGCCACACCCAGTCTCCCCACAAGACAACATCCTTGATCCTCAACATGGCTTGAGCCCCCAGTCTTGATGAGTTCCCCATGAAATACTCACTCAGGACACAGAGGACCATAAAGTAGCCAGGATGGTTTCTTTTGGGAACCTGATGGTGTCCCCACCTGTCAAGGTCCAAGGGCAAGAGTACTTCCTGGGCAGAGTCCTCATTGGCAGCAGCTTTTACCCCAGTGTGGAGGGCCGGGCCATGAGTAAGACCCTCAGAGACTTCCTTTATGCCCAGCAGGTCCTATCTCCGGTGGAGCTCTACTCAGATTGGCTAAGAACTGGCCACATGGATGAGTTCATGTGCCTCAGCCCTACAGATGAGAAGAGTGAGGGCAGAAGGGCTTCCAACTGCTCCTGGCCAGCTCTTGGTGGCTGCTACAAACTCTTCCAAGAGAAACAGAAGGAAGGCTATGGTGATGCTCTTCTGTTTGACAGAGTTAGAGCAGATTAGCTCCTAACAGAAGGGAAGCTAAAGCCATGAACCATCTTCTGGCTGATGAAAGCCTGAGAAAGCAGAATGGATACATGGAGGAATGCATTCACCTAACCGTGACATCCTGAACGTGGAGCTGGACCTGGTGGGACAGGACATCATCGAGATTCCCCAGCTGTTCTGCCTGGAGAAGTTAACGACCCCTCTGACCAGCAGCACAAGAGGCTCTTCCCGAGGCCATACTTCCCTAACCTGCTGTGGATGATTGTGATAGGCAAGAACCTGGGGATCCCCAAGCCTTTGGGGCCCCAAGTCAAGGGAACCTGCTGCCTGGAAGAAAAGATGTGCCGCTTGCTGCAGCCCCTGGGCTTCAAGTGCACCTTCATCAATGACTTTGACTGCTACCTGGCGGACATGGGAGACATCTGTGCCTGTGTCACTGTCTGCCGGGTGCTCTTTGCCTTCAAATGGTGGAAGATGGTACCACAGACCCAGGCCCTGGAGCTGCCAGCTCTGTCCCGGCATGGATGGCCCACTGTCACCATGCAACATCATGTCTCCTTGCCCAGCAGAGGAGGCTAGAGAGTCGAGGCAACACAGCCCTTTCTTCCCCGTCCACCTCGACCCTCGGACCCGGTAGAATGACAAATGCCACCAGTTTGAACCCCTGTGGGGAAAAGATGGAAAAGTCTTCAGTCAAGAGGCATTTGCTAAATAGCCAATAAAGCGCTAGGGGTCGTGAATGCAAAAAAAAAATCATATAAAATCACTTGATTGTATACTGTATACTTAGTATTTGCTTCTGAATATGGCTTCTCATTTTTGCAATATAGATTGAGCAATTTTCCAAATCTTTAAGGTATATTTTTTATTAAAATTCAATCTTTAAGTAATTTCTCTCTTCTCTCTCTCTTTTGTCTTTTTTTTTTTTTTTTTTTTTTTGAGACTGAGTTTTGCTCTTGTTACCCAGCCTGGAGTGCAATGGCATGAGCTCGGCTCATCACAACCTCCGCCTCCTGGGTTCAGGCAATTCTCCTGCCTCAGCCTCCTGAGTAGCTGGGATTACAGGCACGTGCCACCATGCCCAGCTAACTTTTTGTATTTTTAGTAGAGACGGGGTTTCACCATGTTGACTAGGATGGTCTTGATCTCTTGACCTCATGATCCACCCTCCTCGGCCTCCCAAAGTGCTGGGGTTACAGGCGTGAGCCACCACGCCCAGCAATTTCTCTCTTCTTACATTTAACTATAACTAGTCAGAAAGAACTGTATTAGTCCATTCTTGCACTGCTCTAAAGAAATAAATGAGACTAGCTAATTTATAAAGAAAAGAGGTTTAATTGGCTCATGTTTCCTCAGGCTGAACAGAAAGCATGGCTGGGGACTGGGGGCTCAGGAGACTTTCAACCTTGGTGGAAGGTGAAGGGAAAGCAGGCACCAACTCCATGATCCAGTCACCTCCCACAAAGACCCTCCTTTGAGGATTATAATTTAACATGAGATTTTGGTGGGGACAGAAAATTAAGCCATATCAAGAACCAAGGCATTTATTCAACACTTTACTTAGAAACCCGCTCAGCTAAATATCCTATTTCCACAAAACACGAGAACAAGAATACAATTCAGCCAAAGTCTCTGTCACTTTATAAAAAGGACCACTTTTTTCTCTATTGTCAAATAACACATTCCTAATCTCTGTCTGAGATCTCAATAGAATGGCACGTACTGTCCTTATTTCTAGCAACATTCTGTACATGAATATTCATGTATTCTTTAAGATGAATAAAGCTTTCCTTAAAGCTCCCATCTTTTCCTTTTGAGCCCTTATGAGATCCACCTTTAAGTCTCTGCAGTGGCAATCTTGGCTTTTTCTAGCATGCACTTCAAAATTCTTCCAACTTCTATCCATGATTCAGTTACAAAGCTCTTCCACAATTTTAGATCCTTGTTCCAGAAGCACCCAACTTATTGGTACCAACTTCTGTCTCAGTGAGCATGGCCGCTATATAACAAATTACCATAGACTGTGTGGCTTACAAAAGCCAAAACTTATTTCTTAACATTCTGAAGGTTAGAAGTCCAAGATATGGGTGTAAGTGTGGTTAAGTTCTGGTGAGGCCCCACTTCCGCATTACAGACAGTCTACTCATCCTGTATCTTCACAAGGAGGAAAAAGAGCCAGCTAGATCTTCAATCTTTTCTTACAAGAGAATTAATTCAATTCACAAGGGTGCTAACCCTGTGACCTGATTACCACCCAAAGACCAGACCTTCAAAGATTACCATATTGGAATTAGAATTTCAACTTAGGTATGAGATGAAGAGATCAATTTTCAGTCTGTTGTACTCTTTCAATCAAAATTTGGAAATTTAATTGCTGATGTTGAACATTATAAAATATTTTTAATTTATCATACTGTCACAGGGATACCTCAGAATTCTATTCTCTAAGTGAGAATTCTTCTGTCTTTGCAACACAGAAGAATCTAGTTATGTTACATAAAGGGATCAAGAACGCTATTAATGCAATTTTCACCTGAAAAGTTTGTAAATGTTGTGTGATTGCAATATTTCTATTTTTATTTAAAACTTCAGTAGTTCGTAGTCTTTTTTTTTAATTGTCAGTTATGAGTTTACCACCTATGAGGACTGGTTGATCCTCATATAAAAGTGTGTCTTGTTGTGTGCATAATGATACATCTTCTCTCACCTGTAATGAAAGAACCATCAGGGTTTTACCCTGACATGTCACACAGCTGTTTTGAATTCCCTTACTTAGTTCTCAGTGTTTATAGCTTGTGCAGCTGTCAGCAGCAATGGCTTTTTCTTAGGCAGGGAAATGTCTGAACTTATAATTAGACCTCGGTTATGAAAATGCAACTAGTTAATCATAGCTTTAATTAGGGCTTTTGGACTCCAAAGGGATTTAAATATATCCAAGAAGGGAGGAACACACCAACCAAAGCTAGCTTAAATTATTTTAGAGTTTATTTTCTAATTCACATACAAATAGTCATGTTCACTATATGGCCCATAATTATCATCTGAACAATTATTTAGCATTTTTAAATTATCTAAAATGTTTATATCAACTGTAATACCATAATTTAAATTTGAACCTTCTTCTCTGATGAAATTATTTTAATTATACCAGTGAGATATGTGTAAACTAGATAATGTAACAATTTTTAGCCACATCATAAAACTTAATGCAGTTTAAAATATGCATTCAACTTAATGCAAACAAAACCACAAAAACAAATTTTAAATTAGAATAATAAAGTTAATAAGATGGCTTTTGTTACCCAATTAAAGACAAATCATTGATACAGGTCAGATTTTTTTGTGTTACTTAAGTCTAATGTGTGATTTTTTCAATTTTCTCTCTTCTTTTCTCTATTGTAACTTTTGTGATATTTCTCTTAGTTCAACACAATCTTGTACCACTTGCTATTCACCAATTGCAAATACTTCATTCCTGAATTAAGTCGTTTTCCTACTAGCAACGCTATTTGATGCTATCTGCACAATTTGAAACATGTATCAACATGTGGCAACATTTGATTAAAAGATGGTTACTTAAATCACGTAAACTCAAAATGAATGTCAATTTATCTTCCAAGTAAAAATAAATTTAAAACCTTATAGACAATTTGTTCACCCACAATAATTTGTCTGTAAGCCGCAGCTCCTTGTCTTCTACCAGGTTTACCACGAGGACTGGTTTTCTACTTCATGGGTACCTCAAGTCCACTGACATCAGATATTTTAAAAAATTCTAATTCATTAATCTTTTTAAGTTAAATTTGGTTTTAAGTTCCAGGATACATGCATACGACGTACAGGCTTGTTACATAGGTAAACATGTGCCATGGTGATTTGCTGCACCTATCAACCTGTCACCTAAATATGAAGTCCCACATGCATTAGCTATTTATCCCTTCCCCAGCTCCTCTAGACAGGCCCCAGTGTATATTGTTCCCCTCCCTGTGTCCATGTGTTCTCATTGTTCAGCTCCACTTATAAATGAGAACGTGCAGTATTTGGTTTTCTGTTCCTATGCTAGTTTGCTGAGGATAATGGCAGCCAGCTCCATCCACGTTCTTGCAAAGGACATGATCTCATTCTTGGTTATGGCTGCATAGGATTCCATGCTGTATATGTACCACATTTTCTTTATTCAGCTTATCATCCACGGCATTTGGGTTAATTCAAGGGCTTTGCCATTGTGAACAGTGCTAAAATGAACATCCACGTGTATGTAGGTTTATAACAGAATAAATTTCCCAATTCAGTAGTATGTTAATTTCTTCATTTCTTAATTAGATTTCACAGATTATGAGCTCAACAACAATACTTAAATACTTCTAACTCCCTTAGACCTTTGACTTTTTTTGTTTTTTGGACTTGACTGGCAATATCCTCACTTTGACTAAACTCAGCTTTCTTTTTCCTCCAGGTGAGAGTTGCTGGAGACAGTTTCATCAGAGCAGGTAAAATTTATCACAAAATTCAGATGACCCCCCACACCCTGAGGGATTCTATTTATTTTCCCAAATAACTTATACTTTAAAATTATTTTTAAAAATTCATTGTTGTCTTCTAATCACTCCTCCCAAATAGACAAGTTCAACACATTATACTGTCTCCTAAGTTACAGATATTGTAGAAACAGTCAGAAAAAGCCAACCCCTTCCATCTTCATTCCACAAATATACAAACACAACAGCCTATCTGTAGCTGCAGCTGCAACAGCCTCTGTTTTGCTGCTGTTGATTCTTTAAAGGAAGAGTTGTCAAACTGTATCGTATGTGTCTGCTTGTTTTGGCAAATAGAATTACACTGGAACACAATGTCCATGGTCTTACCTGTTGTTAATGTCTGCTTTCCCACTTAAGTGGGAAAGTTGAGTGGTTTTAACAGAGACTGTGTGTTCATAGCCAAAAATATTTACACTGGTCATTTACAGAAAATGTTTACCAAATTTGCACTAAAGCAACTAACAATTTAATTCTGAACTTCAAAATACTTGCTTTGGACTTTATTATCTTCAACCTTCTCATGAAATTTTTGAATTTATAATACATTCATTTTATTTTATATTCAGACTTGTTCTCCAGGCTAGTTTCTTTTGGTTGCCTTTTAACTATTTTCAGATATCTTTAATATTAAATCATTGGCAACCATCACCAATCAACCAAACAACCAGCCTTTGACCGTGTATCTTCCTGTTGCTATCATAATGATCTCCTCTCTTTGCAAGCCAAAATTATTTAAATTTTCTATATTCCTGACAGCTATTTTGCCACTTCTTAATAATCCTCTGCTCAGTGTAATCTGGCTCTAATTTCCATCTTACCAAGAAAATATTTGACATTAAGCTCACCTGCATCCTCCATCACCTAATGATTGTTCCCAAAATTTTCTATGCATCAGAAGTTTTTGGAGGGTTTAATAAAACACCACTGCTTATCCAAAAATACTTTCAGGATTTCTGATTCAGCAGGTCTAGGCTTGGATCTAAGATTTACGTTTCTAACAATTACATATTCTAATCATTTCAGATGCTGCTGCTCTGGGGATCGAACTTTGAGAAGCGCTGATTGGCCTGTCGAATGTTTTTAACTGCTCCTCTTTGACACTGTTGAAAATGTTCTCCTCCTTACAATATTTGTTATTTGGCTCCTTTGATACCACATTCACCGTTTTCTTTCTGCTCTGTCTGTTCCTTCTCAACTTAAAAAAAAAAAAATCTTACCCTTCTTTACTAGTCTTTTTGTTTTTGAAGTTTCTTCCAGTAACAGAGTTCATCTCTGTTGCCTCCATGCTGTCCTTGAAAGAGGCCCCAGTTATTCACAACCCTGCATTAGCGTCTGTTATTACCTACATGAATACATTCAAATTTATATTCCCAATCCCGGACTCAACTCTGATACACAAATTTTCACAATTTCCTATTGCCATCTCTACATGCCATGCATGGTACCTCAAAATGTTGAAGAATGAATTCATGATCTTCACTTTCTAAAATGTGTTCCTTATGTTTTTCCTGAGCTCAAAGACTAACCAACAAACCCAACTGTCACTCCAATTGTTCATGCGGGAATACTTTTATTCCTTATCTCTTCCAAAGGCAAGGTATTACCAAAGGCTGTTGGTTTTCTCTCTTAAATATTTTAGAGATTCCCACAATTTTATGATCTCGTATTTTAGTCAAAGTACACCTATATTTTTCCCTAGATAATTGCAACGGCTTTCCACTTGATCTTCCTTCATTCACTCTGGACACTTTCAAACATTCTCTTCTACAGATTTTGTTTGCTTAATTTTTGAAAACAGAAATATAAACTCAACCTAACCTGTTTATTAACTTTTACTTCTCCGTATATGAACATTAGAACTTAAGTTTAGATTATCAGAACAAAACCTATAACATGGGCTACAGACACCTCCATGGTATGACCTCTGTGTCATCACTAATCATGCCATTATTTTCCTCGCTATGGCCAAGCTGACCTTACTTTATTTCCTTAAATATAGATGGTTCCCCAACCACAGAGCCCTTACTCATTTGGCTCCTTTCTAGGAAAACATCCACCATAAATGTGCTTAATCTGAACTGTGAAGTCTCATATGGCACAAACAACTTTCCCAACACTGTGCTAAGATACTGACTTCAGCCTGGTTTCCACCTTACTAGGCTGTGCCGCTAAAGACAACCCCAACCGCCCATGCGGTCTTTGCTCCAGAAAGTACAAGGCTGCTGAACCACACATTGTTATTTTGTCTCAATCCATTTTCTGTAACTTTCCACTTACTCCCCTTCTGTAATTTTCAGTTTCTCCTTACTCTGCCCCATTTGCTTCCCCATAGTCCCCCAGTTCTTTTTGTTCCCTGTTTTACCTTCCCAGAGACCCTTTCTGTTTTCTCTCCATTCTCCCTTTAACAGAAACCAAGTGACCTTTGTCTCAGTGGGAGTTGAGCTCGGTTTGTACTGGAATCTCTCCAGCACTGCAGTAGTCAAAATAAAACCTGTCTTGTTGTCTTTAACAAGTGTCCAGTGCTGTTTCACTTTGACATTAATTAGCACCTACTAAATCTTTATATTCAGATCAAATATCATATTCTCAGGGAACCCTGCCTTCACTGTCCCTCTGCACCACCACCAACCACATAAGTTCAGCTACTTTGAAATCTGCTTTTTTAAAAGGTACATTCAAAACAGTTAAATTCACAAACCTTATGCAGACATGAGATGAGCACATGTCAAAAAAGCAGAGACTTTTGTAGTTCAACTTTACTAAAATCAATTTGCAAATGGCTGGCTGCAAACCTGGCTTTTTCATCAGGGTCGGGAGCTGGAGCAGAGGCATGGGGAGAAAAGAATAATTTCTCCAGTGCACAGAATTTATTTGCATATCTATAGACAAGAAATGTAGTCATTCCTATCAGTTATCTCCAATTTACAGAATTGTCGAGTAGCTCAAAGGCAATGAAAGCCCAGAGCCTTTACAGAAACAGAATCTGACAACTAAGAATGTGCTTTAAACAATACATAGCTTCCAAGTGGAGCACAAATTTCCCCTATAGCTTTTATATTCCAATTTTTCAAAACCATTGCTTAGAATAAATATTTGATTAGTGTGTGTGTTTCATTCGTACTCAACATTAATCTTTGCAAAAACAGGAAGCGAATCTGCTTACCACTTGATCTCTAGCATCAGGTGAACATAATGCCTTAAATATGGCAGGTGCTCAATAAATATCATTTAAATTAATGAGAAAGAAAAAAGAAATCACAACTTTTTATCTGAGGAATTTGAGCTGCTTTAAATTATCAGGCCCAGAGAGGCATTTAAAAGGTAACAGCAGTCATGTCTCACTCCCCTTTGAGCTAAATAATTACCTCTTGAAGGCACTTGCTATCCAGGCTCTCTACACAAACCGATGCTGAGAAGCGGTAAAATGCCATACACTTTAGAGTTCAACAATGTATAGTCAATCATTAACCAATATTATTTTTGTCAACCAGTGAATATTCCTGAAAAACAACTTTTATAATCGCCCCTTACCTTGATTTTTTTTTTTTTCTTTAAAAACTCTATCTTCTTCCTTTTTCTTTGGAACACTCTCCAAGGCAAACTAGAAGTGTGTTCTAGGGTGCAGTCCTCAACTTTGGCCCAAATAAACTCTTTATATTAATTTTGCTTCATCTTCTTCCTGTTAGGTTGACATGAACAATAACCATAATCACAGCTAATTGACATCAGTGAATATCACTTTATTGATTTTATGCCTACATAATTTTATAGAATCTATACAAGCAGAAAATAAAAATAAACAATATTATACAACTCAACTTATGTTATGACTGTAACAACTAACTAAAAGGAAATCCAATTCAGAGTTACAATTTATCAGATGAAAATAAACTTCCTGCTTTTTTCAGACAGTGGAAGTATTAATAATAAAGCCTTTTATTTCAAAATGAGTCCTAAAAACAAAGCTTCTATAAACCTTCAATAACACAAAAATTGTGATGTGTCATAAATATTAAAAAAAAAAAAACAATGTGGAGGTGGATCCAGGATGGCTGAATAGAAATAGCTCTGGAGTGCAGTTCCCAGAGATGGCATCTTAGAGAGTGAGTAAATACCCCATTTCCAAATGAGTTATTACTGTCCACAGACCAAGACATTCCCAGGTTGAAAAGCAACACAAGTTTCCAGCATGGCTGTTTCATCTGGCACAGCAGGTCTCTGCAGAAAAACTCACACAAATCTGGGCAGCCATTTCAACTGGTGCCTGGAATGCCTGGGAGACAGAGCCACCCATTCAACTGAAAAAAAGGGGGCTGAAACAGGGAGCCAGGTGATCTGGGTCCATAGGTCCCACCCCCACAAAAATCAGCAATCTGAAATGCTCTGGAGAGAGTTTGACAGCAAGCACAGCTGGACCCCTGACAGTCCAGCTCTGTTGGGGGAAGGGTGTCCGCCATTACTGAGGCAGTCCACCATTACCGAGGCAGTCTGCCATTACCAAGGCAGTCTGCCATTACTGAGGCAATCCCCTTACCGAGGCAGTCCACCATTACTGTGGCAGTCCACCATTACCAAGGCAGTTTTAACTACACCTTTATAAACAAAACTGCAAGGAAGTTCACACAGCAGCTGGGCAGAGCCCATGGCAGCTCAACAATGCCTCTGCTGGCAGACTGTGACTAGGCTACCTCCTTGCTGGGCAGGGCAGCTCTGCAAAAAGGCAGCAGCACATCAGGCACTTATTAATAAAGCCCCACCTTCTCAGGACAGAGCACCTAGGAAATAAGGTGGTTACGAGTTCCACTGCAGCAGACTTAAACATACCTGCCCAGCAGCTCTGAACTGAACAATGGAGCTCACACCTCAGCACTTGAGCGCCTATAAGTGACAGACTGTCTCCTCAAGCAGCTCCCTGACCCCCGTAGATCCAAAGAGTCATGTCATAAGAAAGTGTCATGCTGACACCTGGCAGGTATCCTTCTGGGATGAAGAAAACAGAAGAACAAACTGGCAGCAACCCTTACTGTTCTTTAGCTGCTGCAGGTGGTCCCCAGGCAAACAGGGCCTGGAGTGGACCTACAACAGAGGGGCCTGACTGTTAGAAGGAAAGCTAAAAAAAAGGAAAAATAACTTCATCAACAACAGAGCGGAAGTCCACTCAGAGAACCCATCCAAATATCACCAACTACAAAGACCACAGGTAGATAAATCCACGAAAATGGGAAGAAACCAGCACAAAAAGGATGAAAACACCCCAAACCAGAATGCCTCCCCTCCTCCAAGGGATTACAACTCATCACCAGCAAAGGAACAATGCTGGATGGAGAATGAGTATGATGAATTGACAGAAACAGGCTTCAGAAGGTGGGAAATAATTAACATCTCTGAGATAAAAGAACATGTTCTAACCCAATGCAAAGAAACTAAGAACCCTGAAAAAATGTTTGAAGAAATACTAACGAGAATAAACAGTTTAGAGAATATAAATGACTTAATGAAGCTGAAAAACACAACACGAGAAATTCACAAAGCATACACAAGTTTCAATAGCCTAATCGACCTAGCAGAAGAAAGGATATCAGAGATTGAAGAGCAACTCACTGAAATAAAATGAGATGGCAAGATTAGAGAAAAAAAGAGTGCAAAGAAATGAACAGTCTCCAAGAAATATGGGATTATGTGAAAAGACCTAATCTATGTTTGATAGGTTTACCTGAATGTGATGGAGAGAATGAATACAAGCTGGAAAACACTCTTCAGGATATTATCCAGAAGAACTTCCCCAACGTAGCAAGGCAGGCCATTATTCAAGTACAGGAAATACAGAGAACACCACAAAGATATTCCTCAAGAATAGCAACCCCAAAGGACACACATAGGCTAAAAATAAAGGGATGGAGGAAGATTTATTAAGCAAATGGAGAGCAAAAAAAAGCAGGAGTTGCAATCCTGTACCTGATAAAATAGACTTTAAACCAACAAAGATCAAAAGAGACAAAGAAGGGCATTACATAATGGTAAAAGGGTCAATGCAACAAGAAGAACTAATGATTCTAAATATATACATACCCAATACAGGAGCACGCAGATACATAAAGTTCTTAACAACCTACAAAGATACTTAGACTCCCACACAATAATAGTGGGAGACTTTAACACTTCACTGTCAGTATTAGACATACCAATGACAGAAAATTAACAAGGATATCCAGGACTTGAACTCAGATCTTGACCAAGCAAACCTAACAGACATCTACAGAACGCTCTGTCCAAAATCCACAGAATATACATTTTTCTCACCACCACATCACACCTACTCTAAAATTGATGACATAATTGGAAGTAAATTACTCCTCAGCAAATGCAAAACAATAGAAATTATAACAAACAGTCATCTCTCAGACAGCAGTGCAATCAATTTAGAACTCAGAATTCAGAAACTAACTCAGAACTACACAACTTCATGGAAACTGGACAACTGGCTCTTGAAGGCTGACTGGATAAACAATGAAATGAAGGCAAAAATAAAGATGTTCTTCAAAACCAATGAGAAGGAAGACATAACATACCAGAATCTCTGGGACACATTTAAAGCAGTGTCTAGAGGAAAATTTATAGCAATAAGTGCCCACAGGAAAAGCAAGGGAAGATCTAAAATGGACACTACCATCAAAGCTGAAAGAGCAGAAGGAGCAAGATCAGAAAAATGCAAAAGCTAGCAGAAGACAAGAAATCACTGAGATCAGACAAAAACTGAAGGAGACAGAGACACAAAAAAACCCTTCAAAAATCAATGAATCCAGGGCTGGTTTTTAGAAAAGATCAACAATATAGACAGGCTGCTAGCCAGATTAATAAAAAAGAAAAGAGAAAAGAATCAAACAGATGCAATCAAAAACGATAAAGGGGATATCACCACCAATACCACAGAAATACAAACTACCATCAGAGATTACCACAAACAATTCTATGCACACAAAACAGTAAGCCCGAAAGAAATGGATAAATTATTGGTCACTTGTATCCTCCAAAGCCTAAACCAGGAAGAAGTTGAAAACCTGAATAGACCAATAACAAGGGCTGAAGTTGAGGCAGCAATTAATAGCCTATCAACCAAAAAAAGCCCAGGTCCAGATGGGTTCACAGCCGAATTCTACCAGACATACAAGGAAGAGTTGGTACCACACCTTCTGAAACTATTCCAAACAATCCAAAAAGAGGGAATTCTTCCCAAATCATTTTATGAGACCAACATCGTCCTGAAACCAAAACCCAGAAGAGACTCAACAAAAAATTAAACTTCAGGCCAACATCCATGATGAACATTGATGCTAAAATCTTCAATAAAATAGGGGCAAACAAATTGCAAGAGCATGTCAAAAAGCTTATCCATCACTATCAAGTAGGATTCATGCTGGGGATGCAAGGCTGGCTCAACATATGCAAGTCCATAAACGTAATCCACTGCATAAACAGAACAAAAAACAAAAACCACACAATATCTCAATAGATGCAAAGAAGGCCTTCTACAAAATTCAACAGGCCTTTATGCTAAAAACTCTCAATAAACTAAGTATAGATGGAATGTATCTCAAAATAATAAAAGCTATTAATGACAAACCCACAGCCAATATTATGCTGAATGGGCAAAAACTGGAAGCATTCCCTTTGAAATGTGGCACTGGGCAAGGATGCCATCTCTCACCACTCCTAGTCAAAATAGAATTGGAAGTTCTAGCCAGAGCAATCAGGCAAGAAAAACAAATAAAGCGTATTCAATTAGGAAAGGAGGAAGTCAATTTGTTTCTATATGCAGATGACATGATTGTATATTTAGAAGACCCCATTGTCTCAGCTCAAAATCTCCTGAAACTGATAAGCAACTTCAGCAAAGTCTCAGGATACAAAATCAATATGCAGAAATCACAAGTATTCCTATACACCAATAACAGACTTAAAGAGAGCTAAATCAAGAATGAACTGCAATTCACAATTGCTACAAAGAGAATAAAATACCTAGGAATACAACTAACAAAGGATGTAAAGGACCTCCTCAAGGAGAACTACAAACCACTGCTCAAGGTAATAAGAGAGGACACAAGCAGATGGAAGAACATTCCATGTTCATATTTAGGAAGAATCAATATTGTGAAAATTGGTATACTACCCAAAGTAATTGGTAGATTCAACACTATCTCCATCAAGCTGCCTATGACCCTCTTCACAGAACTGAAAAAAAAACACCTTAAAATTCATATGGAACCAAAAGAGAGCCCACATAGCCATGAAAATTCTAAGCAAAAAGAACAAAGTTGGAGGCATCACGCTACCTGACTTCAAACTATACTACAAGGCTACAGTAATCAAAACAGCATGGCACTGGCACCAAATGGAGATATAGACCAATGGAACAGAACAGAGGCTTCAGAGGCAATGCCACACATCTGATCTTCGAAAAACTTGACAAAAGCAATGGGATAATGATTCCCTTTTTAATAAATGGTGTTTGGAAAACTGTCTAGTCATGTGAAGAAAACAGAAACTGGACCCCTTCCTGACACCTTACACTAAAATTAACTCCAGATGGATTAGGGACTTAAACACAAGACCTAACACCATAAAAACCCTAGAAGAAAACTTTCGCAAAACTGTTCAGGACATAGGCATAGGCAAGGACTTCATGATGAAAACACCAAAAAGCATTGGCAAAAAAAGCCAAAATAGACAAATGGGATCTAATTAAACTTTAGAGCTTCTGTACAGTAAAAGAAACAATCATTAGAGTGAATTGGCAACCAACAGAATTGGAAAAAATTTTTGCAATCTACACATCTGACAAAGGGCTAATATCCAGAATCTACAAAGAACTGAAAGAGATTTACAAGAAAAAAACAAACAAACCCATTCAAAAGTGGGCAAAGGATATGAACAGACACTTTTCAAAAGAAGACATTTATGAGGACAACAAACATATGAAAAGATGCTCATCATCACTGGTCATTAGAGAAATGCAAATCAAAACCACATTGAGATACCATCTCACACCAGTTAGAATGGCAATCATTAAAAAATCTGGAGACAATGGATGCTGGAGAGGATGTGGAGAAATAGGAACACTTTTACACTGTTGGTGGGAGTGTAAATTAGTTCAACCATTGTGGAAGACAGTGTGGCACTTCCTCAAGGACCTACAAATAGAAATTCCATTTGACCCAGCAATACCATTACTGGGTATAAATACAAAGGATTATAAATCATTCTATTATAAAGACATATGCACACGTATGTTCATTGTGGCACTGTTTACAATAGCAAAGACCTGAAACCCACCCAAATTCCAATGGATGATAGACTGGACAAGGAAAATATGGCACATATACACCATAGAATACTATGCACCCATAAAAAACAATGAGTTCATGTCCTTTGTAAGAACGTGGATGAATCTGGAAACCATCATTATCAGCAAACTGACACAAGAACTGAAAATCACACACCACATGTTCTCACTCATAGGTGGGTGTTGAACAATGAGAACACATGGACACAGGGTGGGGAGCATCATACACTAAGGTCTGTTGGTGGGGAATAGCGGAGGGACAGCAGTGGGTAGGAAGGTTGTAGAGGGATAATGGAGAGAAACGCGAGATGTGGATAATGGAGAGAAACGTGAAATGTGGGTAATGGGGTGATGGAGGCAGCAAACCACATTGCCATATGTGTACCTATGCAACAATCCTGCATGTTTTGCAGAAGTACCCCAGAACCTAAAGTGCAATAAATATATATATATACACAACTTTTTGAAGAAATAATTAAATCAACCTATTTAAAAATGGAAAATTATAAAACATGGGTACTGATATTAGTCTGATCATTTTCTTCTGACTTTCCTCAAAAGTTCACTAAACTGTATTCTTTTTCAACAACTGGTTAGAGATATACTGCAAGTAGTTTTTTTGCTGCATAACAACTATACATGTGTGTTTGTGTATGTGTGAGTGTGTGCATGCACGCACATGTGCCTCTCCAGACAAAACCAGTGAGAAAAGTTTTACACTTCAGATTGAGATCAACATAGTGTAACTTATAATTATCAAAGTTGGAATAGGTGGCAATTTATACTGGAACAATTCCTCCATAAAATATCACTTTTGAATTTCTTGGTTTAAAACAACCACTGTTAGTAATTTTCAGTCATTTACAGAATGGTTGTATGGTTTTGTTCACCTGTGTAGAGTTTGGCTGGACCCAGCAGAGCTCGCTATGGATTCTGGGTGGTGAGCTTGCTGAAAGCTGGCTGTTTCTGCTTATTCTTAGCAGATGACTCAGCTCTTCTCCTGTCTCTAACATCTCTCATTCTGGTCTATTTGGGCTTGCTCTCAAGGTGAAGGCGGAGGAGTGAAGTAGAGGATGGAAGTGTGCAGAGACTCTTGAGACCTTGGCTCAGAACCAGAATCAGCACAGAGTAACTTCTGCAGCATTCCAGAGGGCTAAACAAATCACAGGGTCAGTCCAAATTCAACTGAGACATAGATATGTGAGAAGGAACAGTTATAGGCAAGTTATATTTTAAAGGGCATGAAAAAAGTAGGATCATTTTCCATCTACTAATATAATCAGGATGAGGAATTGAAACTTTTGTTATCATTGCCTTAATTCATACGGAGAGTGGTGTCTTGGATTGGGTGCCATGTTGCTGGTTCTAGAAACCCCAGCTCTCATTCATAGACAGAAAACTGGCAGCACCAAATCACCCATGGTGGGAATATCTACACCAAAGAAACAATCCGATGCTACACATCGGGGCTTTTTGATTTCTAAAAATAGCTATTTGTTAAATATTTATCAATATATCACTGGGTTCATTCATAAACCAAACCTTAAAATACATAGTACAGTGTATGTAAGATTGTAGATAAGATAATACAAAATGAAATTGAAGTTTGAAAAGCTGGAGCTTCGCGTAAGAAACTCGAAAATAAAAAAAATACTGGTAAAACTGAAGACTCTAGATATTAGTGGTTTCAAAAAATGGAAGTAGTAGTGTGTAATGATTATTATTGGGCATTACAAGGTGAGGACATATAAAAATTGCCTAGTTTTTGAGAAAAAAGGATGGAAGAAAATGGATTTCAGAAATGGAAGGCATTATGAGACTGAAATCATTGCCTGTCTTGTCCCATTAAAGGATATGAGATAAGATTGAAACATTATTTTAGGGACAAGATCCAGTACATTTTTCTTTTTTTTCTTTGAAATTTGTTTGATTAAGTTCTGGGGTGCATGTGCAGAATGTGCAGGTTTGTTACATAAAATATACACATGCCATGGTGGTTGCTGCATCCATCACCCCGTCATCTACCTTAGGGATTTCTCCTAATTATTATCCCTCCCCAGTCCCCCAACCCCCTGCTATCCTTCCCCTAGTCCCCCACCCCCAGACAGGCCCCAGGGTGTGATGTTCCCCTCCCTGTGTCCATGTGTTCTCATTGTTCAACACCCACTTATGAGTGAGAACATGCAGTGTTTGGTTTTCTGTTCTCGGGATAGTTTGCTGAGAAGGATTGTTTCCAGATTCATCCGTATTTCTGCAAAGGACATGAACTCAGCTATAAATTTTTCATTTGAACAAAGCAATGCACTTTACAGCTCCCAGTGGTCGGAAGAGTCAAGTCCAAGCACTTTGTTAGAACATGCGACAATCTTGATGTTGTATTTCCTTCTTTCTTTTCTAGTATAATTTTCCCCCTTTACTTTAACTTCAGTTATCCCAAACTGCTTTGAGTAATCTTTCTCATTTCCAAGCCTTTTTAAAATAATTATTTAAAAATGTTTAACTGACAAAAGTTTCAGTGAGATGGGAAAGTTCAAGTGCTCTATTCAGCATCACCATGACTACAGTTAATAACAATATATTGCATGCTTGAACATTCCTAAGAGAGTAGATGTTAAGTTTTCTTACCAAAAAATAAATAAATATGTTTGGCAATATATAGGCTAATTAGCATGATTTACCCATTCTACAATGTACAAATAGATCAGAAAACCTTGTGGTACACCATCAGTATCTGCCATTTTATTTTTCAATTAAAAATCAAATAAATTCTATGTATTCAAGGTGTACAATGTGATGATTTAATAAGTGTACATTGCGTACTGATCACCACAGACAAATTAACACATCCATCACTATCCATAGTGACCATTTTGTGTGTGTGTGGTGAGAACACTTAAAATCTGTCTCTTACCAAATTCCAAGTAAACGATTGGACCAAGAATCTTTCTCTTTTTAATGTCGACATGTCAAGCCCTAAGCTACTAATGCATAGGCATTTCTGAGGACCAAACTGTTTTCTCCTCCAAAAATCATTTTCTGATCATCCACGTGTGGTATAGATTGAGCCACAAATTATGTTGGGTTATGATATTGCATAATATTAAAGTTATTTTAAACATTTTTGCCACTAGTTTCAGAGTTTTACAAAGGCTAGACCTCTGCCAAATTCATTGCTATCTTTGATGCAAAGTGTATATTAGGTATGCAGGGACAATCTGCTGAATGAAGTAATTAAAGATAATGAATGTGAAAGTGTTTTCAAAGTTGTTACTATTGGCTGGGTGTAGTGGCTCACGCCTGTAAACCCAGAACTTAGAGAGGCAGATGAGGGCGGATCATTTGAAGTCAGGAGTTCAAGACCAGCCTAACCACCATCTTGAAACCCCATTTCTACTAAAAGCACAAAAAAATTAACCTGGCTTGGTGGTACAGGCCAGTAATCCCAGCTATTTGGGAGACTGAAGCAGGAAAATATCTTGAACTTGAGAGGTAGAGATTGCAGTGAGCTGAGATCATGCCACTGCACTCCAGCCTGCGTGACAGAGCAAAAGTCTGTCTCAAAAAAAAGTTATTATTATTTTACTATGTTTTTATTAAGAAAAGAAACTACCAATACTGGTTTTATTATGCTATTATTTCACAATAATAAAGGATAAAAGTACCGATAATTTTGTTTTTTATAAAAAATTTATTGCAAATTTAAATTTCAGAAATATTCAAATCTAGGTTAAATATTCGAAAGTTGTTTTACAATCAATATATTATTACTACCACGAGGTTTGTCCAAAAATAAAAAAAAGAAGAAGAAGGAGAAGAAATGAGCTTTATTCAAATAGTATAGGATCTGGTATTATGTTACATTTCCAAATAAAAGAGAAGCAGTTTGTGTTATTAGAAAATATAAATACTTACAGCAACATTCATATGAAGTATTTTGTGAGAACTCTGAGATAGAGACATGCTATATTTGCAAGAACATATATATATGCATGTATATGAACATGTGTGATTATATGTATTACATCTATTCAATTGATCTTAAGTAAATATTCCTATTAAACATGATTTTACCAATAAACAGTTTGAATATGTCAAATTTTAAAATCATATATGATACATTGCTTAAATTCTAATAGACAACATTGAGGTTTTAGAATGTGCATTAAAAGGTTAGAATATATAGTTTGAATATATCAAATTTTAAAATCATATATGATGCATTACTTAAATTCTAATAGACAACATTGAGTTTTTAGAATATGCATTATCAGGTTATAATATATATGTTTTTCCAAATGAATACGTTTTTATACTTCTTTGTCATAATTGAGGTGATGTTTCAACCCAGAAGAGAAAAGTATTGCAGAAATGCAAGTTCCCTATGAGTCTTAGCAATCGTGTTGTTCCACTAAATCCTCTGCAGCAGATAACAAATCCATTGCAAATCTGGTTCCATAAAGTTAAGCAATGTTTGCTATGATTTTTATATAAAATCTTTGCATTGCCCAGCTGCTACTTTTCTCTTTAATTGTATAATTTTCTTCACAATGCGTTTTTGCTTCATTTCCTACACAGTGTCAATTCTAAAAGCAATGCTCTGGGGTATCAAGCATAGTGCAAATCCCATTAGTGTTCAGGCATTCATTTGCCACACAATGTTCAAGTTGAAGGAAAAAGAGAAGTACAACTGCATAATATGGTGACATTCACAAAGCCTCCATATTTGATGTTCTCTTTCCAAATATCTCGGAGGAAATTATCATTTGACACATTTTGAGAAAATTAAACAACTGCCAACACAGAAAAGTAACAGAAAAGAGAGAAATGGTTAATGTGGAAATATATATACTTTTTTTTTTTTTTTAAATCTGAAATGGAGTCTCGCTCTGTCACCCAGGCTGGAGTGCTGTGGCACGATCTCGGTTCACTGCAACCTCCACCTCCTGGGTTCAAGTGATTCTTCTGCCTCAGCCTTCTGAGTAGCTGGGATTAAGGGCACCTGCCACCATGCCTGGCTACTTTTTGTAATTTTACTTGAGATGGGATTTCCCCATGTTGGTCAGGCTGGTCTCAAACTCCTGAGCATTTAATGATCCATCCACCTTAGCTTCCCAAAGTGCTGGGATTACAGGCGTGAGCTACCGTGCCTGGCCAATGGAAGTATTTTTTACAAAGGAATCAGAATACAAAGACTTTTATTTTTCAGAATTTTAGAATGTAGTTTTGAGAATTATTTTTATTTAGGGGCATCACACTTTTGTGTGGGTTTTAATTTAAGTAATTGAGTGTTCACATCCTTTTCAGGTATCTTTTTTAAGTCATTCTAATATACATATTTACAGCAAGACACACAAACACACACCAAGAAAAACAAGCAAACAGACACGCATAGATACATACACAGGCACAGAAAACACACACACACAGATACAAGCACACTCTATAAAACAAAGTAAAATGGTGCTCTGAAAAATGTAAAAATGTGACTTATGCTTCTGAAAGTAATTGCAAATGTTATAAATAATATAAAATCCATTAAGTGTATTCAAGAAGTGCTGGAAAACCCTTATTATATTAATATAATACTTATATATTCATGAATTTTATATTTTGCAGAATTGATTATCATTTTGTGACACTAATTGCCTCCTTCTTCATTTCTTTAAGTATCTAAGAGAAAAACATGTGAACAATCAGTATCTTAATCACTAAGTGCGAAAGTAACACTGATAAATTTATCATAGGCCTACATTTAGGGTATGGTGTTTGTAACACAGAGGTTGTTAAAACTTTGAAGAGACAGGTCACACTGGCCAGATTAAAATGTTTTCATGGCATTATGATTACACAACAGTATGTAATGTACAGGATGACGTTTTTAATCCATAGTGTATAGGATTCTGTTTTTAAGAAAATTGGCATACATATAAGATGGCCCTCCAGCACAGAGTGAAGAGGTTTAATCAGGGATAGGCTATTATGTCAGATTCCATATGATGCAATATCTACCGTATTGCATGAAATAATAGTTTTTCTATTTTAATTGGAATAAAGCAATGCATTATCAAATAAAAAATAATTATTTCTTAAACACTAATTCGGGGTTTGAAAACACCAAATAAAAAGCATATTTAGCAAAGGATGAAACTATACAGAAATGAACATAATACAGGTATGGGGAGGAGGTAACAAAGTCCTTTTAGGGAAGGTCATTGATGTTAAAAGAAAGCTAGGAAACTCAAAACAGAAAATAGGGCAGCCATTGCAGATGATCAGTGTTGTTTGGACAATAATTTTGTTCGGTCTATTGTTTCGAATAGATTGATGAAGCAAGACTATAATAAACACCACACAGTTCATAGACTTTATCTATGTCTATGAAGATATTTTCACATACGAGCTTCAGCAATCAAGCAAAGTGTAAACAAATATAGATTATTGAGAGCAACATCTTAATGCTTAATGTATAAGGCAATAAAACATATACACATGATATATTCATCAGAACTCATTTTAAGATTTTTATCATCATAAGCTGGAGCAATTTCTTATTCCATCACATATGGATTTAAAAAAAATGTCTATCTGAAATGTGGAATGAAGTATATTAATTTAAAACAAGCTGCTATTGTTTGGCTGTGTCCCCACCCAAATCACATCTTGAATTGTAGTTCCCAAAACTGGGAAACAAAGCGGCTGACAATGATCACCCTTCAATTAAAGTATAAATTCCAGTAATAAATTTGATAGGAATCATTAAAACAGAAGCTTATTCTTTCTTGAGATAATCACCCCACTTTTATACAATTATATTGTGTTTATAATCTTGCCTGTTTATATGCTATTTAGAATAGTGCAGAATAGTTTTTTTCTGAATTCCAATAAGGGTGTTTTTTTTTTTAATTTGTCTTTTTTGTCTTTTTAGGACCTCTAAATCAGAACCTGGCTTACATTGTACTGATGTAGAAATAACAGTTTCATCATAGGAGGAACTGTCTGAGTAGGTATTAAAGCCTGTACCTATAGTAACCTCTGGTAGCACATAACCAAATTGCATGAAGCATATTGTAATATTCAAGTCAGCACATTGTAATTTAAAACAGAAAGTAAACAATAAATGTCTATTATCAAGATGAAACTAGAGAAAAAGAATCATTCCTCTTGGTTGATAGTTTTGTGCCTTCCTATTTTTAATTTAATGAGATGTAAAACATGAACCTATCTTTAAGAATATGTGAAATAACAGACTTGCATAACAAGTCTTGACAATCAAGAAAGCTATATGCATTCCTGATCATTTTTTAATTCCAGCTACATAAAGATATATGGTAATTAAAAATGCAGGATAATATATTTTATTTTATAGCTACTGCAATTAAAAAAACAAACAAAATGAATCTAGAGGTTGCCTTTCCTTAATGAACTTGCACATTAAGTTCTAATTAATGGTATGCAATAGACAAGCTTTAAGTCAACATTTTAATGCTCTCTGTGTAGTAGTACACCTAAAAGGAAGTTTACGTTTTTATTCGGTAGCTATTTAGCAGAAATTAAGTCCCATTCTTTCCTTTATAGGATTAGAAATAGCAGTACCGGTGGTTAGATTCCATTTCAAATTTTTCTTCCAGCCATTCAGTTTAATTTAAATTGAAAGCAATGATTAGGACAACAAAATTAGCAACTTTGTGGCTCAGTTGTCTTCGGCTGTCTCCTCAGCCAAGAAAATTAGACTGACTTAATGGGATGATAAAACCATCAACACAAAATTAAACCTGGAATGTCAATCTACTGCCTTATATACAAGGTCTATATCGGTGTTTTTATTTACCAGTTTTTTCTATTTCTAGTTTTTACCTTAAGTAATAATCTTTAAATACATCTTATTTTACAGGGGAAGTCTAATGCCACATAATACTTAGCCTTGCTAAAATTTTTCAGAATGCATTGAATTTTCAGTATTATCCTAGTTGTTTGAAATTTTTAAAATTCAAGATAGTGCAGGTGATTTAGTTTATGTATAATTTTCATACTATATGAAGCACAAAGTGATTTATAAGCAAGACAGAAATTCCACAGAAGAACATGGACCTAGGAGTTTCAGTTCCTCTGATCCATTTTTGGAGCCATTGTTTTCTGTTCCATGCAAAATAGAATTGTTGCTATCACAATTTGATAGATTTTAAGATGTAGAGATATCTTTTTCTACTAGTTTTATCAAATTATAAAATGGTATTTTGTTTTCCTTGGACCATCTCATTTGTCTTATTTCTTCATTGGGTCTAAAGTTTGAAGAAGAAAAGGTATTTATCACTGAAATCAAATGCAAAGATTTTATTTTACCTTGGTGGAATTTAGAAGTAATTATTCTGTAATTATATGCTCAATATCAAGATAATTATTGGGAAAAAATAGATGATTATCTCATTTTCTACCTGAAAACTTGGAAACTAAAATAAAATTATTTTGGTTAACTTAACGCCTCTTTCCAAAAAAACCAAGAAGATCCTCAGTTGAATGCCAAACGAACTTGGAAAAAAATCACTCCTTTCTCATTTCCTGTCAAAAAAATATTAAATCAAACTTCAAGAGAAAAGGAATGCAACAGAACCGCTCACAGAATACTGAACAGGAATTAATAGTCCAATCTGGTTAATTACTTCTACTTTCAACTTTAAAGATACAATGTGGACACAAATCTTTAAATAATTCAAGGAAAATATTAACTCAGTTACTTATTTACAAAAATACATCTGTGAAATCTCTGAAAACCTGCATTTGTTTTGTATTACTATGTGTCAATATTGCCAGAAACTTAGTATCTTAAAGAATACATTAATTATCTCATACTTTTCCTGGTTCTTGAGTCTGGTCACAGCTTTGGTGTCTCTCTAGTTAGCGTCTTGGAAGGCTATAATAAAAATGTTATTTGGGAAATCTCAAATCAGTATGGAGATTTCAGCTGGTTGTAGTTATGTGGTCTTACTTCTGTGTTCTCTGTTCTGTTCAATTGGTCTTTGTGCCTGTTTTTATACCAATGCCTTTTTTTTTTGGTTATTGTAGCCTGGTGGTATAACTGGAAGTCAGGTAGTGTGATGTCTCCTGCTTTGTATGTTTGCTTGGAATCATTTTTGCTATTCAAAAGTTTTTTTTTTTTTTTTTTTTGGTTCTATATCAATTTTAAGATTTTTTTCTAATTTTGTGCAAAATTACATTGATAATCTGTTAGGAATTGCATAGAATTTGTAGATTGCTTTGGGAAGTATGGCAATTTTACTTATATTGATTCTCTGACCCATAAATATGAGATGTTTTTTCCGTTTATTATGTCATCTACAATTTCTTTCATCTGTGTTTTAAAGTTTTTACTTCTAGAAATCTTTTACCTCCTTGGTCAAATACAGCCATAGGCATTTTTTGTAGCTACTGTAAATTACATTTACTTTTTGATTTGGTTCTCCAATTGATCACTATTAATCTATGAAAAAGCTACTAATTTTTGTACATTTATCTTGTATACTGAAACTTTACTGGATAGTTCTCAAAGAACTAAAAATAGAACTACCATTTATTCCAGCCATCCTACTTTTGAGAATTTACTCAAGGAAAACAAATCATTATGTCAAAAACATATCTGTACTCATATGTTTATCACAGCACTATTCACAATAGCAAATATATCCAGCAATGGATGATTGAATAAAGATGTATATATGTAATGAGATACTACTACTCAGCCATAAAAAGGAATAAAATCATGTATTTTGAAGTAATGTAGATGGAACCAAAAGGCCATTATATTAAGTGACATCACTCAAAAAGTCAAATACCACATGTTCTCTCCTATAAGTAGAAGTTAAATAGTGTGTATGCATAGACATAGAATGTGGAATGATAGATATTGGAGACTTGGAAAAGGGTGGAGGCAGGTGAGGGCTAAGAAATTACTCAATGGGTAGATTGTACATTATTCAGTGCAGATTTCAGCACTACTCAATATATCCGTGTAACAACATGGCATTTGTACCCCTTACATTTATATAAATAAAAAAAAGGAGGGGAAACAGTCAATAAAAATGTTGGCATGGGCTGAGTTCTTAACTGAAAACTTAACTAGGGAAGCATCTGTCACTCACATTATTGCTGGTAGCACTCAATTTCTTATAGTCATAGGGCTGAGAGATTTTGTTCTTTGCTTACCGTCAAATGGAGGATAGTCTTAGCTCCTATAGGTAACCTGAGTTTATTGCCATTTGAGGTTTTCCAATACAGCTGCTTGCTTCCTCACAATCATCAAGCATGATGATCTGCTCATTATGCAAATGTTACAATCTTATATCACCATAAATGCATAATGAGATATGTCATTTCAACTTGCAGATTTTTTTTTTTTTTTTTTTGAGATGGAGTCTCGCTCTGTCACCAGGCTGGAGTGCAGTGGTATGATCTTGGACCACTGTAACCTCCAACTCCCTGGTTCAAGTGATTCTCCTGCCTCACTCTCCAAAGTAGCTGAGATTACAGGCATGTGCCACCATGCCCAGCTAATTTTTTATTTTTTTTAGTAGACTCTGGGTTTCACCATATGGACCAGGCTGGTCTCGAACTTCTGACTTCAGGTGATCCACCCATCTCATCCTCTTAGAGTGCTGGGATTACAGGCATGAGCCACCACACCTGGCTGATGTATTAGTTTTCAAAGTAAATCACAGTTCCTGTCCATACTTAATCAGGATGGATTATACCATGGTATAAATACCAAGCTGAGACTATCAGAAGTTGAAATTATGGAAGACATAGCAGCCAAAAACTTATCTTCCTTAATTTTACAAAAATTCTTCATTTGCTTTGAATTGTGTTTTTATACTACACAAATCCACTCAATGTGAAAAATTGACTAAGTCTCTTAAGTTGATAGAATAAATATAAACATTTACTATTTAACCTCCTCCCCATACAATTACTCCCATTTATCTATTTTCTGTCTTTAATTATTTTGCTATTCTCATGATTTACTTTATCTATTTAGACCCCAAACAAACTTTCCAGTATGAAATTTGTTAGAATGTGGATACTGATATCAAGGGCAATTCAGTTAAATGATCTACTCCCACCCATTCATCCCATCATTCTATTACTTCCCATTAATGCCTTTATAAAATCAAAAGACTGGTAATCTTTTGTGTGTGTTCAAACTGGGTTCAGAATTGTTTATGGGCAGAAGAATGAGACAGCCACCAAAGGTGAAGAAGAAGAAATGAACAACATTCAAGGAGAAAGGGTGTTGACTCTTCTGGAGCTATATTTTACTTAGGGCTATGTAGCATCCACCTAAATATTTCTTTTCAGTTGAGAAAAAAATTCTGCATGAATTATGACTTATTCTTTCTTAACCCATTTCTAATTTTTCCCGAGAAAACATTTGTCTCTAATTCTAATGTAACATTTTATACATTTCTATTGCATTAGGATTAAAGTTCTGTTTGGTTATAACTCTAAGAATAGTTTTTATATTTTATTTTCACATTTATAATCAGTCACATTTGCTTCAGCCTTAAAGAGCATGTTTATGTAAAATTAAATGAGCACTGGCAGTGAGCTGTCTTTTTTTAATAAAGAAAAAATGGGTTAAATATGTCAGTAGGTAATATTTTATACACATGAAATAATACATGTGAAATATATGTAGGTATTAAAGTATAATAAAATGATTACTTTTTAAGAAATCTGGAGGTCCTATAGGAATCTCCCATCTCAACTCTTACATTGAATCATTGATCAAGCCTGGCCTTTTTCAACTCATTGTTGATCTCAAGTAACATACCCACTACCTTAATGAGAATTACTATGGTCTCTTGTTTCAGTCTATTGGGGCTGCTATAATAAAATAGTGTAATTGTGCAGCCTGGACTGAAGAGACGACACCTGGTATTTGATGTGGGGCCCTGGGATGGGCAAGTCCTCAACAAAAAGAGACAGAAAAGTGAATATCAGTGTTTGTCTTTTTTCTTTGTATTATTATTATTATCATTTAACTGGGCAGAAATCCAGACCAGCAGCTAGGGAAAAAAAGCCTCTAAAATCTGAAGAGTGTCTTGTGAATTTCACAATCCTGAAGAGACAAAATTGGCATTTCTTATTCACAGAGTGGTTAGGCACTAATAAACAATGCAAGATCTCAATTGGGTCCCATGAACACTAGGAGCAGGAAAATAAAGAGTTAGATAAATCTTTATGAGTGCAAGACTTCAAAATCTGGGGAGAGATTTTAAAAATTAACTAGTAAGTGCCAATACAATACTTAAGTCAGCATCTGAAATGTTGATAGGCTGACATTAAAAATAAAGTAGTATTTTTCTGAAAGTCACTATTAATTTATAAAATATAAAAAAGCTAATTTACATAAATTGCTTTAAAATGTATTTATTTTTCTGATTTTATTTAGACTAATACATGAACTATATTTAGTTTATCATATAATTTAAAAACATAAAAACTGAATTTTTTTATTAGATGTTCTTTACTAGAATAATTTTAAGTATGAGAGAGTCATCTAGAATGCACCATAAAGCATATAATCTTTCAGTCCATTTTTTCTAAAATATAAAATTGAATTTGGAAATGTTTGTCTGATAAATGACAGTATTGGTTATGGGTGGCAATGTGTGTTATAAATTTGCTATCAAAATCTAAGAGTTTAAACTGCTAATTTCTTCCCATTAATGAGTGTTGCAATTTGATGGAGCTCATCCAAAATCATTAAATAATAAAATAAAGCATAATATAAAAGAGGATAAAATAAAATACATCAAATATGGTAGAAATAAGTATTATTTTGTATTTGTTTGAATTACATGTATATGTATATTCATACATACATTCATAAACGTATGTATAGTTTGCATCACAATATTAATAATATATTTTACTGTTTGTTAGGTCAAAATGTTTGAAAAACAAAGTGGCAGAATTTGTATTATTTAAAAATATGCAAATGTATCTTTCTTTGAAATCTTATAATTTAATTTAATTGCACTTTCTATTTTAAAATGCTAATATTTTATTTTTTAATATCTTGCAGTAACTACAAATACACTTACGTAGACTTGGTTTATGATGATTTATCCTAAACAAATTTTAAGTATACATAGGTAATTTTTAGGACATTGATCTGGTATGATATTTATTTCACTGTACATTCCTATGGGCAGAGTATATCTCTTCATCCATCATTTGTGTTTACCATTTGGTTGTTTCATCCAGTGAAACCAGAACATACTACATGCCACCCTTTTGAGAGGGAGCTTTAAATAAGGGTGGATGATTTGGATCAACTTCCTGTTTCTGCCTTCTGCTATAAGATAACGTCGAATCCTTCAGTTTGTGTCTTACAATGAAAAGATGTGCGCAGACAACCAGAGTCTAGGAAAGCCTGGTGGAGCCTCACACAGAACCTAGCAGATTCATTGGCAACAGCTGAATGAGAAATGAGTTTTCATTCTGTAAGCTAACACATGCTTGTGTTGTTTCTGTATTGAAATCTGACTAAACAGAAATTTCTACCAGGAATACAATTTGGCTGTAATATCAACGTTTATTGTACTTGCCAAACCTGGAAATTAGGAGAATGCTGTTCATGTTGGTTGATTAATTTTTAATTAACGCATGATAGTTATTCATATTTATGGATATATGTATTAGTTTATAACATGCATACAATGTATAATGGTAAAATTAGGGTCATAAGGATATCTACCCCCTTAAACATTTATCATTCCTTTGTGTTGAGAACATTCCAAATCTTCTCCTTTAGCTATTTAAAAATATTATAAATTATTGTTAACTAAAGACCCTGCTAGGCTATTAACCACTAGAACTTATTCCTTCTATTTAACTGTATTTTTGAACCTACTAACCAATCTCTCTTTACTTTATATGATGAAGTGCTATAAAAATATGAGCTCAAATAGATTGCCCTAGTTGCAGGAAAGTATTAAAAGAAAAGTGGAGATAAATACCAGAAATTCTGGAAATGGTGTGATTAGAAAAATAATTGATTACCATATATTATTTGTGAATGATTGTATTTATTTGTTTTTTTTTATTTCTAACTTTAATTTTAAGTTCAGGGTACATGAGCAGGTTTGTTACATAGGTAAATGGATAAGTAAACAGGTACCATGGTGGCTTGCTGCGGAGATCATCCCATCACCTAGGAATTAAGCCAGACTCCAATAGCTATTCTTCCTGATGCTCCCTCCTTCCATTCACCCCTCCTCCATGAACAGGTCTCAATGTGTGTTGTTCTTCTTGCAAAGTGTCCATGTGTTTTCATTGTCCAGCTCCCAATTATAAGAATATGTGGTGTTTAGTTTTCGGTTTCTATGTCAGTTTGCTGATGAAATGGCTTCCAGCTCCATTCATGTCCCTCCAAAAGATGTGATTTTGTTTCCTTTTTATGACTGCATAATATTCCATTGCAACTGCCCCATGGGTTTACTCTGCCTGCTGCCTAGACTGAGCAGATTTCTCAAGACAGGGGAAAATGCAATAGAGAAAAAGTAATTCATGCAGAGCCAGCTATGCGGGAGACCAGAGTTTTACTGTTATTCAAATCAGAATCTTGCAGTTTCCAGCTGCATAACCCCTAAACCATAATTTCTAATCTTATGGATAATGTTAGTCTTACAAAGGCAATCTAGTCCCCAGGCAAGAAGGAGGTCTAGTTTGGGAAAGGGCTATTATTATCTTTGTTTTAAACTATAGACTGTAACTCAGTTTCTTCCAAGGTTAATTCAGTCTACACCCAGGAATGAACAAAGACAGCTTGAAGGTTAGAAGCAAGATAGAGTTGGTTAACTTAGATCTTTTTTACTGTCTCAGTCATAATTTTGCAAAAGTGGTTTCACCATGATGTGGATGTGCCATATTTCGTTTATCCATTATTAATGGGCATTTAGGTTGATTCCCTATTTTTGCTATTGTGATAGTGTTGCAATGAACCATACATGTGCATGCATTTATAGTAGAATAATTTGTATTTCTTGGCGTATATTTCCAATAATGGGATTGCTTGATCAAATGGTATTTCAGCCTCTAGGTCTTTGAGGAATTGCCACACTGTCTTTCCTAATGGTTGAACTAAGTTACACTCTCACCAACAGTGTAAACATGCTCCTTTTTCTCCACAACTTCACCAGCAACTGTTTCTTTTTTTTTTCTTTTTTTTGCCTTTTTTAGTAATAGCCATTCTGACTGGTATGAGACAATATCTCATTGTGGTTTTTATTTGCGTTTTTCTAATAATAAGTGATGTTGAGTCTTTTTATGTTTGTTGACCGCATGTATGTCTTTTTTTTTTTTTTTTTTTTTGGGGGGGGAAATGCCCACTCATGTCTTTTGGCCACTTTTAAATGAGGTTGTTTATTTGGATCTTGTAAATTTGTGCAAGTTTTTTTGTAGATGCCGAATATTAGACCTTTGTCAGATGGATAGATTGCAAAATACTTTTCTTATTGTGTAGGTTGGCTGTTCACACTGATGATAGTTTCTTTTTCTGTGCAGAAGTTCCTTAATTTAATTAGATCTCATTTGTCAATTTTTGCTTTTGTGGCAATTGCTTGTACGTTTTCGTTAGGAAATCTTTGCCTATGCTTATGTCTTGAATGGTATTGCCTAGATATTTTAAGTGTTTTTATAGTTTTGGGTTTTACATTTAAGTCTTTAATTTATCTTGAGTTGATTTTTGTGTATGGTGTAAGGATGGGGTCCAGTTTCAATTGTCTGAATATGGCTAAACAGTTCTCCTAGCACTGTTTATTAAATAAAAAATCCTTTCCCCCTTTCCCCTTGCTTGTTTTCGTCAGGTTTGTTGAAGATCAGATGGTTGTAGCTGTGTGATCTTATTTCTGGGTTCTGGGTTCTGTTCCATTGGTCTATGTCTCTGTTTTGATACCAGTAACATGCTGTTTTGGTTACTGTAGCCTTGTAGTAGAGCTTAACATCAGGTAGTGTAATGCCTCCAGCTTTGTTCTTTTTGCTTAGAATCGTCTTGGCTAATAGGTCTCATTTTTGGTTCTATATGAATTAAAATTTTTTTTTCTAATTCTGTAAAGAATGTCAATGCTAGTTTAGTGAGAATAGCATTGAATCTATAAATAGCTTTGGGCAGTATGGCCATTTGCACGATACTGATTTTTCCTATTTAAGAGCATGACATGTTTTTCTATTTGTTTGTGTTATCTCTAATTTCTTTGAACAGTAGTTTCTAGTTCTCTTTGAAGAGGTCCTTCACTTTGCTGCTAGTCATACCTATGATGACTAATTAAAATTATTAATAATTAAGTGCTACTATTTACAACTGCCTATTAAAATTGAGAATGAAGATAAGATTCAGAAAAAAGGAGAAATTCAAAAGAATGGCTACCATCCCCTTTGCTAAGATACATAATTACCTCAATGTGGTCCACAGTAAATATTTCAGTTATACAAAATGGCACAGGAAAGTTAGAGCAATGCCATCTTCCACTGAAACCTGACAGGCTCAGCGTACTCTTTACCAATTTGAGGGAAAGAGAGAAAAACCATTCCACAAGTTTCTGAAAAAGAATCATAGGTATGACTAACAAGGGAAGCTAAGGACCTGTCCGAGGAGAACTAGTAAAATAGTGTGCAAATAGGTACGACGGCTGGCACATGGGGCCGCATGGAATCAAAAATCATGAAACATAATCATAAATTTCCAAAAATGTATTGATTTTTTAAAAAGTTAACATTTTGACATTATTGTATATTTCACACTGACACCAGATTAAGAATGTAACTGTTTCAGAAAAAAAAATTACTTTATTTTCATTCATTTCTAACTTCAAAAAGTTCACCTGGATAGTTTGCTCAGCTTCCAGAAATAACATAGTCTCTCAAATTCAAACGTTACCAAGGAGATGAATGGAAAAGCGAGGGTCTCCCAGAGGTAGAATGAATAGCCCTTGAGAAGAATGGACAGAGTTTGTGCTTCCAGGGAGCACAGTCAGCCTAATATGAGAACATTCCCTATCCACAAGTAGGAGAAACGTGTAAGGTATCCCAGAGGTATTTCAGAATTGCTATGGACCAGAAACCAAGATGTCCTTCTTCTCTTTTCTGAATGTGCTCATTTTGGCCATTCTGTATTATTGGATGTTGTGTTTAAGGAGAGTTAGGTAACGTGTGTTTTTACTTGTTAGCCAACTAGAGCAGGAAGAGCTGCATCTGGAACTGAGGCATATTAAAAAATCTCTGGACTTTGAGCCTCATATCATGTTTGGATGAGACATTTTTGGGGTTTATTCCTGCAGAGAAGAACATTGCATTTTCATGAGAGAGATAAATGGATCTTTAGGACTAATAGAGCAGACTGGTATATTATACAATTTTCTCCAATTGCTTTCATCTTCTCCTGTAAGAGTATTTTACATGCCACTTTTGATGTGCCCATTGTTGACCTTCACTATGTCTCTCTTTTCCCAGGGAGTTATGTATGTTTCATATCTAAAATTTTCAGTGCAACTCTGTGCATTGGTTCACCCTTTCTTTCTTGCCTTCTGCAATCAGAACACCACATATTGGCTGAGAGCTGCTTGAATCTAGGATGTAAAGACATAATGAGCAGAGCCGAAGAGAGCCACTGCTAATTTGCAGAATCATGAGTGAGAGATGAGTGTCTGTAATCACACCTTCACAGACTATCTGTAATTGCAAAAACAGAAACAGAAACAAAACCACCTTTCCCATATATTATCCCATCTGTGCTTTTTTTTTTTTCTCGTTCTCACATTACATTATATGTTTTTGTTTGTTTTAGGTGTAGTTCTTACTTGGATTTATAATTATTTTATTCATTTGTGTGTTTCTTATTTTAACTTTATCACCCATTAGCTTCAATGCTCAATGAAGACATAGCCTGCTCTTCTTCTTATTGTGATCCTAAAGTCTGCACAGTTACTGGTACATAGCAGAAATGCAAAAACATGTGTTACTGTAATACATAATTGAAAAAGTCTTTCCTTTCATAGTAATATCTCTCATATATAAATACATATGCATATACACAACCCAGGTATAAGTTAGCAGTATATTAGAACAACTCTTCAATGTGAGTCTTGCATTTCATCCAAATTTGAATGTGTTTAAACTTTATTTCCTGGTTGAACATGGTGGCTCATGCTTGTAATCTCAGCACTTTGGGAGGCCGAGGCGGGCGGATCACCTGAGATCAGGAGTTCAAGACCAGCCTGGCCAACATGAAGAAACCCTGTCTCTACTAAAAATAACAAAAGTAGCCAGGCATGGTGGTGTATGCCTGTAATCCCAGCTACTAAGGAGGCTGAGGCAGGAGAATCTCTTGAACCCAAGAGAAAAAGCTTGCAGTGAACCAAGATTGCACCATTGCACCACGGCCCGGGCAACAACAGCAAAACTCTGTCAAAAACAAACATAAAAACCTTTATTTCCACATTTGGTGTTTAAGATCTTAAATGGCAGTGGCTATTCCTCACACTGCTAAGATTATTAGCATTCCTGCACCCACATAACTTTTGAACAGTTTTTAAAACATTACTTATTGCTTTTACTTTGAAAATAAAAGTTTTGGGCAATCTCTCTGTTACTGCATACTTGCAACTGTTTCTACACGATTCATTTTCTAGTTTCTAGTTGTCATTCCTAGAATTTCCAGTGATATGAAGGTGGTGCATCTCACTGAAGTGATTATCAGGTGACATGAAGACATATTCCTTCTAGTCTTTGCAGTACTTTCTTCATTGCTTTAGGTGTTCCTTTGTTCTTTATCATTCAATGTCATTCTGACTCTTTACAGCTTCCAGTCATTCCATTATGAAATTTGGAATACTTCTTTCACTAGGATTTTAGCCCCTGTAGAGAAACAAGCTGGTAGAATAATGACTGTTTTTGCTCTTATATGACATCAGGCAGTCATTTATGGACTACATTATGTCCACATAGCATATCAAATATTATTTTTTCTTTAGTATATTTCAGCTATCAGTGAAAATACACGTTTCTCTTTTTCTGATAGGATTCCATGTTCTCAATTTTATCAATATAAACTGGAGATACATACATGTATATACACACATATATATACACACACACACATACACATTTCTCTCTCTGAATATGTGTATATACATTATACATATACATATACATATACATATACATATACATATACATATACATATACATACATACAGAGAGAGATTATCTGAATAGTAAAATATACCACCATTCCTAATTCACATGTCTTAAGAGTTTCTGGCTTTGTACACATCAATTTATTTGGTTTTTGCAACAACTCTATGAGATAAATACAAGTAGTCTCATTTTAGATGTAAGAAAGTCAAAGATTACAGAATATAACTCAGGTTTTAGAAAATATGTGGTTTATATGTGTAATAACCATGACCCAAACTAGGAAGTTTTATGAAATTCAGTGATCATCTCATAAGTTCACTTTGCAGCTCTCTACATTATTCACTATGGATAAATATGCATGGGAATCATTACAATAATCTTTTTTTAACAGTGAGGAAAGAAACCTACCATTTTAATTAAGTACAAAGAATATGATGATTTTCTGTAGTAATTTATCTGGGATAGACTGTACTTCTGTTAAAAAAAAAACTGTTAGATGTTCCTTGATAAGGAAAGTTTGCTCATCCCATCCTGATAGATCACACTTCCTGTTTCCATCAGTGAAATACGTCCAATAGTAAAATATTCCACTTTTGGGAAGAAGCCTTACAGAGGCAGCTTGTGCATCAGTGTGTCCTCTTACTCCCACCTGTGTGATCCTGGAAGCCCATGGCTACTTGCAGCCCCATAAACCTTGTTTCTTCAGTGATTTCAGCAAGGTGAGTCTTCAGCTGACGTGGAGTGGGCATGCCTCATGTGTACTGTGTAAACTTTAATGTTTTAAGTTACTAAGTTTAGAAATTTCTTTATTGTCATACCATAACTTGGTCAATCATGATGAACTGAGTTCGTATTTTGAAAACATTGGAAAAAATGCATATAAAACTTTTGATCATCAGAAATATTCCCTAATTGCAAATAAATACATCACTATAAAAGTGGGTCTGACAAATTTAAATAGAGCCCATGTTTCCAGTTTCTTCTTAAGCTGAATATTATATGGTACAGTGATTTGCATATAAAATAGCACTAATCCCATTCATGGAGTCTCTGATCTCATTACCTAGCACTTTTAAAAGGCACCAACTCCTAATATCATTACATTGGATGTTAGGAGTTCAACTTAAGAATCAACCCAAATGCCCATCGATGATAGACTGGACAGGGAAAATATGGCACATATATACCATGGAATACTATGCAGCCATAAAAAATGATGAGTTTGTGTCCTTTGTAGGGACATGGATGAACCTAGAAACCATCATTCTCAGCAACCTGACACAAGAACTAAAAATCAAACACCACCTGTTCTCACTCATAGGTGGGTGTTGAACAATGAGAGCACATGGACACAGGGAGGGGAGCACCACACACTGGGGTCTGTGGTGGGGGGAACTAGGGGAGGGACAGTGAGGGTTAGAGAGTTGGGGAGGGATAACATGGGGAGTAAAGCCAGATATAGGTGATGGGGATGGAGGCAGCAAACCACATTGCCATGTACATATCTGTACAACAATCCTGCATGTTCTTCACACGTACGTAAGAACCTAAAGAGCAATAAAATATATACATATAAATTAATTTTATTTTTTGTTTGTATGAAATATAATAAAGAATGCCATTGTAATATCAGGTGTGGAATACATTTTTTGTATCATATTTTAGGAAATGGGTATAGCTCCTAATAATAGAAATAAGCTCCTAATAATAATAGAAATAAATAATACAATGAGTAATAAAATAAGAAAATCACACCCTAAAGATGCTTCCTCATATGCTGTGTGCATTCTTCCGAATGTTTTCTAATTTGTCATTTATAAATTTAGAAAAAGTGTATCTGTAAACTTTGATCAAATTAAATCAGAAAACTTTTAGAAAAAATGTTCAACGAATAGTTCTTTGCTAAAACACTCATATATTCAAACCTATTTGAATAAAATTTATGCAATGATGTAAAATGTCACAATTTAGACTTTCAAAATGTCTATTTACATAGAGGTGTTATGAAATTTGGATGAATATATTATTTTTAAGGTTTCAATAACTATTAATAATTTAGATTTTTAATTAAAAATATATTAGTACCAGTCAAAAAAATAAAAAATATTTTTCTAAATCACAAATGTGCCCTATAAAATATACATAACTTCTGTTCATTAAAAACATCACCATGTCTTCTCCATGAAAAAGGGTCATCAATCATTTTTCAAAGCTTTATCTTTGTAAATTTTCCCAAATGAGTTTAGTGAATTGAAGAATAATGAGTTATGTCTTTACAGGCAATTCAAATCAACAAAATCTATGTTGCTAAATAGCCCTCACTGAAAATAGTTGCAACACAAGATACCAGAAGTTGTATCGCCTTTGGTAACTCTAGTCATTAACCTTTGGTTGTTAGAGACAAATCAACATGATAGACGTGGTCTTTTTGACAGGAGGCTAGAGAATTCTAAAGATACAAACATCATTATTAAATCATGCTTCAAGAGGAGCATAGAAGTAAATATTAATGGGCCGTTTGTGGCTCAGAAATTAACTTACTGTCAGACATTCCCTTCATAAGAAAAAGGGAGGTATACAGAAATTTCAAAAATCAACACCATAGGCAATTGCTTCTGAATTACAATTAAATGGCATTACTATCGAACATGCCAGTGTTAATTCCAGAGCGATTTGGAGCCACTGTACTATTTATGTGTGAAATGAGAAGTGTTTGCTTAATTTCTGTCTGGGCCTATGTTTCTCCCAGGAAGCGATGTGGATAAGCGCTTTAGACTTTTGAGGTTGCTCCTTGGCTCCTTTGAGACTGCCTGATACAAGCCTTTGTGTCAATTCCTTCTACATTAAATGCAGAATTCTGCTGGTTTTTTTCTTTCCATTATAAATTCCTTTGAAAAACTAATGAAAGTTTTTCTTCTTTCCCTAGGCAAATCAAAATACGCACACACCTTTGAGCAGGTAATCTCAGTGGGTTTGCCAGCAATCCATGAAGTTCATCCGTGTATCCTTAGAAAAATCCTGGGGTTAGTGGCTACAACTTGTTTTTAAACCTGTGCTAATAGTTGGTCCAAAATGTTACTGCTAGATCCAGGGATGTTTGAGACGTTCCTGAATTTTCATGCTTGTAGAACTGATGTACGGAATAGAGTGAGCTGAATGAAAAGTGCAATGATCACCATCAGTTTTTCTCTGCTTTTTTAGAATTGTTCCATGGAGTACTCCTGATCAGAGTTGTGGCTGCACTGTTAGTACGGTCTTGGCTCATGTGCCTACAGGGGCTCCATGATGAGCCTGGCATACAAACCAGTCAGCAAATGGAGATGTGGCTTTCCTGAGCTAAAGTGGTCTACACCTGCTTCAGATCCATCTCCTTTTGGAAAATAAAACCAGTAGAGTGGAGGGCTACAGAGGCTATGCTTGACAAAGGTGGGACCTCTCAACACAACTCTTTTCCTCTGGGTTATTTTGCCTTCTTTATATATTCTAAGCTAACTAAGCTAGTGTAAGGAACATATGCCCTCCATGAATTTTGTCATGAATCAGTTCCAAATAATGTATGTCCAACTAGTATTGATTTCATGGCACTGTAGCACTGTAGTTACAAGAACGTACACTCTCTCTAATATGTCTCTTTAGAAGTTTTCCAGTTATACTTTGAAACTTTTTTTATTTTTTCAAGTACATGCTAATAGCATATTTCCTTATATTTCTAACATAAATAAGATTGCCTTGCAGTGTTGTATTGGGGGAGCATCTATTAGTTCCTAGACTCACATTCCATCTTAATGGAATCCGTTTCTGCCAGAAGCACGTGGCAATACTGAAAAGCGTCAAGGTTGATTGAAGGCAGAATAAATCTGATTTTCTTTTTCTAGAATTTGAGCTCCAAAACAAAGGGGGTATTTTCTGGAACTGAGAAATGGAATGGACTAGTCTTCATGGGTAGAAAGGCCAGAGCAGCCATTATAGATATGTGGCAGGCTATAGTTAGAAAGAAGCATGAACCACGAATAACAGACAGAGGCTGAGCGAAGAGCAGAAAATTAAGTGGGAGTATGGGAAGAAATGGTAATTTCAGTAGATAAATGTAATGAATCCCATAACTCTGAGAGGTGCGGAGTAAAGGTGAGAGCACAAATGAGTGCCTAGCTGTTTCTAGAAATCTCTTTCCCTCCTTACAGCTTCCTAGTTTCCTTCTATGGATACTCTGATTATAAAGCATCTTTTCTGAGTCTATCTCGATTTCGTGCATTTGAAAACAAATCATAGAAAAAAAAGAGTCCTTTTATTAAAAATCCTTTGTGTTGTGTTGACTTTCTTTAAAACCCATACTGAGAAGCCTGTGCGGATTAACACGGTAGCTAAGGGAAATAATTTTAATAAGACGTCACTTATTGAAATGTTTTTTCAGAAGACTAAATGCCACCATAATCAACACTGTGGTATAATAATAGTCATATATCTTTATTTTTGAGTTAAAAAAGAGACATACCATCTGGTTTTTAGTTTCTTTGCTTCCTGCTGAATTATTGGTCTTATTTAATAAGCATACATTATAGAATGTTTTACTTGATGGCATTTATTTTGTTTTATGTTATATTATAATTATTTGGTTGTCTGCTTTTCTAAATTGACAGTATATTTCCCATGGCTGCGATTATCTCATTTATTTTGGTGTATAGGGAACTGGATCAGGATGTTCAAATAGAAAGTGCTTATTCCATATTCATCGAAACAAGAAATTACTTGTCCTATTTATAAATTCACAAACTCATTTTACATATTCTCTTATTTTAGGAGTTTCATTTCAATCCCTTTTTTACATGAAAGAAAAATAAGTAGATTATCATCCATAAGATACATGAGTGTGAAGAGGTGAAATGGGGAAGAAAATGCATTACCAGGAAATTGAGTTTGTTGGCAACCAACAAGAAACTTTGGCACTGACACTTACATTTTATTCTCCACAGGAAAATATATGTTTATTCCTTGTCTTCCTCCACATAGTTCAGCAAACAACAGAATTTGTGTCAATCATTTCTAAGTTGGAGGCATTTTTGAAGTAGCTTATGAGCAATAGTCTTATAAATCAAGAATACCTCCAGCTTAACTATTTTATATGTATACTCTAAAAAGAAATGTGGAAAACACAACGTTTTTAAAAAATAGTGATTAATGTTAACAGGTAAACAAGAAGGCTGCACAGTGTCAATCTTTTACCACTGTAAAAGTTGAAAGAAATCGAAGACAATAAGATCTTTTCAATTGTTGACCTGTAAAAAATACTTTGAGAAGAGGAGATTGTGTTGATTCTTACATGTCTGTAATTAATTGTGTAAATAATAATAGAAAAATTGGGTTCACAAAAATGAGTTGTAATAGAAATATATTTATCAATGTCATACTTTATTGTTTTGTTGGTTTATATTATATTCATTCTATTTGATTTGATTGTTTCTATTCTATTCTATTCCACCATTATTATTATCCTGTAGCTTAATAAACTTGACTCATGCTGTGTCTCAAAAGCCAAGAAGATTAGAACAACAACAACATAAACTCACAAAAACCAGGTAAGTATGTCACAGAAATTAAGGACCAATGTATAACATATCAAAATCCAGTATAATTATTTTACAATTAGAATAGAAAGTGACTATGTGCACAAGAATTGTGTGACACTTATTTAATCTACATATATCTGACTCTCCAGCTACTCTCACAGAATGCACTTCTATGTAATGCGAAGGCCAGACCAGTGGCTTTATAGTCTTAATACTTAATCTGTTCTCTGTTTCTCTTATTGTTTTTTTTCCCCAGGAGGAAAGCCAATGCTTACTAAAAGTTTGTTTAAGTCTGTGTAACCAGCTTTGGGAGAAGAAAAAGCAATTATGTGTAGTATTTGCCAATATCCACAGTGTAAATATTCTCACTGTTATGGGTCAAATTGTATTTCCTCTCAAAGATATGTTGGGATCCATTCCCTTAGTACCTCAGAATGTGAACGTATTTGGAGACAGTGTCTTTAGGGCAATAATCAAGTTAAAATGAGTTCATTTGAATAGATCTTAATTCAATATGAATGCTGTCCTTATTAAAGAAAAAAGAAAATTTGGGCTCAGAGACAGGTACGTACAAAGGGAAATACCATGTAAAGTTTGGAATTATGATGATGCAAAAAGGGAATTACAGGATGCTAGGAATGAGGAACAGAACTAACCCTTTCCCAGAAGCTTCAGTGGAGGGTGGCCCTGATAGCACCATGGTCTCAGACTTCCAGGCTCCAGAACTATGAGAGCATCAATTTCTGTTGTTTACATCATTCAATTGGTGTTACTTTGTGACACCAGCCTTAGGACATAAGTATTCTCACTATCACTGATTTCAAGCTACCAATATGATGTCAAGTGACTTGCAAAATTCCTGATAATTTGAATATTGTCTCTCACAAGCCATTATGAGTCAGCTCTAAGACAGTTTCAGACCATTAGTATTTGTTAAGTGTAATTTTTTCTTTGTTTAAGCTAATTTCATGATTATTGTTTTAAGATTTTAATCAAAAAATGATATCGCACAAAGAAATTTTGAAAAGCCTTGGGTGAAAAAGTAAGAGAAATCTTTCTGAAGAAGGTGAGGTGAGTAGAAATTAAATGATTTGTTTTGTTAGATGTCATAAGAGGAGACACAGAAAAAGAACTGTTATATAATAGTTAGCTATTACATAAACTAAAGAAAACGGGTCCAAAGCGGCTCCTGCCGGATGTCGTGGCACTTGCGAAGGCGAGGTCATGAGTTCAAGGCCCACACTGATTGGCAAAAAAAAAAAAAAAAAAAAAAAAAAAAAAAACTAAAGAAAACAGCAATCTATAATAAATGTAAACCTTTTATTGGTACATAGTAATTAAAAATATTTGTGGAGTACATGTTTCTAAAAACTAAAAATTTACAAGCACATTATTCAGCAAAACTTACCTCTATTTATTACTTTGCTTCAATCCTATCCCCCACCTTTCAGTTTTCTAAACTTATCTATTTAAGTTTGTATTGTTTTTACTTTTATCTTTCTTGGTAACTATCCTTTTATTCATCTCATTTATGTACCGGTACATAAACACATGTCATATTTGAATATATAACATTCATAAATGCTGTTATACTGAGGGACTGTGTTAAGGGACAAAACTCTTTCCAAGTCCAGGAGGGACATGGTTTCAAAGGCAAGGTTTCTCAGTGCCAACACCTCCATCCACACCCCTTAAAAGTTCTTTGTAAAGTTCTTTGTCTAGGTTTCCCTGGGGAAGGTAGAGGAATCCAGGTGGGGTTTCTTTTTTTAATTGCATTTTAGGTTGTGGGGTACATGTGAAGAACATGCAAGATATTTGCATAGGTACACACGTGGCAGTGTGATTTGCTGCCTTCCTCCCCTTCACCTATATCTGGCATTTCTCCCCATGCTATCTCTCCCCAACTCCCCACCCCCTGCTGTCCCTCCCCTATTCCCCCCAACAGACCCCAGTGTGTAGTGCTCCCCTCCCTTTGTCCACATGTTCTCATTGTTCAACATCCACCTAAGAGTGAGAACATGCGGTATTTCATTTTCTGTTCTTGTGTCAGTTTGCTGAGAATGATGGTTCATCCATTCCCTACAAAGGACACGAACTCATCATTTTTGATGGCTGCATAGTATTCCATGGTGTATATGTGCCACATTTTCCCTGTCCAGTCTATCATCGATGGGCATTTGGGTTGGTTCCAGGTCTTTGCTATTGTAAACAGTGCTGCGATGAACATTCGTGTGCAAGTGTCCTTATAGCAGAACGATTTAAAATCCTCTGGATTTATAATCCTCTGGGTCAAATGGAATTTCTATTTCTACGTCCTTGAGGAATCACCACACTGTCTTCCACAATGGTTGAACTAATTTACATTCCCACAAGGTGGGCTTCTTTGTCCTTAAAGCTGGCAAAAAGCTCTGGGAGGAGGGGGCTCTGTTGCAGACCATATAGCCAATCTGGTATCAGAGTCAAAGATCAATCACTCCAGAGGAAGTTTGAAAGAATTCCTCTCATTGGATGAAAGCATGAATGGGGCAGGATTTCAGGGTTAATATTCTTCTTCCGATTCTCCTCCAACAATAGTGTGTGAGCTCTCTCTCTCTCTCTTTCTCTATCTCTCTCTCTCTCCCCCCCTCCTCTCCAGCCCCCCCCCGCCTAATAAATCACTTTATCTGTAAAACTCTTAAGGTCCATGATATTTTTTCCAAAGGTAAGCTCACTGCACCTCCAGGACTTGTTCCTCCATTCTTCAGGGTAAGAAAGGCCAAGGACCTCAGATTGGGAATTGGGAGCATCTTCGGGATGCTCAGTTCCCTCCCCTGGCTACAATACCTGCTATTTTTTAATCATCAACATCTATGTTTTTGATTATTAAAGTCCCCATTTCTATGATCAACATTAACAATCTGTATGTATGTGTAATATCATTGTGTATGTATTTATGAATATATATATTCATCCCACCAGCATTAAAAGGAAATGCTACTATTTGTTCAAAAATTGCTATAATTATGTAACAGATAAAGAGATGAGCTATTGTGAAGATAAGTAAATTTTTGAAGACCAGTTATATAACCAGGGTCTAGCACCTGCATTCTAGACAAGCACAGAGTGTTGAATCTCATTTCCACTACAACCTGATAGATTTATTTCTTTGAGTCTGATTCCCAGGCATGAGATTACTGAGTTTAACAACTGGAGTATTTATAATTTAATTAAATACTGACAGATGGCTTTCCAAAATTATTTAGATTTATCATAAAGAGATTTTCTTCCTCCTTTTTCCTTATCTGTTCAAGAGCTTAGTACTTTTTTCATTTTTGCCATTTTGACAGGTGATGAAGTATATTTTATGTTTTCATTAATTTGCATTTTTTGGATTTAGGAACATGAGTAATTTACTCTTATCATTAGATATTTGATTTATTTTTTTCTAAATTTCCTATTCAATCACTCACTCATTTTTCATTTAACTTGACTATCTAAATGATTTTATTAAGACAGAATCCATCTTCATGTGCCTAATAAATATATTTTTCAATTTATTGTATTCTTTTCATTTACTTTAGATAACTCTAGATGTACATGAAATATGAAATCAAAAGTTTATTTTAATTTTAATGCATCGAATTTGTTTATCAATTAAAATCATCACATCCATAATTCAGAATAAGTAAAGAAATGTTAATAATAATTTTGAAGTTACCTATTTCCTGTTACCTGGTTACATTTACCCATCCTCAACAACGAGTACTATCTTGTATCCTCTATTAATCAGAGCTTTATTTTCTTTACATTCACCAAATATGCATGTATTCTTAAACTTTTTGTTTAATTTTAAAAGGTGTAAAAATTTATGTGTGTAAGTTTGCATATTTCCTTGGTTAACTAGTGTTTTCCACTTAACATGTGATATGTTATTATGCTCAGGATTTTATGAATATTTATAATTTATTTACCTATTCAAATGACAAAGGACAGGGTTATTGGTTAAAGTGCCTAGTTCTTATCAATAATATTGCTATGAATATTCTAATGCTTTGTTCCTGTGTGCAATGTGTATCTTCAATTTTGCTAAAGACAAAATCATCTTCAAGAATTGTTATTTTTCCCCTTCTGTGAAATTCCTGTCTTTTGTCAGCTGATACATTTATTTAGTCACTTGAGTATGTTGAACCAGCCTTGCATCACTGAGAAGAAGCTTACTTGATCGTGATGAATAAGCTTTTTGATGTGCTGTTGCAATCAGTTTATCAGTATTTTATTGAAGATTTTTGCATCTATGTTCATCATAAATATTGGCCTGAAGTTTTGTTTTTTTGTTGAGTCTCTGCTGTGTTTTGGTATCAGGATGATATTTGTCTCATAAAATGAGTTAGGGAGGCTTCCCTCTTTTTGTAGTTTGGAATAGTTTCAGAATGATTGGTACCAGCTCCTCTTTGTACGTCTGGTAGAATTTGGCTGTGAACCCATTTGAACCTGGACTTTTTTTTAGTGGGTAGGCTGTTAATTGTTGCCTCAACTTTAGCCCTTGTTTTTGGTCTATTCAGGGTTTCAACTTCTTCCTGGTTTAGTTTTGGTAGGGTGCAAGTGTCCATGAATTTATCCATTTCTTCCAAGTTTACTGGTTTATGTGCATAGAGTTGTTTGTAGCAATCTGTGATGGTAGTTTGTATTTCTGTGGTATTGGTGGTAATATCCCCTTTATCATTTTTTATCGCATCTATTTGATTCTTCTTTCTTTTCTTTTTTATTAATCTGTCTATTTTGTTGATTTTTTTCAAAAAACCAGCTGCTGAATTTATTGACATTTTGAAGGTTTTTTTGTGTCTCTATCCCTTTCATTTCTGCTCTGATCTTAGTTATTTCTTGTTTTCTGCTAGCTTTTGAGTAATTTTGATCTTGCTCCTCTAACTCTTTCAATTTTGATGATAGGGTGTCGATTTTAGATCTTTCCTTGTTTCTCATGTGGGCATTTATTACTAAAAGTTTCCCGCTAGACATTGCTTTAAATGTGTCCCAGAAATTCTGGTACATTGTGTCCTCGTTCTCATTGGTTTCGAAGAGCATCTTTATTTCTGTTTTCATTTCATTGTTTATCCAGTCAATATTCAGGATCCAGTTGTTCAGTTTCCATGAAGTTATGTGGTTTTGAGTTAGTTCTTAATCCTGAGATCTAATTTGATTGCACTATGGTCTGTGAAACTGTTATGATTTCCTTTTTTTTTTTTTGCATTTGCTGAGGAGTCACTTACTTCCAATTATGTGGTCAATTTTTTTTTTTTTTTTTTTTTTTGAGACGGAGTTTCGCTCTTGTTACCCAGGCTGGAGTGCAATGGCGTGATCTTGGCTCACCGCAACCTCCGACTCCTGGGTTCAGGCAATTCTCCTGCCTCAGCCTCCTGAGTAGCTGGGATTACAGGAACGCACCACCATGCCCAGCTAATTTTTTGTATTTTTAGTAGAGACGGGGTTTCACCATGTTGACCAGGATGGTCTTGATCTCTCGACCTCGTGATCCACCCATCTCGGCCTCCCAAAGTGTTGGGATTACAGTCTTGAGCCACCGCGCCCAGCCTATGTGGTCAATTTTATGTTAAGTATAATGTGGTGTTGGGAAGAATCTATATTCTGTGGCTGTTGGATGAAGAGTTCTATAGATGTCTATTAGTTCCACTTGTTCTGGTTCTGTGTTCAAGTCTTATATATCCTTGTTGATTTTCTGTCTCATTGATCTGCCTAATGTTTGACAGTGGAGTGTTAAAGTCTCCCATTATTATTGTGTGGGAGTCTGTCTCTTTGTAGATCATTAAGAACTTGCTTTATGTATCTGAGCACTCCTTTATTGGGTGTATATATATTTATGATAGTTGGCTCTTTTTCTTGTATTGATCCTCTCAACATTATATAGTTTAATTCTTTGTCTCTTCTGATCTTTCTTGGTTTAAAGCCAATTTTATCAGAGACTAAAATTGCAACCCCTGCATTTCTTCTTTTTAATCTCCATTTGCTTGGTAAATCTTCTTCCATCCCATTATTTTTAGTCTATGTGTGTCTTTGCATGTGAGATTGCTCTCCTGAATACAGCACACTGATGGTTTTGACTTTCTACCCAGTTTTTCAGTCTATGTCTTGATTGGGGCATTTAGGTCATTTACATTTAACATTAATATTGTTTTGTGTGAAGTTGATCCTGCCATTTTGTTACTGGTTGTTTGTTTTGCCCGTTGGTTGATGAAGTTCCTCATTGCATCGTTGGTATTTACCATTTGGTTTGTTTTTGCAGTGGCTGGTACTGGATGCTTTTTTCTTTGTTTAGTGCTTTCTTCAGGAGCCCTTGTAGGGCAGGTCTGGTGGCAACGAAATCTCTCAGTAATTGCTTGTCTGTAAAGCAATTTTATTTTATTTTTTTTTCTCCTTCACTTATTTTATTTCTCCTTCCCTTATGAAGCTTAGTTTGGCTGGATATGAGATTCTGGGTTGAATGTTGTTTTCTTTAAGGATGTTAAATATTGGTCCCCACTCTCTTCAGGCTTGTCAGGTTTCTGCTGAGAAATCCGCTGTGAGTTTGATAGGTTTTCCCTTGAGAGTGACCCAAACTTTCTCTCTGGCTGCACTTAGCATTTTTCCTCCATTTCAGCCCTGGTGAATCTGACGATTATGAGTCTTGGGGTTGCTCTTCTTGAGGAGTATCTCTGTGTGTTCTCTGTATTTCCTGTATTTGAATGCTGGCCTGCTTTGCTAGGTTGGAGAAGTTCTCCTGGATAATATTTTGAAGAGCGTTTTCCAGCTTGGATTCATTTTCCCTGTCCTCTTCAGGTACACCAATGAAGCATAGATTAGGTCTTTTCACATAATCCCATTTTGTGATTTGTTCATTTCTTTTCACTCTTTGGTTTTCTTGCCTTCTCTTTTTATTCATTGAGTTCGTCTTCGATCTCTGATATCCTTTCTTCTGCTTGATCGATTCAGCTATTGATACTTGTGTATGCTTCACAATGTTCTTATGCTGTTTTTTGCAGCTACACAGTGGTAGGTGCACTCCAGAGAAGCTTTCTTTCAGCCATCTTCCCCACTTCCTAATCCATGTGTTTTTTTTATTGATTGTAATCTACAATAGCTTTTCTTTTTGAATTTTTATTTTTTTGAGATAAAGTGTCTTGCTATGTTGTCCAGGCTCATCTAAAACTTGTAGGCTCAAATGATCTACCCACCTCAGCCCCCAAGTAGCTGGGACTACAGGTTTGTGTCACCATGCCAAGCTCAATATTTTATCTTAAAAATTATATTAAATGCTCAAAATCTAATTTCATGTATTTATATAGATTCATTTTGACTATTTCCCAGATATTAATTAAATTGAATTTAAAATTTTTTTTACTTTCTTTATTTTCTTGGGTGTTACATCTTCTCTCTATTCAGTTTAAAGCAACTCCTTTTGGATTAGTTTTAATGAACTCTATTAATTGGTCATGCCTTTTTTTGGATTTGCTAAGAGCTCTGGTCTCTCTCCTATTTAGAGCTGACTGTAAGTAGCTTTCTCTGTCAACTTTTAAGGAGTGTAGGTAATGTACCAACTCTATATGGTGGGGCCACTTCACATCATTCTGGATCATATTTTAATCACTACAGTCCCAGCACTAAAACCTGACAAATGCTCTTTCTTTCTGTTTTATTTATTTATTTATTTATTTATTTTTAAATTTTTTATTGCATTTTAGGTTTTGGGGTACATGAGCAGAGCATGTAAGACAGTTGCATAGGAACACACATGGCAGTGTGCTTTTCTTTCCTTCTCCCCTTCACCCACATTTGGCATTTCTCCCCAGGCTATCCCGCCCCACCTCCCCCTCCCACTGGCCCTCTCCTTTTCCCCCCAATAGACCCCAGTGTTTAGTACTCCCCTTTCTGTGTCCATGTGTTCTCATTTTTCATCACCCACCTATGAGTGAGAATATGCGGTGTTTCATTTTCTGTTCTTGTGTCAGTTTGCTGAGGATGACGTTCTCCAGATTCATCCATGTCCCTACAAACGACACAAACTCATCATTTCTGATTGCTGCATAATATTCCATGGTGTATATGTGCCACATTTTCCCAATCCAGTCTATTATCAATGGGCATTTGGGTTGATTCCAGGTCTTTGCTATTGTAAACAGTGCTGCAATGAACATTCGTGTACATGTGTCCTTATAGTAGAACGATTTATAGTCTTTTGGATATATACCCAGTAATGGGATTGCTGGGTCAAATGGAATTTCTATTTCTAAGGCCTTGAGGAATCGCCACACTATCTTCCACAATGGTTGAACTAATTTACACTACCAACAGTGTAAAAGTGTTCCTTTTTCTCCACATCCTCTCCAGCATCTGTTGTCTCCAGATTTTTTAATGATCGCCATTCTAACTGGCGTGAGATGGTATCTCAATGTAGTTTTGATTTGCATCTCTCTGATGACCAGTGACGATGAGCATTTTTTCATATGATTGTTGGCCTCATATATGTCTTCTTTCGTAAAGTGTCTGTTCGTATCCTTTGCCCACTTTTGAATGGGCTTGTTTGTTTTTTTCCTGTAAATCCGTTTGAGTTCTTTGTAAATTCTGGATATCAGCCCTTTGTCAGATGGGTAAACTGCAAAAATTTTTTCCCATTCTGTTGGTTGCCGATCCACTCTAGTGACTGTTTCTTTTGCCGTGCAGAAGCTGTGGAGTTTCCTTAGGTCCCATTTGTCTATTTTGGCTTTTGTTGCCAATGCTTTTGGTGTTTTGTTCATGAAGTCCTTGCCTACTCCTATGTCCTGGATAGTTTTGCCTAGATTTCCTTCTAGGGTTTTTAAGGTGCCAGGTCTTATGTTTAAGTCTTTAATCCATCTGGAGTTAATTTTAGTGTAAGGTGTCAGGAAGGGGTCCAATTTCTGCTTTCTGCACATGGCTAGCCAGTTTTCCCAACACCATTTGTTAAACAGGGAATCCTTTCCCCCTTGCTTGTTTTTGTCAGGTTTATCAAAGATTGTATAGTTGTAGATTTGTTGTGTTGCCTCCGGTGCCTCTGTTTTGTTCCATTGGTCTATATCTCTGTTTTGGTACCAGTACCATGCTGTTTTGATTACTGTAGCCTTGTAGTATAGTTTGAAATTCGGTAGTGTGATGCTCCCCGCTGTGTTCTTTTTGCTTAGAATTGACTTGGCTATGCGGGCTCTCTTTTGGTTCCATATGAAGTTCCTGGTGGTTTTTTCCAGTTCTGTGAAGAAAGTCAATGGTAGCTTGATGGGGATAGCGTTGATTCTGTAAATTACTTTGGGCAGTATAGCCATTTTCACGATGTTAATTCTTCCTAACCATGAACATGGAATGTTTCTCCATCTGTTTGTGTCCTCTCTGATTTCGTTGAGCAGTGGTTTGTAGTTCTCCTTAAAGAGGTCCCTTACGTTCCTTGTGAGTTGTATTCCAAGGTATCTGTTTTATTTTTTAATTGCTTTTTTTGGCCAAGCGTTCTTTAAAATATAACTGAAATTCCCATTTCTTCATACAGCTATTCCTAATTAAAGCAGCTAGCCTAAATCTCTTTTCCCAAATACAAAGCTGGCCTCTGCCAGCTTTTATACCATGCTGCCTTTTATTATTATTAGGGTTTCTCCTCTCAATGCCTTATATTTCCATTTATTAAAAGTTCCTCCAACACCTAAAATCATTTCACAGAAGTTCTCATTTCAGTTATTTTGTTATTGGTGTCAGTGGTGGTGATTTAACATCACCGCTTTTCCCTGTTTAAAGCTTTGTATCACCTCCACAGGTAAACAGAAAATATTGGTAGTTCAATCGTGATCAAATTTCAACTCATTTTTAACTGATGTTGTGTGTTGTTCCTTATAAAAAACAGAAAAACATTATACCACTTGTGTCATTTTTATTTAGCTAGAAAAGTTATATTTTGAAGAAAGTTACAAGTATCTTCCATGTCCTTGCATTTTATGAAATATATAATTTCCTTCCAGCTGTTAATTAAGATGAATTATCAAGATAAGAACATAATCAATTCTAATTTTCAATTTAGAAACTATTCACTATTAAGAATAAAATGTATCCAAATGATAAGAATAAATGTGAAAAATGGTTGGTTGGAAATGCACATATACATTGATCTTTCCTTGATCAATTTGTAAAGTTATCTTATGTAGCTAGGAAATTAAGATGTTCTCTGAAGTATCTTTCAAATCTAGACAAATTTGCTTTTTAACTAGAACAGTGGCTTAATTCAATTATGCTATTAATATATACTGAATTAATTGTAATTTAATATAACTCAACTAAAATATATTCAATGTTAAGTTATAACAGAAAAAATAACCTAAATGAGAAGTGATTTCAGAATTTCTTTTAGATTCTCTTTAGATTCTCAAAAATAATCTAAATGAGAAGTGATCTCAAAAATAGGTTTTTATTTTTAGGAAAGATTTTTTGTTTCAAATTACTGTCCTGAAAGTAAAAATTAGAAGGCAGAAATGTGGGTTTAATGATATCTTGAGACCTTATACATTTTATATTCTTTTAATCTGCTTTTGATTCTGTTCAGAATCAAATAAGTTCACCAATAAACATAAACTCTAGATTGCAGTAGAGCTAATCATAAACTCATCTACAAATTACTAAGAAGGAATATATTAGAACAAAATAATAATAAAAAACAAATCAGAAAAGTTTTGACCTTATAGTTTTCCACATTGTTAAGTCTGTCTTACACAGAAAAGCCCTGCTATCTCTTGTTGCGTACATGGTTGACTGACTTCTTTTTAATCTTCAAGTAGATGTGTTTTGTGATTATAAATAACCTGAAGCTTTGGAAAAGGTAATAACTTGACTTTTCTTCAGTCTCACTTCATTGCCCTCATTTCCTTTTGGTTGGCCTTGAGATGAGGAGCTTAGACTTGGATAGAAAATATTTTCATTTTATTATATTATAGTTTCTCTTATCTTTAATTTCAAGAACTGATGTAATTTTTAAAAAGTGCCTTATCTTTGTCTGCTAGAGATGTTAGATAGTGAAAGGGCTCCCCTCACAATTAAGAACTTCATTTCTTTGCCTTGCAGGCTTCAGGCATTATAAATCCACATATTTCTTTACCATTATGGTAGGCAGTCTCTCTAGCCCTATGTTTTGATTTCCTTACATTTTTCACTAATTCCTGGAAAGACCTCTGCTAGTTCCTATTATTTATGCTTTCATACAGACTGGAAAAACTATATTCTCTTTATTATTATGAGAAGAAAGGAGTTGCCTCTTTGGACAAACTGCAAAGGATATTCCTTCTTCGCTTGTTATAATACAGGGGCTAACTAAACCATGCCTATTAAACTATGCCTATGCTGGAATTTACCCTAAATTTACCATCTTGGCTAGGGGCTAATCACATACAAAATGGCCTAGTCTTCCCAGCATAACTTATTTTATACTGTAGCTTTTAAAAGAAAAATGTTTTTGTATGCTGATTTTAAACTGGCTACTCTATGGCTGGGGAATGCTGGAGTTAATAATTGAGTGCCAAGTTCTCAGACGTTTTACCCACCTCATACTATTTCACTAAATAATTCAGAGTGATTACCTTAGGATCTTAAACATTGCCCTTTCCACTCATATACTTGCTATTAAAATAGACTAAGATCCTTTGAGTTTAGGAAGATTGTGACTGCTTGATTTTAGGAGACAAATTTTATTGATTCTACCATGCTCAACAGACAATTGTGCAGCTGCTAAGGTAGCAGGTAAGAATCTCTGCCATCCAAAATGAGATCACCACTTCAGAAAGCATCCTGGATATAGTGTTCCTTTAAATTCTCAACCAAATCTACGGGAATTATAATAAAACACAAAAAAGAAAAGGAAGACAGATTGCTATCTACGGCTGGAAAGTGACCAGAAATAATCATTATTCCCTAAATTAAAGGAAGACGCAAATGTCTTCATTACTTCCATCTTAATTTCACCAGACATTTAGAGAGCATTGTGCAGGAAATCATATATTTGATTGTTTGGTCAAATGGTAGCCAGAGCAGGAGATGGGGCTGAGGAGTTTATTCCCAGCCTGTGCCTGAGGTTGCTTACAACTGACTAAGGCTCATCCTAAATTCAAATTTGTTTCCACACATGACTCTCCGCTGCCATGTAACAATTTCCTTTCCTTTCCTTTTCAGTACCAGGGGATCTGACACCTACAGTCCTATAAATAGTGACTGATTTGCTAGAGTACCCAGTAATCCTTTGAGACATTTGTATATAGGCATGAATAAGTCTGTTATCCACGTTCTTGGAAAGATCAGGATATGTTGAATCAAAATATTATAATATTTATTTAAATATTAGGATACCTCATATAATATACTTTTTTTCTTTCTGTTACTAAATAAAGGAAATGGGAACCAATTATGGAGTGAAGAGAAGGAACCGTTTGGCAATGAGAAAATGACTTTTTATTCATGCCTTTGTGTGATCTTCTCTTCTTCAATAGTGTTGTTAGGTGATGCTTTAGCTTATAATGACACGAAAAAAAATTGATATTTAAAAAATGTATTTTTTAACCTAAAGAGAACAGTGAGGACTAGTGTTTGTAGCAATGCATAAAATACTGGCTAGGATTACATATAATACTAATGTATTTGATAATTTGCTACCTGACATAGGTTTATGAATATTCGGGAACTGTGAAGAACTTTTGAGATGTATGCTTTTTAGATATGATAACTTTAATATGTACTCTCACACTGAACTTATTTAAAGGTATGTTAGTCATTTAGAGCTGCTTGAATTGTGCACTCATACCAAGTTCGAATGTATTCTAAATGATTTCAACCTAAATATGAAGTGGTAAGTGGCTCTGAAATCTGAGATCAATTAAAACTTTACCATCCTAAGTCTGACAGTAGGTATATTTTATATCTTGGCTGCAAAGAAAATACTCTTTTTTAGTTGTATGGAAGAGATAGCCAACATTCTGAAATCTTACTCCAAGTTCCCAAGCTACACTTTTAAAATATATTTTCTGACATCTCTCACTTCTTTCTAAATATATACTGTACACGATTTCTAGAGTCAGGTAATATAGGCAACAAGATTTTTACTCTTTCCATATGCATGATGTATTCTACAATATTAAAAATCTTTAATGTTTCTTATGTTAACATTTTTTTTAAGAAATAAAATTCTTATTGAGAGAAAAATGTCATCGACAATAAGTTTTCCTTTACGTGGATTCAGTATTTTCAATAAACTTCCTTGTCAATTATAAAATATACTTGAGTATTTTTATGTTGATTCACTCTTTATATATTTATTTGTTCATTACTTACTCAAATTCTACTATTTAGAATTATGCCATTCTCATGGAACTATATCTTTCCTATGCCAAAAGGAGCAGGAACAGAAAAGTCTGCATAAAATAAATGATCACAACTGTTTTTTTCTCATTTTTCATGGGAATAAGTGATCCTACCTTAGGCTAATAGCTGGTCTATGCATCCTGTTTGTCCCCTTTGTGGTCTGATGCTCTTCTACCTGGTCATTTATTTTGGAGTGCCTCCAGGCCTTTTATCTTGTTTTTTTTTTTTTTTTTTCTGTATATTATTCATTTCTCTTTAGTCTTAGTTGGGTTCTCCAAAGCAGTTCTTTAGACAAAGATTCAAATTAAAGTATTTTGGGGATCATCCCAAGAAACCACAAATAAAGGTAGAGGATTGCTGATATGAAAAGTGAAGCCAATAGCAATGCGTTTTCAAGGAAATTACTGGTGCTTAATTCTGCACACACAATAGTAATAGGCAATTTAAAATATATACAATAAGGTTTGGATCTGTGTCCCCACCCAAATCTCATATTGAAATGTAATCCTTAATGTTGGAGATGGGGCTTGGTAGGAGGTAATTGGATCATTGGGGTCAATTTCCCCCTTTGGTGCTGTTTTAATGATAGAGTTCTCATTGATATCAGGTTGTTTAAATGTGTGTATTACCTCCCGTCTCTCTGTTTCTCCTTCTCCTCCTTCTCTGGCCACATAAGGCATGCTTGCTTCCTCTTTGCCGTCCATCATGATTGTATGTTTCCTGAGGTCTCCCTAGAAGCAGAAGCCACTATATTTGCTGTATAGCCTGCAGAACCATGAGCCAATTTAACCTCTTTTCTCCATAAATTACCCAGTCTCACGTATTTCTTTATAGCAGTGTGAGAATGGCTTAATACATGTACCTTGGAGTTTTTCCAACCAATGGGTAAGGATGGTAGGGCCATCAGATTTAGATTGAGGGATGTCCCCCAAAATGTTCTAGAATTTCTGACCTGTTGTGTGCATTGCTAAAGCAGATTTCTGACACCAAAGGAAGGCTGCAGTTAAAGAAATGCAGGTAATAGCACTTGGAAGTAAGCACAATGAATGCTAAGAGCCAGAGTTATGGGAGTAGGATACCACTTGTACTGGCTACATATGCCTTTTATTAATAAAACATGTATTTGCTATGCATATGTTATGTCAGAAAGAAGAAAAATTAATTGCAGACAAAAATAATATAACAAAACTATTAGATGTATCTGAAGATTTTTCTTGTATTTTTTAAAATTATCTGTGGGTTGAGATTTTTAAACCACTCTTATTTATTTGAATACTTCATGGTAAATTTTGTTATATATTAACATATGTCATTGACTAACTGATCACTGCTAGTTGGATGAAAAAAGTAGATTGGAAGTCTTGGAGAGAATTTTATGACATGTGAAATAGTCTAGTCTTTGTTTTCTGTTTAATCAAGATTATTTCTCTGCTGTATCTTTATGATAAGACTTGTTTACATTCACTCTGCCTCTAGCCTATTTATTTTCAAACCACTCCCATCAATTGCTCAAACATTTCACATGATTTCATTATTCCGTATAAAGATTATATCATATGGACAGCATGACAGACAATTCAGGAAATAAAAAGAATGAGTTGCAAAATATATTGCATATCCTATGAAAGCTTCTAATCATGGTAGTTGAAACTGAAAGACAGATGCATAGGTTTTTCATCTGACTAAAAGTACAAACAAAACCAGATGATGTGTACATCGTATAAAATGACTATGTTTTGACAAAAAACTAATAATGATTTACATATAAATTTATATTACTTAAATGTCACAAAATAGAATTCCCATGTATATTTATTTTTTCTAAGATTATTCTAATTATTTAGTTTGTGGAGTATATGAGTTAAAATATTTTGTTGCAGGCAATGGAAAATTACTTGAAAAATAATAAGATGGAAACATATTGGCAAGGCGCTGTGTATCATGCCCGTAATCCCAGCACTTTGGGAGGCTGAGCCAGGTGGATCATGAGGTCTGGAGTTCAAGACTATCCTGGCCAACATGGTGAAACCTCATCTCTACTAAAAACTACAAAAATTAGCCAAGCACAGTGGCAGGTGCCTGTAATCCCAACTACTGGAGAGGCTGAGGCAGGAGAATTGCTTGAATGCAGGTGGCAGAGGTTGCAGTGAACCAAGATTGTGCCACTGCACTACAGTGTGTGTGACAAACTGAGACTCCATCTCAAAAAAAAAAAAAATAGGTATTTTACAGAGTCAGAGAAAGACTGGAGAGCCAAGCTTGGTACACAGCATTAGGCAGCTCCAGGGGCAATTCATACAATCAAGCCTCCATCTCATGTAACAAATTCTTGTTTTATTTGCTTCATCAGTCTCAGAACCATGAGCAGATTGACCTAATTTAAGTCGTTCTCCTCTTATCTATGTGCAGGCATTAGTATGACAAAGGAGAAGATATACTGCCTTAGAAGGAAATCAGACTATTCTTTTCAAAACATGACAAAGTGGACACTGGATTATACCAAAAACTACAAAGTCTTACTCTATAGAAAGAGAATGTGAATTATCTTCCTGAAATACAGAACTAAGCCAATTAAATTTCAAAACTCCATCTCTTAAGTAATAGCCTTAGAGAAAAGGGACAAATTTAGAAGTAGGTTATTTTGTGGTAATGGACTGAGGTTAAAAGGGGCTCATGATAAATATCTGAACGACTTCAAGATGTGAACTATCATGACTGATAGCCACTTATAATTGGTTGCATCTATAATTCTGTCATGATACTAAGAGTTAGAAACCTAAACCTTTGGCTTTCTCTTGGCCTGGAAAATGGTTGTTACCCCATATATTACAAATCAGGGTCATTGCATTGAGAGAAATGTCCAGATCATGAAAATCATCTGTATGGAGAAGGGGAAAAGGGCTATAGAAGCAAAGATAGGGTAACTAAATTCTGGGCTTTCATTACCATTTTCATGTTTTCCTTTTTATTCATGTGCATAATAAAACATAAAATTCATTTTAAAATGACTGATGAAAAGTAATTCAATTTAAAAAATGCAAATATTCATACAGAGTTCTTCAGATAAATACGGTAAACTAAAAATGGCCACAAATTATCCATGTCCTTGCATCCAGCCTCTTGCAATGCAAAGCTACAGATCCTCTTCACAAGACGAGGAGAGATTTTTCCAACTATTGCAACTGGGTGGACTTCCTTGGACTAATGAGACATTAGGGGTTTGGACAGCACGTGTACATTGAACATTTTCTTTTATTGCTCTTGGAAACTGTTAACAATATGTGAACATCTCTGGGCTAGCCTGATGGATAATAAAAGAAACATAGCCTATTCTTTTTCCAGTATGACTAGAGGAAAAATAATTTGGATTATGTAGTCATGGAATCTATGATGCAACAACACTAGAGCTAGAATTTGAATTCATGAGAAAATTATTCCCCCAGCAAAGAAAATAGTAACTAAAAGACTGCAAGATAAAATGAATTTAGCATATGTATCTATGGCTACCATAACAAAGTACCACAAATAAGGTAGCTAAAATACTGGAAATGTATTGTGCAGTTCCGGAGGCTGGAAACCCAAGGACAAGGTGTTTGCAAGGCTGCTTCCTGCCAAAAGCTGTGAGGAGGAATCATTCCCTGTGTCTTCCCAGCTTCTGGTGCCTTAATAGCAATCTTGGTATTTCTTGGCTTATAGAAACATCACCTTGATCTCTGGCCTTTATCTTCACACGGCACTCTGTTGTTGGTGTCCACATTTTTATATTTTTTAAGGACATTAGCCACATTGGGTTAAGGGCCAATATGACCAATATACCCCAGTATTCCCTCCCCTTCTTTAACTTATTACATCTGCTATAAGGTTATTTTTTAATTTTTGAATAAGGTCATGTTCTGAGATTCTAGGGATTAGGATTTTGTTAGATGATTTTTTGGATGGACACAAACTCATAACAGCTAATAGAACAGTTATATTTGCTGCACAACAAACCATCCTAAAACTTTTGCTTTAAATATTTATTTCACCCCTGATTTTGTGAGTTGGCAGGTAGAGGTGGAATCTGTTGGTGGCCTAGGTGGGCTCACCAGTGCATTTGGGTTCAGCTAAGGAGTAACGAGGCAACACTGCTCCTGAAGGTCAGCTGTTTGTTGGTGGAGGTGGCATGTCTAGTTAGGCTAGGTTTCTTCTATTATTCTACTTTCAATGTCTTTATTATAATTATCTCTCTCTGAAGTTACCTATAATCCTGATTTACTTAATTTTGAATCTTTTCCACTAAAATGTAAGCACCGTGGGAGGAGACCTCTTCATTGTCTTTTTGTTACTGTCTTCATAAAACTTAGCATAAACAGTTCCTTTATTAATATAAATTTCACAAATAATATTTGTAAACCAGAGAGCATTTAAAAGCTATCTCTTAATTAAAAAATTTAATCTAAATAAGACATTTTTCTTCAAATGAACTCTTGAAAGCAGGGTTTATTTGAAACGGAGTATGACTGTTTACTTAGAAAGCCATGTAGAAATTCGCATAACCTATTAGTAAGATAGCTGGAAGTGTCAATGTTTGGGATTTTTTTTTTAAATTTTCTCATCTCATAGAGGTAATTCTGTCTTCAACATTGAGAGTCATAAGTACAGTCTCCAGAATAATTAAAAATATCAATTGTTGGGATTTAAAGGGAAGGAATTAGTAATTGACAAAATTGTTTCTAGAGAAATTTAAAGGAAGTTCTGAGGGATGCTGGGCAGCAATTAGACCTTAGCCATAGAACTAAAGAGTAAAAATTAAGAGCAAGATTAATCCTGGGTATTCTCCATCTTCACTAAGGCTAAATAAGAGACATCATAAGGAAAAGGGAAAGGGAGATGGTGGGCAACACTGGAGACAGGGTGGTAGAAATAAGATAGTAGAGGATAACACTGGATAACTGGAGTAAGTAAGGATAACATTGAAAGGAAAAGACTTAGAATTGGCAGGCTTGGTAACAACATCTGGGGCTATGTCCCAGAAGTAGTAGATTTTCACTTCTGTGAAAAACACACATTCCCCGTACAAATGAACAGTTCTTCTTGACACAGGCGTCTGATTGTTGCCTGCAAAATTCCCATCAGTCTTTCAGGCAAAAGTCACTTTATGTATCTGGCCCTCTGTCAAAAACTCTGCTTTGCAATGGCTTAGGATAAATCATTATCTTCCAAAAACAAGGTGGATCCCTGGACATCCAGAGGAGTTGCAGAGTAGAAGCTGAAACTTCCGAACCTATTATGGATTAATGAGAGTGGATTAAGGTGGACAGATAAAAAAAATCAACATTCATTAGTACATCTCTTGCATCCGCATATTAACTACTTGGATAATTCTACAAAGAAGATGCTATTTTAAATACAAACTGATCCTTTGAGTACAGAAGATCAGAGTTACATGCATAGATATGGCCTAACCATCAGTTCTGTTTCTTCAAATTGTGTAATCCTCTCTTGAAGCACCTCTTAAAGATACTTTAATGAAAATAATTTACTCTAATGATAGAGATTTGAGCCCCTTCAGAGATATGATACATGATGCAGAATCGTAGCTCTTCTCTTTATACGTCTTTCCATATTAGCTGGAAATAAAATGTATTTTCATTAAAAATAATCTAACCTAAAAAGTTGTAACCATATCCTACCTTAGAAACTTTTTTACCACCCAAAATAAACTCAGTACCCAGAATCCATCATGGTTCAAATGTCTTAATTTGTGAAGAAGGCATTTGTATTGATATTGCATAGAGTGATGACTGTTTAAATTGGTTTCCCAGAACAAAGGTATCACATATCTAAAACCACCTCCTCTTGAATCCATACACACTAAAAGCATTTAAAAATTATATGTGTATGTGAGGGAATATATGTACATTAACTAGTAAAATTCAAATAAATATTTGGGTAGAATGGGTAGAATCTATATACATATATAAATGTATATGGGTCGAATCAATATACATGTATAAAGTCAATATGTATACAACACACACACACATAATCTCATCTCATAACCTTCACAACAGGTTTAATAATTTTATTATCTATTTTGTAAGAAAACATTTTAGAATCAATTGATTTACCCTGATTTTACTTTAGTATGGTCTAAAAAATTAGGAGTAAGTTACAGAGCATTATAGAATAAAGGACAAATAAGTGATAGAGACCAATGAACTCCACCTTCTTGGATACTACAATCCTAATAGTTGAAATATTAATAGTAATCACCAGAATTTGATTATCATTTATAGTTTTGCCTATGCTGACTGTATATTCCCAAGTAGAAATTTTAAAATACATGTAGGTGTTCTAATATTTGCTCATTTCACACAGCTTTATTGCCTATACTCTCATGGATATTACATTATTTGGGAAATAGCTGAGTATACTTCATAATTTTAGACAGTTGGTTAAGCCAGCATGCACATTTCAAAGCATATTTGTAGTTTGTATAACAAGCAATATGTGAGGAATCATTGATACTCATATTTCCTAAAGGAACATTTGTTTAAGCCATTAAAAATCTAGACATAGTTAACGTCAAACCAAGTCAGATAAGCAGTCTTTTTTTGTGTATGTGCAAGTGTGTCTTGTAAAAATTCAGGCTTGAAAACATTCCTTGTTGCTGTTTCAGGAAAGAATAGTAAATTTCTCAAGTTTTTCTGTAGAAAATATCTTCTCTACTTCAGTTTCTGCACTTATTTATTTATTTATTTATTGAGATGAAGTCTTGCTCTGTCGCCCAGGCTGGAGGGCCGTGGTGTGATCTCGGCTTGCTGCAACCTCTGCCTCCTGGGTTCAAACGATTCTCCTGCCTTAGCCTCCTGAGTAGCTGGGATTACAGGCACACACCTCCACACCCGAATAATTTTTGTATTTTTGGTGGAGATGGGGTTTCACCATGTTGGTCAGGCTGGTCTTGAACTCCTGACCTCAGGTTCCACACACCTCAGCCTCCCAAAGTGCTGGGATTACAGTGCTGAGCCACGGTTCCTGGTCTTGCATTTCTAGTAACTCTTCGTCTATTTGTTTTTGCTCATATGAAAGGTCATTACAATTAAAGTGACAGCCATAAAACACATATATATGTCATACATATACAGATACAGCCATAAATATACATGATATTTTTAAGAGCATTCCTGTGGATTGTGGTATTTTTGAAGGAAAAAATAGATCAGTATCAAATCTATAGAAGTCATATATTCTAAACCTGAATAAAGACTTATTAGGTTAAATATTTAGAAATGGTCACCAAACTGGTATTTCTAGTTCTTCAGCATATAGCTTAAAAACTAGTACATATTTACAGCTTACGAGGATGCACTCAGCCCAAAACAACTTTAAAAAATTCAGTCATCTTCCACTTCTTATAGCTCATAATATTTATAAAATATATCCTACCTTGTCTACAGGGATAATTATATTCACCATCTTTATAATGATAAATAGTAGGAAAAAGCAGTTATCATTTGACCACTCCATTCCAAGCAGGTAAGAGACACTATGGGGACTCATACGTGCAGTGCAAGCTTAACTTGCTAAAGCGTGTAAACAACATGTAGATCTGACGAAGCTGGTAGCCAGCTGGGGAGTCATACACAGAGGCAGGAATAACACGTCTGTTTTTTATAGTATCATAACAGTATAAGCTTTAGATAATATGTTCTTGCTCAAGACATTTCAGTGATTTTTCATTGTTTGCTTACTTTTAACTACCTACAGATGGCTTGTGCATTTACCCTTTTAAAAATCACCTTCACCATGACGACAGTCATACCTGAATTCAGACAACCTATACCTGAGTTGGGTATAAGAAATAGAGACTTAACAGAGATTTTGGTATAGAAAAAATTTCAGAATTATGGTCTTCTATACTTGTTTCCTTACATTGCAGGAGGAAAGATAGCAGTTTAGGGCAAGATTAAGGTTCCAGGTTCTATAAGTGGGTGCATGGTAATTAGGGGTGCTAATGTATATCTTGAAATAGAAGATTCTTAATTTTGGGAAAATGTATTGCTTTTAAATTTGTGCACATGTAAAATTGACATTTCTGTGAGATGCCTGGCTGGAAAAGGATGATCCTAAGAGATAATATTCATGAAGTGGCATCTTTGTTCTTTTCATTGTGCTGTGTCCCCTCTACCAGTATGAGCATCACCATCATCACTACAAACACAGCAGCAGAAGTAATAAAATTATATTTAAAAATTAAGCATCTTCACAGAGTTTAAATAGAATTTAAAAATCTAGTGATGAGCAGTGGGTTGCTGATATAGCCCTTTGGCCTCTGAGGCCAGAAACTAAACTGTAGGCAGAAAAGCAAATCCTGTAAGAGGATGTACTGAAATGGTAGAACAGGAACTTACACATTCAGGCAGGCTCTGGATGGGAGGCTGAACAAGACAGGGGAGACTACCACCATGCCTGTAGCTAGTAACTCCACAGTTGCATGCTTACCCGGGGTGACTGGAGGGCTGTCCCTGCAAACCTGAACAAGCAGTACAGTGTTCTAGTATCTGAGTTTTTATATGACTTTGGAATGGTAGACAAGATCTCCCAATAAAAAATATGGCTCAGCAGGGCTGGGAGGCATGCAACTGCACACCTGGCTACTTGGAAGGCTGAGACAGGAGGACTTCTTGAGCCCAGGATTTCAAGACTAGACTGGTCAACATTGTCAGATCCTGTCTCAAAAACAAATAAACAAAACCCAAAACAAAACAAAAATAATACTGGCTGAAAAGGGGTTTGTTGGGGGCAAATATTAGATGAAAAAGGAAGAGAGAAGTTACCTTTCCCACTCAGATAAAAGCTTGCAAATGACATTTTTCAAAACAAAAGAACAAAAGAAATAGCCAAAAAACACAAATAAGAGAAATTATTTAATTAAAAAGAAAGTCAGACTGGGCATGGTGGCTCACACCTACAATCCCAACACTTTGGGAGGCCCAAAGCATGTGGATTACTTGCAGCGAGGAGTTCAAGACCAGCCTGGTCAACATGGTGAAACCCCATCTCTACTAAAATATATATATAGTCTCTAATGTGTAAGATAACTGTATTTTAGGGAATGCTAACCAAGATAATATAGCCCGTATGTTGAGCGTCTAGTTTCAATAAAAATATTTCTTCCAGTGCTTCTGACCATCAATCTACTTCTTGATTAACATACAATTTTATTGTTTAACCTACTGTTCCTATTTATGGATGTTATTTGTCCATTTTCTCTTAGAAATGTTGTGTTCTCATTGTTAAACACTCACTTATGAGTGAGATCATATGGTGTTTTGTTTTCTGTTCTTGTGTCAGTTTGCTGAGAATGATGGTTTCCAGCTTTATCCATGTCCCTGCAAAGGACATGAACTCATCCTTTTTAAATGGTGTCCATTTCCCAAAATAAGAGTCCTTATTCAGTGTCTCTATTACCTGTTTCTTTGGCACACATGTGCAGGAATATTCAGAATTCAATTTTTAAAGTAGTTTAATTACATATATATATATTTTTTATATATATATAAAGTATATATTTATAAATATAAATATATATATATATATAAAGTAAGTCTAAGACATGTTCATAAAGAAAGACTGAACTTTATTGCAGGATATATAAAGAGAAAATGGACAAATAACATCCATAAATAGGAACAGTAGGTTAAACAATAAAATTGTATGTTAATCAAGAAGTAGATTGATGGTCAGAAGCACTGGAAGAAATATTTTTATTGAAACTAGACGCTCAACATACGGGCTATATTATCTTGGTTAGCATTCCCTAAAATACAGTTCTCTTACACATTAGAGACTGACATTGAGGCGCTAAAAAATTAAATGCAATATTCAACAACATGTAACCAGAGGAGCAGAGGCAGGAATCTAACTCAGATGTCACAGATGCAAAAACTGATGTGATTTCCAAACCTCCGTTACCTGCCCATTGCATAAAATTAAGTTGCATATACAGAACTAGAGATCATAAATGCAGTCACCGTGTGTGTGTGTGTGCGTGTGTGTGTGTGTGTGCGTGCATATAAAAATACTAGTTCATAGAGTCTAGAAAATATGTAATGACAAGGGTTATCAGTCTCTAGTCTCATAACATCTATTCAAAACCTTGTTAAACATGAAATAAAAAATAGGGATCACCTTGCCTTTCTTCAGCATTCTAAATGTTTTGAGCTTTTCTTTATCCCAGGCATTGAGTTGAAGTCGAAAGAATAATGTTCTGCAAAACAGAACCAGTCTTTTAGTGGGCCCACATTCTCAGAAAGAAGAAAGATACTCATAAAAATAGAGTCATAAACGTGGTAGGTCTTGTGCAAAATGTGAGAGGCAGCACAATGTACCAGAGCTTATTTGAATTAACTCTAGGATTTGTAGTAGAAAATGCTCAATTTTAATGTATTTAGGGTAACACGGTAAATATGAGTTCATACACTGTGAGGAGGTAGAATGAAAATAACTTTGATTAATAGTGTCTCTGGTAGTTTATTAATAATGTAAGAATTTTATAACATATCCAGCTCCCTTAGCATAAAAAGTAGAAGGTTTCCCCGAAGGGCAAGAGACAATTAAAATTGTCTCCTCAGGTTAAGTTCAGAGAAATATTGCCAGCAGTTGTAGTTCAAAGAAACTATAAATTATACACCATCTTTTCTGAAATTGATGAGAAAACAGATGAAGGGGCAATAAAGTATTGTGAACAAACGTGGATGGACTGTCTTCTGAGGAAGGTCATCATCATGAATCTTTAAAAGAGGTTTAAACCAGTAGTTATCAGTAGGAAAGAATGTTATTTTAAACGCAAAGGGGTACTGTGTTTGTTGTTTTAAATATGGGCTCTGTGAAAGTTTTAGGAGTGTAGTGCAGTACAGTCTATGAACAAAAATGTAAGCCAACTGAATGTAAACGGAATTCAGTAAATCAACTTGAACAGGAAAGTGAGAGTATCAAAATAGTTCCTGTTGATATTCTTAAAAAAAAAAAACACTCCTGGAAGGGAAAATTATTGGTTTTAGCTCAATAGTGTGATGGTATCACAGACAGGAAAGAGAAAATGCAAGGAGAAAGAAGGGAGCTATATAATTTCAGCACAGTCATTATCTTTCGTTAGAAAATTGCAATGGTGGCTTTTAAGTAAAAGGAAATTGGCCATTAAAGAACAGCGTAAATGACTACATGTCTAAACAAATTTTTTCCAAAGAAATCTCAGAGAGATTTTAAGGGAACAGATATTGTCTTATACAGAAAATGATTTTGTGAAAAAAAATGTTTTTGCCAAATATTGTATGTATTATACATTCTCTTTATCAGCCTTCACTCTAGTCCTTATTCAGTGTCTCTATTACCTGTTTCTTTGGCACACATGTGCAGGAATATTCAGAATTCAATTTTTAAAGTAGTTTAATTACATCCTTGTAAGATTTTCTCAATACCATCTTTTCTTAAGGAGAATTCCTTGAAAGACTACTTCCAATTTTTAAAGTCACTTTATTTTTATACAATCTGTAGTTTTCAAATAGTATAAATATGGTGTTAAGAAATTCATGTTTTCATAAAACAGACGTATTTGACTAGTGCTTTCTAACTTAAAGCAATCTCAAAACCAGCATGATAGGCAGATTGGTGGCCCTGCTGAAATGCCCAGGTCTCCATCCCCAGAACCTGTGAGTATGTAAGGTTGCAGGGCAAAAGGAAATGAAGGTTGCTAATCTGCTGACCTTAAAATAAGGAGATTATCATTAATCATCCTAGTGAGTCTAATATAATCACAGCAGTTTTTATAAGTGGTAAAGAGAGGCAGACATGTTAGATTCAGAAAAGTTATGAAGACAGAGGCATAGATCAGAGTGATGCCCTGTGAGAAGCAATCTAGCCACTTTGGTTGATTTTGAAGATGAAGGAAGACCGCCATATGCTAGGAATGCAGGCAGTCTCTAAACACTAGAAGAAAGGGCTTCTTCTGTAAATCCTCTAGAAAGCAACAAAGCTCTGGCAGATCCTGGTGTCTTAGTCCATTCTAACATTGGTAACAGAATACCATAGTCTGGATGGCTTAGAAATAACTGAAATTTATTTGACTCAGTTCTGGGATCTATCTGGGGCCTCTTTTATAAAGGCACTAATCTCATTCATGGAGTCTCTGACCTCAAGACCTAGTCTCCTCTTAAAAGCCACCAACTCCTAATATCATTACATTGGGTGTTAGGAGTTCAACTTAAGAACCAACCCAAATGTTAATCAATGATAGACTGGAGAAAGAAAATGTGGCACATATACACCATGAACTACTATGCAGCCTTAAAAAAGGATGAATTCATGTCCTTTGCAGGGACATGGATAAAGCTGGAAACCATCATTCTCAGCAAACTGACACAAGAACAGAAAACAAAACACCATATGATCTCACTCATAAGTGAGTGTTTAACAATGAGAACACATGGACACAAGGAGGGAAATATCACACACCAGGGTCTGTCAGGGGGTGTGGGGCTAGGGGAGGGACAGCAGATGGTGGGGATAGGGGAGGGATAGCATTAGGAGAAATACCTAATGTAGATGTTGGGGTGATGGATGCAGCAAACCACCATGGCACGTGTACACCTATGTAACAAACCTGCACATTCTGCACATGTACCCCAGAACTTAAAGTATAATTTAAAAAAAAGAGAAAGAAAAAAATGTTTGAAAGGACACAAATGTTTAGATCATAGCACCTGCATTTTAGCCTAGTGATATTTGTAACCTATAAAACCACAAGATAATAAATTTGGGTTGTTTTAAGCCACTAAATTTGCGACAATTTGCTCCAGCAGTAACGGGGAACTAACGCAATGGCCTGCAGTCTTCCAACACCCTCTTAATAAAACATACTCAGACATACTAAGAGAATCTCACTACGACATCCTCCTTGACTTTGCATTTATTGCATCTGCTGTTAAGAATAAGCAAAAGGTAGACTCGAACATGTTTTAAAAAACGATGTATTCAGTCATGTATTCACAGTGATGCTCTTATTAAAAGCCTATAAGAAGCTGGGTGAGGTGACTCACATCTGTAATTCTAGTATTTTGGGAGGCTGAGGCTTGAGCTAAGGAGTTTGAGACCAGTCAGGGCAATATGGCAAAACCTTGTCTCTACAAAAAAATACAAAAGGTAGTTGAGTGTGGTGGTGCTCTTCTGCAGTCCCAGCTATTCAGGGGGCTAAGGCAGAAGGATCGTTTGGGCCTGGAAGGCAAAGGCTGTTATGAGCCCTGTTTGGGCCACTACACTCCAGCCTAGGTGACAAAGTGCGACTCTTGTCTCCAAATAAAGCCCATAAGGGTTATGACATATGTCCTTGAGTAGATCAACACTAATGATTGATTATGTAATTTGCCTATAATTATTTGAAATATTAGCAGTTTTATATAGGGCTCCATGTATGTAACAGATGCATTGCTTAGACTGGATACTCAAAGTGTTAAAAAGGGGAGGAAGGCAGCAAATCACACTGCCATGTGTGTACCTATGCAACTATCTTGCATGTTCTGCACATGTACCCCAAAACCTAAAATGCAATAAAAAATTGAAATTAAAATTTTTTTAAAAAGTCATGGTTTAAGAAAAGAAATCATACAAATAAATCAAACCTGAAATCAGTACTATGCCTATATTCCAATGGTCATGCGGAATTTTAATCTCAGACATTTACTTTCTGTTTCAATTTTACATAAGGATGTTAGAGGTCTAACATATATTTACAGTATAATGAACAACAGTGTTACTGCTGATACGATCCTTGTTCAGTACCTCAGGGACCACTGTAAAGGTCTAAAATGCATTGACCCTGTGTGGTCACATCACCTTCTCTCACATTCAGGAGAATCTGCTATGTCATTTCTGGTTTTTTATTTCATCAAATATTAAATTTGACTCCATATTTAAAGATTTTAAAAGGTATAGTTTATATATTCTTTGTGCTAGAAATTGGGCACTGGTTAAACTGAACTAAACCCCTTTTCTCAAAAGGTTTACCCTGTGGCCTTTCACTGAAAACCAGGGTGAGCGTTGTGCTTTGTTTTCGTTGTGTGTGTGTGTTTTTTTCTCCTGCTAAGAATAGGGGAGTGACTGAGGAGCTGGCCAACAGAATCTAAATTAAGATCTGAATGAATTATTATAGCACAACTGAAAAACTTGCTATTATATTAAAGAAATAAAATAATTTCCCTAATACAAGTGTACCTTGGTGACTATCTGCTACTTGCCAGGAATAATAAAATTCCCTCAGCCTTTGAGAGATCAGATCTGTTAAAAACAAATAAAGACATGCATAGAAATGATTCATGCTATAATGTTTACTTGCTGTCTGTAAAACCTTGTAACCTAGAAATAAAATACTTTATATTTTTTTGTCACACTAACATCATTACAAATTTTCAACAGATACAGGTTGAAATAATACATTTTATTACATGTGAAACAATGTGGATAGGTTACAAGTTTCAGAGGTAAAACCATATCATTAAATAATTATTATGGTAGGCAGTATCTTAAATTATTATGGTGGGCAGTAACCCCCACTGACCCCTGTTTCTTAGAATCCATGCCCTTGTGTAACAGCCACACCTACAGTGTGGAATGTATGCATTTGAGTCACTTTTTGGAGGATGGGATGTCATTTCTGAAGTTACATAATAAGAAGTTTCTGACTTTCATCCTAGGCACTCTTATTTATATAGAGAATGCAAGCGGGGATACTCAAAGACACAAATGGTGGTGAATAATATTCTAGATTTTAATACAGAGATTAAGGTTGCATAGGATAAAAGATATATTCACATCTAGACATATGTTATTGTAATTGCAATTGTTGAGAAGAAAAATAGAATGTTTAATTATAAAAAGAAAAAAGAAACATAGTAAAGTTTAAAATGTGCCAACCTAATTAATCTCAGGAAAAGAGACAAACATGAATTTTGTAAATGCAAAATGAAATTATAAAAACAATGACAAGTATATCAAGCAACACAACAAATAAAAAATTATGTATTTTAACTAGATACATCATGAATTCGTGTGTTTATGTGTATATTTAATATGCTTATGTCAACAAACCTTAGATTGGTTTAAATAGGTGTAAAAGGAACAACTCAAAATTATATTCTGCTGAACAATTCACTTGTACTTCAAAATCATACTTTATAAGCTAAAAGAGGATAACAGTACAAATTATTTTATATACTAGTCTAATCCCAATATTTTTAAGAAAGTATAACTATAAACTTGAAAAGATGGAAAGGATTAGTAAAAATAAAACTTGAGAATACATATGAAAATTCCATATAGAATAATATGAATAATAATGGGATTTTATAGAACTTTTTAAAGGAATTATGAGGGGTGTAATGATATTTAGAATATGTTTATCATAAAGCTAAAACAATTTCAAAATATTCTTAGTTAATGTTGAAGCATATTAAATTAAACCCCAAATCTACAGCTATAAACAAGTAAGTAAACAAATCAACAGACTAATAAGAGACGCTTCTTCCTTAATCTGTGAAAACGTAATTGCTGCAACTAACAGTCCTTACCATGGAGAAATACTGGCAGCATTACTTTGAATTTCGTAATAAATGAATGTACTTACTATTATCAGTCTTGTTTCCATTTGTTAGTTTTACCCAATGTAACTAACGTTACATAAAAAGAAATAAGCAGTATTGTATAAGAAGAATTTGTTTCTATACAGATCAGCAAATACAGTAAGAGGACAGATTGGGGAAAAATATTTCCCTACAACCACTAATTGAAAAAAAATTAAATATCTAAGTATAACCCAAGGAAGCAATGTTAAGGATTCTTATGAAGGCAGCAATAGTTCTCCAATATGAGATGGTAATGTGGGATATGTGTGTGTGTGTGTGTGTGTGTGTGTGTGTGTGTGTGTGTCTGTGTGTGTGTGTCTGTGTTGTATGTGTGTGATGGTTAATACTGAGTGTCAACTTGATTGGTTTGAAGGATGTAAAGTATTGTTTCTAGGTGCGTCAAGTGTCACCAAAGGAGGTTAACATTGGTATCAGTGGACTGGGAGAGGCAGACCCACCCTCAATCTGGGGTGGGCACCATCTAATCAGCTTCCAGTGTGGCTATAATAAAAGCAGGCAAAAGAACGTAGAAGGACCAGACCTACTAAGACTTCCGGCCTCCATTTTTCTTTAGTGTTGGATATTTCCTGTCCTTGAACATTGAGCTCCAAGTTCTTCAGCTTTTGAACTCTTTAACCTACAACAGTGGTTTGCCAAGCGCTCTTGGCCCTTCAGCCAAGAGCTGCACTGTTGGCTTCTCTGCTTGAGGTGTTGGGACTCTGACTGGCTTTCTTGCTTCTCATCTCGCAGACAGCCTACTGTGGGACTTCACCTTGTGATGGCGTGAGTCAATACTCCTTAATAAACTCCTAATTCTATTAGTTTTGTACCTGTACAGAACCCTAACTAACTAGTACAATGTGTATGTGGAGTTGGGGGGAGGGGAAGGCTCACAGTGAATCTGCAATAATGAATCAAAAAATGTCCAAGACACATTATAAGAGAAAAATATGTAAAAGAGAAAAATGACCGAGCAAGAGAAAGAAGGAATAGGGAAATATTAGCAGATAAACTCACAGGAAAAGTTCATGATTGGACAGAAAATCACAATAAGATGAGATACCTTCAACTAGTAGGAAAAGAGGAGTTTTAGATTTTCTTCTGAATAGGATTCTGAATTGTGTAAATTTTATAATGTGTATGCATCAATTTTACATTTCCAAACAATGAAAAATGACTTTAAAATGGAAAACAAAGTTGCAAATTTTGTCTAATGCATCAAAGAATAGTTGTATACAATTTTGAAAACTGCATGAGTTGAAAGACATGATTAGCAGGATTTACATTTGCACATCAACAACAGGAAATTAGAAGATTCTAGAAATTTGAAAGATGTGCTGTTCATTTAGGTAAACATTCTCATATCAGTTTGCAAGGTTTTATCCTACTTACATAATTAACTTACATGAAGAGGCAGACGTGGAAATGAGTTTGCTCAGGTGGGCGTTTTCATCCAGAGCTGAAGACTTTATTAGGCGTGAACACATACACACAGCTTCTCATTTGGAGGATCGGTTCGAGTTAATTTGGTTTATGGCTATGCTTTAGAGAAATGACAATCTTCAAATACAGATTAGATGCAGTATAATAAGTTCTTTAATGTAATTTAATACTTTCTAGAAGAATTTGATTCCCCATTTGGTTCATCTGTTAGTTCTGTTTATCAAGATGTAAGCAGGATTGTTGTAAACAAGTTACAACCACCCCCACTGAATGAACTTTCAAGAGCACATTTGCAGAATATTTATAGGCACATAAATGCTGTGAAGGACACAGCATTGCATCGTCTCTTCTCTGCAGCCTCCATGGCAGATCTCATATGTCTATTAGTAGATCTGCTTATAAACTTTATGGAATAATATTAAACTTCAAAAAATATTAAAATCTAAGGTTAGCATTGGACCGAACTATTCAATACTCAATTTGAGGTAGGAAGAATATTATCATCTATTGTATTTCAAAGCATTCAGAATGTTTGATGTCTAATAATAACATCCGAAAATGAGAAAGCCCTGGGTGAGAGCACGTGGATCTGTCTTCCTCTGTCACCTCTCTTCTTCGCTATACATCTGCAGGTTTTATTTAATCTGTGTCCCACAGTATTTAAAGTAGTTGTGTTAATCCTAATGAGTAGATCTAATATTCTGCCTTCATAAGAAATAGATTATTTATGAAATATCCATAATAGCTTTTGACAGAGCAAGAACATAAAATTATCTAATTTTATGCTGACCTATGAATGAGCTTCAAGGTAAAGAGAAGAAAAAAAGATGGAGAGATGATGTCCAGAGGAAGTTATTTTAGAAATGTTTTATTTGAAATAACCACAGAAAACTGGAGGTAAATAAGGAAGATCTGACTTGGGAGGGATACCTGCTTGGGGTTAATTTAAACCAGACAACTAGCCGGGCTCAGTGGCTCACACCTGTAACCCCAACACTTTGGGAGGTCGAGGTGGGCAGATCATCTGACGTCAGGAGTTTGAGACCAGCCTGGTCAACTTGGTGAAACCCCATCTCTACCAAAAATACAAAACCTAGCTGAGCATGGTGGTGGGCATTTATAATCCCAGCTACTTAGGAAGCTGAGGCAGGAGAATGGCTTCAACTTAGGAGGCAGAGGTTGCAGTGAGCCAAAATCATACCACTGCACTCCAGCATGGATGACAAAAGCGAAACTCCATCTAAAAAGAAAAAATCAGACATATATGATTTTAATCTTCACTTTCTTTAGTGGTTTCAAAATAACTTAATGTAACAAATTGTAGGGTCACTCTGAGGATGATTAAGCTAGTATTGTATACTTGGCCAAAACAAAACAAAACAAAACAAAAACTACTGGACTGAGTCCCATGGCTCACACCTGTAATCCCAGCACTTTGGGAAGCAGAGGCGGGTAGATCAAAGTCCAGAGATCAAGACCATCCTGGCCAACATTGTGAAACCCCGTCTCCACCAAAAATACAAAAATTAGCTGGGTGTGGTGGCATGGCACAACAGTAGTCACAACTACTTGGGAGGCTGAGGCAGGAGAATTGCTTGAACCCAGGAGGCAGAGGTTGCAGTGAGCCAGAATTGCACCACTAATCTCCAGCCTAGCCAGAGTGGGGCTCTGTCTCAAAAAAAGAGAAACAACTGATTTTAAAGGCTGAAAATAGGCCATTATAATTAGTTCCACAATAGTTGAACTAATTTACACTCCAACCAATAGTGCATAAGCCTTCCCTTTTCTCCACAATCTTGCCAGGATAATATATAATTATAATATTATAATTATACATTATAATGCCTATTATATATTATGATATATTATAATGATTGTGACGGTTGTAAAATGTAAGACTTAAGGGAGAGAAAAATGAAAGTTAAATTTATCTATTTAGAATATTTTTCTAAAGTCTAGAAAATCATACTTTCTTCTATTTAGTTGGGGAGAGGCAAGCACTTTTTAAAATCTAACTCTTCAGATCATGTTCAACTTTAAATATTTTTTATCCTGCATCTCTGGGCTCCTCCTTCTTCTTTTTTTTTTTTTTAATTTTTTATTGCATTTTAGGTTTGGGGGTACATGTGCAGAACATGCAAGACAGTTGCATAGGTACATACATGGCAGTGTGTTTCGCTTCCTTTCTCCCCTTCACCCACATTTGGCATTTCTCCCCAGGCTATCCCTCCCCACCTCCCCCTCCCACTGGCCCTCCCCATTTTCCCCCAATAGACCCCAGTGTTTAGTACTCTTCTCTCTGTGTCCATACGTTCTCATTTTTCATCACCCACCTATGAGTGAGAATATGCAGTGTTTCATTTTCTGTTCTTGTGTCAGTTTGCTGAGGATGATGTTCTCCAGATTCATCCATGTCCCTACAAATGACACGAACTCATCATTTCTGATTGCTGCATAATATTCCATGGTGTATATGTGCCACATTTTCCCAATCCAGTCTATCATCAGTGGGCATTTGGGTTGATTCCAAGTCTTTGCTATTGTAAACAGTGCTGCAATGAACATTCGTGTACATGTGTCCTTATAGTAGAATGACTTATAGTCTTTTGGATATATACCCAGTAATGGGATTGCTGGGTCAAATGGAATTTCTATTTCTAAGGCCTTGAGGAATCGCCACACTGTCTTCCACAGTGGTTGAACTAATTTACACTCCCACCAACAGTGTAAAAGTGTTCCTTTTTCTCCACATCCTCTCCAGCATCTATTGTCTCCAGATTTTTTAATGATCGCCATTCTAACTGGCGTGAGATGGTATCTCAATGTGGTTTTGATTTGCATCTCTCTGATGACCAGTGACGATGAGCATTTTTTCATATGATTGTTGGCCTCATATATGTCTTCTTTCGTAAAGTGTCTGTTCATATCCTTTGCCCACTTTTGAATGGGCTTGTTTGTTTTTTTTCCTGTAAATCTGTTTGAGTTCTTTGTAAATTCTGGATATCAGCCCTTTGTCAGATGGGTAAACTGCAAAAATTTTTTCCCATTCTGTTGGTTGCTGATTCACTCTATTGACTGTTTCTTTTGCCGTGCAGAAGCTGTGGAGTTTCATTAGGTTCCATTTGTCTATTTTGGCTTTTGTTGCCAATGCTTTTGGTGTTTTGTTCATGAAGTCCTTGCCTACTCCTATGTCCTGGATAGTTTTGCCTAGATTTCCTTCTAGGGTTTTTATTGTGCCAGGTCTTAATGTTTAAGTCTTTAATCCATCTGGAGTTAATTTTAGTGTAAGGTGTCAGGAAGGGGTCCAGTTTCTGCTTTCTGCACATGGCTAGCCAGTTTTCCCAACACCATTTGTTGAACAGGGAATCCTTTCCCCATTGCTTGTTTTTGACAGGTTTATCAAAGATTGTGTGGTTGAAGATATGTTGTGTTGCCTCTGTTGCCTCTGTTCTGTTCCATTGGTCTATATCTCTGTTTTGGTACCAGTACCATGCTGTTTTGATTACTGTAGCCTTGTAGTATAGTTTGAAATCCGGTAGTGTGATGCCCCCCGCTGTGTTCTTTTTGCTTAGAATTGACTTGGCTATGTGGGCTCTCTTTTGGTTCCATATGAAGTTTGTGGTGGTTTTCTCCAGTTCTGTGAAGAAAGTCAATGGTAGCTTGATGGGTATAGCATTGATTCTGTAAATTACTTTGGGCAGTATAGTCATTTTTACGATATTAATTCTTCCTAACCATGAACATGGAATGTTTCTCCATCCGTTTGTGCCCTCTCTGACTTTGTTAGCAGTGGTTTGTAGTTTTCCTTGAAGAGGTCCCTTACATTCCTTGTGAGTTGTATTCCAAGGTATTTTATTCTTTTTGTAGCAATTGTGAATGGCAGTTCGTTCTTGATTTGGCTTTCTTTAAGTCTTTTATTGGTGTAGAGGAAGGCTTGTGATTTTTGCACATTGATTTTATATCCTGAGACTTTGCTGAAGTTGCTTATCAGTTTCAGGAGTTTTTGGGCTGAGGTGATGGGGTCTTCTAGGTATACTATCATGTCGTCTGCAAATAGAGACAATTTGGCTTCCACCTTTCCTATTTGAATACCCTTTATTTCTTTTTCTTGCCTGATTGCTATGGCTAGAACTTCCAGTACTATATTGAATAGGAGTGGTGAAAGAGGGCATCCTTGTCTAGTGCCGGATTTCAAAGGGAATGCTTCCAGTTTTTGCCCATTCAGTATGATATTGGCTGTTGGTTTGTCATAAATAGCTTTTATTACTTTGAGATACGTTCCATCGATACCGAGTTTATTGAGGTTTTTTAGCATAAAGGGCTGTTGAATTTTGTCAAATGCCTTCTCTGCGTCAATTGAGATAATCATGTGGTTTTGTTTATGGTTCTGTTTATGTGGTGAATTACGTTTATAGACTTGCATATGTTGAACCAGCCTTGCATCCCCGGGATGAATCCTACTTGATCATGATAGATAAGTTTCTTGATTTGCTGTTGCAATTGGCTTGCCAATATTTTATTGAAGATTTTTGCATCTATATTCATCATAGATATTGGCCTGAAGTTTTATTTTCTTGTTGGGTCTCTGCCGGGTTTTGTTATCAGGATGATATTGGTCTCATAGAATGATTTGGGAAGGATTCCTTCTTTTTGGATTATTTGGAATAGTTTTAGAAGGAATGGTACCAGCTCCTCTTTGTGTGTCTGGTAGAATTCGGCTGTGAACCCGTCTGGACCTGGGCTTTTTTTGTGTGGTAGGCTCTTAATTGCTGCCTCGACTTCTGCCCTTGTTATTGGTCTATTCATAGTTTCAGCTTCCTCCTGGTTGAGGCTTGGGAGGACACAGGAGTCCAGGAATTTATCCATTTCTTCTAGGTTTGCTAGCTTATGTGCGTAGAGTTGTTTGTAATATTCTCTCATGATGGTTTGAATTTCTGTGGAATCTGTGGTGATTCCCCCTTTATCATTTTTTATTGCATCTATTTGGTTGTTCTCTCTTTTCTTTATAATCAATCTAGCTAGTGGTCTGTCTATTTTGTTGATCTTTTCAAAAAACCAGCTCTTGGATTTATTGATTTTTTGAAGGGTTTTTCGTGTCTCAATCTCCTTCAGCTCAGCTCTGATCTTAGTTATTTCTTGTCTTCTGCTGGGTTTTGAGGTTTTTTGATCTTGCTCCTCTAGCTCTTTTAATTTTGATGATAGGGTGTCAATTTTGGATCTCTCCATTCTTCTCATATGGGCACTTATTGCTATATACTTTCCTCTAGAAACTGCTTTAAATGTGTCCCAGACATTCTGGCATGTTGTGTCTTCGTTCTCGTTGGTTTCGAAGAACTCCTTTATTTCTGCCTTCATTTCGTTGTTTATCCAGTCGACATTCAAGAGCCAGTTGTTCAGTTTCCATGAAGCTGTGTGGTTCTGAATTGGTTTCTGAATTCTGAGTTTTAACTTGATTGCACTATGGTCTGAGAGGCTGTTCGTTATGTTTCAGTTGTTTTGCATTTGCTGAGAAGTGCTTTACTTCCAATTATGTGGTCAATTTTAGAGTAGGTGTGATGTGGTGCTGAGAAGAATGTATATTCTGTGGATTTGGGGTGGAGAGTTCTGTAGATGTCTATCAGGTTTGCTTGCTCCAGGTCTGAGTTCAAGCCCTGGATATCCTTGTTGATTTTCTGTGTGGTTGATCTGTCTAATATTGACAGTGGGGTGTTAAAGTCTCCCACTATAATTGTGTGGGAGTCTAAGTCTCTTTGTAAGTCATTAAGAACTTGCCTTATGTGTCTGGGTGCTCCTGTGTTGGGTCCATATATGTTTAGGATCGTTAGCTCTTCTTCTTGTACCGATCCTTTTACCATTATGTAATGGCCTTCTTTGTCTCTTTTGATCTTTGTTGCTTTAAAGTCTATTTTATCAGAGATGAGAATTGCAACTCCTGCTTTTTTTTGCTCTCCATTTCTTGGTAAATCTTCCTCCATCCCTTTATTTTGAGCCTTTGTGTATCCTTGCATGTGAGACAGGTTTCCTGGATACAGCACACTGATGGATTTTGGATTTTTATCCAATTTGCCAGTCTGTGTCTTTTGATTGGTGCATTTAGTCCATTTACATTTAGGGTTAGTATTGTTATGTGTGAATTTGATTCTGCCATTTTGATGCTAGCTGGCTGTTTTGCCCATTAGTTGTTGTAGATTCTTCATTATGTTGATGCTCTTTAGCAATTAGTGTGATTTTGGAATGGCTGGTACTGGTTGTTCCTTTCTATGTGTAGTGCCTCTTTCAGGAGCTCTTGTAAAGCAGGCCTGGTGGTGACAAAATCTCTGAGTACTTTCTTGTTCACAAAGGATTTTATTTATCCTTCACTTCTGAAGCTCAGTTTGGCTGGATATGAAATTCTGGGATGAAAGTTCTTTTCTTTAAGGATGTTGAATATTGGCCCCCACTCTCTTCTGGCTTGCAGAGTTTCTGCCGAGAGATCTGCTGTGAGTCTGATGGGCTTCCCTTTGTGGGTGACCCTAACTTTCTCTCTGGCTGCCCTTAGTATTTTTTCCTTTATTTCAACCTTGTTGAATCTGACAATTATGTGCCTTGGGGTTGCTCTTCTTGTGGAATATCTTTGTGGTGTTCTCTGTATTTCCTGCAATTGAGTGTTGGCCTGTCTTGCTAGTTGGGGGAAATTTTCCTGGATAATGTCCTGAAGAGTATTTTCCAACTTGGATTCATTCTCTTTGTCACATTCTGGTACACCTATCAAATGTAGGTTAGGTCTCTTCACATAGTCCCACATTTCTTGGAGACTTTGTTCATTCCTTTTTGCACTTTTGTCTCTCATCTTGGTTTCTCGTTTTATTTCATTGAGTTGATCTTCAACTTCTGAAATTCTTTCTTCTGCTTGGTCAATTCGGCTATTGAAACTTGTGCATGCTTCGCGAAGTTCTTGTATTGTGTTTTTCATCTCCTTTAATTCATTCATATTCCTCTCTAAGTTATCCATTCTTGTTATCATTTCCTCGAATCTTTTTTCAAGGTTCTTAGTTTCTTTGCATTGATTTGAAACATGTTCTTTTAGCTCACCAAAGTTTCTCATTATCCATCTTCTGAAGTCTAATTCCGTCATTTTGTCACAGTCATTCTCCATCCAGCTTTGTTGCTTGCTGGTGAGGAGTTTTGGTCCTTTCTAGGAGGTGAGGTGTTCTGGTTTCGGGTGTTTTCCTCCTTTTTGTGCTGGTTTCTTCCCATCTTTGTGGGTTTATCAACCTGTCATCTGTGTAGTTGCTGACTTTTCGATTGGGTCTCTGGGTGGACCCCCAGATTGTTGATAATGAAGTATTTCAGTTACTTGGCTTTCCTTCTACCAGTCTAGCCCCTTCACTGTATGACTGCAGAGGTCCACTCCAGGCCCTGCTTGTCTGGGGTACACCTATAGCAGCTGAGGAACAGTATAAATGCTACCAGTTTCTTTTTCTGCTATCTTTGTCCCAGAATGATGCCCGCCAAATGTCAGTCTTTTGGATATAGAGGGGTCAGGGAGCTACTTGAGGAGACAGTCTGTACTTTATAGGAGCTCAAGTGCTGAGCTGTGAGCTCTGATGTTCATTTAGGGCTGTTAGGCTGCTATGTTTAATTCTGCTGCAACAGAACTCAAAAAAAAGCCCTTTTTTTCTCAGCTGCTCTTTCTGAAGGGGTTGGGGCTTTATTTTTGAGTGTCTGCCGGGTTGTCCTGCCCAGCTAGGAGGCAGTCTTGTCCTGCCGAGGCTCCGCCCTGCTGGTGTGAGGTTCGCCCTGATTCTTCAGGCTCTGCCCTTCTGCTGCGGGCTCTGCCCTGCAGCCACGGGCTCTGCCCTGTGGCAGAGTCTCTCTGTTGTACCGGGTTGCCTCGGCAACGGCAGGCTGTGTCAGCCATGGGCGTGTACCTCAGTAGGGGCTGATTGCCTCGGTAATGGCGGACGCCCCTCCCGCACGGAGCTGCACCTTAAGGTTACCTCCTAACAGCGAGCGTTTGGAATCCTGTTTTGTTTGTCGCACTGTGCTACCCCTAACGGTTTTTCCTGGGCTGGCTCACTGTTCAAGTCCCGTTCAGTCTCAAGTTCAGCCCTCTCAGGTCTCAGGTTGCCAGTTCAACAGGGCACCCGGAACAGTGCGCTTTTGTGCAGACCTCTGTGGAGCACCTCTGTGCTCCGGCGTGGGCCGCAGCCACACCGGCTGCTGGCTACACCAGTCAAGATCTCTGGCTGGCGTCCCGCGTTTGTTTTATATCTGGGAATTTCCCTGTTCTGTGGGCAACAAAAGTCCGTCTGGAAATGCGTCCCTGACTCACCTTCTCTGCGCATCCAGCGAGAGCCTCAATCCTGGGTTGTTCTCACAGCACCATCTTGAGTCATCTCTCTGGGCTCCTCCTTCTTTAACCTACAGCACTTCTGCAAATATGTGCCCTGAAAATGAATTATCTTCTTTTTCGTTTAAGTTCCCTAGAGCAATTGTTACAGGAAGAAGGGAGAGAAAAAGTCAAATGAACACTGAGTGTAGAAGAAACATAATGAGAAACCATGGTGGAGTGAAGGGAGCAGGGAGTGAAAGGTGTTAGAAGTAAAATTAGAGACTGGGAGCGATTTCTGCCACTGCAATTTTCCAGGGTAAAACTTTGTGAATTTCTCATATGACAAAGCAAAAAATTAACAGTGTGTTTGACATAAGGATCCAGACATTTCACCATGTATCTTAGTGAAAGTGATAGGGAGAAATATGAAAACTTTTCTTCAATAAATATTATTTTCTGTCTCTTTACTCCACCTGGAGACAACCAAAATAATAGCAGTATCTTTAAACTATCGGGTGAAAGTTAAAGTAAGAATAGAGTTATGGTTATGCAGATAATAAAATGCATAATATAATGTACAAGGTGGTAAATAGAGCATTGACAGAAAGAGCAACTATTCAACTCTAATTTGTGTCTCCATTTTTAAATCAATCAGAGAAATTATATTCTCCATAAAAAGGAATAAATGCAACATCGGTGATGGAATTGCAGCTTGTGAGTCTGGCAGCCTCCTGTGTATTTTTTTGTGAGTGACTCTGAATGGTGTACTCTTATCATGAATGGATATGGTTGACAGGTATGCAATGAATAGAACATCATCTGTGAATAAACCTAGTAGTTAATATATTTGTTGAACTTAGCATTCTTTGTTCACAATTGTCCTAATCATTCATGGATAAAACAGCATCTTTCTAACCTCAAGTTAACTGGTATGGGAAATCCATAGGGTCTGAGATCTGTAATGACACTACATACTGATTTTTCCTTTTCACCAAAACAAACGAGGCTGGTAAATCATGAGTATTGTCAATGATCTGCTGATCCTCTATTCTCAGGGGTCTCCTTTCTGCCTGGCATCACTAACAGTTAAAATGGTTAGAATAGTGAGCTGTAAAAAATAAGAATTTAAGTCATAAGTACCATCTCTCAGAACTCTACTGAAGTCCCTTTCCAGTTCTAGTCCTAAGAGGACCTTTTAGTAATTATTGACAATGTATGATGTTAACATATCACTGTAACTAATATGTGAGGAGTTGATGAGTTTGCTGAGCAATCTTACTTGGCATGTGGGTGTAAATTTAATATACTCCCTGTAGTTAAATGAGTTTCCAGTATTTTATTGTCAATTTCACTTTCGCTCAACGATGATTGTTTTTGAACAAGGTATGCCTGACACACTGTGGCTCTCCATATCCCTTCTGAGGGACTGAAGAATACTATCTGAAGTTTTTTGTTTTTTAAGTTTTATATTATTTTGTTTTGCACAGAGCATATTTTTCATACTTGCGGGTTGCAAAAATACATGTATTTTCAAAGGTGTTTGTAACTGATTATCTTCATGAAATTCAAACTGATGCCTTCATAAAATTACATGGCCAAAAATTCCCTCAAATTATGGGAAAGGTCACCCACGTTCTCTCAAGGGACTCAGTTGCAGATTTGAAAATTTACTTTCTATTAGCTTTTTTTCCAGTATCATCTTGATTATTGCTAAGTGGTAGCTCTCAGTATCAAGTACTTTCAAAAAATCAAAAACACGCAAACAACAAAAGACAAACAAAAAATCCCTTTTCTTCAGTAGACAAAACACTGGAGCCATGTAGAAAATGTCTGGAGGTTGCTAAGAACAGCTGCTGTAAGAATAGTCACTTTGTGAAACCCACTTGCTTGGTCTGTATCTCTTGGTGTCCTGATTTCAATCCCAATGTAGTAAAAGGTAACTAATTGTTTTTTCTTCCCGAAAAAAATAGGCATTCAAAGATCTTAGAATATGATGATAGAAACTATAAACTGGTGGGACAGATGATTTCTGAAAAATCATTGAGAATGGTAAAGGCAGTACAAAGTAGAGAATGATGAAATTAAATCACAATTTTTGATTCAACAAATGACAAATTGATAGGTATGGCAAAATTTTGTAAAGGATGGTTTTATAAAAGGTTTCTGAGTCCATACATTGTATTTGGTAACGGTTATAATATCTATTGGTCCTATTGTAAGAATTCGTGAAAAATTTATTCCATATTTAAAAATGCAGACAGAGATTGTAAAGTATATTTTTAGTAGCTATTTAAAACATATCTTTGTTTTAATTCACAGATTTAAAAAAAGAAATATTTGTTCAATGATTGAGAAATTAGGATGAAACATGTGTTTGAATATCCATTCCTGGAAATTCATGATTTATTTTACAAGGTAACTTAATTTTACTGTCTTATAATAAATATTGTTATAAATGGTAAAGAATATAGAAAAATACTGACAGAGTGGAATATTAAAAAGAGTTTTTGTCATCAAATAGTAAACCATACCTTTAAACCATTTTAACATAACAGTATAGGATTTTAACAGCAATAGAAAATAATTTATGGAAGCTGATTGAAGAATGCAAAATTACGTCCTAGTTTGTATAGGAATTTAAGCTATGACCAGGTGGTATTTCAATTCTATGGAAATAGTATTGTTGCTGAAAAAAATATGCTATGCATCTGGAAAAATACATTTAGAATTTATATATTACAGAAAAATGTATGTAAATTATACAAAGGTAAAATATGTTAAAAGAATCAAAAGTCAGTAAATACTAGTAGGATAAATGCATGCAGTAGGAAATAATGACACTTAGAAAAAGACAGAAAATGCAGAAGCAATATACAATATATAATATTTGACTATGCAAATATCCTTTTTAATTTAAAATTATACTATCACACAGCTTTAAAACAAAAAAGATTGGCAAATGTTTAACAAAGATAAATTTGTGATATTTATATTGCCCAAGCATCTGCCGCCATTTAGTAAGAAAAATACAAACTACAGATTTAAAAAAAAAAAAAATGGCATGATGTGAATTCACAGAAGAGTCTATTTGAATGAGATTCACAAGCTTCCAATAGATTGAAGAGAAGAAAGATGATCCATCTACAGGTTGTTAAAAAAATTGTACAAAAATAACAAAGAAATAAATTTCTTGTCTTAAGAAATAATTAAATATGTAACACCCAGTGCTTTCAGGAATGTAAGGACTGTGGCATTGTATCATATTGCCATTAAAAATGTACCCTGGGAGAGTAATTTTAAAGCAATTTGATAATAGGAATTAAAATAAATATATCAATTCTTTAGTTAAAAATCTTACTTTACATAAGACTCTAGAGATATAATTACTTTAAAAAATAATATGATTATTGAGTCTTTCATAACACCAGAAAACTAGGAACTTCTGTAATATCTGTCAGTAGAAAAATAGTTAAATAACCAATGGTGCATTGTAATCCCAGCACTTTGGGAGTCCGAGGTGGGTGGATCGAGACCATCCTGGTCAACATGGTGAAACCCTGACTCTACTAAAAATACAAAAAATTAGCTGGGCATGGTGGCGCGTGCCTGTAATCCCAGCTACTCAGGAGGTTGAGGCAGAATTGCCTGAACCCAGGAGGCGGACGGAGGTTGTGATGAGCCAAGATCGTGCCATTGCACTCCAGCCTGGGTAACAAGAGCGAAACTCCATCTCAAAAAAAAAGAAAAAAAAGAAAAATATTATGCAAGTATTTAATATTATATATATTTAATCTAAACATAAGCAACAGTTAAGAAAAATAGAACAGTATTAAACAAAAAAGCTCTGCAAGCAAAGAAATTAATCAACAGAACTAATAGACAATGAATTTATAGGAAACTCATTCAACTTCACAATAAAAAAGTAAAAATGAAAACAAAAAAACATTATAAAGTAGGCAAAAGACATGAATGGACATTTTTCAAAAGACATACAAAGAATATGATGAGATGCTTAATATCACTAATTATTAGAGAATGCAAATTAAAACCACAATGAGATATCACCTTACACTGGTCTAAGTGTTTAAAGTGAAAATTTTGAGGAATCTCTACACGGTCTTCCACAATGGTTGAACTAATTTACACTCCCACCAACAATGTATGAGATTTTTTCCTTTCTCCAAAATCTTTCCAGCATGTTTTTTTTGTTTGTTTTTTATTTTTTAACAATAGCCATTCTGAGTGATGTGTGATGATATCTTATTGTGATTTTGATTTTGATTTCTCTAATGATCAGTGATGTGGAGCTTTTTTTACAACTGTTGGCTGCGTATAAAAACATGTGCATATGCAGGTTCATTGCAGCATTATTTAAAATAGCAAAGACATAGAGTCAACCTGTGTCATTCAATGATAGACTAGATAAAAATATGTGGTACATATACACCGTGGAATATTGTGCACCCATTAAAAAGAGTGATGCCATGTCCTTTGCAGGGGCATGAATAAAGCTGGAGGCCATTATCTGTAGCAAACTAACACAGAAATACAGAAAACCTAATACCACATGTTCTCACTTATAAGTGGGAGCTAAATGATGAGAAAACATGGATACATAGAGGAGAACAGGCACACTGAGGTCTCTCACACTTTTGCAGGGTGAAGGGTGAGAGGAGGGAGAGGATCAGGAAGAATAACTAACGAGTACCCAGCTTAATAACTGGGTGACAAAATAATCTGTACAACAAACCCCCATGACACAAGTTTACCTGTTAACAAGCCTGTAGATGTACCCCTGAGCTTAAAATAAAAGTTAAAAATAATTTTCAAAAAGAAAACATGATATATATACCTACATGTATATACTATACACCCCCCCTCCCCACACACAGAATGGGATACTATTTAGCCATAAAAAAGAATGAATAGGAGAGGGGACTCAAGATGGCGCTGTGAGAACAACCCAGGATTGGAGCCCGCGTTGAATTCGCAAACGGTGAGTCAGTGCTGCATTTCCAGACTGATCTTTGTTGCCCACAGAACGGGGAAACTCCCAAGTATAAAAAGACACGGGACGCCAGGCAGTAGGTCTGCCTGGCGAAGCCGGCAGCCGGGGCGGCGGCGGCCGGCCCTACCCAGCAATCCCCACAGGGCGCGCTTGTCCGGGTGCCTTGTTGAACCGGCAACCTGAGACTTGAGAGGGCTGGACTTAAGACTGAACGAGACTTGCACAGTAGCCCTGCCCAGGGGATTGCAGGGACAGATCGTTTGGGATACCCAGTGGGACGAACAAAACCGCGATTTCAAACTATCCCGGGCAGACGGTCCGAGACGCTCTGTGGGGGAGGGGCGTCCACCACTACGGAGGCAACCTGCCCCAACTGATATACACGCCCACTGCTGACGCAGCCAGCCGTTGCCGAGGCAACCCGCCCCAACTGAGATACACGCCGACTGCTGATGCAGCCAGCCGTTGCCGAGGCAACCCGTCCCTACTGAGATACACGCCCACTGCTGACACAGCCTGCCGTTGCTGAGGCAACACGCTACAACGAAGAGACTCCGCCACAGGGCGTGGCGGAGACCACAGCAGAGCTGGCAGGAACAGCGCGAATCACACAACAGCAGGGCAGAGCCTCGGCAGCCAAACAGTGGCTAGTCTGCCTTTGAGCTGGGCAGGACACCTGATCGGACATCCAAAAATAAAGCCCAAACCCCTCAACACAGAGCATTGAAGAAAAAAAAAAAAAGGGTTGTTTAATGAGCTGTGTTGCAGCAGAATAAAACATAGCAGCCTAACAGCCCTGAATGAACAACAGAGTGCACAGCTCAGTAATTAAAGCCCTATAAAGTACAAACTGTCTCCTCAAGCAGCTCCCTGACCCCTCTATATCCAAAAGACTGTCATTAGGCAGGCATCATCCTGGGACAAAGAGAGCAGAAAAAGAAACTGGTAGCATCCCTCGCTGTGCCACGGCTACTAGAGGTGCACCCCAGACAAGCAGGGTCTGGAGCGGACCTCAACAGTCGTACAGCGAAGGGGCTAGACTGGTAGAAGGAAAACCAAGCAACAGAAATACTTCATCATCAACATTCTGGGTGTCCACTCAGAGACCCAAACGAAAAGTCAGCAACTACACAGACGACCAGCGGACAAATCCACAAAGATGGGAAGAAACCAGCGCAAAAAGGAGGAAAACACCCGAAACCAGAACACATCGCCTCCTAGAAAGGACCAAGACTCCTCACCAGCAAGGGAACAAAGCTGGACGGAGAATGACTGTGAAGAAATGACGGAATTAGACTTCAGAAGATGGATAATGAGAAACTTTTGTGAGCTAAAAGATCATGTATTAAATCAATGCAAAGAAACTAAGAACCTTGAAAAAAGATTTGAAAAAAGATTCGAGGAAATGATAACAAGAATGGATACCTTAGAGAGGAATATGAATGAATTAAAGGAGCTGAAAAACACAATACGAGAACTTCGTGAAGCAAACACAAGTTTCAATAGCCGAATTGACCAAGCAGAAGAAAGAATATCTGAAGTCGAAGACCAACTCAATGAAATAAAACGAGAAACCAAGACCAGAGAAAAAAGCGCAAAAAGGAATGAACAAAGTCTCCAAGAAATGTGGGACTATGTGAAAAGACCTAACCTACGTTTGATAGGTGACCAGAAGGGGACGAAGAGAATGAATCCCAGCTGGAAAATACTCTTCAGGACATCATCCAGGAAAATTTCCCCCACCTAGCAAGACAAGCCAACACTCAATTGCAGGAAATACAGAGAACACCACAAAGATATTCCGCAAGAAGAGCAACCCCAAGGCACATAATCGTCAGATTCAACAGGGTTGAAATAAAGGAGAGAATACTAAGGGCAGCCAGAGAGAAAGGTCGGGTCACCCACAAAGGGAAGCCCATCAGACTCACAGCAGATCTCTCGGCAGAAACACTACAAGCCAGAAGAGAGTGGGGGCCAATATTCAACATTCTTAAAGAAAAGAACTTTCAACCCAGAATTTCATATCCAGCCAAACTGAGCTTCAGAAGTGAAGGAAGAATAAAATCCTTTGCGAACAAGCAAGTACTCAGAGATTTTGTCACCACCAGGCCTGCTTTACAAGAGCTCCTAAAAGAGGCACTACACATAGAAAGGATCAATCAGTACCAGCCATTCCAAAATCGCACTGAATGCTAAAGAGCTTCAACATAATGAAGAATCTACAACAACTAACAGGCAAAACAGCCACTTAGCATCAAAATGGCAGTATCAAATTCACACATAACAATATTAACCCTAAATGTAAATGGACTAAATGCACCAATCAAAAGACACAGACTGGCAAATTGGATAAAAATCCAAAACCCATCAGTGTGCTGTATCCAGGAAACCCATCTCACATGCAAGGATACACAAAGGCTCAAAATAAAGGGATGGAGGAAGATTTACCAAGCTAATGGAAAGCAAAAAAAAGCAGGAGTTGCAATTCTCATCTCTGATAAAATAGACTTTAAAGCAACAAAGATCAAAAGAGACAAAGAAGGCCATTACATAATGGTAAAAGGATCGGTACAAGAAGAAGAGCTAACGATCCTAAACATATATGGACCCAACACAGGAGCACCCAGATACATAAGGCAAGTTCTTAATGACTTACAGAAGGACTTAGACTCCCACACAATAATAGTGGGAGACTTTAACACTCCACTGTCAATACTAGACAGATCAACCAGACAGAAAATCAACAAGGATACCCAGGGCTTGAACTCAGACCTGGAGCAAGCAAACCTGGTGGACATTTACAGAACTCTCCACCCGAAATCCACAGAGTACACATTCTTCTCAGCACCACATCACACCTACTCTAAAATTGACCACATAATTGGAAGTAAAGCACCGCTCAACAAATGCAAAACAACTGAAATCATAACAAACAGCCTCTCAGACCATAGTGCAATCAAGTTAGAACTCAGAATTCAGAAACTGACCCAGAACCGCACAGCTTCATGGAAACTGAACAACTGGCTCTTGAATGTTGACTGGGTAAACAACGAAATGAAGGCAGAAATAAAGAAGTTCTTCGAAACCAATGAGAATGAAGACACAACGTGCCAGAACCTCTGGGACACATTTAAAGCAGTCTCTAGAGGAAAGTATATAGCAATAAGTGCCCATATGAGGAGAATGGAGAGATCCAAAATTGACACCCTATCGTCAAAATTGAAAGAGCTAGAGGAGCAAGATCAAAAAAACTCAAAACCCAGCAGAAGACAAGAAATTACTAAGATCAGAGCTGAGCTGAAGGAGATTGAGACACGAAAAACCCTTCAAAAAATCAATAAATCCAAGAGCTGGTTTTTTGAAAAGATCAACAAAATAGACAGACCACTAGCCAGATTGATTAAAAATAAAAGAGAGAACAACCAGATAGATGCAATAAAAAATGATAAAGGGGAAATCACCACAGATTCCACAGAAATTCAAACCATCCTCAGAGAATATTACAAACAACTCTATGCACATAAACTAGTAAACCTGGAAGAAATGGATAAATTCCTGGACTCCTGTGTCCTCCCAAGCCTAAACCAGGAGGAAGCTGAAACTATGAATAGACCAATAACAAGGTCTGAAGTTGAGGCAGCAATTAAGAGCCTACCTCACAAAAAAAGCCCAGGTCCAGATGGGTTCACAGCCGAATTCTACCAGACACACAAGGAGGAGCTGGTACCATTCCTTCTAAAACTATTTCAAACAATCCAAAAAGACGGAATCCTTCCCAAATCATTTTATGAGACCAACATCTTCCTGATACCAAAACCCGGCAGAGACCCAACGAGAAAAGAAAACTTCAGGCCAATATCCATGATGAACATAGATGCAAAAATCTTCAATAAAATATTGGCAAGCCGATTGCAACAGCAAATCAAAAAACTTATTCATCATGATCAAGTAGGATTCATCCCAGTGATGCAAGGCTGGTTCAACATACGCAAGTCTATCAACGTAATTCACCACATAAACAGAACCAAAAACAAAAACCACATGATTATCTCAATTGACGCAGAGAAGGCATTTGACAAAATTCAACAGCCCTTTATGCTAAAAACCCTCAAAAAACTCGGTATCGATGGAACATATCTCAAAGTAATAAAAGCTATTTATGACAAACCAACAGCCAATATCATACTGAATGGACAAAAACTGGAAGCATTCCCTTTGAAATCCGGCACTAGACAAGGATGCCCTCTCTCACCACTCCTATTCAATATAGTACTGGAAGTTCTAGCCAGAGCAATCAGGCAAGAAAAAGAAATAAAGGGTATTCAAATAGGAAAGGTGGAAGCCAAATTGTCTCTATTTGCAGAGGACATGATAGTATACCTAGAAGACCCCATCGCCTCAGCCCAAAAACTCCTGAAACTGATAAACAACTTCAGCAAAGTCTCAGGATATAAAATCAATGTGCAAAAATCACAAGCATTCGTCTACACCAATAACAGACTTAAAGAAAGCCAAATCAAGAGCGAACTGCCATTTGCAATTGCTACAAAAAGAATAAAATACCTTGGAATACAACTCACAAGGAATGTAAGGGACCTCTTCAAGGAGAACTACAAACCACTGCTCAACGAAATCAGAGAGGACACAAACAGATGGAGAAACATTCCATGTTCATGGTTAGGAAGAATTAATATCGTGAAAATGGCTATACTGCCCAAAGTAATTTACAGAATCAACGCTATCCCCATCAAGCTACCATTGACTTTCTTCACAGAACTGGAAAAAACCACCACGAACTTCATATGGAACCAAAAGAGAGCCCGCATAGCCAATTCAATTCTAAGCAAAAAGAACACAGCGGGGGGCATCACACTACCGGATTTCAAACTATACTACAAGGCTACAGTAATCAAAACAGCATGGTACTGGTACCAAAACAGAGATATAGACCAATGGAACAAAACAGAGGCACCAGAGGCAACACAACATACAGACAACTATACAATCTTTGATAAACCTGACAAAAACAAGCAATGGGGCAAGGATTCCATGTTTAACAAATGGTGTTGGGAAAACTGGCTAGCCATGTGCAGAAAGCAGAAACTGGACCCCTTCCTGACACCTTACACTAAAATTAACTCCAGATGGATTAAAGACTTAAACATAAGACCTGGCACCATAAAAACCCTAGAAGGAAATCTAGGCAAAACTATCCAGGACATAGGAGTAGGCAAGGACTTCATGAACAAAACACCAAGAGCATTGGCAACAAAAGCCAAAATAGACAAATGGGACCTAATGAAACTCCACAGCTTCTGCACGGCAAAAGAAACAGTCACTAGAGTGGATCGGCAACCAACAGAATGGGAAAAAATTTTCGCAGTCTACCCATCTGACAAAGGGCTGATATCCAGAATTTACAAAGAGCTCAAGCAGATTTACAGGAAAAAAACAAACAAGCCCATTCAAAAGTGGGCAAAGGATATGAACAGATACTTTACGAAAGAAGACATATATGAGGCCAACAATCATATGAAAAAATGCTCATCGTCACTGGTCATCAGAGAGATGCAAATCAAAACCACATTGAGATACCATCTCACGCCAGTTAGAATGGCGATCATTAAAAAATCTGGAGACAACAGATGCTGGAGAGGATGTGGAGAAAAAGGAACACTTTTACACTGTTGGTGGGAGTGTAAATTAGTTCAACCATTGTGGAAGACAGTGTGGCGATTCTTCAAGGCCTTAGAAATAGAAATTCCATTTGACCCAGCAATCCCATTACTGGGTATATATCCAAAAGACTATAAATCGTTCTACTATAAGGACACATGTACACTAATGTTCATTGCAGCACTGTTTACAATAGCAAAGACCTGGAATCAACCCAAATGCCCATTGATAATAGACTGGATTGGAAAAATGTGGCACATATACACCATGGAATATTATGCAGCAATCAGAAATGATGAGTTCGTGTCGTTTGTAGGGACATGGATGAATCTGGAAAACATCATCCTCAGCAAACTGACACAAAAACAGAAAATGAAACACCGCATATTCTCACTCATAGGTGGGTGATGAAAAATGAGAACACATGGACACAGAAAAGGGAGTACTAAACAGTGGGGTCTATTGGGGGGAAAAGGGGAGGGCCAGCGGGAGGGGGAGGTGGGGAGGGATAGCCTGGGGAGAAATGCCAAATGTGGGTGAAGGGGAGAAGAAAAGCAAAGCACACTGCCATGTGTGTACCTACGCAACTGTCTTGCATGCTCTGCTCATGTACCCCAAAACCTATAATCCAATAAAAAATTAAAAAAAAAAAAAAAGAATGAATAATATCTTTCATAGAAACTTTGATATAACTGGAGGCCATTATCTTAAGTGAAACAATTCAGAAACAGAAAGACAAATACCACATATTCCTAGCTCTACGTGGGAGCTAAATAATGTGTATGTGTGGACATAGGGTATAGAATAATAGACACTAGAGACTAGGAAGGATAAGAGGGTGGGAGTGGGGTGAGGGGTGATAACTTACTTAATCAGTACAATGTATATTATTTGGATGGTGGTTATGCTAAAATCTCAGGTTTCACCGCTGCTGATTTTATTCATGTAACAAAACTGTTTGTACCTCTAAAGTTTGTACCAATAAAAAAGACAAAAGTTTTTTTTTTTTTTAATAGAATGTGCACATTGAAAAGACTAAAAGTTGACACTGACAATTGAAAAGTTTTACTATACATAATCAAACATCGCATCATTTTTGGACATTTCTGCTATTTCAATGCAGTTTCAGATTATAGTTTCAAAGCTAGGTGAATATTGAAAACAAATGCGTGCTGTGTTTATGTCTTCACAGAGGATGAAAGGATTCCATTGCAGCACTCCTTTGCCTCTTAACATTTCCAGTGCAATATACACAGTTGTAGAAGTCCATACATCACTTCTGCCAATTATCCAGGGCTTGAAAGATAATTAATACCTTGTTGAAGTTATTAAACCTATACAGATCGAATCCAGAAACACATAAATAATATTTTATAGAGAAGTTTTGAATTATTTTAATATTAGAGAGTTAAATTGCGGGATCGAGGTTTCGGATTCATACCGTAGGGGGAGAGAGAGAGAGAGGGAGTTATAGCTGGACCCCGAGTAAATGGCCTGAAGGAGGACTTGTTTGTAGCCTTGCTGAAATCAAATGTTTGTGGAGGGCTCCGTTTTTCAAATCTTATGGCTGCTCTCATTGGAAACCTCCATGATGACCAAGTTCGTCGTCCACATCAGTGGTAAACTCAGACTGAACACAGCAATAGGCTGCTCTCAGCACATAGATATTTGTCCACTGGTTTCCCCAAATTGCAATCCTGCTCCCCATCATTTCTGGCAAAGCTTTGTATCCTAATGTTGAGACTTAGGAAGTGAAGACGTTTGTGAGTTTCTGTTACTTTGGTCTTTCTTTCAATTCACATGAAGATATCGGCCTTCACTAAGAGTAAAATCTGTTCTCTCTAATTTTGGCCTTCACTAACACATTTCTGATGCGTAAGAGTATGCCATTCTTTGTCTGATTACCAATGCTGATATTACTTTATTTCCTACATGTTTATAGTCATTTTAATTTAAAAAACTGGAGCTGGAGGAGGGCCTATTAAATAATTTATAATCACATATTAACCAGGAGTTACCCTATTCAAACTTTTCTGAATATTTTTGTTAGAGAAACAACATAATCCTTGTGGTCAAATATTTTAACTGTTTTTGCAGCACAGAGATACTGCTTTATGATTTTTCCAGGATGCATTCTATATCCCTTTTATACTTCAAGTAAATAAACATTTATTAGATAATTAAGAATGAAAACAAAGTAGATATATTATTCTGTTTCTCATCGTGTTAGATTTATGCATACTTTATATGATCAAAGAGAAAATTGATTGGATTATTTTAATGTAATAAAAGCTGCTTCTATATATATGTTGTTTATATGTGTGTATATGTGTGTATGTACATGTTGTTTGTGTTTCTGTTTGTGTGTGTGCATATATATATATACATATGCATATATACATGCATATGTGTGTGTATATATATATATATATCCTGACTAAAAGAATTATCTGGGATGATAATATTTATAGACTACTAGAGTTGGAATGAATCTTATCAATAATTAGGGCAGACCATTCTGCCATATCAGTAAAACCTTTTATATCATCCTTGACATTTATGTACCAGGTTTTCCTTTACGGTAATATAATTATCAGGAGGTATGGTTTCAAGAAGCATACATTTCTAATGTTAGAGTATTTAAAGATATCTAATGTTGAGATATCTTCCTCCTTTTTACATTTTTCCATTTGTCCTAACTCTTCTCTTTAAATACATGTGAAGTTCATTTGTTCCCTTATTTGAATATCACTGTATTATAGTATATTTCAAGTTTTCACTTTTTTTTAAATCTAAGAATCCCTTAAAAGAACTAAATGTGTTTATGTGCATCTCATGCAACATGTTTAAGAGTACAAGGCTGATCCTCAGAAATATCATATATATCCTTACCTTTATACATTTTATGTTTTCTTAAAACGATGGTGTTCAGATTTGAAAGTGCAACGAGTCTTTAATCGATGCATGTTCCTCAAGACTACCTCCAGTTTGGGGGAGTGGAGGATAGGTATGCGAGAGGCTGAATAATAACTCTTTAAAAGATATTCACAATCTAAACCCTGCAAACTGTTAATGTCAAGTTACATGGCAATAAATAATTTTGCAGATGTTATTACATTAAATTCAGGATTGGAAGATGAGGGAGATTCTCCTGGATTGTCCAGGAGTGCCTTAACTAAAATCTCATGTACTCTTAAAGAAAGGAGGTAAATTGATATTTGGCCAAAAGCATAGAAAAGAAGCCAGGTGACAGAAATAGAAGGGGAGTCAGGGAGAGAAGATGCCATCCCACAGAACAATGAACTGGATTGTGCCTCACCCTGTCAAATTTGTTGTTGAAGTCCTAACTCCAAAAACCTCAGGATGTCACTATATTTGGAGATTGAAGCTTTAAAGATTAATTAGGTTACAACATGGTAGTTAAAGTGGGCCCTAATTTAATATATGCGGCATCTTCATAAGAGAGGTTAGGGCATAAGGAGGGAGATGTTTGACAGGTGCATGCACCGAGGAACATGCAAATGAGGATAAAATGAGAGGGCAACTAACTACTTAGAAGTCAGGGACAGAGAAGCCTCAAATGAGATCATACCTGCTAACATCTTGATCTTTAAATTTGGACTTCAGAATTGTGAGACAATAAATTTCCATTGCTTAAGCCACCCAACTGCTATTATTTTGTTATGGCAGCCAAAGAAAATCAATATATCCTGACTTTGAAGTTATAGAAAGAGGCCGTAGACCAATGAGCACAGAGAATGTAGCTCCAGATGTTGAGAAGAACGAACACGTGGATTCTATCCTATAGTTCTGGAGAGCCTGCTCTAACTCTCCAACACCTTCATTTCTTCTAAGTGATACTCCAGAACAGGAATAAATTTCTGCTATTTCAAGCCAGCAATTTAGTTACAGCACCCACAGTAAACTAATAGAGGTAATAAGCTGGAATAATAGACAGGCTGGGAGCCGGGAGAGAAAAACAAGTCTGAAGGAATGGGTTCCCATGGAAGATCACCAAAACAATGTTAGTTTCCTAAAATAACGTTAACTTTATGCATAATATGAACATTATCTTCCACGAGTGGGAAGATCATGTTTAAATGCAGTAAGATGTTTTATTGACAGAGTTGATGCTTGAATATTGAAAATTATGAAGCAATTTTCAGGAGTGGATGCAATTTGAAGTAATATCTGTGCCTGTTGCTAAGGTTTGGGTTCAGGGACAGCCCTAAGGAAAGGGATTTACCAAATGCTGTGAGATATCAGAACCCTGTAAGTCCAGGCTAGGATTCTGGCATGATTCTGCCTTCTAGACTAATAAGTGGCCTTCAAATACAAAATGATGTCAGAGGCTCCTGCATAGACAAACTTACAGCATATTGACCACACAGACACAGGTTTTCAGATGTAAGGACTAAGTCTAAATACAGAATGCCCTGCTCTTGTGAGTAGTCTGAAGTTATCAATTTCTATGCAAGAGTGATATGGTGAGTGGACTCAGAACCCTAAAGGACTGATCATTCAACCTTAAGACTCCTGGCCCACAGCTGATAGAGCCTGGAGAGGGCACTGGTGGCCCTGAGAATAGGAGAATATGACTTCTCATTATGATAGAGCACTCATGCATCCAGGACACGTGAGTGTTTGTCAGCTCGTGCATCACATTGTTGAGCTATCGTAAGCTTGGTTTTTTCATGTCAACTACTGCTGGCATGTGCCTCATTCATGAATTGACTTTCTGATACTCCAAGGCTTGAACTGATATCATTAATAGTAATTTGTGTTCTTCAATGGTATTTCAGGACCTCTGTCTTGCATGGTTTTATTTTACTTCCCTTCACCTTTGAAGTTTAGTGTGACATGAAATTTGCTCTAATAAATGAAATGTTAGCAGAAGGACTACACTAGTCACTTGGTTTCTACGGGGGTATGGGTTACACGATCTCTATGTCTACCAGTGTATAGATGCTCAAGTCTCCGATATAAAATATCTAGTACAATGTAAATGCTATATAAATAGTGTGTTGTATATTTTATTTCTGTTACTTTTTAATTGTTGTTATGTTTTATTGTGTGGTTTTTTTGTGCCTCATATTTTCAATCTGTAGTTGGTTGAATCCATGATGCACAATCATGGATATGTAGGGCAAACTTATATTTTCCAGATGAAAACTTGAGGAACCACCATTGAGTTTCCATGGTTTCATTTTCCTGCATAGGAAATCAGGGTGCATGGAATATTACGCACTCTGAGACTTGGTCCTGTAAAAAGAAATGGACAGAGCAGAGCAACCTAAGCCAATCTCATTGGACATATGTAACCAGAGAAAAAAATGTATATGTATACATTTTTTAAGGTATTGAGATTTTGAGCTTGTTTATTACAGCAGAATAACAACTTGTATTAAATAATCCAAACTGCTTTTTAAATTTTGGATGTAGGCTATAATTCTGCTTTAATAAAACTATTCTAATTTGTAATCACATAGTTACTCATTTCTTCACTCAGTCATAGAAAATGTCATATTTCATATGCACTTTTTTCAATTATATTGTATTTCATGGAACTTCTTTAAAGCATATACAGTTTATATTGCAAAATGTATATTGAGCGTGAGCCTATCTTCAGGATATTTTTAATATCCTCAAAAATTAAAGGAGAAACTTTCCTTTATCAGCAAAGTTATATCTTTATAAGTGCTTTGCCACATTCACTTCCTATAAGAAAAGAAAATATTAGCTTTACTTAAATAGCTTGTTTTTAATGGGAGATAAAGCTTTTGCAAAATTGCTTTTGACTTTATGAGTTATAACATATCATATGAAAGGAAAATCAAAGTAAATAATTTCTGATCCTCAAATCTTTCTCTCTCCCTTTTTCTTTCCCTCTCTCTTCCTCTCTCTTCCCCACTTCCACTTGCTCTCTATCTCTTCATACACAGACATACAAGCATGAGCACACATGCCATATACAGGGACACACATACTCATGTATGCATTGCTATAGGTCAATTCCTTTTTTTTTTTTTTTTTTTGAGATGGAGTTTCGCTCTTGTTACCCAGGCTGGAGTGCAGTGGCGCAATCTCGGCTCACCGCAACCTCCGCCTCCTGGGTTCAGGCAAATCTACTGCCTCAGCCTCCTGAGTAGCTGGGATTACAGGCACATGCCACCATGCCCAGCTAATTTTTTGTATTTTTAGTAGAGATGGGGTTTCACCTTGTTGACCAGGATGGTCTTGAGCTCTTGACCTCGTGATGCACCCGCCTCGGCCTCCCAAAGTGCTGGGATTACAGGCTTGAGCCACCCCGCCGGGCCCCAATATAGGTCAATTCCTTTACTTAATCATGATAAAATGGAGTCATAATGTCATGAATAATCAACATCTTGCTCACTATTTGATTTCAACCTATTGGCTAGTGCTTAAAGCTAGAGGGAAGAAAAAGAAGAAAAGAGGAGGAAGAAATGGAGGGGAAAGTTTGAGAAAGAGTAGGAGGTTGTTGAATTTAGTTTGAATTTGGCAAGCTAGAATTCAGAAAAAAGCAGGGTGATGAGCTCATTTGTACCCCACACCTCAGCGTCATCCAATATGCCCAGGTAACAAACCTGCAGATGTACTCCCTGAATCTTAAACAAAAGATTAAAAAAACTCGAAAACTAAAAATAAAAGTTAATAATGTAGAAGAAAAGCTTAATATGCTTTATGTGCTAAGCCTTCAGACCGGAATCACTGAGCGAAAGCCATTGCCACGACAGTACAAAGAGCTAAATACGAAAGAATATTCCTTTTATAGCAACATAACTGGAATTTCAAAGCAATATTATAGTTCTTCTTTTTAAAATATCAAATCACAGCATTGTGTTTATCTGAAAGAAAAACTTTCTCATCCTCATATACTGAAGTTCATTTCAAACTGTGACACACTTATGTACTTGTGTGTACATGTCAAGCTTTATGTACTTACTGATTTCAAGTCACACTTTAATATGAACAAAATAATTATTTTAAAAGGTATAGTCTTAAAAAGTAAAATATTATATTTTGGGAGGCCAAGGTGGGCAGACCACCCGAGGTCAGGAGTTTAAGACCAGCCTGACCAACATGACAAAACCCCATCTTAACTAAAAATACAAAATTTAGCTGGGCATGGTGGGATATGTCTGTAGTCCCAGCTATATGGAGACTGAGGCAGGAGAATCACTTGAACCCAGGAGGCGGAAGTTGCAGTGAGCTGAGATCACACCACTGCACTCCAGCCTGGGTGAGAGTGAGACTCTGTCTCAGAAAATAATAAAATATTATAATTATAAATTTTAAATAATAAATTATCTCCAAATAAGAGTATAGTGGTCGAATTTATAGAATTTAAGAAAAGATAGCCTTCTAGGCATACTATTCCCCAGTGTTTTTCCCTTAAAATTGTAACTGGGAGCTGTTTCAAAAACTTTGCATAGAGATTTTCCTTATTCTGTTTTAGAAGCAAATTCTGTAGTTCATTGTTTGAATATGCTGCACATATCAATGTTATAAGTCTTTCTTTGTTTTAAGTAATGCTTTATGGTTTATATCCATCTTGATAGGAAAATTGCTACTGTTCCTTTTTTTCTTAATCTGAAGTTTTCCAATATAATGCCATTTAAATTTAATATATCATTGTTCATGCTTTTATTTTCAAATTTTATAAATTAGTTTGTCTTAGGCCCAAAGATTTAAGATTTCTCTTATTCAAATCTGAACCCTCTCATTAGGGAGATTTTCTTAGTAATTAACTATATTGAATGCCTGTCCATATTCCAATGAACCCTTAGCACATTACTTTATCAAAGAACTCAAAGAATACCCAAAGAACATTGTTCTCTTAGAACCCAGTGACCAGGGCTACTTAACGTCCAGGAGAGGTGCTATGAATCTCTTAGAATGCTTGAGCTCAAAACTACATTTCCATTTCTTAAGATATTAGACCACTATCAACTGCAGCAGAAAAGAATTACAGTAGGCCCTCTGTGTCCATGGATCCTGCATCTGGGAAAAATTGGCTTAATCACAGGGAAATATGTCTATTTTAGTCATAACAATGGTAAAATTTACAAATAAGATATTCATGAAGCAGTTGAAGTAAGAGAGAGCACTATAATCTGCATATATATATATGCCTAAATTATGAGTACATAGATTATTTTATCCATTTAAAGTCACCAGTTTAGAATTTATAAGAAGGATAATTGAATACAAGAAGAAAAATACACTAAAATCATAATCCTGATCTATACTGTAATGAACGTTTTGTATGAGAGGGACAGAAAGGGTGATTATGATTCACAAAAACAGGAATATTGGGAAAGAATGCCACAGTACAAGGAAAAAGACAAATACAGATGATAAGACATCACGGACAAACAACAGGAGAGAATAGTAAAGAGAGAATCCTGTCAAATGTGGTAAAGACGTTAATTAGCATAAGAAACAACAGTTCGCAGTAAGATTCAGCAGTGAGGAAGTTATTGGTGACTTAGGTTTGAATGGCTTCAGTGCCCTGGCAGAGACAATTGTTGGTCAGGTTGGAGTGATCTGGGGGAAGGAATATGTAGTGAGTACATGCCACTCTTCTTTTTTGTTAGTTTGTTTTTTTTGTTTTCTATCAGTCTTTAATTACCTTTTATTTGGAGTGGAGGCACACAACCAAGATTATTTTATGAAGTTTTGCTTCAAGGCAAGTTGGACTGGGGCTCTTTGCACAGAGATGACTTTTCTTAATCTACTCCCAATTGTTTCATGTTTTGCATTTTCAGGTTAGTCTATCATTTTCACTGTTGGGTTAATTTGTAGTGTGGTTCTTCAAGCAACACATTTAAATTATTCACTTTCCTCCATCCAACTCTAAAATTTTTATTCATCAGAAGCCTTCCAAGGTACGGTTAAGAACATTCAGTGATGGGCACATGAGTGTTAAAGCAGGATTTCAGGGTCTTGTAAGTGGGGAACACCATTCCCTGCATACCACTGATAAATAAACATCTCCAAATACGCACTCCAGTCATGCCACCCTTCTAAGACACTCTGCATTATGGAAGAGAAGAGAGATGGGGGTGTCTGAGTGAGATGCAATGTAATCAGTAAATTTTTATTCTTTTGCAGTTTTGATAAAAGAGTCGAGCCAGATTTATGATGGAATTTAAGAAAATGAAGATAAGGAAGTAGAGAACATAGTATATAAAACATAAGTTGATTAGCCTAAAACCAAGAGAGAGCCACTTCCATAAAATAGAAAAGTGGGTAAGGCAGCATGCTGATTTAAAAAAAAAAAATTGCAAGGGAAAATGAGAGTCAATGAGAGGATGACTATGTTAATGGTAAAGTGATAGGTGGGAATACAGAGGTAGACAGGATGGTAAAGAAACACAGAAGAGTAGAATCCGGCTCTGAGGGATGATGAAGGCTTTCAACTCTGATATTACTAAGGCTTGATATGTTGAAGAAAGGTACTAAGGAAGAGTAGAGGAAGTGAGTACATAGGAGAAAGGAAAGTCATTTGGAGCCAAGGCAGAGAGAATAGAACATCTCCTGTAAAATCTTTAAAAAATGTGAGAATTCAAAGTGTCACTCAAATATAATGTACCTATTTTATTCTCTACTAATTTTTATTATCTCATTAGCTATAGCCAGCCTTAAAAGGCAATGTAGGTGGTTTTGAAGGTGGTGAATGACATTAGTTTCCATTTTAAACTCATACTTTAAACCACATTTTTCCAATGTCAGTGTTTTTCTTAATTTGTTAGAATTCATGTTATTTCTCCTGGCACTGCTGATAGATAAATGCATAATTGAAATATGAATCTTTCACTAAAAATAAAGCAAGCAATGTATCTGCTACAAAACTGAAACCATGGATACCCCTCTAAAGCTCTCACCACTAACATTTGTATATTTTTTGGCATTATTCCATAAACTGTAAGGAAGCATTAAGGACAGATATAGCAGCCTTACTAATAATTACCTATTCTATAAACAAATTAGTTAAGCACTCTTGTCTTTACTTTTCTAACCTGTAAAATAATATCTACTTGGCAAAGTTACTGTGAAATGAAATGAAATAGAAAAATGTATGTAGGGTTCCTGGCAGAGTCGATCATCAAAAGGAAATTTTCTCACCATTCTTTTATAGAAATAGCTTGAGTTAAACTCAAATTTTTTTAGTTGTTATTGTTTGGTGGTTATTCTCACACAACTGAGATTTGCTAATGTCCAACTTACATAATCAGGTCCATTCCCCTTTACAGAGAGATAAGGGATTTAAAATATATTGGGGGATAAACTGTCTAGATCTAATATTTTATTATTGAAAATAATAACATAGAGAAAACAAGAAAAAGAAGAAAATATTAGGTAATAAATGAATTTCTTTTATCTCCCTCTGTAATGTTTCATGACCATAATTCCCTTAGTGGAATACAAAGAAATAAAATTAGTGATTTGAAATGTTGGCAATGTTACTTTATGTATGAGAAGCTTCAGGGATGAGAAAGCATTACGTGACAGTGGGGTGGTGCAGAATTTTTTCTTCTCTAAGTCCAATAAGTCAGAATCATCTCTCTGCATACAAAGAAGTTCTCCATTTAAAAAGTTAGTGTGCATTTGAAAAGATTCATTCACTGTTTAAATACCATATTCCAATACCCACTTTATTAAGTTGATTTGTACAATTTACATTGTCTGCTGCTCACCATGTTAGTGCGTCTCCTTAATGTTTATCCTGAGACTCCTGCCTCACTTTTATTCTCTCTAGCACTATCATTAGTGGATGTCATGCTCAGATTCCTGGCACAGAGTGACAAGACACGATACTACAAACACTTACAGGGTTTCAGCTCTCTAAACATCAGCAAAATACGCGAAGGCAGCATGTTCATCCCATTTGACAGTAGAGAATGGTAAGATGTAGGCTTACGATACTAAAACAGCGTATATAATTGTGGACACCTTATTTCAACCAAATTATCTCTGAAATATGTTACCTCTCAGTTTTTCCTAGTTTATTTTCTTAAAAAGCAAACTCATAAAATGTCCTCTACTTGCAGAAGAGTTCTATAACTTTTCTTATTCTAATCTTATATTGACCTTAAGAAATGCAATAAAGACAATGTGGTTTTAAGTATTAGTCCTGACATTGAATAGCTATGCAATCCAGACAAATCACATAACCTTATCAAGTTTAATTTACTCAGTTATAGAATGTTAATCTCACATTCTCAATATTATTTTAATTATTGAATATTAAAAGTTTTAAAGCTATGCAAACTATGAGAAGATTTACCACATATTAGCAATACTCTTCAATTCTGGCAATATTCTACTTGTTAAGGTGTGTGTAGAATAAGTAAACCATGTCAGTTATTAAAATAAAATATAGCAATTCAAGCATCCAGGTGAAGGAATATCATTACTGAACAATTAGCATCAGGTAACAAATCTGCTAGCCAAAAATTTGGAATATAAAACATGTATCAAGCCAAGGTAGCATAGATGAGAAGTAGGGCATCAGGAAATCTAAGCTTTTAGGTTTTGCCATGTTTTTAGAATCAGGGATCAAAGCAAGAGAGAGACCAGCTGCAAGACTGAGAATGTGGAGAGGTGTTCTCCCCCAATACATTTAAATCCTCATTTTTCTGTAAAGGGGAATGGACCTGATAATGTAAATTGGACACAAGCCAATTTCAGTTGTGTGAGAATAGAAAACATGTAAAGATAAACATTCAAAAAACAGTCAACTTAATGGAGTATATTTTCCTAATATTAAAAATAAATCTTTGTGTGTAAATATCTATTTTGATTTCCTATCACCTGATGTCAGAGGATGGCAATACAGGGCGTTCTTACTAGGATATGTTTCAACACATGGATTTAGAAGAATATCAGCAATGTGGTGAGGTCATGGTCTCCTTGAGGAAGAACTTATAAATGCTAACTTCCTGCTGGTGATGAAACATAGATGACATGGAAAGCTGTGTACTTGTGTATGCAGATCCTGACTACTTTAAATAGGAATCCAGAGTTTAAAAAGCAGAAGCCTCTGTGGTGAGCAGGCTCTAGAACAGATGCCTACAATCCCTGCCTCCTGATGTTCTCAGCCTTGTCTACTCCCTGTACCGCTGAGTGTGGACTGGACTTAGTTCGTTGCTTGTAACCAATAGAATAGAGCAGACGTGATGCCATGTCAGTTCTGAGAAATACAAAAAATATGTGTTTTTAAAACATGATTTCTCTCTTTTCCTTTCTTGAATTGTTTGTCCTGAACAAAGACAGTTGTCAGGCTGTGTCATGGTACAACATGGAATCTAGCTGCCACGTCATGAAATAGCCCCACACTGATGCACCTGTGACAAGACATTGAAGCTAGCCCACAGTCATGAGGGTGAGGTTAGAAGCAGATAGTCCTTTTCCAATTGAGGTTTTAGTTGTATCTATATACCTGATATAGTTAAATGTTTGTGGTCCCCAGTTTTGGAGGTGAAGACTGATGGAAGGCTGATTGAACCGTGAAAGCAGACTTCTCATGAAGGACTTAGCACCATCCTGTTGGCGATAAGTGAGTTCTTGCTCAGTCAGATCACGTGTGATCTGGTTGTTTAAAAGTCTGAGACCTCTCTCTTTCTCTCTCCCTCTTTTTCTCTCTCTCTCATATTCATTCTCACCATATGATACACCAGGACCCCCTTGCCTTGGCCATGGCTGTAAGGTTCCTGAGGCCTCACCAGAAGCCCCTCAGATACCCAATACAATGCTTTCTATACAGCCTGCAGAACCCTAAATCAACTAAATTTATTTTCTTTATAAATCACCCAGTTTCAAATATATATATATATAGCACTGCAAGAATGGCCTAACACAGTGTCCTTCAAACTGTCTAAAATAAGATACCCTGAAACAGAAGAAGCTAGTTAAGTGATACCTGTATCCCGACCCTCAGAAACTGAGATAATAAATGTTTGTTGCCTTCAGCTGCTACATTGTGGCAGAATTGGTTGTGCAGTAATAAATAACTAATGCAACCATTAATTAAAACAAAGACGTTTTTGATCTGTCAGTCAGGTGCTACAGAGGGAACACTGCTGATTTTGCTTCTTGCTGTTTTCCTTAGTATTCACTTCCTACTTCACGGTAAACAGCAAGTAGTGCCCATGGAAAGCGTGGACAATGGTCTAACATCTTCACATAATAGCACCAGAAGCTATCCATGAAGAAAAGCAGTGGAAGAATTTATGCCATCAAAGCAGATATGGAAGTTTCACTTTCCGAGAACATGCCTTGATATTCTTTTGGCTTATCTTTACAAATTCAGACTTTGTGAAAGAGCACTGATACTAAAGTTACCCATCACAGTGTAAAACGCATTAAAACGTTTATATTCCACAAGTGTAAGTTTCTCTTGATAACTTTTTATAAATAAACCAATTGAAATTTGACTATTTTAATGCCATCTTAGTGTCGTTCACAAATATCAATCCAAGTTCAAAAAGTGACTCAATTTCATAATCACTCTAGCCATGTTTTTATATTTATATCCTCTTCTTACCAATTGCCATTGTTTTCAGGTTTGTTTTAAAAAATATTCCTTTATATTCTTTCTGTGAAAATTGAAAAAAAAATACAGCAAGAAGAAGGTAAAAACTACATATCAGCAGCCACAGAATTACACAATATCAGTGTTGAAAAGGAATTTCCACAATTTGTTTCTGGCAAGGAGCAGTCATTGGATGTTAATTTAGCATATTTTGAGTAACTGGTGATGGTAACATCTATGTAAGTGATCCATATCATTTTCCATGTTTAGTTACAGTAGTTTTCATAACTTTTAGCTGGAAATTACTTCCTCATAACTTTTCTTCAGAGGTCAATTTACATTAAATCTAGTCTGTTTTCCTTACAGCTGGCTTCAAATGTCTTAAGATAACATTTATTTGGATATATTTTCTTCATTCCAAGAAAAACTGGAATGCAAATAATTGAGGGCAGTATTATTTTTCAGGATTGGTGACCACTGGCGATGTATCAAAGATTATCAGTACATTATGCTTTTAATAATGGCATGTGAATTTCAATTAGATAAGGTGCGTTTCCCAACACACTGTTCGCTAGTATCTTTCTTGTCCATTTAATATTCCAGGTCTATTTTACACGAATCACTACTGAAATTACATAGGTTGTTTTTGAACATAGACGGTTTGTTTTTAACTTAATATATATACCTAGTAAATAGCATTGTTATAAATTCATGCCACAATTGATGTGAAATTATATAAACCTGAATTCAGATTTTACCCTTGATATATTTCTCAAGGCTTTCAGCAAGCAATGTTTTAAATTGTAGATTAAAGTCTTGGGTGACATAAATGCCATGGCACATTTTAGAACTATTAATTGCAAATAGGTCACTTTTTAAAATAATTTAAGTCAGTAAGTCATTTAAGTTTGAACTTACTATGAAACCTAATTCAATTTGCAGTTTAAGACCTTGAAACCATACAAAGTCAAGCTCAGAGTCACAGCCCTATCTGTACCCTGGAAGTACCTCAGAGCTTCTTCAGGAAACATTGAATGTATCTCTTCCTTCATGTGGAAACTGAATTAGTAATCATGGGAAATAAAAATAAATAATCACCAGATAGTAGTCTTGAAAAAAAAATTATGAGGTTCTAACAGCAAATAAAAAAAGAAGCAAGCCAGCTTGAGAATTAGTGAGATTACTATATAAAGAAGGTGTAAATGAAATTCTATAAAAAGGAAATCAAAAAGAGACTAAGTGGGTTTCTCTCACTTGCCTTGCTTGAGGAAAATATCAGGGAAATTCCTACACTTAGAACATTCCTTGAAATGAACAGTTAGCAATACACATTATACTGACTAGTGATATGCTTTTGTCAGTGATTTATATTTTAATATAGATTAATTGTCTATATACTAAGAAGGTCCCAATGCTCTTATTAAGCCATCAACAGTTTGTTAGAAATGTGTCCTTTATGTTAATTCTTACTTACTATTAGATTTTACAAGTAGAACACCTTCACTTAGATTATTTTTATTCCATCTCTGAGAAGTGAAATGTCGTAGATGATGGAAACGTATTTCAAGATAAAAAGGTTGTATACGAGTTATGGTGAATCTCATTTCATTTAGAAATTACAAATAAATATCAAACTTTTTCATGAATCATGTGATTATTAAATCACTCGTCAATGATTTAATTCATTAATGAGATTTTTATACTTATTAGTAAACAGAAATAAACATCAAAATCTTAGTTCCCAGAATATTTCTAACATAGCCCATATTAATTTGTTATGCTTTCCAGGAAAAGCACACACAAGATTTACAATAAAAATTATTATTGTTATTAATGTGCATATATGTCCTAACTACTCTTGCTGAGGGACAATTATTGATACGTGTCTTACACTTCCGAATATCTTGTGAAAATCCATTGGCAGCTTTTTTTCAGGTTATTTATCTAATTAATGTTTGTATATCTAATAAATGTTTGCATAGTAAATAGCCTTGGAACACAAACATAGTATGTCCTTCTTGGACAAAATCCATACTTCTGTTTCTTGATCAGGATAATAAACACATTACCTTCCTCCAGAGAAATGTTGGGCAGGATTGCTCATACCCCTCTATAAATCACGTTTTCCTAAATTTGGTACTCCCCAGCTGTGACCCAATCCCACCGTATGTATAGCAACTGGGGGGACCCTCATTGCCTCCAAAGGAATTAGAGGCAGGGACAAGGGAAAGTAATGTGAAGAGGAGGTTTATGATTCTTTCAGTGAGTAGTAATTATCTTTTCTTCTGGTTCTGGTGCCATGTTATTTGTCAGACTCTATGAAACCGTGGGAAGCTGATTATTATCTTGCAAGTAAGTTGAAACCTTAGACTGTTCACAGTTTTGGTAACTCCCTTTTCTGAAGAACTGTTCTACATAACATTTCCCTTATGTCTCAGTCTGTACTTTCTCAGTCACACTATATGACAAGTAGGACTAGGGTGATTTTTCTATTTTTCACCCTGATATCAATAGTTAAGTGTTCCTCACAAAATTATTGTAATTACTAAGACTGCAAGCTTTTCATCGTTTTCTTATATTGAAAGTTGCATAATATTTTATAGCCGGAAAAGTAATTTTTTGTAAATTAACCAATTTAATATTTGGTAAAATTCTGAAGAATATTATCTTCATTTCTGCTAAGAAAATTATGAGAGTCAAAAATGTAATAACATAGCCAGGGGACTACAGTGAATTAATGGTATCTTATCACACTCAACACCCTGAATATTACTTGGATGTTTTGTATTTCGCTTTTGTTTTTGTACAATTTTATACTTTTGTGTAATATACATAAAGCAATTGTCTAATATATAATTAAAATTTATGAGACCTTAGACAATGGACAGAATATTTCAGAATTATGTGGCTGTTTGTACTATTATTACAAACATGTTATTTCTTTGAAAATCTGGTATTTGGTCAGTGAAAGACATTATTAAACATAAAGAAAAGAAATTATTCTAAATAATAAACAGGTAGATAAAAATTACAATATTATCACATTTGAATCACATAACAATGAAGGTATAATACATCTTGAAACTAGTGTTATGCAAATGACATAGTATATGAAAATGATTTTTAGCTTTAAATATAAAATTTAGATTAAAACATTAAGGGTTAATATTCAGAAGTTAGAGAAAAGGCAACAAATTAACTTATTAAAAAAAGATAAAGACTTAACACATTAGTGCACAAATTATTTAAATAGAAAAAATAAGGAGAAAAAGGTGGAGGGGAAGAAGAAAAGGAGGAGAAAAGGAAGAGGAGAAAAAAGAGGAGGAGAAAGATGAGAAGGAAAAATCTTGCAGTCTTGCCAATGTATTGCAATGTAGCAATCTCATTGTGAGTTATCACCAGGAGTTCTTTGTCTCATGAACAAGAGAATTAAGGAGCATGGACACAAAGGATAAGATTGGAATGAAAGTTTAATAAGTGAAAGAAGAAAGCTCACAGGTGTGTGCAGTGGCTCACGCCTGTAATCCCAGCACTTTAGGAGGCCAAGGTGGGCGGATCACCTGAGGTCAGGAGTTTGAGAGCAGCCTGGCCGAAGTGGGGAAACCCCATCTCTACTAAAAATACAAAAATTCACTGGGTGTGTTGGCAGGCACCTGTAGTCTCAGTTACTCAGGAGGCTGAGGCAAGAGAATTGCTTGAACCAGGAAGCAGAGGTTGCAGTGAGCCAAGATTTTGCCACTGAACTCCAGCCTGTGTGACAGAATGAGACTCCATCTTGGAAAAATAAATAAATAAATAAAATAAGAAAGCTCTCCACAGCAGAGAGGAGGCCCAAAAGTGTTGCTGTTTTTACAGTTGAATGCAAAGGCCTTTAAAGAAAACTGCAGAGCACTGGGCATCCCATGTACATAAGGCACAAATTTCTGGTAGCTCTACCTAATGTGCATGCAGGCCTTTAGCATGAGTTACTCCATATTGCTTTGTCCCCCTTACTAAGCATGTGTCAGGGAATGGAATTTCCATTGCAGGCATGTCTGGAAAGGTCACATATATAGACCTTCTTATCTACACAGCTGTGGGCATGTCTTACACAAGCCTTGTACAAGTTCCCTTATCTGTTCCTGCAGGCTGTTCTTGTGTTTGAAAGAGTTCCATCAAGAACCCGCTCTAACTGCCTGACTGACTGGGGTTTTTCCTTTCTCCTCTTTCACAAAGAACCAAATTTCGTTCTTTGAAAGGATTAGTAACATTTGTAAAACTCATGATACATTTAAAAATAAGTTATTGCTGAATTAAACAATGAGAATATTAAATAGAACTGCATATTGACTAGATATTGAATAGAAGTGCCTCTAAAAGTAAATTTAAAATTGGTAAGTGAATAATTTGCAGGAATGTATAAATATCCACACCTTTTCAATAAAAATATAAACCTTAATTTCCTTATTTTCTTGACAAAAATTGAATCATCAGTTTAATTGACAACAAAAAATTTTGTATCCTCAGTCAATTTTATAAAATAATCAAAGAAAAAATAATTCTAATCTCATAGAATTATTTTAGTGTACATAAAAGAGAAAATGCTTACCAGCTCACTTTATGATTCTGGCAAAATCTTTGCCTCATATTCTGTAGATGCTTGTTAACGACTAATGTGAATGAAGAATAAAATCTTAAATCCTAAAACCCTGAGCTCACTGTGCAAAAGAGAAAGTTAAGCTTGAGAACTGAGTCATGCAGAAAACTACCTTCCTTTTGTTCCCAGATAGATATAATTTTACATGCTTAGTTTAACATAAGTAAAATGTAGATGTACTGCCGATGAGACTAGTGCGTAATAATTGACTCCCCTCACTCCTTATTTTTTATATGTAAAATGTATATTCACTGGGTGCTAATCAAAGCCTCAGAAGAATGTAACAACTTGCCTCAGTGCCTACCTTCTCTCCTGTTTATTTGTACTTATTTATTTATGTTTTTGCTCTTCTCCTGTAGCTTGTTCTTTTCCCTTTAAATATTGAAGTTCCCAAGCCCTCTTTTGAAAAAACACATTCCACAGATTCTACCGTTACCTGTGTTTCTTTTTCCTAGGCAGGTCTTCAACCTTGAAAATGTAACCTCGAAACAGTTGAGATCTACTTCAGTTACATTTTGGTTTATACTAGTAATCACACTCAAGGTAAAAGAAAGGGGAAGAGAGAAAAATGAAAAGGGTACTACAAATCATGCCTATTCCCTTTTACCAGAAATTCTGCATTCTCACATGCCCTTCGAACATTTCATCCTAGGATTCACCGGCCAGCATATCAAAATAATGTCCTCTAGCCCTCTCTAGCTGCAAGTGATGTTGTGAAATCCAGGAATGGAAGAGTCACCTTAGATAAAATTCAACTCCAAATGTGTCAGAATATTTTGGCAAGAAATAAACTGCCAATATCATAGAATCATACCATCACCTCTTCCATAGTCACCAAGCTTGAAGCAGAGTTAAAACAAACACTGTAAATGTGATGTAGTTTAATTATACCTTCATCAAAGCCCTTGGATATAACAAAAAACTATAAATTCATTCCTATTCTACACAAGTGGATAGCACTTGAGTTGTCAGTTTTCTTAACTGATATACATATATGTGTGTATATATATATGTGTGTATACATATATGTATGTATATTTATATATATACACACACACATATTCATATATATGTGTAAATATATAGTAAAATAGTTACAATTGTGAAACGTTAACCTATCTGTCATCTTACATAGTCACTAATTATGTGTCTGACAAGAACAGCTAAAACCCACTTATTTAACAAAAATCCCTCATACCATCTACTTTTATTAACTTTAGTCCTCATGTTATACATTAGATTGCCAGGCTTGTTCATTCTAAGTATCAACTATTTTTACCCTTCGACCTAGATATTCTTTATCTCCTCTCCCCACCCCACACCTGCAGTAACCACTGTTTCGGGGCTCCATAGCACTCCAGTTCTCCAGTGGCTGAATACTGACATGAACTGGATGAAATTCAAAACAAATTATCCTCTTATATACACCTAAAAACAATGCACAAATTTCCCATTTTCTTAACAGATTATTCCTGATATTTCTACCCTGAGATATATCCCAGTAGCTGATAATTCTACATAAGCTACAGTGACTAGATGTTTATTCGTAAACCACAGCCTTCCCATTAGTTTGCCTCTAAAATCTGCTCCAAAGCTTCCTCTTTCAATTTTCCATTTTCTATATCATTTCCTTACATTGTTCACTCACCCTATTCCAATCTGTATATATTTTATGTATTAGGGAGAGAGTTATAATATCTCTTTTGATTATTTATATTTGACAGTATTTTATTACATTTCTAAGATTGTTTCTAAACCCCAGGATCTCACTTGACCAACCTTCATATTTGTATCACTGTATTTTTTATAGAAAAAACATAGGCCTTAGACCATTTTCCATGCTCTCCATGGGCACTACTTGTTCTGTTCACCACAATTGGAGGAGGAAGTGAACACTGAGGAAAACAGCAAGAAGCAAAATCGGCAGTGTTCCCGCTACAGCACCTGACTGACAGATGAAAACATCAATTAATTTTTTAATTGATGGTTGCATTAGTTATTTATAAGAAATTCTGCCAGAATGTAGCAGCTGAAGGCGACAAATATTTATTATCTCAGTTTCTGAGGGTCAGGAATATAAGTATCACTTAACTAGCTCCTTCTGTTTCAAGATAATCTTATTTTAGTTAGGCAGTTTGAAGGATATTGTGTTAGGCCATTCTTGCAGTGCTAGACATACCTGAGAGTGGGTGATTTATAAATAAAATAGGTTTAATTTGTTCAGGGGTCCTCAGGCTGTAAAGAAAGCATGGTGCTGGATATCTCAGGGGCTTCTGGTGAGGCCTCAGGAAGCTTACAGTTATAGCAGAAGGCAAGGGGGCCCTGGTGTATCACATGGTGAGAGTGGGAACGAGAGAGAGAGAGGTCTCAGACTTTCAACAGCCAGTACTGAAGACACCAAGCACTTCATGTAGTCCTGAACACTCACAAAGACCCTACAAATAACATTACAGTGACACTGTTTTATCTATAGATTCACTTTCTATGGTTTCAGTTACCTGCAGTTAACTACAGTTTAAGTGAGTTCAGTACAACTAGATATTTTGAGAAAAAGAGAGAGCACATTCATATAACTTTTTATAGTATGTTGTTATAATGTCCCATTTTATTACTTATTGTCATTAATCTCTTACTGTGCCTAATTTATAAATTAAACTTTATGTTAGGCATCCATGTATAAAAAAAACACATAGTACGTATTTATAGGTTTGGCTGCTTTCCATGGTTTCAAGCATCTATTGGAGATCTTGAAACATTTTCTCTTCAGACAAATGGGGACCACTGTATTTGTTCTCATTTGTCATAAGAGAAAAATGTGGCTCAGAGAAGTAAAATAATATGACTAAGTTGGATAACTTGTAAACACAGTCAATATTTGAACTCAGCTCTAATTCCAAATCATATGCTTGTTTACAATATCTTTATTGGCCGGGCATGGTGCCTCACGCCTGTAATCTCTTCACTTTGGAAGGCTAAGGCAGGTGGGTCACCTAGGTTAGGAGTGTGAGACCAGCCTGACCAACATGGTGAAACATTGTCTCTACTAAAAATACAAACATTAGCCACCTGTAATCTCAGCTACTTGGGAGGCTGTGGCAAGAGAATCACCTGAACCAGGGAGGCAGCGGTTGCAATGAGCCGAGCTAACACCACTGCACTCCAGCCTAAGTGACAAGAGTGAAACACCATCTCAAAAATAATAACAACAATAATATATTTATTGTTTATATATATAAATTGTAAACAAATATATTTTTTATTTTTCTGCACAGAGTGTGCATTACTGAAAAGTGATTTTTTTAGATATGTTTTGATTTTTTATAGTCTTTTACATGAAAAATATATGTATATAGTCTCCATTTTACTGTACAAATTCACAATGCCTTTCAAGTTAATAAATAAACTATATAATTTGATGATTATAGTTTTTAGTAAACTTATTTCTCTGAACAGTTTTGGAAGCATTAAGAACTCTTACTCAGAACCAGATAAAAACTATTGCTAAAAACATCATGATATAATACTTTAATTGAGCTGATGAGATTATGCATGTTAATCCACCTTAAATCACTTTAATTTTTTATTATGACCTGCCAAACCCCATTAATGACAATACGATATTAATTTCAGCGTTTATTTATCTTTTAAAAAAAATCTTTGTTCTCTTGGGCAGGTATTACATTATATCAATTACACCTTGACTCCTTAAGTAGAAGTTTCTCTAAAGGAAGACAAATCATAATCAAGCTTATCAGGAACAGTCCCTCAACAAATCAGAAAATTAGATAATAGCAGAAAATTAGATAATAAAACATGGACTAGGCTTTATTTCCATTAGATATGTTCCCAAGTTAGACAGAGTCACAGTCGAAATCTTGAGCTACTTATGGGTGCAGTGGCTCACACTTGTAATCCCCGCACTTTGGGAGGCTGAGGCAGGCAGATCAACTGAGGTTGGAAGTTCGAGACCAGCCCTACCAACATGGAGAAATCCCGTCTCTACTAAAAATACAAAATTAGCCAGGTGTGGTGGCACATGCCTGTAATCCCAGCTACTCTGGAGGCTGAGGCAGGAGAATTGCTTAAACCCAGGAGGAAGAGGTTGCAGTGAGCTGAGATCTCCCCACTGCACTCCAGCCTGGGCAACAAGAGCAAAAATCTGTCTCAAAAAAAAATTTGAGCTATTAGCATTCACTAGCTGCTCAAATCACCTCCTTTCTGTTACAAAACTGTGACTGTAGAAACCAAATGCGTAGATTGCTCTTCTGTTTTCTGCTTGATGACTGTGCCAAAGTCGGAAGTATTCATGCTTTTCTTTTGGAATGAAGTAACAACAGTTGCTTTTCATATACTTCTTGATGATTTGCCAGACTGTGTAAACCCAATCATTTCTATAACTTCTGGAGAGACAGATGTATAAAAAGTCTGTCTTCAGGCCTCTAAATGATTATATAAAGGTATTTTCAGAAATTTTTCAGGCATGCCTTCCTTTATGGCTTTTACTTCTCTGTATTCATTTTTGTGTCAGAGTCCAAAGACCATCAAAGGTTTCATATAACACCAACATAAAATGATTCTGGTATTCTGTTGAATATAGGAATTTAGAGGCTCAATTTAGTGTATTTCCTTCTGGTGCTGACCCATAATTATTTGCTGAAGAAATGTTCTGGATCTGCTGATAAGAGCTCCCTTGGCCCACTTCTGCGATATGGTTGAATAGCAACCTACTCAGGGAGAAGTAATGGTTACACCTTCAACTCTCAAAAGAGGATTCAATCAGTCATGCAAAAAATATTTATTGACTGACAACCATATGCCCAACACACTGTTCAGGTCACTTGGATTGTCTCAGTGAATAAAAACATGAAAATGTTTGGTTTTGTGGAGCAAATCGGAAAGATTGCAGAAAGTTAAAACAAAACATTGAGTCCACAATTATTTTGCAACACAAAACAATCATTTCCAGGTATTTCTGAAAGCCTATATTCTCACAGTAGCATATTTATAAAAAGCATGGTAAATAGAAATCGTGTTTATACAGGTTTCTGAGATTGCCATGACAAAATATGAAAAATTAGGTGGTTTAAACCCCCGTTTATTGTTTCACAATTGTAGAGGCTAGAAGTCCAAGTTCAAGGTATTAGCTGGATTGGCTTCTTTGCTGATAGAAATATTGCTTCAATCTCCCTCATCTTCTTACGACATTCTCCCTGTGTCTCTTCCCATCATCTTCCCTCTATATGTATCTGTCTCTGCGTCCAGATTCCCCTCCCTCAAGATGAGCAAACCACCATAGGTATACATGTATACCCATGTAGCAAACCTGCACATTCTGCACATGTCTTCTAGAACTTAAAGTATAATAATAAAGAAAAAACAGAAGTGTCTGTTCATGTTCTCCGCCCAGTTTTTAATGAGGTTTTTTTATTCTTTGCTTGTTTGTTTAAGTTACTTATAGATTTCAGATACTAGGATTTAGTCAGATGGACAGATTGTGAATTTTTTTCCATTCTGTATGTTGTCTGTTTACTTTGTTGATAGTTTATTTGGCTGTGAAGAAGCTCTTTAGTTTAATTAGGCCCCATTTCTCAATATTCATTTTGCTTTTTGTTGAAATTGCTTTTAGTGTCTCCCCACCTCTGGGAGGGCTTTTGTCTAGAATGGTATTTCCTAGGTTATCTTCCAGAGATCTTACTGTTTGAAGTTTTGCATTTAAATATTTAATCCGCCTTTTTAAAAACTTTTATTTTAAGTCCAAGGGTACAAGTGCAAGTTTGCTACATAAAACTTTTATTTTAAGTTCAAGGGTACAAGTGATAGTTTGTTACATAGGTAAACTGTGTCACAGGGTGTGTTGTACAGATTATTTTGTCACCCTCATATTAAGCTTTCTAGCCATTAATTCATTCCTCCCTGTCCTCTCCCTCTTCCCACTTCACACCCTCCGGAAGTCCAAAAGACCCAAGTGTGTGTCGTTCCCCTCTGTGTGGCCATATGTTCTCATCATTTAGCTCCCACTTATAAGTGAGAACATACAGCATATGTGGGATTTGTTTGTTGTTACATCTTGAGTTGATTTTTGTATATGGTGTAAGGAAGGAGTCTAGCTTCAATTGCATATAGCTAACCAGTTACCCCAGCACCATTTATTGAGTGGGAGTGGGAAGCTCTTTCCCCATTGCTTTTTTTTTTATTTGACGGCTTTGTAGAAGATTGGATGGTTGTAGGAGTGTATCTTTATTTCTGAGACCTCTCTTTTGTTCCACTGAGTTTATATGTCCACTTTGGATCCAGAACCATGTTCTTTTTGTTACAATAGCCCCATATCATGGTTTGAAGTCAGGTAGCATGATGCCTCCACTTTTTTTCTACATTAATTTTGTCTCCTCAAATTTTGCCAAAGTTGTTTATGAGATTGAGGATCTTTTGGACAGAGACCACGGGATTTTCTAGGTATAGAATAATGTTATCTGCAAACGGGGATAGTTTGACTTCCTCTATTCTTCTTTGGATGGCTTATTTCTTTCTCTTGCTTGATTGCTCTGGCTAGGACTTCCAGTACTATATTGAATAGGAGTGACGAGAGACGGCATCCTTGTCTTTTTCAAAAAGGATAATTTTTGTCTATCCAGTATGATGCTGGCTCTAAGTTTGTCATAGATTACTCTTATTATTTTGAAGTAGGTTCCTTTACTACCTAGGTTGTTGAGGGTTTTTAACATAGAGAGGTACTGAATCTTATCAAAGGCCTTTTCAGCATCAATTGAAATGATCATAGGGGTTTTTTAATGCAATCAATCATATTTATTACTTTACATATCTTGAACCAAACTTGCATCCCAGGGATAAAGCCAACTATATCATGGTGGATTAGCTCTTTAATGTGCTGCTAGATATGGTTTGCTAGTATTATGTTGACAATTTTTATACCTATGTTCATCAGGGACATTTTCCTGAAGTTTTCTTTATTTATTGTGTCTCTGCCAGGTTTTGTTATCAGAATAATGCTGGTCTCATAGAATGAGTTAAGGAGCAGTCCCTCCTCCTCAATTTTTTGGCATAGTTTCAGTAAAAATGGTACCAGCTCTTCTTTATATATCTGGTACAAGTTGTTTTTGAATTCTGGGTCCTGGGTTTTTTTCTGTTTTGCAGGCTTTTTACTCCTGATTCAATTTCAAAACTTGTTATTGGTCTGTTCAGGGAATCAGTTTCTTCCTGGCTCCATCTTAGGAGGTTTATGTTTCCAGAAATTAATCTATTTATTCAAGGTTTTCTAGCTTGTATGCATAGCGGTGTTCCTGCTTGTCTCTACTGGTGTTTTGCATTGCTGTGGGGTTGGCGGTTATGTCCCCTTTGTCATTTACAACTGTGTTTATTTGGATTTTTTTCTTTTTAAATTAAATCAACTAGTAGTCTATTTATCTTATTTGTTCTTTCAAAAAATTAACTCCTATGTTCATTCATCATTTTTAAGGATTTTTCTATCTTAATTTTCTTTAATTGGCTGTGATTTGGGTTATTTCATGTTTCCTGGTAGCTTTGGGTGGGTTTTCTGTTTCTTTAGTTCCCTAACTTTGATGTTATGGTGCTTGGTGCTTTTAACTTAACACTGCTTTAGCTGTGCCCCGGAGATTCTGGTCTGTTGTATCTTTGTTCTCATCAGTTTTTTAAAAAATAATTTCTGCCTTAATTTGATTGCATAACCAAAAGTCATTTAAGACTTTTGACTTTTGACTCCAAAAGTCATTCAGGAGCAGGTTGTCTAATTTTCGTGTAAATCTAGGGTTTTGAGGGATCCCCCTAGCATTGATTTTTATTTTTATTGCCATGTGGCCCCAGAGTGTGCTTCATATGATTTTATTTATTTATTGGACTTGCTGAGGTTTCTTTTATGGCTAACTGTGTGGTTATTTTTATTATACATGTCATGTGTATATGAAAAGATTGCCAACTCTATTGTTGTGGGTGGAGAATTCTGTAGATGTACATTAAGTCTATTGAATCAAGAATTGAGTTCAGGTCTGGAATATCTTTGTTTTCTGTTTCAATGTTCTAACACTGTCAGTGGGGTGTTGAAGTCTTTTACCCTTGTTTTGTGGGAATCTAAGTCTCTTTGTAGGTCTCTAAGAACTTGCTTTATGAATCTGTGTGCTCCTGTTTTGAGTGTATATATGTTTAGGATAGTTAGGTATTCTTGTTGACTTGAATCCCTAACCCTGACGTAATCATATCCTTTGTTTTTTTGAGGGCTTTAAGAAAAAAAAAAAAAAAAAAACATATCCTTGGTAAATGTACTACAAGGAGGTTACAGATTAATTACTAATAATACAGTGATGTCTAAGCATTTGTTAGGATCTAAGACCCTCTTTAAAAATTTGAGGAGTTAAGAATATATGTGGTTTTAAGATAAATATTTCATTGATATTTTTACTTATGTAAAATACAATTCGCATGACAATAGTGATTTTTGTCTATAACTTTGGCTTTTGGAAACTTCAATTATGTAATTTATTTGACTCCGAGCTCTTTTCCAGAATATACTCGCTATGTGCTAACGTTTCTGGCTTTATTCTATTATGTATCCTATTGATTTCTATTTGTTCAACTTTTTTTTTGTCTTGATAAATGTATGAAGTTTGCATAACATTTTAACTCTTTTTGGAGACAAATGACATTTAAATATAATGTAAAAATTATTCCAAATAAAATCATAATTTAATCTGTATTTGAGAAACACATTTTAAAATAATAAATATATGAATACAAACTTATCCATATGTAAATTATGTCTATTATCAAAATTGTGATAAACATTTTATTGCACTTTTTCCTATTTTAAGCTCCCGTTTTTAGCCCATTTCTCCCATTTGTAACTGGTGCATTTACCAATGCCTGTAACCACATTGTATCTAGGAAGTAACTAACTTGCTTTTGATTTTACAGACTCAGAGGTAGAAGAGCCCTGTCTCATCTCAGAGGAGAATTTGAACTGTGGACTTTTGAGTTAATGCTGAAAAAACACTTTGCGGGGACTGTTGGGAAGACATGATTGTGGTCTGAAATTTGAGAACATGAGATTTGGGAGGAGCCAGAGGGGGAATGATATGGTTTGGCTGTCTCCCCACCTAAAATCTCACCTTGAAGTGTAATAATTCCCACATGTCCAGGGCTGGACTAGGGGGAGATAATTAACTCATAGGGGCAGTTTCCCTCAAAACTGTTCTCATAACAGTGAGTTCTTATGAGATCTGATGGTTTTATAGGGGGCTTTCCCATTCATTTGGCTCTCATTCTCTCTCCTGCTAGCTTTTGAAGAAGGACATGCTCACTTCCCCTTCCACTATGATTGTAAGCTTCCTGAGGCCTCCCAAGACATGCAACATTTTGAGTCAATTAAACCTCTTTTCTTTATAAATTACCCAGTCATGGGTATGTATTAGCAGTGTGAAAATGAATTAATACAACTTTTTATGTTATTTGCTTTTAAACTAGATGGATCTTATGTTTTGGTTTACGGTAAGAGTATTATTCCTGCCTTTCTCAATGACAGACATAAAAGACCCATTTTAAAAAGTACCTGCAAAACTTTCAAGGTTTATATTGTACAGTTGTATCTGCATTCCTTTAAATCATTTGGGACCAATGAGATAGATTCCTCTACTTTACAAATCTATATATTTAGAGAGATGTAGATTTTGTTTCACTCAGAAGTTATAGGTTAGTACTCAAAAGTATAAAATACCAATATGGACACTTAAATATAATAGTAAGAAGCCCCTCATATTCTGAATCCCATTTTAAATTATAACCAACTCAAATTATATCATTACTATCACACAGATATGGATTATTAGATATTATAATCTAAAATAATATGCCAACAATTATAAATGCCCTAAATATCTCTTTTGTGTAAATTAACTTCTTTCAATGTGAATATAACATATATCTGCATGATCATTGCAAAATAAGAGAAATACAGATGTGTCTGGAGCAAACAGTGTGGCCCTATTATCTCTCTCATATTTCTTAAACCAATTTAGGATATTTTCTTTTTACTTACTTTATTCTTGACCCATCAAGTAATTTTTAAAAATTCTATTCTGCCTCCATTTCTAATATGTGGTAGACATTTTATAATCAAAATGCCAAATGAAGGAAGTAAACTTTTACTTCTAGGTCTCCAGATGACACTCCTTTGTATGTTTAGTTAACATAATTATATTCGAAGCTAAAATTATGTTTTAATTTGTCTTATCTTTGCATTTTTTTGTTATCCTTAGATTGCAGCATGTTATATGGTTTCTTTAGACTTAAGTGCAAATATCTCTAATTTTTGCTCACCTTTTTTTGCATTTTTTCTCTCTCTTAAGATCTTTTCTCTAAGTTCTTATTGTTATTTTGAGTAGGGTTTTTTCCTCTCTATTCCTCATAAAATAAGGTGTGTGTGTGTGTATTTATCCTTCCATAACCAAAACAACTTCCTTTACCCTTCTCATTTATGATATAATATCACAAATAACATCTTTAGGGGATGGACAAAATTAACTAATTTTACAGCATAGTGAGGGTAACATATTGTACAGGGATGAGAAGCTTATTCTAGTTAGATATTGAGAAATAAGTAAATAAAGATAGTGTATTTAGGAAAAATAAAAAAACACCTCACAAAATATGACACAGAAAAAAATACATAATGAAATAAAACCTGTAAAAAGACAAGGAGAAGAGAAAGACAGGCAGAATCACTGCCTCTTGTGTATTTCTCCTTTTTTGCTATGCCCAATATTGGTTACATAAGCAAAGAACACAGCAGGAGTGTACAGATAAAACTTTAGGTGTGTTCACTACTCTTCACAGCTCACCAAAGGAATAGCCTCAGATATATTATGTATGTTCTTACCCTAACTGCAATTGATCAGTCATTCCATTTTCCAGATGAGAATATTAAAGTTCAGCACTACTTAACAACGCTTACTATGTCACCCTGGTGAGTGGAAGATCAGCTACTCAAAGCAGTAGTCTTCTTAGAAAAAGCACCATTTAATATAAAGATAAACTTTGACTTCCACAAGGTCACATAACATAGTTTCAAACAACGATTAACTTTCCATCCTTTCTGCAGAACCAAGTCAACATTTGATGGGAACTGTCTCACGTCGCCCGGTGAGATCAGTAACTTACTGAATAGTTGGAAGCTTGGGGAAGTGCTGTAACTAAAGGAGAGCCGGGATATGTAATGTAACATCAAATGAAATGGAAAAATCTGCTTGAAACAACTTGTTTCAAAATATGAGAGGTCTGTGGGATTCTGCCTGTGGCTTGAAGAACTGCTTGAGCAAAAGCGTGGTAATGAAAAGCTATGTTATCTTTTCCCTTAGTTCTCTCTTCAAGAAAGGCTCAACAAGTTCAAAACTGCAGCAAAGCCATACTAGAGTTTTCAATCATGGTGTGTGTCAGAGGTGCTTGGTTGCAGTCCCTATTTCCACCATCCATTTTTCAGCAAAAGTCTTTTATGGATGATACAGATGCTGAGGGGAGGAGGCTGGGGAACACTGTATCAAAAGGCTTCAAATGTCAATACTCTTGTTATTCAAACGTTAAATTTTACTAGTTACAGTGCAATCTCAGTGTTCTACAGTAAACTATATGCTCTAGAATAAATAAACAACATTCATACAGGCATGCTGTTATTCCTACTTATTAATAGTTCTATATAAAACTCCATCTGTATTGATATTTAACAATTTATATAACTAATTACACACACACACACACACACCATACACACACAAAGTTCAATGGCAATGTAGGTTATCAAATGATTGCTTGACTTGACTAAATTAGTAAAGTTGTGAACTTTGGGGTGGGAGTCATAAATTGGGATTTGGGGGAACTGAAGCCTGACGTCTAAGCAGAAGGTAAGTTTATCTGTTTTCTTTTCTTTTCTTTTCTTTTCTTTTCTTTTCTTTTCTTTTCTTTTCTTTTCTTTTCTTTCCTTTCCTTTCCTTTCCTTTCCTTTTCTTTTCTTTTCTTTTCTTTTGTCTTGTCTTGTTTTCAGTTAGATCACACTCATCCAGAAGATGTATCTTTTCTTGCCAAAGAAAGAATTAAGTATGCCACAAACCTAGGCAGCTCAGAGAGAATACTGAACAAAAACAGAAAGTGATGGGAAAGGATTCAACCACAGCAAAAGTAGTGGCTTTTATTCTCCCCCACAGAAAAAAGGAGCCAGGCATTTTACACAACATCACTGTCTTAAATGTCAGTATAGTATATGATAGAGAAATGATTAATAAAATTACTGGTTATATACCCAAAGCATTATAAATCAGTGTATTATAAAGACACATGTACATGTATGTTTATTGTGGCACTGTTTACAATAGCACAGACTTGGAACCAACCCAAATGCCCATCAATGATAGACTGGATAAAGAAAATGTGGCACATATACACTGTGGAATACTATGCAGCCATAAAAAAGGATGAGTTTATGTCCTTTGCAGGGACATGGATGAAGTTGGAAACCATCATTCTCATCAAGCTGACACAAGAACAGAAAACCAAACACTGCATGTTCTCACTCATAAGTGGGTGTTGAACAATAAGAATGTGGGGACACGGGGATGGGAACATCACACAGGGGACTGTTGGGGGGTGGGGAGGCCAGGCAAGGGATTGCAAAGGGTGGGGAGATTTGGGAGGGGAAACATTAGGAAAAATACCTTATGTATATATTGGGGTGATTGATGCAGCAAACCACATGGCACGTATGTACCTATGTAACATGTCTGCATGTTCTGTGCATGTACCACAGAACTTAAAGTGTAATTTAGATAAATAAATAAACAATAAAATGTGTTACTTAAATAAATAGAGATTAAAATGTTCAGGGACTGAGATCAAAACCCTAATATCAAACAGAAGTAATCATGCTGGTGGAGATCGCTGTTGGACAAAAACACAGAATATGCAACAAAACCTAATTCATGTGCAAAATAACCAAATAGGAGAAAAGACACAGCTACATAATCAATATATTTCACTTGGGCAATTAATTTTGCTAAGCCCCAATACTGAAGGCTTGGAAGTTAAAATTAAACCAACATTACATATAAATGATATATAATCTGTTTTTTGTGTGTGATAGAATTACTGTTTTGTGTATGTGCATGTCAACAATCACTGATACTATTGCAGTAGCTATTACTTGTCATTACAAAACACTTCCATTCATCAACTCTACAGGTATTTATTAATCAATAATTAAATATTTATTTGGAAGCCAGTCATGCTAAATTCTGTTTTTTAGCCCCTGATTTATCTTTTCTTAAAGATTTCAATGCCCAGAATAGGAAAAGAAAGTAAGCAATATCCTTAAGGAGACGTTGCCTTCAAATCTGTTCTGTCATTGTGGATAATATATTTATAGTATCAGAAAAATCCTATTTTAACAGTTAGTGGGAGAATTTTCTCTCAATTTGGATACTCAAGAACTTAACTAAATTCCAGTTTCATACACATAGTAAAATCCATGTGTGATCTCTTAATACATTTTAAACTCCTAAATAAATGCTTGGCAATGAATGCTGCATAGTCATTTTAATAAGATGATTCTAATAGCTTGACTTCTTTTTACGGTGCCTAAATTCCAAAAAGAAGCAAAACATTGCCACAAGCCTATTAAGAGAAAACACTGCCTTTTAAACTAGCTATGCAGCTTTAAACTGAGGAAAAACATATTCTCTAATATGATTTGACATTTTTTTCCACTTTGTGAATCACTGAAAAGTAATAGAATCAAAGTACACATGGTGAGTTTTGCCTGTACTATTGAGATTTGTTAAGACAAAATACTACTTGTTAGAAATGAAGGAGAAATTAAAAACAAGTTTTTGGGCCAGGCACACTGGCTCATGCCTGTGTCCCAGTACTTTGGGAGGCCCATGGGGGCAGATAACTTGAGACCAGGAGTTCGAGGTCAGCCTGAACAACATGGTGAAACCATATCTCTACTAAGCAAAGAAAACTTAACCAGGCATGGTGGCATGTGCCTGCAGCCTCAGCTATTCAGGAGGCTGAGGCAGGAGGACTGCTTGACCTTGGAGGCAGAGGTTGCAGTGAGCCAAGATTGTGCCACTGCATTCCAGCCACCAGTCTGGGCAACAGAGTGAGACTTTATCTTAAATAAAAAGATGTTTAAACCAAGGGCAGTTAAGCTAATGTATTGATTAGTTAACAGGATCAGTAAAACCAAAGGCACCAAACTCAAAAGAGAGACAAGTCAGGGATCATGGCATTAGGAAAGACTCATATAAATGGATAAGGCATTGTTTATTAGGGCATTGCAGCAGTGAGGAAGAGAAAGAAGTAAGATGAAGAGTAGATACATTTGATCAGAAACCTAGCTGTAATATGGCAAAGTCTTGGGTCTTGATTTTTTATTTTATTATTCTTTCCACCTGAGTTTTGGCACATCCACTGGAACATGTCAAATTATGAAAATGATTAACTACTACTGGATATTTAGCCAGTGGATTTGCTAGTAGAAAAGCTCTTTTACACAAAGAGAAATGAAACAGCCCACAACTAAAACCTCTAGTACAAGTAAATCTCCATGGATCGGCCACAATTATTTCTAATACACAAAAAAAGTTGATGTACTCCTAAGTGAAAGAGTTCGAGTAATGGATATGTCAGAAATTTACCACTTGATTTACTTGGAAATATTCTCGTCACCTTCTAACTAAAAATCTCAACTGATTTGTTACTTTGGAATGACAACTTCATGCTGTATCTTTTGCTTTTAAATTAGGCTCCTATAATCCATGTCTGACTTGCTTATTTTCTTACTAGATAAATTGGATAGAAGTAATTCTGGAGTAATTGTCCTCTATAATCTGAATGTATGGAATTCTAAATAGGTCTGCTGAAAACTTTAGTTAGAGTCAGTATGTTTTTGGTGGAAAAACTGGTTTGAAATTTAATATTATTAATATGAACTATTTGTAATTCTGATTAGAAATTTTTCACATTCAGTTCATCCATTTGTATAAGATGAATTTTAAGGGACTGTAAAACTGACTGAGCATTTCTTTGAAAAGCTTGAATATGTATTCTCTTTCCTTCTAAATTTGGCTGTGCCATTTGGAGTTTTATACTAGATATTCTGTAAAATAAAATTGAAACATCTTTAGCCATCTGGTAGTTTTGTGGATAATTTAGCATATATCCACTTGTGGCAGTTTATTACAAAGTAGTTCCTATTAACCACTATTCTTTAAGTATTGGAACTCTGTAAATGCAAACATTTTGTAATTAAATATCTCCAGTTGTCCATAGGCTTTACTATAATTGAGGTAGCTACAGTCAATGAACATACAATTTGAGATTCTTTCTAACTATGCAACTGCTGTTCCCTACATGTGATAGGTACAAAGGGTTTACCAATAGATCCTTAGTTGCTGGAACCAAGGGGTTATTTGTGAGGAATACACAGAGATAGCTTTTCGGCAAGTTGTACTCAGGTTAAATTTGCTTTTCCACTGTCAAAAGATTTGCAGCCTTTGCAAACTCTTACAGCCTCTTGGTAACTCTGATAGTGAGTGAGACCTGAGTGAGACACTACCTAGAAAGAGCCAGTAAGGTCATTCACATGGATAAATGATAAATTTACTGTGACATGTTTGATCTAGGGAAGAAATTTTTTAAAAGTGATGAGCAATGAAAAGCTTTTGAAATATCAACTGAGCAATTTCAGGGACCTATCATTTTTCCTGATTAATATAGAGGGAATGATTTAAGCAAATGGCCATTTCGTTATGAAATGCTGTAGCAGTCTAGCACATGGAAGAGTAGAGCATAACTTACTGGATAATTATGATTCAAAATGAGTTTGAAATAAAATCCTTCAAGTGATATTAGGAATGGAAAATTTCTGCTTAGGAGCAGGAATATGGTCTTGATTCCAGAACCACACTGTATATTCCTTGTAGTAAAAACAGCTATGTAAAAGATAAGGTATTTATAACCTTGACGATTGATTAAGTAATTGAAAGCTCTAAGAGTTTAGTTAACTAAATACCTCAGACCTTCTAAGAGTGCAACCAACATTTGAAAGCAAATGAATCCATGTCTTTTCATTAATATACAGACTTTTTGATTTGTGTATGTGTATGTGGGGGAGAGTAATCATATAAAAACATACTTATCATTTTCTCATTTTTGTTTCAGGTAGATATAAATATAGATATCAGTTGACCTTTGAACAACACAGGAGGTGGGACATTGTCTCCTGGGCAGCTGAAAATCCACTATACCTTCTGACTTCCCCAAAAGTAAACTAATAACAGCCTACTGTTGACGACTTGCCAATAACATTTCACAGTCAGTTACATATATTGTATATGTTATATGTATTTTAAACATTATTGTTAAAATAAAACAAGCTAATAAAAATAAAATGTTATTAAGAAATTCATGAGGAAGACGAAATATATGTACTATTCATTAAGTCAAAGTGATCCTCATAAAGGTCTTCATCCTCATCATCTTCTTGTTGAATAGATTTAGGAGGAAGTGGAGGGGGAGAAGAAGGAGTTGGTCTTGCTGCCTCAGGAGCAGCAGAGGCAGCAGAAAATTTACATATACATGGACCCAGGCAGTTCAAACCTGTGTTATTCAAGAGCCAACTGTGTGTTTGTGTGTACATATTTCTCCCTTATATATGCACTATATTTATATATTAAGCTCCATATTAAATATTTATATCTCACGCATATATATATAAATTTACCAAGCTCCATCTGTTCATCTGCAAATGTTTCTCACCAGTAATCACTAGTGATATCATTAGCACTGTGATTATATTAATAGAGTAGAATATATGTGTGTATGTGTGACTAAAGGTATAAATGTCCAGTGATTATTATGGCCTGTATATATTTATTTGCAATAATGAAGAAGACCATTATATATGATTATTTAAAACATATAAAATAATCTAAATGCAAGCAGAGAAAATAATTAAAAAATATATGCAACGGAAATGCAATTGAACTAGAAATCAGACTGCCTGGTGTTTTTATTCTACTTGCTGGTTGCTAGAGAGATAAAAACTGAAAAAGATGGCAATAACAAACCCTTACAACCTTTCCTGAATATTAATATACTGCACTGTGACTCATTAAATACAATACTTGTAAACAATGGAAGACAACTATTTATAGCATCGTGGCTTGTATTGTTTTTGGGAAACCAGTGCTTGGAATCACTATAAACATTCTTTTGTGTATGTAATTCAGTGCAGGTTCAGTCACTCACCGCTTGCAGAGTCTAATTCACAAGAGTGGCATATGTTAGAAAGAAAGCAACTTTATTAACTAAAGCTAGTAATGGGGAAGTAGCCTATTCTCCTCCAAGTTAACAATGCATCCTGTTCTAGCGGCTATCTTGGGTTCCCCACCAACCTGGATCTCGGGCTAGCATCATCTCAACAGTTTCCAGGTTTATGACTAGCTGCCTTGAAGTAATCTCAGGAGTTTTGCAGCTGAGTCTCTAGGCTTGTTCTGTCTGTCTCAAGATTAGCGCCTGGAACTTCCAGGAAGGCACATAATTAGATACGAGCATACACTCAGATAAATGGGAATTGAGTATATATGGTGAGAAAGGGAGGGATGTAGAGTCTATTTTAAGGCTAAAGGAAAAGGCTTCTGCAGCTTGCTTCAAGGTTGTATGTTGAAACCCAAGAGAAAGAAAAAACCAAGTTTTAAAATGCATCGTGAAGTTAAGCTGCCCAGTTACATATACATAAATACATATTTTTAATTATGTGTATGTCTGTGTGCATGTGTATTCTTAGATATATTTGCATATTATCACCAAATTTGCTTCTTAGGTAAAATATATCTCTATAAGTTATATATTTAATAGATTATTGCTATAAAGTATATAGATTTGTAAATTCACAAGAAAAGGCTCTTAGCTATCATATAAGCAAAAAATATGCTTTGATAATTAGGCAACTATATTTTTAATACTTAATAAACCCCAGGTGCCCACATCTTTAGTTTGCTAAGCATATCTGAATAAACTTAATATCCTCTTATGTCAGTGTGCAGGAAGTATGCCATAAAATGGCAAGATGATAAATGTTCATTATATTTATTTGTATTAACTGAGAAAATTTTTATATGCAAAAGAGGATGCAATTACTAGAACTGGATGTAAAATTCTAGAAATGAGTTGAGGCATAAATGTTTGTGCATTGTCTAATAATGCAACATTATATTACCAGATATACAATCTGCCCAGTCAATTAATCTGAAATTTAGTGGACTATACACAATGTCGAAGCATAGTCATTAGACTTCTAAACCTAAAACTTGCAGAGCAAATTACTCAAATTCATGCTTTAACTTTATTACCGCTGACCTTTGCCCACAGAGCCAAAACTCTGTATATAAAATCCTTGACTACTGGGAATACTATATTTATAGATCCTTAACATGCCATTCCATTTTATTTCTTGCATTTGAACTGGATGGTTTCTGTTTTATCTGACTGAAATCTTACTATCCTGCCCTTGTTCACGTAATAGAGTTGAATATTTTATTTGTCTTTCAATCTCCTGTTAAAAAAACAGATAGCTATTTTTTTAATGTTTTCCTAACTTCTAGGGAAAATGCAGCTATATTTTTCTATAACTTTATACATAGCTTCCTATAATACATTTCCTCAACTAAACATGCTTCTCTATTCTCACTGGAAACATAAGTAGATACAATTTCTCAGACTTTATACAATTACACATAATCATATGAATTATTTCTACCAAATTAAATTTAAACACAAGTGATGGGTTCTTGCTTGTGTTCTTTTGCATTTCTCTGTGCAAGAAATTATTTAGCATTTCTCTGTAATCCTCTTTTCATCTGGCTGAATGAAATTGAGACAATTATGATAAAAATCATAATTATAAATTTAAGATGACAGAGCCACTTTTATTCTGGTACTTGAATAATTATGTCCAGGAAAGTAGTCACCCCTGTCAAATAGTAAAATTTGATTTTGACTATGAAAGTTGAAACTAGTCTTATATTTTATTTATTGTTCATTTTGTAGGTTGTCTGTTACAGCAGCATGGATTGTCCTATACAATAAAAAAATCTATTGGATCTCATTTTCATCTCATCCCCATTGGGGAATTTTTAATCTGTACAATCTCTCTCTTTATTTTATTATTTTTTTTTTTTTGAGACGGTGTTTCGCTGTTGTTACCCAGGCTGGAGTGCAATGGCATGATCTCGGCTCACTGAAACCTCTGCCTCCTGGGTTCAAGCAATTCTCCTGCCTCAGCCTCCCGAGTCGATGGGACTACAGGCATGCACCACCATGCCCAGCTAATTTTTGTATTTTTAGTAGAGACGGGGTTTCACCTTGTTGACCAGGATGGTCTTGATCTGTTGACCTCGTGATCCACCCACCCCAGCCTCCCTAAGTGCTGGGATTATAGGCATGAGCCACCGCCCTGGCTTAATCTGTACAATATTTCTTAATAAAAGAATAAACATATAGAAACAAATGAACTATAAATTTCTGCAACTGAAGATGAAAACTAGGCTTAATAGTATGAGATCATAAAGATGATCAATTAATCCATCAGTGAATGCCACTTACGTTAGATATAAACTTGTGTGGTATATATTTTTACCTGACCACCAGAGATAATATCTGAAATATCTTACATTTAAAACCTTACCGGAGATACTTCAACATTTGGGTTGATAAAGTAGGTCACGGCAGGTCAATGCTCCTTCTTCAAGAAATATAAAAAATTGTATTAATTGCAAATACACACACACATAAATATTTATGTGTCTATACAAGTTTTAGATATATGCACACACCCCCAAACACAAACACATATAATTTGAAGGTCTTACAGTGACACTATATACATTTTAATTGTAGATGGAGGATACATAGTTTCATAGTTAAATAATGATCTTCTGTCTCTTTTTTTCCCTTGTGTGAGCACTGTAACTAGTGAAATATGTACATTAAAAGGGTTACCAACGCCTTAGGAACTGAAATACAACTAAAACGCCCTTTAATCAAACAGTGTGATTGGGTTTCTAAAACATGTAAAATAATCTAAATAGATTATTACCTTTTGCCAAGTCTGTCCTGCAGACTCTGGCTGAGCAATGGATGAAGGGAGTACTCAGACACAGGAACAGAGTGTGAAAGAGTAGCTAGGGGACTGCTGACAGAGTGAGCAGTCCCAATAAGCTGGGGCCGCTTGTCTGTATTCAGTACTGGTATAATGTCAAAGGCCAGGAGCCAACAAAATTTGTGGGTAATTAATATTGTTGTCCCCCATTGCAGGGAGCAGTCTTGTATGTGAGTGACCAAAGGTTGGTCTCCAGATGACATAAGTAAATCAACTTATATAGATAGATTACTCTATACTCCCTTGTTACGTACTCCTTGCCCTCAGCCTCAGAGTAAGAGAGTCAGCTGCCTTCAGCTTTATTCTCAACCAAAGCTTTGCAGAGCCTTCTGATCTTTCAAAAGACTTGCTTCTTTCCTTATAGCTTCTCCCACCACCCTGACCTGTGGGAGTTCAGTCAAGGTGGTGGCAAAAATATTAAGGGATAAATATTAGAGAAAGTTATCAAATATAGTCACAAACTCTCTTGGAATGCCTGGGGGATTTGCCTAAGTCCCAGTGATAAGTCTGGCTAAAGGCAGCCAGAGTCCCTTTGCAGGAGCCAGAGAGATTAGGGCACAAATACAAAGGAATGTAGGGTAGTTTACCTAACCTGTTTACTCCCGTGGTTCTAAAATTAACCTTTGATTATTCCAGATGGCTTTCTCAGGGGGAGGTTGACCATGGATATTACCCACTAATGGTGTTTGCTTTAGGCCTCAGAATCTGTCCTTTAACCTTTACCCTCTAGTGGTGTTGACTCAGAGATTTTGTTATTTAATGTGTGCTGAATAAAGGCCAGTGAGGTGAGTGTGTCAGGGCTGGCAATTGCAACTGCTTACAACACTATCCAGGGAGTCTGTAAGTGGCCCAGACAGTCGAGCTTTCAAATTATAATATCTGTGTATCAGTGTACTTTATTCATCTGTCATTGAGTCAGGGTCTGCGGGACAGACCCCCGCAGGTGGTGACCCCAACACTGTCTGATATCCTACATCTCCCCCTTTTCTGTTTTTTGCATTAGGTTTTGTTGATTGAAGATTACAGACGTGTGCAACAACAGGTTTGTCAGGTGTAGCAGTTGCAGCTCATTTTCTGGCTTTGCCTCCTAGAATTAGTAAATAGCATGAGATAAACATGGGTCGAATCAGTAATATTCTTTTCCAATCAAGCAGTTACATGTAATGCTAGTTGGCACTTTAATCTAATGTGTGCCATTACTGAGGGACCCCACAGAGGGTATGTTGATCCCTCCCAGCCAATCAGTCATGTTATTAGTAGCTGGGAAGGGGATGTCTTCCAAAGTATCAGGGCAGAAAAAAAGGCAGATCTAGAAAATGGGCTTAATAGAGAGTAGAAGGTGCGGGTAGCAGGCAAAGTGAGAGAATAAAACAGAAACAGATTATCTGGAGTGAATGGTGTTTGTGTCCAGAGCAGGATTCACTCAGCCACCTGAGTTGTCTTCTTCCGCAGCCCCCAGGTAGTGTCTAGGGCCTGTGTTGTTCAAGGAAGCCACATCATCTGGGGCTGCGGGTCCTGCAGGGTCACTTCCTTCATTTCTGGTACCAAGTTAGGTCCTAGCCATGCCATGGGAAGGCTTGACACATCGTGCTGGAATCCAAGGAGGACCTGAGGGGGTGTGAACAAAGCATAGCCTCTTCTCCATATTAGCAAATCATTTGGAACACACCATACATTACTATTTAATCTTTCCATAAAACCACAGATTTCATGTTTTGAGGGGCTTTTGCAAAATGCTTTTCTACACTGATTGAAATTTTCATCTACGTTTAAGAAATTAAGGGTAAATAAGGCTTGTGCCAATAGTGTTGTTGGGTCCTTACTCATATTCCTCCTTTTTTGTTTTTGAGCCTATTTTTAAGGGTGGAGTGGACACATTCTACCATGGCCTGTCCTTGGAGGTTATAAGAGATACCTGTGGAATGTCGGCCATTCCATGTGTGACAAATTGTTGAAACTGAGCTGGCATAAGCTGGACCATTATCTTTTTTTTTTTTTTTTTTAGATGGAGTCTCACTCTGTCACCAGGCTGGAGTGAAGTGGTGTGATCTTGGCTCACTGCAACCTCTGCCTCCTGGGTTCAAGCAATTCTCCTGTCTCAGCTTCCTGAGTAGCTGGGACTATAGGCATGAGCAACCATGCCCAGGTAATTTTTGTATTTTTTAGTAGAGATAGGGTTTCACCATGTTGGCCAAGATGGTCTTGATATCTTGATCTCCTGTTTCACCCGCCTTGGCCTCCAAGTGCTGAGATTACAGGCATGAGCCACCATGAGTGGCCCATTATCTGTTTTAATCTTTGTGGGCCACTCCATAAACACAAAAGTTAAGAGAAGATGTTAAATGACATATCGAGTGGACTCTCCCAGGAAGAGCATGTGCACTAATTAGATAGGGATTGGCATCAATGGATACATGTACATATCTTAGTTTTTCAAATTCTGGGACATATGTAGCATCTGTTTGCCATAACTGATTAGGTTCTAGTCCCCTATGGTTAACACATGATGAAGGAGGGGATGTTTCTGTGAGCTGGCAATCTGTGCATTGCAGGATGATTTGTTTAGCTAGTCTTTGGGATAACTGAAATTGTTTAGAGAAATGTCTCCGATTTTGGTGAAAAATTTTATGTGATTGAGGGGCTTGATCAAATAGCGATGCCATAATCTGGTTGATCATCAGATCTTGATCTGATGCCATGAACTTGATCATTGCCATGAACTTGATCATTGCCATGAACTAGTGGACTGAGCAGAGAGCTGTCGGCCCAAATGTGCGTAATACAAATAGGATGTATATGTTGATCCAACAATTGGTGAAGTTGAAGAAAAAGTGCAAAGAGTGGGTTCAAGAGTGGAATTAATGAGGGCTGTTTCAAGGTTCTACAATAAATAAACAGTAAGCAGAATCACTAACAATATTGATGGGCTGAGTGGAAAAGGTTTCTATGGCCAATATTAGGGCTCCAGTCTCAGCTCTCTGAGTCCTAAGAAATCCAGATGGAGTGAAGGAGTTATGTGGTCCTACCAAATAGCCACTTTTCCATTTATACCAGAGCCATGAGTAAAAATCATTAAGGTGTTAGGTATCTGGAAGTGAACTACTTCTGTAGGCATAATTACAGCAGTGTGAGATAAGAACTGAAGTAGTTTGTCAGCAGGAAGGGCAGGTACTATATGGCCTGCATGATCAGAGAGTGCTATCTGCAGGTCTAGAGAAAAAGACAAGACTGCTTTGAGTTGTTTTCTACTCGAGGGTCATAACCTAGCAATAGATTGCATTGTTTGCAGCCTGTATAAATGACTTTACTGACTAGCTGGCTATAGTGAGATAGTGTTTTTGTCCCGGCATGTGAGCAAAACACGCATTTTAGAAAGCACAGACCTGGGGCCATCTATCTTATTAATCCCTTTGGGGAATGTTTAGTAGGAAAAACAAAAAATTGGACTGAATATTGTGAGTCTAAGCCATCTAGTTGCCTCTGAGAAATAGCTTATTCTATTTCCTCAATTTCCCTTTTTGTTGCAGGGGTTGAATACCCAAAGGAGTCTAGGGCTCTATCACCCTTTAGGATTGAATACAGGTTCTGTAATTTATCAGTAGTTATGACCAAGGTGGGGCGAAGCCAGTTAATACTACCCAGTATTTTTTGATAATAATTTAAGATATGTAAGTTGCTAGTACTTAATTTAACCTTATGGGGTCTTACTGACTAGGAAGTCAGCATGCGTCTAAGATATTTCCAAGGAGAGGACATCTATACCTGTTCAGGTGCTGTGATTAAACCACTTCTCTGTGTTCCTTTTGACAGAGGCATATAAATTTGAAACTATCGGCTCTGTTGGGGCTGACAGTCATATATCATCCATGAAACAAATAATCTTGCAATTAGGAAATTATTTTCTACTGGAGAGCAAAGCCTGATCTACATTATATTAACACACAGTAGGACTTTTCAGCATTCCTTGAGGAAGTGCTTTCCAATGAAATCGCTGAGCTGGCCATTCATTATTGATAGCTGGTATTATAAATGCAAATTTTTCTCTGTCCTGTTTTGCAAGTGGAATAGTATAACAACAGTCTTTACGTCAATAATGACTATAGGTCAATCTCCAGGAACCACAGCGGGGGAAGTGAACCCCTGTTGAAAGGTCCCTATAGGTGACAAATTAGTATTGATAGCCCACAAGTCATGCAAAAGTCTCCATTCACCAAACTTTTTGGGAATGACAAAAATGGGTGAATTCCAAGGGTTGTTTGATGGTTCGATATGGCCAGCTTTTAATTGTGCCTCAACTAATTCATGGGCTCATTTCCCTTATGTCTCATACTTCCGACTCCAGACAGCCATTAATTTGATATCTAACATCATAAATTGATTCTGCTTGTTCTAGAATTTTATCTAAATGGACTCATGGAGTACACACTCTTATTTCTCTAGTTTCCTCTGCTCAACAAGTTTCCTCTGTATGGTTGTATGTGTCATTAATTTGTTCTTTTTTAATTCCAAATAGTGTTCTATTGTATGGAAGTACCACAGTTTTTGTTATTTATTCAGATATTGAAGATTTGTGTCCAGCTTACAGCTATCACAAATAAGCCTACTATGAACAATTTAAAAAGTCAAACACTACAAAAATATCTGATAAAATGCAAATATTTACCTAAGAAACTACACAACTTTATTGGTAGAATGAAAATATTTTAATAAACAATGAAATATACCAAGTTTATGGATTATAAAACTTGATATTGTAAAAAGGTAATTTGTTTTTCCTCAAAAAAATACTTAACATGATTCTTCATCAAATCTCAACAAGCATATGCTGAAATTTACCACCTAACTCTAAGCATATGGAAATGTCAAAGGCCATGACTAATCAAGGCAAATTATAAGAACAAAGTGGGAAATCAGACACTACCTGATATCCAGACCTACTATAAAGTTACAGTATATAAGGCATGGTGGCATTGTTGTAAGTGCTGTAAGCCTAAATACACTGAGCATTGGAATAGAATTGAGTCCCAAAGAGAAGCACACATATGATTAACTGATTTACAACTAAGACAAAAGTACAATGCAATGAGGAAGGATAGTACTTTCAATAAATTTTTCTGCAAGTATCATTGGACAGTCATATAAAAAATAAATCACGACTTGTACCTTACGCCATCCATAGTAATAAATTCCATATGAATTTAACATGTAAACATTAAAATTAAAACTAAAAGGCTTTTAGAGGACAACACCATTGTAAACTCGAAGTAGACAAATATTTTGAAAATAGGACAAGAAAAGCACTTTCTTTAATTAAAGAAAAGCAGATAAATTAGATACATTGAAAATAAACACTTCAGATTATGACAATATTAAAGTAATGAGCTGCAAGCCACTCAATGGAAGGTGATATTTACGATATAGCCATGTTTAGTGTAGAGAACACACATAAATAACTTTTATAAACCAGATAAACCAATGGAAACTTGGCAAAAATTTTAACTTTAGAAACTGCACATAAGAGAATGTGGAGATGGTCAGCAAACATGAAAAAGTGTTCAACTTCATTAGCTGCCAGAGAAATGCAAAGGTTTCCCAAAATGCAATACATTTACTTCCTCTCCAGAATGATTAAAATGTAAAAACACAAAAACCACTAAACATTGGCAAAGTGGTGCAGCTACTGGAATTACCATAGTGTCAGAATGTAAATTGGTTTAAAATATAATTCTACACCTATGATAATATCAGCCAAGCCAACTAGACTCTCCAAAATGTTCTTTGGCAATATTTACTATGATAAATTTGTAGTTATATATGGATGCATGTGTGTGTGTGTGTGTGTATGTGTGTGTGCCTGAGGGCCAGTTTGATTCTACTCTTGGTTTATACCTAATTAAAGTAAGTTCAGCTGTTCACCAAAAGACAAGTACTAGAATGTTCACATCAGTGGTGTTGCAATAGCTTTAAATTTAAAACTTCTCATATTCCAACAAAAGTAGAATGGAAACAAATGCGGTATATTCACAAAGAAGATTATATAGTACTGAGTATGAGTTACCTACAACTACATAATAATGATAATAAATCTTCCAAATATAATATTAATCAAAAATTAACAGTGTGTATAAACAAGTACATTCTCTCTTTGATTCAAATATACACATTGGGAAAAACTAATAAATGCTGATAGAAGTCAGAAAAATGGTTACCCTTGAGAAATAGTACTGACTGGATGGGAAATCAAAAGGCATTCCAGAGTGTAGATGGATCTGTTTATCAATGTGAGTCCTAAGTATATAAACAGTTTCAATTTTTAATCCCTCATTTCATTATACATTGGGATACATATAATTTATGAATGCTCATTACAATCCAATAAAAGTCTAAAATTATTATGATAGGTTGTCTAATTCTTTATGTAAATTGTTAAATGCTGGTATAACTTGGTTTTTATAATTAAAAACACTATATCCCAGTAAGCCAACAGAGAGAATAGGCAGAAAATGACAAGTAGAACACAGTTATTATGATTTACTATCCAGTTATATTTTAAAAACATTATTTCTCTCTTTTTACTTGGAGGATTCATTTTTTTGGTGTTGTTATCTAATAATTATTGTTTTTAAATATTCAAGGTTTAAAGCTTAGTTGTACCTGAAAATCAAGGAAATGACAACATGTATTCTCTCTGCTTCTAGAGAAATTAGCATTTTAGACAGTTTCTGTAAAGTGTGTGATAGTTTACCTTATTTGCAAGCTCACCATTTAGCCCACCAGAGTTTTATATATTCTGGAAGAATATCTGTGGTTGAAGATGCTGGACTTTATTCTCCATGGGATAACAAGAAGCATGAGCTTCATTCACATTGGCTTACCTTTCCCCAAGTCCTGTGTGGAGCAATACAGAGTGGTCTTGGAGGATGCTGTTTACACACAATGAATTTGTGCCACAACCAAGGCACTTTCAGTTAGAAATGCCTTAGTGTTACAAAGGAACTGTTAGCAAATCTGCCCAAACTTTGCCTTTAAAGGTGGTATTGTCTCTATTACTCTGGACAGCAAAATACCTTCTACTCCAGACACACGCGTTATCTCCATCTTCCTAGGTTGACTGCTATAGAAATTCCCTTGGAAAGAAAGTTAGAAATTAAATAAAATCAGCTTCTCTGCCTGATAATTGGGCATAAATACAAAAGGTGCATCCAAGGAGATCTATCTGAGGTAGAAATAATATAAAATATGACTAAACTTTACCAAATTGTCTTGAAAAACAAACACCAAAATGACACCACTACTTCACAGAATAGAAAATGACATAACACTTCTTAATTCATTTTTTGAACTTTGGCATACCTTTGAAATAAAAATCTGGCAAGGGCATTACAAGAAAGGAAAATTACAGGTCAATATCACTCATGAACATATACATTTACATTCTAACGTGAAACTTCGCAAAAAAACCCCAATGATATATAAAAAAGGTGCATCACAGCCAATTTACATGCATTCCAGAAAAGCAAAGCTGATTTAACATGCAAAACTCAGTGTAGTTCAACACATTGTCATAATAAAATAGAAACATTATGTGTGCCCAAGATATGCAGAAAGAGCTCTTGATAAATTTGAATATCTGCTCCTCTCAGTGCTGATGTCAGAGATGTACACTGTTTCATAGTGCAGAAAAAACTTGAGCCCAGATGGGTTTATATAGAAAGAAGGGCAACATTATTAACTTTTCAAATCCTTCTCCAATATCTTATTTGCTCTTGGTTATTTATAATTAAGTATGTTTCAATAGTGCTTAATATTTATTAATTTTATTTTCTTTTCTCTCTAGTTTGTGGTTCCAGAGGTAGATCTAGATATAGCAAAGATTAAGTGTGATAAAATTCTTTATATGGGTAACTAGATAGAATTGTAAATTGTAAAAAATTCACTAGTATCTTAATAACAAATTTTAATAAAATTTAAATTTTTCATTTAAATACTTTACATATTTATATTTATTAAGCACAATGCATACATGTTTTAAAACTTATACAAAGTTTGAATGTCTTAAAGAAATATTTCTTACAAATGAAAATATATTTTAGCATACTATTTATTAAAACTGTATATAAATTTAATGTACAGTGTATAAATTTTTGATCTTTTTCATATTTTAAATTGAGTAAGAGTTGACTATTTTTGTCTACCTTCAGTTATATAAGATACTTTAAAACAATTTTGTCTCTCTGAAGGCATACTTGTCAAAGAATCTATTTTTTAAACTAATGTATTGATGATGGTGGGTGTGATCCTGATTTTTCTCTTGACATAAATCCCACATGTGTTATGGGAAGGCTTGCTCATTCTTCTTCAGTTGTCCCTGTCCTTATTCCATGACCCATTGGTAGCAGCTAAGCCAAGAAAGAGGGGGTTAACCCTGGGCAACTTATAAATATATCCAGCAGCCTGACCAGTGATCATTTAAAAAAAAAATTCTTTATTAATTATTATTTTTATTTGAATAGTTTTTGGGGTACAGGCCATTTTTGGTCACTAATATGGTTTGGCCGTCCCCTACCCAAATATCATCTTGAATTGTAGCTTCCACAATTCCCACGTCATGGGAGGGAACCAGTGGGAGGTAATTGAATCATGGGAGTGGGTCTTTCCTGTGCTGTTCTCATGATAGTAAATGACTCACTTGAAATCTGGTGGTTTTATAAGGGGGAGTTTCCCTGCACAGGCCGTCTCATTCTCTCTTGTCTGCTGCCATGTAAGACGTGCCTTTCACCTTCCACCATGATTCTGAAGCCTCAAAAAACACGTGAAATGGTGAGTCTATTAAATCTCTTTTTCTTTATAAATTACCCAGTCTTGGGTATGTCTTTATCAGCAGTGTGAAAATGGATGGATACAGTTACATAAATACTTTTTTCTTTCTTAAGTCAATGCCTTCCTTTGTCAGTGCATTGCAACCTCCAACTCCTAGGATCAAGCAATCTTCCCACCTCACCCTCCTGAGTAGCTAGGACCTCAGGTGTATGCCACCACACCTGGCAATTTTTTTTTTTGAGATGGGTTTTACCATGGCTAGGTTGGTCTCAAACTCCTGAACTCAAGTAGTCAGCCCACCTTAGCCTCTCAAAGTGCCTGGGATTACATGTGTAAGCCACTCCACACAGCCAGGTGATGTTCTTCAATGGTGATTTCTGAGATATTAGTGTACTCATCACTCAAACAGTATACACTGTACCCAATATGTAGTGTTTCATTACTCACCCCCTCACTAACCCCCCTCAGTCCCCGAAGTCCATCATTCTTATGCCTTTGTATTCTCATAGCAAAGTTCCCACTTACAAGTGAGAACACAGCATATTTGATTTACCATTCCTGAGTTACTTTGCTTAAAATAATGGCCTTGAGCCCCATACAACTCACTGCAAAAGACATTATTTAGTTTCTTTTTATGGCTGAGTAGTATTCCATGGTGTATATATACCACATTTTCTTTATCTTCTCATTGGTTGATGAGTATTTAGGTTGCTTCCATATCTTTGCAATTGCAAATTTTGCTGCTATAAATATGTATGTGCATGTGTCTTTTGGATATAAGGTTTCTTTTCTGTAATAGCTTATATTCCCACCAGCAGTGTAAAAATGTTCTCTTTTCACTGCAACCATGCCAACATCTACTGTTTTTCATCTTTTTAATTATGGCCATTCTTGCAGGAGTGTGGTATCTCGTTGTGGTTTAAATTTGCATTTCCATGATAATTAGAGATGTTGGGCATTTTTCACGTTTGCTGGTTATGTGTGTATCATCTTTTGACAATTGTTTATTCAAGTCCTTTGCCCACTTTTTGATGGGATCATTTGTTTTCCTTGCTGATTTGTTTGAGTTGCTTGTAGATTCTGGATATTAGTCCTTTGTTGGATGCATAGTTTGCAAATATTTCCTCCCGTTCTGAGGGTTGTCTGTTTATTCTGCTGATTATTTCTCTTGCTGTGCAGAAGCTTTTGAATTTAATGAGACCCCATTTATTTATTTTTGGTTTTGTTTTATTTGCTTGTGAAATCTTAGTCATGAATTCTGTCCAAATCAACATCTAGAAGAGTTTTCCTGATGTTGTATTCTAGAATTTTTATGGTTTCAGGTCTTAGATTTAAGTCTTTGATCCATCTCAAGTTGATTTCTGGATAAGGAGATGAGAATCCAGTTTCATTCTTCTACCTGTGGAGTGCCAGTTTTCCCAGCACTATTTATTAAGGAGGTTATCCTTTCCCCACTGTATGTTTTTGTATGCTTTGTCAAAGATCAGTTAGCTATAAGTATTTGACTATTTGAGTCCTCTCTTCTGTTCCTTTGGTCAACATGCCTCTATTTATACCATATCGTCTTGTTTTGTTAACTATAGTCTTATAGTAAAATTTGGAGCTGGGTAATATGATGCCTCCAGATTTATTCTTCTCAATTAATATTGCTTTGGCTATGTGGACTCATTTTTGGTTCTATGTGAATTATAGAATTTTTTTCTAGTTCTGTGAAGAATCATGATGATATTTTAATAGGAATTGCATTGAACTAGTAGATTGCTTTGGGCAATATGGTCATTTTTACAATATTGATTCTTTCCATTCACGAGCATGGGATGTGTTTACATTTGTGTCATCTATGATTTCTTTGAGCAGTTTAGTAGTTTTCCTTATAGAGATCTTTCACTCCGTGGCTAAATATATTTCTAAATAAATATATTTAGGGATTGAGTTCTTGATTTGATTCTCAGCATGGTCATTGTTGTTATATAACAGCACTACTAATTTGTATACATTTATTTTGTATCCTGAGACTACTCAATTTGTTTGTCACATCTAGGATCTTCTTAGATGAATATTTATAGTCTCTAGGTATACTGTCATACCATTATTGAACAGTGACAGTTTGACTTTCTTTTTCAATTTGGATGCCCCTTTTAACTTTTCCTTGTCTGACTGCTCTGGCCAGGGCTTATAGCATTATGTTGAATAGAAGTGGTGAATGTGGGCATCCTTGTCTTGTTTCAGCTGTCAGGGAGAATGCTTACAACTTTTCCCCATTCAGTATGATGTTGACTGTGGGTTTTTCATACATGGTTTTTATTAATTTGAGGCAAGTCTCTTCTATGACTATTTTGTTTATGTTTTTTATCACAAAGGGATGCTGAATTTCAACAAACACTTTTTATGCATCCATTGAGATGATCACATAGTTTTTTTTTTTTTTTTTTTCAAATTTTGTTTACGTAATGTATCACATTTATTGACTTGCATGCGTTAAATCATTTCTACAACCCTGGTATGAAACTCACTTGATCATGATGTATTTTATCTTTTTGATATGCTGTTGGAATCAGATTCAGTTAACTAATATTCTTTGAGGGTGTATGCATCAATATTTATCAAAGATATTGGTCTATAGATTTCTTTTTTGTTCTTGTGTACTTTCCTAGTTTTGGTATTAGGTGACGCTGGATTGTTAGAATGACTCAGGGAGTCAAACCTTTTTTCAAAGTTCTTAGTTTCTTTACATTGGGTTAGAACAAGTTCTTTTAACTCCCAGAAGTTTATTATCATCCACCTTCTGAAGCCTACTTCTGTTAATGGAGCATAGTCCTTCTCCATCAGGCCTTGTTCCGTTGCTGATGAGGAACTGTAATCTCCTGTAGATGGAGAGGCCGTTCTGATTTTGGGTATTCTCAGCCTTTTTAGGCTGGTTTCTTCCCTTCATTCTAAATTTATCCATCTGTCGTCTTTACAATTACCACCTTTCTAATTAGGTTTCTGAGTGGACGTCCAATTTATTGATTCCCAGAACCGGAATCTGAGCAACCCACTGTGCCGGCCAAAACAGCGGTGTTAAGACTGATGGTGCTTTTCTGCCCGGGAGTCACTGGTCTGGCTTCCTTCTTGAGTCCGTAATAGGCAATTCTGCCTTCCTGGAGCTCCAAATATCGGTTAGAAGGGGAACCAGTCCCGTTTACTCTGCACCAAGAGCCACCGTGCCAGCCAGAAGAGTCACGCTGGTGACCCGTGGGGGTCCTCCGCTGGGAATCTTCTGGTCCATGAGTGACAAAAATTCGTCTGAAAGTGTGGCGTCCTCTCATTCTCTGCGCTTTCACTGGGAGCTACAATAATGAGCTGTTAGCAATCAGCCATCTTGGATCTCTCTCCCAGTTTTCTTTTTCTTTTTGGAATAGTTTTAGTAGGATTGGTATATATTATTTTTTGAATATCTGATAGAATTCAGCTGTAATTCCATCAGGTCCCGCCTAGATTTTTTTTTCTTGGCAGTTTTTAAAATTGCTGACTCAATCTCGCCACTTGTTATTGGTCTATTCTGGATATTTATTCCTTACTGATTCAATATAGGAGGGTGGTATATTCCCAGGAATTTATCCATCTTCTCTATATTTTCTAGTTTGTGCATATGAAGGTTTGCATAGTAGCCTTGAATGATTGTATTTCTGTGGTATCAGTTGTATTAACTCCCATTTTATATCTAATTGAGCTTATTTTGATCTTCTCTTTTGTTTTCTTGGTTAAACTCATTAACAGTCTATCAGTTTTGTTTATTATTTCAAAGAACCAGCTTTCGGTGTCATTTATCCTCATTTGTTTGGTTCAGTTTCATTCAGTTTTGCTCTGATTTTTATTTCTTTTCTTCTGCTGGGTTTGGGTTGAGTTTGTTCTTGTTTCTCTAGTTCCTTGAGGTGTGACATTAAGTTTTCAATTTGTGCTCTTTCAGACTTTTTGATGTAGGCATTTAATGCTGTGAACATTTAGCACCACTTTGGCTGTTTCCCAGATGTTTTGGATAAGTTGGTCAGTATTCATTTATTATAATTCATTTTCAATAATTTAAAAATTTCCATTTTGATTTCATTTTTAACCCAAAATTCATTCAAGAGCAGATCATTAAATTTTCATACATTTGTGTAGTTTTGAGGGTTCCTTTCATAGTTGGTTTCCAGTTTTATTCCACTGTGATATAGGGAGATAGGGTTTAGATCTAGGCAGCCTGCACACAGAATTCTGACCTACCCCAAGCCATAAGCTTCTCTACAGAGACAGCAAGCAGGGATCTCTGTGTCTGCCAGCAAGCCTGGGCACCCAGCTCCTGTTCTCACTCATGTCTGCAGCACACTTGCCCCCATTCTGTTCAAAGGAGTTCGTCGCCACTTAATATGGGTTGGCTCTGTGTCCCCACCCAAATATCATCTCAAATTGTAATCCTCACCTGTTGAGGGAGGGAACTATAATCTCCACGTGTCGAGGGAGAGAGGGGATTGAAACATGCAAGAGGTTCCCCCATGCTGTTCTCGTGATAGTGAGTTCTCATGAGTTCTGATGGTTTTCTAAGGGTTTAGAAGTTTCTTCTTTGCACCTCTCTTATTTGCTAACCTGTGAAGAAGGTCCTTGCATCCCCTTTCCCTTATGGCATGCATGATTTTAAATTTTCTGATGCTTCCCCAGCCATGTGGATTTAACCTCTTCATGTTATGAACTCCCCATTCTTGGACGGTTTTTTTATAGTAGTGTGAGAATGGACTAATACACTACTCAAAATTGTTTCACAAAATTCAGTTGGAAAGTTATTTCACCCTGCAACCCTTCCCAAAGCTTGTTGGCTGACTTCCTCAAGGACCCTTGTGAGATGTAGTCAGGGATTTCTTCCATGGACACCTGCTGGAGACTGGGATTGCCTACAAGGCACTTCCTGCTACTGCTTCTGCCTTTATATTTCAAGACACCTCCTGAATTCATTCCAGCCTTGGATGGGTTGTTAGGGCCTTCTTCCATGCTCTGGATTTTCAGTTTCTTTGATGGGGATGTGTGCTCAGAGGTAGGCTCATCCCATCTCACACTCTGGAAACTTAGTTTTTTTTACCTGTCTCACAGAGTATGGTGCAACCTGCTACTTCTTTCAAAGGGTCTGTAAATTCTCTTAGGCTTTGTCTGAAAAAAAATCGCAGTAATTCCCTTGTTAGTAGAAAAATTTTATTTAGTACATCTCAGTCTCTTATGATGGTTTGTTCTCCGTACGTGTTTCCACAGGGATTCAGTAAGTTATGGTAAGGGTGACCCTAATTCCAATTTGCCAGAAGCAGTCCTGGTTTGCACCTACTATTTTAGCACGATTAATAATAGTGTTACCATTTTCTCTGAAAAGTGTTCAGTTTGAATGATTATTTATATAGGTCTTTTAAATATAAGACACTATATTCATCAGTGCTTCATCAACATTTTCATTCTAGATGATTTCCTTTATATGTGATAATTTCTTGTGAACATGTACATGAGTATCATAAATATTAAGCCCATGATTAAGTTGTGGTAGTGTTGTCCTATATGGGGAAAAAGTCTTTATTTAATCAATTACATGGAATCCAGTGGCTTTCCTGTTCTGTTATTCTTTTTTAAAGTGATCAGTCCATTTCAGGATGATTTGCACTACAGGCAAGATCTGTGAATGAAGGTAAAATATTTGTGAGCATTTTCAGCGCTGTAAACTATCTACATATTTTTAAGATTAGAGTGTATGGCTGTAGCATTTATTTGTTCACATGTCCTAGATAAGACATGAATTATGTCATTAGTGAACTAAATTTTTTTTCAAATAGAATATCTTAAATAGAAGTCCACGTTGAGATAGAAATTTAGGTGTGGCCCAAAGCAGAACGGTTCCAGATGAATTGACAGCTTTGTGAAATTGGTCAAGACTGTAAACATCATCGTCCATGATGAGAAATGCCATTTCCATTTCTCCGAGGAACTTGTTAGTGTTCACAGAACCATTTTGGAAAATGACTGTCCTTTGGCTAAGTCATCACTCCGTTTTTGATGAAACAATTTGCTTCACTATTCTACAGTAATGAACTAGCAGTTGTTTAGCATCAGGCAGAAGAACTGAAGTTCAAAAGTCAGAGGCTATGCATATCTATTTTCTTCTTGGGTTCAGTGGTTCCAATGAACCCTGACATTTTTACATCACATTCCATTGCTTCTGAAAGAGTGAAGGGTCCCAGGACAGGACTTGTTTTCCTGCTTCCTAAAGTTTTCCCAAGGATTCTCACTGTAAAAGTATCCATCCAAATTTGACTGTTTGATTAAAAGATTTTAGTTATCTCTTTCAATGTGACATTGCAATGTCTCTAATATATAAACAAGCAGAAATGAAAAGCTAAGCATTTCTTTTCTGTCTTGTTATACACAGAACTAGTTTAATGGTTCATAGAATGTCTTTGTTGAGTATAACCCAGTTAGTCCTCAAAATATTACATTATATTCTTTCCATTGCCATCCAGCTTTTTGTCAACTAATTTGATGTAGTATGCAAAGCCATCCTGGTTTTCTCAGTTGGGTATCTTATTATAATGTAATCAATATAATAGAATGCTTTAAACCTATAAGTACTTCCATTAGAAAGATGTGGAATTTGTAGAATAAATGTTTCAGCTTTTATATTATAAATCTTTTCCATTAATTCTTTGGGGTTATGGTTATTGTGATATCTATTGTTATTTTATAGCTCATTTATATATTCTTAACCTGTATCTATTATAAATGCTTAGCCTTCATATTGAGATTTAAATAATCATTTAAAATTTTCATAATCTCTATTATATTTGTTTTCATTCTAAAATAAGCAGTGCCTTATCTGAGAAGATTGCTGATTTTTGATCATGTATTTAAAATGGTCTTAACATTTTCTCTTTATTAGTTTAGTTTTCTTTTCTTTTTTTATATAGTGTACTTAAAGGAAGAGGAGTGTGGTGCGTTGATGGAATTGGTGGTTATTTAGTCTGATTTTGTAAGATTGGATAAAATTAGGAACTCCTGCCTCTTTCGTGATTTCTGGTCCTAGCTACAGATGCTCCCTATCGCTTATAGCTATTATCCCATTCCCAGGGAACTGCCTTTTTTTTTTTTTTTTTTTTCTGACCCGGGATTATATACTCAAGGTTTGATCTAGAGGTAGCTGTGGGAATTTCTGTCCAATGCAAAGGTGACTATGTGGAGCTTCATGGGACACTACTTGCACTTTCTTAATGAGTTTTCTTCAGATGGAAAACTCTTATCCTAATTTGTAGAGCATTCTTGCTCATGTCTGCTGCTTCCAGCCAGCAAAGCCTTACTTATGTCTAGACTGTTCAATTTATTTAATCAGATCTTGCCTATTAATCTTATATGATTATTTATAGTCTTATCTATGTTCATTTTTCCTTATATTCTAGTATAATTATAAATGAATAATATTATTCTGGGCATTTTAGTGATCTGGGGCTGAATTAATATTATAGAGTGTATTTAGGCTCTCTTTTTGAATAAATTAGCTACTTTCTTTTGAGGTTAATCCTATGATATAAAGCTGTGCATGCGAGAATATATAATGAGTGTGTTTGTGTTTGTGTGTGTGTGTGTTCCACTTACAAAATTATCCTGCTCTTTGTTTTACCCAATGGTTCTATCTCTATTGTTCAGCTGCTCAAATTTGTTTATTTCTTTGTTTTATCTCTTGTTGCCTTGAATTGTCATTTATTGTATCTATGCTTTCTCGCTTTTTTTTTTTTTTTTTGAGACAAGAGTCTTGCTCTGTTGCACTAGCATGATCTTGGCTCACTGCAGCCTCAGCCTCCTGGGTTCATGCAATGCTCATGCCTCAGCCTCCCAAATAGCTTAGACCACAGGCATGGACACCACACCCAGGTAATTTTGTATTTTTAGTAGAGTCTGAGTTTTGCCATGTTGACCAGGCTGGTCTTCAACTCCTGACCTCAAAGTGATTCTCCCACCTTGGCCTCCAAAAGTGCCAAGATTACAGGCATGAGCCATTGCTCCCAGTCTTACTTTCACAAGTTAAAAACTACTTTTCGCCTGGTGCAGTGGCTCACACCTGTATTCCTAGCACTTTGGGAGGCTGAGACAGGTGGAATGTCTGAGCTCAGGAGTTCGAGACCAGCCAGGACAACATGGTGAAACTTTGTCTCTACTAAAATTCAAAAAATCAGCCTGGCATGGTGGTGGGCACCTGTAATCCTGGCTACTCAGGAGACTGAGGCATGAGAATTGCTTGAATACAGGACGCAGAGGTTGCAGTGAGCCGAGATCTTGCCAATGCACTCCAGCCCAGGCAACAAAGCCAAACTCTGTCTCAAAAAAAAAAAAAAAAAAAAAAAAAAAGAAAAGAAATTGAAAATATCAAAAATAAAAATTACTTTTCTTTCTGTCCTAAATTATGAAACATTTTCTCAATGTTATCATCTTTATAACTTTTGTTATGCATATAGATTATAATATTCTCTTTTAGGATAATTTTAGGTTTTCTAATTTAACTAGTCATATATATTTTTTAATAACTTTAGGTTTATTAGATGGCTCCCTTTTTCATAGAAACATGTACTTGTTTAATATTTTAAATTACATAGTGCTTACCATCATTTAATATCTTTGGAGCCCATCTAATTATAATTTTTAAGGTTTTTTTGATGACTAAATTATTTATATTTAACCTTAAGTAAGATTTCCTGAAGGTTAATTGTGTCTCATTATATGTTGTTATATTTCTTAAATATATAATTTTAGTGATTATTAGTTCATGAGTACAGGAAGCCGACAAGGTTTCCTCTGCACACGTGCAAGTCTACCGACTAAATAAACTTCTTTGTCTAATGAGAGGTTTGCAGTGCAGCCATTTAGAAGTAAAAGCTTTGAAACAAAATGCAAAGGCAAGGACTGTACAAAAAGGCTGGTGAAGACCTCTTACAGACATCAAAGTAAAGAAAGTTTAATTTGATCGACTGAGTCTTTAGTTTTTACCTTCTCTTACTCCCCACATGTCTATTGGGAGGTCAAGAGATGTCTCAATCTCTGCTCTATTTCAATATTTTTCTCCATTAAAAACAAGAATATTGGCAGTGGCTCACACCTGTAATCCTAGCACTTTGGGAGGCCGAGGTGGGTGGATCACAAAGTCAGGAGTTCAAGACCAGCCTGACCAACCTGGAGAAAGCCTGTCTCTACTGAAAATACAAAAATTAGCCAGGTGTGGTGGCAGACCTCTGTAATCCCAGCTATTTGGGAGGCCAAGGCAAAAGAATCACTTGAAACTGGGAGGTGCGGGTTGCAGTGGGCCGAGATCTTGCCATTACATTCCAACCTAGGTGACAGAGAGAGATTTCCTATTAAAAGAAAGAAAGAAAGAAAGAAACCCTTTTCCAAGAAGTTTATTCGTTTTGGAAAATAGTTCTTCAAACTTTCACCAAGAGAAAAGACTGGCACTTCCTCTATATCTGTCCCAAATACAAATCTCTTAATTCACACTTGATCTCCACAGTGGTGCCTTCCTTGTGCTTTGCATACACAAAACAGGGTTTGTGGTTTAACGTGAATTCCTTTTAATAAGAATATACTCCAAGATGATATAGGATATTGTATGTGAATTAGTTCAATCAAGAAATGGAGGTCATGTTAACCTTGTTTAAGGTATATACAACTTGCTTTTCCTTCCTTTCTCTTGAAAATACAGACAAGATATTGATGTGACCTTCACATTCAAACAATTATAAAATGAATCTTATACCACAGAGTAAATTATTACACCTAAAACATCTCCAACATGTCTAACATCCATGATGTGATCAAATGAACAATATATGTATTTTGTGGCCTAAGCAGGGCACTCATAATTGGAAGTAGGAACTTTCTATGAGAGTTATTAATTCTGCTTATAACAAAGGGAAATGGATGATTTCAAAATGTATGATTAAAATAGACAAATGGGAAGTATGCCAACCAAAGCCCTTGGTATCTATAATCTGGTTTTCACCGAATAGTGTTGGAACTGTCTCTAAGATTTCTCTTTTATTCTATCAACCATATAAGAGAGTATCAGCATTCTGTATCGATTTTGTTTACCTAAAATCAGGTAAAAAATAGTCTTGATTTTAAACAAAATGTGAAAACATTCTATTGTATGTTGGTAGAGAAGAAAAGAGTTTCAAATGGACAGAAATCAATATTGCTAGAATAAGTTATTTGGGCTCAGTGTTTTTGAGTAAGAAAAACACGGAAAGACTCCCTTCTAACACTCTCACCTAGCTCTGATATCTTACAATAAAACTAAGGTAAAGGAGTTGTCAAACTTGTCAAAAAATAATTTAAATTTGAAAAACCATTCATGCTCAAGTCTTCCTAAAGTTAAGGTTATGGGTTTTGTGTAACAATAAATTATTTTTTTGAAGTGAATAAATGTGCAGTTTATTTTAAAGGTCTCCATATTCTAACACATTGTTTGAAGTAAAATTTCCTTCCAAATGGTGTATTTTAGTTATATTCGAGTCCACTCTCAATATTATGTGTCTAAAATAGGTAATGAATTTAAAAAATCTAGGGCTGGAGGACAATTATGCTTAGAAGTATAACAGTTACAATTTATAAAATAACAGTAATGTTATTATTACATAAAACTCACTTCACCCCATACAGAATTCCACTAATTGTTTTTGCTACTTTTATGAAAAAAAAATCATGCATATATGGGTAAACAAAATTTTATAATAAAAACCCATCATTTGTGTTCAATAACTACAAACTCATTGATAATTTTGGTTTATCTCTACCCTCAGACACTTTGCCTCTTATAATATGTGAAGTAAGCCACAGATGTCATTTCATCTACAAATATATTAGTTCAAATCTCTAGAAGGCAAAGATTATTTTTCAATATGCTCAAAATACCCCTATCACTCATGGAAAAATACCAATTGTCTGTCCTCTGTGTTTCCTGTAAATTGTAATTATTGTACTTATATCTCATCTATAAGCTTGATCACATTTTTCCGTGCTTTGATTTCTGGTAAGTCTCCTTCAAAAGACAGTCTTTTGTTTCCAATAAGAGGGATATGATTCCTGACCATCTTCCTTTTGCTAAAGTAGCTGCTGTTGATGATTAATGAGGTCAATTTATTAAAGTGCATGTAATTCTGATGTCATTACTATAATATTCCTTCCTCTTTTACAGGCTGAAATATTTTGTAAGAAGAATTTTCCCATCTGTTATTTGTCTACTCTTACAATGTTGTCTTTTCAAGTTGGAGTTCAAGCCCGTTTTACAGATGACCAGTCATTTCTGACAACTTCCTTGTTGTCTTACACATTTCCAGGGAGCCCCTTTTGCATTTGGGGATTTTGGATTTTGTAATTTGGGGAAAGTTAGAATCTAAAGGCCATAATTTGAATGTTTAGTGTTTTGTTTGCTATTTTGTTGATCATTAATTTTAGCCTTTGTCCATAAATAAACTTTATTTTATTTAAAGATAAAATACATGAGCTCACAGTGATAATTCCAATTTAAATTTATGACTAAATGGTATTTGTTGACTTCTTGGAACTTAACATCTATTTTCCTACATGTTTAAAAACTATACTGTCAACAGCACCAAGAATTATAGATTTATAATTTCACATCATGGTTCATTTTTGTTATATCTCAATATAACTGTTTCATTTTCTATTTTTAAAATATTGATGCCAGTTTTCGCTTATTTTTTTTCTTTTTTTCTAATATTTTTGGTATCCCACTATGGGTATCCACTCAAATTACTATTTTTAAAATTGCTTAAAGCAGTCCTACTTCATATAAATATATTGTCAACTAAATTCATATTTAGTTTTGTTGTTTCTTTTCAGGTCTTTTTATAGTTTAGATTCAATAATTGTAAGTATATAAAACATTTAACAGATTTAAAAGCAAAACCTATAAAAGTAAATATTCCTCAAGTCACTTCTTATCCCTTCTTTCCCTTTATATATATATAGTTAATTATTTTATTTTTTATGTGTATGGTTATTATTTGCATTTTTATATAAACACATATGAATGCATATTTTTATATCTTTTGAACTATCTGCTTATGTAACCCTACCCCTTTAGGTGGTGTGTGTTTGAAAGAATAGGCTGTTAATCATCTTACCATCAGGGTCATTGCAAATTATCTTGCTATCAATACCATTTAAACGAGTGTCTGTCACTTAATATGTGCTTAATAAATATTTCTTTTCTTCAAATGACTGAATTGCAGACAACTTCTGTAAAATACATTACATTGCAAGAGGTTCTATTAAGAGTTTTCAGAGAATGTAAAACCCTTCCTCACCCTCTTTTTACAATCAGTGTAAATTCTGCCAATTTGGCCACAAAAATAAATGACTCTCCTCACTGGGCCTGGCAGCTTTCCCATACATAGGAATGAGAACATTTTCTGGGGCCAGCAAAAGTAGTAGTTTGACCTAGAGTAGAAGAATAAACTTATTCTTCTCTACGACATAATTGAAATTAGAAACAGAAAGTAAGAGATGCCAGAAGAGAGGATTCACCATTATGAAACAACTTGGGAAAATTATGCTTGAAGCCACATTTTAACTTTTTTAAAATAAAAATTTCATCTGAAATAAGTTTAGATGTACATAAAAGTTACAAAACTATTGCAGCTAATTTCTGTATACTCACACATTTTCCATTAATGTTATCTACAGCTTAATTTGAGACTTTGATTTGAAACATTATATTTTAAAATATTTTTCTATAATAAAATATCTGTTTTTTCACTGAAAAACACCGTTTAAATGATCTGTGTATATAACAATCATATAAGTAATTCAGTGATGAAAATTTCTTATAAAATGTTAAAAATGACATTAGTTAAATAAAATCTTACTTTCCACTTAATAATGATATAATGATCATCCTACTTGCTTATGTCTTAGATTCCAGGCTATCTACACTGCCTCCTTTATTTGTGAGCCAAGGCACTTACTGTGAGCACAAGTTATATTTTGGGAACATCTCACACTCTATAATTTATGATTTTTTAAAGTGCACTCTCTTCCAATAATATCTGGAAAAATGTATCTTTATTTTCGATAGCTATTTGTATGTAAGATGCTGTGACCTTATGTTTTTATATAGGCACAGCTGCTATGTCTGTCACTCATCAAATCTCTACTCCCCTTATAATTGCAAGAATCTTGGGCTGGGATCCAGTAACAGTTGAAACAGCACTCAAATAATTTTGGTGGAAAGACCCATGACATTATTTGAACAAAACGCAATGGACAAAAGTGCTCAAATTAGAAGTAGAAAAACAACATCATGGCATCAACTCATAATCATGTTATGTTTCGTTTTTATAGGTTCAAAGGGTACAAGTGTAGATTGCTACATGGATATATTACATAGTGGTGAGGTCTGAGTTGTCTTCTCCAGAAAAGCAAAAAACATATAAAGGATACTCTTCAGCAGAACAATTCTTTTTATGACCAATTGCATTTACTTGCAATTACCAAATATTAGGACATCTCTTTTGAGTGAGTTAACTCTGTACAGAAATAATCAAAGATCAATTAACAAATGCTTTTTCTTCCCAAGTGGCATGGTATCATGACATATATGAACTTATGACTACACACACACACACACACACACACACACACACACACACATAATATATTGACTGTATATATATATATATATATATATATATATATATATATATATACACACACACACATACATATATAGACATGGCACTGTACAAATGGTAATAAGAAGCCAATCATTTTTGTCTTTATTTTTTTTAAAAATTATAAATATTGAAGAATCATAAAGTTATGGCAAACTATATATTAGGTGATAAAATATAATTACAGTTTTTACCATTGCTTTTGCACCACCTAATTTCTTTTGCACTACCTAATATATTGTCTTCATATAGTCTCTGTCTATATAAAGTAATAGCTTCATGCATGTCAATTCATGTATATATGTATATAAATGTGTGGACACACACGTGTGTACAGTTGGTATTTGTACATATTTATCTGCATTTTTAACACTATAGTTAACTTTTAATCGTAACTACATATGGCTACCTTCAAAAAGAAAATGTCATCATAGTGAAGACTAGTAGTTGTTTATGGGAGAATTAAGTGACTAATTGCTTCCAAACTGCCTATTGCAAAAATATTTTAATGTCTTATTTACACTTGGTTGATTCTTAGGCTAGTGTTAAATATTTAGAATTTAGTCTTCTTCTGCTGGACCCTGTTTGATAATGATGATACATTATATTTAACTGCCCTTCTGGAAACACCAAGTAATAGGCGTATATATAAATACATATATAGCTTATAGTTAAATTTAGTAATAAAGAAATATTAAAGTTATCCTTCTTATAAAGGCAGAATGCTAATAATCAATTAATGTGTTTAGCAATTTCCACTTGGAGGTCTGTCATAGAAATTGAGAAGTTTATCATTACAGAACATAACTACCTACATTTTTAAAGTGCTAAATTCTATGAATAATTTATGTCAAATAACAGCACATTGTAAAAAGTATACAATGAAATATGTATTTCTATTCTATGATATACTGACTGTTCTACCATATATTGACACAGAGAATTCAAACTAATTTTAAAAGAGGTAATCTAGTGTGTCACTGTTTTGTAATTTAATGTGATCCTCAGCTACCGTCCCTGCCCCCAAATCCCTAGCAAAAAAAAACACTTATTAAGACATTTATTCTTTTTTGAGAAAAGATTGCCTGAATTAAGGGTTTTGAACTGATTTGTAGTTTATATTTTGATTTCAAGTGAGTAAACATCAATTATTTGCTTTCTAAGAGAAATACTGAGCACATGTAGATATGATTCCATGAATTCAGGAATTCGGGTTTTGAACTCAACTCTGCCAACAAAATGCTGTGACATCTTGGGCAGTTATTTTTAACTCAAAATCCCTATGGAAAACATTGATTCTTAATTTCTAAAGTGATTATGAAGTTGAAATGAAATAGTAGTTCAACAACATGTGGGGCTTATTTGGTTTTCCTGAATACAGACTAGTTCATATGTCTGCTCTAACTCAAACCATAAGCAACTAAGTTATAAAGCCAAAGCACCCATCTATCAACTGTGTTTGGCACATGCACTTTCCCCTATTTAAAACTTGCAAGGAATGTAGCTCTTTTAGGACACAGATAGTGATTGCTGACCTTGCCATGTCTGAGAATAACTAGAATGCAGGTTTTTAGGGTTGTATGACTACATTCTTAGCATTGCAAGTGTTCTCGAGATTAAGAGATACTAAGTTCATCAGGTGAAGGAATAAATAAAATTAATGTTAAAATGTCAAAGATATAAAACATACTATGTTTAGGCATAAGACTTATAAACTGACTTTGTCAAATATATTAGTGTTGTCCACCTGGAAATAAAGATATAATATCTAAGACACAGTCTTGGAGTTATTAAATTTTCCTGGACTAAGACTTTAATTCAGTTGTGAGCCCTGTGTGTAGATGAATAACATTTAAGAATTGCATAGCAGACTGATACCTACCTGAAATAGCAGACTGCCACCTACCTGAAAGCACTGCAAATCTGGTATATGAGTGACAAAATAGAGTTTGCTTTCCATGGGGAAAAACCTCACAGCAGCAACAAATCCTAAACTGAGAAACAGTAAGTGCTTCATTAATGCAATCATGTCAAAGGAGTTAATGCTGTGGTTCAGTTTTCTTTGCTTTTTCCTTATTAGAATATGTGTGTTGCCTTTTAATATCTTTTGTTTGATGTTATCACAGAAGAATTTGTCAAAATTGTTAAAGTTCTCCATGTTTGTTCACATGATTCTTCTTTCTTCATTTTCTAATGTGGTTATATGACTATATTTTGGAAAGTTTTTTAAAGATTCTGGAATTACAGAGTGGTGAGAAAACTTGAATATTATTCTCTCACTAGCACATATGAATTTATTTCTTAATGTTCTTGTAATCCATTAAAGATGTCAAATTTGAAACTTGGGGAAGTATGATTTATTACTTTTAAAAATTCAAGTTTTCAATGCCAAACTTATTCTTGGCATTCTACTGCACAAATGGTAATACGAAACATTATTTTTGTCGTCAAGTAAAAAGTCATAAATATTGAAGAATCAAAGTTATGGCAAAATGTACTCAAAGTTTCAGAAGAGACTCACTGGGGTTAGCACATGTGAATTACATATAAAATACCTGCAAAGACTGAATTTTCAAGATTCTTCTTAGGTAAATTTAAAACAATGAATTCTGAAAACGAGCATATTGATGAAAGAACTACAGCTTCTAGATATGCATTCTTAGGAATATCTATTCTCTTTGATACTGATTATTAAATGTTAAAATTACCTTAAATTGAGTGAAGTCAGATAAGGGAATGGGAAGTCAGATAAGCAAATGGGGAAAACAAACTGTGAAATCGTAAGATGTGTACTAACTTAGAGGCCACATGCACTAGCTAATCTTTTTTGTTATAGCATGTTACTTTTCTTCAGGCAAGTTACTTATTCTGTTATTATTTTCTTAAATTCTATTTTCCAAATCTTATGCAACCTAAGCTGACGATGAAGAGGAGTGACTATACCTACACAGTCTTGTTTCCTGATTTCAGTTCAATTCACTTTTCACTACATCATGCTACTTGGATATCATTATTTGATCACTTGGTAAGATATCGTCAGTCATTAGGTAATTGGCCAAATATCATATTTGTATTTGGAAGCTAAGTTAAATTTGAATTGAAGTTAGTGATGCAGAGAATATAGTTCACAGTAGAAGAATGAAAGTGTTTTTCTCATAGTTTTTTGTTTTGTTTTATTTTGTTTTTGTTTTTTGAGACAGAGTTTTGTTCTTGCTGCCCAGGCTGCAGTGCAATGGCAGGATCTTGCTCACCGCAACCTCTGCCTTCCAGGTTCAAGCAGTTCTTCCGCTTCAGCCTCTGAGTAGCTGGGATTACAGGCATGTGCCACCACACGGCTAATTTTTGTATTTTTAATAGAGATGGGTTTCACCATGTTGATCAGGCTGGTCTTGAACTTCTGACCTTGTGATCTGCCCGCCTCAACCACCCAAAGTGCTGGGATCAGAGGTGTGAGCCACTGCGCCTGGCCTGAAAGTGTTTTTCTCTAGTGGAAACACTGTTAAAAAGTGTGCATTTGTTTCACTCTCGACTTTCAGTTTCCTCTTGCAAAATTAAAAACAAACAAGAACAATTTTTTGCCTACCTCAGTAGCTGTTAATTAAAAATAATTTGGAAAGTGGCAAGGAGCTAGAAAAAATGTTATGATTTTTGCTATAATGACATTTTATTTAACTGGTTATAACCTAATGTTTTGTAAAACTTGGAATAGAAGTAACTGGGGTCCTGGAGAGACATGAAATACAGAATCATTAAAGCAATCTCTAATATACATGTATGTATTAGAGACCTTTTATATAAATATTTACACTCATGTAATATATGAACATTTATTCAATAAAATTGTTAATGAATTTTAACGAATTGTGTGTAATTCTCTACAGAAGTCTATAGCATAACATTTCCCAGTGTGTTCTTCCACTCTTATGGTATCCCATTTTCCTTTAGAATTAGTATTTTCCAAGCTCTTGTGGATTAATTATTGTCAATCCTTGAAATCATATAAAATGACATCTCATATAAATTTGACTTATTTTTCCAAGGAGCCAAGTGTCTTACCTGTCCTAATTTAAGTACCTTGAATTCTATTCTCCAAATGCTCATGTAGCATAAGCTCACTATGAAGATGGGGGATGACATCTAAATGAAATTAGCATTGGTTGACAATGGACTTCTTTCTAACTCTTTCATATGTTTTAGTAATTTTGTAATTATTCCAAGAGTTGGATTTAAAATATCACCGTGGATATATTATTTCTTGACATTATTTTCTGTTGGTAATGAAGAAACTCACCACCTTATATTGAAAGAATTGTAAAATTGTAACATATCTGACTTCCCCCTTCAGTTCATTTTCTGCCAAATGTATGGCTAAACTTTAGTAAAAAATTTTGACATTTTATTGCAGTAGTAGTTTTAAGAATATGCGCATATGTCAAAACTTATAAAAATGAACATTTTAAATATTTGAGCATTATTTTATATCCTACTTTATATGTCTCAATAAATTTGTAAACTTAAAAAAAAATCTATAGCCACATGGAACTAAGTGAAGTTGAAGTTCTGACAGCAATGATTGTTGGAGAAAACAAACAAACAAAAATGAAACATAACTACATTTATTTTGTTTTAACCTAAATGATTTCTTTTAATTATTCATCTGTATATACTCTGAGTGAGGACACACCGGTTCTCCTCTCCTAATAAATAAAATGATTATTGTTTGCCCTTAAAGAGTTTATTGGCTCATTTATTTAGTGAACCTGTGTAAGAGCACTTGAAGAATACAATAGTCAAGCTCAATCTATTTTAGTTGGAAAGAAAATACTTTCTCCTTTTGATCTACAAATAATAGAATTATTTCCTTAAAGCTCATCATAGGACACATTTTTACAGTATATTAATGTCTAAATACAGAATACAATAAAAGATACATTTTAATAGCTATGTTGATCTATAACTGCACTATTTAATAGGATAGCCACTAGCCACAAACATGACTATGTAAGTTTATGTCAATTAAAATTAAATAATACTGAAAATTAAGTTTGTGGTTTGTACAATAGTTATATGTGACTCATGGCTGCTATATTGGAAACCATGGATTATAAAAATTTCGTCTTGGTGAATATTTTATTTAATAATTATATGATACAGTATACATAAATTATCAAATAATTATATAGTTTTATTTTATTTTTTGCTATGTTATGATGTCAAGACAACATCTGAAGCTGTGGATTTAAAGAAGAAAATATTAATTTATTCATCAATGCAGAAGTGAAAGGAATAGAGCCTCTCTTTCTGTCAAAGTAGCATTCACAACTAATTGCAAAAGCTAATGGGATAAAAATATTGGTACAGGTTTAACCATATTTTGTAAAAAACAAAAAGAAAAAAACTGTTTAGAAAAAAAAGAAAAATTGTGACAGTTGACTGTATGCCTCCTTCAGTCATACAATGCCCCAAAAGTTATCTTTTATGCATTATGATATAGAATTATCTGCCTATTAATTTTGATAGCTATAATTAGTTGTTGAAGATCATGTGCATGCAGAATCCAAACATGAATTGCCAAATGACAAATCCATAATCCAGCCAATATAGACAAAATATCTGAGAATTATTGTTTCTATTCAGAATGATACCTTCTTTTAATAGTAATATACTCAAAACTGTTGTTTTCATAAAAGTACTCATTCATCCCCAGTAAACTTGAGTCTAGCAATACTACTAATCTATATTTTCCGTTAATAAATTGTTTCTAAATTTGCTCAGATGTTTTACTTGGAAAATGAAATTATCTCAGACAAAGGCAGTTTTTTCTCTTCAATTCTTACCAGTTTTCTTTTCTTTTTTTAATCTGATCATACCTTCTGTGTATTAAATAGGGGACTCAACAATGAGTGTCCCACTCACTTTCCTAATAGAGTTCACAATTAAAATGAGAGTTCTTACCTTAATTTTTAGTGAAGAGGTTTTATTATGTTATGTCTTTCTGTTACTGGTTTCCTGAGAACTTTTTAATTATGGAAGACTGCTGAAGTTCATAAATTCTCCTTTTATCTTTTTCGAGATCATGATGCTTGTGTATGTATATGTATCTTTTCATAGCTTGGACCTAAAGGAGCCAATATATTGGTTTCCTGTCATAATCTTGTTATCTCCGGCCCCAAACAAGTTGAAGAGAAAGAAATTAAATGGATCAGCTGAGGTCTGCCTTATTGTAGCATTAGCAGAGGGCTAGGAAAGTTTTCGCATTCTATCCTTTGTGTTTTCTAAGAACCAAGACTAAACATAAAGAAAATTGTGAAATAACATATTAAGGCGGCCAACTGTCTTTACATTATAACTGATGAAAATTTGGTAACCAAGTGAAATGGTCTTTAAGCGTAAAACATATAGCAACTTTTAAAATTATAACAAAAATAAAATGAATAGCCTATTTTTATATTGATTGCATATTGAAGTGATACTATTTTTGATATATTGTGCTAAATAAAATATATTATAAAATTACTTATTTCTGTTTCTCTTTACTGATTTTTAATGGAAAAATTACTCATCTTCCAATAAATGTATATGCTCACATTTATAAAATTATCTAACATCTTTTTTCCATATAGTATTTGTATTGGATGGCACTAGTATAAAGGAAGAACTAAGTATGATGCCTGAACCAAGAAATTTATTTTGAAGAGTCTATATTTGAATGTAAATGATTTGGATAGTGTAAGAAAATGTAAACAGAATCACATACTATTAGAGCTACAAATCAATAACAAAAAGTACAACACAAGTAGATAAATTCAGAGGGTGGTTAGTTAGTAACTCCAGATGAGGGGCCTGTGATACAAAAAAGAAGTATTTACCCTAAAAAAAAAATTCAAAAGAATAGGAACCATGAATGAACAAGGGTTCCAACAACTCTTAAATGCTAGTCAAAATATTGCTGTGATAAGAAAGAGAACAGGTGAAAGAGAGAAACAGGGAAACAAATAGTGGAAGACAAGACCCACAAAATGGAGAAATAGCCCTTTAATTTGAGAAAGTGAAATTGGGCAAAACAATGCAAGCTTAGAAATTTTCCTGAATTCAAGAAAAGTAGACAAGCTACCAGAAAGAATGATTAAGTAATGAAAACTTTTAAAAAAAGAAAATATCGAGCCGGGCACGGTGGCTCACGCCTATTATCCCAACACTTTGGGAGGCCGAGGCGGGTAGATCATGAGGTCAAGAGATCGAGACCATCCTGGTCAACATGATGAAACCCCATCTCTACTAAAAATACAAAAATTAGCTGGGCATGGTGGCGCGTGACTGTGGTCCCAGCTACTCGGGAGGCTGAGGGAGGAGAATTGCTTGAACTCAGGAGGCGGAGGTTGCGGTGAGCTGAGATCGCGCCATTGCACTCCAGCCTGGGTAACAAGAGTGAAACTCCATCTCAAAAAAAAAAAAAAAAAAAAAGAAAGAAAAGAAAATATTTAGTTTCACAATTCTCACCTAAATTATTAGAAATTGGAATTCAACAGATCACCCTTTAAGGTCATTAATGAGAAGAAAAACAGTGTTTGTTTTCTATTATATAACCAGCCACTTTAGGTATATAAGACACATTTTTGACACATAATACATTTTCTCGCATATCCACACACTGTTTAAAAGAATGTTGATTGTATAAGTTGTAGAGAGTTTTTATATATCAAAAATTAAAAAAATATAATTTAACATAGTATAAGTGTAAAATTATAATAATAAAAATATGACAATGAAAATCTATCTCTTACAGTTCTGAAGGCTGGAAGTCCAAGATCAAATCACCAGCAGACTCAGTTTCCAATGCGAGACAGGTTTATGATTTATAGATAATGCCTGTTCATTGGGTTCCAACTTGGTGGAAGTAGCAAAGAAGCTCTCCAGGGCTTCTTTTTTAAGGGTGCTAATTCCATTCATGACAACTCTGCACTCATTACCTAATTACTTCCCATCTGATAATAACGTCGTACTGGTGATTAAGTTTCAACATGTTAGTTTTGGGTAACATAAACATTCAGACCATAATTTCTATAGCAAATATAAATAATACAAAACTCTGAGGAATAAAATCAAACATCTGAATAAATGGAGAGATTCTGTGTTTATGAATTGAGAAACTCAATCTTTTTTGAAAATTTTAATTCTTGCCAAATTGATGTAGGAATTCAACATAACCTGCCCCCAGTCCTTGTAATTCATTCTGTAGATAACTACAAACTGATTCTAAAGTTTATATTAAAAACCAAAATGAAGATCAATGTTGAAATAGATTTATACCCATTACTAAGTTAACTCAAAGTAAATCATAGGCCTAACTATAAAATGAAAAGCTATAAAACATTTAGAATAAGAGAAAATATTAGTTACTATGAGTTTGACAATGAATTTTTATATTTTAAAAAAACACGAAAGCACAATCCATGGAAGAAAACACTAATAATCTGAACCTAGTTTTAGTTAAAAACTTCTGCTCTGTGGACAGCATTGTGAACAAAATAAAAGGCACAGATTGGGTACAGATTCCAAATTATTTGGAAAATATATATTTGATAAAGATTTGTATTTGAAACATTAAAAAGACTTTTAAAACTCAATAATAGGAAAACAACAACCCAATGGTAAAATATGGGCAAAATTTTGGACAAATATTTTACCAATGAATATACAAGAGGAAAATGAAAAACATGCAGAAAAGCACATGAGAAGATATTCAATGTCATCGTCGTTGCAGAAATATAAATTGAAACAACAAGATACCATTACACACTTAGATGAACAGCCAAAAATCGATCAGCAAACAAAATCCACAATTCTGTCCAGAATCAGGAGTAAGGGACCTCTCATTTATTTCTGGTCAGAATGTAAATTGCACGGCCACTTTGGAAGATAGTGACAGTTTGACAGCTAAATGTAATTTTCCAATGCAATCTAGCAATCTGGCTCCTAGATATTTGCCCAGCTGATTTGAAAACTTATGTCCACACAAAAACCTTAATGTAAATTCTTATGGCAGCTTTTATTCATAATCTTGAAGCACTGGAATCAAACCAAATCTTCTATGATATGTGAACAAATACTGCTACACCCATACAGTGAAATATTTGATGGGAGAAGGAAATGTGTTATCAAACCATGAAAAAATTCATGGAAAATATATTACTAGGTAAAAGAAGCCAGTATGAAAAGCCTCAATATTTTATTATTCCAATTATATAACATTCTGGAAAAGGCAAAACCACAGAGATAGGGAAAAAAGATCAGTGGTTGCCAGGGCTCCAGGGAGAGGTGTTTACTAAGTGAAACGCAGTATTTTCAGCACAGTGAAACTGTAATGTGAAATACTCTAATGGTAGGTATATGATACCACATATTTGTCAAATCCTACAAAAGTTCACAGCACAACGTGCAAATCTCAATAAGATGCTAATTACAAAATCCATTTAGGAAGTTCAAGGAATCCATGGATAGAATGTTGACTAGACAAACTAAATGTATTTTAAATGTATGAAGCAACCTCACTGAGGCTTACGGGGATAGACTCTGCTGGCTGACCTAAGTGTCTTGGGAAAGATTTGAGTTCTGTAAGGCAAAAGGCAAAAGATACTGCATTAAGCCTTGCACTCTGGATAATAAAGTTGTTTTCTACAGGGATAAATGTTAACAATCATGATATTGCTATTTCATGATATTGCAGTATACTGGAATTAAACTGTTAAGGAAATGAATGGCAATGACGGAAGTCAGATTTCTCATTATTGGAAGGGGAGTTTACAGCTAAGTAAGCTAGGAGGACAGACTGATCCATGTGATATTAGATTCAAGTTGAGACAACAAAGTTAACTTATTTTTGCCTTACTATAGATAGTGATGGTTACACATACATATATTAATGTATGTGTGTATATAAGTACATTATCATTTGCATGTACTTTTTTTTCCTCTGACACTTGGAGGCTGTACAGCAATAGCATTACAGCAGGAAAGATAATACACTGAGGCTGGGCGTAGTGGCTCATGACTGCACTTTGTAATCCCAGCACTTTGGGGGCTGAAGCGGGCAGATCACTTGAAGTCAGGAGTTCAAGACCAGCCTGGCCACCATGGGGAAATCCCTTATCTACTAAAAGTTCAAAAATTAGCCATGTGTGGTCATGTGCATCTGTAGTGCCAGCTGATTAGGAGGCTGAGGCATTAGAATTGCTTGAACAGGGAAGAGGAGGTTGCAGTGAATGGATTTTTCTACCTGGGTTACAGAGTAAGACTCTATCTCAAAACATAAAGAAAAAAAAAAAAAGAATACCTGTCACCCAAATCTTGGTTTCTGGTACTATTTTACAATAAAAGAATCCTTGGAGAAAGTTCTAATGCTACTGCAGAAATAGGATGTATATGATATATATGAGATGAGTCGGGAACATTCTGTAGAACCACAATAAAAATTTTTACTCAAAATTTCTTTACAACAAAAACAAACATGCATCAATGGTGGAAGGCCAAAAGCACACAGGAGCCTGTTGAAAGAGAACTGATGATCAGAGGTAGAACAATTTGAAGGACAAAATAAATAGTGTTGGATTATAACACAAATCATACAGTAAATATCGTAACACTTTGCTGATATAAATAAATGACTGAATATATAAATACGTGGGAGAGAAGAGACAAATTCTCATAAAGAAGGATTCCAAATAATGTATCTCCTTTATCTTCAAGAATGTAGAGTATAACTCCCGACTTCATCAATACAGTCTTCCTTCCTACTGTATAGTACAGAAAGGCATAAAAGAGAGTACATTTGCAGCAGAAAAACCTGTCAAGCACTACCTCAGCCAGGCACTCAACGTCACTGCTAACCATGGTTAAGTCACGTATGTCCATGTAAGAGAGGAGACCTGCTCTCTGGCCTGTCTTCTGTTAGAAAAGGGAGAGGGAAGATAAAATAGCACAAAGCTGAAATAAGCTGACACCACTGGCCTGACCACAGCAGGGACCAAGGACTGAGAAAATAACTCCCCTCTCTGTGCCTATGTTACCCATAAGCCTTGAAAATTTTGCAAAAACACAGTTTTCCTGCTACCAAAAGACCTGCTCTGAGTCACATACTCCACGTTTGCACAATCCAGACCCCCCCTCCGCCCTTGGAAATACTGCTGTCACTTAGCAATTTATGCCTAATTCTTCCCCTTTCCTCCTTTCTGCACATGCTATATGTAAATCAGCAAATCAATGAAAACCAAAGATTGGGAGGTCAGATGTCCAGCCAATGCGCAATGACACCCTTTCACCTCCACTCCCCCATTAGAGTTGTAAGCCCCTAAAAGAAAGGAGCTGCTCTTCAGGGAGCTCAGCTTTTGGACACAAGTGTACCAATCCTCCACAGCTAAATAAAGTCTCTTCCTTCCTCATTCCAGTGTCTGAGGGGTTCTGTCAGCAGCTCGTCCTGCAACATATGTAATATGATGTGAGTAAAATTCTTCATCTCTGTGGTCTTCCTCTCCCAAATTCATAACCCAAGTCTATCCAAGAGAAAACATCAAACAAATGCCAATAAGGGGCATTCTACAAGTTATCTGACCAGTATTTCTAACAACCATCCAAGCCCTCCACCTCCCCCAATACACACAAAATATGAAAAACTGTCACATCCCAAAGAAGCTTAAGGAGACATGATGACTTAATGTAATCCTGATTTTTTTTTAAAAAAAAAGTGCATTAGAGGCCAGGCTGGTGGCTCACACCTGTTATCTCAGCACTTTGGGAGGCCAAGGCAACAGAATCACAAGGTCAGGAGTTTGAGACCAGCCTGGCCAATACAGTGAAACCCCGTCTCTACTAAAAATACAAAAAGTAGCCAAGTGTGATGGTGGGCACCTGCAGTCCCAGCTACTCAGGAGGCTGAGGCAGGAAAATCTCTTGAACCTGGGAGATGGAGGTTGCAGTGAGCCAAGACTGTGCCACTGCACTCTAGCCTGGGTGAAAGAGTGAGACTGTGTCAAAAAAAAAAAAGTTAATTAGGTAAAAATTAAGAAAATGAGAGTAACATACAGACCTTAGCTCAACATAGTATACCAATATTTGCTCATCAACTATGACAAAGGAATCATATTACTATAAAATGCTAAGACAGGTTGAGCATTTCAAATTTAAAAATTTGAAATTCAAAATGCTTCTAGATCCAGAACTTTTGGGCACCCACATAATGCTGCAGGTAGAAAAATTCAAAACTGATTTCACATAATGGGTTACAGTAAAAATGCAGGCATACAACATGCAGTTTACTCAGCATCCCCAAGAGAAAAAGAAAGCCCTCCCATCTCCCTTCCTCTGTAATATTTTACCTTTGTGTGCACACACAGGTAGTTCCAGAAATGTGCAATCACAAAGGGCACATTTACAGGCCTGGGATGTGAAAGGGAAATTTTCCACAATGTCCCACATGGGGCCAAGACCTATGTGCATTCTCACTGTATGGTTGTGGTGGAGGAATGTGTGAGTGTGTGTGTGTGTGTGTGTGTGTGTGCTTTGTTTTGTTTTTCTTGCTCTCTGCTCTGTGGTATAGAAATACTGTTGAAAATGTTAAGAAAGCATGCAGATACCCCTTTGTAACAGTGACAATAAAACGCCAGCATTTATGTTTGTAGCACAGAAAGTCAAGCTGTTGGAGAAACAGGAAAATGGTGGCCATGTGAAACATCTTTCATGAGAGTTTGGTGTTGGAATGCCCACTGTGCATGACCTTGGGAAACAAAAAGATAAACTATGGCCTGCATGAGTGACTGAGACAGTTACACCTTTGCTTTCTGATGGCCCAATGTACACACACTTTGTTTCATGAACAAAATTATTTAAAATATTTTATAAAATGACTTTCAGGTTATGTGTATAAGTGAAGCATAAATTTCTAATCTAAAATAAATTTATGCTTCACATATATTTATGGGAATACAATATACAAATTCACATAAATATATGTGGATACAAATACAAATATATGTGAAGCATAAATTTATTTTATATTAGATTTGGGTCCCCTCCCCAAAATATCTTAGTATGTATATGAAATATTTCAAAATAAGAAAAAAAAATCTGGTATCTGAAAATATCTGGTCCTGGCTGTTTCAGATAAGGAATTCTCAATCTGTAATAGGTGTATTTTCGGCTTGGGTTGTCATAACAATATACAATAGACTGGATAGCTTAAACAATATAGATTTGTTTTCTTATACATTTAGAGCCTGGAAGTCTAAGATTAAGATGCCAAAATTTAGTTCTTGGTGAGGACCTTCTTCCTGGCTTGGAAATGCCTAACTTTTCATTAATGTATTCTCACATGGTAGAGAAAGAGAAAGGTGAGGGAGAGAGGGAGAGAGGGAGAGAGGAAAAGATGGTACATGGTCTATCCTATTTTATAAGGACACTAGTCCCATCCTGGGGTTCTACCTGCATTAACTCATCTAAACCTAATTACCCCCAAATGCTTCATCTCCAAATAGCATCACCTTGGGGCTTAGGGCTCCAGCATATAAATTTGTCGAAGATACAGCATTCCATTTACAGCAACAGAAGAACCAGAGGGTGAGATATATGAGAAATCTTCATGATGTTTTACAAGTTTTCTAATAAATCTAAAAAGTGTTCTAAAAGTAGTTTATTTAAATAAAAATGACAAATCAACTGTGAGAATATTGTAAAGTAATTCTCAAAATAAACAATGCAGAAATACAAATGAGAACTCAAAGGATGGCTTTCAGAGAGGGTCAACAAAAATGGTTACCCTCACACATCTGTAGCCATTAACGAACTAAGGGAAAAAACTGGAAAACATTATTAGGAATACAGAACAGATGGATAAAATATAAACACAGTATTAAAGAGTAGTTAAGACACTGGGATGTAAAAATGAAAACTAAATACAAGAGGGTAAGATATAAGAAATATAAATAAGCCAATTTTGGAAAATATAATAGTGAATACTTTTATATAAATCAAAGTAATAAATTCTCAAATTCAAGAACCATGGCAGGTCCCCAAAGTTATAAATACAAAAACATTTACAGGTAGATACATGATAATCAAAATTTGAAATTTATAATTCAGGAACACCAAAAACAAAAATAAAGAAGTTTAAAACAGTCAGAGAAGAACAAGTTACTACAAAAAAGAAAAAAAAGCCAAGTTGAGTGTGAACTCACTTCTAGTCAGGAACATTAGAAGCAAAACACAGAAATAATCCATAAACGGCCGGGCGCGGTGGCTCAAGCCGGTAATCCCAGCACTTTGGGAGGCCGAGGCGGGTGGATCACGAGGTCAAGAGATCGAGACCATCCTGGTCAATATGGTGAAACCCCGTCTCTACTAAAAATCCAAAAAATTAGCTGGGCATGGTGGCGTGTGCCTGTAATTCCAGCTACTTGGGAGGCTGAGGCAGGAGAATTGCCTGAACCCAGGAAGCGGAGGTTGCGGTGAGCCGAGATTGCGCCATTGCACTCCAGCTTGGGTAACAAGCGAAAACTCTGTCTCAAAAAAAAAAAAAAAAAAAAAAAGAAATAATCCATAAACACTTTGGGGTCGGTACATTGCCCTAGCTAGAAAAAAAGTCAAACTTTGTTTCTAAAATCACAGCAAAATTAAGACGCATTGAACAGGAGTCAAAGATAACTTATCTACAACAAAAACCTTCTCAGAAAATTGATCTCAAGAATATATTTAAGATTCAATGAAGTCTTTAGTATTTAACACTTAGCATAGTGTTAAATACAGGCCTAAGTATTGTGAAAACTTTGATAATGCTTAAATATAAACAAATTAGCATTTAATTTTGGCTACAGGACAGTATAAGTTATTAGGAGAATAATTTTCATAAAAGGTTTTGAAATTTATGCCAATAATAATTTTTATTCATGTTTCAAATTAATTGAGGAAAGAGTACATGTTACGTGGTCGAGATTGCCATTGTATATTTTTTATAAAGTTAAAGCTATGATTTCCAAGTATGTCATATAAAACATTATAGCAAGAAATATCCCAAACAAAGTAAGCAACAAAATGAAATTAAAAGGATATCACTATCCTTAAAAAATAATTTAAAAATTAAGATTGCAAAAATAAAATCAAAATTGACAAAAATCACAAAATGCTGGGAGATTCCTGAGAACTCTCAATAGCAGCAGATGATTGACCAACAGTAGTATATGAAATCCAGAAGCAAATGCTTCAGATAGAGACAAAACATTTGAGCATTCAAAAAAGATTATGAAAAATAAAATCACAGAAGAATACCTAAATTATGATCGACTTGAAATACAGTAGAAAAATACATATTGCAGAAGTTGTAAGCAAAAGCAATCAATAGTCAAACGAGCGGCTACCTCTGGGAGAACAGAAGTTAATATAATTAAGGATGTGATCAACGGGAAATTCAAATATATTATTTATTTTTCTTAATCCACACATGCATCAATAATTATTTATAAAATTTTTCTATGACTAAAGAATTAAACTATTTAATCTCGTTTGCAGCAATGGTAGTGGTTTCTGTTTGTTTGCTTGCTTTTCCTTTAAAGACAGTTTCTTCTTTTCTCCTTTATCAGTGGAACTTTCTTCTTTTCTCTCTGGAACTCAATGGCTGCACTGACAATAAATCCAGCAGCAGCCATGCTTTGGTATCATGCTTTATGATAATGCATGCATCTGATAAACAAGAATCCCAATTTACGTTTGAGAGTTCATTGGAGGGATTACGGGGACTCTGTAATAATACCATGTTAACTAATCATGAACAACTAAGTATAATAAACACTCAAACACCATCCAGCGTGTGCAAATTCTTATATAGATAAAGTATGATGCAGAATCTAGAAGAAAATCTGGTAAGTCCTTCAGATTCTATGTTCTCCTCCATTCTATCCACAACCTATGGAAACCTGAGAAGTAATTTTTTTTCATACCTTTTTAATTGTGATAGGGTTTATCTATTGCTATTTTTCTAGCTTAAAACATTTTGAAATGTTTTAGGGTACTTATGACCAAGGGTTGAACTTTTTAACTGTCTTTTCCTAAAATTATATATATACATAATTTTATTTCAACTGTCAATTTTTTTTTTTTTTTTTGAGACAGAGTTTTGTTCTGTCACCCAGGTTAGAGTGCAGTGGCATGATCTTGGCTCAGTGCAACCTCTGCCTCCCAGGTTCAAGAGATTCTCCTGCGTCAGACTCCCAAGTAAGCTGGGATTACAGGTGCCTGCCACCTTGCCCAGCTAATTTTTATATTTTTAGTAGAGACAGGGTTTCACCATGTTGGCCAGGATGGTCTCGATCTCATGATCCGCCTGCCTTGGCCTCCCAAAGTGTTGAGATTACAGGCATGAGCCATCATGCCTGGCCACTCCTGCCAATTGATTTCCATCTGAAAAACCAATGACTGAACTTTCCTAAGAAGAAACCCACACTAAGTCTTTTTTCCTGTTACCAAGTGTTTGTTTCTAAAGGTCATACAGAAAATGACTGCTATTAGTCATTTAGTCTCAATTGACTAAGTGTTTGGTTGCAATAGTTTGGGTAATATAGAAGCATTTATTTTCATGTTTCAACTGTTTTGTCTTTTTATGCCCCTTTTCTCATCTGAGTGGCCAAACTGGCCTCTGTTGGTCTCTGTTCATAGTGGTAGACATGTGCTCTTATTTAAAAGTGTCACTGACCAAAAGGAAGTAAGTGTCCCCAATGCCATTTGAAAACCACCACCACCAAACCAAACCAAACCAAAACAAAACAAAACAAAACTCTTCAACCTGAAATTTTCTAACCTCCTTTTTTCTACCCGTGGCTTTAAACTTCCAGGCATGAACCCTGTAAGGCTGACCGAAAGGATGAAGAGGCAGACCCACGGTCAGACGGTTTAGCAAGTTTATTTCAACCTGCCAGGCTGGCTGCTCACCACAGGCAGTGAAGGCAACAGCCTGGCTTATGGACTATGGGGGTTACACAGGGGGGTTGCAGGTAGCTGTGTGCTAATCTAAGAAAAACCACATCTTGGTTCTTAGGCTGTAACATTCTGCTTAATTGGGTCACCGTCCTGGGTTCAAGAGCCGGGCGCGACCACATCCTGGAACCCAGGTGTCCCGTTTGCAAGGCATGAGGCTTTTTTTGTTGTGAGCTCAGCTTAGCACGAGAGAAAGGTGGCGGGGGGGGTTGGGTCTATGGGCTTGCTTTGCTGTGACCCTAACAGTCCCTAGAGTTTTAGAAAACAATTCTTTATTTACTTCTCTCTCTCTCTCTACCATCATGGTTTATTTTATGGTAAATAATATTTTCTAACCTTTATGCTGAGGATAAAAATCCAGTTACGTTACTTTTAAATTTGTTCCTCAAGAAATTAAGTAACCTAGCTAGACTGTTGGTCCTCTTTAGGAAACCACTGGCAAAACTAAGCTATTAAATACACCAGGGAGTGATACTCTTAGAAAACTGTGCAATGTTACCAATACTCTGATTTTTTTCTAAGTCACTTAAAAAAAAAATCTTCAGTGGTCTTTGGATAAAGGCTGAATAAGAATTTGACAGAACAATTCTTTAACTAAAAATGTAGCTAGTGAAGCAGACTTCAGTGGGATCTAGGAAGACATGTAGACTTCAAAGTTGTTCATTGAAACAAAGTAAGATTTGAAAGGGTCAAAGGCAAAGATGTGAAATTCTGTTATTTTACTTACCTAGTGATTTCTGCCTTTTTGGTAAACAAGCTTACGCTGTCATTTATCGTAGAGGGGCAGGTGTATGGTTTAGATGTAGAGAAAAGCAGAATTTTCTTCAAAAAATATAATCTTATTTCTGATAAGACCTGCCTTAAGTCACTGTGTGCTAACAAAATGTACTTCATCAAAAAACAAAGCTATGTTCTATAAAAACAAATGATTTCTTTTTCAATATGTGCAATATAAAGCTTTATTGTTTGGCAGGTGAAGAAATGTATCCGAAACCATTTTTATTGTGTCCAAATGCTGTTTAAAATAGAAACATATTTATTTGATTAAAACTGAAGAACAGACAGAAATGATATAGAATTGTTTCCTTGAACATGCAAAATGTACTTCATTACTATGCTAGTTAGTTTTCTCTTTAATATTTAGAGTTTTAATGTATCCCCAAATATTATTACTGTAAACATTTCGATTATATTTTTCCTTTTTTCCTTTTTTTTTTGTTTTTGGAGACATGGTCTCAAGGTGTCACTGTGTCACCCAGGCTGACGTGCAGTGGTGCAATCATGGCTCACTGCAGCCTTGAGCTCCTGGGCTCAAGCCACCCTCCTGCCTCAAGCTTCTGAATAGCTGGGACTACAGGCATGCACCACAACACTCGACTACTTTAAACGAAAATTTGAAGAAATAGGGTCTTACTATGTTGCTCGGTCTGGCCTCATATTCCTATGCTCAAGAAATCCTCCCACCTCAGCTTCCCAATGTGCTGGGATTACAGGCATGAGCTGCCTAGCCCAGCTCAATTATATTTTTTTCTGAAAGAGTCGCAAGAATGAATTTTCATTTGCTTTTAAATAATTATCTCAAGTGGAACTGATTTTTATATAGATGCTAAAAAATTATGAAATGTAAAGAGCATAATTCACAACACAATTCTAATTTGTCTAATTTTATATTTAGATTTTTCTTACTTTGAGGGACATCCACTACATATAATTGGAAAACTTATACTTTCCTTTGTCCTTAGCATGATGAAAAGACGAATCCAATGACCTAATCCTGTAACGGCTTGTTTTCCTTGCTTACCTGTACAGAAAATGCTTAGTCTGCGTTCAGACTTTTCAGAAAATTGATTACTTGTTAAACATTACAAAAGTAACAATTTTTTTTAGGCTGGGAAATATTAAGGGAACAAGAAAGAAACCATAATAATATAGTTATTTAATTTGCCAAAACCTTTACCTTTTTTTGTGTTTTACACAGACAATTGTGAATATATCTGATATTCATAACAACCTTGTGAGGTCAATATAATGATATTATTTCTATCTTAAATGGAAGGGGAGTGTATATAATGTTTAAACTAACATTGAAATGTATGCAATTAGTTACAGTCACAAATTCCAGACTCCAAGTTCTGAAGCTCAGACTCCTATACCTATGTTTCCCTACCTTCCCATTCAGTTAGGTAGAAATTATTTCAATTAATATTGTCCCATTCCATATTTTAATTCAAGGCACTGATTAGAATCAAGAAGCTGAATCGTAACCTGTTTTCTTCCAAACTGTTTGTCCTAGTAAAGCATTTCACTTTTTGGTATTCATTCATTCTCTCAAACTGAAACTGAGACAGCCCACGGCAAGGCGGGGTGCTAACTTAAGACTTGACAAGTGAAAGAAGATAGTGATGAAGGTACATGGGAAGGCACAGGTGAGAGGAGATTTCTTTCCACAGCCTGGAAATAATATTCTGGGAAGAATTTACGTCTATAAAAATTAGAAGAAGGTTTTGCATTGTACCTCAATCAAAACTAAATACAGTTTTTTGTTGTTGTTTTGGTTTTGGTTATCTTTTTGGGGAAAGGGTCTTGCTCTGTTGCCCAGGCTGGAGTGCAGTGCTATGATCACTGCTCACTGCAGCCTCAGTATCCCAGTCTCAAGTTTCCCTGCTGTCTCAGTCTGCCAAGTAGCTGGGATTACAAGCATGCATCACCACATCCAGCTCATTTGTAAATATTTTCCCACTTTGTTGCCTAAGCTAGTCTTGAACTCCTGAACTCAATATGCAGATTTAAAGTTATTTTTAAATTGTGGTATTTTACTGGTGTATCAAAAGTCATCTACTAATAATTGTGTGCTCAGTGTTGTAAAAGTTATGTGCAATGGAAAAGAGAAAATATCATGTAGGTGATAAAACTTGGGAAATTTATTCAGTGTTAGTACTACTGAAGAAGCAAGTTTCCAAATTTTCTTCTATGTAAAGAAAAGGGTAACCTTAAACTTAAATACTTTTTGAAATTATAGTTGTAAATTACACTTTTTATAACATAGCATTCAAAATACTTCATAAAGAGTAAAGGACTATTTTAATTTCAGTGATAATTTAAATGGCTTATGAAATGGATCATCAAAGCCATTTTTTTTAAATTTCATGCAAAGTGTCATAAATTTCATATGAATAAAACTTCCCCACAGTTATCTTTGGAAGACTAAAAGCAGGATGATTTACAGAAGATTAGAAATATACATTGTTGCAAAAGCTGCAAAGCCAAACTACATCATGAAAGAAAATCTCAGGCTCACAGGAAAGTGACTGTCACAGAGCACTTTTGAGAATGGAAATATTTTATTACTTTTTGGTGAGAAAGAACATGATTAGTGACAAAGGGTAAGAAACTGAGTTGAAAAATAAAAACTCTGAAAACAACAGGATGACTACTCTCTATTTCTGAAAAACATTTTCTTGAAATTGTTTTGAAAAATACATGAAATATTGAAAATGTTCAAACATGGCTTTCAAAGGTTGTAAAAAGCAAGCATGTAAAAATGAAAGAAGAAAAAGTGAGAAAAAACATATAAAAGTTAAAATTTCAGGCTAAGTATACGTGTATCATTGCATCTTCATATTGTATGACTGATGCTTTTTGAAAATAAATCTGAATGCAAATTATTATGTAATGAAACACTAGAGTAGGTGATATTTGTGTTGATATGCATTAAACATAATTTATTTAAAATTACATATAGTTACACTAAGGCATCAATTTGGTCTTTGGTGTATGAATTTTTTTTAGTTCAAAAATATGTTTATATCTAAAACAATGATTATAGAAAATAGACACATTTATCCAGTTAAAAATAAATTTATAAGAATAAATGTTGTTCTTAAAAGTATCTCTCTTGTCTTCATTTTATTTTTGTTAGGATGAATAGATTAATAAAATTCTGTGAATACAACAGTCTAACCTGAAATGTATAATAACTGCCTATACCCGAAGAAGTTAAAAACACTTCTCTAAGTGTGTTTCTAAAATAGGTAATTGTTTTTTAGAAATAATTAAAATAGTCTAATATTTTCTCTGTAGGTACACATAACTCTAGACTCTTTCTTTAATATATTGTTACTGACAGGTAGACATTAATGAAAAATGTAGTTTTCTAAAAGAAACATCCATTGTCACCTTCCTGACTGGTGGTAAAATAAACCCAATGACATTGGCTAAAGAATAAGTTTTATTCTATCTAAAATCTCAATCCAACTTCACTTAACATCTCACATAATTTCCATGCATGAATCCTCTAGTCCATATAAAAAATCTACATTTGAATATTTGATTAAACTGTCCCCTCAGCTTTGCCTGCCATCTCTCCCTAGTCCTATAGAATACAAGAGTAGCACATTACTCACACAGTTTTCATATGTTCCTGCAACTTTTCATTTCATTGTACCTATCTGTTTTAGAATACCTTTTGTCACTTTTTGCTTTATATTGCATTGTTCAGAGCTTTTTACATGCCGGTTGTAAATTTATACATTCTATCATTTTTTTATTTATACATTCTATCATTTCTCTTAAATGACACTTTAATTTCATTGATGATGACAACTGTCACCAGGACTCTTTTTTAAAACATCCTTCTGAATGTCTCAAACAGTATCTTGCATCTGGTGCATGTTTAGAATACCTTGCTCCATTAATAAATGTTAGGTTGTATTAATTTCTGCTTGAAATGAAGGTGTTTTAGATGGCACTTTGAAATTGCCAGGATATAATTTAGGATAAGAATTTGATGGTTTTTGACATTAGAAAAATGGCCTTGATACAATTATTAGGGTAACACTAACTATTATGACCCATTTTAAATTTTTCAAAGTTAGTATTGGTCAGCAATAACATGAAACCATCTGATGAACTCATTATAATCCATAAATGTTACATGCCTTTCTCATAGGATAGAATTCCAAGAGCCCTTCAATGCCCATTTTCTCTATTCATTTTCACCTAAGAGTTTCAGAAAGGAATTATTATTAAAATAGTTTTTGATGTCTTTGAAGTGTTGAAGGGCAAAAATCTTTCATTTCCATGAACTTAGCAAATATATAAATGCAATCATTCCTCCCTTCACTAAGACCTTTTCCCATTTTTTTCATCAGTGCTTCAAAGACTGTTATTTTTTTTCTGTTTCTTCTTTTATTAAAAAATTGCATTGCTACATCTTTCACTGGCACAAGTCAGAGTAGTATGCATGTCTTTAAAAGAGGAGGACCATGGTAAAAAGTACTGCATTAAATATTTTCATTTTAAATTTATGTATTTCGAAACTCAAAAATGGATTGGGCTCTGGGAGTGCTGGTTTTATCTCCAAATGGTTGTGAGTTACTTTTGGCTGTAAGGTTTATGAGATTTCTAATCCTATATTGGAAAAAGATTAAACTTCTGCAGATGAGGTAGAAAATAAAAATTTCAGTGGTTTTGTTTTCTTCAGATAATGTTTAATTTGGCTTTAATCCTAAAGGAGAAAAGAGAGAGAGAGAATTCAAATCTGAGTCATATATGTCTCAAGAACTATCCTGAGATTTTACCTTTTCATGAAATTGAAAGCCAAGTAAGTCCGTGGCATTACATACATAGAAGCTAAGTACAATTTGACCTTGAGACATGGGAGTTTTCCCTCTTTCAGTAATACTCAACTCTAGAGTCCCAATTTGTTGAACAGCTGATCAAGCACTGTCCACATTAATAGACAAGTAAAGACTTAACAACCAAAAGTTTTGCATTCAAACATGTTCCATTAACATGTTCAGTTAAATGGCACTTCTTGATGACTCTGATATGAGTCCAGATAAATTTTTATATCCAAAAAATATATTCAGTTAAACTCAAAAAAAGACATCCATTCTCAGACTTATGGGTAGAGCTCTGTAAGAAAATGATGATTAATTTTGATTAAGGTTGCTGCATTGCTGAAAAAGATGAACTCAATACCCTTCCTTTCTTCTACCCAGATTTCTGATCATTTTGTCTGCTCTCTGTGTAGTAAATACATCTGAGCTGCATTTAGTTGACATCCCCAAAGATTAGACTGATGCTGGATACAAAATAAAAGCCAAAGGTCATTAACTCCTATCTGGGTGTTCCATATACTGGGTACTACAATTTTGTACACATCAGATATTTGGATCACTTCAATATCTAAATCTCTGTTTTGAATATCATTTGACCCTCCAAATATTCTCCAAGAAGATATGTGCACGTAAGTGTCTTCACCTATGTGGTTAAATGAATTCAATTCCTCTCAGAATATTTTCCTTCTTGTACCATATTGTAGTAGAGTCACACCCTAACTCTATATAGAGACTTATCTTTTCCTCAATTTCTTCTTCACATCTATGTTTGCACAGATCTGTCATAGGAAGACAGAGCTTATGCAGGGCTTTAGTAATTCCTGCAAAAATTATTAATTTATCGATGTTTTCACAAGGAGTATTTTCAATTAATAAATTCTGCTAAGAAACACCTTGTATAAAAATATTATCATACTATTAATTTTTTTTTAATTTAGCATCGAAAATTTTGTACAAGGTCTGTATATAGCAAAGTATCTTATTCAAAGGAAGTAAATTTATTTCAAAGCGATATGTTATTTATGTCTGCAAATAGCAACTAAAGCTTACAGAATGTGTTAGAACATATTAACAACATGCAATTTCATATCTAATTATTTGTGGCCAGTGAAAGTAAAAGTCAACTTATGAACTCTTGGCTCACTTCACTCTAAGGGAACTATTTTCTAACACTGATAAAAGCAGAGATTTAAAAATAAGATATTGAAGTTTCAATGACTCTGGTCAATTTGCACAGCACTTATATGTCATTACTGTTTTTTGGCTCAAAGAAGCAAAACAAAAAATATGAGAAGATATCCACACTTAAAATAATGATATAATTGCTTAGTATTAGAGTTCAGATAAAAATAGTATTTGGAATGCTTTCATTAAAATTAAAAATAAATCTACATGAACTACAGATGCTCCATTTTGTGTTCTTATTTAGATTTGATATAGGGGAGCTTAGAAGCAACCTGTTATTTTAATGTGTGATTAAAAGAAGATCGATCTGAAGTGCTTAGTTTTACAAAATTAGAGATGTATTTTGGTATTCAGATCCATGCAGAGGACCTTAATGTTTACCTGAACTGTTAAATATATGTACATTTTATTTTTCAAATCATCTTCTGTAAATATATCGTGTAAATTTATTTTTTAAATATGTGCTGAAACATATTAGTGATAAGGGATTCCACAGTTCTCTTCAGTCAATAGTGTATCCAGCTCATAGACTGCCAAAACCATTCCTGATCCTCTTTGCAGACAAAATTCAAAACACCGAGACCCACAATACTTGTCCATGCATTACCCTCCTTCCAGGGTGAATGTAATCCAGAACTAGCATCATCAGAGCATGTATATCCAGAGGTTACTCCCCATACCCCTCAGTGTGTCTTCAGATTTAGCTTCATGCTGGAACACACACCATTATGAGATTAAAAAAGGATAAAGCAGCATCTGGAAAACTAAAATGTTGTAAAAAGCTTAAATTACATTTTATTCCTCAGGCTTAAAACACAAATTGAGAATTATTCAAATTAAACTTACTTACTTCCCATACCTTAAAATTATAATATGATAGCACAGGGCAATTGCAAACAGAGGTAAAATCCAAAATTTTGCACATGGGTAGAAACAGACAGAAAATGTCATGTAACTTTTGGGGATACTAGATAATGATAAATTTAAAGAGCAAAGGAAAAACTCCCCTTTCAAGTAATTATTTCATATATTTAAGAATTCCAATATTTCTGAAATATATAGATGTGGTCAGTTTTAGAAAATAGGACAATTATGCTATAAATTCTTCAAGACCAATAGCAACAACAACAAAATATTATCTAAAACAATTTGAAAAAAAAAGCTCCATCCAAATTCTCAGAAATTAGCTTACAAAAATGCTAAAATAATTGGAATTGTGTACTATATATTTAAACAGTAGCTCATGAAATTCTGATAATATATTTTATGTGAGATGCATGTAAATATATATTTATGTGATAATTAAACTAGAAAATTAGATAAGCATCTGCAAGCTTTTAGGTAACTGAATACTTTGCAGTTGGCAAAGCATTTTACAGATGCTCATTTAATCCTCACAACAACCCTGTGAGGTGGGCAGGGAAGTCATTGCCATCTCTACTTTGTGGTTTACACCCTGAACACAGAGACTTTTGGGGACATATCTGAGGATAACATGTGTAAATCTCCTCTTATTTTTTTTCTTTCTTTGCTCCTAGTCCTACACATTTTCCTTGTTTATATCAAACTAATTATGAGTAAGACAGAGAAAAACTGAACCTGTGTAAGAAATAATGGTAAGTCAACTATGATTCTATGACATTTACGTTCATTGGAGGATAGTCTTTCAGACTACCTTGTTATTGTGTGAGGTACCTATTTTTGATAATTGCTCATGATGAAATTAAGTGAATTAGACTGAAGTAGAAACCAGCCAGCAAAATGTTTGACAATTAATTTTAAATACAGAAATGATCAAAATTGCTGATTTAAATATAATAAAACAAGTGGAAAAAAGGAAAAAAATATATTCCCTAACATTTAGTAAAAGATAAGGTGTGTGGCCAGTTTTAAAATTAAATCATTCCCTGACATATCAGATATTTGTAACACACCTTAAACTATTCTTTCTTTCCATTTAAAAATAGGAGTCTCCCATTAAAATAAAAGGGGTGTACAGGATAGAGACCAGAGTCTCGTGCTCAGTACAGCGCACAACTGGTGCACTGAAGTTGCATACATTATAGTGCAGGCAGCAAATCCCCATGCTCCATTCATATGGAGAAAAGAACTGGGGAGGGCAAAGGGAAATGACACATACAAGTCCATGATAGAATGGAAATACCTTATGTAATTTAAACACAAGACAAGGCTAATGAGATCTGTCACAATAACAGTGTGGTTCTCAAGGGTTCACCCAAAGAAGTGATAAAAGAGGTTGTGATTACCTTTGCAAGTTTCCTGTTTTAATGTTACCACCCCTATAAGTCATAGTCATCAGTGATCTTGAGCCTTTTTGTTTAGTTTTGCTTTTGAAAAAAATAAATCACAAAATATTGAAACAAATATCATTGTTTGGCTTAATTCAGGTATTCTTAATAAACAGTACCACAGACTTTATTGAGCAATTGAAAATATACACAAGGAACAATAACCTTTTCTTTGTATTGTCTTTTTTTTCAGATTTGACTTTCTTCCAATTAAATAACCCAGTTTCGATCATGAAAAGGGCACTTGTTTCTACAGGAGCTGTGTCCAGTTTGCTCAGTTCCAAGTACTGTTTCCACACGTCTTCCTTGTCATTGCTGAGGTTGTATCTCCACTTACTCAGGAAGCAAATTCCACAAAGTTGCAAGAATTTACCCCCTAAGTTGTTCTTTCAGATTCTATTTCTCCATAGAGTTCAGCTAACTTTTTAAACTCAGGTCCCCAGTCACCAAGGTACTGATAATCCTGATCTGACTGTGTCGTTGCTGAATCCAGCGAGCTGATAGACCCAGCTTCTGATCTCTGACCCTCATAGGCATAAGTCTGAAGAGAGTCATAAGGGGGAACGCTAGGGTCTAGGTCTGCTTCTGCCAGTCTTTGCTTAATAAATTCCTGAACATCTATACTTTCCAGGGTGGACAATGTCTGGTGTCTGGGAGTGAGCTTCACTTCAGGTCTGATATCTCTCCGGTACTTGAGCTCCTCAGCAGCAGAAGGATTCCTCAAGGCTGTGATGTCAAAGGCCTCTGTGTCTTCCTCTCCACCTCCCTCGTCATCATAGGTGACCACGTTCTCCCGTACATCCTCCTCTGAAATGATCAAGGGTTCTTTTTTGCTGCGCCTCAGGGTGATAAAAAGTACCACAATTGCTGAGGAGAAATAGAAAGAGGATGAAGAATTAAGAAAACAGGAAGGAAATTCTTAGAGATTTTACACCAGCAATTTCCCATTTTCCCATCTGTCATTAACTACATTTCAGAGTTAGGCTTGCATTGAAGCGAAATCCCCTCTGTGCCCTCTGAATGACACTGCAAGGTATTTTAATGCCTCAAAGAATGTAAAAGATGATTACCCCAGGAGACGCTGTGAATCGCTGATCTTCTATAGAAAATCATAATACTCTCAATTTACCAGGTTTCAGGTTTTTTTACTCATATTTCAGTATAATAATTTAGTGATTAAAGTGAGACAAACACATGATAAAAAATATGAAATTTTAACTAGAAAAATAATGTAGTGAACTGGTCTCTCTACAGATATTTAATCCTTCTAAGTGGATACACTAAAGAAAAGATGTAAGAAGGAGCCTTAATGTTAAACACTTTAAATTTTGATGCTTTGTGGAAAATCAAAGCAGAAGTATTTTAATGGCTGGTCTCTATTATTATCCTTTAAAATTATATTATCATGCATTAATAATTGCATTTTTCCATTCAGCTGCAAAATAACATTACATTATTTGTACACAACTTGTTTCACAGGAATTTTTGGATTTATAAATTTTCTTTAAAATTCATAAGTCAGAGCTGTGGCTTTAGTCAATTTTTAACCCATTTATGCCCGAGGTTGCAATTTTGTGTGTGTGTGTAAAAATCAGACCTTGGCGATGACCTTGAGTGAATATAAATAACTCCCACAAGCTTAGTGTTCCAACAATGGAACACTAGATATAAATGGGAATGAGGAATCTGAGACTCAGGAAAGAGTATCTGAATAACTAAGATCAAGATAATAGTAAGTAGAAGAGCTTGTATCATAACATGATTTCTCTCATCACAGATAATGATATTTCTACTAAAATAATATTCTACTTCAGTATTTCAAAGACATGAAATAATAAACTGGGTGCCCAATTGGACATGTGGCTTAGGGTAGCTCTTGCTAAGTATGGTTGATTAGTCTTCATTTCCAATAATGCTGCAAACATTAGAAAATATGATAGAAATGTGTCTTGGGAACTCGGCTTTGGCCATTTATCAGTGTTTTCAACTGTTTCTATTTAACGATTTTAAACTATTACTAAAGAGAAATAGTTCCCTCACATCAACTTTGTCACAGGCTGTGTTATTAGGCTCAATATTATTTACTTCAGCTCTGTAGATTATTCTTTTCTTGCTCAGCTGATATTCTAGGCTTTATGATAGTGATAATGATGTCCATTAATATTTTAAACATTCTTTACTTCATAATAATTGGGGAGATGCATTCAATTGTCATCTAAGGTTGTTAGGTTTAGCAAATAAAAATAAATGACAGGATTCTTAATTAAACGTGAATTTGAGATCAATAACAGCACACACGCACACACACAAGCTTCTTAACCGACATTGAGCTTACATCCTTATTAAATCCATTGGAAGTTGAAAATATCTTAAATCAAAAATGCATTTAACACAACTAATTTAGTGAACATTATAGCTTAGCCTAGCCTACCTTAAATGTGCTCAGAACACATTAGCCTAGAGTTGGGCAAACTTATCTAACACAAAGCATATTTATAATAAAGGTATTATAAAGAGTTTTGAATCAGAATTCAAAATACAGTTTGTATTGAATGCATATTACTTTCACATCATTGTAATGTCAAAAAATCTTAAGTCAAACCATTACTTAAGATTGTTGGAGACCATCTGCAACATAGACACACACATAGACACTCACCCCCACCACACACACACGCACGCACGCACACACACACAAACACACACATAAAGATGTTAAGTATGACCCATATAATATTTGGAATACACACACATAGTCCAATATTGTGCTAAGCATACACATATATGTTCCAAATACTATTATTCTATGTGACATATTTATATTATATATATGTATATACCTATATATAGATATAGATATAGATATATTTCTTATTTATCTGAAATTCACAGTTATTTGGGTATCCTGCATTGTGTCTGGCAAACCTGATTGTAAGTGAACTTCAACAAATGGTTGTGAAGTAAACAGCAGGTTATCTAACCTCTAATAAAGAACGTACTTTCCCCCCAGGAACTGCCATTTTACAGCTTACCTCTGCAAAGTGAATTTTATCTTTACTTTTATCATTATTGTTACTTTGTTCTTCTTTATAGCTTTACCAGTTTAATGTATCCCTCTAATCGATATGAACTGCTTTTATCTGTTATAAAACTAGAGAAAACTTCAGGAAGAGGAGTAGATTTTCAAGTCAGAGGTGGAAAGGATAATGAGAAAGAGGGATGGTCACTATGCACTGGGAGGCGTCCAGTTGTGTAGAGGAAAGGCGAAAGAGAGACTATGAAGGAACCAAAAAGACAGGAAAAAAAATCTGTAGAGAAGGTCATAGAACCATCCAGAAAACTGTGAAATGAAAGGATATTAGCATTAGGAAGGTAATGAGAAAATTCAATGAGGGTCGCTACAGCAGACATGGGAAGCATTGCATGAGTCCCTGTTGTTTGAAATTAAGTGGTTACAGAAAGCTGAAAATGAAACGCTGATACTACACATGCCTTGATCTACAATATTATACACAGAAAAACAGATTTGCCCATATACTTTGCCTATACTTTGAAAACATTAGCTTATATACCACTTTATTTTGGGGTAAAAAGGGCTTTTGCTGAACACAGTAAATATGCATTTCATAACTCCTGTGTATTTTAGCATAAATCCACCTTACAGCTTTCTAATTCAAAGCCCTAAACAACATCCTCCAGTAACTCACTCCACTGTATTCAGATGTTTTGATTTATCATGCACTGTGTATCTCTGTTCATCTTTATAACTAAATGAGGAGGCTGGTCGAGATTGAAAGACCTATTTATACAGACTGCCTAATTTATTATAGTACAATTTCTTACTTTTGCCAATAAATCAAGTTATTTTCTTTTATATTGAAATGGTTGGTGGTTGACATCAAGGGAATTTATGTTTAGGCACATCAGGGAATCAATACTGCCATAGAGGTATGGAGGTAATTTGCATCCTTTGATAATTGTGCAATTTTTCAGTCTTTGTATATGTATCATATTCACTTAATGAAATACAAGGATAATCCTGGCTCTTTAATTATTGTGGTATATAGTTTCTTACTTCTCAAAAGTTAAGAAAATAATCCTGATATATTTTGATTCAAAATATAAAGACCATTTCATGTGAACTTTGAAGGTTTACATCTACCTTTTCCCCAGAGAAGCTATTATTTGCTATCTTTCTGGGTGTTATTTGCTTCTATTCAGTGATTCCTAGACTTGTTACACACTTCTTTAATAATAGGATCAATATAAAAAATAATCAAAATCTGAGACACTTTTGGGTGAGAGGGGATGTTGTTTATAATTAGGCCCGGACATCAGGGCATAAGCAGACATAGGATCCCTCTAGTTAGAGGTAAATTCAAATCAACTCAGTGAAGAATGTTGAAACATGGATGATACACTGTGTTCTTGATGAAGTTATTTTCATGTCTGTTGGTTCACCAGGTATTTCTGGAGCAGACAGCACCAGGTAGATACTCCATAAACAATTCTCATGTGAACAAACAAAAATCTAATCTCTGTGAAAGTGGTAATGTGATATTGTGTTAAGTGAATTCTCCTGAACAGTAATAGCCTCACTGGGAAAATAGTTTTAAAATACTTTTTAAAAATTAGCTTATGGTTTAATAACATCAAACTCCTAATTGTACTGGAGAATATTTCTGAATGTTTTAAAAACAAATGAAATGTTTCAAAAAAAAAATCCTGAGACCAAAGGATATTTTAAAAGAATGAGTGCAAATAATAATCATACATATAAATAGAGAGTCACACCCTTATTTAAAAACTGACAGTCAAAAGAATGCATTCAAATGACCCTGCTAATCTATCAAACCATACACGTGGGCAAGGTACCTCTTCTTACAGTGAGTCATCTGGTAAAATACAATATAAAAGAACCAAGGTAGTGTTACAATAGATAGATAGATAGATAGATAGATAAATAGATGATAGATAGATAGATACGTAGATAGATAGACAGATAAATTGTTTCTTTGTACAAAATCAAATAATTTCTGATCTATTTCAAAGCTAATTTTAGTTGCATAACTTGGATTGAAACTTGAATAAGCTGTAGTTTTTCTGAGATGTCTTTAATCTAAATAAATATTTCATCCTTGGTTAGTAAATTTCTTTTTCTTCTGCTCAAGTTAAGGCAGAATTTTAAATGCCCTTGAAATTATCATTTTATATTATAAATTAGAATAAATTTGTGAAGTTTTATGAATTGTTTTTATTATCAAGTAATTCAAAGTTGGGGAAACTTTATGGATTTATTTTCTCATACTGTGTATTTATTCGTGTATATTATGTTTCATACCTGTGCTTGGCATTCTAAGTGGCTTTCAGTTCCCATCATTTAAGCTGCTCAACGAAATCAGAGAGGACACAAACAGATGGAGAAACATTCCATGTTCATGGTTAGGAAGAATTAACATCGTGAAAATGGCTATACTGCCCAAAGTAATTTACAGAATCAACGCTATCCCCATCAAGCTACCATTGACTTTCTTCACAGAACTGGAAAAAACCACCATGAACTTCATATGGAACCAAAAGAGAGCCCGCATAGCCAAGTCAATTCTAAGCAAAAAGAACACAGCGGGGGGCATCACACTACCGGATTTCAAACTATACTACAAGGCTACAGTAATCAAAACAGCATGGTACTGGTACCAAAACAGAGATATAGACCAATGGAACAAAACAGAGGCACCAGAGGCAACACAACATATCTACAACCATACAATCTTTGATAAACCTGACAAAAACAAGCAAGGGGGAAAGGATTCCCTGTTTAACAAATGGTGTTGGGAAAACTGGCTAGCCATGTGCAGAAAGCAGAAACTGGACCCCTTCCTGACACCTTACACTAAAATTAACTCCAGATGGATTAAAGACTTAAACATAAGACTTGGCACGATAAAAACCCTAGAAAGAAATCTAGGCAAAACTATCCAGGACATAGGAGTAGGCAAGGACTTCATGAACAAAACACCAAAAGCATTGGCAACAAAGCCAAAATAGACAAATGGGACCTAATGAAACTCCACAGCTTCTGCACGGCAAAAGAAACAGTCACTAGAGTGGATCGGCAACCAACAGAATGGGAAAAAATTTTTGCAGTTTACCCATCTGACAAAGGGCTGATATCCAGAATTTACAAACAACTCAAGCAGATTTACAGGAAAAAAACAAACAAGCCCATTCAAAAGTGGGCAAAGGATATGAACAGACACTTTACGAAAGAAGACATATATGAGGCCAACAATCATATGAAAAAATGCTCATCGTCACTGGTCATCAGAGAGATGCAAATCAAAACCACATTGAGATACCATCTCACGCCAGTTAGAATGGCGATCATTAAAAAATCTGGAGACAACAGATGCTGGAGAGGATGTGGAGAAAAAGGAACACTTTTACACTGTTGGTGGGAGTGTAAATTAGTTCAACCATTGTGGAAGACAGTGTGGCGATTCCTCAAGGCCTTAGAAATAGAAATTCCATTTGACCCAGCAATCCCATTACTGGGTATATATCCAAAAGACTATAAATCGTTCTACTATAAGGACACATGTACACGAATGTTCGTTGCAGCACTGTTTACAATAGCAAAGACCTGGAATCAACCAAAATGCCCATCAATAATAGACTGGATTGGAAAAATGTGGCACATATACACCATGGAATATTATGTAGCAATCAGAAATGATGAGTTTGTGTCGTTTGTAGGGACATGGATGAATCTGGAGAACGTCATCCTCAGCAAACTGACACAAGAACAGAAAATGAAACACCGCATATTCTCACTCATAGGCGGGTGATGAAAAATGAGAACACATGGACACAGAAAGGGAAGTACTAAACACTGGGGTCTACTGGGGGGAAAAGGGGAGGGCCAGTGGGAGGGGGAGGTGGGGAGGGATAGCCTGGGGAGAAATGCCAAATGTGGGTGAAGGGGAGAAGGAAAGAAAAGCACACTGCCATGTGTGTTCCTAAGCAACTGTCTTGCATGCTCTGCTCATGTACCCCAAAACCTAAAATCCAATAAAAAATTAAAAAAAAAAATAATGAAGTGGCTGGGTGCAGTGGCCTGTAATCCTAGCACTTTGGGAGGCTGAGGTGGATGGATGACCTGAGGTCAGGAGTTCGAGACCAGCCTGGCCAACATGGTGAAAACCTGTCTCTTAAAAAAAAAAAAAAAATGAAGAAAAAAAAAACAAAACTGTCATACAACTTGCATTTGAACCCATTACATACTGAATCTCAACATCCTCCTCCCTAAGAAGCTTTCATAGCAGAATTTTTTAACCCTCAAATATCATTTGATTCTTTTTCATACCATTATATGTTGGCACTACATTTGGTAGAATTGAGGTGCCCTGAGTTGACGAGGTTGTTTTGATTCACTTAAAGAGTGCGACTTGCCACACCTGGTCGTGGCATCTCTTTCTGAAACCTTAGATTTTTAAAGAAACAGTAGCACACAAAACCATTAAAATAGCTCAGATGAAAAGCAGGCTGACCTTTATCTCCTCACCAATTCCATCCTCTTCTCTTATTCCACCACGTGTTCACACCAAATCCACTCTCAACCCCATTTATCAGGAAATTGATATGCAATACAGGGATTAATCCATGGCTCACTTATGGTGGCCTCACTTAGGCCACCTGTTATACACGGGGTCTGGACTGAAAGGGTAGCTGAAAGAGGTCCCAGTCAGATCCTGCCTCAATGACTTATGCCAAGTTTGATCAAGGTTTACCTTGCCAACTGCTGTAGTCCCTCTGGCAAGAGATGGGGTAATGTTGAGAAATAAAAGTCAGGCCTCTGGGAGGAAGAGAGGACTTCTGCTACCTCTACTGTCATGGTAAATTCTGATTGCATCATAAAGACTCACTTTAAATGATCTTCCATCTATCATATACAATAGACATAAAAAGGGTAATCTCAACAGAAAATAATCCAACTCATGTTCATATCTGTCATTTAAGTTAGGCTCTAAGATTCATAAGCACCATTCAACATATAGATAGATGGATTCTCACCATGTTGTAAAATGTTGAACCATATGTAATCTTTAATAAAACAAAAATAAGTATTACAAAATTCTACAGATGACTCTAAGTGCCTTTCAACTAAAATGCCATTTTCATAGGTTTGGAAATAGAAATAAGAAAGACTGAATGTGCTGCCTGAGACCATGCAATTACTGGCAAAACTAGGGCTGGGTTTGTATAATCGCAGCCATTTTCACAAATAAGAAGCTGAGAGGGAAAATATTTTTAATATTAAAACATTAATTTTACAATTTACTTAGCCGTGACTGTTTAATATTATTTCAGAATTAGAAGCTCAAAAATAAAGTTTTGCTACCTTTGGTTTTGTCAATATTTTAGTTGAAAATCATAATCTTACAAATAACATTATTTTAAAATTACAGATAACTATATCTTATATGCCTTAGCTAGATACTTTCTGAATAACAATAAAAACATCAATGCCGTGAAAAGCATGCACTGCTTTCTAACATATAACTGTAGTTACAATGCATATTTTCACTCATTTTATTAGTTGAAACTCAAATATGCTTTTACAGCATCTTCTCACCAATTCCATCTTCTTCTCTTAGTCCAGCATACATTCCCACTAAACCCACTGTTATCCTCATTTATCCAGAAATTTATATCCAAGATTAGGGAACAAGCCTCACCTAGGTCACCTGCTTATACGTGAGGTATGGACTGAAAGGGTAGCTGGAAGAGGTTCCAGTCAGACCCCGGCTCAAATATGCTTTCACTGCATATCTGAGTTTCAACTAATACAAATGAAAAAATAAACATATAGTGAATGTATTAGTCTTGAGGAATATCACTAAATTTACAAATGTTCTATTACTTATCCCAAATGAGAAAACATTTTCATAAAAACCAATTAAAAGGAAGTATCATTTCATGAAAACATAAAATATTCTTTCAAATAATGCACCTCAAAATGTACCTAAACACTTAACATGTTAATTACATTTTTGGTATTTATCTTAGTAAATGAAAATAGTTTTATGATGATAAATGAGCATGATATCTGAAGACAACATGCCTCACCCAAGTGATCTATTTTTAAGAGTAAGAAGCCTAGAAGAACTCTCATTAACATCCCTGCGTTCTATTCTCTGTGACTTCAATTAGGACTCCAGAAAGATACAGGGTAATTGTTGTGCAGCTTTGTTTTCTCCTTCTGGAGTGTTTGTGCTCTTTTTCTTTTTCTTTTCAAAGACCAGAAAAGCTGAAGCATGTTTATATCTAAAGAAAATAGCCGTTCTGACCAATAAATATGTAAAGTTTCTAAAGACTCTTTTCCAGGCATTCCTCTCCACCACACATCTACTCTACATATTTATTTGTTTTTATATCTTTATTTATTTTTGAGACAGGGTCTCACTCTGTCACCCGGGCTGAAGTGCAGTAGTGTGATCACAGCTCACTGCATCCTCCAACTCCCAGGCTCAAAGGATTCTCTCACCTCAGCCTCCCAAGTAGCTGGGACTACGGGTACATGCCACCATGCCCAGCTAGAAGACTTGAATGTAACGAAATAGTTCTTGCTATGGTGCACCAAACTTCCATGCTTTATGTGCAATTGATCATTTTGGTGCTTAATTTATTGAACTTGTAAGCATCTTTTGACTTTATGGGCAAGATCTACTAGACAGCGTGATGCTCCATGATACCCTACTTTCCCTCACTTTTGTGACAGTGTACTTTACTCCTTTCTACCCTGACTTCACTGATCTCTGCTATCTCATCCTTCTTATTTAGCATTCACATTGTAGTTTTCACAATCCCAATCCACTGTCTCTCTACATATATTCTCTTGCTGGGTAACTTCAATGAAGTGCACTTCCAATGTGCCCTAGCTCATGGTAGTTCAGGATCTACATTCAGCAAGATAAAAGAAGGTGTATTTGATGCCATTTTAATTCATGCAGATATCTACATTATCAAAGATCATTTCTGAGTCCATTTAAAGTAGCTTGATAGTATTAACTTTTCCTCAGGTCTGTTAGGAGTATGCTACTCTAATACACGTTCTGTCTAAGGGAGACAAGGGCAGAGCTTTCCTGAGTGGTTTGCCTACATTCCTTCTTGCCACCAGGAGTTCATTTTTGCAAACTGAAGATTTTATAATGGGACTCTCTGGCTTAAAATCTTTCCTTATACTCCTAAAACAAAACTCACCAGTTTGGCCACATCCCATAAGGCTCAGGACACTCTCACCCTTTCGTACAAATCCCTTCTCCTTTCCAGGCTCATTACACTTTAATCTCCACTCCATCTATACACATTATTTGTCTTCAACCCCAGGAACAAAACAAGAAACATATTTTTGCAAGAATGCCTCTTTCTCAGAAAAACAGTCAATTATTTTTTCATGTATGCACAGTACCATAAAAAGAATAAAAACAGACTGCTAAGAGAAAGAAAAAAGGGTTAGGACATGGGTGCTCACCTTATAAAGAGGAAAGATTCCTTACATCCATCTTTCTTGTTATTACAATATGGATTTGCTATCTTGTTTCAAAGAGCAATCTAAAGAGTTTATAATTATATCAGCTCCTCATGCAGTAGTGAAAAGAGGCAGATTATTACAACAGATAAAGTAAAATTAGAGAAAGTGGTTTATTTTTTAATAAACTGCAATGAAAATTTCAAGTTAAAAAAGTCTATTGTTTTTAAGGTAATAAATTGAATTTAATAAAATTTAATATCTAAGGTCAAAATATATTTAGTCAGTATGTTAACTCAGCTAACATTAATGATTAACTATTTTGAACTAGAAGTTTCTACAAGATGTCTATTTTTATTTGATTTTCAGATTAGTTTTATGATTTATTCGTTTATATAGTTAAGGTGTGCAACACAATGATGTTTTCCCAATAATAGTCTTCACTCTTAGTACATAGTGAGAGGCTTAGCACAGTTAAGCAAATTAATGTATCTGTCATCTCACATAGTTACACCCTCTTTTTCATGGGGAGGGGAGAAAACACCTAAAGTTTACTGTCTTTGCAAATTTCCAATACATCACAATAGTGTTATTAACTAAAGTCCTTTTGTTATATATTAGATCTCTGCATTTACTCATCCTATGACCATGTGACCCTCACCCTCATCCTGAATGAATGGCTGACCTCCTCTGATCTCAGAAGATAAGCGGGCTGGGGTCCTGGTTGGATTCCTTTAGCATGATGCCACTTAGGTTCTTGAAAAAAAAATTTAAAGTTTCTTTCAAGATTGGATTCTGAATATTTTAATATTCTTTCTTAAGTATACACTTTTAAAAGCTATTCCTTCATCTATTATTTCAGTTCTTTCAACACTTAGCTCTTTCAGAAGGACAGAACTGAATAACTTGCAACAGTGAAAGAACTGAAATAACAGAAGAGTCTAATTATTTTGAGATTAATGATAGTATTTAGAAAATTAATTCAAAGGAAATTGGTGCAGCTGTTTCCTTACCCACATTATGGTTGCCTTATGCATGCCTAATCCTTAACTTTGTCAAAATGATTTCCTCTCATTCAGAATTGTCATCATACAAACTTGGGTTTAGAATGACTTACCTAGGAGAATGAGAACACACAGAAGAATAGCGATTAAGGCTCCTGTACTCAAACCAGCCGAGGACAGGAAGGCTTCTGCATGGCAGGTCCGCACGCGCCCATCTCTCTCGCATGCACAAACCCTGATGGTGAGGGTGCTGCTGCTGCTGAGAGAGGGGATTCCACCATCAGAGATCATAATGGGCAGATAATACACATCCTGAACAGTTCGACTAAATCTCCTCCGCCTTGTCAGAATGCTGGCTGTGTTATCTATGATAGACATAAGCAAAACAAAATAAACTTAGTCAAGCCGCCATTCAAGATTCACATTTGCTTTAATGCATAAAATGGGGATGTGTGACTTTCGTGTTTCAGTTTATGAAATGGACAAGGAAACATGAAGGGGCAATTATTACAGAGAAGCTAATATTGGATCTCCAATTGAGAAACCTATTTAGAAAAACTAATACAGCCACACTAAAGATAAAGGAAAATAGTAGAAAGACAAAGGAGGGAGGAAGAGATGAACCTTTTGGACGTGGACCTAACAGCCACAAGATTTAAAGGTATACAAATGGCCTGAAGTCATATACTTAGGGTCCTATACTTTGAGGTGAGCCAAGGAGATTTTCCCCAAACCTACTGACTCTGAATATAGGTGACAGAAGCACAAATCTGTATTTTTAGCAAACTATTCAGGTGATATTGATGCTTAAAAGAGATATAAGAACTACTGGTTTAGATAATATTTCTATGGAGATAGTAGATCAAGCAATAAACTATTTTAGACTTAGCTGTGATTTGAAACACTATTGTTTGATCATGGGGAAGTTAAGGTGAATAACATAGCTAATCATCTTTTTAAGAATATGTTTATTAAATGCAATGTACTATAGCAAATGCCTGCATGATATATTGTGTTCAATCCATAAAACCTTATGAGGGGCAGGGTGTTAAATTCTTTAACTTATAGCTGAAAATAATTTTTATTAAAATACAAATTTAAAAATAGATAACCCTCATCTCAGAGTGTTAGTTGCCCAAAATCACAAAGCTAGTAAATGATACGGATAAAACCTCTATTCTAGAACCCTGCTGAACACTACAGTGTCACATTGCCTCATCTCCAATTCACTGCCAAATGGTATTGACGTCCTCAGTACATATGTTTCATTGCACTACTATTCCTCGTCCCTCAATGCATATTAGCTGAGAACCCATGTGGTCCATACTTGGATGTACTGTTCAGATCCCTTCATAAAATTACCTGTCGCCCTAGCTATAGATTGCCACCTGCCCCCAGGTCACACCCTTCTGAAATAGCATATAACTAATGACTCACTGCTGAAAGGTTACAAAGGTTGGGACATCCACTTTCTATACTACTGACAATACTGAGAGACAACTTTAGCTACAGAGCTTTTCCATGGACTCAGCCATTAAGAAGTCATTAAACCTGAATGGCAGCTCCATGTGTCACTCTACCCAGTCCTTCTTCCTTCTCCTGTGATCTACTGATGTTGATCCCAATGGCATATTCCACTAACACCTGCACTCCAAATGCCAAATCAACTCTGGGGAACTCAACATGCAGCTATATCTATGACTTAATTATTTTGCATTGCAAAGTAAGTGAGTCATTAGATAATCACAATTAGGGCTTCTTTTTCTCATATCAATGTCTTTTATTCTGAAAACTGAAATAGTATTTCATATAGGTACATTTATAACAGTCACAGTGCAATACCCTACAATGGTATTATTTATCGTACATGACTAAATTAATATACTAAAAAACTTTTTCAAATATTCAATGTACTATATATAATAAAACAGGAAAATATACACACATATATGATTGAGTTCCTGAAAATCAGAAATTAAATAACTTAATGAGAAATTGAAAAAATTTTCTAAGTCAGTGAAAGAGGAATTTTTTGAAACTACATCAGCTGTCCATTCTTAAACATGTTATCGGATAGAGAAAGAAGCAGCAGAGGAATGACATCATGTGAATTATATAATAATCCATCAGTCATGGGTACTTTTCCCAGAAAACCTGACCATTGTGGAAGCATATCTATCAGCTATAGGATGTGGAATCATAATTAACATAAGCTTTAGTCTACGGGATATGTATGAAATAAGTATTCATGGGCACAAATATGCCTGAGAATCTCACAACTGTTCTTCTGAAGAAGAGATGTGAGGCACTGCATGTTATGCCATTTCACATGTTATTTTTCATGTTTCCCTGAATCTCCGGGAAACATGAATAACAACATGTGAAATGACATAACATGCCGAGCAGATGGTGATTCTTTCATGGTTCCAGCCTAGCATTTGACTCACATTAATACTCTTGAAGCATGCTATTTTTCAGGATAACTATTGGGAATGCATTCAGAAACAAGACAAATGCCAGAATATGTTTCTAGTGCATTTTAAGTCCTGAAACAGAAATCTCTAAGACGTAAAGACATAAAAATATCCCTTCTTTTTTTTTCCAGTTAAAGTTGTCATTTTTGAAAAGAAAAGAGGATTCAGGAGGCAAAGAGCTTCCCACCTAGAAAGGTTTAGCATAGCAGAATAATGAGCATTTGACAAGGGATATTCTGCACCTCAGCGGAACAGCAAAATGTGTACTTGGCAGAAGGCTCACTGAACTTGAACAAGAAAACTTTGAACACTGAGGAAGAATGTGCAAGGAAGAATATACATATACAGATAGATACACACATACACATATGTGTGTATATATATATATATATACACACACCACAAAACACATCACACAAAAATACACATAAGTACATATATATGTATACACATTAGACACAATATAATATGTCTTGCTGAAACTGCAAAATTAGGCAACAAGACCGATAACAATTCTCTAACATGGTTAGAGAATGGTTAAAATATAAATAAGATACAATGGTTAAAATATAAATAAGATACTATAGAAGTCTCAAAAGGCATCCAAATGAATAAGAAAAATTAATATGCACTGAATAAAGAGGAAACATAGCAGGATGGGAAATCTGTGTATGAGAAGGGCTAGCTGTCAATGTCAATCTCTAATGTGCACCATCGCTGGGTTCTTAATTCTCGCTCTCTATAACTTGAAGGAAGACATCAGATTATAAAACATTTGAAAGCCGAGCTAGTAGAGCTAACGTATTAGATTAAGATTCAAAGAGATTTTGTATAGCTAGAACAAAGAAATTATACAATAAGACAGGAAATAAAAATGCATATTAGAGGGTAGACTTTGAAAACTATCAATAGGAAGGATGTTGAATAGCAACTATTATTTCAAAATATAGATAGATGCTTGATAGGTAAATAGCTAGACAGGTAAATGATAGATTAGACATAAATATAGACATACAGCAGTAAGTCTATCGCACTGTCAAACAAAATAAACAATCTGAAAGCATTCAATAAAGATAAGAAATTTCTGCTTCTCATTATTGAAAGGGCTGCTGCATTGGAGTACTGTATGTAGTTTTGAGTTGACTACATGAAAAATGAAATTTTAAACCAATAATATGTGTTTAGAAGACTTGAGACAGTAAAAATGTTTGAAAAATATTTCACATTAAGAATTAACAGAATGTTTACATGTCATATATAAATTTTCTTAAGAAAAGATCCCCTGAAAATGTTCAGAACATTTTGGTAAACTTTTTAATGTGTTTTTTATTATCATCAATATGTTTCTAGTATTTGTAGAAGCTAAGTAAAACTTTAAACTAAATACAACTTTAAACTAAGTACTTTAACTAACTTTAAGTAAAACTTTAAACTAAGTAGACCCTTAGTTTGAATCAGAAACAGTTTTGCACATATTTCGTTTCTTTTTTTTTTTTTGAGACAGAGCTCCTGTCACTCAGGCTGGAGTGCAATGGTGCAATCTCAGCTCACTTCAACCTCTGTCTCCTGGGTTCATGTGATTCTCCTGCCTCGGCCTCCCCAGTAGATTAGATTACAGGTGTGTGCCACCATGCCCGGCGAATTTTTGTATTTTCAGTAGTGACAGCATTTCACCTTCTTGGCCAGGCTGGTCTCAAACTCCTTACCTCAGATGATCCACCCATCTTGGCCTCCCAAAGACCTGGGATTACAAGGGTGAGCCACCGTGCTCGGTCCCATTTTGCATATATTTTAATATTTCAAAATAGATGACAATACATCATTTATTGGTATATGATCCCACTTCCTGTTCAAAAAGGATGTGTACACAAACAGGAGGGAGCAGGGAGATTGTCACACACACATATATAATATCAGACTCATGCCTATACTCTAATAATATCCTGTGGTAACTGAAATAATTGAAATTTAATTCCTTTGAAAAGCAATCATAACAATATACATAATTGCTTCATCTTTGTAGCAATAAATATTCCAAAGATGTTTATAATTGATAATAATTTTGTGGGGCTCTTTCACAAAAATATTTGTCATAAAATATATTGTTAGGTAGTGATGCATTCAACTTCTGTATTTCCACAGGGATAGGAGGTCACAGAATATGGTAGTGGAATACAAGTCACACGCTCTCGGAGATCAGGTGTAGTTTTCTTGAGCTACTGTTATGTGTCTCATTTTTTTGGTTCAACATTTTGAAAGACCTTGCTGGGGAGACTTTATATGCCACCTTTGTAAAGTATAATACAGTTTAAGTTAAAATAAACCATGCCTTTAAAAGAGGTTTGGGGCCAAAAATAAATCCCATTTTTTAATCAAAAATTACCTTATAGCTTAGCAAATACTAAAAACTACGCTTTTTCTGAAACTGAAATTATTAGACATCTATGTACTCTCAGCTATTTCAGCAAATTCCATTTTTGATAATGTAGGCAGAAAGATGTATTTTCTCTCAAGCATAATCCAACCATTAAAATAATATTTCCAAATCTATCAGAGCAACAGAAACATTGAAATCCTCAGAAGTGGATCTGTAATTAGACCAAAAAAAATGTTTAATGTGTATGAAGAGAAAGCTAAGAAATGCTCCTCAACTTCCACCAGACAAATAAATAGGCACTTTTTTTCATTCCTGCAGCTGCAATAGATCTATTCATAATTTAACCATTATCAGAGAGCATGCATCAAACAACAGTGCTCTGCTTTCCCACAAACACCCTTTCCATAATAAGTACTTGATTAACAATGATTTGAACTATCCTCAGCAGGAACTTGTCTTCTGTTATGGTTTTCTTATTACATTGACCAGTAGAAAGAAATTAAAAGCAAAGTGAACTAATATATCGTGTATCACGTCAGCAGCATGATCTCTTTATGCTCTCCAATGAAGGTTTATTTCTTCCTATTTCCTGACTTTTCCTTCTTTGAATCCTACGGTGGCTTAATCTCCATTTTTGGGCTCTGGATTCTGCTTGTTCATCTGAGTTTGCAAACATCCTTGTGGCCTCAATTTTCTTTCTGCCAAACCAGAAATGTATGATCCAATGTGTCATAATGTTCTGATTTGCACCCTGGAATGTCATCCCTTTGACCATCTGCCACACTCCTTCTTGATAATCTTGAAATCTTGGGTAAATAGAACCATCCGTTGTCTATTTCTGCTTTTGAATATATAAATAATGTTGATACAAATTATAACCATCTTAATTGATTCCACCAAATATATAGAAAAATTTAAAATATGTTATCCAAGGAGATTAATAATCAATATGTTAATGTTCATTCTTTTTTTTTCTTTTAATATGAGTCTCACTTTCTCATCCAGGCTGGAGTGCAGTGGCGCGATCTCATTTCACTGTAACCTCTGCCTCCCGGGTTTATGCAATTCTCCTGCCTCAGCCTCCTGAGTAGCTGAGACTACAGGCACCTGCCAACAGGCCTGGCTAACTTTTTTATTTTTACTATAGATGGGTTTCACCATATTGGGCAGGCTGATTCTGAATCCTGACTTTTTGATCTGTTCTCCTTGGCCTCCTAAAGTGCTGTGTTTACAGGCGTGAGCCACCGTGCCCGGCCAATATTCGTTCTTTATCAGATGCTGCACAGTAGCTCTTGTAAGTTTCTTTTGCCCTTTTTCTTCTGAGCCTTGCTTTTCCACTCTCAGCACGAAAACATCTCTTTCTGCAAAGAAGCTGCCATCTCTTACCAAGATTTCCAAGACGTATTTTAAACTGTTCAATCTTTCTTTGCCATTTTATCCACATATTCAAGACTTTATATCAGATTTTACAAGATAAACACAAATACAAATGAAACAACTGTGTGATTCTTGAAGAATATCAGAAAATCTGCTCATGAATAACACATTAATTTGTCTAAATGTTAATTTAGAAAGGAGGGAAATAAAGAAGGAAAAAGGAGATTTTAAAATGAAGTCCAAGCCAAAAGATTAAAAAATCATAAATATATAACAATAATATAATATTTGCAACAGTTGAGATAAGAACAGCCTTTTTTTTTTAAGAGTATGAGCTCCAAGCTAAACCTTGTACCAGTTATTTATCACACACCTTTAATAAACAGTATTTTTTTTAGTAGAGAATGAATGAGTTAAAGCAAAAAAAAGCTATGTTTGGAGTCACTAGATTTATAAACACTAAACAAATTGTAAGTATAAATCTTTAGAGTGCTTTAACAAGTGACCATATAATTCTATTTTAAAATGGTTTTCTTCACCTGCATTAATGCACAGGGTGGAGCAGATGACTCCTGTAGTTCTGTGTGATTCTTAGCAAGGACAGAATTAAAGCACAAGAGTGGAACCTACATTTTCACAAAAGGAAAGCAAAACAAAGTGACATGCGATGATAAAATTCACCACTTCTTTATTTATTTATGAGTCAGAATCTTGTTCTGTTGCCAGGCTGGAGAGCAGTAATGTGATCTCAGCTCATCCACCTTCTGGGTTTAAGCGATTTTCCTGCCTCAGCCTCCCAAGTGGCTGGGACTACAGGCATGCACCACCACTTCCAGTTAATTTTTGTATTTTTATTAGAGACGGGGTTTTACCATATTGATCAGGATCTCTTGAGCTCATGATCCGCTTGCCTCGACTTCCCAAAATGCTGGGATTACAGGCGTGAGCCACTGCATCTGGCCAAAATTAGCAATATTTTTGGTTTATTCTTCTACTTCAATTTTTTTGTTTAGTGATCATGAGTCAGGTTTCCTTCATTGGGAGTAGAAGTAAAAAGGTGAGAGGTGGTGTGAGCTGGCAAATCCATAAGGGGAAAAATAATTTTATCTATCAATTATATATATATATATATATATGTATACACACATTACATGTATATTTTATCTATACATATACAATTTTATCACTACACATATAAACATATATGTAAAACAACAATCAATGTTTATCTGTTTTACATATATATGTAAAACAACAACAATAATCAATAGAATTTGAAATAACAAAAGCATATCTTTCTACCTAAAGCAAAAGAGCCACTAAAATGGATCACCGCAGTTATCCACACTTTGACATTCTAGGGTCAGGACTGTATACGTGCTGTTTAACTTCTCACTAGTCAAGCTTGAGCATCTGCATTCAGGTAAAGGATGGTGTAATTCTCTCAAGGTGCGGCTGAATAAATGTTAGAATTTGACTGGTAGGAGAAAGGAGAGCCACCGTAGAATAAAAAACCATGTGTTCCAGTCTTGTCCCTGACCTTAGATAAGTGACTCAGCAGGACACAGTTGCAGCCACATCCATTAGAGGATATTTGAGGCTTGATTTGCAACTCAGGGCAGATTATATGTGCGTTATTTTGTTTAGGAATGGGAGGAATCGCTAAATGGTCTCTTGAAACCCTGTGGATAAAAACAAAATTTTAAATGGTTATAATCTGTAGAGAAATTAAGCGTATTACCACACCAGCTGTGAGTTCTTATTTGAAGGACAGAAATAAACTATGGGAATACTGATTGCTACAAATCTGACAATGCTGAAGAAATACAAGATAAACACTTAAAAATTCCCATGATTTCCAATATGTATCAAACTAAATGCCTGCATTTCCCTACCAAAGGAGTATGAAATTTGAAAGGACTGACTGCAATAGATAGATCTCTTTCTAACAGTTAGGTAGTCAACATTGAAAACATCCCTCATTGTAAGTTCTATGCAATATAAGCTTAAAGTTTTATTATCTTTCACCAATACCAAATAGCCTCAAGAAAAAAAGTTTTCCTGTTTCCTTTAAACTGTTCCGTTAAAAGCTATAAAGCAACTTATAAATGTTATGATCATTTTTTAGAAGAATGAATGCTGCAAAAAATAATAAAAAGTAATAAAGCCAGGGGAAACACTAAATCTACAGAATGCCACAACAAAGTAAAAATGACGGCCCAAGAAATCTTTTGCTGCATATGATTAAAAATTTTAATTTTCAGGCCGAGTGCAGTGGCTCACACCTGTGATCCCAGCATGTTGGGTGGCTGGGATGGGTGGATCCCATCCAATCTTTTGACCATACTGGCCAACACAGTGAAACCCACACTGCTGGTGGGAGTGTAAATTAGTTCAACCATTGTGGAAGACAGTGTGGTGATTCCTCAAGGACCTAGACATAGAAATTCCATTTGACCCAGCAATCCCATTACTGGGCATATATACAAAGGATTATAAATCGCTCTATTATAAGGACACATGCACACGAATGTTCATTTCGGCACTGTTTACAATAGCAAAGACTTGGAACCAACCCAAATGCCCATCGATGATAGACTGGACAAGGAAAATGTGGCACATATACACCATGGAATACTATGCAGTCATAAAATACGATGAGTTTGTGTTCTTTGTAGGGACATGGATGAATCTGGAAACCATCATTCTCAGCAAACTGACACAAGAACAGAAAATCAAACACTGCATGTTCTCACTCATGTGTGGTGTTGAACAATGAGAACACATGGACACGGGGGGGAGCATTACACACTGGGGTCTGTGGGGGGGAACTAGGGGAGGGACAGTGGGGGATGGGAATTAGGGGAGGGATAACATGGGGAGAAATGTGATATATAGGTGATGGGGAGGAAGGCAGCAAACCACATTGCCCTGTGTGTACCTATGCAACAATCTTACATGCTCTTCACATGTACCCCAAAAGCAAAAATGCAATTAAATAAAAGAAATTATCTTCACCTGAAAAAAATATATACATATATAAAATTAGCCAGGCATGGTGGCACGTGCCTGTAGTCCCAGCTACTTGGGAGGCTAAGGTAGGAGAATCTCTTGAACCTGGGAGGTAGAGGTTGCAGTGAGTGGAGATCGTGCCACTGCACTCCAGCCGGGACACAGAGTGAGACTTGGTCTCAAAAAAAAAAAAAAAAAACAAAGAAGATATTATTTTAAATTTCCAATGCATTTTTCCTGTTTCAGAAACAATGTGCTATTTTCATTCATTTATTTTTAAAGAATTCAAGTGTCTAGGAAAATGGAAATCACATACCAAAAAAGAGAACTTAATGAGTAGTAGATATTCTTGACAGCAAATCATCAAAAGGAAAAAATAAGTATTTTCAAATTTCAAGGACAAATTAAATGTGATTTAGAAACCTGTAAACAGAGATAGAAATGCACATGTAATTACTATTAATCTCTTGCCTTAATAAAATCTGTTAGATTTACAAATGTACCCTACAGTTAGAATTAAGCCTAAGAATTAGGTTGGCAAATCTCGTTACATCAAATAAAGCACAGTCCCTCAAGAAACATCATGAAGATCATGAAACAGAACACATTTATCTTTGTAGACTAATGATGATTTCACATTGGTGGATTGGGTTAAACTTGCATATTACAAATGAATGAACATAGTTATCGTATTCCTGGAAGTCAGGCTCAAGCTTATATTCAGAAATTTAGTAATAATATGGCCATAATTTATTTGCTATAGACGAGAAGTTAAGCAGTTAAAATTGTGCAATGAAATTATTTTATGCTAAAATTAAAAGCTGACATCACAATTTAAAGAGGAGGTGAAAGTAAGTAAAAAACTACATTTTAATCAGGTAACATTTCATACTTTTTTGTTGTTTTAGGAAAATACAGTTTTAAAAGGCTCTAACTTAAAAACTATCTTTAAATTCTGGTTTTTGAATTTTAAGTAAAATGTTATTAGCATATTAATAATAAAAATAAGGTCAATATTAAACAAAATTATATATTTTACTGTATATTTTAAAAGAAAAACCCTTCACCTGATTATTCTCTGAATTAGTGTTTAATACTTAATAAATAGGGAGAAATAACTTTCCAAGTAAACGTGGAATATTTCTTGGCATAATTTTTTTCTAGCCAACCACAATTGGGTATTAAAGCAACTAAACAGTGAAGGGCAGAGTATCTTATATTGGAGTAGAGAATACAGCACAGTCCTTAGTCATTAGTGTGTTCTCATGGGTGCATTAAAATGCCACTGAGTCTCTGCTTTGCTACACTTCTCTCTTCAGATTTTTCCCACCAATATAACTGACACTGAATTCTGTCAACTTTATGTTGTCTTAATCCACCATTTACTGAAAAGTATTCTCTGATTCACTCTCCCTTGTGGAATGAACTCTATCCTAAATGTCAAACCATGTTCCACAGCTTTTAACAACACAATTTTCAGTGATCTCTCTAAAGTAACCCATTTCACCTCCATCAATTGCAAGCTACATTTCATATCATCCTTATTTCCCCAACTAGACAGCAAGTCCCTTGAAAGTGGAATCTGTGTCTTTGAATACCTTGAATAGGGATAGTTTAGATAACTGCTGTATACCCAGAAGACAGTACATAACACTGGAAAGATGAACTAGCAGAAGGAAAACAATGTTAAGAACTATCTACAGAATTTCTCTTAGAGGAAAAACATTCTTTCCAGATAAATATGGAATATTTCTTGGCATAATTTCTTGGCCAAGGGTGGTACATGCTGGACAGATAGCTTAACATGTCAGCCTGAGGGAATAGGGGGGTGTGTGTGTGTGTAAATTGTGTGTCTTCACTATAAATTAGATCCAATAAGTGAATATATTCATATTAACAATATGCGAAGTGCATATAATGACATTTCATAAGAAGTACTGTATTTTCTATCAATTATCATTATTGTTTTTCTGTGTGATTATATTAAACACTCCATTGTTTCTGGTAAATGTTTAATCATATTAGTTTAGATAAACTTTATTTTACACTTTACTTTTGAAAAACATTTATTCTTATTTCTTCTAATTTTCATTTGGCTGTGATAGCTCCAAATATTTTGCCAAAGGAATTTTACTGTAAATAATACAGTTGTTGTTTTCTGTTACATCCGGTGTTTTAAAACATCATTTCTTAATTGTCACATGAATGTTATCTCAGATAGAAAAGGATTCTTTTATTGTAGTTCTTTCTTTCAAATGTCACTAAAAGAAGATCAATTGGCTGTTCACTCCTAATTTTGCAAATGAGTATTTCGACAATATCTACTGCCTTAATAATTTAAATTCACTGTATGGAAATTTGTAAAATTATTTCATCATCTGTCAAGTTAGAAGATTTTCAGTCTTAAATCTATACCTTTCTTCAGTCTGGATAATTTCTTTGATTATTCCATTATTGTTTTCCATCCGTTTATTTATGTTTTAGTTACCTTCAATGTGCACATCGGGACTCATTACATTTCACGTGTGGTTTCAAATTCTTTATATTTTCATCTCTATTTGCACCAATAGAATAATAATTACCTATATATCTCCATTTTACAAAAGAAAAAAACAGAGATCTGTGAACATAACGACAGGACCATGATTTAATCTGTAATTAGTAGAGAAGCCAGGTTTCAAACAGAAACAAGCTGTTTCTTGAGTCTAACTCTGAAACATTCTATGTGCTACCCCTTTTGAACTTTCTGCTCACTGATGTAGTTTTTAATAGTAACCATTTAAATTGTATCATCGTACCAGATTTTTTAAATTGACAGTGTTTTCATGTTAGCTTAAAAAGTCTCATTTAGATATATAATCAAGTTTCAATATGTTCTAATACGTAACACCTGACTGTCCTTCAACTAACTTGACCCCCTGCCATGCCCTCTGATCGTCCTCTAAGAAAGGTGTTTTGAGCTCTGATTACCAGAGATTCCTCCAACATAGTAAGGGATAGTAGGTAAAATTGAGCCAGAATCTAAATATCTTCTTGTAAATTTCAAAGTCTCTCTGCCTTGGAGGTCAGTTTTGGAAACCACCCATAGGTCAAGTTTATTTAACTGTCCATGTTATCCCGGTTAAGATTTGGAAGAAATAATTACTTTAAAATCAATTCTTAGGCTATAATTTCCATCCTCTGATTACTTTTTCAGATGGCTACTAAGCTGGTCTTTTCTTCTCCTGCAGTCTGTACACCCAATCTTTCAGGACTAGTTTGTACAGTGAGAACACAGTTCTTTGGGAAGGGGGGATGTGTAGCAGACATGTAAAATAACAGAGGCAACAAGTTCCTGAGAAACAGGGAAAATTGTTTGAAATGGTAACTAATCCTTCAGAAATTTTGGAGAGAAACTTGGATTAGCTCAGTATAGGAGATGCAGTTCTAACCCAATTTTAATTAAATTTGAAACAGAAAATATCTGTAGCATTCAAGGGAATATCAAGGCAGCAATCATCTTCCTGATAATCAGATTATCATTGAACAGCATCCTTCCTTTAAGCTCTGTTTAAGTTCCAATTATTTAATGAAAGTGTTTCCAAATAGCTCTTCATTTACAAAATGTAGGTCTAGATAAAATATGCAGTTTTTGACCAACCAATTCTCCCACTAAAAACAAAGCGAGAAGCTTAAAATCTCCACTTTCAGGCATCAGAAAACTGCTGAAGCAAGACAACTAGAGGAGGTAATATTCTAGAGAAGGAAAAACTGTGAGGATGAAAACTGTTGATTGTAAAACATCCTTTCTTCTACAGGTATTTACTTATATTAGGAACTAACAAGAGGCTGGGATTCTAAACTGGGGACAGAGAAACTAGAGGAGCTTTTGGAAGTTTCTTGGATCTGCAATTAAATTGGAAATTGAAGGACATGGTTGATTTTCCCTAGACATTCGTTAGGTTCAAAATTTAAATTGGAAGTTTAACAGAACGCTAAAACTCTAAGCTGAAAAGTCCTGGAAGACAAAGAAAAGCTTTTTTGTTATATCCTCGTGTTGAACAGTGATTAAAGTTAAGGACCACTGTGAGAGCACAAGCAGGCTCTCAGTCTAGAGCCCTAGAGGGTTGTGCTCTAGAAACGAGACAAATCAGAGACAAACTGACACTAAACAAAACTGCAAATCAGCCATGACTCAGTTCAGACTCCGAATGGATTAAAGTGAATATAATCCTCTCTAATTGCTTACCAGAGAAATGGTGAACACTCTCTGGAGAAATATATTATCATTTTATCTTCTGTTAGTGCTATGTCTTGAATGTTTTTGTCCCAGCCAAAATTTATATATTGAAATCTTAGTCACCAATACAATAATGTTGGGAGGTGGCGTGTAAAGGGTGGTGTTTAGGTCTTGAAAGTTCCAGTCCCATGAATAAATTAATGCCACCATAAAAAGAGCTTTCAAACTGGGCACATTGACTCAAGCCTGTAATTCCAGCATTTTGGGAGGCCAAGGCAGGTGGATTGCTTGAGGTCAGGAGTTTGAGACAAGTCTGGCCAACATGCTAAAATCCTGTCTCCACTAAAAATACAAAAATTAGCTGGGTGTGGTGATGTGCACCTGTAGTCCCAGATACTCGGGGGGATGAGGCAGGAGAATTGCTTGAATCCGGGAGGAAGAGGTTGCAGTGAGCTGAGATCGTGCCACTGCATTCCAGCCCAAGTGATAGAGTGAGACTCTACCTCAAAAAAAAAAAGGCTTTCAGGAGTAAGATTTTCTCTTCCACTTTATTGCCACATAAGGAAAAGTATTCCTTCCCTCCAAAGATGTCATCTTGCAAGCGGAGACCAGGCCCTTACAGAGAACAACTGATGTTGGACTTCCCAGCCTCCAGAACTGTGAGAAATATATTTTTCTTCTATACAAATTCTCAGTATCAGGCATTCCACTATATCAGTACAAAACATGTGACATTCAATTAAAACATTATTGATCTATCAAGAAAGAAGACCATATGTCCCAGTCCTGTCTCCCCTTTCCCCTACCCCTATCAGGACAAATTTAATAAAAAAGGCAAACAAACAAAAAACGAGCCTTTGTTCTAGATGTTATAAAAGGCTGACAGTGGTTGTAAAATTATTAAGATTAAAATGGTAGAGAAAATTTTTAAAATAAACAATTTCACTAGTGATTTACGTGTCTGTAAAATAATCAAGTAGATATCAACCAAAGTGGTATATAAACCACATTTTCTTTGAATGGATGCATTTGTTCTCTTAGGACTCTTGCTTCCTTAAGCAGTTCATTAGCTCCATGCTAGTATTTCTACCAATATATTCCCAGCACGTGTCACAATGAATAATAAAAACTAGGTCCAAAATAAGGAAACTTTTAAATTAAACATGATAGAACATTAAAGAAGACATTTATTCTGCAATGTTCAGAAAAAAATTATCAGATTCCAAATTCAAGAGGGTTAGAACATATGGCAGGAAAGATCCCGTGGGAATGGGGAAAATCTGACAAAAACATAACACCATGTTAAATTTAGATATTTAGCAAAGCTGATTTAGATATTAAATAGGAGAATTTCATCAGAGTGTAGATGGGAGAAGGTCTTCTTAGTATGAGGAAATTAGCTACCTTATGGTGATTCTAGGTGTAAACACTGTGAAAGTATTTTCTGGTACAAACTGAGAATGCATTCATTTGTAAGTTATAATAAGCACACAGGTGTTTTCACAATGGTTGCTAGTAGGAGTGAATTCCACAAAGTGTCAAGAAATGTGAAGAGTGGGATCTGATATTGTACCGACTTACATGCTACTCACTTAGCCTGACACAATGTCAGATGCTGGAAGAAAACACAAGCCTTCTGAATCAAAGACAAAGGATTTTTTACTTACATCACAGCAAGGAGCGTAAACTCTCCTTCAGATTTGTTCGCTTATACTTTAAGGTGAAGAGGAGTGATGGGGAGGCCCCAGGTGCATGTGGAGCACACAGTGGGTTTGTACCTCAGCTAAGGAGTCTTAAATTTAGGGAGACTGGATCTTTGACAACAAATTGTAAAAAATACATGCCCAATATCTGTATCAAAGAGTATGATTATCCTTATTACATCATTACTGTCATTATCCTTATTATGTTATCATTATTACATCAAATAAATAAGTCTTTTGAACCTAAGGAAGACACCATATCTTCCAAGTCTGACTGTTATACAAACATTGCATAAGAGATATTCTGGAAGAAAATAAATATTAATGCCTCTGTTGGCAAGACATAAAGAAATGCAAGAGTTTCATAAGAAATTGTTCCCCAGCATAAATATCCTGAGGAGAAGAGTTAAAGATCTGTATCCTGGTATTGTTGCTCACAAAGGGAAACTGTTCCGGAGCCTTAGAGTATTTTACAAAAATTACAATTAAAGATGATTGATACCACTGCACTTGCCTGCTCACAGTCCATTTATCTACATATCAACCAAAAGAGTCCTTTAGAAATTGTACTACATCACTCTTATTAAAAAGTCAGTTTCCATATCTTCCTTTCAAATTATGGTTATTTGTAAAGAAAAGAAAAAAAAAGGAGATTGACTTCTCATAGTCTAAGAAATCAAGCTGCTATACATCGCCTCTCCAGCCAACACTAAACTTAATTTCCACTTTCTTTTTTTTTTTTTGAGACGGAGTTTTGCTCTTGTTACCCAGGCTGGAGTGCAGTGGCGCGATCTCGGCTCACCGCAACCTCCGCCTCCTGGGTTCAGGCAATTCTCCTGCCTCAACCTCCTGAGTAGCTGGGATTACAGGTGCGCGCCACCATGCCCAGCTAATTTTTTGTATTTTTGGTAGAGACGGGGTTTCACCATGTTGACCAGGATGGTCTCAATCTCTCGACCTCGTGATCCACCCGTCTTGGCCTCCCAAAGTGCTGGGATTACAGGCTTGAGCCACCGCGCCCGGCCTAATTTCCACTTTCAATACCTGTGTTGACTTTCTATGGAAATTTAGCCAGTCCCTTACTTAAGCTTACTGTGCTGCTCTTCCCTTTACCTTAGGGCCTTTCGGCTTGCTCAACTTCCTGCATATAAATTTTAGCCATTCCCTCTTTCCTTGCTAAGCTTCATTCATCATTCAGTTGTCAGTTTAGATACCTCCATTTTAGGAACGAATCCTAATGTCCCTTTCCAGGACAGGCATGCCTCTTCCATGCTGGTTGAGCAGCATGCTTAGTCCTTGTTCCATTTCAGTGTATGCAAGATGTCTTTGAGAACAAGAAATAGGTCCTGACTACACCTGTGATGGATCATCACTTGCCATAGAAAGCTACACGAATAGTGTTTAAATGCACGTCGGTAGAATGAATATGTGAGTTCCAATTTTGTGCCTGGAAACATGATAAACTTGTTTTAGTGAACTCGTTCGCTCGTGTAGAAATTAAAAGAACATATGACCACTTAGATTTGAAACACATTATTATGCCACATTTGTTTCAGATGCCTTTTTAAGACATAAGACGTTACACTTACAGTCTTTCCTTTCTACCAAATCCCACTTCTTTTCTACCTAAACTCGGTAACTCTTTTGAATTTAACGTACTTCTTTCCCAACTATAGATTTCAATTGTACTAAACATTTATACAATTTAATGTATTTTCTAGGTGTTCAATGGCTATAATTATATATATATAATATATGTTATATATACAGATATTGTGCATATATGTAATTAAAATTAAAATTTCTAAACTAAATATAGCTATATATATTATTAAATTTCTGTATATATTTATATGGTTCTATATAGTTTATATATGCCAAAACTATAGTTTTATTTTGATATGAATTTCTTATTTTCATGCATATTTATTTTCTTTTACTGTTGCCTCATTTTGTCTAAACAATTTTTGATCTTTTTTTGTAAATATGTTATTAATTTATTTCTGTATTTCGAAATTACAAAAAAAATTTTGTCTTATGCATTTTTCATTAATAGTAAATTCATTTTTTGGATTTCTTTCTCAATTCAGTCACTCTCTTTTACATTTTTGGTTTTGAGGCTTATCATGAACAACAATATGCATCTCTTTGTCTCTCTTTTTTTTGAATAATCTCTGTTTCTGTGCACTTGCTCTTTGTCATAGTGCAATTTGGGAGATGTCACTAAACCAATGGCTTCCTGATGGCTTATCCTGGTTTGGGGTCTGTGCCTGATTTCTTTTGTTTCTCTCAATATGGACTTTCATGTGAGAAGTAGGCGCAGAAAGTAATAATTTTTCTTCTAGGTTTATTTCTTTATATTCTGGGGGTTATAAATATCAATTAACTTACAGAGGCACAGAAAATAATAATTTTTCTTCTAGATTTCTTTTAATGTTGTGGGAGCATGTAAATGTCAATTAATTTACATAATACAAAGCCCAAGCACTCAAGACCCAGCAGCCCAGCATTCTTTGACTCTTATTCCATTGTATTTTCATTCTGGTTGATCTCCAGAGTACGTAAGTCAATATATGTATGAAAGCATATATGCATACAGTTTGGTAGGGCTATTTTATTTTTAATTCCATCTTTACAACATTATTATCTATCTTTGCTTTGTCTCTGGAGGCAAGACCCTCTGATTCTAACGTATGTATATATGGTATTATTATTATTATTATTATTATTATTTTTGAGATGGAGTTTCGCTCTTGTTACCCAGGCTGGAGTGCAATGGCGCGATCTCGGCTCACCACAACCTCTGTCTCCTGGGTTCAGGCAATTCTCCTGCCTCAGCCTCCTGAATAGCTGGGATTACAGGCATGCGCCACCATGCCCAGCTAATTTTTTGTATTTTTAGTAGAGACGGGGTTTCACCAAATTGACCAGGATGGTCTCGATCTCTTGACCTCGTGATCCACCCGCCTCAGCCTCCCAGAGTGCTGGGATTACAGGCTTGAGCCACCGCGCCCAGCCTATATGGTATTATTAATTCAACAAAGGCTACTAAGTCAGTGATTCTAATAACGAAAAATGGATTTAAAAACTGAGACTCAGAAGGTTTAGGGGCTGAATTTATGGAGCACAACCAAGTTTGTTAACGTAAGCCCATATTTTCAGCCATGTTTTAATATCTCCACCCAAAGGAATCGCTGTTCTTTTCTATCCAAGAGAAATTATTTCTGTGTGATTCATAATTTTAATACTCAAAAATTGTAAATGTATTCTTACAAAAATTTTAAACATTTTTCCCACTATACAACCATCCACAGACTTCTCACACTCAAGCTGGTATAGCTGATGTAAACTTCATTTGCATTGTTAAAAAAATGTACACACAAACTCCTTTAAAAGTGTGCATATATTTTTAGAAGAAAACATATTGTGAATTCTGGAACTAGTAATGTCAAATCACTTAATAAGACATTTCAGAAATAATAGGGAATAAGTTGCCAGGCGCAGTGGCTCACACTTGTAATTCCAGCATTTTGGGAGGCTGAAACTGGTGGATCACCTGTGGTCAGGAGGTCAAGACCAACCTGGCCAACATGGTGAAACCCTGTCTCTACTAAAAACACAAAAAATTAGCCAGGCGTGGTGGTGGGCACCTGTAATCCCAGCTACTTGGGAGGCTGAGGTAGGAGAATCACTTGAACTTGGGAGGCAGTGGTTGCAGTGAGCAGAGATCAAGCTATTGCACTCTAGCCTAGGCAACAAGAGCAAAACTCTGCATCAAATAAAGAAAAAAATATATATGTAAATTGTTAATTTAATTCACGAATTCCAGATATAATAAATCTTGTATGAAGAACTTTTCATTAAGAATGTGGGATTCAACAACAACAGCAAAATTATTCTGTTTTTCTAAAATACCTTCAGACTTATGCCTATGTTGGTTAAATAGCTTGAATTAAACACATCTTCAAATTTAAGTCAAATTTTCATTGTAATGTCATTAAATTCAAATTATTTTAAAAACATAAAATTTTTGCTGGAATAGAAAAACAGCTAACTGAAACATTAAGTACATGGAACAACATATGATTTCAATCTCCTAAGGAAGCAAGTTAAGTAACCTCTGCCAAATTATGTAATTCTTTGAAATATGGAAAAATACAATTTTTTTGCAAGTTTCACATGTTTAATCATACTAACTACATTTGAATTATAAGACAGCCTGTTCTAATGTAGATAAATGTACGATAGTCAGTTAAATGCAATTTGTCATGCACAAACATACACAAATATTTATTCCCATAAGTAGAGCTGACATAGGGTCACTTAAAATGTGAGACACAGTTAGGCTTCGAATATTCTTGTAAATCTGATAGCTGTATGCACATGTTGATACTTTGTTATATTTAAAGATATTTAGGGAAAATGGGACAAATACTTTTGGCAGGTTGTCATTTAGTGACTTGCATTTGAAAATCTTCTCCTGGAAGTGAAGAGAGGGGGAATCCAATATTTACTTCAAAATGTGTGTGCCATTGTTTTCTGCATGTGATTCTGAGGCAAGTGTTAAGTTCCAAATAGCAGAATATTCAGATAAACATAATCAAATATATAGTTTGGAGAAAGAGAAAGTTGCTCCTAATCAGAAAATTGCACATACTCTGTGGCTTAATGTTTCCCTAAGGTATGAAGAACGACTTGTATGAAACCTTGAGAAATCTACAAAAGAGGATATCAAATAATGAAGAAACTTCCATAGTTACTAAATTATGGGATTATTTTTAACAACACAATACAAAGAGCTAAATAAAAATGATTCAAAAATTTCCAAAATGCTCTGCATATCTATGCATATCTTTCTACCGATATTTTGGACAATGTTCATAATAACAAGAGGAAATATAATTTGTACAGCACATCTTGATAGCCTTGTTCATACAAGATGACTGCAAGCACTGCATTTCCTTTAGTAACTGTCTCTAGGATATATTTTTCATTTTTCCTAATTTGAATATTTTCTACCTCCAAGCAGTGGCAGCAGCTCTCATAAACAAGTTTGTCAGCTAAGATTTCTCTTAAAATTTGCCCAAGAGCATATTACATGTACGTTTCTTGTTTAAAGATATGCTTCTGAATAAATTCAGTGAAAGTTATTTGTACATATGGCTCAATTTTAAATACAAGCTATTCACAGATCATAACACAGCAACATCAAACTGACTTTGAATGCTGATTTGCAAGATGTTTGTGGGTATATAAGAATAAAGCCTATTACATATACGGTCAAAGAAGAAACCACAGAGATAAACAAATATATGTATATATGTTCACCTTCATTGTCCTTCAGAGTGAAGTTTGGATTTACGGGCAGGTGCTCATCAAGAAAGAAGTTAAACCTTGGTCCATTGGCAAAATCATCTTTATCAGTGGCACTGATGGTGTGAATAACCTAAAGAAAAGACATACACCAAATTGTAAATTTTATTTTGCTTGTTCCCTCAATTTTAATTACATTGTATTCTTTCTGTTTAAAAAATACTTTTAAAATACCTCTTATTCCAACTTGAGTTATTTTTTTCAAATTCAGCTCATAAAATGATCAATGAAATTGCCCTGTCTTGGATTAGAGATTAGGAAAAACAGGGTATATAATTTCTAACCATTCATCACACTTTATTTTCTAGCATAGCACACACAATGAACTTTTTCTTAATCACCCATGGTTCTGTGGGGTCAACTAGGTGTAATGTTTTCACATGAACACCTCTTGGAGGAGACATCAAGTATTGTTTGGACAAATATAAATATTCCAACGTTGATTCTTATCAGCTTATGAGTGTATGTTGGTCTACGTAGTAACTGCAAGAACAGTGGAATCTTGGTTTTATTATGTTTTTCAAGAGGCCTATAAGATCATGATCCAGTCCCTGTATTTGACATTTGAGAAGCCTGAATCCTGGAAAGATGGTGATGTGCCCCAAATCTCTAAAATAATGGTAGAGGCAAAACAACACCCTTAGTGATTTAGAAATAACTTCTCTCCAGTGCTCAGGAGGAAGCAATTCTTTAAAATCTGAACTTAACTGTACACTAAAAAGCAGAGTAAGTTAGAATTTATGGTGGCCCAAGGGAAGAACATGCATTTCAATAACTATGGCCAGTCTGCTCCTAAAAAATAAATATTAAAATAAACAGACAAAAAACATATTTTCCTATTTCAAAAATTATTCTTGTAATGCTTAGGTGTCTTCATTCAACCCTTCTCTTAGAAATATGAGAAACAAAGAAAGGGTAGGTAGAGCTGTGACAATAGTATGTCCTGCTTCTAAAAACATTGTCTCATTTTAGAAACTAACATAATTTCTTAGAACATTATATCTAATTTCACCCAATTCAGTATTTTACAAGGGAGGTAATTCACCAAAGGACATCACAGTTAAAACCTAAATGTCTCTCCATGTTCTGAGCCCATTAGTTTGTCAGAAAGATGAGAAGGAAAATAAAAGTACTGAGAAGTGGGGGTGAGTGAGAGTAAAGCCAGAAAAGCATGTGTTTTCATGAAGTGGCAGTGAAGAAAGCACTTCGGGATACAAAAGAGACCAACTTCCTCCTTCTGTTTACTGAACTCACTCTCACCTCCTTTCTGTCACTACTTCAAAGATACACGTTCAACAAGATCCCATGTGCTTCTTACCCCTGCCTCTGCCTCCAAAGAAGTCTCTAGCCTTTGTTTCCCTCCATATTTATTTACAAGCTGAAAACCTTACTGGTATCTTTGTCCATTTAAAGTACATCTAGTGTCTGGATAGACTGCTTTTCCTTTTGTTTGACCTGGAGTAGGAGAATACATTGATGGATAATCAAAAACATTATGGCAATTCTAGTGCTGCCTCATCTGAGGAACATACCTACATTGGCTCCACATCAGTTACTTAATATAAAATTGAACTATATGTCAATATCTTAAGTTTTTTAACGGTTAAAAAAGTATTTAAGCAGGTATCACATACTCCCTCACTTCCTCCAACACCTACAAATGTTTAATGTTACCTTTCTTTTTTCCCCTTCTTTGTAAAACAAATATTCTATCCCTTTTGTCTTGAATTTTAGTGATTCTCCAGTGTGTGACCCTACTTTCTCTAGGATACCTTATAGCATTCTGATACATTTGCAAATTTACTTTTTATGTGAGGATAGAATTTTGGAGATTGGTGAAGAACATTTCATTTGAGTTAACTGAGCTAGTTTATGTTTTCTGTTATCAGTGTGTGTGATTATTATTTTCTTTCCTAGCCATTTTAAAGTATGTATATAAATTATTTTAATATTTTCTTAATATTTTACAAAAATGAGCTCATTATATCTGTTAAACTCTGATATAATTCCTATTCTGTCAGGCTCTTTTTCACTTTTATGCAGATAATTTTAAATGCAAATTAAACAGGAAGCTCATGTATGACAAATGTGTTTTTTTAGGAGAAAAACTCCTAGTCTCTGCATAAAAATGAGAATTTGATTATCATGTTTTGTTTAACAATGTTCCAAGCATCTTGAACTCTTATAGAATTGTTCATAGTGTATCTAAGCTTAAATTTTTATTAATCGTATTTCTGAAAAAGAATTTGCCAAAAACTAGAATGTTAGTCTGACTTTGTCCAAAATTCGGTCATATTTGCTCAGTCTATGTTCTGTGTGGGCATATTAAATTTTTCTGTTTTACAAATCACCTTGTCTCTTTCATAATAGAATTTACATTCATTGTTACCTTAGACTTTTATTAGAAAATATACCTGAGAAGTTAACATGTTTGTGGTTTTTAGAATTTGTAAACTTCTGGCAGATATCTAGATAATTAACAGGTTTCCATATTTTTATATACCTTTTTCAGAACTGTGATTTATACACACTGTGATACCTTGCTATCTTTCTGTGTAATTGCTTTAGTAATGTAAAATCCCTAACAGTATCTTTTTTGATTCCTGTTTTTTTCTAATATGTGATCTGATTAGTACATAGAATGCTCATTTATTTTGAAAGATATCAAATAAATGATATTACAAATTTAGTCTTAAAAAAGCAAAGGGTGAAAAAAAATGGAGAGTTGCTATTTATAAATAATTACCAGGGAGATTTTTATGATATCTTCAAATAAATGTATCCACTTTAAATAATATACTTTCTATTGTCTATTAATATTAAGTACTTTATTAGGGAAAAATCAGTATCACAAATATAGAAACTCTGTCTAATCTACTACCATAGTGTTAGATTTGGCAAATAAACTTGATTGGCTCAAACATTTTAAAAAGAAAGGTTTTTTGTTTGTTTGTGTATTTGTTTGTTGAAGCAGAGGCTTACTCTGTCACCCAGGATGGAGCGCCAGTGGCATAATCTCTCAGTCTTAGTTCACTGTAACCTTTGCCTCCTGGATTCAAGTGATTCTCGTGCCTCAGTGACCAAGTAGTTGGGATTACAGGCGTGCACAACCATGCCCGACTGACTTTTTAAGTTTTGGTAGAGATGGGTTTTTACCATGTTGCCCAGGTTGGTCTAGAACTCCTGGCCTCAAGTGATATGCTCACCTAGACCTCCCAAAGTGCTGGGATTACACGTGTGAGCCACCATGCCTGGCCAAGAAGGTTCTTAACTCAGAAATAGAAAATCAAAATACCACACGTTCTAACTTATAAATGGTAGTGAAACAGTGGTGACAGATCAATATAAAGATGAAAATTACAGACACCAGGGACTCCAAAAGGGCAGAGACTAGGAAGGGGGAGGGGCGAAAAATAAACTGTTAGGCGCAGTGTTCACTATTTGGGTAACGGGTACACCACAGACCCAGTCCCGACCTGAACACAACATACCCATGTAAAAATATGCCCATGTAACCTCGCAATCTAAAAGAATATTTTTTTAAAAGACGTAGTATGCTGTCTAAATTAATCAATTCATCTGCTTCAAAATACAATCCTTACTAGTATATGCTTACATTTATTTGATAACATCAATTTTTGCTATTTAAATGAATTTGATTTTTAACAGTAAAGAATCTCTATTGACCTAGTTAATTTTTTCATGCAAAATTATATAGTTAAGAATTGTATGTGGTGGAGGCAGAGAATAGTGTTATGTAATAAAATGTATTTTATGTGTTATTTTTGTACATTTATTTCTAATGAAAGAAAGAACACAGAGGAAATTTAATATGCCTAAAATAGAATAGATTCCCTCTATTTTTTTAATGTTTCTACTTTAGGCATATCTAAAATTTTCTGAATTCATTTTACTTTGAGAGCTGTCTTTAAATTTCATGCATGCATGCCTTCCGTTTTAATATTTTTCTTAGGCAATATACTTAAAATATATATTTTTTCAGAACAGGAAAATATATCAGCTAAGAACTATACTGTTGCGGTTTACATTAGTATCACAATTTACCTGAAGTCTGCTGTTCTGTGGGGCTTAAACTTTCACAAAAGACCCATCTCTTTGTCACAGCTACATTCTGATACATTTAGATGTGCAGCCTCCATAATAGAAATACCCATAATTCTAAAAGCAATTGTCATTAAAAGGGGAACTGTCACACAGCTTGGTAATACAAATATACTTCAGAAAACTGATTTCTCCAACTGTTGTTTAAATAGAATTTCCTATTCCGACTCTGCATCACAATGCATCAGATTTCTTCAGAAGAGTTTTCAATATGTGATTAAAGGAGTCAAAGGCTATAAAACAAAAGATTGGGGCCATTTCACTCTGTAATGGGTTAATCACAGGAGTAGAGCACATACATTGGTAATGATTCCTCTAAATGTGGACGCCACAAGCAATACTTAAAAACAATCTTTTCTTCCGTCAATTAAGGATTAAATTTATTTTGGTGGAAGAGTTGAAAATAAATCCACAAACAACATCATAAAATGTTCAATTATCTTATAATTGCATCTAAAATTGTTCAATGTTAAAGGCAACAATGGTAGCTAAATATATAGTGTTTTAAAGAGCAAAAGGAGTAACCACATAATCAACTTACAAAACTTAGTCAAAATGTTAGAAAGTAGGGGTACTAAGTGTAGTAATTACCTTTTTTGATAGGCTTCGGTTTTGTGTCCCCACATAAATCATGTTGAATTATAATCCCCATAATCCCCACGTCAAGGGAGGTAACTGGACCATGAGGGCAGCTTTCCCCCATGCTGTTCTGACAGTGAGTGAGTTCTCAGGAGATCTGATTTTTTTTTTTTTTGAGACCAAGTTTCCCTCTTGTCACCCAGGCTAGAGTGCAGTGGCATGATCTTGGCTCTCTGCTACCTCTGCCTCCTAGGTTCAAGCAATTCCTCTATCTCAGCCTCCTGAGTAGCTGGGATTACAGGCAGCCACCACAACATCTGACTCATTTTTTTTTGTATTTTTTAGAATAGCCAGGATTTCACCATATTGTATAGGCTGGTCTCAAACTCCTGATCTCAGGTGATCTACCCACCTCAGCCTCCCAAAGTGCTGGGATTATAGGCATGAGCCACCATGACTGGCTGATCTGATGTTTTTATAAGGGGCTCATCCCCCATCTCTCAGCAATTCTCTTTCCTGCAGGCTTGTGAAGAAGATGCCTTGCTTCCCTTTGGCTTTTCCCTGATTGTAAGTTTCCTGAGGCCTCCCCAACAAGGCTGAACTGTGAGTCAATTAAATCTCTTTTCTTTATATATTACCACGTCTCAAGCAGTTTTTATAGCAATATGAAAACAGACTAACACAGTAAATAGGTACCATGAGAGTGGGGCACTGATATAAAGATACTGAAAAATGTGGAACTGACTTTGGAACTGGATAACAGGCAGAGGTTGGAACAGTTTGGAGGGCTTAGAAGACAGGAAGATGTGGGAAAGTTTGGAAATTTTTAGGGACTTGTTGAATGGCTTTGACCAAAGTGCTGACAGTGATATGGACAATGAAATCCAGTCTGAGGATGGAGATGAGGAACTTGCTGGAAACTGGAATAAAAGTGACTTGTGATATGTTTTAGCAAAGAGACTGGTGGCATTTTGCCCCTGCCCTAAAGATCTGTGAAACTTTGAACTTGAGAGAGAATAATTAGGGTATCTAATAGAGGGAATTTTTTAATAGCAAAGTGTTCAAGATGTAACCCGGGTGCTCTTAAAACATTCAGTTTTATGCATTTCAAATGGATGGTATGAAATCAAAACTTATGTTTTAATGGGAAGCAGAGCATAAAAGTTTGGAAAATCTGAAGCCTGATAATGCAATAAAACAAAAAAATTTTTTTTAGGAGAAATTCAAGGTGGCTGCAGAAAGTTGCATAAGTAACAAGGAGCCAAATGTTAATCACCAAGACAATGGAGAAAATGTCTGCAGGGCATGTCAGAGGACTTCACAGCAGCCCCTCCCATCACCAGCCTAGAGGCCTAGGAGGATAAAATGGTAATGGGGCCCAGCCCAGGAGCTTGCTCTTTTGTGCAGGACTTGGTTCCCTGCCATAGTTAAGAGGGGCCAATATACAGTTCAGGCCATTGCTTCAGAGGGTGCAAGCCCCAAGCTTTGGTGGCTTACATGTGGTGTTTGGCATGCAAGTGCACAGAAGTCAGGAATTGAGGTTTGGGAACCTCCACTTAGATTTCAGAGGGTCTACGGGAATGCCTGGATGACCAGCAGAAGTCTGTTGCAGTGGTGAGCCCTCATGGAGAATGTCTACTAAGGCAGTGCAGAGGGAAAATGTGGGGTTGGAGCCCCCACAACAGAGTCCCCAGTGGGGCACTGCCTAATGGAGCTGTAAGAAGAGGGCCCCTGTTCTTCAGACCCGAGAATCGTAGATCCACCAACAGCTTACACTGTGTGCCTGCAAAAGGTGCAGACACTCAATGTCAGCCCAATAAAATAGCCAGGAAAAGGGCTGGACCCTTCAAAGCTATAGGAGCTGAGGTGACTAAGGCTATGGGAGGCCACCTCTTGCATCAGTGTGACCTGGTTGTGAGACATGGAGTCAAAGAGGATAATTTTGGAGCTTTAACATTTGACTGCACTGCTAGATTTTGGACAATCCTGGGGCTACAGTCCCTTCCTTTTGGCCAACTTCTCCCATTTGGAATAAGTGTATTTACCCAATTCCTGTAGTCACAGTGTACCTAGGAAGTAACTAACTTGCTTTTCATTTTACAGGCTCATAGGCAAAAGGGACTTGACTTGTCTCAGATGAGACTTTGGACTTGGACTTTTGGGTTAATGCTGGAATTAGTTAAAACTCTGTGGACTGTTGGGAAGGCATGATGGTTTTAGAAATGTGAAAAGGACATGAGATTTGGGAGGGGCCAGAGTGGAATGATATGGTCAGGCTTTGTGTTCCCACCCAAATCTCATCTGGATTTATAATCCCAACCTATCAAGGGAGAGAGCAGGTGGAGGTAATTAAATCATGGGGGAGGTTTCCCTCATACTGTTCTTGTGATAGTGAGTTCCAAGGAGATTTGATGGTTTTATACGGGGCTCTTTCCCCATTGCTCAGCATTTCTTCTTCCTGCCACCTTGTAAATAAGGTGCCTTGCTTCCATTTTACCTTCCACGAGGAGTGTAAGTTTCCTGAGGCCTCCCCAGTCGTGATGAACTGTGAGTTAATTAAACCTCTTTCCTTTATAAGTCACCCAGACTCAGGCAGTCCTTTATAGCAGTATGAAAATGAACTCACACACTTTAGAAAATAAGTAACAAATATATAAAGAAAGGAGAAATATTATGCAAATAAATAGTTAATGAGTCTTATCAAAGAAGAAAACAACTTGTCAGAGACACATCCCTCTCCAAAAAGTGTAGAATAGAATGAGAATATGGTAATTGCATTTATAGAATAAGGTGTATCATATTTAAAGGACAGTATAAGATATGCATAGAATAAGGTAACACATGCATAGACTAAAGTAAATCACATTTAAAGGAGTTTGAAACTTATCTAGTCCTATATTTATAGAATTTCAGTCTTGGAAGGGTCCTGAAATTCTGACATTTATCTTTATTTTGGAGATGAAGAAAGCACCTGTTAATGTCTAACAATATCATTTCTTGGAAATGCTGTAGAGCTTTTGCAGTCAATGCAGAGGGTATAACAGATGGCCCATACCAGCAATGTCACATTAAGAAGGGAGCAAGTCCTAGAAAGAATGGACAACTGAATCTATATGATGAGAAACTGGTGGAAAATATAAAAGGTCAATAGAAAAAGTAAAGGTTATAGGCCAGAAAACTGAGACCAGTGTTTTAAATTTGGGAGCAGATGTTCACATACAGAGAAAAAAAGTATCAATTGAGCCAAGAGCAAGGGCTAGGTGTCATCTGCCCAGATTTTCAGCAAACTACATAGGTAACATTGGACTAGCAACCATTTTTGTGCCACATGCTGAGAATATATTTTATCCTTAAAGCTTTGAAATGATCTTGAAATTTAAACATATCATTTACTTGCTTATTTAAATGGATTTTTAAAATTATAGTTAGTTGGAAAACAATAATGTCTGATGTGAACATAAGGTCATGCTTGATTCTTTACATCATATTTCAAATGGTATTTTCAATTTACCAATTTTTAGATCTTTGTGTAATCTGAAAATCACAGAGATTCATTAAGGCAAAGGACATAAGTTTTAAGAGCTGCCTTCTAGAGAGACAGTAGTTGAGTCCTAACAAGGTTAACATTTATCCTTAGGAGTCTTATTTTAAATGTGATGTTAAATGGTCTAGTGTTTCAAATTAATTTTCTAATTGTTTGTGGTATGAGAAATCTAAGTAACATGTTTACATTGACCTGATATTTAGCAAATTTGTTAATTTCATTCAAAAATTTTACCTGTTCATAGTAGCATTGTCACTGTTACTGTTATTATTAATGAGTGTTGAATTTTCACAAATGCTTTGGATTCTCCTGATTAGGTAGGCTTTTATTTTTTGTCAAGTAAATTTAAAATATTATTCTTTTTGCTTTATATGGTTTGCAAATATTTTATTTTTGACATTTACATCTGTGATCATGGAGAGAATAGCTCTAATTTCACTTACACCTTTTGATGTTAAGATCACACTGGCATAAGAAAATGTGCACAAAGATGATCCTGCAACCCTTTTTCTGAACTCTTGAATACCTTTTACAATTACTGTCATTATTTTCCTTAAATTTTTAGTAGAATTCACCATTAAAGCCATGAGAAGATAATTTATTTGTAGAAAGGAGAGGTTTTTATTTATATATTTAATGCATTTAATAAATACAAGATTTTAATGAGTCCTTATTCTTTTCTTTTTTTTTTTTTTTTTTTTTTTTTGAGATAGGGTCTTGCTTTGTCATCCAGGCTGGAGTCCAGTGGCATAACTGCAGCTCACTCAGCTCAATGCAGACTTGACCTCCAGGGCTCAAGGGATCCTCCCCATTAAGCCTCCCAAGTAGCTGAGATTACAGGCATGAGCCACTGAGCCCAGATAAATCTACTCTTGTGTCAACTTTGATAAATTTTACTTTTCTAAAAATATACGCATTATGTCTAAACTTTCAAATTTTAGTAAAATATGACAATGAAATATAGAATTGGCTTTTGATATCTGTAGAGTCTATACTTAACTAAGCTGTGAACTTTTTAATGTTTTCTTTTGGATTATTTCCATTTCATTGAATTCACCTCAAAAATATGTTATTCTATTTCATTTGGATTAAATTGACTTATTTTTCTAATTTCTTAAGAGTGAATGCTTTGGTTTTAAATTTGCATTACTTTATCTTCCTTCCTATATGCATTTAAAATTATAAATTTCCCATTAATTATGGTTGAACTGTTTCCTAGAAATTTTGATATGGACTTATTTACATTACCATTTCATTTAACTAGTTATTTCATTTAAATTTGTTTTTCTGAATAGACTCTTAGGTTACTTAGAAGTACATTCCTTTATTTGCAATATGACTTTTTAAGAAAGAGTTTTTATTGCCATCTAGCTATACTTATTGTAATAAAAAATAATTAGGCCAAATTTGCTCATTATTGAACCTTGCGTTGTGGCCCTGCAGACAGTAAAATTTTGGTCAATATTTTGTATAAATTTTGAAGGAATGCATCATCTGAAGTTGGTATATTAGTCAATCAGTAGAGTGTTATAACAGTAATGTTTAATTTTTAAGATGACTCAAATTTTATGTGAATATTCTTTCACTTACTTGGAAAAGTGTGTAAAATCTCTCAATTCAATAATAGTTTGATTTGTTTATATAGAGGCAAGGTTGACAAGTACACATAAATTTAAAGTAGTTATTTCTACCCAGTGTACAGACTAAGCATAAATTTTTGTCTCACTTTTTGTTTATTTTTAGGTACCATTAATACTATCCATTCAAATTTTAAGTATTAAAATCTTTATTTTTATTGTTTGTGTAACGAGGCAAAACTACATTTCTACAGCAAACATGAAAAACTGTCATTCTAACTTTGAGTTTTACAAAGCAGACAAATTTAAAATTATTTTTGCACTATTACATTAGTTATATACTTCATATTTTGTTAAAATTTACATTTAGCTTGGAAATGTATCATTCTAGAATCCTTGAACATACATCCTATGCGAAACACTTTTTAAAAAATATTTGTACTGTAACATATATAGAAACTCATACACAGCAATTTTTCAAGTAATTGAATTATTCTAATGTTAATGAACATTTTTTAAACATAATTAATGTCAGGAGTTAGAACTTTAAACACTGCCTTCTTTGGGATTAAGTATTTTTTAAGATTCCAATTTCTATTAGCTTGTTAGTTATATGTTCGTTTACTATTTTTATTGGTTAACTTATATATTACAAAATAAATTTTCAACCTATAAATTTTATTTTAAATTAATAGCTTATTGATTTCCTCAAAAGTTAAGAATTTAAAATATTTTAACTTTGCCTTATCCTCTTCCTTTCTTATGATTTCTTAGCCCACGTATACTCAGTTTATCTTAAATCCTCAGAACCTTTCATTTGATTGCTTATTAATCATTTAGTTTTGCCAATGATTGCTTTGTTCTTTAATGTATCTTGGCAATTGAGTTATTTTCATTTTCACTCAAAAAAGGTTTAATGGTATTTCTGACTCATGCTAAATAATTTTCACATTTTTGTTTGCCTATGAGCTTTGCTTGCCTTGACTTTTGAGGAATATTTTTGGGAGAAAAATAATTTATGGCTGTCAGTTATTTCCTAGCATCTGTTGGGGGTTATCCTTTTATTGTTTGCCAGCTTTAATTTTTCCTCATGAGAATCTCATTTATTATTTTCCTTTTGAAGTTTTTTTAAATTTTTTAATTAAAATTTCTATTTTTAGGTAATTGAAGATTCATAGGTAATTGTAAGAAATAATACTGGAGACCTCGTGTACTTTTATCTAGTTTCCCTCACGGGTAGCATCTTGCAAAACAATGTCACAACCAGGATATTGACAATAATCAGAACAACGTACAGAACATCTCCATCACCATAAGGATCTCTCCTGCTGCCATCTTAAAGTCACACCCACTCTTCTTCATCTTTACCCTCTCACCTAACCACCAGCAACTAATAACCTGTTCTCTATTTCTATAATTTTGTTATAGAAAATATGCTATTTCAATGAAATTATGCTTTATGGAAACTTTGGACATTGGCTCTTTTATTCACTCAGAACAATTTTCTAGAGATTCATCCAGGTTATTGCATGTATTAATTGCTTATTCCTTTATTGCTCAACTGTATTATTATTATTATTACTATTATTATTGTACTTTAAGTTCTGAGGTACATGTGCAGAACATGCATGTTTGTTACATCATTACACACGTGCCATGGTGGTTTGCTGCATCCATCACCCCATCATCTACATTAGGTATTTCTACTAATGTTATCCCTCCTATCCCCCACCCCTGTTATCCCTCTCCTAGATGCCCTCCCCACTGACAGGCCCAATATGTGATGTTCCCCTCTCTGTGTCCTCATTGTTCAACACCCATTTTTGAGTGAGAACGTGGGGTGTTTGGTTTTCTGTTCTTGTGTTAGTTTGCTGAGAATGATGGTTTCCAGCTTCATCCATGTCCCTGCAAAGGACATGAACGCATCCTTTTTTATGTCTGCATAGTATTCACAAAGTGCCACATTTTCTCTATTCAGTCTAACATTGATGGGCATTAGGCTTGGTTCCAAGTCTTTGCTATTGTAAACAGTGCCACAATATACATATGTGTGCATGTGTCTTTATAATGGAATGATTTATAATCCTTTGAATATATACCCAGTAATGGGATTGCTGGGTCAAATATATTTCTATTTCTAGGTCCTTGAGGAATCGCCACACTGTCTTCCAGAATGGTTGAACTAATTTACACTCCCACCAACAATGTAAAACTATATTTCACACTATGAATTTACCATAGTTTGCTTAAACACTCACCTACTGAAGGATGTCTCTGCTGGTTCCAGTCTGGGTTTATTATAAATAAACACACTATAAATAATTCCGTACTTTTTGTTGTGTAAGTATAAAATTTCATATCATATAAAATGCCCAAGAATGCAGTTCTGAATTTTATGGTAGTTGGGTATTTAACTTTTTTATGAAACTGTCAACATACATTCCCCAGAAGCAGTGCCATCTTACACTCACCAAAGATGTAGAAATGACATAATTTCTCCACAATTTACCACAAAGTTTAGCCCTTAGGAGAGGCCTGGAGTAATATCACACTATAGTTTTAATTTCTATATACCCAATGTAAATAGAAATAAAGTAAAAAAGGATGTGGAATATCGTTTCATATGCTGATTGGCTCTTTCTAAGTCTTTGGCAGCAAATGTCTGTTCTAGTACTTTGCCATTTCCAAATTGGATTCTATCTTCTGTGTTTATTGTTGAGTTCTGAAAACTTTTAATAAAATCAAACTAGGACTCTAAGTAGAAACTCTGTAGTTTGTCTTTTTATCATCTTAACAGACGTTTCCAAAGAGCAAAACTTACATTTTGATGAAATTGAATGTATCACTGTTTCCTTTTATAGATTATGCTTTTTGGTGTCAAGTCAAAGAATGCTTTGCTGCATCTTAGGTCCTAAGATTTTGATTGTGATATCCTACGTTTTTTCACCTTTTGCTTTTAATTTGCTAATGTTTTACTTTAATGCACTGGTGGGTTTATTTCTCCTAAGTTTCTCGAGTGTTTGGCTTGATATTTTCATCAGTTTGGAATACCTTTCAGCTATAATCATCTTAAATATCATTTCAGTCCCATTCTCTTTCTCATATGCCTCTGAGAATTGAATAACTTGCATGCCCCCTATGTCTCTCATGCTCTTATTTATATTTTCTTTTCATTTTCATCCTTCAACATGGGTTTTTTATTCTGACCTACTTTCCGGTTCCCTTTATTTTTCATCCACTGTGTCTAAGCTGCTGTTATTACCAATAATAATTCAGATTTTCTTTAAATTTTTTATTAGAATGTTTAAATTTTTTCTCATCAATTATGCTTTTATAATGTATTTCAAGAAAATGATGTTAGGATGTATTTTTGATAGACTTGAAATAAAATTTGCCATATATTTTATAATATATTTATACTGTAAAATTATTTACTGGTTTTGAAATCACTGTATAGAAATTATTTAAGCATATAAAATAATAATCTTATTATATTAAGTGAATAAAACATATAAACTCTACAATGCTTTCAAATATAACTTTGTCCTCATTCATATTTCTAATTTTCTCATGGGAAATGTTAAATTAAATAAGCAGGAGATCATATTATCCTGAGGCTATCACTGTATTTTTAGTTTCTGTGTAACAAAATGCTACCTAACTTTGTTTGACGGATAATATTTACTGTCAACTCTATTGGATTGAATGATATGGAGTATTGTTCCTGGGTATGTCTGGAGGGTGTTGCCAAAGGAGATTAACATTTGAGTCAATGCACTGGGAGAAGCAGACACACCCTCAGTCTGGGTGGTCACAATCTAATCAGCTGCCACAGAGGCTTGAATAAAGCAGGAAGAAGAGGGAAGAGCAGACTTGCTGAGTCTTGTGGCCTTCATCTTTCTCCCATGCTGGATGATTCTTGCCCTTGAACCTCAGACTGCATGCTCTTCAGCTTTTGGGTTCTTGTACTTACACCATTAGTTTTCCAGGGTATCTTGGTCCTTTGGCCACAGATTGAAAGCTGTACTGTTGGACTCGCTACTTTTGAGGTATAGGTACTGGGAGTGGCTTCCTTGCTCCTCCACTTATATACACCCTAGTGTGGGACTTCACCTTGTGATGGTGTGAGTCAATACTCTTTAATAAAAAACAAATATACATCTATTCTATTAGTTCTGTCCCTCTAGAAAACTCTGATGAAACATTATGTTAACTAAAAGAAATCTAACTTAGGAATATAATTTTAGTAACAAATAGCTGGGTTTCAACCAATTCCAAGACAGCCAACTGGTCATTTGATGTCCAAATAAAGCAAACATCTAGCTGTAGCCAATCAAGTAATTTCTCTACTTGGCTTCTGTGTTCAGCCTATGAAAGCCTGTAGCTCCTGAATGCAACTCTAAACTTCTTCTAATTCTGAGTGCAGCCTGACTTGTGACTCATTCTTTGCTTAAATAAATTCTTTTAAATTTATTTTGTCTAGAGTATTTTAACAACAGTGAACATGACAAAAGCTTTATGTTAAAAAGCCAGACATTCAGTTATATATACATACATTTCTTTCCCCTGACAGTATTAAAAATAAATAGGTAATGATTACTTTATCAAGCCTCTATTAATTGTCTCTCATACACAAATACACAAAGGTATGTTTCTTGGGAGTATAATTTCAGCACCAGTTTCAAAATGACTTGGCAAGATTTTGGAAGGTGTGTTCATTCTGGTTAGCTAAAGACAGTAACAGAGTACTTTTTGACTCAGAAAGGATATATTTTGACCTATACCCTTTTCACTTCTGGATTCATTCATAGCAGATAGATTTTAAGGTGCTGCTCCTGGAATGCACACTTTCCCATAAACCTTTCGCTTCAGTGTGAGTATGACCTGTGTCTTGCCATATGACCAGAATATGGCAAATGTGATGATGCATCACTCACTTGATTACATTTTATGAGACTGTTTTGCCTGCAGGCTTGCTTCTTTTATTTGCTTGATGAAATAAGTGGACACATTGAGGAGGCCTAAATGGCAAGCAACTACTGGTGGCATCTCAGAGACATGGGCAGCCTTGAGGAGTGAAGGAAAGTTTTGACTCTCTCAGGTCTGTATCTGAAACTGAATGCTGCCAACAGCCCTGTGAACTTAGAAGAGATCCCCAAGGAGAAGACAGCCCTAGCAGACACCTTGACTGTAGTCTTGCAAGACCCCTGCAGAGACCCAACGATGCCATGCACAAATTTTTGACCTCTAGAAACTGTGAGATAATAACTACATTATGTTTGAAGTTGCATATTTTGTGTAATATCTTACACAGCAGAAAAAAATGCACATCCCTGTTCAGTCTCCTACTTGCTCTATTTGCTCTGGGCAACCAGTCTTCCAAATTGTCATGCTTCTTTAACTAGAAGCCACACGACACCCAGTTTCTTGCCCCATGTTCCAGTTTCTTCTTCATTCTCACCACCCTGTTAATACATATATACTCTTCGTGGTTTTAAAATGAACCATACTTTAGTATCACCATCACTCAATCATCATTCCTGTGTCACTCCTGCAGATCCTCCAAAACAGACCAAGTTAGTCCCTCTGCCACAATCACGTCCCTCAGCCTCCTCACTTAAAGTAAGGCTGGACATAAAGCATTCAATATAATTGTATTGATATAATTTGTGCATCATTCATGAATGAATTCATTTTTTTGAGTTACATTTTGGAGCCAAAGAAAATTTAATTGCTATGATTCTCAAAAAGTACTTGGTTCTTAAAGCTTTATTAAATTATTTTCACTTGAGTACAAAATTACACTGTGGGCTTTGGAGGATTATACCAAAGAATAATAAAAATAAAGCTGCTTGCATTTCTTCCATTCAAATTAGGAGGAAGAAAACAATTAACTTACCTGGCCAGGCTTAGAATTTTCACAGACAACAATATCATATTCCCTGGCAAGTTCAGGTGGATTGTCATTGACATCCAGAACTCTAATACCGACTGTGACATGGCTCAGCAAATCAGGATTATCTGCAAAATACACAGGAATGTATTTAGTATCTCCATGCACACTTTAGAGGCTAGGTTTAAAACAAATCCCTTTAATACTGTAGCTTGTCACTAGTTTCATATGCTGTAGCAGGACTCTTGGCAAAAGACAACTTTATGAAGGCACTCTTTGCTAGAACTCATTAACTTATAGAAAAATAAAAAATGAACACCAAGGCGTGACATGACTGCCAAAATGATATTTTGTAATATCAAGGAAATTACATGTTATCAGGAACTTGAGTGGGAGAAAGTTGTCAGAATTCATTGTATGCTGTCAGGGTCTACAGGATGAACAATTGGTTTCATCATTAATCTAAGAAAAACACAGCAGTTGGTAAAAAATAACTACATAATCTTTAAAAAAGTTTAATGTTCAAAATCTAAATACACTCAGATAAAACAAAAAATAAATTTCTTTACACAAAAGATCATTTTCTTGCAACAGAATATATGCAGTGTGAGGTGTTAAGTCACACTTGGGGAAAAATAAAGAATAACTGAAATCAAAATTTAGCATGAGATTCACACATGCAATTTACATGTAACTGGTAGATGGCAAAATATATTCAATAGTGTCAAATACATCTTAAACTATGTCTTTTCATGTTTTCAGTGGGTTTATTAATTCTGAGATGTAACAAGAATGTAAATGTCTGGTTTATTTTACACGTCAAATCTAGAGATTCAGAATACATAATGAGTAAATGAAATCACTCTTTCTAGATCTCTCTGCTAATATATCTGTCATTCTCTGAAACAATTCAAAATTTAAATTATAACAACATAGTAATACATTAATAATAAGACTGGTAAAAAAGACACAACCATATTAGGAAAAAGGGAATAAATAGAGAGAAGTTATTCACAATAGTAACAAAATAGATGGGCTAAAAAGCATAATAAGAAGCTCTAAAATAAATAGAAAATCTAAGTAGCACTTCATTAAAATCACTAGAAAAAATGAATTCTTCAGTCAAAAATTAATTTTGGCAAAGAGAGAAAAAAGTCATCTCAGATGTTTTGATTTAAAGAAACATGTAATTACAGCCTACACGTTTTCCCCTAGAAAATATGAGAACGAGGAAACAGTTCACGACTTTTATATATTTATTTCTTTGGCTTGTAAAACTTTGAAACCAGTACTAGACACTGTCACGTAGGAGGCATATTAGGTGCCAACTGTCTAAACAAAATAATAGCAAACACACTCCACTGAATTGTTAAAATCATTCTTGATCAATTTTGTTCCAGGAATGTTTGTTTAGTTCAAACAATAAAAGAAGGAAACAAACAAAAAACAAACGAGAAATGCAGAGGTGAAGAATGGAAATAAATTTTTATAAAGATAAAAGTTATTCACAAATTAGTGAATTACAGAAAGAAAAAAAGCATACATATACTCATCCAAGAACATATTAAGAAGTGAAAAAAATAAAATACAATATGTGTATACTCTAAAAAGCAGCCAATAAAACATAACAAATGACAATAAAAATTATATAATACATTATTCTTAACGGTGAAAATCTAAGAAAAATTAATTAACATAAGCTAAAGGGACCTATGAGTAAATTTAACAAAGTATAGAAAAGACCTGTGTGGAGAATACTTTACTGAATTCCATTTAAAAAGATGTAAAGAAATTAAGAGCCCCTATGTCTGTGGTTAAAGAGACAAAATATCACAAATAAGACCAGACCATCCAGATTGATGGTATTTTCAATGTAATCCAATACAAATCCAATGAGAGTTGTTCAGAGCAATTGAAAACTGCTTTTATTATTTACAATCACTAAGATAATTCAGACTTGTGTGAAGAAGAGGAATAAAGCAGAGTTATGGGTCAGGCGCAGTGGCTCATGACCAGAATCGCAGAATGGAAGGCTGAGGCAGGAGGATCACCTGAGGTCAGGTATTCTATATCAGCCTGGCCAACGTGGCAAAACCATGTCTCTACTAAAAATACAAAAATTAGTCAGGTGTGGTTGTGCACACCTGTAATCCCTGCTACTGGGGAGGCAAAGGCAGGAGAATTGCTTGAACCTGGAGGCAGAGTTTGCAGTGAGCCAAAATCCTGCCACTGCACTGCAGCCTGGGTGACAGAGCAATACTCCTTCCCCCCACCAAAAAAAAAAAAAAAAAAAAAAAAAACCAACAAAAAAGCAGAGTTGCTCTACAATTTATCAAAGCTTACTACACTTAACACTTTATGACTGTGTCACAGGGATAGACAAACAGAATGGAAACACAAAACAGAACCCAGCAAAGGATCCATTATGCAAAGAAATTTGACATATGGTGATGATGGCATTGTAGATCAATGTTGAAAATATGGATTAATCAATAAATAGTACAACTCGTTATTCATATAATAATAGTAGTTGTAAGCATAAGAATGACATTGACCTTATGCCACACTTATACAAAAATGTATTTAAAATAATTAAATACGTAAATATATAAGGCAAAATTATGTGGATTTTGGGAAAAAAATAATTAATATGTGCACTTAAGTTACATGGACAATTTCAAAACATAAAATTCACTAAAACATGAAAAAAGCATTGATAAATTTGCACTAAACTATGATTTCTTAGTTTCTCCAAATATATCATGAAGAGGAAAAAAATTACAATATGAATGAGTACCTTTGTGGCACTTGTATCTATAATACAAAATATAATATATTGAAACAATTATAAAAGCCAACAAAATATAAAAATGAGCAAATGTTAATGGCAAACATTTAATAGAAGAGATAATATAAATAGCAAGTTCACATGAAAGTATTCAGTCTCATTAGTATGAAAAAATGCGTGTTAATCAAAATAAGTTAACATTTAACACAAGCCAGACTGATACAATATTACAAAGTTTGACAAAATTCCTCCTGGTACTGGATAGAATATAGTCAAAGAAAAATCTATCAATTAAAGTAACCCATAAGGAATAACTTGTATATTCTCATGCCCTTGATCCAGTAATTTTCCTGATTTATGTTTATAGGAAAACTCTAGAATACATAGTACGATTAATGGCAACAACAAAAATAGGAAAATGAAAATATCCAACAACTCCTGAATAGATACAAAGCTCTGACACATTTATATCACACAAAAAATAAATAAGTAACAACGTAGCCTCTATGTGAAGCAATCTTAGAAACATATTGTTCTTACAAATGTTTCGGAAGACTTCAGTCAATTATTGTGGCATTTTGTAAAAATAGAAAACAAACAACATGTAAAACTAAATAGCATATTGTAAAATTAATAAGATAATGTTTAAGATAATTCTTTTGTAACACTAATTACTTAGTACAGAGATGTGTTAAAATCTGTTTATTATTGCATTTTGCAACATCTTTGTAGATATCAGATATTACATTAAATACACATTAAAAAGTTAAAAGACTGCTGCATGCTCTGCTCATGTACCCCAAAACCTAAAATCCAATAAAAAATTAAAAAAAAAAATAAAATAAAATATAAGTAAAAAAAAAAAGTTAAAAGACATCTTGAAAGTAATACATTCTATATCTTCATATACAATCATAATATTAGCATAGTTAATATTTGATTATCTATTTATAGCAAAAGAGAATGTGATGCTTGTATATTATATTAATTATATATTACATTGATAAATGAAAATAAACATTAAATGAAATTACTTGCTTTAAATAAACGTTTACTTATGAAAATGTTTAAACTTCTTTTAGAAACTAATACTATTACTTTATCTTTTTATTACATTATTTCAAAACTAGCAGACAGTCAAAATGCTTACTTTATAAATTATAAGAAATTGAAATTGACATAGTTTCAATGACTTATCTTGGCAAAGTAAGGGTTATATTCTACTTCTTTTGCCTATTACCACTACATATATACATATATATATATATTTTTTTCTTGTCTAAATATGATAAATGATTTTCTTATGTATTCCTATATCACCCACTTTTAAGCAGACAAAATAAATCTGTTTTAAAAACCTGGGGTAAGAATAATTTTGTAAGCTCTAGTCATAGGTATCATCAACCTTACTTTATCCTGAGTAAATAGCTCTCTGTTCTTTTCAGAGAAGGCAGGGTTAAAAGTAACTCCAATGAAGTAAGAAACTGTGTTTTATATGAAAGGATTCTGGAAAAACCACAACCTGAGGAGGAAATTTGAATAAAAGAACAAGTAAGCAGTTGACTGTTATCTGCTGTCACCTCCACTCTCCTACCTCTGCCTTGTTGAAGCTTTCCCCTGGAACTGGAAGGTCTTTTCATGCATTCCACACTTGGGCATAGGAAACGAAATCCTTCTACTTCAAAATAGACTCTTTTCACTATGACTTGATATTATTTTACGAGTACTATAAATACTGATTTTATATATTGTAAATAGTGATTGTATATTCCTAATATACAATCACTATTATGTAACAATGATTAAAAAGCATAGCATTTGGGATCAGGTAAATATCAGTTTTTTCCTGTAGACCTACTACCATTCTGAGTCCTGTAGGAGACTGAATTCAATCTTATCTTGTTGATCATGTGACTCATGATACTGCCTGCCCTATCAGGGGCAACAATAGGAATTATAAAAAACAAAATGTTAGAGTAAGTTTAATGTAATTTCTGGTGAAAATTCAATAACTGCTGCCTGTTACTAAAAGTAGGATGATGTATAGAATTGTGGCTGCGATTTCAGACAATTAGGGCTGAAAATTCACTATAGTTTTATAGCCACTTGTAGCTTTCTTGTAAACATTCTGGCATTTTGTTTTTAGATATTTCTATATTTGTGAATAGAAAAGTACCCATGGGGTGTCTATATATTATTTCTCATGTCCTTGGGCTAGTATTTTACCCTTTGAATGTCAATCACTCTACCTATACAATGTATTCATGAGATTTACAAACATTTCACTAAAGCTAAAATCGGATCATTCCCTAAGGTCTTAAAATACTATTTCTATTATTGTTATTATTATTTTTAATTTGTGCTTCATTTCTAGAAAACAATTCTCATATTCTTTTGACAGAAGAGTAAATGAAATATATTAAAATCATACAAACTTAAATCTAAATCCTATTCTCAGTACTCTTCAGGAGCAAGGACTTTGATAAGTAATTTGCAATTTATTTATGTGCCTTAATTATTTCACCTTTAAGCCTATAATAAAATTTATTTGACTTGCCAAGTTGTGTTTTTGAGAAACAATTATGGTAACTATGTCAACTTTATAATATTGAGCCTGGGAAAGAGCAGAATGTACATCTTTTATTTCTGAATATTAAAACAGAAACAAAGCCAAATACACGCATGTAATTTCCAGCACAAATACTATATAAAAATCATCTGTGCTTTATGCAACACTAATACAACAGGGATTCAAATCATCAGAGTGCCCCCTCTAGAGACAGTGATACAGAGGAATTATTATTCACTACAAGTGCAAGCTGTATGCTACAATATTTAGAGTATCTTTTATAACTTGAGAAACAATTTTTTTTTTTTTTGAGACGGAATTTCGCTCTTGTTACCCAGGCTGGAGTGCAATGGCGCGATCTTGGCTCACTGCAACCTCCACATTTTGGGTTCAGGCAATTCTCCTGCCTCAGCCTCCCGAGCAGCTGGGATTACAGGCACGCGCCACCATGCCCAGCTAATTTTTTGTATTTTTAGTAGAGATGGGAGAAACAATAAATTTTATCCAGTGATTAATTTTGGAAAGAATGATATGCGTGTAACACTATGATAGGTTCTAGAGAACACAGAACCACAAAATATGCCATTCTTCCAGATTTCCCACTATCCACATTGAATGGAAAAAATAAATACTATTTTTTCTTATATTTAATAACTTAAATGTTTAATTTACTTTTAGCCCAAAGCCATCTTTATTTAAATATGTGTTGCCCCAACAATCTAAAACATATTTATTAGCATATGCCTACTAGGGAATTTGGTAGATTTCTAATCTGATTATTCATATTCTAAAATTAGTATTAAAAATATTTGTCAGATATATAGATTAAATATTTCCTATCATTTTGCAGTTTATTTTCCTAAAAATATATGCTTTTATTGCTTTCCTTTATGAAAATTCACTCAAAATGAAAAGCCTTATCTACTGCTACAATAACAAGTTACAGGGAATATGAATTTAAATAATCATATTTATAGCTGTCTAAGTTTCATAAATGCCCATGAGAATAAAGATGGTTTATAAATTGTATTTTTGGTCTCTCTGATTTAGTTTTCTATAAAATGATTTTCTTATAGGGAAATTTATTACTAAAATTATCCTCACTCTTTAGAATACTAATTGTGGGCTGATGCTGGAACATTTTAATATGCTTGGTAAATGTTTTGTTTGTTAACAAATATGTTGGATTATTTTATTTAATGAATATATAAAAATAAGTTTTGCAAACAGGTGCTCAAATGAAAACATAAACTTTCCGCTTAAGTGTATTTATTTGCTTTGAAATGAGAGTAGTTTTTCTGCTTTAAAATCTTGTATATGAAAGTCATATTTAAGTTTTAGGTAGAAAAAGTTTTAGAAAAAAAATCAATACATATTATAAACTACAATATTATTAAATCTATTTAAACAATAATTTACATGTAAAGCTCTAACAATCCCTGGTACATGCTGGTGCCACTAATACAGCTCTTTCCTCTTTATTTCTTTATATATTATTTAAATATCAGTTTAAAAATAAATCACATAATGTATTCAAAATAATTTGCTTTAATTGACATGTAATTGATATGTATGTCATATATAACAAATTTCTCCTTAAATGTCTCTTTACTATAGTCACATAAAAAGTTTTAAAATAGGAATTCTGGGAATTTTATGTGATAGAAAGTTAAGCCAACTCTAAGTATTTTAGGTCTCTTATTTCATAGTAAAGGAGCATAACACATGGGTAGAAATATTTCAAAAATTACAAAGCATTTAGAAACACATCACACAAAATTTATCCCATATATTTATTCAACTGTTGTCAGTTTATGATGTGATCTCACTAATTACATAGTTATCATACACAATCTAAATGGAAGTGAATTACTTAAAATGAATCTTGACTTTTTTCAAGGCATTGTGTTGTTCCAGTTGCCTATACACCCTCCAATAATTCCTTATATATCGTTACTATTATTGCCTGAGAATAACATGAGTTGGAAGCTTTAAAATGTAAGCTGTGCCATTGCTGTTAGGAAAGAACACTTTGTTCCATTAACCAGACGTATAAAGTCAAAGTTATTTATCTCTACTTGAAAGTAATTACATTGAGATGATGTAACTTTACCAATTATAAAATAAATGAAAAGTATGTATTCCATTCTTGTAAAAATGTCACAATTGGCCCACTCAATTATACAAGATAATTGAACAAATATAACATTTATTTTCTACTTTTTATAATAATTCCATTTTAACATTTTTTTAAATCTTGGCCTAATCATCAATAATACCTGTGACTATTTCTATCTTTCGTTTTTGTAGAGTATACAGGATTTATCTTGTGATCAACCCTTATGCTGCCTTTTGCACTTATAATTACAATCACGTTTATAATGCTGTTTAGAACTTTACTAGCAAAGTAGATTATAAGTTTATTCTTTCTTTTTCTAGGTGTGCAAGCAAATTATAACAAAAATTTTCTTATCAGATAGCATTAACATCAGAAAATAATGTTAATTAAAGCAAAACAGCTACTATGTAAAAGAATTAATAAAAATAATGATCCATATATGTTTTAATGGTTGTATGAAAATATTGAAATGCATAATTATTTACCAAACTGCAGTCTCTCAAGGTAGGAGTATGGCCGTAACTCTGAGAACAGATCTGTTGCTGCTTGGGGTTAACGCCACCATTCTCGTAAATATAACACACACTGAGTTATTTATGAAGCCCAACATTGATTGATTCTAAGTGAAGGAAGAACTTGAAGATTCTTTCAAGACATTAAGTGTAGCAACACTTCTGACCTGATAAAATGACTGGAGATTTTATAATTACCAAATTGTTCTCCTTAACTGCAACATAATGTTAACAAATCACTTTTAACAAGTCTTAGGAAACTTTCAGCTTAAAGTACAATACACAAATTCTGAATCCATTATGTGCATATATCCCATTATTTTGTTTAATATTTAAATAAGTTACATAATAAGAAGTTTGACTGATTTGGAAATAAAACTGAAAAAGAAATCCACTTTGGTCAGGAAAGTGCAACTGATTAAAACTGGCCTGCCATCGCAAAGGACTAAAACGGAATAGAATATGTAAGGTGGAAAACAGACAATGTGAGGAACACTCTCTGGGAGAAGAGAGCTACAAGAGCATAAATAACCCCAGGACTTTCTTGAGCTTTGCTACTACATTCATTATGACCAGGTGAGGGATATCCTAGGAAGAGAAGGCTGGTTGCTTAACATTAAAAAATCAGTGAATATAACTCACTGCACACATTCCACACACACAAAATAAAAGTGAACAAATACGACATTTTTAACAAGAAATAAAGAACACTTAGCAAATTACAAATCGAAGGGACTTTCTCAATCTGCACAAGTCTATTCACTAAAAACCTATAACTATGATCACCCTTATCAGTGAATATTGAATGTTTTACCCGAATCAATCAGAAATAAACAGAAATGTAAAGATACATGCTCTCAGAAAGTCTCCTGAACACCATCTTTAGGGTTAAAGTAAGTAGTAAAAGAGGTAGAAATTGGCCGGGCGCGGTGGCTCACGCCTGTAATCCCAGGACTTTGGGAGGCCGAGACAGGTGGATCAGGAGGTCAAGAGACCGAGACCATCCTGGTCAACATGATGAAACCCCCGTCTCTACTAAAAACACAAAAAAGTTAGCTGGGCATGGTGGCACGTGCCTGTAATCCCAGCTACTTGGGAGGCTGAGGCAGGAGAATTGCCTGAACCCAGGAGGCAGAGGTTGCGGTGAGCCAAGATTGCGCCATTGCACTCCAGCCTGGGTAACAAGAGCAAAACTCCGTCTCAAAAAAAAAAAAAGGTAGAAGTTATGTAAATTGTAAAATAAAAAAATTTTATCTTCTTTCAGAGCCAGAATGATTATCTATGAAGAAAATACCATATAATGTACAAAAAACTATTAGAATTATTAAATCAGTTTAGCAGTATCACATATTATATACTGAAATATATAATTTCAGTATTTACATATATTTCTATAAGAATGAAAACATCATCCTCAGCAAACTGACACAAGAACAGAAAATGAAACACTGCATATTTTCACTCATAGGCGGGTGATGAAAAATGAGAACACATGGACACAGGGAGGGGAGTACTAAACACTGGGGTCTATTGGGGGGAAAAGGGGAGGGACAGTGGGAGGGGAGGTGGGGAGGGATAGCCTGGGGAGAAATGCCAAATGTGAATGAAGGGGAGAAAGGAAGCAAAACACACTGCCATGTGTGTACCTACGCAACTGTCTTGCATGTTCTGCTCATGTACCCCAAAACCTAAAATGCAATAAAAAATTTAAAAATAATAATAATAAATAAAAAAGAATGAAAATGACGATTTTAACATCTAATTTATGTAACAGAAATAAACATGAAAACAAATATGTGAAATATTTGTATGCTGAATTCTACGTGTATTGCTATGAGAAATGTTTAAAAGACCTAGATAACTGGAAACATATACTGTGTTTATTCTTGGATAAAATGTTCAGAAATGTTCATTGAGGTATCCATTCTCCCAAATGGAAACTTAGATTCAATGTGATACCAATCAAAAATCCAATATTGCTGAATAATTTGATAAGCTGATTCTAAAAGTTTTATGCAATATAAAGTATTCTAAAATAACCGATACTATTTCAAAAAGAGAGAAGAAAAATGTGGGAGAACTCACACTATCTGATTTTCTGTCATTATAAAACTGTAGTAATCATAAAACTGTAGGATTAGTATACACATTGTCAGTGGTACCAATGAGAGTCTAGAAATTGACAAACAGGTAAATGCTCAAATGTTTCTGGACAAAGTAGCCACAACAATTATTGAGAAAATGATAGCATTTAGATAAACGGTGGAGCCATTGTAAATTCATATTAAAGAAAATTACCACTCATCATCTATAAGATATGGCCTAAAAGAAACTATAGATTTGAATATAAAACTTCAAAGTTTAAATATATAAAACTAATAAAGAAAATTTTTGTTACCTTTTGTTTGGCAAATAATTTTTATAAAAAACAGAAAAAAGACAATAAATAGTAATTTTCAAGAAAATATTATTTGAAAAACTATTCAAATACATCATTTATTAAGAAAATAAATGGATAAGACACAAATATATGAATATATTCAAAAAATGAACATCTGATTAACTCAGATATCCACATATATGAAAACCTCAAACTAAAACAATAAAAATCTAAACGACTTTATGAAATTTTGCAAAATCCTGAACAGAAAATCTACCAAAGAAGAAAATACAGATGGCATAGGAAAATATTTTCAACATCACTTCTCTGAGGTGAAATGCAAATAAAAACAATAAGATGTCATTACACACTTATTAGAATGAGGGGGGAAAAATACCCTGGCAACATATGTGAAGGATGTGAAGCAGCTGCTGATGATAATGCAAAGCTGCATTGCCAGTTTGGAAAGCAGTTTGGCATGTTTTCACAAATTCAAACATGATATTCTGTTTAACAACCCTACACCTAGCTATTTATCCAAGACAAGTTAAAATGTATGTTTTCACACACACTCTCTCTCTGTCTCTCTCTCTCACACGCACTCACGTGCGCGCGCACACACACACACACACACACACACACACAAATTGAATTGGGCATGGTGACTCATGCCTATAATCCCAGCATTTTAAGAGGCCGACGTGGCTGGATGACCTGAGGTCAGGAATTCAAGACCAGTCTGAACAACACGGTGAAAACTCATCTCTACTAAAAAAATACAAAAATTAGCTGGGTGTGGTGGTGGCCTCCTGTAATCCCAGCTACTTGGGAGGCTGAGGCAGGAGAATCACTTGAACCTGGGAGGCGTAGGTTGCAGTGAGCTGAGATGCTGCAATTGCACTCCAGCCTGGGTGACAGGGTGACTCCATCTCAAAAAAAAAAAAAAAAAAAGATTGAAAATACTAATGGCAGTTTTATTCAGAACAGTTAAAAACTGGAAATGACATCATTCCATCAACTGTCTTATAAATTTAAAAGAATGGATCATGTATGTATACAAGAGAGTGATAATTTATAAGTACCTATGGATACAGTGGCATGAACAAGTATCTAACATAAGAGCTACCTGAAGAGAGTGACTCAAAGGAGCCCACAGCATCCACTTGTCGTTCTCATTACATTTGAAAAAGGCAAAACTGTAGGTAGTTTCCAGGACTTGCAGTTGAGGGAAGAGAAATCACTTCAAATTTAACTTTCGTGGATGGTTGTGGTAAGTGACTAGATGCCTCTGCAAAATTCATTATACTTTACACGTAAAAATGGTAATTTTACCATGTAAATCGCTCCCCATGAAACCTGACTTGTTAACAGTGATGTATTCTGAGGCATTCAACTTGTAGTCAGTGCCTCTCTTTTTTTCTGCCATTAAAAAAAATCTTAGATTTTCCTTTGACAAAATTTTTCTAATGCATCATACTAACAAATTTCTTTTCAATGAACTTTGTATAACAACACAACTTTATCAATGTATTGCTTCTCTTGAAATACTAAATATTATAAATTGTTGAAAATATTTCTTATTTATGCTTGTCACTGGGTTGTTGACACCCAGGTGATCTGAAGTGATAGTTAAGAAGGGCCTTAGACATAATTTCTGATGATTAATGTTTTTATATTTTCATTTTCTCTACCTAGAACTAAGGTAAAAACCGAAGATATTCTTTTTTTAACCTTTGACAAGATATTTGTATATGTGTTCTTGTATCTTGGTTCTTTCATTATGAGTGTCATATTTTCATTTATTTGGTAGTATTTGATTTGACTTAGCAGTATGTGGTATCACTTATGATTTAAAAGGCACATTATGACAGCTAGCTGAATAGCAGATTAAAGAAGCCTAAAATTAGGACCTAAAGAGCCCAAAGGAAACTGAGGTTAGGACCCAAAGAAAGCTATTAAAATACTCAGGTAAGTGGTGAAGGTTGTTCAAAGTTGGGTGGAAGTGAGACCAATGATAATAAATGGTTGACCTATAAATAGTTTTTAAATGTATAGCTGACAATAGTTTCCAATGGATTGGATGTGGAATATGAGAGGAGACAAATGACAGTATGGTTTATATAAGCACCTGGAAGATTATAGTCATCATTCCAAAGACAGGTAAGACATCTGAAGATGACTGAGGGAGAAATCAGATTTTACAGAGATTTACTTGTACCATGTCAGGTTTTAGAACTCCAGGAAGGGATATTAAAGTGGCTATTATAGTATTCAGGGGGAAAATAACATTACAGCTACAGATTAAAATATTAAATCCTTGAGAATGAATGAAATCACCCAAGATACATTTAAGTCTAAAAAATGGTGCCCCACAATTCAATAAACAGAGAAGTGTGAAGGAACTATACAGCATGGAGAAAGAAGAGTCAATGAAGGATGGAGTTAATCAAAGGGATGTTATGTCCTTAAGCCAAAGAAAGAGGCTTTTTCTTGAAAGAGTTGTTAATCGTACCAAATGTTGATGCTTTGTTGAGCAGAGGAATGAGAATTAGGCATTGGATTTTGTGATATGGAGGATGAGAATGATCATGTTGACATAGCGAAGTCAAGAGTCTTGTTAGAGTGGATGTAAAACAGCATGGAAGAAAAGAAAGTACAAATTGTGAACAGAGTAAATTATTTCAAAAAGTTTTTCAGTAAAAAGAATGAGACAATAGAGTTGTATCTGGAGGACAATATTAGATCCAGAGATGTTTTCGGTTTTGTTTGCTTTGCATGAATTAATTTTATTAACAGATAGGAAATAAAGCATGTTTTTGAAGAAAGGGAATCATGCATTAGACAGTGAAATATGAGAATTCAGAAAAGAGAATAAAATAGAACATTGTCTCACAGCGAACAAAAGCAGCATAAGGTCACGTGAAGGAGTGTTCATAGACTTGGCATGGACAGTATATTTCAGGAACCTAAAGGAAGCCATATTTACAGATACAATATCCACTGGCTAGGTTGGTAGATAAGATGACAGAGGAATATGGAAACCCTTGTCTAACTGCTCTTATAAGTCTTTGGAGAAGCACTGTTATCTGATACAATACATGTAAGGAAACTGGGAGAGGTTTTGGAAATTTAAAGAGAGGAAACCTATAAAATAAGTATCTAGGAATGCTATATAAAATTGAGCAATTAGAAAGTTCTTTGGAATAAAGAAACTTGTTATAATTGTCTTACAATATGATACACTGAGATTTTGCGATTAATAAGGCATCAAACGTATTGGCATATTAAGTAAATGTGGTGGCTATTGTGATTGTCTCAACAAATTGCTCCTTATTGTGTAGAATCTAAAAGGTTTGAAAGGAGTTAACCGTGAGTAATAACAAAAATATAGACCTGATAGTCCTGCATCAGTGTCCATATGCCTTATATTTGTCACAATAATTTATCCCTTATGGGAAAATTTCATATATTAAATACATGTTTTAAGTCAGTGGAAAGAGATTAATACAAAAAATAACCTAAAGCAGTAACATTTTTAACAGCTATGTAAAATGACAATCTGTCTCCCCAGGTTGTGAATGAGGAAGCATGAACCCCAACTTTGGCATAATTCATTACCATGTTACAAGTTAACATAGTATTTGTTACTTGTTACTATAATATATCAACATGAAGGAAAAAGATGACATTAAAAAAAATCAGAAAATAAAAAATCAGAGAGAAATGGAGACAGAGACTTGATTAAAGCAAACTCAAAGCCTAATTTACCTGTGAACATTACAAATACATGAGCCAATAATTCTCTTAAACTTGAGAACAAATTGAATTATTTTTACTTGTGTGCTTTTTATATATAAATGAAAACATTCTAACAAATTCTGTAGCCACTTCCAAGATGACACCAATTATTCCATCCTGGTATTCATATTCTTGTATAATGGCTTTCCATATTTAATAAGGTTGGTCTATTTAAATACAATATTGCAGATATAACAATGTGTAATTTCTGAGGTTAGGTAATAAAGAAGGTGGTTACCTCCAGGTCACTCATTCTTGGATAACTCACTCTGAGTTGGCCAGCTGCCATGACAACAAAGACATTCAGCAATCCTATGAAGGAGTCCATGATGAGAAAAACTGACTTTTTTGCCAGTACCAAATTGCTAGCTATGTGAGACATGTAGGAAGTGTTTCCCCCAGGCCCAGTCACATTTTGAAATGATTACAACCCTAAGCAAAATCTTGGTGGCAACCTCTTGAATGCCTCTGAACCTGAATCACCCATGTAAGCTGTTCCTTTACTACTGACCCAAAGAAAGTGCGTAACACACTATTATTGTCTATCGATGTTTTCTGTTACTACATTATGCAGTAATCTGTTACATGGCACTAGGTAACTAACGCATTGATACATACATGTGTTCACAACATTTCTGAAAGTATTTTTTTTATTACTTTTGACCATTGGTTAAGGCAATACTGATTTCTTTCTGTGCTATTTGTGTGCTGAGAAAAAGTGCCAAGTAGGATCTCTTTGTGTGCTAAGGGAAATTGCTAACACAAACACATTTGTGGAAGACAAATTATACACATCAAAATAAGCACACTGTTAATAACAAAATAATGTTTAGAAGCTACAGGGACTTAAAAATACTCACTCTGAGGTAATGGGTTTTTATATTGTTAGATACAGCTGCTAAGAAAAAATAATTTCAAATTAAAAGGCAACAAGGAATACGCTCACAAAGTCTAAATTTCATTTCTATCATCTGACATTAACAGTTGGATTACATTCAAAATTTGTGGATTCTAATCTTTGCATATGTTTCCAAGAGAGTTGAGAAAAAATAAATGAGTCAATGAATAAAGAAGATACAAACACTGGTTTGTGGATAACTGTTACGCATGCAACCTTTATGAAGAAAAAGTGAAACAGTGAGCTGAAGCAAGGCATACAATATGCAACTTTTATTGTTTCATTTGTAAATTCTGATAAGAGCAGAAGCTTTCAGACACATTGAAAGTTTTAATAAAGTATTATCTCCCAAACTCTGGCTCTTTTGGAAGTAGATGTGTTCTACAAGCAATGAATGATTAGTTTCCTTTTGCTGAGAATCAGACTCTGTGGTTGAGGCCCAGCAACCCCGGTTTTCTCAGGCCTTCCATGTGTTTCTTATGCATGCTACGTAACCATTCACGGCCCATTGCCCTATGTGAATTTAATGTCAAGTTACGGTTAAGGTTAAGAAACATTGTTTTTAACCACAATTTGATTTAAATCAGAGCTTCATTTAGTTCTAATCCTATGACAAACACATGCCCAGAGATATACGCACATTTATTTATTTAATCAGGTCAAATAAAATTTTACATTTAGTACACAGAACAAGGCAAAATAGAATATTTGCATTAAATGAAGAATAAATTGTGTAGTGAATCATGAAGTTGTTGAGCAGGTACGATGGGTGAAGAAATTAGAAACAAAATATATTTATGTGTTTAACAAAATTTACTAACTATGTTCTATATACCAAGACTTTCACTAATTATTTGACAATACTATAATGCACAAAGCTAAGTTAAAAATGGTTTCTAAACTTGAGATGGTTACAAATCTACAGAGGTGAAAAAATACTACAGTGAAATGTGGTAAGTGCTATACTTAATGCACAATTACAATGTTTAACTGTGGAAGAAAAGAACTGCGCATTCTTGTCTAAGATGTTGCAAAAAAAACTTACAGTTGTGACATTCAAAACAGTTCTTACAAGTAAATAACTGTAAAGCAGAGCGAAATGAAAACAGGTCGCTGAAAGATGAAAGGATTATGAAATTGTTGAAAAAACCTGGCCTGCCCGGGGTTTATGACTAAAAGCATAATACACATTTTTCAGAGGGTTAAGGTAAAAACAGAGAGGGCTGAGCTTTTGTTTGTTTGTTTTGTTTTGTTTTGTTTGAGGGGGGGCTGAGTTTTGTGAAGAAAATCCATACATGTGTAGTTTATTTCTTAGACAATCAGGAAACGTGTGTGTATCTCTGTGCATGTGTTTGTCATAGGATTACAACTAAATGGAGCTGTGATTTAAATAAAATTGTGGTTAGAAACAATGTTTCTTAACCTTAACCTTAACTTTACATTAGATTCACACAGGGCAATGGTCCGTAAATAGTTCCTTAGCATGAATGAGAAACACATGGGAGGCCTGAGAAAACCGGGGTTGTTGGGCCTCAACCACAGAGTGTCCAATTCACTAGATCTGGGCTGAGGTCTGAGGACTTTCATTAAGTGCCCAATGAACACACTTTGAGAGCATGCAAACACTACACACACACACTACACACACACACACACACACACACACACACACACACACACACTCCCTATTGCTCTGCTTCTTTGGAGAATCCTAATACATGAATTCAGGCACATTTGGAATCAGAAGAGAATAAATGCAGGCAACCTTTACTCATCTTTCACCTCATGTCTGAATCCATGCATTATTCCCTCTATGAAATCTTCGCTGATCCTCTTAGAGTGATTAAACTACCAGTTTTGTAGTCCCAAAAAAATCCCTCATCCGTAAAAATTCCTGTTGCTGCAGTAATTTTCCATGATGCAATTATCTGCTTACATTGTCTTATGAATTACATTCAAATGCCTCAAAGGCAAAATAACCTTCTCAATATCCATAGTGTCTACAGTACATCACTGCCTAGTAAGTATCATTTATTAATATGTTCTGCATGAGTTAATTGAAAGATACTTTAGAATAGAGATGATAAATTCCACAATACCAAAATACTGAAATGGTAGCTAAAATATAGAAAAATTTAAGAGGTAAAAGAATGATGAATATGGTCAAATGTCACAAACAAATGAGGGAAAGATAAAAGGTAAAAAGTACTGATTGGTTTTAGTTATTAGGCAGTGAGTAATGCCATATTTATTGTAAGTCCTAACAAAGAGTTAGGATGAAAATATGCATAATATGTGTTATACCTGGGATGCATAAAGGGAAAGTTGAGTGACATCATATAAGTTTGAAGAAAAGTTTATTATCCAGCAAGAATCTCATAGCCATTGGAGAAGAGCCCATCCCAGTTGCCACATGATCCCAGCCTTCTGAGACCTTTGGTAGAGAACCCAGTTGAGCCAACCTTGGCTTCTGACCTACAGAAACCATATTATTATCTGTTACAGAACAACAGAAAATAATCAAATTACCAAATAGCTGTATTATACATTGCATAGTGGGAAGACTGTATTACTCACAGCAGAAATACTTTATAGGTCTTTATTTAGAAAGTACTTTTCCCCCAAAATTGTGATATATGATGAGAATAAAACACCTTCTAGGTCACTAATAATAGACGACATCTTGAATTGATCATACTCATAATGCCATCTTTATAACTGTAAAAGCCAATTTATGTCATAATATGAATTTCAAAAATAAATCTTAGGGAGCTAAAATAACCTGACCAATGATTGAGCTCAACAAACACCAGCTTCCCTAGAGAGCCACATTAGAATAAGCACAGATTTAGTAACCAGAATATTTATGTTGGTACCTTATACGACCCTGAAACATGGCCTACTCATAACGAAGAAGGAGCACTGGTTTCCCCTTACCCTCATTCATTCCTAAATTCTGCTGCAATGCCTCACCTGCCGAGAGGAGGCACCTTTCTCTGGCTGGTATAAACTCCCAGTTAGGCTAAAACACTACTTACAAACATTCACTACTAAATATCATTTCACAAAATAAGTGGCTCTTCAGAAACTGTACATTAAGAAGATTTTTTTTGAGACAGAGTCTCACTCTATCGCCAGGTGCCAGGTACCAGGCTGGAGTACAGTGGCACAATCTCGGCTCACTGCAACCTCTGCATCCCGGATTCAAGCAATTCTCCTGCCTCAGTCTCCCAAGCAGCTGGGAATAGAGGCACACGCCACCACACCCAGCTAATTTTTGTATATTTAGTAGAGATGGGGTTTCAACATGTTGGCCAGGATGGTCTCCATCTCTTGACCTCGTGATCCACCCACCTCGACCTCCCAAAGTGCTGGGATTACAGGCTTGAGCCACTGCGCCTGGCCAAGAAGATAGATTTTTAAAAATACAATTTGAAAAATTATCAGCTACCCTTCTAAAACAGAATATATCAGAGAAACTTAGAGTAACATGGCTGATGTTGAGGTTAAGTTTGACAAACAATTGTACGTGGAAGTGTTCCTGATGACATTAACAGGCAATTAAGCCAAACAATCAGTGCACGCATTTCATTTCTAAATAGTCTCCCAACATGGCTATAAAATCTTTACTAGTGCTCATTCTTTCTATACACCAGTTTATGATTAGAATTAAATTATGTTTTAGTAATGCTCATTGAGGTGTTCTCCAAGGTTGTTTTATTACCACCTAAAAATTCAGAAAGTTACAATTTATGGTGCTGGTTTACTTTATAGATATAGATGAATTCAATCCCCATATGAAGTATTAGCCAATAATAAAAATATACCTATATTTAACTAAGTAAGTATATAATTAGGATGTTACTCAGTAAAAACAGGCATTTATTTTGGTGATGATTGCAAATAACATAATTTTCATGAATGCATGAACTCACATATATTCATAAATTACTTTCTATTTAATGTAAATATTATTTGGAGTGAGGTAATGAGTAAAAACTAATGTAAAGCATGGCTTCTGATTGAACTGCTTCTGGAGTTGATCCTCTTTTCTGAAGAATGGGCTTAATGCCCTATTAGTCTGTTCTCACACTGCTAATAAAGACCTAACTGAGGCTGGGGGGGCCTCACAGTCATGGCAGAAGGCAAAGGAGAAGCAAAGTCACATCTCACATGGCAGCAGGCCAGAGAAAGCCTGTGTAGACCTCCTCTTTATGAAATTATCAGATCTTATGAGACTTATTGACTATCACCAAAACAGCATGGAAAAAGATGCACTCCATGATTGAGTTACCTCCTACCAGCCCCCACCCACAACATGTGGGAATCATGAGAGCTTAATTCAAGATGAGATTTGGGTGGGGACAGAGCCAAACCATATCATGCCACCCTTGGCCCCTCCCACAACTCATGTTATAATATTTCAAAACTAATCACGCCTTCCCAACAGTCTGCTGAAGTCTTAACTCATTTCAGCATTAACTCAAAAGTCTACAGTTCAAAGTCTCACCTGAGACAAGGCAAGTCCCTTCTGCCTATAAGCCTGGAAAATCGAAAGCAAATTAGTTATTTCCTAAACACAATGCGGATACAGGCATTAAGTAAACATAGGCATTTCAAATGGGAGAAATTGGCTGAAACGAAGGGGCTACAGGCTCCATGCAAGTCTGAAATCCAGTGAGGCAGTCAAACCTTAAAGTTCCAAATGATCTCCTTTGACTCCATGTCTCATATCTGGGTTATGCTTATGCAAGAGGTGGGCTCCCACGGCCTTCTGCAGGTCCACCCCTGTGGCTCTACAGGGTACAAACCCCTGCTAGCTGCTTTCATGGCTAGCCTTGGGTGTTTAGAGCTTTTTCAGATGCACAGTGCAACCTGTCAGTGGATCTAGCATTCTGGGATCTGGAGGACATCGACTCTCTTCCCACAGCTCCGCTACGAAGTGCCCCAGTGGAAATTCTGTGTGGGGGCTTGCCCCTCACATTTCCCTTCTGTACTGCTCTAGCACAGGTTGTCCATGAGGACCTACCCGTGAAGCAAACTTCTGCCTGGATGTCCATGGGTTTCCACACATTCTCTGAAATCTAGGAGGAGATTCCCAAACCTCAGTTCTTGACTACTATGTACCTGCAAGCTCAACCCCATGTGTAAGTTGCCAAGGCTTAGGGCTGGCACCCTCTGAAGCCACTGCCTGAGCATACCTTGGCCCCTTTTAGCCACAGCTGGTGCCATTGGAATGCAGGGCACCAAGTACCTAGACTGCAGACAGCAGTGCAACAATATTTCCCTCCTTGGCCTCTGGGTCTGTGATGGGAGAGTCAGCTGTGAGGGTCTCTGACATGCCCTGGAGACATTTCCTCCCATTGTCTAAGTGTTCAACATTTGGCTACTTGTTACTTATGCAAATTTCTTCAGCAGGCTTGAATTTCTCCCCAGTAAATGGGTTTTTCTTTTCTATCTTATTATCAGACTGTAAATTTTCCAAACTTTTATGCTCTGCTTCCTCTTGAACTCTTCGTGGCATAGAGATTTCTTTCACCAGATACTCCAAATCAACTCTCAAGTTCAAAGTTCCACAGACCTCCAGGCAGGGGCAAAAACTGCCAGTCTCTGCTAAAGCACAACAAGAGTCAAGTTTGCTACAGTTCCCAAAAGGGTCCTCATCTCCATCTGAGATCCCATCCACCTGGACTTTATTGTTTATATCATTTTGGTCCAAGCCATTCAACACGTGTCTGGGAAGTTCCAAACATTCCAACATCTTCCTGTCTTCTGAGCCTCCCAAGTCTCTAGGAAGTTACAAACTTTCCCATATTTTCTTATCTTCTTCTGAGCCATCCAAACTGTTTCAGCCTCTGCATATTACCCGATTCCAAAGTCACTTCCACATTTTCAAGTACCTTTACAGCAGTATCCCACTCAACTGGTATCAATTTACTGTATTAGTCTATTCTCACACTGTTGATAAAGACATACCTGAGACTGGGTAATTTATAAAGAGGGTGGTTTAATGGACTCATAGTTTCACATGTCTGGGAAGGCCTCACAATCATGAAAGTAGGCAAAGGAGAAGGAAAATCACATATTACATAGCGGCAGGCGAGAGAGAGTGTGTGTGCAGGAGAAATCCCCTTTATAAATCCATCAGATCACCTCAGACTTACTCACTGTCATGAAAGCAGCATGGGAAAGACCCACTCCCATCATTCAATTTCATCCCATTGGGTCCCTCCAGTGACATGTGGGAATTATACAAACTAAAATTCAAGATGAGATATGGGTGAGGACAGAACAAAACCATATCAGTATTAAATTTTTTTTTGGCTATATAATTCCATTCATTCCTTTATTTCTTAACTGATTTTTAATGAGCCATTATTATTTAATCACCATTTGTTCTTCTGCTACTAAGGATTCACAATTGCTAACCTAGTTTGGCTATTTTGAAGATAAAAATAAACAGAAATGATTACAAATAAATTAAATCATGGATTCTTTATAACACCTCTTTAAAAGTAATTAGTGAAAGCTTATTTTTACAGAGATGTTATGTTGAAAAACTAATCCAAATGGAAGCCACTTGAGCTAATTTTGCAGACACCAAAACCCAAGAAGACTGGAGTAGCCTGATAATTGCGACATAACTAAGGGCAATAGAAGCATGCATAAACTACAGTGTGATACCACCTCGCACCCACTAGAATGGCTAGAAAAAGACAGATAGCAATAAATGTTGGTGGAAATATGAAGAAACCGGAAACCGTATTGCTGTCAGGAATGTAAAACAGTGCATCCACTTTGGAAAACAATCTGGCAGTTCATCAAGTGGTTACACATAGAGTTACCATCTGAGTTACCGGCAATTTCACTTCAAGGCATATATGCAAGAGAAATGAAAACATTTTCAAGATGACTTTTACAACCACCTATAAATAGTATTATATCAGGAAAATAATGGAAACCAGATGAAAGCTTGTCAAATAAAGAATGGATAGATATGTGGTATATCCATACATTAGAACAGCTTTTGATAATGAAAAAATGAAATACCGATGACACATACTATAATATGGATCAACATTTAAGACATGATGCTAAATGACATAAACCTTTCACAAAGGACTACATATTATATGGTGCCTTTATATAATATATCAATAGCAGGCAAATTTAGAGAGATAGAAAGTAGATTAATGGCTTCCTGAATTAAGGTGAGAGAATGTGTCGTATTATGACTAAGCAATGCAGAATTTCTTTTTGGAGTAATACAAGTGCTCTGAAATTGGTTGTGGTAATGGATGTACAACTCTGTGAATAGAAACCATTAAGTTATACACTTTAAAGGGGTGCATTTTATGCTACGTGAACTATATATCAATGAATCTGTTAAAATTTTTAATGTTTTAGACCCTCTGGAAGAAAAAACAAAACACGATTTTATTTTACATGGCACTATTTTCAAATGTGAAGTATTTTTGTTTGTTTGTTTTTTTGAGACAGAGTCTTGCTCTGTTGCCCAGGCTGGAGTGCAGTGGCATGATCTCCGCTCACTGCAACCTCCGATTCCTGGGTTCAAACTATTCTCCTGCCTCAGCCTCCTGAGTAACTGGGATTACAGGCACCCACCGCCACCCACCTGGCTAATTGTTGTTTTTTTAGTAGAGACAGGTTTTCACCATGTTGGCCAGCCTAGTCTACAACTCCTGACCTCGTGAGATCCGCCTCGGCCTCCCAAAATGCTGGGATTACAGGTGCAAGCCACTGTACACTGCCAAAAAGGGAAGTATACTTAATCTCTAATATATTCAGAGTTTTCTTATGAATACATCAAAACATTTCCTAAATGTATGTATAATCTCTGCATACAGTTTCAAAGTGAGGATAATTGGTACATTTGGTCTACTACGAATGTGTTAAAAAAAACTTTATTGTCATGACGATGGATTCATTTTCTTAGAGTTATATTCTAATTTCATTTAACACAGTCATATCTACCTTTATGACACCCGAAGTATTACTGATAAGTATGTCTGTTTGTTGTTTCCAGAGCTTAGGTGCTTATAACAATGCAATATTCTGGGTGGAGGTAGAACAAGAGTCACCCTCAGCTTTAGATCATATACTTTACCTGAAAACAGCCTAGACCTGGCTGTTGCAATTCCAAGAATTATTCTTTTACTGTAAGTTCTATAAGTGTTTTTGAAACTTGAGGAGAGGTTTTATATTGATAAAATAATCAGTATGCAATTCAATATTTTTATTTATTTCTTTTTTCCTAAACTACCACACAAATGAGGTACTCTTCTTCCAATGAATTGATAGCTTAAGTAGAGCAAAAACAAATGAAAAAGTACTTCTCACTATTAGAAAGAGAACCAAATGCCCTTACCTCAAGAATGAAGCATAAGTGTTCTGTGATACCAATTTTCCGTCACCATGCCAGAATTACAGTAAGGAGGAAGAAATAAGACTTACTCACTCTATCAGATGATGATAAATTATATCTAATATCTCTATTTACTCTCCTAGGTCCTGATATCAAAATTAAAGATTGTGAGAGCCCTGCTCTTAAGGAAATTTCAGTATGTCTTCTTGTAAAGGGACATCTTTTACTGTGAAATATGAAACAGTTACCATTTTCTGAAGCAGTGACTGTGATATTGTACCATGGAGTTTCTTCTCTGTCAAGAACCTTGGTAGTCTTAATGGTTCCAGTATTGGCATCAATGTTGAAAAATCGGTCGTCTTCAGCATTGTAGTTAATGAAATATCTAGAGAAAAAAAGATTTTTTTTTTACTTGATGCTATATTGAAGAAAATACAACTGAACCAAGGGAAAAAATATATGCAAATACATTGAAATATCCAAATATATTTTTCAATTCTGTATTTGATTCACATGACTTTACGTTTTTGTAGACTTTATATCAATTATTCTTATCTGTCAGCCTTTAATTCTAAGTTCAATTACGAAGCCCAAAAGTAATTTTATAAGATCTTACCAAACTTTGTGAAAACTAGATAATGGAAACACAATGATTAATGAAGGAAAGAACAAAAGAACTCACCTCTTGGAAGCCTGTAATACATTTAATAAAAAAAATTAAACCAATAATAAAAATTCTCATTGCTATTATCCGAAAAAATGTGAATCCTTGGAGAAGTCAGAGATTAATTTGTCCTGAAATTTCATTGTAGCTAAGGTTTAAAGATAAATATAAAATAAAAACAAAACACTTATATTTATTAACATTGTACCTCTATCACAGTTCAACTAAGCCCTTGTTTAGTCCAAGAATGAGATAAAAAAATAAAGATAGGAGAGGAAACACATTTTTTCCCTGTTCAATTCATCTAATTTTGCAGGCTTCTCTCATATTGGGTTAGATTTCAGCTTATTTTGTGATCAAATGAGCTGAAGTGATGATGTCTGTCTTCTTTCTGGGCGTAGGTTTCATGAGACTTTGTATGATTCCTGGTATGCTATGCCACTGCCACAAGAATAGTGTGCTTAGATTAATTAACTTGTCCTAGCACGAGGAAGGGAAGCACATGGGGAAAGTCGTCCAAACTAAGGTTCTCAAACTAGGGTAGATCAACCTAGTAAATGTGCAGATGCATGATTGAGTGTATCCGAGATTAAACAGAGCTGGTATCAAAAACTAGCCTAATTCAGCTAGCCCTCAGCTAATCCACTGACACAGTATAGTTAGACATAGCTTTTTTTTTAAGACCTTTGAGTTTTGAAGTTATGTGTTATTTAGCAATAGCTGATTAACATGTCTGTGAATAAATATTATTAAACAATTATATATGTTCTAGAAAAGCATCAGACTACTTATACAACTATTTAAGGAGAGAAATATTGTATTCTTTCCCAAAGCCTCTGACGCTTTTTTCTCTTTTCAAATCTAAGCTTAAGTAATATTTTATCTAAACCTGGAAGATGAAATGGACTGACTAATTATGTGAAAAGTGCTAGAGAAGAACATATGATACAGAGAAAACCAAGGTAAAAAGATCCAGATTAAAGAAAAAGTTCAAATTGGTTAGAAACAAATCTATGTCAATGTGGCTATGTTGGCTGAATGACATGAATGTCCATGTCAGGACAAGATAAAGAGATTTTTACTCTTTTGTGAAAGCAATGGGAAGAATTTCAAATTCAAGGAAAAAAAAGAGCTGATTTACTTAGATTTATTTATGTTCTGAAAAATGACAGTGGTTACTTTTTATCATAGATTGTAGAAAGTTGAAAAACATTTATTAAAAAAATTCTTTGTTGCCTTGGACAAAGACGGAAAGATAGAAGATAAAGGAAAGAAGTGTGTAACATGCTGTTATATATGAAATACAATTCATAGACTTTTCCTTGAAGCGGCATTAGTAAAGTAACTAAGTCGCAATTGACTCCATTTGTAGGTGTGTGTTTAACCTGCCAGTTGATTGATAGACCCTTTCAATGAGGTGGTTACAAACAATTAGGGAAAGATAGTTTAGGAAAAATTAATGATTATGCCTTAGATGCCCATTAGATACACATGTGGAATAAAAAGCCGAAGTCAAATATGGGTATGGAGTTCAATTGCCCTTTCTAAACAGGAAATATAACTTGAAGACAATATATGAGCATAAATGTAAGGTAATGGGAATGGTATAATCTTATCTGGAACAGAATTGTAAGAGAAAACAAATAAAAGATTGAACACTAAAGTATACAACCTATTGACTCTAGAGTAGGCCTACTGACTCTGCACAACCTATCGACTCTAGATTTTCTGTTCAGAGATGGTGACAGCGAAAGAGAGAGGGAAAACTGGCAGAGTGAGTGGCAGGCAGCCAAGAAATGGCTTACCAGGAAGGAAGGAGCTAACAACTCTAGTGAGTTCTGTTAAGAGATCGATTGAGGTTAGTGAGGGTTAATTGGATTTGGTAAGATAGGCAGTATTATTGATAGTTAACTTGTCAAGAATATCATCAGAAAAATACCAAAGGATTGGAGATATATTACAGTGGCTTCAAGAGTATAGTGATGTAATCCCAGCACTTTGGGAGGCCAAGGCGGGTGGATCACAAGGTCAACAGATCAGGACCATCCTGGTCAACATGGTGAAACCCCGTCTCTACTAAAAATACAGAAAATTAGCTGGGCATGGTGGCACGAGCCTGTAATCCCAGCTACTCGGGAGGCTGAGGCAGGAGAATTGCCTGAACCCAGGAGGAAGAGGTTGCAGTGAGCCGAGATTGTGCCATTGCACTCCAGCCTGGGTAACAAGAGTGAAACTCCATCTCAAAAAAAAAAAAGAGTATAGTGAATGTGAAGATACAAAGACCATGAGTCAAGACAATTGATTGATATCTTTTCCTGAATGAAAACAGAAAGAAAAAAAATATTTTATGTTGTTGGAAAAGTTGGTCCAACAAATTATTTTATTTTATATGGGAAATAAGCAGCATCGTCTTTGCTGAAAGAAATGATGCTTTTGAAAAAGGGGACTATCAAAAATGATAAAACTCATGAGAAGGTGAAAAGGCTTGGATTCCAGGGCACAGATGTACGAATTTCCCATCGAAAGTAACAGGAATGCTTCTTCCACTTAAGCATGAGGAGAAGATGAAAAGCTGGATAGAAATATAGGATAGGTGTAGTGATGAACATACTACAAAATTCATCATACTTTCTAGAACAGCGTGTAAGTGGAATTGCAATACAACCCAAACCTCACATAGGCATAAGTTTTGAGAAGGGGGATGCAGAACATTTGCTAAGGTGTGAAATCTTCTAATCTCCTGTGGATAGGCATGAACACACGTGGCAGAAGATATTTATAGCAGCATGGAAAATGAGACTACAGAGCAAGGAACATGCCAAGAAATGTGACTCATAGTAAAAAAAACATAAAAAGAGAGATTGCATCACTTGTAACTGTGTGATCAAAACAAGGAGTTGAACATTGTACATCGAATATTCTAATAATCATTATATGTTCATTGAAAAAAAAAAGAAATTTCAACAGGAAAAGGTACAATTATAAGATAAATCTTATTCTGAGACACAAAAACCAGATGCTACGGAATGGTGGGAAATCTATACATCATTGGGCTTCCCAAAGCATAAAGCCACGCTGTATGATAAAACCATCGTACTTTCTTTGAATTGAGTAGGAAAAAAAAAAAAAAAAAAAAAAAACCTTCATATAAAATCCCTTTCCTGGAATCCCTTTCCCAGAGGATAGATGCTGAGGGTGAGGGTTGAACTCGTTAGAAAATGACAGAAGTCTTGTCACACAGAAAGGATAGCATCCTTTAAAATGTAATAGCTTTCTGGCCACTTTATTATCTAAAATTAACATGTCTTTAAGAAATTGTCCATTTTTGGTTACTGTAAGAAAATCAACTTCTATGTCTGAAATTTGGAGGACTCAAATTTGGAATGTATTATTCAACTTCAAAGTTTCCTGCAGCAACTATCAGAAAAGCTCAGATTACTTTGTTACACATCCCTATGAATATGGCAGAGCGCATCTCATTTTAGAAATTTGATCACCTTAGAACTATCAGTCTGGAGGAAAATAGGTTTTGTTTTGTTTTGTATTCTGAAATCATGTAGTCTTTTTGCCAGAACAATCTCCTCTTTTTTAGCCACTTCACACTGGGCTTTCTAACATAACTAATATCAGTGGTTTAATACTTTTAGAGTTAAAATATATTTTAATTCATACAGTTTTCAATTGTGTTTATATATTAGAAAAATGGCAGGCATAATTCTAGGCGTGCATCTTCAGACTCTTGTTATTTGCTTCCGAGTTTCCTAAGCTATCTAGCTCTCTAGGGAAATCAACATCCTAAGGGCTAGATTTTGGGCAATGCTTTGTTCTAAAGAGTTTTATCCATGAAGTTGCAATTGAATTTTGACTCAAGTAGAACTAAATAGATCTGCCTAACCACCTTTGGATTTCTGCCCAGACATGGAAATAAAAACTCAGAAGTAAGGAAAGTGGAAATGTGAGAAAGAGAAACTATTCAAGACTATTATCAAGATTAAATATAGAATCATTTAATGCTAATTATTTAGAGTTAAGAAGTGACATGGGTCCATAAAACGGTTAATCAAACAATTAAAAGGAGATGAGAATATTCTCAGTAAATTACTTTTCGAATAATTTTTATAATAAAGTTTCATAAGCCCTCAGAAAGTAAAAGAAACCCTATTTTATGAATGTATATGTGAATATTTCGATTTTTTTCTTTTATAAATAATTAATTTGACATTCTCAGGAATATTTAGAAAGTACAAAATCAAGTAATCATTTGCCTAGGTCACATAGGTCCTAAAAGAGGACTAATAAAACCCATGGAATTGGGGTTTTAAATATTTTTAAAAAATTCTTGGATGTAGCTATCAAAAATTAACCTGAATAAATTGAAGCTAGAAGATTTATGGCCAGATAAGACATTTGAAATACTTTCTTCAAAGTCTAATCTACCCCTTAATATAAATCTTTGAGTACTGGCGTATGAGTGAGGCAGAAAGGAAAGACTTAAATACATATGTGAGTTATTTAACAAAGCTACCTAATAAGAGGTACAAAAAGCTAGCATTTATTGAGCACTTGCAATATACTAGATGGAGTTCTAAGTGCTTTATAAATATTACTTCATTAAACACTCATAACAGCTGCATGAGGTAGGTACTATTACTAGCTTCCTTTTATAAATGAAGAAACCAAGGGATGTATAATGGAGATTTTGTCCAACATTAAGAAGATAGTTAGTGCAAGACATTAAAATACGATTTAGGTCTACTGAGTAATATTTATTAGCTCATTTTTTTAAAGGATAAAATTTTAAACGGTGCATGATAGTGTTTGAATGTTTTTCCCTTCTGAATCTTATATTAAAAGGTAATTCCCAATGCTGGAGGTGAGGCCTGGTGGGAGGGGACTGGATTATGGGGGTGGATCCCTCACGAATGTTTGGCCCCACCCGCTTGGTGAGAATTGAGTTCTCACTCAGTTAGTTCATGCAAGATCAAAATGTTTAAAAGCCTGGGACCTCCCCCTCTCACTCTGGCTTCCACTCTCACCATGTGACATTCTGGCTCCACTTCACCTTCTGCCATGACTGTAAGTTCTTTGAGGTCAGAAGCAGATGCTGGCACTACACTTCCTGTACACCCTGCAGAACCGCAAGCCAATTAAACCACTTTTCTTTATAAATGACCCAGCTTCAGGTATGTTTTTTACAGCAACACAAGCACGAACTAATACAATCTTTATCCATTCATTCAAAAATACTCCCATTTGAAAGACTACAGAAAAGGAACAAGGGATATATATTAAAAAAGAGAGACTACATCTAGTAGTTTACTTTGGGGAAAGAAGAAAATAAAAAAAGAAAAAAGGAAGGAAAGGAGTAGAGGGAAGGAAGGAAAGAAGAGAGGAAGGAAAGGAGGGAGGGAAGGAGGGAAGGACAGGCAATTGATTATAATGCTGGATGTCAGAGCTTTAGAGATCAGAGCATAAAATTCCAAGGCATAAAGGCTTCATGGAGGACATGGTATTTTATCAGTCTTGAAAGATGAATTACAGTTAAATAGAGACATATGCACCAGAGATCATCTGGAGAGTATGGAGTTTCATGACTTCATATGATAGATTAGAGAAAAACAGAGAAAGAAAAATTTAGATCTGTTTTCGGGTTCCTTCGGAGGTGAGATAGCATTTCGCAGATTACTGCTCTCTGGTATTGGCTACTAGACTGGAAAGTGAGAAAGAAAAAGGAAGAAAAAAAGCTTCATGTTGTAGATGGGAAACAAACAGCAATTTCCTCCCTCCCACACATCAGCGTTCCAGTTACCATGAATGCCCTCGTACACCCTGTTAGACTTGAGTAGTAAGCTCTCTTTTGAAAATAAAATATTCTTAGGTATGAGATACAGGATTGACTAAACTGTAGCACCTAGTATAGCAAATGAAGGAATATAATTATTCTCTTTGTAGATGAAAGGAGTACAGGTACTTACTTGGTAGGAAAAGATAATCTCTGTAAATTTTGAAGATGACAATGTATAGATTGGGAAAAAAAAAAGTCAAGAGTGTTTCGACTATAAGAGCACAAACTTTAAAAGATACTTGAAAAAGCAGGAAATAGGATGAGAAATGGACTGCTTACCAAGGACCAATTTCCCAATTTCAGATACCAGGAGATATTAACCTAGTTGAGGACACTTAAAAACTCTCCATTCTTTCTCCCTGTGTACAATAAATGATACATTCTTAGCCCTGTTTATTTAGAATGCAAATATAAATTCTAGAAAAAAATTATTTCTGAAATAGACCCAGCATATGTGTGAAAATTATATGGAGCCATAGTAAGATAATAAATACAGGTTTGAAACCTAGCAAACCTATTAATCACAGTTGTATCACTTAGCTCTCTGACCTTAAGAGATTTAGTCTCTCTGAGCTGTCTCTGTGAGTAAAATGGAGAACCACTTACATACTAATTTTCTTGTGAGGATTAACTGAAATCATATGTGAAAATAATATATGCTTGATGTTTAAATGATAGGCCTTCATAGAAAATAGCTATTACTTGTTTAAAGGTTTCTCAGGAAGAATTTTTTCTTTCTCTCTTGAGAAGCTTCAGCCTATTTTGATAAGACAGTTCGTAAATTTTAAGCACTGGTTGTTTCTTTCTCCTACAACTGTACTATAAACACAGTGGATGTGAATAAGAGTTACTACCGAATAAAAAAGTGTTTTATACAAATAGTCTGACCTTCAGCCTGGTTCTGAAACTTTTCTGTCAGAAAATTAATTTTTAATTTCCTGCTTAGTGCATAGAACAATTTTTATTTGGAGAGTGTATGAGACTAAAGCTCTTTAACATCAACCAGTGATAACATACATGTATTGCTTGGCCTCACAAATGAATGAATAAGCCAACCAATCAATCAACAAGTATAAGGGAGACTCTGATAATATTTCATGCAGCTTATAGTAGCCGTTCACTTCTTTTGTAAATATTCTGGTAGAACTAATCATGACAATAAATCATGTCATACCTATCCAGGCCAGCACATTTTGACATCTAGGTAAGATATTTATAGATTCTTAATGTCATCCTTCATATGGATTTCTAATATTATGTTTAAAATTGGTCAGATTAATTCAGAAAATATTTTTTTTCTCTTTATGGTAGTTAGCTTATTTCCTTTCGTTGAGTAATATCTAAACATTTAATGAAGAACAAATAAATTTGCACTTCACATAAAATTTCACAGAACCATAGTTCTGGAAATAACTTTTAAGATGTAATACAATTCTTGAGTGTAAAAGCTCATCTTTTAGTCTTCAGTTTAAATCTAAGGAAAAAAAGCAAAGCAACTACTTCATGACGTATCTTGTTAATATTCTGTACTAATCTACAAGCAAATGTGGCCAAAAAGATAGACTGAGATAGACTTAAGGGCTTCTCTTATGTGATAATTGTGATACATCATTAGAACCCCATCACCACTATATATTCGCTGTATTATGTGTGAAATAAGCATCAAAATGGTATATACACTAAATGCTCCTGTGGAAGTTGTATGATCAATGATCAATAAGATGTCTCCTAGAGAGAGATTAGAGAAAGTGCGATTAAATTACTGGCAGCTCCAATTTGCTCTGTAGTCTTTATTAGCCCCCTAACTGGACAGGTCCCACAGGCAAACCTTAACCATTTTCACACTGGCAGATAAATGGACCCATTCACCCCTCACCTAGTACAGGAGATATTGCCAAGTTCCCAATATAACTTACAAATACTGGTTTCAATTTTTTAATTCTACACTGCTCTTTGTTCTATCATCCAACTTATGCACCATTTCATATCTGTAGTAAATAGGTTTTAAAGCAATGAGGAAAGTAAAAAAAAATGCATTATATTGAAATGATATGAAAATTTATTATTCAAATTCAAATTAGTACTTCAGGGACCAACAAACAGAAAGTTTATGACCATAGTAAAAATTCAATCTCAATAATGATTCCCTTTACTCATGTATTTTCTTCCAAAGAAACTACCTTAAGCAAACGATGCAGGTCATCATTTGGCACTCAACTTCCCTCTGATTATATAGGCCTACGTTGCTTATAATTAGTACTTGTATTAAAGTTCATTAGAAATGTTATTTTTCCTTTCAATAACAACTATTCAGTCCTCAGTGGCACTTATTTTCACTATATTCTGTCCATTTCACCACAAGAAATTAATTTAAAACTTACGTAAAATAAATCTATTTTTACAGTGACTTACTTAGGGTAATATCATCTGGTTTAAAGTATAGAAGACCTCTTTCAGTTGTAACTTTGTAAATATTTGCAGGTATAAGACGTGAGTGGCAATTTTCTTTTTTTTTTTTTTTTTTGAGTTTTTTTTGAAGCAATTTTCTTTAAGATCCACGTCCCCCCCTCCCCCGCCAAGTAGTTGTTTTGTAAGTTTTATTGAGAATAATCCATAGTTGGGATAAACTTTAATCAATACATGCCCTGTGAGATATTACCACAACTTGGTCTCATACTCTTTTTTTTAAGAGACAGACTGTTACCCAGTCTGGAGTGCAGCAGCAGGTGCACGGCTAATTGCAACCTTTGCCTCCTGGATTCGAGTGATCCTCCAACCTCAAGAAGCTGGGACTACAGGTGTATGCCACCCTAATTTTTGTTTGTCGAGATGGTGTTTTGTCATGTTTCCCAGGGTGGTATTGAACTACTGAGGTCAAATGATGTTCTGGCCTCTACCTTCCAAAGTACTAGAATTACAGGTGTGAACCACCACACCTGACCTTGGACTTACCTTCAGCTTAACAAAAAGTCACATACCTAAAGTGTAGTTTAAATTCATTTTAAAAATTATGATTCTCTTTAACATTGGAAATGCATTTTAATGCACAAGCCATGCATTAAGAAAATAATCTTTCTAAAAATAAGAAGGTATAATTTCTTACATTATAAAGTGAGTATTTTGCTTATGTGCTTAATAAGATGGGCAACATACATAGTACATAAATAATTTGGAATACCTTTTAACCTACTGAATCAAAACTTCCATTTAATGAAACAAAATTAAACAAGCAAAATCTCTTCATGTGCAATTATGTTTCTTCCTGGTATTTATGCCTCTAAGTAAGTGAGATATCAGAAATTCCATTAATCCTGAGTTCTAGAAATGCTGCAAAACCTTAATAGAATTTTTTGTTCATGACAAGCCTGAGGAATGTGGCAAACTCTGTCTCTATTAAAATTCCAAAAATTAGCCAGGCATGGTGGCATATGTCTGTACTCCCAGATACTCGGGAGGCTTAGGCAGGAGAATTGCTTGAGGAGGAGGTTGCAGTGATCCAAAATCATGCCACTGGACTCCAGGCAGGGCAATAACAGTGTAACTCCGTCTCAAAAAAACAAACCAAAGAAGAAATCTTTTGTTTTTTTGTAAAATTCACATGAAATACATAAGCCTCTTGGATGTTACTCTCCCGTTAGTAGATCTATAGAGTATCACTAGGCTATGGCCTAGGTACTTATTCTCATTATGCACACCCCCCCCAAAAAATAGATTCGCTTCCTGGGGTTAAGCCTGCTTGGGGTTATCATGAGATGGTGACATCTGGCTGTCAGATAAATTTTAACCAAAGGTTGGAGAAAAAATTTCAGAGGTCTTCTATATCTTTAATGAAACATGAAAAAGTGACTACATTCTTGTCCAGTCTTAATTATTAATTAATGATTTAATCAGTTTAGATTTCAGTTGAATTTAAGGGGGGAGAAAGCTCCTTTGTGGTATGTCAAGTTAACGCTTTGGATAATCACCAAGCAAATGTATCCAAACTGGTTACTATAATGGAGGAAATGTTCAAATAGATTCAAAATCTACTCTATATAATAACTGTGGCACACCATTATAATATGCTTATCATTGTACATCCACATTATCCCATGTAAAATGAGCATCAAAATCCTATCGATACCAAATGCTAATTCAGAAGTATGACTAGAGCCAGGGAAGTGGCAGAGAGAAGGCAGGACTAACTTGCAGCTCCCACACGGACCGAAAGAACAGCTTATGGAGAACCTCAATGTGAACTTTTGCTCCAAGAACTACCATGAGAACTTACAAGGAAAGCCAAGAGAATCCACAGACGCCTTGAAAGAGGTAGACTGCAGCTGTAGGCTCCCTGGGATAGCTGAGGAATTGAGTTGGCTTGCTTTCTTAACTGGGAGGCATGTAGCCTGGGGCAAGTTCTTAGCTGTGATCACCAGCTGCCTGGAAATAAACATGGTGCTATTGGGTGGGATACCACGGCAGTGAGACCAGGTGTTTGGGCTGTGGGCTGTGTGGGAGCAAGGTGAGGCCTGTGGCTGCCAGCTTTTCCCTACTTCCCTGGTGACCTGTGTGATGCAGCAGAGAAAGCCATAATCGCTCTGGGAACTTAGCTCCATTGGCCTGCGAACCACACCCTCATCCTCAACAGCCCTGCCAAGAGTCTGAGCTCAGAAAAACCTAATCCTGCTCTCATTTGATGGTCTTTCTCTAACCACCCCTGGTAGCCCAAGACAAAGTACACAATATCTTGGGACCTGTCTGGCTCTGTCCGCTGCCTGATCCTCTCTATACAACCGCAGCTGATGTGCTCTTGACAGCACTGCCTCCTGAGTGGAGGTCAACTAACACAAAATCACCCCAATTAACAAAAATACAACCAAGGACCTTCACAGAGTCCACTTCACTCCCCTGCTACCTATAATGGAGCAGGTGCTAGTATTCACAATTGAGAGACCTGAAGATGGGTCATATCATAGGACTTTTTGCCAACACTCCCCAGTATCAGCCCAAAGCCTGGTAGTTCCATTGGGTGGATAGATCCAGAGGAGAAATAACAATCACTGCTGTTTGGCTCTCAGGCAGCCCCATCCCTAGAGGAAAGGGAAGAACACCACATCAAGAAAACAGCCTGTGGGACACACGAATCTGAAGTGGAGCCCTTGAGTCCCACATCTTCCCTCTGACATACTCTACCCAAATGAGAACAGAACAGAAAAATAATTCTGATAACATGACAAAAATAAAAGGTTCTTTAACACCCCAAAAGAATCACACTACCTTACCAGCAACGGATCCAAACCAAGACTAAATCTCTGAATTGTCAGAAAAAGAATTCAGAAGGTTGATTATTAAGCTAAGCAAGGAAGCACTAGAGAACGGTGAAGCTCAACTTAAGGAAATCCGAACACTTATACAGGATATGAATGGAAAAATTTCCAGTGAAATCAATAGCATTAATAAAAAATAATCACAACTTCTGGATGTCAAGGACATACTTAGAGAAATACAAAACGCACTGGAAAATCTCAGCAATAGAATCGAACAAGTCAAAACTTTACTTAAAAAAACTTTAGAACTACAGGACAAGGCTTTTGAATTAATCTAATCCAACAAAGAAAAATAAAAAAGAATTTTAAAAATGAGCAAAGCCTCTAAGAAGTTTGGGACTACTTTAAATGTCCAAACCTACAAATAATTGGTGGTCCCAAGGAAGAAGAGAAATCTAAAAGTTTGGAAAACACATTTGAGGGAATAATTGTGGAAAACTTCCCCAGCTTTGTTAGAGATCTACACATTCAAATACAAGAAGCTCAAAGAATACCTGGAAAATTCATCACAAAAAGATCATCTCATAGGCATATAGTCATCAGGTTATCTAAAGTCAAGATGAAGGAAAGAATCTTAAGAACTGTGTGGAAAAAAATAAATAAAACCAGGTAACCGATTAAGGAAAACCTAACAGATTAACAGCAGATTTCTCAGCAGAAATTCTACAAGCTAGAAGAAATTGGGATCCTACCATTAACCTCCTTAAACAAAACAACTATTAGCCAAGAATTTTGTAACTAGCAAAACTAAATTTCACAAATTAAGGCAAAATACAGTCTTTTTCAGATGAACAAATGCTGACATAATTCACCACTACCAAGTTAGCACTACCAGAACTGCCAAAAAGGAGTTCTAAATCTTGAAACAAATCCTCAAATACACCAAAACAGAATCTCCTTAAAGCACACAGTGAAAAAAAAAAAAACCAAGATATCCAGGTAAAAAATAGTCTAATGAATAGAATAGTACCTCGAATCTCAGTATTAACATTGAAAGTAAATAATCTAAATGCTCCACTTAAAAGATACATAATTACAGAACAAATAAAACCCCAGCAACCAAGTATCTGCTGTCTTCGAAAGATTCACCTGATACAGAATTCATATACTTTAGATAAAGGGGTAGAAACCGATATTCCATGCAAATAGACATCAAAAGCAAGCAGGAGTAACTATTCTTATATCAGATAAAACAAACTTTAAAGCAATAGCAGTTAAAAAAAAAAGACAGAGTGACTTTATATAATGATAAAAGAATGAGTCCAACAGAAAAAATAATCACAATTCTAAATACATATGCACTTAACACTGCAGCTCCCTAATTTATTAAATATAAAACAATTATTGCTAGACCAAAGAAATGAAATAGACAGCAACATGGTAAGATTGGGGGACTTCAGTACACCACTGACAGCCCTAGACAGGTCATGAAGACAGAAAGTCAACAAAGAAAAAACAAACAAACTATACCCAGTAACAAATGGACTTAAGAGGTCTTGAAAGAATATTCTACCCAACAACTGCAGAATGTTAATTCCATCGGCACATGGAACATTCTCCAAGAGAGACAATATGATGTGCCACAGTACAATTATCAACAAATTTAAGAAAATCAAAATCATATCTAATACTCTCTCAAACCACAATGGAATAAAATTGGAAATCAACTCCAAAAAAGATCCCTCAAAATTATGCAAATACATTGAACTTAACCTGTTTCTGAATAATCATTGGGTCAACAATGAAATAAAAATGGAAATTTAAAAATTATTTGAACTGAATGACAATAGTGACACAACCTATCAAAACCTCTGGTTCACAGCAAAAGCGGTGCCAAATGGAAAGTTTGTCACATTAAATGCCTACATCAAAAAGTCTGAAAGGATACAAATAGACAGTCTATGTTATCACGTCAAGGAGAGAAAAATGAACAAATCAAACCCAAACACAGCAGAAGAAAATAAATAACAAAGATCTGAGCAGAACTAAATAAAATTGAAACAAAAAACACAAAATACAATCGATAAATGAAAGAAAAAGCTAGTTCTTTAAAAAGATAAATGAAAAATAGATAATTAGTGAGATTAACCAACAACAGAAGCAAGAAGATCCAAACAAGTTCAATTAGAAATGAAACAGGAGATATTACAGTGGATATCACAGATATAGAAAGAGGATTCTAGACTAGTATGAACAACTTTATACACATAAACTAGAAAACCAAGAGGAGATGGGTAGATTCCTGGAAATATACGACCCTCCTAGATTAAACAAGGAAAAAATAGAAACTCTGAACAGAACAGTAACAAGCAGTGAGACTGAAATAGCAATTAAAAAGTTACCAACAAAAAAATATCTAGGATCAGACAGAGTCATGGCTGAATTCTACCAGATATTCAAGGAAGGTCCCAATCCTACTGACACTATTCCACAAGATAGAGGAGAGAATCCTCTCTCAGACATTCCAGGAAGCCAGTACCTCAAAACCAGAAGAGGACATAACAACAAAAGAAAACCACAGACCAATATCTCTGATTAAGATATATGCAAAAACCCTCAACAAAATACTGTCTAACAGAATTTGGCAGCATAACAAAAAGATAATCCACAACGATCAAGCAGTTTTCATACAAAAGATGCAGGTACGGTTTAACATCCGCAAGTCAATAAATTTGGTACACCACATGAAGAGAATCAAAAACCAAAATAACATGATTATCTGAATAGATGCCGAAAAAGCATTTAAACAAAATCCAGCATCCCTTTATGATTGAAACACTCAGCAAAATCACCATCAAAGGTACATACCTTAAAGTAATAAAAGCCGTCTATGACAAACCCATAGCCACCAGGGAAAAGCTGAAGCATTCCCCCTGAGAACTGGAACAAGACAAGGATACATAGTCTTGCCACTTCTATTCAAGTCCTAGCCAGGCAGTCAGACAAAAGAAAGAAATAAAGAGCATCCAATTGGTAATGATGAAGTCAAATTGTTGCTGTTTGGTGATGACATTATCCTATACCTAGAAAAATCCTAAAAACATATGTAAAAAGCTCCAAGAACTGGTAAATTAATTAAGCAAAGTTTCAGGATACAAAAATAATGTGCACAAATCAGTAGCTCAGCGATACACCAATAGTGAACAAGCTGAAACTCAAATCATGAACTCAACCCCTTTTCCAATAGCTGCAATAACAATAATAAAAATAATAATACTTAGGAATATGTTTAACCAAGAAGGAGGAAAACCTCTACAAGGAAAACTATAAAACACTGCTGAAATAAATTATAGACAACATAAACAAATGGAAACATAGCCCATACTTATAGATGAATTAAATCAGCATTGTAAAAATGACCACACTGTCAAAAGCAATCCACAGATTCAATGCAATTCTTATCAAAATACCACCATCGTTCTTCACAGAACTAGAAAAAACAATCCTAAAATTCATAAGGAGCCCAAAAGAGCCTGCAGAGCCAAAGTAAGACTAAGCAAAAAGAACAATTCTGTGGGCATCACATTACCTGACTTCAAACTACATTATAAGGCCAATAGCCACAAAACCAGCATGGTACTGCTATAAAAATAGGCACGGAGACCAATGGAACAGAAAAGAGAATCCAGAAATAAACCCAAATACAAACAACTGAAACATAAAGTGGGGAAAAGATACCCAATTCAACAAATTTTGCTGGGATAACTGGAATCCACATGTAGAAGAATCAAACTGGATCTTCATCTCTCACCGTTATATAAAAGTCACCTCAAGATGGATCAAAGACTTAAATCTGAAACCTGAAACGATAAAAATTCTAGAATATAACATTAAAAAAATCCTTCTAGACACTGGATTAGACCAAAATTTCATGACCGTGAATCCAAAAGCAAACACAACAAAAACAGATGGGACTTAATTAAAGTAAAAAGCTTCTGCACAGTAAAAGAAATAATCAGTAGCTTAAACAGACAACCCATACAGTGGGTGAAAATCTTCACAATCTATGCCTCTGATAAAGGATGAATATCCACCATCTACAAGAAACCTAAACAAGTCATCAAGAAAAAAAATTCTCTTCAAAAAGTGGGCTAAGGACATGAATAGAAATTCTCAAAAGAAGATATTCAAATGGCCTACAAACATATAAAAAATGCAACATCACTAATTATGAGTGAAATGCAAATCAAAATCAAAATGTGATACCATCTCACTCGTGCAAGAATGGCCATAATCAAAAAATAAAATAATAATAGATGTTGGCATGGATGTGTTGAAAAGAGAACACTTTTACATTGTTGGTGGGGGTGCAAACTAGTATAACCACTATGGAAAACAGTGTGGAGATTCCTTAAAGCACTAGAAGTAGATCTACCATTTGAAACAGCAATCTCACTCCTGGGTATCTATCCATAGGAAAAGAAGTCATTATACAAAAATGATATCTGCACAGGTATATTTGTAGCAGCACAATTAGTAATGGCAAAAATAAGAAACCAGCCCAAATGCCCATCCATCAATGTGTGGCTAAAGAAGACATGGTATAAATATACCATGGGATATTAGTTAGCCATAAAAATGAATGAAACAGCAGTCTGCATGGAATTGGAGACTATCATTCTAAGTGTAGTCACTCAGGAACAGAAAACCTAATGAAAACCTAACTGTACATTCTCAGTCATTAGTGGGAGTTAAGCTATGAGGATGCAAAGGCATAAGAATGATACAATGGACTTTGGGGAGTTTGAGGAAAGAGTATGAGGATGAGGTATAAAGACTACACATTGGGTTCAGTGTACACTGCTTGAGTGATGGGTGTACCAAAATATCAGAAATCACCACTAAATAACCTATTAATGTAACCAAACACCACCTGTTTCCAAGACATTTTGAAAAAATGTAGTTGTATGAGTAAGTTTGTTATAATTAAGTTTGGCCTATGGAAAAAATAATTTTATATCAGATAAGATCTTTAGCTGGGTGCTTTTGGATCATTCAGCTTTCAAAGGCTACAGATACATTCATCTATGAAAGAATAGAGTTGTCTTAGTCATCTTTATGCCTCCTTGAGTTCTCAAGTATCATGTGCTTATGACATTGAACAACAAAATCGTTAATCAATCTCGGTGTTCTAATATCAGCAATATGTAATGTGATACAATTTCAAAACACAGGTTATAGACAAAGACTTTCAGTTTTAAGCATGAGTTTGCTTTCTGTTTGTCTCTATTCAACTTGCATTAAATATCCATAATGGACTGTTTTCTTTAGATCAGAATACAATGGCTAAGTTTTGCTGATAGTATATTGAGGATTGTCATGAAGGAAATATTGACATAATTTTATATTATCAGTAAGGTAATATTTTATAACTAGGTATGCTCTATAGAAAAAAGTTATTGTATATTAGATACCTTTAACATGAACACATTTTGAAACAGATTTACTGGTTATTTTTCATCTTTCTTTTCAAAATTTTAAATCCTACATTCAAACTCTTAATAATTTATTCTCACTTTTCCTCTTGAACTTTGCCAAAAGACCTTATAATTATTTTGAAATCTCTTTTTTGCTGTTATAACATCCAAAATAATTTGGTATATCTAATGCAACTGATCATCAATTATGTGAAAATTTCAAAAGTAGAAAAGCAAATAAAAAACAAAAAGAAGTGAATGCTCCCACTATAGTCACTGGACCATTATTTACCAATAAAATTACCTTTGTCTACCACGGTCACATTAAATCTCAGAATAAGGTGAGAAAATACTTCTAATTTTCTGCATCCGTTTCTATAAAAGTATATTTATGTTCCAATTTTTTTTCTTTTTTTCAGATGGAGTCTCACTCTGTCATCAGGCTGGAGTGCAGTGGCACAATCTCAGCTCACTGCAAACTCCACCTCCCAGGTTCAAGGGATTCTCCTGCCTCATCCTCCCGAGAAGCTGGGACTACAGGTGCGCACCACCACGCCCAGCTAACTTTTGTATATTTAGTAGAGATGGGGTTTTACCATGTTGGCCAAGATCGTCTAAATCTCTTCACCTCAGGATCCACCCACCTCAGCCTCCCAAAATGCTGGGATTATAGGCATGAACCACCGTGCCCAGCCCCCAAAATATTTTTAAATCTGGCTAAGAGTTTCCAATATGATCACAATACCTTTGGTCTATAGTTTATTTAATAGTGTCATCGTAAGCATTTGAAACAATTATGCAAAATATTTAATTATTTAACTATTTGAATCACTTACGCAATCCCTGGTAGTGGCAGCAGAGCACAAAGAGAGAATCTGTGCACTTTGGGGAGGGAGAACACAATGATTACAAGGCTTTGCATTGGAACTCAGTACTTCCCTGTTACAGCAGAAAGCAAAAGGGGCCAGAACACAGCCTGTACCTATGGAGCGAGCCTTTACACCAGTATGGGATAGAGAGAAATAATCCAACCCAGTGGTCAAAACCTGTGTTCTGGCTAACCCCACCACAGTGGGCTAAAGCACTCTGGGGTCCTGAATGAACTTGAAAGGCAGTTTGGGCCAGAAGGACTGCAATTCCTGGGTAAGTCTTGGTGCTGTGCTGGGCTAAGAGCCTGTGGACCTGGAGTGCATGCAACATGGTGTGAAACCAGATGCAGTGGGCAAGGGAATGCTTCTGTTCCCACCCCCAACCCCAAGCAGTGCAGCTTGCAGCTCTGGGAGAGATCCCTTCCTTCCACTAGAGTAGATGTGAGGGAAGAGTGAAAAGGACTTCATCAGCTGGAAACCATAATTCTCATGACACAAGAACAGAAAACCAAACACTGCATGTTCCCACTCACAAGTGGGTGTTGAATTATGAGTACACATGGACACAGGGAGGAGAACATCACACATCAGGGCCTTTTGGGGTGTGGGGTGGGTAGGGGAGGAATAGCAGGGGTCAGGGGATTGAGGAGGGATAACATTAGGAGAAATACCTAATGTAGATGATGGGGGATGGATGCAGCAAACCACCATGGCATGTGTGCCATGTAACAATCCTGCATGATCTGCATGTGTACCCCAGAACTTAAAATATAATAATAAAAAAAACTAAAAAAAAAAACATATCAAGATCGCCTTTAGTTTCTAATGATGTCACTGAATCCTCCCCACACCCATACTCTTTTTCTCTAATGCATATATTGTTCACATATCCTCTTTTGTATCCATTGGTTAGTTTATATCACTACTAGGTATTTTTTCTTATGTGCCATGCATCATGGCAATACGACACTAGACAGAATAAATAAACCAGATAATTTCAGGTTAAGAAGGGAGCAAAACAACATGAACAATTTTACAGACATAATATTGAATGACAAAAGTAGATATAAAAATAAAGTATGTTTTCATTTATAAAATTGAAAAGGACTTCATCCTGCAACTTGGATACAAGTTCAACCACGGTAGAATAGGGCAGAAGACAAAATCCTGAGGTCCTAGCTCTCAGACAACATTTGTTGCCACACCTGGTCCAGAAGGGAACCTGCTGCCTTGATGGGAAGAACCCAGTCCTGGTGGAATTCATGACCTTCTTACCAAAGGTCCCTTGGAGCTTGAGTAAGCATCAACTGTAGCCAGGCATTACTGATCATGAGCTTTTGATGAGAATGAAACTCAGGTGTAACCCAGGGTATTATAAGATCTAGAGGCTATGGGAGAGACTCCTACTCAAGGAAGGAAAAGAAAAGTAAAAAGGAAAGTTTGTCTTGCAGCTTGAATACCAGCTTAACCACAGTAGGGTGGGGCACCAAGCAAGCTCCTGGGGTCCCTGATTCCAGGTGCTGGCTGAAGGAGAGCATTTCTAAACCTGCCCTGGGTTAGAGTGGAGCTAACTGCCCTGGAAAAGACTCAGTCCAGGCAGTGTTCACCAAGAGCTGACCGAAGAGCACATGGTCCTTAAGTGAAGATGGGTAGTACCCAGGCAGTACATACTACAGGGGAAGAAACTATTCCTGCTTGAGAAAAGAAGAGGGAAGAGTGGGAAGAACTTTATCTTGTGGTTTGGATGTTAGCTCAGTCACAGTAGAGTAGAGCACCAAGTAGATGCCTAAGCTTTCCTAATCCAAGCTGTGGTTCCAGGATAGCATTTCTAGACCTGCCCTGGGCTGCAGAACATGGAAACTAACAGCACTGAAGGGAAGGACACAATCCTGGCTGGATTTGCTGCCTGCTAATGGCAGAGCCCTGGGCCTTGAGGGAATATCAGTAGCAGCCAGACAATAGTAATCAGGGGCCTTGAGTGAGACCCAGTGATATGCTAATTTTAGGTCTGATCCAGTGCAGTCTTGGTATCTGTTGCTACAGTGGTGCTTACGTTGTCACTCCTCTGATGAGTTCCAGGCAGATCAACACGAACAGAGAAACTCCATTTGTTTAGGGGAAAGTAAGGGAAGAGAACAAGAGTGTTAGCCTAATAATCCAGAAAATTATCTTAGATTTTACACAAGACCACTACAGCAGTACCGCCACAAGTCTGCAGAGTCACAGCATTACTGGAATTGGGGTGACCCCCCATACAGATATAGCTGCAATGACCAAAAACTTAGATCACAACACTCAGTTATTCCCCTTTGAGTACTTAGAAGAGTCTCCAAGAATGACAGGCACAAACAAGCCCAATTGTAAAGCTTCCAATAAGTGACTCTTCAATGGTGCTGGGAAAACTGGATAGCCATATACAGGAAATTGAAACTAGACCCCCATTACTCACTATATGCAAAAATCAATTCAAATGTATTAAAGACTTAAGTCTATGAACTCACGCTGTGAAACTTCAAAAAGGGTACATTGGGAAAACTCTCATGGACACTCATCTGAACAAAGATTTCTTGAGTTATACAGTGCAAGCAGAGTTAATCAAAGAAAAACTAGGTAAATGGGATCACAACATGTTAAAAAGCTTCTGCACATCAAAGAAAACAATCAACAATGGGAAAAGACAATCAGAGAATGAAAGAAAATATTTTCAAATTACTCATATGACAAGGGATTAATAACCAGAATGTATAAGGAGCTCAAATCAATACCAAAAAAAATCTAATAATCTGATTAAAAAATGGACAAAAAATCTGAATGGATATTTCTCAAAAGGAGACACACAAATATCAAACTGACTTATAAAAAGGTGCTCAACATCACTGATCATCAGCAAAATGCCAATCAAAACTACAAAGAGAAATCATCTCACACCAATTAAAATGGCTTATATCACAGTGATAGGCAATAACTAATGATGGCAAAGGATGTGGAGAAAATGGAACCCTCATATCCTGTTGGTTGAAATATAAATTAGTACAACCACTATGGAGAACAGTTTGGCCATTTCTTAAAATCTAAACATAGAGCTACCACATGATCCAGCAATACTGCTGCTATGTATATATGAAAAAGAAAGTGTATTAGTCCATTTTTATGCTGCTGATAAAGACATATTTGAAACTGGGTAATTTATAAAGAAAAAGAGGTTTAATGAACTCACAGTTGCACATAGTTGGGAGGGACTCTCAATCATGGTGGAAGGAAAAAGGCACATCTTCCATGGTGGCAGACGAGAGAGAATGAGAGCCAAGTGAAAGGTGAAACCCCTTATAAAACCATCAGATTTTGTGAGACTTATTCACCACTATGAGAACACTGTGGGGGAAACTGTTCCCATGATTCAGTTAGTTCCCACTATGTCCCTCCCACAACATGTGGGTCCTATGGGAGCTACAATTCAAGATGAGATTTGGGTGGGGACACAGCCAAACCATACCAAAAAGGAAATTGGTACGCTGAAGATATAGCTGCACTCCCATATTCACTGCAGCACACAACAACTAAGATTTGAAAGTAATCTAAGTGTCCATCAATAGGTGAATGGATAAAGAAAATGTGGTACATATACACAATACAGTAATTCATCCATAAATTAGAATAAGGTCCTGTAATTTTCAACATAGACAGAACTGCAGGACATTATGTTAAGTTAAATAAACCAGGCACAGAAAGACACACTTCACATGTTCTTATGTGCATTTGTGCGAATTAAAAATTACAGCAATTGAACCCAAAGAGATAAGAGAGTAGAATAATGGTTATCAGAGGTTGGGAAAGGTAGTGGGGGTGGGGTGGGTAATTGGGGATGATTACTGGGTAAATAAATATATATAGTTAGACAAAAGGAAGAACAGCTGGTATTTGATAGCTTGACATGGTGATTACACTCAACAATAATTCATTTTACATTTTACATATATTTTATATTGCTGCAAATTATACATCTTGTTTAGAGTTAAAACAGACAAAACCTAGACATTATATCCTCTATGAAATATGAAGAGTCTTACTAATAATTCATGAAAGTATAATAGTAAAATACAAACGACTTAAGTATAAATGTACTATAGTAAAATACAAAAGCCTGAAGTCAGGAAGCTTTTCACAGATGCTTGCAAAACTCAAACTCCCTTTCATTACCAACTTCACAAACTTGGAGTTAATTGCATTTCAGGGCACATTGCAAAGTACATGTTTTCAATGTGCTTTTCCTTAATTAGTACAAACACTTGGTCCCTGAGAAAGGTGGAAGTAGAGGCTTCCTTTTGTTTCTGTTAATGTTTTCTGCTTTTTATTCGCTATTCATACCCAGGGCCCCATGTGAATGACACATTTTTATTAAAATCAAGAATAAATATTACGTAAATTGTGTCCTCAAACAGCAGCTATGGAGTCTAATTATTTTAAGGGAGCTTTAGCAGCATTCATTTTAGCTCTCTAATCAAAACAAAGCAGAAAGAATAATGCATATGCTAATAGATTTATGCTATCCTTCTTAGCATTTGGAAACAATGTACCAATCGTCTTTGCCTCAACAACCAGGAGAGTGCATGTTTCATAGTGAGTGTTCACTTACGTGCTCCCAATGATATAGGGAAATTACTGAGACAATTAATGGCCTCATATTTTAATCGATTGAAAGTATACCTTGAAACATTCACACGACTATTCATGTATATGATTTGTATATATAGACACATATCTCCGAAAAATATCTTTTCAAAATTTCCTCCTATGAATACAATAGTATTCCAGTTTTACAAATTTATCTTTCAGTTTGTTTCAGCTTTTCTCAACCTTAGCACTACTGACTTGGGGTCAGATAATTTCTGTAGGAGCTGCTCCTGTGAGTTACAGAATGTTTAGCACCATCCCTGACTTCCACCCCTAGACACCAGTAACACCCTACTTGCCATAAGCTGAATGCTTTTATCTCCCTCCCCCAAATTCATATATTAAACCCTAATCCATAATGTAATGGCATGTGGATGTACAAACTTCTGGAGGTGATGATGAGGTCATGAGAATGGAACTCTCATGAGTGGGATTAGTGCCCTTACAAGAAGAGCTTGGAGCTAGTTACCTCTTTCCAACAAATGAGGATATGAGACATTGGCAGTCTGCAATCCAGAAGAGGGTCCTTACCACAACCCAAAAATTCTGGCAACCTAATCTCAGACTCTCAGCCTTGAGACCTGTGAGAAATAAATTTCAGTTGTTTATAAGCCACCAAGACTGGTAATTCTTAGCAGCCAAACTGATTAAGGCAGAAAATTGGTGGAGCATTTGTTATGTGATGCGTGCTTTCATAAAAACATATGGAAGAGTTTGTGTCCTTTCTCCCTTTCTGCTCTTCACTATGTGAAATGTAGGAAGAAGAGGGCTCTCTGCAAATCAGGAAGCAGGCACTCACCAGACACCGGATAGGCTGGCACATTGATCTTGGACTTCCCAGCCTCTAGAACTGTCAGAAACAAATGTTTCCTGTTTATACCACACAGTCAAAGGTATTTTGTTATAGCAGTCTAAAGTTACTAAGACACTATCTCAAGCTGTAATAACTAGAAATGTCTCCAGACATTTCCAGCTGTCCCTGGCGGGGGTGGATTTTGCTCCCACGTGGGAATCACAGTCCTATGTGAAAAAGGGTGTTTTCACATATGTTGGAACATATAGAATAATCTTAAAATGGCTGGGTGCGGTGGCTCACGCATGTAAATCCCAGCACTTTGGGAGGCTGAGGCGGGCAGATCACGAGGTCAGGTGAAGAAGACCATCCTGACCAACATGGTGAAACCCCATCTCTACTAAAATGGAAAAATTAGCTGGGCATGGCAGTGTACATCTGAAGTCCCAGCTACTCAGGAGGCTGAGGCCGGCGAAATTGCTTGAACCCGGGAGGCGGAGGTTGCAGTGAGCTGAGATGGCACCATTGCACTTCAGCCTGGTGACAGAGCAAACTCTGCCTCAAAGAAAAAAAAAAAGAATAATGCTAAAACATATTTGTCCTTGACCTCAATTCCTCCCCATTGGCCTACATTTTATCACATATAGTTGACCTTTCACATTATTCTAAATGTTATTGTTTATTTTGAAATGCAAATTTTCCTGTCATCATTTTGGTTATAATCATCAAAATTCCTCTCATTTCTCTCCCTACTGGCATTGCTACCAGGATTAATTTCAAAGACCTTACCATTGCAGAAAGCCTCTTTATGATCTGTATCTAACCCATCTCTCCAATCTCATTACTTGCTATTCCCACAGGTAACCCAAGCTCCTCATGTAAAACAAACTACAATTATTTCCTTCATTCTTCACCTCTCTAATTTCTAATTGGATTATGAGCCTCAATTTAATTTTCCTCAGCTCCGTGCCTCCAGAAAGTTTGGAAGTACAGTCTCCATACACACCTCCCTCAGACCGTTATTATTCTCAACACAGTGTGATGGTTAATTGTACACATCAACATGGCTGGGCCACAGGCATAATTTTTTCCAAGGCAGTTGAGCTGCTGTGTGTGTCTGTGTGTGTGTGTGTGTGTGTGTGCATGCACATGCGTAATTCTTCATCCTGAAGACTATTGTAATATTGTACATTACAAGTGATTAAAACACAGTCTAAAAGTGATTGCTATAGTCACTCTACTGATCTATTAAACACTACATTCAATTTCTTCCATCTAAATGTATATATTTGTATCCATTCAACTGTACCTTTTAAAACAATTAGAAGATAATGATTTGAATGTTCTTAGTGTAAATAGATGATACATATTTAAGGTGATGAATTTCACAACTACCCTTATTTGATTACACGAATGTGTCAAATTTTCCACATGTATCCCCTAAAATGTACAGCTTTTTTATTAATAAAAGATAAATTAAATATAAATGGCTGCACTGCCTGTCTTTTTAAATTAAGAATTATATTAAGTATCAGTAGTATCAAATTTAATTTTCAAAAAAAATCTTGTCAATGTTCATTTAATATTTTCACAGCAAACTTATATCCTGAACTACCTCTAATCCCAAAAGATATTGACTGCTTTTGGTAAAGAAATCCTCATTTGGGCCGGGCGCGGTGGCTCACGCCTGTAATCCCAGCACTTTGGGAGGCCGAGGCGGGTGGATCATGAGGTCAAGAGATCGAGACCATCTTGGTCAACATGGTGAGACCCCGTCTCTACTAAAGATACAAAAAATTAGCTGGGCATGGTGGCGCGTGCCTGTACTCCCAGCTACTCGGGAGGCTGAGGCAGGAGAATTGCCTGAACCCAGGAGGCGGAGGTTGCGGTGAGCCGAGATCGCGCCATTGCACTCCAGCCTGGGTCACAAGAGCGAAACTCCGTCTCAAAAAAAAAAAAAAAAAAAAAAAAGAAATCCTCATTTGTACAGATCTTTTATGGTGCTACATTTTTTAAAAACCTAAACAAATTATGCTTACTGTTTGGAGTCAAAAGTATAATTAAAAACATAGCATTCTATGGAATATTGAAGCAAAATGGGCTTTCCTCTGTTTGAGCAATTAAACGTGTTAACTTTGATTTCTATTCCTCAGTTGAAGATTGATTTCTGTAACTTGGTTTATGCATATCATTTTGGATAGTTTACTGAGCCTCCTTCTTCAAGCGTTATCTAGCTTTTGCTGTTAGTGTGACAGGATACAGTTTCTGCACTTGCAGATGGAGTAGGATTGTTGAATACATACATTCGTGCCCAGAAAATTGTTTGGTTACATGCATGGGTGCTGTGGGCATTGTTTTTAGCTTGAAACAATCATGCTTATGAAACAGGAAATTCAGAACTTTTACAATCATTCCATAGATGCCCAGGAGACTATTTCGTATATTAGCTTTTGCTAAGTGAATGAAAACCAAGGACTTCGTGGGAGAAAGCAGAAAGATTGTTAAGGATTTTAACTTTTCTAGAGACAGAATTTCCATGCCTTTAAACACAGGATATCTAAGGGGTTTCACACATGTACACCACCTTTCTGATTTTGTTGTAAATGAGCCACACAAAAATTTTTTGATAATGCAAAAAAGCGTTAATTATATCTCCAGAATGATGTACTAAAAATAAAAAATGTTACTTAGTGAGCACTGATTATGCACTAGGCAATGTGCTAAGTCCTTCAGTTTAATCTAACTGAATCATATCAACATATTTATGTAGCATGCAGCATTATTATTCTTTGTTCACATATTTGGAATTTGAGATTCCATAAATGACTGTAAAAGATCACTCAGCTAGTAGGTATACATAATAGCATTCCCACACTTGTATTTAGAGTATTTTGCACTCTATATTGTCTTTGACAAGTTAGCATTTATTGAGTGACTACTAGGTGTAGGCCGCTTTGCTGGGTGCTTTATGCATATTACTTCATGCATCTTCACAATAGCTTTGAGACACAGGCATTATTTTTCCACTTTTACATATAAAGAGAAAGCCACATATAAAGAGAAAGCTAGTCTGACCATAGGAACCAGAGCCAGTTAGAGATTCATGTTATCCCCAGTTCATCACATTTTCTGTTATATCTATACTTCCTATCATTAAGGGACCAGTGGATTCTCTAGTTTGTAATTAAATAGCTCTACAACAATTTTCTCAATCAATTATGCCTACATCCATTAAGTCAGCTGGAAAAATTAATGTGTGGTCAATAAGACATTCACAGAGATAGTAAGTATGTTCTTAATGTGACAAAAATCCATCCGCTAAGCTACTCAGGTAAAAATCAATTAATATTAAAATTTAATTATATTCATAGAAAACAATGTGGAAGTAAAACATTTTAAGTGTAATTTTATTCATGTTTAATTAATGTGAAAGGCAATAAAAATCTTTAAATGTCTAAACGATTGAAGTATACCATACCTTACTAAGCTGTTAGCACTGTCAGGATCTTGTGCCAAAACTGTACCAACGACGGTCCCGATCTTGGCATTTTCATAGACTTCCATGATGTAGGAAGGCATGGAAAATAGCGGCGGTTCATCTACATCCCCAACAATGATCTTCAGCATGGTAGCATCTTTAAAAGGACCCAAGTGAGAAAAGCGAAAATCAAGATGTGTATTTGCTCCTTCTATGTTGAGGGTATACGACTTCTTTTTCTCATAGTTTAGTGGCTGTGGGGAAAAAATAAGATTTCCAGTATTATGACTTCCACTACTTTTCAAATATGCATTATATTTTTTCCTTTTTGGAAAGAAATAATTGAGATAGAGATAAGCCATTCTAGCTTTGCTTTAAAATAAACCATGAAAATCATTTTAATGATAACATCTACAGCATAAATGGAACCTCCACGTTTTGTATTTCGTGCAATAATATGTATTCGGTACTAGGTACATCAATAGGAAGAATACAAACTCAGATATAGGAGTGTGTGAGGACTGCTAGGTAGTGTTTTCAAGATGAAGTGCTTTTTTCAGATAAGAACTAAACATCTGGAAAGCATTTAGCATGATGGATGTCCAAGGCTGTGTGAACCCAAGATGAACAGATGTAGTTTCGAAAGTTAAAGGTTCCCATGGTGAGGTGAGTGAAGGGGATTCAGAGACCAGTGTTCCATTTTAAACTGGGTGAAATATCCACTGATGCTGGTCTTCCTGTTAAAGCTTGATGAGAAGCAGCAGTCTAGAGAATTTTCATTTTTATTCATCCCACTAATTTTGCACAAGCCTGCTTCAATCTCAAAGTTTCTTTTCTTGGCAGGAACAGAATAATCATTCTCTGTGAAGAAATTCAGTTGTTTTCCTTTACATTAAGGGTCAACATCATAGTCAATTCTGGTTGCTATAACAGAATACCATATACTGGGTGGCTTAAACAACATTTACTTTTCACACTTCTGAAGGCTGGGAAGTCCAACATCGACATGCCTTCAGAGTTGGTGTCTGGCAGGGGTCCTCTTTGGGGTTTGCAGACAGCCTCTTACTTGCTGTATCCTCACATAACAGGAAACTATCTCTCCTTTGTCTGTTCTTACAAAGACACAGGAAGGTCTCACCCAAATTACCTAATTATGTCGTAAAGATCTCACCTCCAAATACCATCACATCACAGTGAAGATTAGACTTCAACATAAGGATTTTGAGGGAAGCAGCATACCTTTAGTTCATAGCAACCAAGCAATAGCTAACTAAAAAGAGGATCTTTATCCCGTAAACAGAATGATCAGTACTATAATACTTATAAGTTCCCCATTGTTTACTAATTCCCTTGGAAAATTGACCTCTCCAGGGGTTGTAGATTACACAAGAAGCAAAATGTCATTTAATTTCCAAACCATATATTAAGAACCAAGAAAACTCAGGTCACAGGGACGTTGATAAGGATAAGCCACTACAATATTTTACCAGTTTTCAAAAAAAAGTATGTATATTTATATCTTAAAAACACAAATTCTCAGAAGTTGACTATATATACAATACATCGGCATTTATTTGTATATGACATAAATACTATGAATTTCAGCTTATATATTTTTTCAAGGAGTTAATTGCTTCTATTGGAAGCCATATTTTCCCTAAGGTATCCGCACTAGAAATGAATTGCAAAAATAACTAATACCTATTTTGTTTGAGGAGTTGCATACTCTTAGAATCCACACATTAAATTTTTCTTTCCTTGACTCCTTCCTTCTTTATAAAAATAAATCAGAATTTATCTTTGACTAATTTATCAATAAGCCCCATCAAAATTTAAATAAATCATCCTAGAAATGGTACATACTTGCTGTCTATCAGCAACTGTGTGAAGAAAAATGGTCCCTCTTGGCTTATAGGAGCTGGACAGTCAGAATCCTGCATGCTGCTCATGGAAAGATGAATATCTGGCAGGTTTACTGTTAGTTTTAGATCAATGTCCGTAATTTTTGGAGTTAACTTGCTGCATATGGTAGGCTTGATGATGTCTAAATTTCTTCTCATTGAATATGGGTATTTAAGAACTTAGAACTAAAAGTCGGAGTTGTATACTCTACTAGGAATGCTTAACATTTCTTTCTCACAATAACACTGGATTTTAAAACAATAGCCTCCACTTATTTATTATTGTGGGCTTTTACATCTTTTGGATTTTTCAATGAAATCTGTGGAAGGATTTTGGCAACCTCCAGTCCTATCTGATTTTATTATCAAGCTGTGCATTCAAGATGACACACAACTCTTGTTCCATTTCTTAGCAGGTCCCCTGGCAAGTTACGTATCATTTGCCTCAGTGCTAACCTACCTACTGCTAGGGTGCAGGCTGTTTCTGTGGACATATGGCTTCATGTTGATGATCATCTAATATATATTTTACTACTCCAGGGTGGGGGTAATCATTTTGAGGGACTTTTTTTTTTGCCAGAACTGACAGATGGATGGATGGGAACCATGTGGAGCCATGAAGAAATGAGTTGATTATTTTAGGTTGGGACAGGAATTTAGAAGCAGTTGAATTAATGCATTGGAAATATTTTAACAACCTGATTTGTAACTAAAAGCTGGTGAGGCTGAATTACCAGTACAGGGAAACTGAGAAAAAAATTATACTCATTTACTTATGCCTGGATAGTTTAGAGTTATATATACATTATTTTATTCTTGCTTTTATCCAACAAAAATGGCATATATAGTGTTAATATAATTATTATTTTTCTATTACTGTAACTCTGGGAAAGCTACTCAAGAACCCATCTTACACACCTTTTTAAAAAGTCGCATAAACTATTAAAGCTGTCTTCCACACTCTGTGAGTTTAAAACATCTCCCATATCACTGATGCTCATATTTAATGAGTGCTATTTTCAGTGTTGCCAAATTCAATCACTTAAACTACTGGATGCCCAATTAAATTTAAATTTAGGATAAACTGTAGGGTTTTTTAGTATATTAATGTCAATTATCACAAATAACATAGTTGTAGAAAAATTTATTGGTTATTTATTTAAAATTAGAATTTAAGTAGATGTCCTATATTTTATTTGACAGTACTAATTAGGATGCATTCATATTCCAATATTCAAAATGGTGAAGATCGTGGTTGGTATCAATCTCACTTGATAGGGAAGAGAGAAACTACCAGAGGGTATTATATGGGTATGTATCGGCAACTCCTGTCTTTTAAATTTTTTAAAAATTAACTTTACTCATAGGAACCTGTTGATTCCTATGAATGTATAGTGCCATATACAAAAGATAATTTCATATGGTTCAGTCCAGCATAATTATTTATCTAACACTGAACTATCTGAGCATTCTTGGAATCATCCCACTAGCAATGTGTTGTTTTACTGGAATGGTGCTCAGAATTGTCCTGTGGGTACTGATAAATAAAGCTGCTTAATGTTGCTTCATATTTGCACTGGCTTATTATTTTGTGTTAGGTCTACCATATTAGTTTCACGGGGTTGACATAACAAATTGCCGCAAACAGTTTGGGATATAACAACACAAATTTTCTTGAAGTTCTGAAGTCAGTAAGTCAGAAATTTGGTAGAAGCATACTGACTCTGGGAGCTCTAGAGAACCTATTCCTCACCTTTTCCAGTTTTTGTGGCTGCCCCAGCCTTTCCCAGAAGAAAGATACCCCTACGTGGTTGGACACTAGTTTATATTCTAATTCAACCACTTGCAGGATGGAACTCCAGGTTTAGTGTCCAGAAATCTTAACTTTGCAGTTATAGTGACAAAGATTTCTTTCATAGGAAACATAGAAGTTTTCGGGTACTTTATGCACAATGTAGAGGCAGTGGCAAGCAAAGCCACAGATGCAGAGAGCAAAGTATTGAGCCATAAAAGAATTAACTCAAAATGGATTAAAGACTACATTTCAGACCTAAAAGGATTAAAGACTAAACCTAACACCTAAAACAAAAAAGCTACTAGAAGAAGACATTGAGGGGAACCTTCATGACACTGTTCTAGGCTGAGATTACTTGCCTATGACCCAAAAAACAAAAGTAAAGCAAAAATAAGCAAAAATAGGCAAGTGGGATTGCATTGAACTAAAGAGCTTCTTCATAGCAAAGAAAACAAGTACTAGAGTGAAGAGATAATACATGATTTGGAGAAAATATTTGAAAATTGTACCTCAGATAAGGGCCAATATTCAAAATAATGAAGGAATTCAAACTACTCGATAACAAAATACAAATCATTCTATTTTAAAAATGGGCAAAGCCCTTAGTAGACATTTCTCAAAAGATGACATATGACTGGGCAACACATAAATGAAAAATTTCTCAACATCTCTAAACATCAGAGAAGTGCAAATTAAGACTACAGTGAAATATCATCTCATGCCCTTCACAGTGGCTATTATCAAAAACATGGAAGATAACAAGTATTGACAAGGATGTAGAGGAAAGGAAACATAGCATTTGTGGTGTTGTACGTTAGCACAGCGATTTTGGAAACAATATATGAAGGTTTCTCAAAAAACCAAAAGTAGAATTACCATAGGTTCCAGCAATTCCTCTACTGGGTATATAGCCAAAGGAATTGAAATCAGTATGCCAAAGACATAGCTGCACCCTTATATTAATTGCAGCATTACTCACAATAGAGAGATATGGAAAATACCAAAGTATCCAACAAATAAAAGAATCTAAAAGATTGTGGTGTAGATACACAGTGGAATACTATTTAGTCTGTAATGGAAAACAAAACAAAAGCAAAACTCTGTCATTTGTAACAACGTGTATGAACATAGAGAATATGTTAAGTGAAATAAGCCAGACAGAAATACCATATGATCAAAGTTAAATATGGAATCAAAAGTCAAACTAATTGAAGTAGAAAGTAGAATGGTGGTTACCAGAGGCTAGGAATAGATAAGTGAGTGGGAAAAGGTTAATGCTTACAATGCTACAGTTAGGTAGGAGGAATCAGTTCTGGTGTTCCATATGCAGAACAGTGCTTGTAGTCAATAATAATAATATCTAATAGAGAGGATTTTGAATGTTCTCACCAAAAGTAAATGATAAATATTTGAAGTAACAGATATGTACCAATCCCATTTATATCATAAATATATACAATTATTATTTGCTAATTAAAGATTAAATAAAACTTTTGAAAAAAAGAAACCTAATAGAGTTTTCCATGATGGGTTTTAAACATGTTTGGAACTTGTTACTTTTTTATTTCTTCCTTTTTCCCTTGTGGGAATGTCAGTGTCTATAACTTATCTTATGCGTCTCTTACCATTGTCTTTTACATAAGGATACGTTGTTTTCTAATTTCACAGGTCAGCAGATGAAGATTTTTGCCGTAGGATGGAAACTATCTAGAGTTTACCTAGACCTGATTAAGATAATGAGATTTAGATTGAGATTAGTTTACAAATCTTGACCTGATGATAAGTAGATAAGATTTTGGACTTAGAATTGATTTTCTAATAGATCAAGACTTCAGGGATATTGGGTTGGGGTAAATCTACTGTATACATTGAAAGAACATGGCTTTTGTGGAGCTAAGCTATAGTGGCCTAATGGCAACCCTGCAAAAAATATGAATATGGCAAGCCATACAATTAATTATACAGTAAAATATAAGAAGAGGTGATAATCCTGGATTATTTATGTGGTGTTAAATTTAATAACAAGTGTCCTTATAAGAGTGGCCAAGGGAGATTTGGCAGAGAAACTGTGATGAGCTCATATGACCACAGAGGCAGAGAGAGGAGTGATGTGACCATGAGCTGAGGAACAGCTGGAGCTTTCAGAAGCTGGAAGCCAGGAATAAATTCTTCCTTAGAGTTTACCAAGGAAAAAGGACGTGTAGGGCAATCAACACCTGAGTGCAGATTTCCGGCCTCCAGGACTGTTTGCTCTAGTTCCTCAGTTTCCGGTCATTTAAACTCACGTAAATGTGTCTGCTTTCTATAGAAACATAGTAGAAATGTTCTTAAAGTGTGTTGAAAGCTTTAAGTAGTATTGAAATTGTCTGCTTTTTCAGGTTTGATAGAATTCCTTAGTGAATTATTGGGTCTGATGTATTTGGGGAAAATTTACAAGTTTCTCATTTTCTTATTCAGAAATCAGTTTATATGTGTTGCTTTTAGCAACCTTTCCCCAACATTCTTCATATTAAATTTATGTTTGTAGAATTAAGAAAATACTGTTATAATGTTTCCAAGCTGCTTATTTTCTATGTCTGTCACGTTTATTAATAATATAAGTTTAGGTTTATTTTTCAAATTTTCCTTCCAAAAAATCTGATTTTTAAAATTGAATATATATTTTTACTTTCTAGTCTTTATTTTCTTCTTTTAATCTCCATTATTTGTTATATATTTCATTCATCTAATACTATTCCTTTTAGTCTATGTCTTTGATATGTTTAGAATTACAAGTATACTTTCAGAAGTACTTAATTTATATCCCATAATTTCCATATATATATGTGTGTGGTTTTTTCTGTTTGTCTGTTTGTTTTGAGACTAAGTCTCGCTCTGTTGCCAGGCTGGAGTACAGTGGTGCAATCTTGGCTCACTGCAACGACCACCTCCTGGGTTCAAGCGATTCTCCTGCATCAGCCTCCTGAGTAGCTGGGACTACAGGCAAGAGTCACCAAGGCGAGCTAATTTTTTAATTTTTAGTAGAGACAGGATTTTAACATGTTGGCCAGGATGATCTCCATCTTTTGACCTCATGACCCACCCGCCTCAGCCTCCGAAGTACTAGGATTAGAGACGTGAGCCACTGCCCTGATCCCATATATGTTCTTTCTTATTACAGTTTTTTTCCTAGAAATTCTACAATTTGTTGTGAATTATTCTATTTTGTGACTTGAGAATTCCTGAAGTGGAAGGTTGTGGTTGCTGCAGTTAATAAATTTTCACATCGTATTTGGAAAAGAGCATTGTATTGATATTATTTTAACGTTGGTGCCTTTAATGAGACAGTCTTGAAAACTAATACATGGTTTTACTAAATATTCTATAGGCACTTGAATTAAATAATATAACATCAGAATGCAGAGATTGATTAACTAAATATACCTCCTTATTAATTATATTATTCAATTATTCATATTTTAAAATACTTTATCTGTCATGGACTGAAATTTGTGAGCTACAACCTTCTACTATTCTTTTACAGACATAGCTCTTTGTACATATTGTGATTTCTGCTTTGTGAATGTTGGTAACCTGAATGTTGGTAACCAAAGATATTTATACTCACAGTGATGACTCATTTTAGGATTGAAAACTGTTTTTCTGTTCTTTCTTTTCATAATTTCAGTTTGGATCCCATCACTGTGGGCATTGAAATCATACCTCTTACTTTCTTTTTTATGTATGTGGGTTTTTTATTATAATCTTTTTTTTTAATTTTTGTATTGTACTTTAGGTTCTGGGGTACATGTTCAGATCATGCAGGACTGCTGCATAGGTATATACATGACAATGTGCTTTGCTGCCTCCATTCCCCCGTCACCTATACCTGGCATTTCTCTCCATGTCAACCCTCCCCAACCTCCCCACTTCCTACTGTCTCTCCTCTACCCTCTCACAACAAACCCCAGTGTGTGATGCTCCCTCCCTGTGTCCATGTGTTTTCATTGTTCAACACCCACCTATGAGTGAGAATATGTGGTGTCTGATTTTCTGTTCTAGTGTCAGTTTGCTGAGAATGATGGTTTCCAGATTCATCCATGTCCCTACAAAGGACATGAACTCATCATTTTTATGGCTGCATAGCATTCCATGGTGTATCTGTGCCACATTTTCTTTTTCCAGTCTATCACTAATGGGCATTTGGGTTGGTTCCAGGTCTTTGCTATAATAAATAGTGCCTCATTGAATGTATGTGTGCATGTGTCTTTATAATAGAACAATATATCCAGTAATGGGATTGCTGGGTAAAATAGAATTTCTATTTCTAGGTCCTGAGGATACATCTGGTTTCCTTGTGTGAAGTTTTATATGTGTTTATTTTTTTTTCTAGTGGCTACCTCCATTCTTATAAATTTAGGTAATGTTGTTTTATCACCATACAGTAAACAGCAATTAAAATAAAATACACCATTTCCATCTCCTCCCATTTCTCTTACATATTTGTACCTTTTATTGTTTTTTGCTTTTGAATGCTTGCTAATGCTAATAGATATAATATTTGACTTATTAGCTCTGACTTACATTTTTTCATTCTTAGTTATTAATAACAGAAATTTTTTAACCTAAAATCTTATTTTCTTAGGAAAGGAAGTATTGTTTCTACAGATTCAAGGCATATGCTAATATTCCGATCAACTACCCAGATCCTGACGTTAACCACAGTCAGTGTTCCTGCCTGTCATTACCCATTAGTACCCATAAGTATTACTTGGTGAGATACATTTTTTCCTAAGAAAGTATCATTCATTCCACCTCCCCAAGAAATATAATTATTAATTGTTTCTAAATATAATATTTTACACTGATCTTAATTAAATGTGTTAACTAATATTTAGGTATGTTATTCCATCTGGTCAGAATATTTTTTTAGTTTCATTTTATTTTGAATTGACACAAGAATTATAGATATTTATGGGGTACAATGTAACATATCGACACATGCAATTAGCATATTGTAATGCTCAAAACTTTGTGCCTGTAATCTCCATACTTGACGGACAATGTGGCTGGATATGAAACCCTTGACTGAATTTATTATCTTGAGTATCCAAAGTCCACACATGTTTAAAAATAATTTCCCATGTAAATATTTCACTGACCTCTTCCCATCTTTGAAAAGTTCGTTCTTTTTAATCTCTAAACTCATAACAATTTAAGCAAACCTATATCATTAATAGTTGGTATGGGTTGACATCATGTATTATAACAATGTATCATATCTACTCAGTTTTCCCTAAGAGAAAGAATATGATCTAATTCATTTCCTAGCATGTATCTAAAATAATTCCTAGCACATGGAATTTGATTAATAGCTCTTTCTCCATCTAATACAGCTGTTTTCAGAGTTCAGAAAGGTGCTATTACATGGTTTAGATTTGACGGATAAAAAATTTAACACTATTTTTGAAAATGACATGATTGTATATTTAGAAGACACTATCATCTCAGACCAAAATCTCCTTAAACTGATAAGAAACTTCAGCAAAGTCTCGGGATACAAAATCAATGTGCAAAAATCACAAGCATTTCTATACACCAATAATAGACTTAAAGAGAGCCAAATCAAGAATGAACTGCCATTCACAATTGCTACAAAGAGAATAAAATACCTAAGAATACAACTAACAAAGGAGTAAAAGATTTTTCACAGAGAACTACAAACCGCTGCTAAATGAAATAAGAGAGGAGACAAACAGATGGAGAAACACTCCATGCTCACGGTTAGGAAGAATCAATATCATGAAAATGGCCACACTGCCCAAAGTAATTTATAGATTCAATGCTATCCCCAGCAAACTACCAATGACCTTCTACACAGACCTGGAATAAACCACTTTAAACTTCTTCATATGGAACCAAAAGAGAGCCCACATAGCCAAGTCAATTTTAAGCAAAAAGACAAAGCTGGAGGCATCATACTACTTGACTTCAAACTATACAGCAAGGCTATAGTAATCAAAACAGCATGGTACTGGTACCAAAACAGAGATACAGACCAATGGAACAGAACAGAGGCCTCAGAGGCCACTCTACAACCATCTACAACCATCTGATCTTTGACAAACCTTACAAAAATAAGCAATGGGGAAAGAATTCCCTGTTTAATAAATGGTGTTGGGAAAACTGGCTGGCCATATGCAGAAAGCAGAAACTGGACCCCTTCCTGACACCTTACACTAAAATTAACTCCAGATGGATTGAAGACTTAAACATAAGACCTAACACCATAAAAACCTCAGAAGAAAACCTAGGCAAAACCATTCAGGACATAGGCCTAGGCAAGGACTTCATGACTAAAACACCAAAAGCATTGGCAACAAAACCCAAAATAAACAAATGGGATCTAATTAAACTCCAGAGCTTCTGCACAGCAAAAGAAACAATCGTTAGAGTGAACCAGCAACCAACAGAATGGAAAAAATGTTTTGCAATCTACCCATCTGACAAAGGATGCTATATCTAAAATCTACAAAGAACTAAAACATATTTATAAGAATGTTTTCTTATAAAACATTTTTATAAGAAAAAAACCCATTCGAAAGTGGGCAAAGGATACTTTTTAAAAGAAGACATATATGAGGACAACAAATATACGAAAAAATGCTTATCATCACTGGTCATTAGAGAAATGCAAATCAAAACTACATTGAAATACCATCTCACGCCCGTTAGAATGGCGATCATTAAAATTGGGAGACAACAGATGCTGGAGACGATGTGGAGAAATAGGAACACCTTTACACTGTTGGTGGGAGTGTAAATTAGTTTAACCATTGCAGAAGACAGTGTGATGATTCCTCAAGGACCTAGAAATAAAAATTCCATTTGACCCAGTAATCCCATTACTGGGTATATATCCAAAGGATTATAAATCGTTCTATTATAAGGACACATGCACACGAATGTTCATTGCAGCACTGTTTACAATAGCAAAAACTTGGAACCAACCCAAATGTCCACCGATGATAGACTGCATTGGGAAAATGTGGCACATCTACACCATGGAATATTACGCAGCTATAAAAAATGATGAGTTTGTGTCCTTTGTGGGGACATGGATAAAGCTGGAAACGATCATTCTCAGAAAACTGACACAGGAACAGAGAATCAAGCACCACATGTTCTCACTCATAGGCGAGTCTTCAACAATGAGAACACATGAACACAGGGAGGGGAGCTTTGCACACTGATATCTATGGGGGCGGACTAGGGGAGGGACAGTGGGGGTTGGGGAGTTGGGGAGGGATAACATGGGGAGAAATGCTAGATATGGGTGATGGGTATGGAGGCAGCAAACCACATTACCATGTGTGTACCTATGCAACAATCCTGCATGTTCTTTACATATACCCCAGAATCTAAAATACAATAATATATATTTAAAAAAATATCAGTACTTAACAACCAACTATGCCCTAACCATTTAACATACAATAACTTATTTAATCTTCACAACACCACTGTAAGGTATAATTGCTCTCATCTACAAATGAAGAAACTGAGGCATAGAAAAGTTAAGACACTCCTTATGGACAACAGTGTGTAAGTTATATACTTGAGATTTAAACTCAGACAGACAAAGTGTACAAGTTGTGCCCTTAAGCACTATGGTATCCTGCTGGAAATCTAAATAGCAAATAAGTAGTGTAACACAATGTTTCATTTTGATGAAAAAGATAAAATGTTTAGTGGAATAGTCCTCTTCATTAAATGATACCTTCATCATCATCTTTTCCAGCATTTACTATTAAGTTTAAAATGAATCGATAAGCTCACTAAATCTAACTACCAGAACTCTGAGTATCTTTTTAATTTCTTTAATTCACAGATGCATAAGCTAAGAAACTAATATGTGATTGAGGCAAAATCCTTTATCTTCTCAGCTGCTGCTAGAAATGTTTATTCTGGCATAATTTTTACTTCCCTGGGCAATTGTTCTTCTCTTACTTTTCTTTAGTTACTGCTCAATATCCTAATTTAACAGCTCACTGTCAATCAGTTGACTCTGATTTGCATTTTTAATTTTTAGTTCCTTAATTTTATGCTATAACTCGTACTAATTACTTTTAAATATCCTTGGTCTTTCCAACTTGTAAAGCAGTACTTTCTCCTTTACTATTAATCCATCTCATAATACTGTAGACAGTTATCATTTTTCCCCATCAATCGTTTTCCAGCCAGATTTACATATTCAGGACTTTTTAATTGTTTCTCATTAATCACTTCTATTATTCCTTAAATCACCCTATTATAGTCTTCTCCGGAACTACATTACCATTATAAATACAAGGATATTGAAAATACTGTTAGCCAAGTTGCTGTATGAATCAATTCTTCTTAGAGTTCAGAGCGGTTCTACAATTCTATTCTCCAAAGTAATAAGAGAAGAGACTTTATGACCTCTTCTTTGTCTGATTTCTAGGCTGCACTAGCATCCAGACTTTTAGTTTCAAGAGTAGGTAGATAACGATAGGGTCAACATCAACATTTTCACACATAAAATTGTCATCTTAATCATTAAATAAAATGGCTTAGACCTGTAATAGTGACTGACATTATTATTAATTCTTTGTTTTCTGAAAAAGTATTTAATTTATGTTACGGAATTTTGTCAAAACTAAGAAAAACACTGTATGAATTTAAGCAGTGTTTCTCCAGCTAGCCTTTTGTATTATGATATAGTTTGTGGTCCTTGCCAGAGGTCTGTCCTGGATGATGGACAGTCTGTGGAGATCAGAGTACATGCATAAGCTTTCTCATTATATATTTCTCTATACAGAAGAAACTAATTCTAATTCATTGTGCATAATTCATTTATACAAATAAATATTACATGTTTGCTTTTTGTTGTTTGAACACTGGACTAATAAATGCAAAGGTCTTTCATTTCAAATAACTTAAGTATACATTATATTATATAGAAGTTATGATTACATATTATTTACATATAATTATACATACGCTCATATACATGTATGTATATCTACGTGCCTGTGTCTATGTATATATGACATTTGTAAAATAATTAAATATAGACAAAGATATACAAACTTACCAATAGCCAATGTATGTATAGAGCTTAATTCATTAGGGTGTTTCATCAGATCATTAGATTCCAAATGCTACACTACACTGTATTTTAGAAATATATGTATCAAAACAATCAATTAACTTTCAATGAAGTTTAAAATGATTTATTACTCCAGACCCATGTCATGTCCATAGGTGAACACCATGAAAAAAAATGTACTCAATAGCATTTCTGTGTCAAAGTCATCAGAACTATAGTAATAGATTTTATTGAATTGAAATTTGGATTCCTCTATCAGCTGTAGCTGAAAAGAGTAAATGTTCAGACTTTAAAACTTTAGGAGAATATAAAACGGAAATTTACTTGAGTTTTTTTGATAAAGAAATCCCTAAGGAATGTTCTTATTTTGTAAGCAGTTCTTATTTTGTAAGCAGTTCATTTTCTTGTAAGTAGAATGAGAAATCTACGCTTTTCTATTTACAAAGTGTGGTCATGTGTTTGCCTATCTGGGATTATTTGCAATGTGTTGGGATGAGTTATTTATTACTCTTTGTTGTTTGAAGTCTAAAAGTGTTAAATCTGTTAGTAAACAACATTCAACCTTTATTCTGTTACCAAATGCAAGTCAAAGAAATGACAATGTGATCCTCAATAAACACAATCCACTAAAAGACCAAAAATATAGTATTAGAATAAATCTAGTACAGTTGTAGTTGAATATATTTCATGTTTTTATCTTATAATTTACTTAAACTTTAAAAAAGAAATTTGTAATTTTGCATGTTTACTCTTAAGACCAATATCAAATCATATGTTAAATAAAAGGGTATAGTAATCTTTTACCTACTGTGGGGTAGGTATGGAAATCTTAAAAATACACAGTACTTGTTTACAAAAGTGTTTTACATCTCTTATAGGCAGGATATACTTGTAGTACACATAGATACACATTCAAGAAAACTATCAGTTACATTCACAATAATTAATTTTTGAAATGTCTTATCCTAACAGAAGCAACAACTTTAAGAGGAAAATAAAACTGCTAGGTTTTCTACATTGAGAAATTATAGAAATCTATTTTGATAAGTGAAGCCAAAAAAGATAATCCAAAATATATTTATGAATGAAATATACCTGAAAAGGTTGTACTACAAATACAATATTTAATATAAACTTAAAACAATTTTTTCTCCTGAAGAAGCAGGAAGGGGAAGTTGATTGCCAAGAAACATAAAGACAGTTTTTTACACAGTCTGTGTACATACAGAAGACAGTATGTATTGTAATGTATGCAAGGTATTTCATTCTTAGCTTGCTTCCAGTTAAATCAAATAACATAAAATAAGGATGGCAGCAAAATAATCATATGGATTGGTCTGGAAGTATAATTAAATACTGGTACAAAAATAGGAAGAAAAGAAGGCAAGGAAAAAGCAGCTATTGAGGTAGTATTAGATAGTGGTCATTATGAGGTAGTAGTAATTATTAGCCAGACACAGCTTAGAGCACAATTTTTACCTCATTTTATGTTTTCCATAATCACCTTGTAAAGTGCTTAAATAAGAAAAATGAAGCTGCAAAGAGTTGAGATAATGTCATATATAGATCTCCTAAATGACAAGAGCAAGATTTATATTTCATTTTACAGCAAAGGTTATACCTTCCAGCACCCTTTATTGACTTGAAGGACAAGTTTAAAATTTTTTGGCTTAAATTAATTTGCATTGTATATGCAGTTGAAGTAGCTAGGAGGAATTGACAATCCAAAGAGTATTTGCTGAAAATCAGGAAGCCAAATAAAACTGGAAACTTAAAGAAAACATAACATTTGGATCCACTACTGTAAAGTGTGCAGATAGCAACCATATAAGAAGAGACTTTGAGAAAGACTGCTAAGGAGAAGCACATCCCTAGCTACAGAGGTTTATGTCAGACGAAAGAGTACATCCACTTGCATTCATTCTTATCTTTTTTCCCCTTTCCATCCAGGCAGGCTTCATTAAACAACGAATGAAAGTTATCAAAGTGTATTTACAATGTACCACACCATGCCCCAGTGAATTCAACTTGGCAATTTTCTGATGAAGGAATAATATAGAAGGAATGTGCAGACGGTCCTGCTGGCAGATTTATAGAGCAGTGCTGATTTTTATCTGTGAGGAGATTAGCTGTTCTGCCTAGCTGGCTACAGTGAACTGCCTTAGAGATTAAATAAGGAATAGGTTTTTAAGAACTGTTTTATCCTTTTTCTGCCATCTGAATGAGTATCTCTTGAAGGTTAAAATCCACTGAGGTATATAGGTTATTCAAATTGTAATTATCTATACTTTAAAACATACAGCAATGAAGTAACTCTGAGGTTGATAATCCTAATCAGAAGGATCAAAAAATTACATGAATGCAACATGTACATACCTCAGAGGAAATCTAGACTACATTAAAAAATATGTTCAGGGGAGGCTGGGTGCAGTGGCTCACACCTGTAATCCCAGCACTTTGGGAGGCTGAGGCTGGTGGATCTTTAGGGCTCAGGAGTCAGAGACCAGCATGGGTAACATGGCGAGAACCCGTCTGCAGTAAAAATTTTAAAAAGAGAGAAAAAATAGCCAGGCATGTTGGTGCTCACATGTGGTCCCAGCTACTAGGGATACTGAGGTGGGAGAATCACTTGAGCACCTCGGGGGAAGGTGGTAGTGAGCTGAGATTGCACTACTGCACTCCAGCCTGGGTGATCGAGTGAGACACCATCTCCAAAAAAAAAAAAAAAAAAATCGAGGAAAAAAGTGAAATATAATTTGAATATTTTTAGTACATCATCACTTACCATTTAGAGAATTGAAACAATTCTGATCTCAAAAGTATGCACTGCGTGTATATGCAACAAATAGAATGAACTATTAATATTAAATTAATTAAATATGTGCACACACAGAAACATACGTAAGTTTACCTTTGTGTTTCAGACCTCTAATTAAATGCAGCCATGTAAGGTGGTAAGGTATGCCTACTGTCCTTAAATCTGCAAGTGCTAGGCATACTTCAGATTATGTGCGTAATCAAACCACAATCTGAAGCATGAGTATCAACTACTTTCAAAATGAAACTACTTTCACTTTTCACAAACATGAAACCATTTTCTATTTTATAACGACAATAGGAATTAATACTCAAAACACCACGAATACACCCACACACATCCTTACTACACGTCGCAAACTTACCCACAGTCATCTGCTTCTACCTCCTTTCCTATAGTCATCTCAGACGGGGCATACTATCCCTAGGTTGTTTCCTTGCGCCTGTCATTCAGATTCTGTTGAGGCCCATCTCTATCCACAATGCATCTTTTAAAATTATCCTCTCTTCAGTATCCTTGATGTCTTGTCTCTATTGAGATTTTTATCCCTGTGTATAGAAACTCTTGTCTCCCACCTTAAAATATTTATTTTATTATGTTCTTGTTTATTTGTTTTATAATCTTGCTGCACCACATAGGTACTAACCTTCCCCAAAAAGACACTGTGTTTCTATTTTTTCCTCCCATATTTTTGCTTCCTACTACATTATAATTAGTTCCTCTCTCCATTGTAGCAAAGAATAATCATATATCTTCCATCTGAATATATTACATGAACAAGTCTTCAGACTCTGCCGACAGGCACAAGAGTTCAGTTTTCTGTCGACTTTCTACTTGGGCATTACTTTTATCTCTTTGTGATTCAGTTTCTTGAGCTACAAAGTAGGGATAATAACACTCCCTCAAAATGTCACAGTAAGAATTAAAAGGACAATCATGGGTATATTAACTCAATAAAGACACTGCAAATATGCTTAAAATCTGTCTTGATACAGGGACAATACTCTAACAAATATTAGTTGCTGCTACTATTTTTTTTCTTCTTAAAGCCATTTTTATTTTATTTTGTATTTCCAACTTTTATTTTAAGTTAACGGGCACATGTGCCGGATATGAAGGTTTGTTACATAAGTAAACTTGTGCCATGGTGGTTTCCTACACAGATCATCCCATCACCCAGGTATTAAGCCTGGCATCTGTTAGCCATTCTTCCTGATCCTCTCGCTTCTCCCACCCGCGACTACTACAGGCCCCAGTGTGTTATTTCCCTCATGTGTCCACATATTCTCATCATTTAGCTCGCACTTGTAAGTCAAAACACGTAGTATTTGGTTTTCTGTTCCTGTGTTAGTTTGCCTAAATAATGGCCTTCAGCTCTATCTATGTCCCATTCATTACCACAAGAGTTGTGTATTCATTACCACAAGAGTTGCCTTACAAGAACTCCTGAAGGAAGTACTAAATATGGAAAGGAAAAAACTGTTATCAGCCTAAAAAAACACACTGAAGTACACAGACCAGTGACCATATGAAACAACCATATAAACAACGGTGCAAAATAATCGGTTAGCATCATGATGACTGGATCAAATCCACTCATAACAATACTAACTTTAAATGTAAATAGGCTAAATTTCTCAATAAAAATACACAGAGTGGCAAGCTAGATAAAGAGTGAAGACCCATTGGTATGCTATTTTCAAAAGATCCACCTCCTGTGCAAGGACACTCATAAGGGATGAAGAAAAATTTACCATGCAAATAGAAAACAGGAAAAAGGAGAGGTTGCAAATGTAGTTTCTGACAGAACAGACTTTAAAGCAACAAGATCAAAAAAGGCAAAAAAGAGCATTACATAATGATAAAGGGTTCAATTCAACAATTGAAGGACACTATTTCCTTCCTTTTTATTGTGGCATAGTATTGCATGGTGTATGTGCACCACATTATCTTTATCTGGTCTATCATTGATGGACATTTAGGTTGATTCCATGTCGTCTTTACTATTGTGAATAGTGCTGCAATAAACATGCATGTGTCTTTTTAATAGAATGAATTATATTCCTTTGGGTATAAACCCAGTAATGAGATTGTTGGATCAAATGGTATTTCTGCTTCTAGGTCTTTGAGGAATTGTCACATCGTCTTCCAGAATGGTTGAACTAATTTACAGTCCTACCAACAGGGTAAAAGCATTCCTTTTTCTCTACAACCTCATTAGCATCTGTCGTTCTTTGAATTTTTTTTTTTTGTAAACATGATTCTACATTGAGCAAGAGGCAGAAGACCAAAATATGGGTGAAATGCCCCCTGTGGATTCAGCACAGGCAGAAATTCCAGGTGGGAAAGCTATCAGTTTGCTGCTGATTTTCTTTTTAATAAAATCCATTCTGACTGATGTGAGATAATATCACATTATGGTTTAGATTTGCATTTATTTAATGATCAGTGATGTTGAGCTTTTTTCATATGTTTGTTGGCTGCATAACTGTCTTCTTTTGAGAAGTGTCTGTCCATGTCCTTTGCCCACTTTTTAATGAGGTTTTTTTTCTTGAAAATATATTTAAGATCCTTATAGATGCTAGATATTAGAGCTTTGTCAGATGCATAGATTACAAAAATTTTGTCCCATTCTGTAGGTTGTCTGTTTAAACTGTTGAGAGTTTCCTTTGCTGTGCAGAAGGTATTTAGTATAATTATTAGGTTGGAGCAAAAGTAATTGTGATTTTGCCACTAAAAGCAATGTCAAAACCCACAATTAATTCTGCACCAACCTAATAGATCCTGTTTGTCAATTTTTGCTTTTGTTGCAATTGCTTTAGGCTTCTTTGTTGTGATATCTTTGCCTGTGTCTATGTTCTGAAAGGTATTGCCTAGGTTTTATTCTAGAGTTTTTATAGTTTTGGGTTTTGCATTTAAGTCTTTAATCCATCTTGAGTTGATTTTTGTATATAGTATAAGGAAGGGGGTCAGTTTCAGTTTTCTGCATATGGCTAGCCAGTTCTCACAGTGCCATTTATTAAATAGGGCATTTATCTCTATTCCTTGTTTTTATCAGGTTTGTTAAAAATTAGATGGTGGTAGGCATGTGGTCTTATGTCTGGGGTATGTTGTTTTCCATGGGTCTGTGTGTCTTTTTTTTTTTTTTTTTGGTACCAGTACCATGTTGTTTTGGTTACAGTACCACTGCAGTATCATTGGAAGTCAGATAGCATAATGCCTCCAGCTTTGTTCTTTTTGCTTAGGATTGCCTTGGCTATTCAGACTCTTTTTTGATTCCATATACATTTTATTTTATTTTTTCTAATTGTGTGAAGAATGCTAATGGTAGTTTCATGGAAATAGCAGTGAATCCGTAGATTGCTTTGGGCAATATGGCCATTTTCATGATGTTCATTCTACCTATCCATGAGTATAGAATGGTTTTTTCATTTATTTGTGTCATCTCTGATTTCTTTGAGCAGTGGTTTTTGGTTCTTCTTGAATAGGTCCTTCACTTCTCTTGTTAGCTGTACTGCTAGGTATTTTATTCTTTTTGTGGTACCTGTGAATGAGAGTTCATTTGTGATTTGTTTTAGTCTTGACTACTGTTCGTGTATAGGACTGCTAGTGATTTTTTCATGTTGATGTTGTATCTTGAGACTTTGCTGAAGCTGCTTATCAGCTTAAGAAGCTTTTAGGCTGAGATGAGGAAATTTTTCAGATACAGGGTTATGTCATCTACAAACAAAGAAAATTTGATTTCCTCTCTTCCTATCTGAATATCTTTTATTTTTTTCTCTTGCCTGACTGCCCTGGCTAGAAGCATCATAACTGAAGTTGAAATAAAATATTTTCAGACAAATAAATGCTGATGGAATTCATTACCACAAGAGTTGCCTTACAAGAACTCCTGAAGGAAGTACTAAATATGGAAAGGAAAAAACTGTTATCAGCCTAAAAAAACACACTGAAGTACACAGACCAGTGACCATATGAAACAACCATATAAACAACGGTGCAAAATAATCGGTTAGCATCATGATGACTGGATCAAATCCACTCATAACAATACTAACTTTAAATGTAAATAGGCTAAATTTCTCAATAAAAATACACAGAGTGGCAAGCTAGATAAAGAGTGAAGACCCATTGGTATGCTATTTTCAAAAGATCCACCTCCTGTGCAAGGACACTCATAAGGGATGAAGAAAAATTTACCATGCAAATAGAAAACAGGAAAAAGGAGAGGTTGCAAATGTAGTTTCTGACAGGACAGACTTTAAAGCAACAAGATCAAAAAAGGCAAAAAAGAGCATTACATAATGATAAAGGGTTCAATTCAACAAGAAGTAGCTGCCCTGAATATATATGGACCCAACACAGGAGCACCCAGATTCATAGAGCAAGTTTGTAGAGACCATCAGAGAGACTTCGACTCCCACACAATAAAAGTGGGAGACTTTAAAATCTCATTGATGATATGAGACAGATCATCAAGACAGAAAATTAATACAGACATATAGGACCTGAACTCAGCTCTGGCTGTAGAAGACCTGATAGATATCTACAGAACTCTCCAACCCAAAACAACAGAATATACATTCTCCTTATTGCCACATGGCACTTACTCTAAAGTTGATCAAATAATCAGAAGTAAAGCACTCCTCAGAAAATGCAAAGGAACTGAAATTATAATAGTCTCACAGACCACAATGCAATCAAATGTAAACCCGAAATTGGGAAATTCACTCAAAATCACATAATGACATGGAATTTGAACAACTTGTTCCTGAATGGTTTTTGAGTAATAATGAAATTAGGGCATAAATCAAAGAGTTATTTTAAATTAATGAGAACAAGGATGAGTACTAGAATCTCTGGGATGCAGCTAAAGCAGTGTTTAGAGGGAAATTTATAGCATCAAATGCCCATATCAAAAATCTAGAAAGAGCTCAAGTTAACACCCAACATCATAACTAAAATAATTAGAGAACCAAGAGCAAACAAACTGCAAAGCTAACAGAAGATAAGAAATAACCAAGCTCAGAGTTGAACAGAAGGAGAGAGAGGCACCAAAAAACCCCTCAAAAATCAACAAATCCAAGACTGGATTTTTTTTTTTGAAAAAAAATTATAAAATAGATAGGCTGTTAGCTTGACTAATAAGGAAGAAAAGAGAGAAGATTCAAGTAAGCACACTCAGAAATGATGGTGATATTGCCACTAACGCCACAGAAATACAAACAACCATCAGAGAATATTCTATGCACATAAACTAGAAAATCTAAAGAAAGAGGATGAATTCATAGATATTTACACCCTCCCAAGACTGAATCAGAAATAAATTGAATCCCAGAATACACCAATAATGAGTTCTGAAATTGAGGTAGTAATAGATAACCTATCAACCATAAAAGCTCTGGACCAGAAAGATTCACAACTGAATTCTCCCAGAGATAAAAGGACAGCTGGTACCATTCCTACTGAAAGGATTCAAAAAATATATATATATTAAAGAAACGGACTCCTCTCTAACCCATTCTATAAGACAAGCATCATTCTGATACCAAAATCTGGCAGAGACACAACAACAACAACAACAAACACTTAGGGCCAATATCCTTGATAAATATCCATGCAAAAATCCTCAACAAAATACTGGCAAACCAAATCCAGCAGCACATCAAAAGCTTATCCACCATGATCAAGTAGGCTTTATCCCTTGGATGCAATTTTTTTGCTCAACATATGCAAATCAATAAATGTAATTCATCACATAAACAGAACCAAAGACAAAGAAACACAATTATCTCAATAGATGCAGAAAAGGCTTTTGATAAATCTCAGAATTCCTTCATGTTAAAAACTCTCAATAAACTAGGTATGGAAGGAACATACCTCAAAATAATAAAAGTCAAATATGACAAACGCAGAGTCAATATCACACCGAATGGGCAAAAGCTGAAAGCATTCTTCTTGAAAACTGGCACAAGACAAACTTGTCCTTCCTTACCACTCCATTGCTGCTACTATTATTTTGATGATATTAGTGACAATGGTAAAGTGAAACCTACTAATGAAAACTGCCCAGTCAGTCTTGTACTTCCTTTAGCCATATCCAATTAAAGTTCATAATCCAAAATTGTTTTAAATCTCTAGAACAGTTCACTTTTTTGATGACTAGCTACCTCCTGAACAGCATCCCTTGGGACTATTCAATACCAACATTCTCTCCTATTATTTAAAGATTTCCTCCAAGAATATATTTCCTTTGTTTTTCTGCTTGTTTTCTGAAAGGAGCATTTCCTAGTTTTCAGGATTAATCTTGACAGAAAGAATTAATCCAGTTTACCTGAATTCTTTTGAGTAAAGAAGCCACCTGTAAAATAAAAAGCAGGCAATTCATTTCTCACCTTTGTAAACATTTCCTCATCCATTAATTATTCCAATATTTGGAATTATTCCAAATAATAGAATTATTCCATTCTATATTAGAATGCCAACTCTGTGTCAGAAAAAATGCTAGATGTTGGGAATGCAGTGATGAGGTAACACACAGCCTTGGCATCTGTTGCTTAATTCAGCAATCAGAAATCTTGACATAAAATTAGATGTAGTCACTTCTTCTTACATCTCTTTAATGGCTTTCCATTTGACAAAATTTAACAAGGCCTTGTGTGGTCTTGTACCCACCGACTACATTCCTCATTCTCTCTACTCTAGATTCAGTCATACTATTTTGATCCCTTAAATGTGCCATGTTTCACTCATCTCAGGCACTTGGTACATTTTCTGTCTTCCTGAGTAGCCATCCTTACATTCTATATTCAACCCACTCCTAGGCATCTTTCAATTCTCTATTTAGCTATTGCTGAATACCAGAAAGGATTAAATATTCTAGATTTTTCTCCTGTGGCACTATATAATTCTTCATAGGAAAGATATTATTGATCTAGGAATGTATGTGATATTTGATTAATGCCTGTCCACATCCATAGATTAGAAGCTGTGTGCATATAGGGGCCTTTGCTCCAGACTTATCCCTTTTATTCTTTGCATAGCTCATATGGAACATAGCAGTTGACACATTGAAGAATTCAAAATACCTGTGTTTGTTAAATAAAGATACACAAATTGTCTACTTTCATTATTACCTTAACCTAGGTTTGACAGTCTGAAAAAAAAATTTACAATGAGAAAATATTTTAGGTGAAGACATTGATATTTTAATATATAAGTGGTGATTATTATTCTTTATGTGTTTAAAACTGTTACTCTTAGATCTTCCCTCTGGTAGTATTCAACAGACAAGTTAACATTCAATTCTAAATCAACATAAAATTGTAACTACTAGAAGAAGAATTAGTGAGATTTCATACGATCCAAATAGAAAAGTTCATGTATACAAGTAGGTAATTAGACAGATAGATAGACAGATTGATAGATTAGATAGATGGATGGATAGATGCCAGATAGATAGACAGATAAACAGACTCACTTCAAGACCTACGATAATACATTAGAATAAAATATCTCAGCTTGTGGCTCTAACAGAGTCACTATAGATTTATTGTGATGATATTTTGATTCTTTGCACTGCATTGAAATTACTTTTATTTAATTCTTGACTGTTAACATTGGGACATTTCAGGAAGAACAGAGCAGAAACAAAACAAAGATAGAGGGACACACTGTTGGTGTAGTTACATCAGACCTTCCCATCTCAGCAAAATATAGTTTCTGAAGAAAAGATCTAAGCAGTCAGACAAAACAATAATTAAAATGTAATTATACTGCAAAGTGACAATATTTTATCAAAATCCATGGCCTGACAGCATGGATCATTCACATCTCTGCCAAATTTCCATTTGGGAAAAGGTAAATGAGTTGCCCGAATCACAAAAGGTACATTCTTTTTACCTTCTTTAAAGAAAGGATTCCTTCTCTGGTCTCTTTGTCAGTGGAGATGGAGAATGTCCCCATACCATCACCATTTATGATGGAGTATGTCATGTCAGCATTTGAGCCCGTGTCTGCATCATTTGCCTTGATTTTCCCAACAGCTGAACCAACTTGAGCTGACTCAGGAACATAGAGCTGATAGTGTTCTGGAAGACATTTCATATTAAATGTATTTAAATACAATGTTTATAAAATAATCTTACAAGAAAAAACAATAAATATTTAGAGCACATATTCAAATGAGCATTATATTAGGTAATGGATTGAATGGATTTTTTTTTAAGATTTTAGAAGTTTACTATTTAGGAAGGAAATACTAGATTTATGTAAATTTTAAAATGTGTGTAAAATACTTTTCATGAAAAAAAGGCATATATGAGAATGAAATATTAGCTCTAAACCCTTAAAGTACAGACAATTAGAGGAGAGGTCAAGTTTTCATTCTTATATTGAACCAAAACTGAATCCGTCAAGTATTAGTGTAATCCCAATGTATACCTCCCCATGGTAGTATGTGAAGTTCAAATATAAAAGTGTGAAAATGAAAAGTGTTGGAATGTGGAATTCAACAGAAAAACAAGAGAAAATGCCGTAGCCTATTTGTTAATACAATTGTTTTTATCAAGATAAGTATATTGAGAAATACAGTCATGTCAGAGAAAGTGAATGTATGTTTATATTTCTTTACCGTAAATTCCCTATCAGCTTCTGAAAAGGATTTGAGGTGGCTTCATAATAACATTATAAATAACATAAAGTTATTAACATCTTTAAAACTCAATTACAGAGTTGAAGTATGAGAAAGCAGATGGCTATAGAAAATAAAACAGCATTTGTGAATTAGCATTAATTTTGACACTGTACCAACAATGTTAAAGCATTGTTATTATTATATTCTCATTGTCTAATATGTACAAATATCATTTTTCCAAAGTTTTCCCAGATATTAAATGTCAAATGAAACTGTCTCTATAGTGCTTACAAAATATATATTAAGAAGCATAATAAAACAAGTTTTAAATAACTGTTTTATTGACAAGTTTAAAAAATCTTATTAAAGCAATTTATTATAGAAAGTTCAAAATATTATAAATGACAGAAGCCCAGGAATCCTGAATTAACATGTAATTTGATAAAATAATTTCTATCAAGATTAAATTAATAATGACTCAATACTATACAAGGATATAGTTAGACTATACACCTAATGAATGCACAACCTCTACTAAAATAATTCTAGTGAGCCAGTCATTTGTCATTAGTGGTATGATACTGAAAACAAAAGTCTAATGTAGTGAACATTGAAAATATCAGTTTGTATTCTTACTGTGGTAAGAACACTTAACGTGAGATCTCTCCTATAAACAAATTTCTACACAACACAGCATTGTTACTCACAGATCACATTTTTCAGCAGAACTATAGGACTTACTTATTTTGCATAGCAACAATTTTGTATTTGTTGATTATCAACTCCTCATTCTCCTTCCCTAGTCCCTGATAACAACCATTCAAATCTTTGACTCATAGCCCAGAAAACATTTCGGCTGATTCTTAAAATAGGAAACAGATTTCTGGTATAGAAACATGATGATTATAGAAAAAAACATGATAATTCTTGACACATTTTAACAATCGGAAGAATAGTAACTTCCCCATTCACTATGTCCCATTAAACAAAATAGAGTACATTCAGATTAATATTTTATGCACTCTCCATTGAGTTGAGAATTATAATTTGTAAATTATGAGTCAACTTTTAGTAGATAGCCTGCAAATTGACCTGTTTTATCCATACCTTCTGCTGTTTATGTCCTTGAGTTATTTCCTCTTGAATGTTGGCTAGATATAGTAGTTCACTTACGATAAAGAAGGTTCAGCAAAAGTAATCAGCTGTCTCTTACAAGGCTAGGTTACAAAAAGACTGTGGCTTTTTTCACAGGAACACTTTCTCATTCCCTCTTGTATTACTCACTCAGGGTCAAGCTGTCTGTCACGTTTTGTTGCAGTCCTGTGAAGTAGCCCATAATGCAAATGACTGATGCTGGCCAAAAGCCAAGTGAGTAAGCCAGAAGCAGAAACCAGCTCCACCTCCAAGTAAGCCTCTGGGCAAGACCGCAGCCCCTGCTAACTTCTACACTACAATCTCATCAGTGTGAACCAAAGGCACTCATCTAAACCACAGCTAGATTCCTGACCTACAGAAATTGTGAAATAATAAATGCCCATTGTTTTAATCTGCCAAATTGGAATGCTTTGCAGCATAGCCATAGATAAAATATACACACCTCTTCAGTAGTTGCCAGTGATTTGCTAATTCAGATGGATTCCTTTTTTGTTTTTGTCATCCTGGGGTACTGTGATTTATGTTGAGAGAAATTAAAAACCAAGCTAATCAAACAAAACCTGATTCACTATACCATTATTGCTGATTATTTCTCTTCCTATGACGTTACACTTCGATATATTTCTAACAGAAAAAAAAAAAACAAATAAAAAATTTAATGAAACACACATGTATGCCATCAAATCTTAATGTTTTGTTGTATTTGATTCAGGTCCCATTTTATAATGTAGTATATTATTGAAGGTACAGGTGATACTTCTAAGTGGGCCGTTTGCTACAATCAAATTCTCTGCTCATCCTCCCAGAACCATTATCATCCCCCTACATATCTTAAAAATATTAATGTAATATATTTCCAAATATATATTTAGATAGTATAGTTATTTAGATTTAAGTCTATATTTATCATTCTTTAGTATTTTTTTACTCAAAATCATCATTTTGAGATATATCTAGGATTACTCATATAATTCTAGTTCATTAATTACCATGTAGTATTTAATAATAAGCTACAAGTTATCCAACTGTATGTTTTTCTAATTTAGAAACATTCAAATGAATTTTAGTTTACATACCTCCTTATGCACCTGCAGAATTTACCTAAACTACAGTTATAAAAAGGCTCTCCCTGGAGCTTTAGAACACAGCCCTTCCCTGGTTGTATCACCACTTTTCTAACATCTCATTTCCATTACAGACTTATTTTTCACTTTTTTCTTAAAAGATAGTATTGTCCATAACTTAGTACCTCATTTCTATTCCTTATATACACACTCTAGAAAGGAACATTTGTCCCTGTGGATTCACCGTCAACATATAAATTTATGGCTCCCAAATGAATATTCACATCTGCCATATCCTGAGTTTCTGCTAAACTGTTCAACTGATGGTCATCTCCAACTTTATGCTGGGCATCTACTATCTCATGTCTTTTTTAAGAAAAGTAATTTGAAACCATATGGAAACTTTAAAATGTAGGCCAATAAAAAAAGAATCAATAGTTTAAACTTTACAATAAAATAAGGACATAGGAAACTGAATGAATCAAATATGAAGACTAAACTTCTTATAACACCCCCATTTGCTGACATAAACTCTATTGAAAACAAATAAAAAACAAGATAAAAATTGATAATTATATTTTTCAAATATCAATTTGATATCAATATTAAATTATTTCCTCACTTCCCTAAAATTCTTTATGTCTATGAAACTTACAACTGATAAATTATTATGTTTAGTAAAAATTACTCAAGTTGACTGTAGCAAACAACATCTCATAATGAAGAGATGTGTTATTTCTAGTAAACTCTAGTTTTATAAGAAAATAGAAATAGTAATGGTAACATAACATTTAGAATTTGGTTATCCAACATCACAGAGTTACAAAAATTTGCAAATAAAATGCCAAATTTGTATTTAAAACAAAGGGTTATTTACAACTATTCACTAATATGTGACTATTAATGAAAATTTGGAAAAAAACAAAATACAAAAACGGCAATTGTTGTTTTATCACCAAAAGGATTTAATTAAAAAATTATATGAGCAGTAAAGGGTAACTAAAAACATACAGAGCCTTAATAGAAAGGAATCCAATTCCCGTAACGTTCTCCATGTTTTCAGGGTGAGAGAGACAGTGAGCACTGGAACATCTATTTTAGCCATGCAACAGGGGAGCTCCTTAAGTGTAGAGGTTATTTTGTTAGAAAAAGTAAGCTTCTAGAGTTTTTCAGCTGGTACCAGTTAATCTCTTGAGCTAACTTAAATTTACTGAGACAGCTGTTCTCTAAAATACTAAAGTCAATGTTTTAGGTCACTAAGGGTTGTCTCTCCTCACTCCTTTAAATTAAATTACTTTTTCATACTAAATAATTATTTTAATAGTAAAATATCAATGATTTATACATTTGAATTTATTGTCCTGTCTTTTTTCTTGAAAATACGAAAAGTAGTTTCCATGAAGGCCTATTCATTCTTGGCAATTATTAGATACTTTCACGGAAAAAATAGAAAGTACATGGGCAGAAAATTTTTCCTTGAATGAAACATCTATTACACTAATATGTACTATAGGATATGTAGTATTTTTAATGTCTTATATTATTATTTTTAAGCCGTTTTTATCTGGAAAAAATTAAATGTATTGGTACCACTTTGATTTAAATTCCTAAAACATAAAGATGTGACTTAACATTAGGAAAATGGCAGATTACAAAGTTCCAAGCCTGTACACATTTGAATATTTCCCAGAGCTTTCTATAAGTTTAGGTCAGTTAGTTTTAAGTTGCTTTTTGATGTTTCCATGAGGGAACAAGGGCTTCATGGAATATCAAAAGTGACTTAAAACTAGGTGAAATAAACTTATAAAAGCTCTTGGAAACATTCAAATGTGTACAGAAACCAAGAAAATCCCGAACTAAAAAAAAATGAATGCAGGCATTAAGTATCTGTGGTGTTTAGACTTGCTCTTGCTCCACTCCCTCCCAGGCCAAGGAGATTTTGGTCGGCAGGAGGTGACAAGCCAGTTCCCAGATCTGTTCTCTCTAGGAAAAGATCAATAAAGTTGATTGACTAACAAAGACAAAGAGGAGTCTCAATAATTATAATAGGGAAGAAAGCAGAAACACTACCCTGATTTTACAGAAATAAAAGGATTTTATAAGGAAGTCCGGCAATCAATTCAATACCAACTAATTAGATAATCTATAGATAATGAATATATTCTTATAAATATGACTTACCATAACAAAATTAGGAAGAAATGGAAATTCTGAATATACATACTACTAGTAAGGAGAGTCAATAAGCAATCAAAAACTTCCCCAGAAGGAAAAGCCCTGCAATAGATGGCTTTACTGGTTTAATTCTACTAACCATGTACGGATGAATTAAGGCCAATTCTCAAAATCCTCCAAAAAATAAAAAAGAAGGAAAATTACCTAATTTATTTGATAAGGCCAGCATTCCCCTGAAGCCAAAGGCATATAAAGACACTAAAAGAATAGAAAAGCAATTGAAACTGAATTAAAATTGAACTTCAATTAAAATTGAACCAATTGAAATTGAATTTCAATTGAAATGAAAACCAATATTCCTTATGAATATTAATGCAAAATTATTAACAAAATACTAGTACACTGAATTGGGCATAATATCAAAGGAATGTATACCATAAGCAATTGAGTTTTTTTTTTCCTGGAATGCAAGTTAAGTTCAACATAAGAAAATCAATTAATTTTCATTTCCATTAACAGAATAAACAGAAAAAGAATCACAAGATCATATCAATTCTACAGAAAAAGCAATTGACAAAATTCAATACCATATTATGATTAAAAAACATAAAATAGAACTATAAATAAAGAAAACTTCCTCAACATAATAAAAGCCATATGTTAAAATCCCATGACAAATATCATTAAAATAATGAAAGACTCAAGGCATTTAGTATAAGATCAGGAACAAAACAGGATGTCAACTTTTGAACTTTTATTTAACATACTACTGGAAATCCTAGCCAGAGTCAGAAGGCAAGAAAAAGAAATTAAAAGCATCCAAATTGAGAAGGAAGCAATACAATTATTTCTGTTCACAGATGACATGATCTTACACTCAGAAAGCCTTAGGGATTACACAGATACCCACTCACATCCACATACAAACGCATACAAACTTTTAGAACTAATAAAGCAATTAAGCAAAGTTACAAGATAATGAATAATTTCAAAAGAAAATAAAGCAATTCCACTTATAATAGCATAAAAATGAAAAAAATATTTAGCAATAAAACAATGTGTGCACTGACAATGACAAAATATTGTGGAAAGATATTAAAGACATAAATAAATGCAGATTATTACATGTCAATACCACAAAACACACACACACAATCCAATCTTTTAAATGGGCAAAGAACTGGAATAGACATCTCTCCAAATAAAATAAAAATACATAAAAAAAGAAGACAATGACTAGGTTGGAGAAGATGTGGAGAAATTAGAACCCTTTTTCCCTGTTGGTGGAGCAGTCAAATGGTGCAGTCATTATGAAAAATAGCATGGAGGCTTCTAAAAAAAATCAAACATAAAATTATCATATGATCCAGCAATTCCACTTCTGAATATATACTCAAAAGCATTGAAAGTGATGTCTTAAAGAGATATTTGTACACCCATATTCACAGCCACATAATTTATGATAGTCAAAAGGTAGAATCCAGTAACATCCAGCAACAGAGGAATTGATAAAATACAGTATACACATAAAATAAAATATTATCAATATGAAAGAAGTTAAAATTTGACACATGATATAGCCTTGATGTATCTTGAAACATTATGCTTACTGAAGTAAGCCAAGCACAGAAAGACAAATATTGCATGATTCTACTTATAGAAAGTACCTAAAAGAGTAAAATTCGTAGAGACAGAAAGTTGATTCAAGAGAGGAAAAATGGAAAAGTTGTGTTTAATGGGTACAAAGTTTTACTTCTGCAAGACGAAAAAGAGTTCTGTAGATGAATGGTATTGTTAATTACACAACAATATGAATATATGTAGTGTTACTTAAATGTACACAATAGAATTGTTTAAAGGCTCAATTTTATTGTATATATTTTTTAACTACAAAAAATAATATCAGGCTTGGTGCAGTGACTGACACCTGTAATCCTAGAACTTTGGGAGGCTAAGACGGGAAGTATTGCCTGAGCATAGAATTTCTAGACCAATCTGGACAACATGGTGAAACTCCATGACTACGAAAAATTAGCCAGGCATGGCGGCGTGGACCTGTAGTCCAAGCTACTCAGGAGGTTAAAGCAGGAGAATCACTTGAAGCTGGAAGGCAGAGGTTACAGGGAGCCGAGATCATACCACTGCACTCTAGGAGACTCCATCCCCAAAATAAATAAATAAATAAATAAATAAATAAATAAATAAATAAATAAAATCAAAATGAGAACTAGTACTTAAGCTGTTCTTCAGAATGAGAAAAATTAAGAAGAGATACAACAAATGCTAGAAATTTATGATGATGAGAATCTGACCAAAAGTATAAAACAGTAGAATATAATATTACTACGAAAATATATAATTGTCTTCAAAATGCCAGTTTTACTCAGCTTTTCAGTGGGTGAGGCTTAGTTTTTCTGAGATACGAGGTAGGGCAATGTGCATTTTTCAACTTTAGGTACCACATTGTTTACACTATATTAATAAAATCTTTTCTTTTTTATTTCAAATATGTGAATAACTTCTAAGTTATATTCTAGCTCATTCTAGAAGTTTCTTTTCCCTTTTAAATTCTTCAAGTAGTACTAGAATAATTTATTCTTGTTTTAGATTACATAATTTTGTACACAGCTTAGGCACACAGATCCCACTGTGTAATACACTTGTATGTGGCTGTACCATAAGTTCATATGCCATAGGTGATCCTGTCACATAATTTCTTAAGACAGCATCATAAAATACTAATGATTGTGTAAAGTACATTTAGGGAAGGAAGACATGATGAAGATAATAAAAGGGCATTTGTCTCACTGAAGCTTGTCCCTTTTAATATATATTTTCTTTCTCCAGGACAGCATTGATTCTAGTTGCTTTTTTAAAGGCCTTGTGTCTTTACTTCAGTAATTCTGTCAGTCATTGAATAAGTCATTCCCTATGATTACCTCTAGGCCCTATCCTACAAAAGAGGTAAGAAATTTTATCATTACATTTGTTAGAACTATTTGCTATTTTATTTTATTTAAATGAAAAAGTGAGATGCTTCTCAGGGAAAACTGATTGCCATGTGAGTGGTCATAAACTACGATGTCTGACTTACAGAGTTTGTCTTTATTGATAAAATTAATCAAAGAGTTTTTATAATCTCCATGTTAAATGTTTATGCAAATACAGTTTGTGCGGAAAATGCTAATTTTAAATTAAAACACAAGTACACCCACACTCACACAAGTATTCTGGGATTTTCCTGAATTTGAGAGACATATTGAATACTGATTATTAAGCATTGTGATTGACTCTATGTGTAATGTTTTTTAAACATAAAGTAAATGTAAATGTAAATTCTACTGCCATTTGAATGCCACACATTAAAAGGGCAATTTTCCTCTATCAGAATGCTTACTGTTCTCTGAAATATCTTTAAAATTGCTTAACCAAATACATTCTGTTACTGTGTGTCAACATGTACTACAGGAAACCTGATTATTCTATAGAATATTTTTCGAAGTATTACTATAGTGGAACACTTTTTTTTTCTGTCACTCTTAATCATAAATAACATAAGAAAGCTTGAAGAAAGACTATTTGAAATTTTAATTAAAAATCAGTCCCCTTTTTAAATATTCTTTGAAGATGTAGACATTGATTTGTAATGCCTAATTGTAAGAATCAAATTATTTCCAAGAAATATATGCTTATTATCATAAACATACCTACCTAAACAACATATTATGTAAAGAAAAAGGAATGAATCTATAACTTTGTTATAATACACAACCACATAGGTTAAAAACATACCATAATATGGAAATGTCATATCTAGTAGGTTTCTAAACAGACAACTCCATATAGTTTCAAAATATTTAAATCTAAAATCAGAAGAATGCAATACTATTATTTATTTATACCTGTTACTTTGTCAGAAAGAGATCTACAGATGTATGTACATTATTTAATATAATAAATATATAATTAATTATCAATTGTCTTTATATACTAAATATCATGATGTAAGAAAAATATTGTGTCTTTATGAAGGCTAAATAAAATAAAATAACATTGCTCATTCTGTGGTTAATTCAATAATTTCAGCTTTATTTTAGAGTTCATCCTTTCAATTTAGCCACATAAAATATCAAGTTGACATAAAATATATCTAATTATCTTCCATAATGTTTCTATTTAAATTTAAGTGAATGATTTTTCAAATCTGAATATGATAGAGCGGTATATCTACCTCTGCCATATAAAACACCTATAAAAGCTGCACAGTAGGCCGGGCGCGGTGGCTCACGCCTATAATCCCAGCACTTTGGGAGGCCGAGGCGGGTGGATCATGAGGTCGAGAGATTGAGACCATCCTGGTCAACATGGTGAAGCCCTTCTCTACTAAAAATACAAAAATTAGCTGGGCATGGTGGCGCATGCCTTTAGTCCCAGCTACTCGTGAGGCTGAGGCAGGAGAATTGCTTGAACCCAGGAAGCGGAGGTTGCTCTAGGCCGAGATCGCGCCATTGCACTCCAGCCTGGGTAACAAGCATGAAACTCCATCTCAAAAAAAAAAAAAAAGCTGCACAGTATACAGAACATGATTGTTTCAAAGCATTGAAGAGTAATCAATGTTGGGAAGCCTGGATGAAGTATGATCCTTGAGAGAAAGAAACCATAACAAAACAAAGTTTATATGCGAAAATACGAGGGCATTTTAAAATATGTAGTTCTGGGGGAAAGAGTCCAAGCAGAAATTGTACAGCTCGTGAAGACAGGTTGAAGTTCAGAGCTGGCACAGAGGCTGGGAAATTGAGGACAAAAGCCCTAAGAAGAAGAAACCTCAGATAAATGAGGGGAAAAAAAACAAATGCAATTTTTCTTGTGGTAATTGTGGACACATCCATTAATTTCACAGGTGTAGAGACTCTGAGAAACCAAGAGAAAGTGTATCCGGAAAGCAAAAGAGCTTGGCAGAGATTTCAGCAGCCATGAGGTACTGGGGGGGTCAGAAATTGAGGCCAGTAGAGCGTGAAGAAGGATCCAGCTTTCAGGAGTAAGAGCTACTTCCTGGAAGCAAGGAGGGAAATGAAATAAGCTAGTGCTAACAGAATCCAACTGATTTAAGTAATCCATACTCTATATGTCTGCAAGAAATAACTCAATCCTCTTTGAAAGACTGCATAATCATGAACCTCTGCAGCTCCTTTATGCAGTGTTCAATCAGTAATTCAAAGGCATGATTAAATATGAGTATTGGCTAAAACTAAGAAGGAAACAATAAAAAAAATGATCCAGGTTTGATTTTGCTCTTAGAATGCTATTAAAAATTTTAAAATAAGTATGGTTAATATATTTAAATAAAGAAAAGGGTGAAGAGTTTCAACAGATACCAATAATCTGATATCTACTAAACCAAAAATAGAGAACGAAAATGTCAATGTTGAAGTGTGTACTTAATAGATTTAACAGATAGATTTAATTGCTGAACAAACAGCAGAGGAAAGGATTGGTGACTAGAACATAGGTTAATATAAAATATCCGGGTTAAAGAAGACTGTAGAAGAATAATTATTATACAGCAGAGACAATGATAGACTAATGTTATATGGTTGAAAGACTTAGCTGATATACTTTAGAAAACTAGTGGAAGAGAAGTGAGAAAATGAGGTTGAAGAAATGCTTGAAAAAATTATAGAAAAGGTAAGAAAATTCATTTCCAGTTGTCTAGGACTTAAAAGTGGGAAAATAAAATATTTTTAGAAAATTTAGAATTTCCTTTAGAAAACAGTAATTCAAGACAAAAACACATAATTTCAAGGTGAAATAAATAGTACCAGGAAGGGTAAATTAGGATTGACTTTTAAAACGATTATTTGCTATTTAACACAAAAGCAATAATGCCAATTTCATACAGGACTGAATATATAAGATAACAAAAAAAGAAAACAACAACAAAGGGTCAATGACATAAAACAATTTTAAAGTTGTTCTATTTCCAAGCAACGAAATTATAACAACGTAGAATGAAATAATAATAATATCTACAGTAATTTTTTAAAAGAAAAAAGTATAAAAAAGTAAAATTTAAAAAAAGTGAATGGAGATCAAAATGAATGAAATTAAGTAAATAATTCAGAGAATATGAGGAAAAAAAAGAGAAGAAAAAGCTTAGACAAATAGCAAATGATATACCTAAAAGGAACTATATCAGTAATTAAGGTAACTATAAATGTAGTAAATCAATATAAGCAAGCAAAATTATGATGTCATTTTAAACGAAAATATTAGCTAAGTGTACACAAGAAACATTTACAAATTAAGAATAAAAAATTAAGAACAATAAAGTTTGAAAGTAAAATTTTACAAAACAGAATACCAAGCAAACCATAACCAAAAAGAAATGAAGGTAAATAAATAAATAAAACTCTGGAATAGTTACAGGGAACAAATTAGACTTTAACATATGCAGCATTATTAGCGCTAGAGAGATACATGTCACAATAAAACAATTTTAAACTAGAGAAAGATATCAAAGCCTTCAATCTGTGTGCATCCAATAACACGGTTTAAAACTGCATCTAAAAAAAATTAAACAGAGGGAAAAAAAGAGAAATAGAAACATCCAGTATCATCTTGGAAGACTTTAACGTCTTTCTCAATAACAGGCAAGCAAAAATTCTATAAGGATATAGAAAATTAGAATGGTACAAGGAATAAACTTGAATGAAATTTACATATGTAGAACACTAACCATGCAGCTGCAGAATTTACCTTATTTTAGAGTAATTAGGAACAGTTCTCAAAATCAAGTATATACTTGCGTTTTAAAGAAATGCTCAAAATGTTTAAAAATATATGACTGCAACCATAATAAAATAACCTAGATATCATTTTCAGAAGACACTAGAAAAACCCTAATTATTTGATAATTAAAAAAAATCCTGCACATTTTGATGGGTCAAGGGAGAAACTTTTTTTTTCTTTTTATTTGTTTCAAAGTATCAATGCTGAAAATATTATATAAATTTAGATTTATACTCATACCACTGAAACTAATAAAAAATAGCTATCCCTCTAAAAAAAATCACATCAATGTCAATGTCTTCTGCAAAATTTTATTTTTCACTAACATTAGAAATTATCCAAACTAGTGGTTTGTGATGTTTACTAACTTTATGGGAAACACTGCCATCTATCGAACTTTTAGGGCCTGTTCCTCCACTATTACATTGCACCAAACCAGCTGCAGTCACAAGTGAGTTTACATGCTTGGCAATTTGCTATCATTTAAGTTCCAGAGAATGATAACAAATTGCCAAAAACTCAAGCTCACTTGTGACTGCAGTTGGTGCAATGTAATATTGGAGGATCAAGCCATAAAGGTTGACTTACTGTGATTATTTGTCATGTGGTATGCCTTCTTTCTGTTACTAGATTATTTACCTTACAAGATCTGTTCTCAATACAATAATATAATTCCTTCCAGAGAAAGGAAATTTTCTCCAGACAGAGAAAGTTTGTTTTGTAAACTTTCAAGTAAGGTATTGAATTTTACATGCATATGCTTTGTGCAGAATAGCAAATGTCAGTGACATTTTATCTATCCAAGAATAAGTTATGTAACAACCGTAACACAGAATACAGTTTTTAAAGCCCAGAATGGAAAATGGCAGAATAAAATAGGTTACGCCTTTAATAAAAGGACTAATACTGGAGAATTGTATATACTTAGATAGATGATTTTCTCTAGAAGGAGAAGTGCACATCAGTTGTGTACTTTGAGTAGAATTTTAAGCCATAGATAGGCTGATTTATTTTCTTTCACTAGGAGTCTTTTTGTTTTGTGTTGTGAGCGGTTCCTTTTCAAACACCTTGTAGTCCAAAGGTAGGAATCCATTTGAATTAAACAGTGGCTACCCTTATAGTTGGGCATGCATTATCCAGTCTCTATTCTCCTTCACATTCCTGTTACTGAAAAGCGGTCTGTTTCCTCCAAGACATTTGTTTGCCTGTATACTAGGCCACTGAGTTTGTAACTCTCAAGCGTAGAGACACTGTAAAGCAAACTGGTAGCTCTAATTTGCTACCCCTCAAACACTTACTCAAAGCCTATTTACTTGAAGCTGATAACTAATTACCATGCAATATAACGAGCCTACTCACTTTCTCAAGCATGGTAGATTAACCATGGAGGAAAAAAACACTTTGAGAGAATATTTTTGCAATATTTTTAGTGGGAGATGTTTGTACTAGTGTCAACTGTAAGAAGTATAACTCTCTCAGGTGAAGAGAGAAAGAAATAGTAAGTGCAACTGTAAAAACCTCGCATTAAGAGAAACAATTCAACTACTGGATCTATTTGAGGACAGGATATGAACTTTGTAGAATTCATTGTGTTTACACTTGTGCATGTACTTTGTGAATTTAAGTCCTTATATCATTTTATTTTTCCAAGCAGATTACAAAACTTCCCCTAACTCTTTAATACGTCACAATTTACGGATAAATTAAATAACACTTTACTACAAGTTACTTTTGTCATGGTGACACCAAACTGTTACAAAAGCAGCATTGTGTTTTGTTGAATTGGAATGCAAAATGAAGTCTCTTTTGAGCAAGCCAATGTGTAAGGTTCTGAATCTGTACTGCACCTTTGTCAAAACTCTAAGAACACCTTGAAGTGCAACAGGATTTACATCTGTCAATCAATATGCCAGAATGTTACTGACTGAAGACAGATAGAATTTATTAGACACAATGAGTTAACTCAGAGGGTATATATTTATTGTTTGTCAGGTAAAGGGATTATTTTCATTGTACATTGATGCTTCAACAATAACACTATTACTGATCAAAATATTAAAATTAGGAACAAATGTCAATAGATTATATACCTATATTCATCTATATGAAAAATACTCCTGATTGGAGACTCAAGATGGCGCTGTGAGAACAACCCAGGATTGGAGTTCTCGTTGTGTCGGCAGAGAGGTGAGTCTGAGCTGCATTTCCAGACTGATCTTTGTTGCCCACGGAACGGGGAAATTCCCAAGTGAAGAGGAGACGCGGGACGCCAGGCAGATATTCCACCTGGCGAAGCCGGCAGCCGGGGTGGTGGCGGCCGGCCCTACCCAGTGCTCCCCACAGGGCGCACTTGTCCGGGTGCCCCATTGAACTGGGAACCGGAGACGTGAGAGGGCTGGCCTTGAGACTGAGCTAGACTTGGACAGTGGGCCAGCCCAGGGGATTGCAGGAACAGAGCGTTAGGATTGGCCCAGTGGGACGAACAAAACCGCGATTTCAAACAAGCCCCATACGGCCCGAGACGCTCTGAGGGGGAGGGGCGGCCACCATTACCGAGGCAACCCGCCCCAACTGAGATACACGCCCATTGCTGACGCAGCCAGCCGTTGCCGAGGCAACCCGTCCCTACTGAGATACACCCCCACTGCTGACGCAGCCAGCCGTTGCCGAGGCAACCTGTCCCTACTGAGATACACGCCCACTGCTGACACAGCCTGCCGTTGCCGAGGCAACCCGCTACAACAGAGAGACTCCACCGCAGGGCGTGGCGGAGAACAGCAGAACAGCGGAGCCAGGGCGAGCCTCACAACAGCAGGGTGGAGCCTCGGCAGGCAAACAGTGGCTAGTCTGCATCCTAGCTGGGCAGGACCTCAACGGACATCCAAAAATAAAGCCCAAACCCCTCAACACAGAGCATTTGAGAAAAAAAAAGGGTTTTTTTAATGAGCTCTGTTGCAGCAGAATCAAACATAGCAGCCTAACAGCCCTGAATGAACAACACAGCTCACAGCTCAGCAATTAATCCCTTATAAAGTACAAACTGTCTCCTCAAGCAGCTCCCTGACCCCTCTATATCCAAAAGACTGACATTAGGCAGGCACCATCCTGGGACAAAGATAGCAGAAAAAGAAACTGGTAGCATCCCTCGCTGTGCCACAGCTGCTAGGGGTGCACCCCAGACAAGCAGGGTCTGGAGCAGACCTCAGCACTCGTACAGCGAAGGGGTTAGACCGGTAGAAGGAAAACCAAGCAACAGAAATACTTCATCATCAACATTCAGGGTGTCCACTCAGAGACCCAATCGAAAAGTAAGCAACTACGCAGACGACCAGCGGACAAATCCACAAAGATGGGAAGAAACCAGCGCAAAAAGGAGGAAAACACCCGAAACCAGAACACATTGCCTCCTAGAAAGGACCAAGACTCCTCACCAGCAAGGGAACAAAGCTGGACGGAGAATGACTGTGATGAAATGACGGAATTAGACTTCAGAAGATGGATAATGAGAAACTTTGGTGAGCTAAAAGATCATGTATTAAATCAATGCAAAGAAACTAAGAACCTTGAGAAAAGATTTGAAAAAAGATTTGAGGAAATGATAACAAGAATGGATAACTTAGAGAGGAATATGAATGAATTAAAGGAGCTGAGAAACACAATACGAGAACTTCGCAAAGCATGCACAAGTTTCAATAGCTGAATTGACCAAGCAGAAGAAAGAATATCTGAAGTCGAAGACCAACTCAATGAAATAAAACGAGAAACCAAGATTAGAGAAAAAAACGCAAAAAGGAATGAACAAAGTCTCCAAGAAATGTGGGACTATGTGAAAAGACCTAACCTACGTTTGATAGGTGTACCAGAAGGGGACGAAGAGAATGAATCCAAGCTGGAAAATACTCTTCAGGACATCATCCAGGAAAATTTCCCCCACCTAGCAAGACAGGCCAACACTCAATTGCAGGAAATTCAGAGAACACCACAAAGATATTCTGCAAGAAGAGCAACCCCAAGGCACATAATCGTCAGATTCAATAGGGTTGAAATAAAGGAGAGAATACTAAGGGCAGCCAGAGAGAAAGGTCGGGTCACCCACAAAGGGAAGCCCATCAGATTCACAGCAGATCTCTCGGCAGAAACACTACAAGCCAGAAGAGAGTGGGGGCAAATATTCAACATTCTTAAAGAAAAGAACTTTCAACCCAGAATTTCATATCCAGCCAAACTGAGCTTCAGAAGTGAAGGAAAAATAAAATCCTTTGCGAACAAGCAAGTACTCAGAGATTTTGTCACCACCAGGCCTGCTTTACAAGAGCTCCTAAAAGAGGCACTAGACATAGAAAGGATCAACCAGTACCAGCCATTCCAAAATCACACTGAATGCTAAAGAGCATCAACATAATGAAGAATCTACAACAACTAACAGGCAAAACAGCCACTTAGCATCAAAATGGCAGTATCAAATTCACACATAACAATATTAACCCTAAATGTAAATGGACTAAATGCACCAATCAAAAGACACAGACTGGCAAATTGGATAAAAAGCCAAAACCCATCAGTGTGCTGTATCCAGGAAACCCATCTCACATGCAAGGATACACAAAGGCTCAAAATAAAGGGATGGAGGAAGATTTACCAAGCAAATGGAAAGCAAAAAAAAGCAGGAGTTGCAATTCTCATCTCCGATAAAATAGACTTTAAAGCAACAAAGATCAAAAGAGACAAAGAAGGCCATTACATAATGGTAAAAGGATCGATACAACAAGAAGAGCTAACGATCCTAAACATATATGGACCCAATGCAGGAGCACCAAGATACATAAGGCAAGTTCTTAAGGACTTACAAAAGGACTTAGACTCCCACACAAGAATAGTGGGAGACTTTAACACTCCACTGTCAATACTAGACAGATCTACCAGACAAAAAATCAACAAGGATATCCAGGGCTTGAACTCAGACCTGGAGCAAGCAAACCTGATAGACATTTACAGAACTCTCCACCCCAAATCCACAGAATACACATTCTTCTCAGCACCACATCACACCTACTCTAAAATTGATCACATAATTGGAAGTAAAGCACTGCTCAACAAATGCAAAACAACTGAAATCATAACAAACAGCCTCTCAGACCATAGTGCAATCAAGTTAGAACTCAGAATTCAGAAACAGACCCAGAACCGCACAGCTTCATGGAAACTGAACAACTGGCTCTTGAATGTTGACTGGGTAAACAACGAAATGAAGTCATAAATAAAGAAGTTCTTTGAAACCAATGAGAACGAAGACACAACGTGCCAGAACCTCTGGGACACATTTAAAGCAGTCCCTAGAGGAAAGTATATAGCAATAAGTGCCCATATGAGGAGAATGGAGAGATCCAAAATTGACACCCTATCATCAAAATTGAAAGAGCTAGAGGAGCAAGATCAAAAAAACTCAAAACCCAGCAGAAGACAAGAAATAACTAAGATCAGAGCTGAGCTGAAGGAGATTGAGACACGAAAAACCCTTCAAAAAAGCAATAAATCCAAGAGCTGGTTTTTTGAAAAGATCAACAAAATAGACAGACCACTAGCCAGATTGATTAAAAATAAAAGAGAGAACAACCAAATAGATGCAATAAAAAATGATAAAGGAGAAATCACCACAGATTCCACAGAAATTCAAACCATCATCAGAGAATATTACAAACAACTCTATGCGCATAAACTAGTAAACCTGGAAGAAATGGACAAATTCCTGGATTCCTGTGTCCTCCCAAGCCTAAACCAGGAGGAAGCTGAAACTATGAATAGACCAATAACAAGGTCTGAAGTTGAGGCAGTAATTAAGAGCCTACCACACAAAAAAAGCCCAGGTCCAGACGGGTTCACAGCCAAATTCTATCAGACACACAAGGAAGAGCTGGCACCATTTCTTCTAAAACTATTTCAAACAATCCAAAAAGAGGGAATCCTTCCCAAATCATTTTATGAGACCAACATCATCCTGATACCAAAACCCGGCAGAGACCCAACGAGAAAAGAAAACTTCAGGCCAATATCCATGATGAACATAGATGCAAAAATCTTCAATAAAATATTGGCAAGCTGATTGCAACAGCAAATCAAAAAACTTATTCATCATGATCAAGTAGGATTCATCCCGGGGATGCAAGGCTGGTTCAACATACGCAAGTCTATCAGTGTAATTCACCACATAAACAGAACCAAAAACAAAAACCACATGATTATCTCAATTGACGCAGAGAAGGCATTTGACAAAATTCAACAGCCCTTTATGCTAAAAACCCTCAATAAACTCGGTATCGATGGAACGTATCTCAAAGTAATAAAAGCTATTTATGACAAACCAACAGCCAATATCATACTGAATGGGCAAAAACTGGAAGCATTCCCTTTGAAATCTGGCACTAGACGAGGATGCCCTCTTTCACCACTCCTATTCAATATAGTACTGGAAGTTCTAGCCAGAGCAATCAGGCAAGAAAAAGAAATAAAGGGTATTCAAATAGGAAAGGTGGAAGCCAAATTATCTCTATTTGCAGACGACATGATAGTATACCTAGAAGACCCCATTGCCTCAGTCCAAAAACTCCTGAAACTGATAAGCAACTTCAGCAAAGTCTCAGGATATAAAATCAATGTGCAAAAATCACAAGCATTCGTCTACACCAATAACAGACTTAAAGAAAGCCAAATCAAGAGCGAACTGCCATTCGCAATTGCTACAAAAAGAATGAAATACCTTGGAATACAACTCACAAGGAACGTAAGAGACCTCTTCAAGGAGAACTACAAACCACTGCTCAACGAAATCAGAGAGGACACAAACAGATGGAGAAACATTCCATGTTCATGGTTAGGAAGAATTAATATCGTGAAAATGGCTATACTGCCCAAAGTAATTTACAGAATCAACGCTATCCCCATCAAGCTACCATCGACTTTCTTCACAGAACTGGAAAAAACCACCATGAACTTCATATGGAACCAAAAGAGAGCCTGCATAGCCAAGTCAATTCTAAGCAAAAAGAACACAGCGGGGGGCATCACACTACCAGATTTCAAACTATACTACAAGGCTACAGTAATCAAAACAGCATGGTACTGGTACCAAAACAGAGATATAGACCAATGGAACAAAACAGAGGCACCGGAGGCAACACAACATACATACAACTATACAATCTTTGATAAACCTGACAAAAACAAGCAATGGGGAAAGGATTCCATGTTTAACAAATGGTGTTGGGAAAACTGGCTAGCCATGTGCAGAAAGCAGAAACTGGACCCCTTCCTGACACCTTACACTAAAATTAATTCCAGATGGATTAAAGACTTAAACATAAGACCTGGCACCATAAAAACCCTAGAAGAAAATCTAGGCAAAACTATCCAGGACATAGGAGTAGGCAAGGACTTCATGAACAAAACACCAAAAGCATTGGCAACAAAAGCCAAAATAGACAAATGGGACCTAATCAAACTCCACAGCTTCTGCACGGCAAAAGAAACAGTCACTAGAGTGGATCGGCAACCAACAGAATGGGAAAAAATTTTTGCAGTTTACCCATCTGACAAAGGGCTGATATCCAGAATTTACAAAGAACTCAAAAAGATTTACAGGAAAAAAACAAACAAGCCCATTCAAAAGTGGGCAAAGGATATGAACAGATACTTTACGAAAGAAGACATATATGAAGCCAACAATCATATGAAAAAATGCTCATCGTCACTGATCATCAGAGAGATGCAAATCAAAACCACATTGAGATACCATCTCACGCCAGTTAGAATGGCGATCATTAAAAAATCTGGAGACAACAGATGCTGGAGAGGATGTGGAGAAAAAGGAACACTTTTACATTGTTGGTGGGAGTGTAAATTAGTTCAACCATTGTGGAAGATGGTGTGGCGATTCCTCAAGGCCTTAGAAATAGAAATTCCGTTTGACCCAGCAATCCCATTACTGGGTATATATCCAAAAGACTATAAACCGTTCTACCATAAGGACACATGTACACGAATGTTCATTGCAGCACTGTTTACAATAGCAAAGACCTGGAATCAACCCAAATGCCCATTGACAATAGACTGGATTGGAAAAATGTGGCACATATACACCATGGAATATTATGCAGCAATCAGAAATGATGAGTTTGTGTCGTTTGTAGGGACATGGATGAATCTGGAGAACATCATCCTCAGCAAACTGACACAAGAACAGAAAATGAAACACCGCATATTCTCACTCATAGGTGGGTGATGAAAAATGAGAACACATGGACACAGAAAGGGGAGTACTAAACAGTGGGGTCTATTGGGGGGAAAAGGGGAGGGCCAGTGGGAGGGGGAGGTGGGGAGGGATAGCCTGGGGAGAAATGCCAAATATGGGTGAAGGGGAGAAGAAAAGAAAGCACACTGCCATGTGTGTACCTACGCAACTGTCTTGCATGCTCTGCTCATGTACCCCAAAACCTATAATCCAATAAAAAAAAAAAAGAAAAATACTCCTTATATTCATCACAATTAAAATTTTCTGTAAATCTCTAAAGTCAATCTTAATAAATCTATAAATTTAACATATACTTTAGGGAGACATGGAGAAAAAGAGAATAGGAGATGGTAAATGTACTACATACAAGCATTTATGGAACCCCATGACATACAATCTGAGTTTTCTATTAGGGCTATAACATGAATGTATATTTTAAAAATAGTGGTGGTAGAATCTATTTGAAAACAGGATTGGCAAGATGGTATCCTAAACTATAATAAAGTGTATATTCTGTTGAGTCTGCATTATCACTTATTCTCTTTTTTTAGTCTTCAACTTCAATTGTACCAATCTATGAAGTAATAACATTTACCTCAGGGTGTTATATGTGTATATGCGTATTGTTTGATCTAAATGGTAACATTGATAGAAAGGTTCCTCATTATCTGTAAAATGTTTTAAAGTTTAATTATATTTTATGGCTTAATAAAATATGGAGTTATCTATGATCTATACTTTTTTCATAGTGCAAAGGCCATGTGAATGCACCAGGTAACATTATCTTATCTCTGGCATCAATACTTTGAAATGATTTTTATTTAATTATTGACTATGATTTACATGTATTTAATAATACTGTTAATAATGGTAGTTTGACAGACTATTTACATGTAACTAATTTACTCATGAATAATCATTTATCAAATGCTGGGTCCTCACTGGGCTGAACACCTAAGTTTACAAAAATGATTCAAGCGTCTTCCTACTTAGAGGATCTCATAAGTGATAGGAGATCTATGTACCTGTAGAAATTAGTATCACATGAACAAGCATGCAAAAGTGCTGTGCAAGATACAAAAATGAGGGAGTCTCTTCGAATTCTGCAACAGGAATTTCAGAGAAACTTGTAACAGGGATTTTAACAAAGGGCTGTGGATAAAGAAAAGTTCTAGTTGAAGTAAGGATGTACAAAGTGTTATCACACATTAGGAGGAGGCAGTATTCCATTGTACCTAGGCCTGAGGTATCCTGAAAATGCTATTAAGAGACAAGAGATAAAGCTGAGAAAGGCATTTCATGCTGACTTGAGAAAAGACTTTATGACATACCAAAGCATTTAATTTATGGCAGATTTTAAACATCATTTGTAAAATGAACATAAGAGCAACTCCCCTTAAGGATATTTTTGATTATTAGTGACTATCCTATAAAGTGTTATCTATAGTATCTTCCATTTTTAAAATTCTCAAATATATTATAAATACATCATTTACATTCAGAACATGTCATAAATACCATCTCCCTCCAAACCCACAGAATTCATAATGGCTCATCTCCCCGCAAATCGCCTACTGAATTATGCTTTCTGTTTTCAAGTCTTATATTTTACTGAGATCCCATCTTATCATAATTAGCTGCAACTTGCTTTTGGATGATGCATGCGTGTGTGTGTGTGTGTGTGTGTGTGTGTGTGTGTGATTGAATCCATGTGTCTGTATAGAGCATTCATTCATAACATGAAGAATTTTTTCTTAAATTTCAGTAACAAAGTATTTATGGAATAATGTTGCATTAGAAGAATATTCACATCAAAATACATTTTCAACATCTCCATGAATACTTCAAGAATACATAGCTACTTTGTCAAAGGGAAGATACCATTTTTTAGTACCACCACATCATTTTTAATATTTAACTTGATGCTAAATGAAACTCCCATTCTTAACACGGTCCCAATTATCTCGTAGGTTCAGAAAACAATAGGCGGAGTGATTTCATTAATCTTACATAAAGAAGGGTGACCCTATAGCACAAATTGGAACAACTCCACTTAAAAAAAACAGTAAAACAGCAACATAACATTGTTCAAGTATTTCATTTTGCTTTACATAAAAAGATAATAATAAATTCAAGTCATAAAAAGCAAATACATACTTTGAGGGAACCGCGGCGGGTTGTCGTTGACATCGGTTAAGGTGATGTTGACTGTTGTAGATCCGGAAAGCCCTCCAACTTGCCCAGCCATGTCCTTGGCTTGAATAACCACTGAGTAATGTTCTCTGGCTTCTCTGTCCATGTTATGTAAGGCTGTTCTAATAACTCCTGTAATACATATGTTTTAACAAACAGTATGAGTTATGTAATAAACAAGTATAACACACACATTTTAAGAAATATCTTTTAAAATAGCATATTTTTGAGATAAAGCCACACAATCTGAGAAAAAAATACCTTACCAAGATGTCTACCTCTCTACATTCCTTGACGTACATGATCCCTCAAGGACAGTCCCACCTATTCCTACTGCTAGTGTGCTGAACATTTTACAACTTGAACTCCTCAGAAGTGTCAGCTAAGATGGTCATATTGATTTAAGCAGAGGTTAATTTTCCCCTTTACAGAACAATTTACATTGCTTCCTGGCAGAGTTATCAATGTTTAATGATGGGAAACATTTGAAGACTTTGGACACTTAAACAGAGATTATAGGCAGGAGCTATATTAACATGTATCAAAGACTAAGAAACTCACTATTTTTGTTAGAAACAACTTTAAAGAGAACTAGATCTAAGTATTTAGGCAAAATAAAGAAAACGATAAGATTTATTCTGTAAATCATATGTAAAGTCTCATTTGTATCTTAGTAGTGCAAAGAGGGACGTTTAACACACTTTTGCATGATGAACACTTGGACTGAATAAAGAAACGAAAAATATTAAGTCCCTATTTGTGATTACATAACACCTACCCCTACACACCTGCACATATATAAACACCTACTCCTACACACCTAAATTAAATAGCTCTGTTAACGGAATCTTACATTTTAAAACCAAAAGCACATTTTCTGGAGGATAACATTTACTCAGGGTCTATTAACTATGCCATGACATAGAATATTGTCCTCATGTGGAGGAGATAGATCATAAACATATATATAAAAATATATATTTATGTGTACATATGTATTTATGTGTATATCTATATATGCATATAATTATAAAATGTCAACATATTTGATATTTCAAACATGTCATCATTTAATAAACTTATTTTCATTAAAAATATTTGAATCATGTCATCTTTAATAAATACACCAATGACTTTTAATCAAACTCGTACTCGATTAGTTCACAGTATAATTCTTAAGAAGTTGTCAACTATAACTCTTACCTATAGGTTTTACCAAATACTTTTACTGACATTACCTTAATTTATAAGAAGAAAGGGATTATATGTTTACATTAAAAACAGCCTTTAAAAACAGAAAGGAGTATTCAATCACTTGTTTTGTCACTTATTTTCAATATAAAAAGTAAATCACTATTTTCTTTTTTTACGGAATTGTTTAGTTAGGTACTAATGACTTTGAGAGGAGAGCCTCAGGTAGCAGAAAAGAAGATCCCATTTCTTTCACATATTGTGAACATATAATTGAAGGAATTCAGAAAAACTTTCCTGAAGCTAAATAGGAATGAAAATTATTCTTATCAAAATAAATTATAATAATGTGATAATAAATGATTCATCTAACTCATGCATATAAAAAAGCCTCAAGCACTCTTATTAAAAAAAACTGTTTTATCATATGAGAATTACATTAGTATGAATCGAACTGATACAGAAATGAACAAGCAAAGAATTTATGAAATTGTTTTGTAAAAGAAATTTATATTTTTTACTACTTAAAAAAAAATAAAAATGTCTTTCCTAAGGAGAATTAATTATATATGGGACTTGTTTTTGGTGGGGAGAAATATGAGATTATTATCAAAGATAGAGTTTTACAATAAAAGCATTAATGAGTTTTGCAAAATAGATATGTAAAGGTAAAGGTAAGTTTTATGAAGTGAATAACACATATCTCTTATACATTATGAATGTTATTAATTAAAGAGGTTCAGAGAAGATAAAACAGCAAAATTTTCTGTTTTATGGTATGGACTTCAATCATTTCATTGCAGTGCCTTTATTTCCCCTCTCTTGTAGGACAACCACTTCCAGGATGAAATGGGAAGAAACCTGCCAGCCAAATTTGCTCATGGAAAGAAAAGACCATATTCAGAACTGACACATACTTCTCTGAAACGATTGTCTCAGGTTTAACTTAAAATCACAACGCTCTTGAGGATAGCCCAGTTGCATGTGCTTAGCTATGACCCCTCCTGGAGACACAGAGTTAATCAGAAAGTGTTTCAGTCAAATCGTCATAGCAACACGATTTCGGTAAAAGATAATCACCTTCTACCATGGAGCCCAGATGCATTTACTGGGATCACTTAAAGTACAACTAAAATACAGTAACCTCTTCTTTTTCCTTTTAAATAAACTGTGTTTAGAGCAGTTTTAGGTCCATTCCCAGCACAACTGAGCAGAAAGTACAAAGAATTCCCATATCCCTTTTCCTCCTCCATGCACAAAGCCGTCCGAGGAACAAGACTGCATACCAGAATGGTACATTTGCAACTACTGATGAGCCTGCATTAACACATCATTACTATCCAAAGTCCAGATTTTACAATAGGGTTCACACTTGACGACTATATGATGACATTAAACTACTCCATAGTATCAAAATAATAGTTTCACTGCTCTAAAAATTGTCTCTCTTGTACATTTATTCCTCTCCTCCCCCAACCCCAGGCAATCACTAATCTTCTTACTGTCTCCATATTTTTGACTATTCCAAAATGTCAGGCATTTGGAATGATACAGTTAGCCTTTCAGATTGGTTTCTTTTACTCAGTCATATGTATTTAAGGTCTCTTTATGCCTTTTCACAGCTTGGTAGCTCATTTCTTTTTAACTCTGACTAATATTCCATTGTCTGGATGCACCATAATTTATTTATTCACTCAATTACTGAGGGGCATCTACTTGCTTCCAAGTTTCAGCCATCATAAAGAAAACTGCATAAACATCTACGTATGGGTTTTTGTATAAACAAATTTTCAACTCATTGGGTAAACACAAATGAGTGTGGTTTCTGGGTCATATAATGCATTCAGCTGAAATTGTGAACGGTGTTGAAATAAGTTAGGGGAAAATGGTAAATATTTACAACTTATCAATACTGCGATAAAAAATTAACAAAAAATCAAATTCAAGAGCAATTCGCAGCTTACCTTCCATTCTCAATGTGTAGCATAATATCTGTTTTTTTTACAGAATAAAATATATATTATGAGTAAACACATGCACACACTCTCACCACACAGGTACGTACATTCATTCCTCCCTTCCAAAATTTTATGCAGGAAGCTACATTTGAACATAGAGTAAACATCAAGTAGAATAATTTTTAAAAATAAAAAATGGGTTAAATATGAAGCTATAAAGGCAAAATGATCTTATGTAATGGTTTTCTCAAGAAATTTTCAGATTTTCTTGTCCTGGCTTAATACTGCAATGCTTCCTTTCATTCTACACCATGTGCCAGTTTGGACGATCAATTATTTTGTTACTCTAATTTTTAGAAAATTGCTATTGGTTTTCAAACTTTTGTTTAAAATAATCTTGAAGTTTCCTTAATTATCAAATTGCTTGTGTTTAGCCCCCAGAAATTTTGATTTTGTAATCTGAAATGGGGCTGGCTTACACAAATCTCCCACAGGCTATTACATTAATCTTCTCAGTCTCCTAGAACAAAATACCATAGGGTGGATGGCTTTAAAAACAGATTATTTCTCACACTTCCAGAAGCTAGAAAGTGCGAGATCAAGGTACCAGATGATTTTATTCCTGGCGAAGTGTCTCTTCCTGGCTTGCAGATGGCCACCTTCTTATAATGTCCTCACAAGGGCTTTCTTATTTGCAAGCACTGAGAGAAGGGTGGGAAATCTCTTTTAAATTTTTTAAACCATTAGTTTCATCATGAAGGACTCATCCACAGGACCTAACCTAATCCTAACTACATCCCAAAGATCTCATCTCCAGATACCATTATATTTGGGGTTAGGAATTCAACTTACAAACTCTGGGGGGGGGGGGAAGTGACACAAACATTCAGTTTGATTTATGTACAGGTGGGCAACACCATATGCTTAATAGACAACAGTCAAAAAGGCAAAGTCCTGCCATGATGTTTCCATGCATTTCTTCACATTTTATCTCCTTTTTGTCATGCCAACAAATGTATGTGTATGGGGATCATACAGGAACATAATATACAAAAGTGTTGTGCATTTTTCTCAATTGTAAAAGCTAAGACAATGGACAAAGATAGAATAAACTTTATATGCATAGTCCAAGTAAAAAAGTATGTTTTATTTGTTTGGTTAGTCATTTCTGCCATGTATCCATGTATCCACATATCCAATAACTGCAAAATAATTTTCTCTGGTCTTTGATATAAACTTAATAAGGGAACACTGTGTAGCCTTTTCATTTAGTGCATTTTAAAAGCCAAAAATACAGAGCAGTAAAATTAATTTCCATAACTTACTGAATTGTGCATTTGTTTAAAAAATAAAGACAAGCCTCCTCTTTTCAATACTTCCTAGGTAAATGGTCACGGCATATTCTGAATGCTTGTCGGAAATGCTTCACTGGCAATGTTTACTTCAAAAATTTTAACTTGGATTGTTGCCTCTTATTCTCTTGTGATGCTGGGTTGAACCAACAAGATGTGATTACCTTTGTATCATTTTGTTTTGTTTCTTATTACTTTCCTGGTAAACAATTGTAGGTGCTCCATTGCCTGCAAATTACCTACTACTGTTTCCCAATCACCTTGATATGTAAGGGCTTGTAACTGGGAATTACTCTCTGCTGTATACAAGTTCATAACATTGAAAACTCATCTGTGAATATAAACGTTACTTGTTGAGCTTGAGTCACTAGCCTATCATATGTTTATGCTCCCTGACTAATAGTATTCATATAGCGGTAGATCTTCCAAAATGTTTTCTTGCACTTTTATCTACTAAAAAGAATCCAAGACGAAATGTTGTACATGTCTTGTTTATTAGATAATACCACAGAAGACTGCAAAATGAAATAAATAAAAATGCCTAACAGGCTAGAACAAATAAACAAGCCTGCAAATTTACATTCTTACAAAAACCTCTAAGGTATACACACATATTTATGAGAAGAAATGGTTCCTTCTATGTCTAAACTAGTGTCCTTTTCTTCTTTTTCTTTCTTTTCTTTCTTTCTTTTTTTTTTTTTTTTTTTTTTTGAGACACAGCTTTGCTCTGTCACCCAGACTGGAATGCAGTGGTGTGATCTCTGCTTACTGCAACATCTGACTCCCAGGTTCAAGTGATTCTCATGCCTCAGCCTCCTGAGTGGCTGAGACTACATTTGCCACCATGCCCAGCTAGTTTTTTGTATTTTTAGTAGAGTTGGGGTTTTGCCATGTTGGCCAGGCTGGCCTTAAACTCCTGGCCTCAAATAACCTGCCCACCTCGGCCTCCCAAAGTGCTGGGATTGCAGGCATGAGCTGCTGTGCCTGGCCTACTTTTGCTTATTTTTCTTAATTTCCTCCATGCTTCATTTATTCATGTAATATCTATTATTTTACAGAAAATGGGTAGGACTCCCAGTGTTTCTCTGATGGGACATGTGGACAACTTAATAACTAAATCATGTAAAGTGTTCATTATCATGCAAATCTACTCACATTTTAGACCTACTGAATTAGAATCCTGGGCAGTGGGTCCCATGCATAAGTTTTGTGACAAGTTTGTAAGAATGTAAATGTGCAGCAATTACTGAGAGATTTTGTCACCACCAGACCTGCCCTACAAGAGCTCCTTAAAGAAACACTAAGCATGGAAAGGAACAAGTATCAGTCACTGCAAAAGCAAACCAGTTGGCAAAGACCAAAAATTCAATGAAGAAAATGAGTCAACTAATGAGAAAGAAAACCAGCCAGTAACAAAATGGCAGGATCAAATTCACACATAACAATAGTAACATTGAATGTAAATGGCCTAAACGCCCCAATCAAGAGACCCAGACTGGCAAACTGGATAAAAAGTCAGAACCCACCAGCATGCTGTATTCAAGAAACCCATCTCACATACAAAGACACACATAGACTCAAAATAAAGGGATGGAAGATTTACCAAGCAAATGGAGAACAAAAAAAAAGCAGGGGTTGCAATCCTAGTCTCTGATAAAATGGACTTCAAACCAACAAAGATCAAAAGCCACAGAGAAGGACATTACATAATGGTAAAATGATCAATCCAACAGGAAGAGCTAACTATCCTAAATATATACGCCCCCAACGCAGGAGCACCCAGATACATAAAGCAAGTTCTTAATGACCTAAAACAAGATGTAGACTCCCACACAATAATAGTGGGAGACTTCAATACTCCACTGCCAATAGTAGACAGATCAATGAGAAAGAAAATTAACAAGGATATCCAAGACTTGAATGCAGAGCTGGACCAGGCAGATCTAATAGACATATACAGAATGCTCCACCCCAAATCCACAGAATATACATTTTTCTCAGCACCACATTGCACTTACTCTAAAACTGACCACATCATTGGAAGCAAATCACTCCTCAGCAAATGCAAAAGAAGAGAAATCATAACAAACAGTCTGTCAGACCACAACACAATCAGACTAGAACTCAGGATCAAGAAACACACTCAAACCTGCACAACCACTTGGAAACTGAACAACTTGCTTCTGAATGTTGACTGGATAAACAATGAAATGAAGGCAGAAATAAATATGTTCCTTGAAACCAACCAGAATGAAGACACAACTTACCAGAATCTCTGGGACACCTTTAAAGCAGTATCGAGAGGGAAATTTGTAGCAATAAATGCCCACCAGAGAAGAGAGGAAATATCTAAAATCAACCCCCTATCATCAAAATTGAAAAAACTAGAGGAGCAAGATCAAAAAATCTCAAAAGCTAGCAGAAGACAAGAGATAACTAAGATCAGACCAGAACTGAAAAAGATAGAGACACAAGAAACCCTTCAAAAAAAATCAGTAAATCCAGGAGCTGGTTTTTTGAAAAGATCAACAAAACAGACAGACCACTAAGCAGATTAATAAAAAAGAAATGGGAGAAGAATCATATAGATGCAATAAAAAACGATAAAGGGGATGTCACCACTGATCCCACAGAAATACAAACTACCATCAGAGATTACTACAAACAGCTCTACTCACCTATACCAGTAAACCAGGAAAAAAATGGATAAATTCCTACACACTTGCACTCTAAACAACGAGGAAGCTGAAACCCTGAATAGACTAATAACAAGGGCTGAAGTAGAGGCAGCAATCAATAGCTTAACAACCAAAAAAAGTCCAGGTCCAAAAGAGTTCACAGTCGAATTCTATCAGACGTACAAAGAGGAGCTGATTCCATTCCTTCTGAAACTCTATCAGACAATACAGAAGGAGGGAATCCTCCCTAACTCATTTTATGAGACAACATCATCCTGATACACAAACCAGGCAAAGACTCAACTGAAAAAGAAAACTTCAGGCCAATATCCATGATGAACATCAATGCAAAAATCTTCAATAAAATATTGGCAAACAGACTGCAACAGCGCATCAAGAAGCTTATCCATCATGACCAAGTAGGCTTCATCCCAGGGATACAAGACTGGTTCAACATACGCAAATCCATAAACGTAATCCATCATATAAACGGAACCAAAGACAAAAACCACATAATTATCTCAATAGATGCAGAGAAGGCCTCTGATAAAATTCAACAGGCCTTCATGCTAAAAACTCTCAATAAACTAGGTATTGATGGAACACATCATAAAATGATAAAAGCTATATATGACAAATCTACAGCCAATATCATACTGAACAGGCAAAAGCTGAAACAATAACCTTTGAAATCAGGCACTAGACAAGGATGCCCTCTCTCACCACTCCTATTCAACAATGGTATTGGAAGTTCTAGCCAGAGAAATCAGGCAAGAAAAAGAAATAAAGGGTATTTGATTAGGAAAGGAGGAAGTCAAACTGTCTCTATTTGCAGATGACATGACTGCATATCTAGAAGACCCCATCATCTCAGCCCCAAATTTTCTCAAACTGATAAGCAACTTCAGCAAATTCTCAGGATACAAAATCAATGTGCAAAAATCACAAGCATTCCTATACACCAATAACAGACAGAGAGCCAACTCAAGAGTGAACACCCATTCACAATTGCAACAAAGAGAATAAAATATCTAGGAATACAACTAACAAAGGATATAAAGGACCTCTTCAAGGAGAACTACAAACCACTGCTCAGTGAAATAAGAAAGGACACAAACAGATGGAGAAACATTTCATGCTCATGGTTAAGAAGAATCAATATTGTGAAAATGGCCATACTGCCCAAAGTAATTTACAGATTCAATGCTATCCCCATGAAGCTACCTATGATCTTCTTCACAGAACTGGAAATAACCACTTTAAACTTCATATGGAATCACAGGAGACCCCGCATAGCCAATACAAATCCTAAGCAAAAAGAACAAACCTGGAGGCATCACACAGCCAGACTTCAAACTATACTACAAGGAGACAATAATCAAAATAGCATGGTACTGGTACCAAAAGAGAGACACAGACCAATGGAACAGAACAGAGACCCCAGAAGAAACACCACACATCTACAACCATCTGATCTTCAACAAACCCAGCAAAAACAAGCAATGGGGAAAAGACTTCGTGCTTAATAAATGGTGTTGGGAAAACTGGCTAGCAATGTGCAGAAAGCAGAAACTGGACCCCTACCTGTCAACTTTCCCAAAAATTAACTCCAGATGGATCAAAGATTTAAACATAAAACCTAATACCATAAAAACACTAGAAGAAAATGTAGGCAAAACCATCCAGGACATAGGCATAGGCAAGGACTTCATGACTAAAACTCCAAAAGTAATGGCAATAAAAGCCAGGATAGACAAATGGGATCTAATTAAACTCCAGAGCTTCTGTACAGCAAAATAAACCATCATTAGAGTGAATCAGCAACCAACAGAATGGGAAAAAATTTTTGCAATCTACCCCTCTGACAAAGGGCTAATATCCAGAATCTACAAAGAACTAAAACAGATCTACAAGAAAAATACAAACAACCCCATTTGAAAGTGGGCATGAATAGACACTTTTCAAAAGAGGACATATATGAGGCCAACAAACATATGAAAAAATGCTCATCATCACTGGTCATTAGAGAAATACAAATCAAAACCACACTGAGATATTATCTCATGCCAGTTACAATGGCAATTATTAAAAAATCAGGAGACAACAGATGCTGGAGAGGATGTGGAAAAATACACAGTTGGTGGGAGTGTAAATTAGTTCAACCATTGTGGAAGATAGTGTGGCGATTCCTCAAGGATCTAGAAATAGAAATTCCGTTTGACCCAGCAATCCCACTAATGGGTATATACCCAAAGAACTATAAATTGTTCTACTATAAAGACACATGTACACATATGTTCATTGCAGCCCTGTGTTCAATAGCAAAGACCTGGAACCAACCCAAATGTCCATCAATGATATACTGGAAAAAGAAAACGCAGTACATATACACCATGGAATATTACACAGCCATAAAAAACAATGAGTTTGTATCCTTTGTAGGGACTTGGATGAATCTGGAAACTATCATTCTCAGCAAACTGACACAAGAACAGAAAGCCAAGCACAGTATGTTCTCACTCATAGGTGGGTGTTGAACAACGAGGACATGTGGACTCTGGGAGAGGAGCATCACACACAGGGGACAGTTCGGGGCATAGGGGAGAGACAGTGGGGGGTGGGGTGGGAGGGGAGGGTGGAGAGGGATAATATGGGGAGAAATGCCAGATATGGTATATACCAAAAGTAAAATAAATAAATTAAAAAAAAATAAAATAAAAGAATGTAAATCTGCAGACTTGTTTATTTGTTCTAGCCTGTTAGGCTTTTTAATTTCACAGTCTTCTGGAGTATTATATAATAAACAAGATGTATACAACATTTTAGTTTCAGATTCTTTTTAATGGGTAAAAATGCAGGAAAACATTTTTGAGGATCTACTGATATATGAATATTATTAGTCAGGGAGCATCTCTGGGGACAAGTTTCTCCAGAGATTCTCATGAATGTACAAATTTGACACACCTACCTACTTGACCATATATGGTACCTGGTCTTAAGGTACTCATATTTCATTGGAAGATCTGCTTATTCAAAATAATTAATATGAGTACTAAGAGGTTTATATATATTTAAAAGTTTCATTAACCATTTTCTAAATGAAGGCATTAAATATCTTGGCAGCAATGAGTCTTCTCTTCAACTGCCTGATTGAGGTAATTTAGGTACTTGTAAAGTTATTTACGTTATCTGTATAATTTATATTTAAGCATTTCAATATTTATTATATTATATGCTATATATAATATATTTTAAATTTTCCCAACTGACTTTATAAAGATAATGCATCTTCCAGAAATTCTTCTCTGTATAGAAAGCAAAAATATTTAGAGATTTAACTTTGGTATATCCATCAGCAACGTAATTGCAGAAATCTGTTTTCTTCATTCATCATTGCAAATGCAACGTGTGCTGAATGTGTTTCTACTCTGTACAAAATGTGGGGTATAAAGACATATATGATACAGCATATGAAGTTGGAATGCTATAATTAGAATGTTTAATGATATGGAAACAGATGTGCAAATCTGTAAAATTAAGTAATGCAGAAAACACATTTTATTAAACACAAAACACAGACTTCAGAGGCCATAGTGATCACAAGGGAAGTGTATGAATGAAGCGTACCCATGGGGGAGGGCCATGTTTGCAGGCTGTAGGTGAGTGCATGGAGAAAGCAGGGTATTCATGGAAGGGACACTTGACATGAACCAAGTCTTGGGGTCTGGAATATGCATGTCAATATTGAACAGGGCACAAATTTAGCTTCAGTGGAAAGTGTTAGTGAGATAATGGTAGGAATTAGGTACTCAGTGATTAAAATACACTTGACATTTAAAGGTTATTTAATTTTAATAAATAAGGACATTCAATATTTTGTTTCTCAAGTTACTGAAAGTTTGAATAGTTCTACCATTGCCCCTGTGGAAAGTCCAGGTTGACCAGACTTCCCTACTTGTCACTCTCACTGTTACGGCTGTGGGTTAGCCAGCGTATGGCTGTCTCTATCTCTACCGGTAAATTTTTGCACATCTTTGACTCCACGCTTCCAGTGGATGATGGATTAAAACCTCAGATTTTATTTTATTTATAGAGAAAATATATAATGAATTATATGAAACCCTGGCATCTTAAAATTTCTTCTAAAATACAAGCTATTTAGCTGCAAGCTATGACTCATGGAATTAACAATCATAAATTCATAGAGGTAGACATTTTTATGCTTTAGGAGGAAGATTCAATACTTCTACATGTTTTTTCTCTTCTTACCATTAAAATTGATGGTGAAGTATTTTATTTCTGCTGCAGAGAAAAGAAAGGAGAATTAACGTTATGTGTAGAGACTGTGAATTAAGAATTCCTTAAGGGAATTCATTTAGGGTATATACTTCATGTATTTATTTCCACACACTCTATTAGCATGTGAAAAGAAAAGCTCAAAATGTCAATAACTCCACTCAGATCACAAGATTACAAATGTGGAAAATCTGAAATCATACCCAGAATTTCCTGATGCTAAAATTTTAATGCCACAGGGGCATTAGCTCAAGGAATTTAGTTCTTGTAACTTGCAGAATTTATAGGACAGAGTTGGTGTATTCTGAGATGGAGATAGAAAAGAGGGAAAAGGAGGAGGAGGAAAAGAAGGAAATGGAGAGGGAGAGTGAAAGAGAGGGGGGTGGACCTCATCATAAAAGTGGTCACTATCTCTAAGAATTTGAAGACATAAATCAGGCAGGTGTAGTTATTTTACTACATCACTAAAGTTGTTTCAAACTTAGATGTTTTATTTTTATTTAATTCTTTTTTGCATTTTATTTCTCTTATTAGTGCTCAGTGTGAACTGTGTTTTCAAAAGCTCTGCCTTTCTTGCTGCTATATTTAGTAATCATACTGATAAAATCATAGGGCTGCCTGGGCAGTCTGTAAAGGCCTACACTTCTCCAGATTGCCAAGGCTTCAGCACAACTACTCCATTCAGCAAAATGGAATTTACTAATAAATCCAGAGAACTTACTAATAGTGTAACAGATGTTCCTTGACTTATGATGGGTTGCATCATAATAAGCTCATTACAGAGCTAAAAAATGGTAAGATGAACTATCATGGGTAAGAGATCATCTAAATATGGCAAATAACAATTAAACTGTCGACTTTCAAAACAGGTTTACCAGTGAGTAAATATGATTAGGTGGCACAGAAAAATATCACCTTTCTGCTTAAAGAGGTATAATTTGCCACGCCCTGTTTACATGAAACTCATTGCACATAGTCAGCATCCCTGTGGCTTACTCTAAACAAAAACCCAGTTAATTTTTTTGGATATAGGAATTGAGATGCTGGATCATAAGGTAGTTCTATTTCTTAATATTGTGTTGAACTCCGATATCGTTTCATTCCCACTAACAGTATGGCTCTCCAATCTCATCAACAACGGTCTTGTTTTTTGATAATAGCCAACCACGCTGGTCTGAGGTGATATCTCCTTGTGGTTTGGATTTATATTCCCCTGTTGATTAGTGTTGTTGATTACCTTTTTCTACACCTGTTGTCCATATCCAAAGGAATTAAAATCGAGATGTCATAGAGAGACCTGGACTCCTATGTTCATTGCTGCATGAAACTTGAGGACATTTTTAAAGTAAAATAAGCTAGTCACAGAACAAATACTGCATGATCTTACTTATATGAGGAATCTGAATATGTCGAACTCATAGGGGGAAGAATAGAATGAATGGTGATTTTCCAGGTGCTAGGTGAGAGGAAAATGAGTTGTTATTTTTTAATGTGCTTAAAGATTTAGATATTCAAGATGAATACATTTCAAAGGCTGTACAACATTGTACCTACAGTTATTGTTACTGTATTGTGCATTTAAAAAATTGTTTAAAAGGTAGTTCTCCTTGAGTGCTATTACAATTGAAAAATAAAATAAAATAAAATAGTAAATAGTGCAGCCAGTAACTGTACATTGAATGGGACTTTTTTTTGTTGTTGCTTGCAATCACTTCCTTCCCCTTTCCAGAGTTGATGGAGCATATAGAATTGTGTTGGCATGTGTGCATTCATGAAATCATTTACACATTTGCCTTAATAATTATTGTTTTGGAATGAAATAATAAGAAAGAGACAGCTATGGGAACCTGGTTCAAACATTTCTCTACTGTTGGTGAATAGACCTTCAAATAGATTTTGAAAGGATATCTGCACTGTGGCAATGTGATTTCAGAAGCAGCCTCTCTTGGTCAGGTTAGATTCCAATACCACTGGAATCAAAGGTCCCCATTGTAGGGAATTTCCTTCAAGAGATGGCAGAACGATGATAGGTAAACCTGGGTAACTGAAAGTTCTGATGCCAGCTGACCAGGATATAGTCTTGTGCAAAACAGAAAAAATAAGAGAATTCGAAATATAAAATTCATCTTGTTTCAAGTGGCCATTGGCCCTTAGGATCTTCTGTTCATAGAGAATCAAATATCAATGCTATTATCACTATCATTTAGAGAAAATGATCATGGCTTGAGTAATTAACAAAACCTCCTATAAATTCTTTTACAATAGTCCTGTCAGTCGTTTGGGTCTATTTGCCTTCTCCTTAAATTTGTGCTGGCTTGTGACTGCTTTAATCAAGGCAGTACAATGGAAGTGACCTTAGCAATTTTTGCTCTGTTTTTGAGTGGTTTAGAAGCTGCTGCCTTGATCTCTTTAGCCTGTGAGCTTTCTTGTAAGTGGTCTAGCTACATTGTTAATGACACCACATAGAGACGCTCTGAGATCACATGGAGAAAGTGAGGGACCCAGGTGGGCCCAGTCTCCCAGCTGTTCCTACTAAGGCCCTAGGCTTCTCACTCCTTGAACCTCCCTGGACCCATCCTTGAGTTTCTACACTAGTTAATATGTCAGATGGATACTATACCCAGTATTTCAAAGCAATGTCATATGGATTAAGAAATTGCCTAAATAATCCCTGCTAAATTTCCTTACTTCCAAAATTCTTGTTCTGAAAGATCTCAGTAGTGGTTTGCTACACAGAGTAATGTCATTCACATTTGAAACACACACACACACACACACACACACACTCTCACTCATTTACTCCATAGGAAAACCAGTGATGATTGACTTTCTAAAGCAATTCCTAAGACCATTAAATCAATATTATATATTTTGTACCTACTGCGTCCTCTTTTCTCTCTCTTTCCCTCTCTCTTCCTCTTGCTGTCTGTCTCCAGAAATGGGGTGCATGACATACAGAGAAACAAACATAACTCATAAATGTAATATCTTAGCTATGGTCCATTGTAAGCATGTTTCATGAGTTCAATTAAATACTGAGTTCAGAGGATAAGCAAATGAAGGAAAATGAACCTGACCTCCAAATAATTGCTCTTAAGTCAACACATAGAATATAAGTTCCTATGATTAATGAACAGTTACAAATATTTTTATCATCAGGAAACTTACACTCTATGGGGAGTATTGAGATTATGATATTTATGGGATCTTATTAATCAAGAATATTAGAAAGATGATTTAAATTTTTAAAATATCAAATACAAATCATATTTCATTGCTAGATCAAGTTGAATATGATTTCTCAAAATAGCTTGTTCATGTGGCTTATAAAAAATTTGTGTGCTCAAAATGCAAACCCAAATGAGAAATTTTATCATATAGACATATGATGCTTATTTATTCATTGGTATATTTTTCTCTTATTCTGCTTCTTAATTTTGTCTGTTTGGTTTTTGCTTATGGTGGTTTAAATGAATTGAAAACAAAATGCTTTATATAGAATTTTTTAGTCACAGTTAAGTTACTTTTAGAGAAAGTATATTTAATATGAATACCAAAAATATTTTGAATATGTGTTGTTGAGACAGCTACATTTAGAGTCAAATAATCTCAAAGACATTAAAACACTACTATACAAGTATATACATATACCAAAGACCATCTAGTTCCATTAGTCATAATTGACAATACAGATGCATAAGTAACTAAACATTGATGATTTCTCTTGCATTACCAATTCAGTTATTGTGACATCTGTTTTCCTAAGTTATAAAAAATGATTTATTTCCCTTTTATATCATGATTTAATTTATAGTGCATTGTCATACTCTATTATTATATTACTTTTTGAGATGGAGTTTAACTCTTCTTTTCCAGGCTGGGAGCAGTAGCACCATCTTGGCTCACTGCAAACTCTGCCTTCTGTGTTCAAGTGATTCTTGTGAGGCCTCAGCCTCACAAGTAGCTGAGATTACAGGTGCCCACTACCATACCCAGCTAATTTTGTATTTTTAGTAGAGATAGGGTTTTGCCATGTTGGTTAGGCTGGTCTTGAATTCCTGACCTCAAGTGATCCACCCACCTCAGCCTTCCAAAGTGCTGGGATTACAGGTGTGAGCCACTGCCCTGGCTGTCATACTCTAATAATCTAAAAAGCATGGCCATTTTCAGCAAGTTGGCTGTCATGTTATGCTTGCTCCGTATATATGAATATGAAAGCCTGCATATTGTATACATGCTATTATGTCACATGCAAAAAAATAAGCATCACTGAAGCAAACACATATATCAGATTCCTAAAATTATTTGTAAGATTTCAGAGATACATATTTGCTGTCTTTCCTTTAGCATATAGTTTTAAGTAGAGTCTTTACAAGACTTGTGGATAATTCCAGGTAATATTAGGTTTCTACAAGCCTGTTTAAAATGTAGTCAGGATGGCTGTAGTATATTCATGGAGTCAAATGAGAAAAGTAAAAATACAATTGAAAAATATAAAGTAAATTATTCACTAGGATTTCAAGAATGCTCATGCATCCTTACTGCCTTTGATCTTTCAAACATGTTCATAGTGGAAACATTACAGAATTAATCATTTAATCATGATACTACTTACACATTCTGGAAACTTTAAAAATGACAAGAAATGAACAGTTTTCTCAGTATTTGGGGCCAGAATATTATACTAATTGTGTAAGTTTGATAATTCTATGTTAGATTTCTGGTTATAATTAATTTGTAGACACATTCATTAATAATCACAATTAAGATTTTATATCATTATGACTCAGTATCACTGACAGGCAATATAGTGAGATTATGTGAACAGGGCATCAAACCATAAATATCTCTTTCAAGCACAGAAGCAGGTCCCATAAAGCACTACTACAAATAAACAGCACAAAGAAACATAGAAGTTTTTATAGAAAAAAGTGTGGTTCTTAAAAAAGCAGTTTACTGATGTTAAAGCCTTATCTGTTCATGCTCTTGAGTAGTCCAAGGGTTGAATAAAGAATAATAGTAACTTGGGCACATTCTTAGCATTTACTAGATGTAAGCTATGCAGGAAGTTATTTAATAATCTGGTACCTATTTAACTAGTTGCTGACTGGCAGTGATGAAAACACAATAGAGAAGGGTACTATAATAGATGCTCGCAAAATATTGAGTGTTTGGTGAGTTACATAAATGTAAATGCTATGTTTTTTAAGTGTGTGATAGAATTAATTGATTATCTGAGGCATGAAAGCTGAAGTCTTCCATATATGAGGGATTTTGGGTCCTTTGTTGAAAAGACTGAATAGAAAGCCTTTAACACTTGAAAAATGAGTATGATAGATGTATCTTATATGATTTGTAGGTTGAGTATTTTAATAAGTATATGAATATATATGTTGGAAAATAGTTCTCAGAAAGAACAAAGAACGAACAAGCAAAGAGTGACAATGTTTATTCTACTTGGCTACACAATTTTATTCTGTCCTTTTAATATTTCATTTCCTGGAGTAATATGTTATTGATTAATTAATTTGAAACCATAAAAAAGGAAGGAGTGCTTGGAAACTGATGAAAATACCATTTTTTTAGTTGACGAGAAAACTGGATAATAGCTCAAATAATTATGTTCAAAAATTTATTGAGAATCTATTCTGGGGTAAAAAATTAAAAGTTATTATATTTCATATATTTGGAAGATATGTGAAACACAAAATAGTAAAATCAGGCAGATTAAATAGAAAGTTTCAGCCAAATGTAAACTTGTACTTTCTCTCTTCAGTGATCATATTACATTATAAATTGACAGAATTTTTCTTAGAGAACGTTAACAGGCATAGGAATTCTCAGCACTCTCCCTATATGTCCTGTGACTGATGTAAACACATCTTTAATCTTTGCACAAAACATGCAATAGTATTTGGCATCTAAAAAAATGAAAAGCATGTAGTTCTTGAATTTCTAAAATTCTTATACCCAAATCACGGAAAAGAATTGTCTATACATGGCATGGAGCAGTCACTGAGTTTGATATTTGGGTGCTGAATACTTACTTGGGATAAACTGTGCAGACGAAGGGGAAAGAGTGGGAATGGACACAGGATAATATTAGTCTGTAATGCGGTCCTATCAAAGCTTAGCCTAATGCAGTAGGAAGTTCTGGAGGATGTATTGTGTGCCCTAACATCCAGAATTGGGCCAAAATAGCCAGAACTTTAGACACCTTACTTCATTTTGTCGCTGGATGAGTGCTGTCCCGGAAATGGTGTGACTTCAGGCAAGGGTGAGACAGGTATGAAGGAGCTGAGAGCTCGAAGTGTGCTGCTGAATGCACTCCCCATGCTGGACAGCAAGTTGCTCCTTGAAGGAAGCTCAGGACCATGCATCTCTATGTCTACCAGACAGCAAACCTGCTTTTTCCCCTTAATCTCTAGTTCCAGCCCTTCCAGTGTTGATTCGGGTTGTATGCTGCACTGAAAATACAAACATTCTCTTACCTCTGTGGTTCTCAGGTTACCAAATCCAACAGTTAATTGCTGTCCTCATACCACCCTCAGTAATACTGGCCCCAGGCAATTATGCCTATCCTTCTAAGAGATCATTTTCTTGTCTTTCTCAATTCTACTGTCTTATGTTTTATATTGCCATTACACTAAATTACTTATTTTCATGCAAATTTAATTCTTGTTTTGGACAAATTATTTGTTTTTTTCCCACTAGAACAAAAGCTCCACAAGGCCAAGGATCTTTGTTTGCTGTGTTTTCACTACTGTGCCCTCCGCCTCAAACAATCTGCAAATCAAATTGTCCTCAAATACCACAAACTGGGTGATTATTAAAAACAAAAAAGTATTGTTGCACTGTCCTGGAATCTAAAAGTCTGAAAACAAAGGCGTTGGCTGGGTTGGTTCCTTCTTGGGGCTGTGTGGGATAATTCTGTCCCAATTCTCTCTCCCTGGCTATTTGGCTGTTTTCCTACTCACGTGGCCTTTTCCTCATATGTTCAAATGTGTATCTCTGTGTTCAAATTTCCCTGTTTCATAAGGCACCAGTCATAATAGATTATGGCCCACTGAGACAGCCTGATGGGAGGGGGTCCCTGACAAAACTCCAACCGGCCTGTGCACTGGGGTGGAGCCACAGAAGTTCTCACCATTTGCAGCAGGGAGGAGCCTGACCCCTTCTCTTCCTGTGTGGAACTTGGGATTCAGACAGCCAGGTGGGAAGCACTCTAGCAGGAACTCCGGTCTTGAAGACAGTCTGAACTTTTTCCTCCTTTTTTTCCTATTCACCCAATAAAACCTTGTATTACACACCCTTAAAAACTTTCAAGGCTGTGGGACAAGAACCTCTGTCTTTAGTAGAACTGAGGAAAAGTCCTGCAACACCACGACATGTCACTGTAACTCGGTAACATCTGTAAAAACCGTTAACTCCAAATAAGGCTACATTCGGAGTCACTGGGGACTAGGACTTCAATATGTGACCTTTTCTTGGAGGAGAAGATACCACCCAAGTGAGAACACTGAGCAAAATAACAAATAGCACCAAGAAGAAAACAAAAACGTATTGACTGAAGTTTGTCTTTGAGCCCACATTAATGGTACTATTAAAGCAAAATCACAAATGTTGACCAAAAAGGGCCTGGTGAAGTCACTCAAGAAGAGCACAGAAGATATGAAAACCCGATGAATGAAAGAACACAATGCCAGAGGAAACATGGAGACGGAGAAGGACTTTTGCATGGGTTGCCTAAGGATAGGTGTGAGATCATGAAAACTGGTCTTGGATTCCTTTATCCTGAGAGCTATAAAGAGTTATTCATTGGTAGCCATAGAGTACCCTCTTCAATCCAGTCACTCTTCTAGGTGGAGAGAATTGCTGCCTTTATGACACTGACATTCTAGCAAGGACAGATTAGTGAAACAATAACAACAACAAAGAGTGAGATAGATAATTAAATCATATATAATGATATCATATATAGCAGATTAGTTGTTAATTGCTGGGAAAGGAAAGCATTTGGTTTGGGCTTATGGTTTTAACTAGGACTATAATAGTGAATGGTAGAATTAGCTAGTTCTGGGTTACAAGTGTTGGTTATTATGCTTTCAAAAATTTCAAGGGCTGGCTCATAAATACAACTTTTTTTTTGAGATGGAGTTTTGCTCTTGTCGCTCAGGCTGGAGTGCAATGGCACGATCTCTGCTCACTGCAGCCTCCGCCTCCCAGGTTCAAGCAATTCTCCTGCCTCAGCTGTCCAAGTAGCTGGGATTACAGGCATGCTCCATGAAGCCTGGCCTATTTGATTTTTATATTTTTAGTACAGATGGGGTTTCTCCATGTTGGCCAGGCTGGTCTCCAACTCCTGATCTCAGGTGATCCACCCGCCTGAGCCTCCCAAAGTGCTTGGATTACATGCGTGAGCCAGTGCACCCAGCCATAACTACTGTTAAGCATTAAATTATATAAACTTAAAATTCCCTTTCATTTTAAAAAGTAATAAATACTGATAACTCACCACTTTCAAATTGTGTTACTATATTTTACCATTACCTATAATTTTGAGGTTATTTATGCCTACTTTATCTGTATGGTGGAAATACTATAAAATAATCTGTTCATCTTTTTCCAACTCTGTGTTCAATGGTGTCACCTTGGTAACTTGAAAATCAGTGGAAGTGGATGTATTGATCTGGTGATAGTCTAGAATTGAGAAAGGAGAAAGCATAACTAAAGAAGATTAAACCCCAAAGTAACCATTCATTACATTGCAAAGAACACAAAACACTGAAGAAATAGTACCCTAAATAATAATTTTTAACTTAGCAAAATGCAGCTTATATTAATGAACAAGTGAAATTGAGACAAACATCATTTTTCTACACATTCATGTCAGCGAAAATATTAGGCAATACCTAAGCCAGAGCTAAACTTGTTGGTCAATGGACTGAGCAACTTATTTGCTGAATCAGATAGTCAAGCATTCATTTGGAATAGAATATTGTCAGTATTCAACAGATTGCAACAATTGGCTGGTTATGGATGTAAGAGTTCAGCAAAAATCAATGCAAATATTCTGTAAAAGTCAAGTGACTGTGGAATTTCCAATAAAGAGTAATACATATTCTATAATTGCTTTTAAATTGTGTGCTACATATCTTTTATATCTGTAAAATTTATATAAACATACACTTAGATAGATATTTCTGGTTGTTAAATATTTACTGGCATACCACTTACTGCTAGCTATAAACAGACTTACTTAAAAGCAGCGATAGAGAAGTCAAGGCAAAAAGAATCGTATGCACAAATGCCCTAATGTGGGTGCCTTCAAGGCTATTTCAGGTACATTTATGGTGTCAGAATATCTAAGGTAAAAGTAACAGGAAGAACCAGTGATGACATCAGAATGATAATGATGGGCCAGGTAATTCAGGGCAGGCATATTACTATCATGCTGTTAGCTTTGATTGTAAGTGAGATGGGAAGCCCTTGGCAAGTTTTGAGCAAAAGAGTGGTGATATGGTTCGGCTGTATCCCCACCCAAATCTCATTTTGAACTGTCGTTCCCATAATTCCTATGTGTTGTGGGAGGGTCCTGGTGGGAGATACTTGAAACACTGTGGGGGTTTCTTCCAAATGTTCTCATGTAGTAAGTCTCACAAGTTTCACAAGTTTCTTTCACTTGATTCTCATTTTCTCTTGCCTGTTGCCAGGTGAGACATGCCTTTTGCCTGCTACCACGACTGTGAGAGTTTCTCAGCCATGTGAAACCGTGAGTTCATTAAGTCTCTTTTTCTTTATAAATATCCAGTCTGGGGTATGTCTTTATCAGCACTGTAAAACAGACTAATATGAGTGACACAATTTCATGTATTTTAACATAATTGTTTTGGAAGTTGCTTTGGGAATAAACTGTGGGAAACAATGATAGAATTAAGGAGATAGGTTGAGACATAAGTGTAGTAAAGTTAGTTAAAACAGAAGTGAGGAGATGTGGTCAAATCCTGGATACATGTTGATGGTAGGGTTTTCTGATGTCATAGTTTTGTGGTATGAAAGGAAAACAGGAATGAAGAATGATCCAAAGTGTTTGACCTGGGATAGAGAAAACTGTGAGAAGAACTGTTTGTGGGGAGGTGGCTGGAAATCAGGGGTTCAATTTTGGATCTGCTCCGTGATAATGTCTCAGAGACTCAAGTAGACATTTCAACTGAGACATTTCAACTGGCATAGCATATAATGGTTTTTAGAGGAGCAAGCCAAACTAATAATATAAATACGGCCAGCACAAAGATACTATTTAAAGTCTTTAACCTCATGAAATTAGCATAGAAATGAATATGTATATAAAGACTCAAATATTGGATGCTGGCACATAAGATTCAGAGAAAAGTAGAAGCAACAGATGACCAGTGACCATTCAGAAAGAAAAAAATCCTGAGAGTGTGGAATTCTAGAAACCAAGCAGTATTTGCAGGGATAGAAACCGCTTCCTTGTGAGAAATGCTGTTGCTAAGTAAAGTATTTGATATGGCTTGAGCAGCATGAAGAATGGAGTCAGAGACATCACAATGAGAACGGTGGCAGTCGGTCCTGAATTTAGTAATGAATATGAAATGAAGAAAATGTTATGTTAAGTGAATTTTTAAGAATAAAGAGACTGGTTGGAAGTAGAGTGTGAGGAAAAGGGAGTGATTCTAATGACACTCAGGTATTTGGCTTAAGGATCCAGGTCAGTGGGGAGGCTATGACAAGATGAGAAGTATCAGGTAAAAATCAGTGAAAAGAGTGCTAATTTGTGGGGTTATTGACTTTCATGTGCTTGCGGGAGATATCCATGTGAGTCTGATGGAAAGTTGAACACTTGACGCTCTGCAGAAAGGTCTGGGCTGGTGAATCAAGATAACGATAACTATGAATAAAAAGATGAAAATGAACTCACTCTTGCCCAACATAATGAAGAAAGTGCCACTTATTACAATTCATGGTCTAAATTGCTCTCTCTTGAATCTTCAATCCTTGAATCATATTAATCATACTAAAAAAATTACCGATCAGGCTGGAAGAGTTACCTTTTTAAAGAAGCAAGTGAGATAAAACTCAATCTATCTAATCTTAATGAATGTAAAACAATCCAAAGACTGCATATTTAGACTGCTGAAAATATCAGGCTGGAAGAGTTACCTTTTTGAAAAGCTAAGTGAGATAGAATTCAATCTATCTAATCTTAACATAAAACAAACCAAGACTGGAAATTTTGACTACATATATTACTTTGTCTCTTTACAGAAATATGTCTATTGGTTGAATGAATTAGCTGAATTACTCCTTCATGTTATCAAGGTATACTTCAAATTTAATCAGTACAAGAGGTTGACTGTACAGAATTTTTTCTACTAAATTTGAAAGACTTTTTGCAATACATAGGGATCATTTACATATAATTAGAAAAATGAACAATATATCATGAAAGTGAAGAAAAAAAGATTTGCAGAGGAAAATCAATTTAAAAGATAGGGAGGACATGGAATTTTTTTTTGAAACAGTCTCACTCAGTCACCCAGGCTCCAGTGAGATGGTGTGATCTCCGCTCACTGCAACCTCTACCTCCCAGGATCAACCAATTTTCCTGCCCCAGCCTCCCAAGTAGCTGGGATTACAGGTGCCTGCCACCATGCCAGGCTAATTTTTTTTTCTTTTGCATTTTTAGTAGAGATGGGGTTTCATCATGCTGGCCAGCCTGGCCTCAAACTCCTGACCTCAGGTGATCCACCTGCCTCAGCCTCCCAAAGTGCTGGGATTACAGTCATGAGCCATCGCACCTGGCCAGGATGTAGATTTTTAAAATTTTTGTATTGAGTTACTGATTTAAGTCATACATCCTTATCCCCCTTGGCTTCTCATTTATTAGTTATCAATGTGGCCCTTCCATTGTTAATCTATAGCCTATGTGAACTAATATTATACAAAATATTTGCTATGGTAGCTTCGTATTCTTAATATTTTAACATTTCCTGAAGTTACAAATGGAACATTGGGTTTAGTAGGGATCCACTGGGTGGGTTGGGGGATATTTATATGTTTTGCTTTTGCTGCTTGTATTTTGTCAGGTAGTCCATGATAGCAGAATTTGGAAGTGGCTACTACCTAATTCTCAGGCCACTGCCTGTCTTCATCCACTCACTAGTAATTCAATAATTTTCTATTTTGTTTCTTAGTAGGGGGATCTGGCAGGTAAGAATAGAAGTAAGTACCTAAGGCAGCGTATAAAGTAAGTAAAACAAATACTGCATTAATGAAAGTAACATAAATGCAGACTAAATAGAATGAACTGGTCCCCTAGATGTATTTGGAAGTTTGTATAGCGTTATTTAAAATTTGAAGAAGGAGCTCTAGTGGAGAACAGTGAAATAACCTGACAGGATTATAGATCAAGGCCTGAACTAGGAAGGGAATTAACATGGCAAATAGTGGCTAAGGAAGAAGGGCTAAATGAGGCATTGATTTAGTTATTTAGAGGCTTTTTTTCTCTTAAACCAGAAATCATATCACTTTTTTGATTTAGTACCTTTCACTGCTTGTTTTAATGCTGTTCACTCTTAGGGTTCCAGAGAACCTATAAATGTCTTTTCACTGACTCAAGTACCATTTATCAAAGTTACTGCATGAGCTCACCAAGCAGGAGTTTAGGTATCTTGCTCTGTGCTATTTCTCTCTCAGAGATAATTCTAAAGGGAATTAACTAAAGAGAAAGCACCAAATTTGAGTACAAGTCAATCATAAGCCTGAAATATTTCACTCATATGAATAATTGAGAAGATGTATTAAATGGAAATTTTTACATATTCTCAGTTAAAGTGGAAGTGGTGACATGATATGAGTGAAATATAATGCTTTTTAATTTCAGTCCATTGTTATGGCATTTGAGACTCAAGCTGACTATGTGTCAATTTTTTCTTTGTTCATATATTAAATTGTAGCAATGCATTTACTTAAGTCTTACATTTAAGAAATATATCTTTATTTATTCTTAATGTATTTATTTTTTATTACACTTTAAGTTCTGGGGTCCATGTGCAGATTGTACAGGTTTGTTACATATGTATACACCTACCATGGTGGTTTGCTGCATCCAAACCCCCGTCATCTACATTAGATGTTTCTCCAAATGTTATCCTTCCCCAATCACCCTACTCCCCCAACCCCACAGGCCCCAGTGTGTGAGTTTTTAAAATTGTACTTCAGGTTCTGGGGTACATGTGCAGATCATGCAGGATTGTTGCACAGGTACATACATGGCAATGTGGTTTGCTGCCTTCATCACCCCATCCCCTACATCTGGTATTTCTCCCTTCATTATCCCTCCCACCCTCCCCACCCTGCACTGTCCCTCCCGTAGCTCCCCTCAACTGACCACAGTAAGTGATGCTCCCTGTGTCCAAGAGTTCTAATTGTTCAACACCCGCCTATGAGTGATAACATGCAGTGTTTGGTTTTCTGTTCTTGTGTCAGTTTGAAGAGAACCATAGTTTCCAAATTCATCCATGGCCCTATGAAGAACATGAGCTCATCATTCTTTATGGCTGTGTAGTATTCCATGGTGTATATGTACCATATTTTCTTTATTCAGTCTATCCTTGATGGTCATTTGGGTTGGTTCCAGGTCTTTGCTAATGTAAACAGAGCCACAATGAACATATGTGTGCATATGTCTTTATAATAGAACAATTTATAATTCCTTGGGTATATACCCAGTGATGGGATTGCTGGGTAAAATGGTATTTCTACTTCTAGATCCTTGAGAAATCATCACATTGTCTTCCACAATGGTTGAACTAATTTATACTCCCACTAACAGTGTAAAAGTGTTCCTCTTCCTCCACATCCTCTCCAGCATCTGTCTCCAGATTTTTTCACGATCACCATTGTAACTGGCGTGAGATAGGATCTCAATGTGGTTTCATTTGCATTCCTCTAATGACCAGTGATGATGAGCATTTTTTTATATGTTTGTTGGCCTCATAGATATTTTCTTTTGTAAAGTGTCTGTTCATATCCTTTGCCCACTTTTGAATAGGTTTGTTTGTTTTTTTCTTGTAAATCTGCTTTAGTGCTTTGTAGATTCCGGATATTAGCCCTTTGTCAGATGGGTAGACTGCAAATTACTGTTCGTTGCTGATTCGCTCTAATGATTGTTGCCTTTGCTGTACAGAAGCTCTGGAGTTTAATTAGATCTCATTTGCCTATTTGGCTTTTGTTGCCATTGCTTTTGGTGTTTTAGTCATGAAGTCCTTGCCTATGCCTATGTCCTGATTGATTTTGCCAAGGTTTTCTTCCAGGGTTTTTATGGTGTTAGGTCTTATGTGTAGATCTTTAATCCATCTGGAGTTAATTTTAATGTAAGGTGTCAGGAAGGGTTCCAGTTTCTGCTTTTTGCACATGGCTAGCTAGTTTTCCCAACATCATTTATTAAACAGAGAATCCTGTCCCCATTACTTGTTTTTCTCAGGTTTGTCAAAGATTAGATGATTGTAGATGTGTGGTATTGATTCTGATGCCCCTGTTTTGTTCCATTGGTCTATATCTCTGTTTGGTACCAGTTTCATGCTATTTTGATTACCATGGCCTTGTAGTATAGTTTGAAGTACGGCAGCCTGCTGTCTCCAGCTTTTTTCTTTTTACTTAGGATTGTTTTGGCTATGGTGGCTCTCTTTTGGTTCCATATGAAGTTTGAAGTGTTTTTTTCCAGTTCTGTGAAGAAGGTCATTGGTAGCTTGCTGGGGATTGCATTGAATCTATAAATTACTTTGGGCAGGATGGCCATTTTCATGATGCTGATTTTTCCCAACCATGAGCATGGAATGTTTTTCCATCAGTTTGTGTCCTCTCTTGTTTCATTGAGCAGTGGTTTGTAGTTCTCCTTGAGGAGGTCCTTTACATCCTTTGTTAGTTGTATTCCTAGGTATTTTATTCACTGTATAGCAATTGTGAATGGGAGTTCACTTTTGATTTGGCTCTCTGTTTCTCTGTTACTATTGTATAGGAATGCTTGTGATATCTGCCCATGAATTTTGTATCCTGAGACTTTGCTGAAGTTGCTTATCAGTTTCAGGAGATTTTGGGCTGAGATGATAGAATCTTCTAAATATATAATCATGCCGTCTGCAAATAGAGACAATTTGGCTTCCCCTTTTCCTAACTGAATACACTTTATTTCTTTTTCCTGCTTGATTGCTCTGGCTAGGACTTCCAATAGTATATTGAATAGGAGTGGTGAGAGAGGGCATCCTTGTCTTGTGCCAGATATCAAAGGGAATGCTTCCAGGTTTTGCTCATTCAGTATGATATTCATTGTGGGTTTGTCGTAAATTGCTTTTATTATGTTGTGATATTTTCCATCGATACCTAGTTTATTGAAGTTTTTTTTAGCATAAAGGGCTGTTGAATTTTGTCAAAGGCCTTCTATGCATCTATTGTGATATCATGTGGTTTTTGTCGGTGGTTCTGTTTATGTGATGGATTATGTTCATAGACTTGTGTATGTTGGACCAGCTTTGTATCCCTGGGAGGAAACCTATTTGATCATAATGAATGAGCTTTTTGATTTGCTGTTGCATTCTGTTTGCCAGTATTTTATTGAAGATATTTGTGCCAATGTTCATCATGGCTATTGGCCTGAAGTTTTCTTTTTTTGTTGCTGCCTCAACTTCAGCCCTTGTTATTTGTCTATTCAGGGATTCAACTTCTTCCTGATTTAGTCTTGAGAGAGTGCAACAGTCCAGGAATTTATCCATTTCTTTCAGATTTACTGGTTTGTGTGCACAGAGTTGTTGGTAGTAATCTCTGATGGCAGTCTGTATTTCTTTGGAGTCAGTGGTGATGTCCCCTTTATTGTTTTTTTGTTGCATCTATTTGATTCTTCTCTCTTTTCTTTTTTATTAGTCTGGCTAGCAGTCTATGTATTTTGTTGATCTTTTCAAAAAAACTACCTCCTGGATTTGCTGACTTTTTGAAGGGATTTTGTGTCTCTATCTCCTTCAGTTCTGCTCTGATCTTAGTTATTTCTTGTCTTCTGCTATCTTTTGAGTTTTTTTTATCTTGCTCCTCTCTTTCAATTGTCGTGATAGGGTGTCAATTTTAGACCTTTCCTTGCTCCTTATTTGGGCATTTATTGCTATGAATTTTCCTCTAGACACTGCTTTAAATGTGTCCCAGAGATTCTGGTATGTTGTGTCTTTGTTCTCCTTGGTTTTGAAGAACATCTTTATTTCTGCCTTCATTTCATTGTTTATGCAGTCAACATTCAGGAGCAAGTTGTTCATTTTCCATGAAGTTTTGTGATTTTGAGTTAGTTTCTTAATCCTGAGTTCTAATTTGATTGCAGTGTGGTCTGAGAGACTGTTTGCTATGAATTCTGTTCTTTTGCATTTGCTGAGGAGTGATTTACTTCCAGTTATGTGGTCGATTTTAGAGTAAATGTGATGTGGTGCTAAGAAGAATATATATTCTGTGGATTTGGGATTGAGAGTTCTGTAAATGTCTATAAAGTTCACTTGGTCCAGATATGCATTCAAGTCCTGGATTTCCTTGTTGATTTTCTGTCTCATTGATCTAATATTGACAGTTGAGTGTTAAAGTTTCTTATTATTGTGCAGGAGTCTAAGTCTGTTTGTAGGTTAAGGACTTGCTTTATGTATCTGGTTGCTCCTGTATTGGGTGCACATATATTTAGAATAGTTAGCCCTTCTTGTTGTATTGATCTTTTTATTATTATGTAATGCCCTTCTTTTTCTCTTTTGATTTTTGTTGGTTTAAAGTCTGTTTTATCAGAGAGGAGGATTCCCACCCCTGCTTTTTTTGCTCTCCATTTGTTTGGTAAATCTTCTTCCATCCCATTATTTTGAATCTATGTGTCTTTGCACATAAGATGGGTCTCCTGAATACAACCCACTGATGGTTCTTGGCTTTTTATCCAATTTGTCAGTCTGTGTCTTCTGATTGAGGCATTTAGTCCATTTACATTTAATGTTAATATTGTGATGTGTAAATTTGATCCTGCCATTTTATTACTGGTTGGTTGTTTTGCCCTTTGGTTGGCATAATTTCTTTATTGTGTGGTTGGTCTTTACCATTTGGTCCTTTTTTGCAGTACTGGGTGGTACTGGTTTTTCCTTTCTGTGTTTAGTTCTTCCTTCAGGAGCTCTTGTAGGGTAGGTCTGGTAATGACAATATCTCAGCAATTGCTTGTCCATAAAATATTTTATTCTTCATCACTTACGAAGCTTAGTTTGGCTGGATATGAAATTCTGGGTTGAAATTTTTTTTTTTTAAAGATGTTGAATATTGCCCACACTCTGTTCTGTCTTGTAGGGTTTCTGTGGAGAGATCCACTGTGAGTCTGATGTGCTTTCCTTTGTAGGTGACCTGAACTTTCTCTCTGTCTGCCCTTAGTACTTTTTCCTTCATTTCAACCCTGGTGAACCTGATTATTATGTGCCTTGTGGTTGCTCTTCTAGAGGAGTATCATTGTGGTGTTCTCTGTATTTCCTGTATTTGAATGTTGGCCTGCCTTGCTAGGTTGGGGGAGTTCTCCTGGATAATATCCTGATGAGTGTTTTCCAGCTTGGATTCATTCTCCCTATCATCTTCAGGTATACCAATCAAGTGTAGATTAGGTCTTTTCACATATTCCTATATTTCTTGCAGGCTTTGTTCCTTTCTTTACATTCTTTGTTCTCTTTTCTTGCCTTCTTGTTTTATTTCATTGAGTTGATCTTCAATCTCTGATATCTTTTCTTCTGCTTGATCTATTCAGCTATTGAAACTTGTGTACACTTCTTGACGTTCTTGTGTTGTGTTTTTCAGTTTCATCAAGTCGCTTATGTTCTTCTCTAAGCTGGTTACTCTAGTTAGCATTTCTTCTAATGTTTTTTTCAATGTTTTTATTTTCTTTGCATTGGGATAGAACATGTTCCTTTAACTCAGAGAAGTTTAGTATTATCCACCTTCTGAAACCTGCTTATATCAATTTGTCAAATTAGTTCTCCATCCACCTTTGTTCCCTTGATGGTAAGGAATTGTGATCTCATGGTGGGGAGAGGTGTTCTGGTTTTTAATGATTTCATTCTTCTTGCGCTGATTTCCTCCCATCTCCTTGTATTTATATAGTTTTGATCTCAGGTAGCTGCTTGGGGAGGCGGCCTTTCCTTTGTCTCCCTACAGATGCACTGTTGGGCTGCCACAGATTAAGTGAAGGTGCTGCATCTTTTATTTACTAAGGAAAATTAGGCTGGCTTCTGCAATGGCAGCTTCCCTTCCATCCGCCGAGTTCGATTGTTCCTGGTTGCTCTCTAACTGATGTTCTGGGTGTGAAACTCTGGAGTGAGAGTTTTTAGACTGCTGGGCACTGTGTGGGTGGGACCTGTTTTGTCTTATGGGCTGTTTCCATGTTTTCAGTTCCCCTTCTTTCTGTGGGGAAGGTGGCTCAGTCCAGTTGGCTTTCTGGCTTTCACCTCAGTAGTGCTTCTGTGTAGATCTAGGCTGAGAGCCCTGGCACTGGCCAAAGTTGCTGGTCTACCCTATTCATGCAGCTTGCTGAGGTTTCCAGCCTGATGAAGGTCTTCTGTTCTATGAGATGTAGAGGGCTCGAGTGGAGCCCTGTATCTGAACTGAAGTCCTAGAGGAGGAGACCCTCCAGTCCTCTGGTTGGTTGCATGCACCTACTGGGTGGGGCATTGCCCTGCCTTGCCTCAACTTGCCCTATTTGGTTTATACCCACTGTCCAACAAGATCCACAAAATGAACCTGGTACCTTATTTGGAATTGTTTGGAATTGTGGAGACTACTTGGCTTCTACATCTCTCTTGCTGGGAGCTGCTTTCCGGAGCTGCCTCTTATTTGGCCATCTTGGGATCCCCCCAGTATACTGAATGTTTTAAGCTCACTGTAGAGACCTACTCCCACAACCCCTACTGCCAGCCTGGGTCACACAAGTGCGTGATGTTCCCCTACCTGTGTCCATGTATTCTTAGTCTTTCCATTAAGGTATCTTTTACAAGTTCACTTAACCAAACAGTTGGCAACTTCTGAAGTAATTTTCAAGTTATAGGTGTGGTCAAGAAGCTTTATTATATGCCACAAAAAGTACTTAAGGCTTTGTTGAAAGACTTATGAATTTTGTTAATAATTCTAAAATTAAATTATAAAAATTGAAGATAAGATAATAAAATTTTGAATTCCTGAGGATATTAACTATCACCCAACAACTACATTTAAAAATCATTGAAAGGTAGTATCACATGCTGTCCTATCATGGGCATTTATATGCATGATGAAGTATTTAAAAATATCTATTTCACTTTATTTGGAAGGGTTTCTGTCTCTTTTACTATGGTAACTTCACATTATTTTGTCATTAATTGCACGTTTTAGCCACCTTTTTCTAGGTTATATTTGTAGACTAATTTCATAAATGACTTATTTTGGTCATACAGTATAGTTGAGGGTTTAGGGGCACAGAGCCAGTTGTCTACAAACAAACCTTGATTCCACCATTTCTTTACCTAATTTTCCTCACCTCTATATAAAAACACCTAATACTTCATATTTTTATGATCAATGTGACATTACATTAGTCAATTTATGAAAACATTTTATAACTGTGTATCACACAGTAAAAGCTCAGTATAATTTTCATCTGCTTTAAAAAATAGAGTATTTTCTTTTTTTAAATTTTGTTCAGAAATTGGATATTTTTCCAAAGTAGACATGTAAATCTGAAACTTCACAATTTGTGAACCATTCTCTGATTTGTATTCCCTCCCCATCCCCAGCCAGTGAATTCAGAATGGTGCGCTATTTATTTTGTTTGCCTTAGCATTAACAATACCGTTATTTGTATTAATAGTTCTAGAGGTGTGCCTTTTTTGTTTACAATTTCAATTAGATGCATTTATAACCATATTTTTCACAGGTTGACTACATCACATTTTCCCTACCCAAATGTACAGTTATTTCTCCTTAATTCTTTCTGGGTTTCTTCCAGCTGATGATTCTAAAGTTTTCATATTATCATTCTTTCCAAACCCAGGGCTCTCTTTCCACTTGAATATTTTCCTAAAATCCTACTATATTATCAACGCTTATTACCCTTACCATTAGTTTCACTTGCTTATCTTTAAGGTATATGCATAATTATGAATAACTTCCATCTAACAATTAATATGCTAAAGTGCTGTTTGCAGCTATTTCATTTAATTATCCTGTGATCCATATTATTAGTTATAAATACCTGGAATTATAGAACACTTAAAAACTTACTGTTTTCCTATCTTTCCTCTTTAACTTGGCAACTGCGGTGCAGGTGAAGAAACTAATATTATTTGTGTTCTACAGGTGCCTGCTGAAGCATCACACCCATGCTCTTGTTTGTATACTCCAAGTAGCTGCTGTTTTGTATCAGCTGGCTGCAAAGATCATGTTCAGACTCTTGGAGGTCACTAAGTAGCAAATATAGTGTGGTGATGTGAGTAGTGGCCAATGTAGTGTACTCATTCACACTGCATTAATTGGCCTTCAGTGTGCTTATGTAGTCCCTTGTTGTATACAAAGAAAATGACTGAAAATTCCCATATGTACTGATATCTGTGATGCCTTTTTCTTCTATAGTGGATTTATTACCTAGTGTCTTCAATTTTTACACTTCATTCTTACAATGGAACAGAATTTAATAATGATACAGATATCAGCCTAATCTCGACATGTCCACAAATATTAAATACAGCATATTTCTCTCAATTGCATTTTGCATGTTAAAAGAACAAAATTCCAACAAATTAGAAATCACCAAAATAATTCACTTACTTCATTTAATGAAGTCATTAATTCAGTGAACACTGATTGCATTATCAAGTGTTAAGTGCTCAGAATACAAATAAGTACAAAAAACAGTTCCCAAATGGATGTTCTCACATATTGGGTAGCATTACTTTTTCATATTACATAATGATATTAATTCAAAATAAATCATTTCAAACATTTTTTTAATAAAATTATTTTGACCACGAGTCATAGTGGGATGGGGAGGGAAGGGGAAGTGTCTCTCCTAATTAATGTTTAAATCACTTTTCTGGCTACCAACACTTGTTTTTGATTTGTTTTTATTATTTTGTTTTAATTGAAACAGAGTCTCTCTCTCTCTCTCTCTGTTACCCAGGCTGGAATGCAGTGGTGCAATCTTGGCTCATTGCAACCTCTGCCTTCCAGACTCAAGGGATTCTCCTACCTCAGCCTCCAGGAAAGCTGGGACCACAGGTCCGCACCAGTATACTCAGCTAATTTTTTACTGTTTTCAGTAGAGATGGGGTTTCACCATGTTGCCAGGCTGGTCTCAAAATCCTGAGCTCAAGGGATCCACCCCCCTCGGTCTTCCAAAGTGCTGGGATTACAGGTAATAGCCACGATGCCGGGTCACTGCCAAACCTTGTAGGCCCTGGTAGAAAATGGTTGAGAAGATTCTGGGTGTAATAATACCACTCCAGGAACTTCTAACTTGTACTTCAGAAACACTGGCCATCTAAGATCTAACTATTAGGAATTTGCTAGTGATCAAATTCAAGAGAAATCCCTTCTCCCCAAAATAAGCTTGATGTGACATGTAGAAATCGAAGTGAAAATCTATGTTTATCTCACCTATTATTACGTTAAGCTATTTTTGCAGAATTGTTTTTAATGTGTGAAAGAAAATGCTTGTAAATAACTATATTTTGATGAATAACAATGTTATTTGCTAAAGTCAGATGGTGCTTTCTTTTCTTTTTGTTTCCACACCAGAAAACTAGGCAGTATTGAAAATAATTTAATGATTAAAAACATGGACTCTGCAGACAGGCTGATGGGGTCCAAATCCTGTTCTCACTGATTAATTATGTGGCCTTAAGGAAATTACTTCCTCATGACTCAATTTCCTCCTTTAGAAAAATGTGGGTCATGAGTTCTCATTTGGTTGTATGGCTATTACAAAGATTAAATAATGTAGTATATGCAAAGCACATAGAAAACTGCCTAGAGAAGCAAACGTAACATCATAAGCAAAAGTTGGCATTTTTCTTATTGTTTTATTATGTTGTCATGTGCCCAGATGACTATATAATATAATAAGATTAGTAAGAAATATTCTCCCAATGAATGTATTTGGAAAGGCTGTTCGTGGTACCTCATGCCAATAATCTCAGCACTTTGTGAGGCTGAGGCAGGTGAATCACCTGAGGTTGGGAGTTCAAGACGAGCCTGACTGACATGGAGAAACACTGTCTCTACTAAAAAGACAAAATTAGCTAGGCATGGTGGCACATCCCTGTAATCCCAGCTACTCAAGAGTCTGAGGCAGGAGAATCTCTTGAACCCAGGAGGCAAAGGTTGCTGTGAGTCAAGACCATGCCATTGCACTCCAGCCTGGGCAACAAGAGTGAAACTCCATCTCAGAAAAAAAATGTATTTGGATAAACCGAGTGCTTGTAATCTTCATAGTGGTTCAAAGCTTATCAAATTTCCCAACATACCTAATTTTTAATTCAAAACAGCCCTGTGAGGAGATAGGATACAATGTTTATGCATTATTACTAATTTAGTGTTTTTCCACTGTCTACTGATGCCAGTTTTGCTTTTTCAATAAAAAAGAATGAGTATAGCATGTTCATTTCATGTATTAGAAAATCCATGTAATCATAGTTGCCTGTAGGAGTACTTTATATCTTACTACTGGCAAACTTTTTGACATACATACATCAGACATGCTTATTGATGTTTGATTAATATAAAGTTCTTAATAAAATTAAACAAAATGTATCCACAAAAATAAATATGAGAACTCTAAAAATTGTCTTCTCAGAGGTTATCATGCAAAAATGTTGCCATTTTTACCAGAACCATCCTGGCAGATCAGACGTGATTGATTGCTTTGTAAACCCTTAATGACAAAGTCATCTCTGGTAGTCGCATTGGATGGTTGAAAACATGTAGCAATTTGAAATAAAGGATGATTAATAAGTGATTGAGGTAAGTGATTACACTGCATTTTGAGCAAAACAAACAAAAAAGAATATAAATCCTTAGAATGCAGACTGTATGTTATTTCTCTAAATACTATCTATCTACCTATTCATCTGTCTACATATCCATTTACATATTTTACTTTGTTTTGTTACAAACTGTTTCTAAACACAATTTTGAAAAGAGAGTTCAATGATATTTTTAACAAGCTTAACAAGGTTGTTCAGAATTGAATTCTCCGAAGTAACTGCATTGCCATGTAAGCATCATTTTACGTGTTTTGGCAATAGAAAGAGTAGGCATTCCTGTTAAATTTTCTTCAACATGTATGTTTATTATAGGTTATCATAGTCAGGAAAATGTTGCGGAAAGTAAAGAAAAATTATTTAGTAATGTGCCAAAGAATTGTGAAATACTACCCATAAACTAGTGTTTGCCGAAATAGACTTGGCTCAATCAATGATTTTCAATTACCAAGTTAAAAAGCCTTCCCCTGATTTTTATACACTCTGATTAAGTTAGAACAATAAAGGCTACAGAAAAAGAATTATAAACTAAATTTACAAGTACATCTAGTTTTGGAATTTAATAAATATTAATTATATTTCTTTTTCTTATTTTTTTATTTGATATAAAATTGTGTGTATTCATTGTGTAGAGGATGATATTTTGAGCTATGTATGTAAAGCGGCATGACTACCTCTAGATACTTAACATATATATTACACCACATAGTTATCCTTTTTTAATGGTTAAAAAAATGAACCAAAATATTTTTCCAACCAAAACTACATGACATAGTTTTATTCAAATAATCTTGTGGGTAAAATGTTTTACTTTATTTTCTATTTTTTGTAAATGTTCAGTTCACATAATTTAAGTGTAAAAAGAAATTTGTTTAAGGTTTAACTTTTGATTATTTACCTTTTAAAATTTTGACTATCAGTTTTCTTATATACTGCTACCTCTAATCTCCAACATTTATTATCAATATAAATAAAATCCAATGTATTTTCATTTATAAAGACAAAACTATATACATAAAATTTTGAAATCATTATGGTCACTAAAAATAAATAACTGTACTCTAAACGTTTAATTCCTTATGTCTTTCATATTCCATCAGCTTTCTCATGCTATGTTCACAATTTCTCACAAGTTAGCAAAAAAAATGCCTTCAGATGATAAGAACGAAAGTAAAACAAGCTGAAATCAGGATGAGTTACATTCTTTGTCACATCTCTAATCCTGTTGGCATTTTGCAATAGTTTTCTTTTGTATCTTATTTACATAACAATGGATTTTCCTTTTAAAAGTGGTTTGATTCTTCTCTTTAAGCCAGAAATGACAGAATACTGTCTCCTCTCAAGCAGAACTGACAGCAAAGACTGAATCCAAACCATCTGTGCCTTTGCTCTAATGAAGTTTTACTCCTCAGGGAAAAATCTAACTAGCACTTTTGGAAATCGACATATCACAGGTAGATTTTTGTTTGTTTTCCTTTTTCTTTTTGGATTTTTAATTTATAAAAAATAATTGTATATATTTATTGCACAGAATATGCTGTTTTGAAATATGCATACAGTGGTTAAATGGAGTTAATAGTGCATTTACCTCACCAGGTGGATTGTTTAGAATTCGACAAACTAATATCATGGCTGCCATGCCAACCTGACCCTCTATTTAATATCACACATTTTCTTGTTCTACTTCCTACCCTACTGATTCCTATTTCTACTTCTAATTGTACTTTTTAACTCGAAGCAATTATGCCTGACAAAGATTCTGTCCTTAGCCAAAAGCCAGTTAAGTTCTCCTGAACTCCTTTTTAAACCAGCCAGTAACTTTTGGGCTTTTGTGTTTGTCTCTGCAGTGTCCAGTTTTAGCAAGCATCCTGCTAAGTCAGTTTCACCGAAATCCTCTGTCATCAGTACCTAATCACCCTTACTATCTCTGTGGGTTCCTCATCACTCACCATTCACCAGTTGATGTCTGCTTATCCTGGCCTGCTGGTAGCAAGAAACTTCACCTACTCTTGATGTTTCTTATTAGTAATTTTCCATCCAGTGACCTTCTGCTATTCCTCACCTAGCCCCCTTGTTTCCTGTTAGTAATTTTCCATCCAGTGACCTTATGCTATTCTTCACCTAACCCCTTGGATATAAACTCCTTCTTTGATTTGTGCTATTCAGACTTGACAGTAATCTCACTCCCAAGCTTCAAAAACTCAAAGCAATGGTTCCTACATGTATCATAATGATCCTGAGTAAGGTCTGTGTACCATGCTTTAATATGTGTCACGAGTAGTTTCTATCATCCCCTAGAATTCTCTATAATTCTATTTCTATTATCTTTCTACTATTTATTGCCCATCTTCTCTTCACAACTTCTGACAGCTAGAATGTAAGCTAAGTGGTCGTGAATATGGGTTTGTTTGGTTTGCTAACAAAACCCAAATACCCCTTACATGAATGCTTAATATAGAACAAGTTGACAGTAAACATTTGTTAAGTCAAAGAATAACTGAATAAAATACTAGATGATCATTAATGCTACATACAGCCTAATACTCAGAAGTACCATAGTTTCTTTAAAATTTCTAGAATTATGACAGACTATAATATCAAAGTCAGACCTGAATCCTCACCAGAGGATTCTAAACAGACATTTTAAAATCTGTGCTTTCTTAAAACCTTCCTGCCATAAATGCATGCCATCTAATAGAACCACAACTCCTCTTGTTATGCAGCAAATATGGATCATTTGTTAGTTTTCTCCTCTTTTCCCATGTTTTGTGGGAAGAAATTCTACGTCATCTTATCTTCCATAAATGTTAAAGGTGGTAGTAGCATGAAAAGCAAATATTTCTTTAGTGTGTTTAAGTCTTTACTAAGTTTTTAAAATGTTTTTATGAGCTACGTGTGTTAAAAAGTTCCTGTTTGAGTCTGAGGTGGGAGGAATGTGTTCTCTTTCTGAGACCACAAGAGGGCGGAGTTGTAAGGGCAAGAATTTCCCAGCATCGTGTCCCCCTCATCTCTCTCTCCATCCAGGAGATTCAACAGTCTCTGTTTTAATTTTTGCAGGCATGGGAAGAATAAAAAGTCCATCACTCCAGCAGAAGTTCTAAAGAACTCCTTTTATTGGCCAGAGGTCTATGAGAAGATGGGGGCTCCTCCCAGGTTAAAAGTCCCCTTCTTCTTCACCCCTTGGGACTCCATGTCTGGATCCCCTTCTACACACTCTCTCATGGAAGCCTGTCTTCCCCTCCTAAACTCCATCTCTCTCAATTCTCTTCCACCCAGTGTGGCAGCTGTCTTTCCTGGATTCCATCTTTCTGGATTCTCTCATTTAGTGTTAGAGGAGCTTTCCTTTCTGGATTTCCTGACTGGAGTCCCCTTCCACACTTTTCATGGAAGTTTCCTCTTTTCCTTTTTTTTTTTTTACCTTTCTCCACCTAAAATAAATTCATTTTCTACAAAAACTCTCTTTGAGTTCCAGTATTTACTTTGTGAGTGCACCTGGTCCCCTTTCTCATTCTTCAGAGAGCAGCAGACCAAGAACCTTGGAGAAACATCCTCTCAGGGGGGCTCCCCTGAACCCCTGAACCCCAACAAGGTGATATCAGCAAGTAGAACAGTAGGAGATACTAGCCTTTTCCCCCATACATAAAATAATTACCCAGCCAATCATGAATGAAAACCAGTTCTGGATAGCTCAGGAATTCAGTTAAAAAGTTGCAATAACACAGTAAAGCAAAAAGACTAATTATATTAAAAGGACAGGTTAAGGAGTTCCATTTTGCCCACATCATCCCAACCATTGCACAGCTCAATGCAAAGAGGGATTTCTTAGTTCACAAGTTTCCCTTTCAAGAAAAAAGGGAGCAGTTAACAATCAGCTTAGTCAGATTTTTGGGGCAAAGTTCAAAGGACTACCCCACCCAAATTGCTGGGGAAGTTTAACATAATAGAGAAATGTGAAGATGGCTAGAAACAAAGAAGAGTAGAGGTTATTAGTAGCAGCCACTGGGCAGATGCCCTAGTGGCTTACTCTATAGAACACCAAAGCAGCCTTTGCTATTAATTACATCAAGAGCCGTAGCTGTCCCAAACAATCTAGAACGGGAAGCAGCACTGCATCTTTTGAGAAAAGGAATGGATGCTGCATCACTATGGGGTAAAATGACCATGCCCTGGTTCCTCCCACAACCACAAGCATGCTGGGAACCCAGAGGCACAGTGTCTCCATGAGCAATTGCTCCTAAAAAACTGTTGCCACTGCTTCAGAGAGCACACATGTGTTGTAAACATCAGAGCCACTGCCACAGTGAATAACCCTGTGCTCCAGCTATTTGCTGTACTCAAGGTACATGCCTTTTGAGTACGGCAGCCACAATTGATATGCCCGTCCTGGGCATGCTGGCATATCACATCCTATTGCAGTGTTTCCATAATGCTGCACATCAGCATTACAGTCAAATTGTACAATGCCAAGGACAAAGATAAAATCTTGAAAGCAGCAAGAGGAAAGCAATCCGTCACATACTAGGGAATTATCATAAGGCTATCAATGGCATTCTCAACAGAAACCTCGCAAGTCAGGAGAAAGTGGGATAATATATACAAATACTGAAAGAGAAAATCTTTCACTCAAAATACTATACGCAGAGAAGTTATTTTTTAAATGGATGGAAATAAAACCTCTTTGAAACAAACAAAAATTGAGGTAGTTTATCACCACTGATCTGTCTTATGAGAAATGCTTCAGGTAGTTCTTCAAATTTTAACTGAAACATGATAAATAGCATATGAAGTTATATGAAAACAAACATTTTACTGGTGTGACTAAATATATAGTCATAGGTAGACTAATGCAGCACTGTAATGGGGCACTATAATTTCCTTTAAACACTAAAAGTTAAAATATCCAAATTTGTTAATAGATACACAATATAGAAAGCATCAGAATCTGATTACAGGGCCATTATATGTGTGTGTGGGATAAGTGTGATTTGATATACAATTGAAATTAAGTTGTTATCAACTTAAAATAGAAGATATTTTAAATAAGCCTCAAGCTAATCACAAATATAAAATCTATAATCAATTCAAAAAAGATAAAGCAAAAAGAATCAAAGTAAACCACTATAAAAATATCGTTAAATTATAAAGGAACACAGCAAGACAGAAAAAAAAGTGACAAAATAACTACAAAATAGACATACGAATTAAGAAAAGGGCAAGAGTAACTTTTTACTTATCTATAATTACCTCAAATGTAAATTGATTAAATTGACCATTTTAACATCATAGGATAAATTAAGGAATAAAACAATTAAAAAATAAATAAATAAAAGCAAGTCACAGAGATATGCTATGTATGTGAGAGTCACTTTAGATTTAAAAACAATATAGGCTAAAAGTGAAGGGATAGAGAAGGATATTTTATGCATGTGGTAACCAAGAGAGCATGAGTGATTATATTTACAGCAGACAAAATGTATTTTAAGTGTAATATAGCCTTTAAAAAGAAAGAAGGTCATTATGTAAGAATAACATAGTAAATTTAACAGGAAGACATAATTTTAGAACAATTACACACACACACACACACACACACACACACACACACACACACACACCACAGCACCTGGTTTATATAAAGCAAAATTGACAGATCTAAAGACAGAACTGACAGCAATACAACATTAATGGTGTAATTTACCACCCAACTTACAGTAATAGAAAATCCAGATAGAAATTGGCCATGAAGAACATGGTTGCAAATGTCTTTAATAAAATGCTATGAAAACTAATTTAACAGCACATTAAAAGGTTCATACACCACGATCAAGTGAGATATCAATTGGTTTGCAAGAATGGTTGAACATATGTAAATTAACCAATGTAATACAACAAATTAACAAAATGAAGGAAGAACCATATGATTATCCCAATAGATGCAGAAAATGGATTTGACAAAATTTAGCATTTATTAATCATTAAAATTCTCTCAACAAAATAGATATGGAAGGAAGTTACCTCAACACAATTATGGTCACATATGAAAAACCCACAGCTAACATCATAAGTTATTGAAAGCTTTCTGCCTACAATACAGTACAAAGCTAGGATATCTACTCTCATTATTTCTTTTCAACTTAGTACTAGAAGTCCTAGCCAGTGCAATTATATAAGAAAAAATGAATAAAAGTTACCCAAATTGGAAAGAAAAATTACCTTTATTTGCAGAAACTACCTTTATTTTCAGGTCCTCTGCATATATATATATATATATATATATATATATATGGTACTAAACAACAACAACAACTGTTAAAACTAATAAATATAGTAAATTCACAGGATCCCAAATTAGCACATCAGAGTAAATTGTGTTGCTATAAAAAAAATAGATTATTTGAAAAAGAAAAGAAAGGAGCAATATCATTCACAAAACAAAGGGAATAAAATACTTTGGAATAAATTTAAACAAAGAGGCAAACTATTTGTATATTAAAAATGTAAAACATTGATGAAGGAAATTAAAGAGACAAATGGAAAGACCATTGGATTAGAAGAACCAACACTGCCACAATGTCCATGCTACCCAAATGATCTACAGATTCAATATAATCTCCATCAAAATTTCGATGACACTCTTTATGAAAATAGGAAAAAAATCCTAAAATTCATATGAAACTGCCAATGCCCTAACAGCCAAAGCCATCCTGAGTAAAAAGAACAAAGGTGGAACTAACATGCTCTCTCATTTCAAAATATATTTCAAAGCTACAGTAATCAAAACAACATAATACTTAAACAAAAACAGATATACAGACCAATGGAACTATATAGAGAGCTAATAAAGAAATTCAGCCATTTGTGACTAATCTTAAAAAAAATGATGCAAAGAAAATACAGGGAAATGATAATCTCTTTAAAAAATAGTGTTGGGAAAACTGGTCATTCTATGTAGAATAATTTAAATGGACCCTTATTCTCACTATTTACAAAAGTCTACCCAAAATGGATTAAAGACTTAAATGTGAGACCTAAAACTGTAAGAGTACAAGAAAAAAAATATATAGGGGAAGGCTTCTTGCTATTTGTCCAGGCAATAATTTTTTTTTGGATAATAACCCCAAAGACACAGGCAACAAAAGCCAATTATAAAAATATAATTTCATCAAACTACAAATTTGCTGCAAATAAAACAGTAAAGATAGTGAAATGGCAGCCTAGGGAATGTGAGAAAATATTTTAAACCATGTATCTTATAAAGGGTTAATATCCAAAATAAATAGAGAGCTCACACCTAATTCAATAGCCAAAAAAAAAACCAAAGATATAAGCAAACAAATTTAAATAGCTGAATTAAAAATAAGCAAATATTCTGCAGAGACATTTCTCAAAAAATCAGAAATTGCTACCAGATTAATATAAAGGTGCTTAATTTCATTAATCATCAGGAAAATGAAAATCAAAACCCCAAATAGATATTACTTTAGTCCTCTTAGAATGGCCAGCCACTGTCACAAAACAAATGATAATTGTTGGCGAGGAGAAGAAGAAAGTGGAACCCTTGTACACTATTGGTGGGGATGTAAATTGGTACAGAAAGTATGGAAAACAATATGAAGGCTTCTCAGACACTAAAAATAGAACTGCCATATCATCCAGCAGTTGCAGTTCTGGATACCCAACCAAAGGAAATGAAACCAATATTTTAAGGATATAACTATACTCCCATGTTCATTGCTGTTTAATTCACAATCAATAAGATAAGGAAACAATCTGTCTATTGATAGATCAATGAAGAAAATGTGGTTTATTTATGCAATGAAATGTTATTCACCCTTTAAAAGAAGGAAATCTGCCACTTATCATAACATAGATGAACTCAGAGGACATTATAGTAGGTGAAATAAGCCAGATGCAGACAGACAAGTACTGCATATTCCCACATACATGTGGAATCTAAAAATGACAAGCTCGCACATACAGAGTAGAACGGTGGTTATTAGTGGCTGGTCACAAGCAGTTGGGAATGATATGGGAAGATGTTAATCAAGGGCTACAAGTCTTAATTATGCAAAACAAACTAGTTCTGGAGATATAAGGTACAACGATGTGAGTACAGCTAAAAATGCTGTACACTCGAACTTTGCTAAGATGGTAGCTCTTTAGTGTTATCAACACACACAAACACAAACACAAAGGTGACTTTCACATGATGAATACATTAACTTGATTGTGATGAATATTTCACAATGTATATATACAACAAATTTTCAAGTTTATATCTTAAATATATTCAGTTTTTAATTTTTCAGTATACCTCCTTAATAAAGTTGAGAGGATAAACATACATAGTGCCTTTCCTTCTCACTTAACTGATGAAGAACAACTCACTAGTTATATTCCCTATTTAGATCTAAATTTAATTCTGAGCAACAGACTTCTATCTGTGGCTTTTGGAAAAGAGGACAAATTAAGCAAACCACTCACTTAGAACCCAGCTGAATTGACCGAATAAATGTTGTAATAAGAGAAAATCTACTCAGCATTGCAGCTGAGTAGAAGTTATCCAAGCAGCACAGGCTTCCGGTAATTTATCTTTAAGGAAGTTAGAAAAACAAATCATAGAAAAGTTCCTAGGGCTAAAGTGCAAATTACTTCCTAATACTGTGGTCTGTGTCACAAGAAGCACCTAGATTCTACCATGGTTGGATTTCACCAAAAAATCCTAATGAGTAGGGGATTAACACATGAAAGCAACGCGTTCGAAACCTGTTTCTGGTGGTGATATCTAAGTCATTCTGAAGTACCCACGTCTGGAAGCCTAGAGCTAGCAAAGCATCAGTGAACGAAATGTAGATAATTCTGAGAACGGCTGTTCCTTCCCTTTGTACAGTTGAGCTCTTTCTGACAATGTGGATCACAGCTAGGAAGAAGTTTTGATATAATTATACTAAGAAAGTTGTGACAGACTAGTTACTTAGATGCATATTCTCCATATACCGATCCTAAGAAAAGTTCAACAGGATGTTTGTTTCTGTGCTGGGGCTTGGTACGATCCCTGAAGCATCTGTACCTCTCTCAGGCTGCTGAACCTCTGAAATGGTAATGCCAGGTTACATCAAACCAGGTTGCAACTTCTGATGTGGGCAAAGAATCCCAACAGGTTTCAGATGAATAATGTGCAGCCCCAAGGAGAAGGCATCAGCACATCTGAGACAAGTTCAGGCTTGCCAACCACACTAGTTAAAGGCACATTCCCGAAAGAGAATGCCCAGGATTATCCAGGGCCATTCACTTAGTCCTATGAGATTTGATTACGTTCCTTTTTCTCCTTGTTTTTCACCTTTCTGATCTGTAAAACAAGAGAATAGTAATGCATTTTTTATAGTATCAGGGGGAGGATGATATAAAATGATACATAGAAAATGCTTAGAACAGTGGTTGCATGTGGTAACTACTCAATAAATGTTACCTACTACTGCTGTTGTTTTAAAGCTGTAACTAGTAGGTTTTATGCAGGCAAATAAAATGGAGTAGGAGATAAGTAGTTGATTCAGTTTGAATGTTATGTGCAGTTATTGGAAAAGACATTTAATAAAAGGTAGTATTTCATCAGAGAATGAGGGGAAGGAATGAGCCATGTGCTTATGTAAAGAAAGCCTTTCAGGCAGTAGTGAAAGTCAAAGCAATGTGTGCAAGGCTGGAGGGAGCGAGTGGGGTCTAAGAACCTTAGGAGCAACTGCAGCTGGAGATGTGGCTAATGCGTCTAAAGTAACAGGAGAGCCGAGAGGTAGAGAGGGCTAAACCCTGGATGGTCTACAGGCTCTGGCTATTGGCTTCCATTCTGCCGGAAGCACTGGGTGGTTCGTGGTAATGGGGGTAGAAGAGGTCTTATCCCAGACAGACTAAGCTCTTTTGTAAAGAGGAGTGATTTATTTCTTGCTTATATTGGAAATCCTTAAGCTCTGGTCAGCTGCAATTTCACTTTCTGTGTCATGGTTTTCTGAAATCCATGCTAAATAAGCATGTTCCAAGGCAGAAAGAAAACACAAGAAAGATGAATAAAATTTGCTGGGAAGTGACTCATGCCACTGCCATTAACATATCATTACTCTGTAAGTCATAGTGCCAACCCTATCAATAAAGTGAGAAAGTGCACTTTTTCCTCAACAAACTCAAAGTAACAGGTGTATGGATACATTTACCTCACAAAAAGGAAGAAGCAGATGAATAGAAATAGTAATAGTGTATATTAAAATTACTGTGAATGTTTTACAAAACTCCTTCTGTTGTTTCGTGAAGAATGCAATATATGGAAGCAAGAATAGAATAAATAGAAGAAAATGACAAATGATGACATAGAGATCCTCAATGTGAGGCCACCATGTCTCTTCCTAAGAGAGCAGAAATAGAGGTAAAAATAAAGTAACGGGATAGAGGATGTATAATACGCTGAAGGAAGAGTTGAGGAGGTTTATTGGTGAATTGGCTGTAAGGTGATGAGAGAAATAAAAATGTCCAGAATGGCTTGTTTATTTGTTTTGTTTTGGTTTGGTTTTGACCTGAGCAATTATAGCACTTATCAAAATGGGTAAGACAGGGATGTAGATTAACACGAGCTACATGAGAAAAAAAAAAAGTACATTTAAAAAAAAAGCAACATTCATCAATGAACTTAATTTAATAAAAAAAGTAGGACTCATATACTGCAGAATCAACAGTGAAAAATCTAAATCAAATAAAGGATGTAGGATAAATACTGAAGTTTTCTTATGGAGAATAGTAAAGAAAGCAGTAAATGAGAGAGCAAAGCTAACACCGGGGGTGGATTTCAGTATCTTACAAATGACAACGAAGTTTTAAAAAATAAAGTACAACATGCAATGGTCAAAGATAAAAGGGATAGAAGAGAAAAAGATAGACAGGGATAAGGTGGAGGAGGAAACTTTCTCACTGAAAAAGAATGACCTTTTAGATTAAAAAATGCTGTTAATTTGAAGGGAGAACCATAATAGAAGGAAACAGTGTTGAAACACACTGTTGCATTTTTAAAAATCAAAGTTAATCACAGATTTTAGCATAGTCAAAACTCACCAAACCAGAAAAGAACTTTGAGCTCACAAGATAAAGATGCAGGACTTGGGGCCTTTATTTACTTAAGGTCAAAAAATAAAAAAAAATTATGCATCCCTAACATAGAAGCAAGAAATGCAAAATTTTCCACCTCTTTCAGCATGAGAAAATAATGTAATTTAAGGATCCCTACTGTACTGGACTCTGGAGGCCAGCCCCATGCACATAGAGGCAATTTAGAAGCAGTAATGTCCTCTCTGCTAACAGGGAGCTTACACAGGAACGGCGTCCAGTAGAATCAGAAGGTCATTGTGTCTTAAAACCTAGATCATCTCTGCCATGCAGCAAATTGATCACTTCCTACTCACCCTGCATTTGCATTCTCTTTGACTCATTCAACACTGATGCATACACCCTAGAGGAGACTGAAGGTGGAATGGAGGAGGTGACCATCAATTATTTTGAAAACCCTACTTTCATTTATCAGTAAAAAAAGAAAATTGAGAAAATCAATAGAGAAACAATTCATATTAGATAGTTTAGGTTAGCCTTGGAAATAAAAATATCTGAAATCCAAAAGTACTTGAAAACAGAGCTATGTAGGCAGAAAAACTCATAATAATGTGAATTGTTTTCAAGATAATTGAAGGCAGAACTACCAAAGTTACCATTGAGGTAAAGCCTTAGATTCTAGAACCATATCTAAGCATATTGCAGCCTTGGACTTTCAGTTAATATTTCAGTTATAAAGGGAAGCAGGCTGGGCGCTGTGGCTCACACCTATAATCCCAGCACTTTGGGTGGCCAAGGCGGGTGGATCATTTTAGGTCAGTAGTTTGAGACTAGCCTGGCCAACATGGTGAAACCCCATCCCTACTATAAATACAAAAATTAGCCAGGTGTGGTGGTGCCCGCTTGTAATTCCAGCTACTTGGGAGGCCGAGGCAGGAGAATCATGTGAGCCCAGAAGACAGAGGCTACAGAGAGCTGAGATCATGCCACTGCAGTCCAGCGTGGGCAATACAGCGAGACTTGGTCTCAATCAATCAATCAATCAATCAATCAATGGAATAAAGGGAAGCAGTCAGATTAGATGATCTAGAATATCTCCCAAGTAGTTAAACAGTAATTGATTTTTATATTTTGTTTTATTGTCTTCAAATTCAACTTTTGAAACAAATACCAGGCTCTGCCTAATTAATTCTTTTTTTTCTTTTGTCTTTTACCTCTTAGCTATTCTATTGATGTTCACAGCATTTTTGTACATGACCTCCCTCTGCCTTTGATGCTGAACTATTTATCACCAGGTGTTAATTTTCATTCAGTCATTTTAACAATGAATCAAAGAAAGCTTATATTTGAACCACTATGATAACTTTTATTTTTATGACCCCAAGTGTCCTCCTTCTCACTCTTACTCTTCACACAGTACTTTAAATTTTGTATATGGAGTGACTTTTTTCACTTAGAGTTGAACAAAAATGACATTTATATATTTATTTAAATGTAATGAAGCTATTTGATTTATATTTGTGGCTCTGGTTGTGCATTCTTGATGGGCTGCTTATTTCACTTCCTCTCCCAGAAAGGATGGTTGTATGGCGGAAGCTATTTCTCAACCACCCTTCATAATTTCCCCAACTCACAATATCCTTAAGATATTTCAGGTAATGAGGGAAGAAATAGAGACAGTATAGAAATATATAAATCAATTGTTCAGACCTAACCATTTAAAAATACATATAATAATAAAGATAAATATTACACCAATTTATTTCAAATCTTGAGATATCCATATAGAAATATCTATGCTTTCCAACATATTTGCAATTGTAGAACAGAAAGTCTTTGATTGCCAATAAACTCAACAGTATTTGATTGTCCCTTTTGTGAAGGAACTAGGCAAACATGAGATGTCATCTTACATACTCCCCTTTAAATACAGGAAGGAAAATATATCCAAGTTAAAGACACGTGTTTGGCTTCAGTCCAGTCTCTTATCATTCTGAGATTTCAATATTTGGCTTCAGGTGGGTTAAATATATTGAAGATTTTTTTTCTACCCCTTGCATCTATTTAAGAAGCATACAAAAATATTTACTGACTTTTAAATATTTCCTGTTCTTATTTACAGCTTTTAACCAATGGACTTATATGTGTTTGAATTCTAACTGAGGTAAAAGGCATCAAAACATGTGTTTTTCCCTTTACATTTGCTAATAACTTCAATAGACACTTTACAAACGAGTAAAATGGTCAAGATATTTAGGTAAAATATTAGGTTTCAACACCCATAATTCTTCTAAAATTCTCATCAGAAAGGTCTTACCATAAAAATACAGGCTTTTAAAAAAATGCTGTTTTACTACACTATATATTATATAATAAAGTCCAACATTAAATGGTTACCTGTTTTTTTTCCTAAAACTCCCAGGGTTCTTACATGTATATATTTGTTATTTCACTTAACTTTTTTCTATAGATTGAGTCAAGGAATTTTAGAATTTTTATGCTTTCTTGTGGACATATTGAGTAATGCTGGATGACTGTGAGTCAATACTGTTTTCTCTTCTCATCAAGGTATAGGTCAAAGACACACATGCTTGGATGATTGACAACTGCTATTGAATTATGGTTCAAAGTAAAAAAAAACTTCTATTCTTTGATATTGGAATTTTTGCTATTAACTCCATTGCCATATAGAACAATGTACTAATATAGTTTTTAATACTTACTGTACACACATATGCAATATGATATGTATGATGTGAAGCAATGTGAAAACTGAAGGAACACAAAAGCTGCCTCTTGATGGTGGGGGAAGAAAAGCATCACATAATGTTTAATGGATGTTGCTTTCTATGTAGCAAACTTTGGAAGAAATCCCTCTTTCCCCAAAAATTGGGCTTAAAATTTCCTATCTCCCTAAAATAAAACACAGATACGATCGACAGATAAAGTACTAATATTAGAAATATAAAGAGTCACAACAACCATCACTTTTGCTAACTAATGATTTTGGTCAAAACATTTTAAAATGTGCATTATGGATTCAAAGCTTTCTGTACACATTGATATGGCTCAGTAAATATGACAAATTGAAAAGAAAAACTAATGTTAATAATAGGAACCAAATATCCTCTCTACATTTTCTGAGCTAATGGAGATGAAGCAAAAATAAAGAAGACACTGACACCTGGAAAAATATGTTGGATTTGCACAACAAGCATGTGATGCATATTTTCTCATGTCAATCCCTGTCCAGGTGTACTCTGTGACATGACATTAAATACCATGTTCTGTACTGCCATGAAAGAGATAATGAGGGGTCCTATTCACAAGGATTTCACATTCAATTAGGGGGAAATTAAACACATTTTCACATCTTTTCTAAGAAGCATTATATAGGAGTAATCACAAATGTACTAGGGAAGAATCATGAGAGAATTAGCTCTATTCAGATGGTTGTACACTAACTGTATAAATTACAATGCACTGAATTCTCATTTCCAGTCAAAATATATTTTAATTTTGTTCCAGTCCTAGTATAGAACTTATCTGGAAATTATCATATTTAAATGGTTGAACTTACAATAATTATTACTGTCAATATATTTATTCTAAAAGTAGACAAAAAGACTAAAAATACATAAGAACATATTATATGTGAACTGCTTTGTTTTAATGTATTTTTCTATCATACCTAATTATAGCTTAGTAAATTAGCCTCAGTCTACAATCAAGGACTATGTATATATATTTCTCAAGTAAGTTATTATGGATTTACAGGTTTAAGTTTTTTAGGAAATCCCTCTTTATTTAGCCTCTCTTTTACATGATCTCCTTAGTATGTGCTTCTAAATTTGTCTGGCAAGAACAAATAAAATATTTTTCAGAAAATATTATAGAAATAAAGTTGCCTGAAAAAAACATTTCTGGATCAAAAAAAAAAGTTCAACAGAATCGCTTGCCAAAGACACTTCTTTATAGGTAGTTGAATACGTGGTTCTAAAACACTGTTAAAGATATCACTACATAGATTTGTAAGACCTGGCTTTACAGACCTTCGAGATCAGCCAATAACTGGTTAGAGGTCAGCATACCCTATTAGAATCAAAAGCATAACAACTCAAATTCTGTCAAAGCAGACGTTAAGGGATATTGACAAAAGTTTAATCAGAGACAGTATTTCATCTAAAAGAAACCCCAAACTGGAAATTAGTTGGGAGTCTCATTGCAACTATAAGATAAAACATTTTCCTGCTTCGCTAATTTACCATGAGGATCCCCTTGAGAACACTCAGAAACTAAGCTGAAATTATTGACCTGCATTTCTGTTTTTATTTGAAGGGATAATACAATTGCGTCTATGATAAGTGGATATAGTAAAAACAAGAATTATCAGTCTAAATAATCATTTTTTGAAAACTAGAGTTTAACTGCAAAAACTTAAGAATCAGGCAGAAAAAGGGTTCACTCTCAGTTTTGCTTTGTGAATTTACTTAACCTCAGAATAGCAGTTACCTCAATTAGAAAATACAAGATATCATATATACATATTAACATTTGTAAGTTTCTTTTTAAGGATATAAAACATATCTAGGGTTAAGTAAATGATTAACAATCCATAGCTATAAATGCTATTCATGTTACTATTGACATTTTATATAATTTTATAGTTAAATAGATCAACCTTTTATTTGATAGTTATACTTTACTATTAAGGTATTACTTAAATTTCTTTCTTCTTTTTAACATTATTATATTCACATGTTGGCAAAACTAAATGATTAAAATATGATATTCTTTAGAAGTCATATTTTACTGGCAATTTTATGTCATTAGATGTGTCTGTGTAATTTATTATATTTTTACTATTGTGATGACAGACCTAGTGCTATGAGAGAAATTAGCAAGAACTATGAGAGAAACATAGCAAAATAGAGGGATTTGGCTCAGCATGATGGCTTTAAAAAGGTGAGGACATCACTAGGAGAAATCAGAGGTTACCTTCTCAATTTCAAAGGAACAACAGACACTTTCCAGGCAAAAAAATAATGGGGAAGGAGTCAGCTAGTAGAATTGCTATTTTCTATTGATATGTGCAGACATCATATTTATGAGGAATATAAGAGCACAAGTTTTTTCTTTTAAGAATTTAAGAATGAGGACACATGATCCTGAAAAGTAGGTAAGAAGACCAATCACAAAACAGATGCTGTGAAACAGTTGGCCTTCGTTCTGAAAGTGTTGGGGGTGGGTGGTCAGGAGGTGAAGATTGGCGTTTATAAAGAATAAATGAACTAATTGAACTCTGAATTCTGACAACACCAGTCTGGAGGAAATGTGGAGTATAGATCACCGAACCCTGAACCACAGGAAACAAACCTAGGTATGATGCTAAGAGAGGCATTAGAAATGGCAAGCAGGGGGCAACCTATGCCTATAGTTAAGATTAGAAATAAACGTTTACTTTACATTCAGAAAAATGATGCATTCATTTCTCAAGAAATGGCTTCATATTGGAGGGTAAAAGAATCTTTGGAGGTTTAGCTGGTTTATTCAATGACTTCCAACCAGAAACTGACCTAATTTAACCGCTTGATTTCTTTGCATTTGCTTTGTGGATTTTTTTTTTTTTTTTTTTTTTTTTTTTTTTTTTGCTTCCAAATAAAACCTGAGATGTCTCATAGTTTTTTAGATACCAATATATTAGGTTGGTGCAAAAGTAATTGTGGTTTTGGCCTTTACTTTTAAATGGCAAAAACCGCAATTACTTTTGCACCATTCTAATAATACTTCTTCCTGGCTTAGCCATTAAAAATGCTGGAATGGGTAGTCATTGAATAGCAACAATCCAGTTCAAAATAATAGACCCCAAGCTTGAGTATTTTTTTTTCTCTCTCTGAAATCCCCCAGTTAGCTGCTATTTCAGAGCCATCTAGAATCAGATCTAGAAGGAGAGGATTTGCCAACGCTACACGCTCAAACATGGCAGACTTTGCTGCAGTCACGGGTTGGTGTCCTCTCAGTGGTCGATGCACCCTTGCTGAATCTGTCTCAGGTACCATTTTTGTGGATTCTGATATTCCTCACTAGTGACCTGTGACTCCAGTCACCTTCACCTAGACCATGTGCAGCACATTTTTGGCACCTTACTTAGAACTTAGTGCTCATCTTTTACATCAAAGAAACCTAGGGCTTCTCTTACTGAAGGTTCTTTAAACGTCCAGGCAGTCCTCTAGAGAAGGCTTCCCCCCAGGTAATCTCATTTTGCCGGTAATAGGACACACATACCTTGCTGCAAGTCAAGCCTGAGCGTTCTATCTCTTCCACCGTAGCCTGTGCTATGTAGCCTCTCCAAGCAGCTCCTAGGAGCTCCAGCGAGCAAGGCACAAACTTACCGTGGTGCCATGCACTTGGTGCCCTTGCCTGAGAAGAGACTAGAGGAAGTGAGTGAGTGATGGTCAGTATCCTGCCGGTTCTCACCAATAAGGTGAGAACATCACATTTTCAAGCATAATCGCTTGTAGAAGAGGCAGGATTGTGACTGGTTAATGTTTCCCTAATTAGCGTTGAGTCATTTATTTTGTCTGTAATAAGTATAAATCTCGTGCTTCTCATTACAGGGAAGTACGATAAGGCACTGTTATTTTCTTTAGTCCTCAGCCTTTCTTTAGAAGCCTCTGCAGAAACACTGAAGGAGGAGGATGGGACTCACTTATAGCCCTGTGACAGAGAATTTTAAGAATAGAATGGCTGTATTTTGGTCTTGGGTTTAACTATTGAATGTTTGATGGAGTTATGATGATAAGGGTGAGAAGAGGTGACAGCACTTCTCTAATACTCTGTTCCTTGCTTTTTATTATGCAACTAAAAGGTGAAAATCCTGTCTCTATCAGTATATTTGAAACTACAACATGTAAATTATATGTCACTATATGAAATCTGATTATATGCATGTGTGCATGTATAAATGTATATGGTGAACTAGGAGAGCTCTTTGAACCCCCTTGCAGGACATGCCACAGAGGTGTGGCTCATCTGCTCAACCTCTGTGCATTCAAACACCTTACAGGAGAAGGAACATGCAGACACAGGTGGGTGTAGGAGCCAGGGCAAGTGCTCTGGGCTCTGGCCCCATGGTAGTGTCAATAGTAAAGACCTGGAATCAACCCAAATGCCCATTGATAATAGACTGGATTGGAAAAATGTGGCACATATACACCATGGAATATTATGCAGCAATCAGAAATGATGAGTTCGTGTCGTTTGTAGGCACATGGATGAATCTGGAAAACATCATCCTCAGCAAACTGACACAAGAACAGAAAATGAAACACCGCATATTCTCACTCATAGGTGGGTGATGAAAAATGAGAACACATGGACACAGAAAGGGGAGTACTAAACACTGGGGTCTATTGGGGGGAAAAGGGGAGGGCCAGTGGGAGGGGGAGGTGGGGAGGGATAGCCTGGGGAGAAATGCCAAATGTGGGTGAAGGGGAGAAGAAAAGCAAAGCACACTGCCATGTGTGTACCTACGCAACTGTCTTGCATGCTCTGCTCATGTACCCCAAAACCTATAATCCAATAAAAAATTAAAAAAAAAAAAAAGGGGTGGTGCCTCTGACCCCTGAAGCTCTAAGGGGCGTGCTACTGTGCTCTTTTAGCTCTGTTGCTCACAGACGGTTTAAGTGCTAACCAGTGCAGCAAGCTCTTTGTACCCAAGTTCTTGTCTGGTGTCCAGGAAGAATCAGGTCACACAGACAAATTGAAGGATGGTAAATGGAGGGAGGTGGGTCTCATCAGGATGGATGGGGAACTAGAAAGGGGATGGAATCGGAAGATCATCTTACCCTGGAGTCTGACCTTCTCACGGCAATCTCCCCTCCAACCATCCCCAGCTGAGCTCCTCTCAACATTCAGACACTCCTCTGCCATGCTGCTCTTCTGCTTCTCTGCTCTTTTGTGCATCCACTATCTGCTAATGGAGCCTCGGGTTAAGAGTTTAAATGGGTACAGGATATGGGGGTGTGGCAGTCCCAAAGGAAACATTTAGGCATAAAAACAGGAAGGGCTGTTCCCACTTAGGGCTGCAGTTTTCTAAGCTTGAGGGTGGGGCCTTTGCCAGAGAACTTCCCTCTTCTACCCAGTATTTTCCTGCCTCCTGTTTGTATCATACACGTCTAGGTTTCAATATATGTTAATACATGCATATGTATATGTATACCACATCCAGCATATGTGTCTGTGTATATGTACATGTATCTATATACACACATTCCATGACAATAACAAGATACAAATATTACCTACCCAAGAAAAATTGCATTTTAAATAATCTTTTAAAATCAACCATTGCATTTGATAATTATATGCATTTGTGCATTATGGATGTTAGAGTTGATGCATTGGTGAATTTATATATATATATTTATATATATATATATTTAAAATAATAAACAGAGTATCTATGTTTCTTAAGATTGATTTTTTAAATTTAATATTTGCAGAATAAATGCATTATTTTGTTTATTAATATATTTGGAAATATTTAAATCCTATTATCATATTTGTCAATGTTTTCTTTCTCACATATTTAGTAAACTAACTCTGTGCATTATCTACATACAGGGGATGGCATTTGGATATGTCACACTAATTAAGTGCCACATTGGATGTCTCCTCTTAAGTTTTCCTCCTGAATATTTGATATAATCCTCTCAAACTGCAGGAAAAAGTGACAACAAACCCCAGAGCTACACTCTGTGATTGAGAGAATCAGTTATCCTGGTGTCTCTGGAAGCAAAATCAATTCATGTGTTCTGTCATCCTTAGAAAGTACTCTCTAACATGCTGTCAGCAATAAATTTTACAGGATTTCCCCAAAGTCAATTGCTTCTTCTATTTGGGATTAAGATGAAAGCAAATTGATTCTTCTCATACATAGAAGAAGCACGAGAGAAGAGATACTTTTAGTCTACTCACTTTTTTTTTTTTACTGACAGATTTCTCCTGCTGCTCTAATGTAAGGTCCTTAGTAATTGAAATTCTGGCTGTGAAATATACTCAGGCATAACCAACTCGAATGCAATTTCCCTTAGAGTTATCTTCCATGTGAGTAGGCAGGAAATTTATTTCCGAGTAACTTGCTTCTGAGAACATTAAAACATAATAATAAGGCAACTCTTTTTAGCATTTTAACTAGAATGACTGCCAGGATATCATATTCAATTTGATTTTACCATATCTTCTAAAGTCTAATTATAATAATAATTTGTGTTTTTTTCTTCAATCAAATTGAAAATAATTCAGAGTCAACATGTATGTTAATAAATTTTTTCTTAAAATGTAATTTTGTAGAGATGGCATATTAAAATTAAAACTAATATAAGTGGATTATGCTGTCATTTAATCAAGTATTATTGAGTCTGACTCTAGAGAAAGTGTCAGTTTAGAAATGCATTTTCTTATTTTGTTTAAACAACTTAGAAATATAGATGAACTTAAGAAAATTGTTTGAACCAAATTAGAACTAATTAAAGGTCTATAATTATACAAAATGTCAGGTGGGAGTGACCAAAAGTTGCTAAAGAAGAAAAGAAACAAGCAAACAAAGAAAAATAGAAACTAATGAAATATTGTAGAAACCACTAAGTTTCTGTTGACCAAAATTTATACAGGTTTTCTGATCTCGATTTTGATGTTTATACACAGAGTAACAATTGAAATGTATGTTTGTGAAGTACTAAATAGTGCCCAGTGCTAGGTTAAGTTCCAAGCAGAGCATTAAATGTCTAGATTAAGATGGAGATTTCTCTCTGTGTCTTTCTCTTTCTTTCTCTCTCTATCTCTGAGTGTGTGAGTGTGTGTGTGTGTGTGTTGTGAGAGACAGCCATTTGTTTATACAACCGCCTACTAGCAAGTTGGGTTAAAATTGAAATATAAACAACATGGTACAGGAATGAAGAATAAGGTAATTAACTATATTGTGAGGTTGGGTGAAAATAGTATTAGTCTTAGGTCTTATGGGATATGTAACATATTAAAAGTCAAGGTTAAGACAGTGCTAATCATTTTTTGTAACCTCTAAAACCTAATCAGAATTTAGTTAATTAAACTTGTACTCTCTTGTGCCATCAATGACAGTCTGCTACCAAATTTGTTCAAAGTTTATGGGTATACATATAAGCTTTTCACTTGGGAGAGAATGTGATAGAACAAGGAAGAATAAAAGCTTGTGATTATAAATAATCATTTAACATTCAAAGTTTTAAAAATCAATTAATCTGTATTATGTGAAGATGAAAAATATATGTTTTTCAATAACATTATCTCTCCCAATAAAACTTCAAAAAATAAGTCACACAATCCAATTTCAGTAGAATCAATGTCTTCATATAAAAGCATTATAAGGAATTCATACATCCTTAGAAAATAAGTGTTGTAGATATTATTTGAAATATACCTTGAAATTTATAGAAATATTTGTCAATTTGTTTTTAATAAATGTTTATACAGTTGCTGTGACTAGTAATCCATGGCCTTTGAAGTAAATAAAAAGTTTCATTTTTTTTAGTTGTAAAATTGAAAACACTTGATCTAAAAAGACACACTTTTAGTTTTGCTCAATTAGATTTAAATGTATTTTCCAGTTAGAAAACAAAATATCATTAATTTCTATAAAACTTCTTCTCCTTACAAGAACTAGGCTCTAAAACAATCTGAAAATCCATAACTTATTCCCCTCACTCTAGGAAGCATATGTGTCTTGGTCTAGGTGAGGAATAGTAATCTCCCCTGCAGGAGTTTGGCTCTCCTCATTCTTAACAGAAAGTCTGCAGTCTGCCTTTAGGAACTGTGTGCCAGCTGCTAAGATTTTGAACATGAGGGCATCCTACAATGGACAACTCTTAGCCCTGGCAATAAGAGCCCCACACAGGAATAAATTACACTGGAGGAAACTGATGATGCTTTATATCTAGAATTCAATCTCTTTGATCACTAAAACAATTTTTACATTCAAAATTGATGTTAATATTGCAAAGATTTCTAAATTAATATATGATTAAGCTCATACATCAACATTATGTCTTTATTATTGCTTTATTCAATTTTCTTGTACATTTTTTAAAATTTAGCAGCTATATTTGCATTTTTATATAGATATTATCCCTGTTATATGCAACATAAGAGCAAAAGACAAAGATCTTTCCTTCAATCGACTGCATGTCTATCTTATGTTGACAGATAAAAATTATTTTTAATTAAACTTCATGGTTTGTTAAAATGATGACTTACTACAACATTGACTCTTAAGCAAAGCAGGTTAAAAACTGCATTGGATTTGAAATAGTTTGCCTCTAGATAAGTTTCCCAAAAAGATCTAGTTTCCTAAACTCTAAAAGGGAAATAACAGTATTCTATTTCCAATACTTCAGTAGTACTTACATACAGAAAATATTCAAAGTGTGTGTGAAACTGTTTGAGACACCTAGGCACCCATGGCAATTGTTAATACTTTTACTTTAATAACTGCTTATAATAAAAAGTACAAAGCATGAGAAATTTATTTTATGTAGCACACTTATTTGATACTTTTAAATGTTTTAAATATTTGTTAAATATATTAACATCTGTGATTTTAGAAAATCAAGTTTATATTATTAAGTCAAATCAATTGTCCTTCTAAATTCTTTAATTAAATAATAAGAATAACTGTCACCACCATCAAGAGAAGTACTCGTGGGAAAAAAGTAAAAACACATTGCATTTTTTAATGCTTTGTTAAATTACATTAAACTAAAATGATTCTGAAGTTTTATGGCATGACTTGGGATTAATGTCAAATGACTATTAAAGCAAACGACTATCAAAATAGTTAAATTACTATACGTGGATCTCAAATATACAGTAAATGGGAAAAATCTAAAACACTTGGGAATTTGATCAGTATGAAATGTGTCTGTATCTTCAGTAGCAATTCTAAACTTTTAAACACTATTGAAAAGTATTTAATATGATAGTGCCAAACTGTTACAGTGTGAATATTTGTGTCCCTCCAAAATTCACACTGAAACTTAATCTGTAATGCAGTAATATTAAGAGGTGGGGCCATTAAGGGATGATTAGGTGATGAGTGGTCCACTCTCACAAATGGGATTAGTGCCCTTATAAAAGTGTCTTCACACAGCTTTACCCCATTGGCCCTACTGCCTTCTGCCATCTGAGGATGCAGTAACAAGGCACCATCTTGGAAGCAGAGTACCTGAGCGCTCAATATATACTTCACCTGCAACCACCTTGATCTCGGACCTCCTAGCTTTCAAAATGGTGACAATTTTTTTTAATAAATTACTCAGTCTCAGGTATTTTGTTATAGCAGCACAAATGCACTTAGACAAATATGACACTAGTTCTTAATCAAATGTATAAATTATCAAGCTGTTGATAGTGTTGAAGTGATGTTAAGAGAATCTGAGAATTTTATAATAAAATTACAAACTAAAATGTTTCAGTTTTATCCTTCAGCTTGTCAATAAAGAGAAAAATAAATACTAATTTTCAAATTTCTAAGCATTTATGTCATTCTCTTCACAAGAATAAATAATGTTTGTTCAACTGTTTCAGTTTCTATAAGTAGCTATAAAATGTAACAAAGATAATTTTTTGCCTTATTATGAACATTTTTCTTTTTCTATAGTGAAACACTATGAGTGAATAATAAATGTTGAATAGGCAACATACATGAACCTGCTAAAGGAGAAATACCAGAAATAGGTGATGGGAGGATGGAGGCAGCAAACCACCTGGCCATGTGTGTACCTATGCAACAATCATGCATGATCTGCACATGTACCCCAGAACCTAAAGTACAGTAAAAAAAAAAAAAAAAGAATTAGCAGAAACAATAACTTTGTATTTCCCTAAGGAGAGATTAAAGTATACTCAGTCATGCCTACTGAAAATTCTATCATAAGAAGCTAAGATTATCAAAACCAATGTATATTATTTACAGGTTCTTTTACTTGGTTGTGCTTAAATGTAGAATAAATTGCATATACATTTTGAGCTGTACTATAAGCTCATTTGTTTTCCATTTTTTCTGACTTTCTCAAATATGAAGTTAAATGCTTAAAGAATCACTGAGAAAATTATTAAAATCAATTACCTAGAAAACAGAGTATGTAGAAGTTTTTTTGTTTTGGTTTATTTATTTTTAAAATCACCAACCACATGCATCAGTGTAAGAGTGTGTGTGTGTGTGTGTGTGTGTGTGTGTCTTATATAATACATAGCTAACCCTTTTATTTGAGCTGTGTGAGAGGCGAAGTAGAGGCCTCATTGTAGCCACCTGGACTTCTGGCCTTCAGCAGGGGAAGGTAAGAGATGGGATTGTTTCAAGCCCAAAAGTGTGTGGTAATTTGTTAAGCAACAAAAGAAAACTATTAATGCAGCAATGGTGAAAGAAAATTGAGAATAAAACACTCATTTTCAGTGGGAAGACTAAAGAAGGAAAGAAGCAAAGCAAAGACAGAACAGTAGAAGCTGTGACAAGCATATAGATTACACCATTATCCATTAAGCTTTGATAAAAAAGGTACTATTATGTTTATATATCTATTTAATATTACTAATGCATGTTTTCTAATCCCTTTAATTTTCTTTTACTTTTGAGTTTCCAAATAAACATCCCAAGACATATTAGAACCAATTACTTTAAGTATACAATAAGATTGAGGTTTTGAGACAAATTGTATTTCTTAAGGCTCTTTTGTAATAAATAAATACTAGTGATACTATTTACCCATCTAATATTTGTGACAGTAAAGTATTGGTGATAATCTTGGTTTGCTTGTAAATCAAAAAGAAATACAATATATTAAGTTTATAAATTATACCTGATAGACCAAAATATACCAAATTTGGTATTTTTATATACCAAAATATAAAAATATTTTGTTTTTAAAATAAAATAATATTTAACTTTCTTTTCTTTTTCACATATTGCCTTTTAACAAAACTAGGGAGAGCGTAGATGAAAACAAAGATAATCAGTAAAGTAAGATTTAAAAGCATATTCTAATACTGGTAGTTACTTTGTGAAACTCTCATATTATAAAATAAAATAAAAAATACAGTATAATATACAGAATGACCTTTCTCTTCTAAAAAGTGAAACAAAGTTTTGAGGACAAGGACCTTATCAAATTTAATGTTATATTTTGGAGATGAGAAAAACTCTACAGGGAAAAATGAAACTTTTCTAAGAGTCTGACCCATATACACTGAAGCTCAGCTAGAACGGTGAGCAATGAATTTACCCTCCACTGTCTACCTTACATTGGGGGAATCACATAATGCTTGGTCACTCGTTTAGAAGTGCTAGGGCTAGACTGCATGTTTGTCAGAAGCCATAACTCAGAGGGGAAGAGATAACAAGTCAGCCTATTTCATTTACTTCACCTCAGGAGAACAAAATAATTCATAACAAGCATGTCTCAGCTCAAATTGAAATTCAACTGTGTTAACAGAACCATGCCCATAGGGTGATCTAATAGCAATACATGGGTTTTACCAAAACACAGTCACCACTGTGGCTTCTCTTTTTTACTGAATATTTTTTTCTACATTTTTTAATGATGACTTTAAGACAGCATATATGTACACATGTTTTAAATCCCTAACAAAGAAATATGTTCTTTGAAAAATTGGTCATTTTACTTGTGAAAGCATAGGCACTTGCAGGGCATTTTCGAGATGCTGACTGTTGCAACTTTAGAATTTATTTTGATATGCTGGCATTTATTTTAGGCTATCATGTACTTCATATGAATAGTGGTGCTAATGAAATGCCACAGAATATTTTGAGGGCACAAAAAAGAAGAACAACTGGGTCATCTGGTCTCTCAGAGTGTTTTTCTCATTGTGCATGAAATAGGTAAATATAACTATACAAAAATTCTTGCTGTGACTTTATGCTTCAATGCCATAGATATGTAGTTTATCACTTGAAAAGTGCATAATTGCACAGTTTATATTATCTCTGCATTTTAGTTCTAGTAGCTTGGGATGTCTTGTCCTGTTTGATAAAATAATTAAAATGTATTTTCCTCTACCTATCTAGTCTGTCTTTGCCATGCAATTAATAACAATCTGATGAGCCACAAACCATGTGTAGCCCTACATCTGCCCTATTTTTGTGTATCTGTGCAGTAATTATGAGCTTTTCTTTTACTCATGACCTGTTTAGTGTGTGAAATCAATGCAAAAATGTGCAGACTAAAACAATGCATAACAGAATTTAAAATTACGGCACTCTGTACCTATGCCTTCATTTCCATAACAAATAAAATACTATGTCCCTAGGAATAATAAGTAGGTAGGCCTAGCTTATAATTTAAGCTAAGCCATTGTAATTTAAGAAACAATACAAAATGAACAAAGGGGACTGAATAAATTGGTTAAACAAAGTTTAGGAGAATAAATACGCCCGCTTAAAGTTCCTGTTTTGTTGTAACAGAAAAGGAAAGGTCATATTAAATGCTGAGAACCTGGAAATTACACAAAAGTACTAATTTTACAAGCATAGTTTTTTTTCCAAATATTTAAATGTTACAATAATGCAACTATGCATTAAAGGTAATAAAATCAATGCTTCCAAAAATGTTTCCCTTCACATTGCTAATAGACCTTTAGACATTTTGGGGCACCTTCCAAACAACCACAGAATTTTATTACAAAAAAAAAAATGTTTTAGTGAGGAAAAGTAAAATCTTCAATCCTCCTACAAAATTCTACTGTTAAAATTTTATCATGTATTTTTGCAATAATTTTCAATATACAAAGCCTATAACATTGCTAACTGTTGTTTGTACATTTATATGAACCTGGTTATTCCTTGTGTTTTCAAGTTTTGAAATTATGACCAAATCTTTTAAATCCATGGAAATTAATTGAGAGTGATTTGATTTTGAGTATCTGTATACATGTATCTATATTTTTAGCCTGCTAAAGACAACTTGAAGGCAATTTTAAGCCAATACTCTTCTAAGCCAGAATTTTCCAAGTGAAATTTGGAGAAACCAAATCCTGAGAGAGAATCTCTGAAAGAATGAAAATGAGACCATTATTCAACAATTCCTGGGTTTAGAAAAAAAAATGGAAACTACCACATCTCCTCCTGGGTGATTTCAGTTTTATTACTATTACAGGCACTGAAAATTATGCACAGAGAAAATCTATTTAACATTGTTTAACTCTAATTCTCAATTTATTTGACTAGTGTACATATTTTTCATTTAAATAAATTAATTTGTATTTCATATGCAACATTTTGAAAAATTATATCCTATGTCATAGGATAGAATTCTTTCTTCTGGAAAAAGATTATTCTTATCCTTGCATAAGAGACACTTAAAAAGTTTATTTTTAAATTTTAGATATTCCAGTACCATAAGTTATATATGTAGTTTATAAAATTGTTAAGAAAAAAAAGACACTTTAAATAGAAAAAATATTTTATAGGAACATGAGATGAGTTTATATAACAGTAGAGTAGGTTATTAAAATAACACTAAGCAAAAATGTCTATAAAATGCATTGATCCCTATGAATTAAATTGGATTCAGCAATAGTAAGTTGTTAATCATGTTAATCTAATTACAACATGAAATCTTCAAAAGTGTAGTGACAGTGAGTTTAGATTTCTATCTGACATCCACTCATAATAACCTTTTCAACAGTAAGATAATTTTGTTCCAGAGAAAATAATATATATGGACACTCAAAATATCCTTAATTAATATTTCATGATCAAATGATGCTATGGGAAAATTAATGTTACACTCAAGATAAATTTCTAGCAACATTTAGAAGGGCTCTATAAACTCATCAGCCCTGTAATTTGTGATTATTGTATTTGGAATTCATATAATTCATATACTGACATAAATAGAAAGCTGATAAAATATGTATATTAAGCAAAATTAAAAGAAATTCTGGGTTCACTGAATCAAAATTCAATCTCAGTAAAAAATAAGCAAATAAAACTAAGGATAAAAATTATTGTGAAATACCTAAACTGGTAAAAAGAAATCAACTTTCAGTGATTATAAAATCAATTTATAATCTACATAAATTTTATTAACAGCCCAAATATATGTGCAATGACATTTAGGATACTTAGTTAAATATATATTCAAATTAGTCTCCACTAAAATTTGGTCACCAAAAATACCAGTGCCAATCCAGGTTACATTGAAATAAGCTAGCATTTATTGAATGTATTCTATGCATGAGATAAAATTCTATGCCCCTCACTGCATTAAATAAGTTACTACCAAAATATACTTATAAGGTTAGTATCATTATCTCCATTTTAGAACTCTTAAAATTAAGGCATAAAGAAGCTCTTGAATTTTCCCTCAGGTCAAAGATCATGTGAGTTTTATTTATCTCTGTATATCCACATGTAGAATAATAGACACAGAGTTGTGAATCTCATGTATATATTTGAAAAAATAAATGGTTTGAGGAAATCTAACATAAGCAAGATGACTTCTACACATAGACAGCAGTTATGATAAGTAATAGTGGGTAGGACATTTCCAGTACAACAACTGTGAACATAATTATAAAAATAATTTTAAAAAATAACTTAGAGGAATATCTGTTAGAGATGTTTAAGAAAATTATATTACATTACTTCATTATGATGATTGGTATATATTTAATATTATGAAGTGTGAAATAATACATTAGAAAATTAAACAAACTATGTCAAAACTAAATGAAAGATTTACTAGATTCATCTGACCTAATGTTAGATTCCTGTTTGTTTTCTGTAGTAGAAATTATTTTTTGTATAAAAAAAATAATTTGGAATTAAGTTGCAAAATAATCAGAACACACTTGTACTGTATTGCCTAAAATGCTTTAATATTAAAATTATCCACCTATATTTATATAGTTACTCCATGCTCAATGTTATCTTTTTGCATGGTGGAAAACTGAAAGACAACTGGTAGTTAAAGAAATGCTGCTTCTTATCAGTAAATTTCACTCATGTTGGTTAGACACTATTAGCATATATGAATATATCTGAGAATAAATTCTGTGCTACCAATTAAGAGATTATAAATTTTCATTAAAAAGAGTAAATTGCTTTGATCTTAAAAATGTTGGAAGTTATTAAATATGTATGTAAGCAATAGGTGGAAAGAGAGAATGAATAAGGATATTAACATAACAAAAGGATATTCTTCTGGAAATGAAAATCATTTCTTATGGAAATGGGTAATTGGATAATGGAAGACTGAGGAAGCTGACCTATGAGGAAAGTGTGTTGCTACAATGGGAGGAATAGTTAATATTGTGGTCAAAGTTTAAGAACATTTGAATTTAAGTTCTTAATAACACAGAACTTTAGACTTTTAATACTGAGCAATAATATATTGTAACACAGGATATGTGACAGAAAACAATGATTTAATATTTTTCATTGTACTATTATGCAGGGGGAGAAAAAGACTGCGTTCAAGTAGATCTTAGACTGCTGAGAAAAGTTACATAGAATGTAATAATGACATTTAGCAGGACTAGAACAAGACACTAGTATTATTCATCAATATTTTACAGAAAATAAAATGCTTTTTTTTTGACACAGGGTCTCCTCTGTCACCCAGGCTTGAATGCAGTGGTATGAACATAGCTCCCAACAGCCTCAGCCTCTGGAGTTCAAGTGATCCTCTTTCCTCAGCCTCCTGACTGGTTAAAACAATAGTCATGTCTCACACCTGAATGATTTTATTATTATTATTATTATTATTTCCTAGAGACAGGGTCTCATCAGGTTGCCTAGGCTAGTCTTGAAGCCCTGGGCTCAAACAATTCTCCTGCCTTAGCCTTCCAAAGTTCTGGGATTACAGGCTTAAGCCACCACACCTGGCAAATATTGTACATTTTGATGATCCCTTCTAAAAGATGAAATGATGAAAATGATAAAACGTCTCCTTATGTCTGCCCTGGGGGAAGAGACAAAATATTACACCACCAGACAATTAAGAATACGTGACTAAAAAATTGATTTCCCAAGGAAATTATGGTCATTGAATCTGAAGAGGTTGAATCTGTGCTATAGGTAATAAAATCAGGCAAGTTGTTTTAAAAGCAGACAGAAAAAGCACTATGTCAGTTCTTCAAATAACAGTTTCATTCAACTAATCTCCAAAAAGACAATCTATTTTTGGCAAAGTGTTCTTCATCCAAAGAGAACTAGGATATTTCAATGTCACAGAAGTAATAGTAAGGGTCAGGGAAGAGATTCAAGAAGTGAGTGCACAAACTGGGAAATAGAATAGAGGTTAATAACTTACACAGGCTGTCATATTATAATTAATAAAAAAGTTATTGTGGCCTTGCCTAAGTTTCTATTGGAGAATGGAGAAAAGATACATAAAGAGGACACATGATTTTTGGAAGTATCAAAGGAAAAATTAATTCAGTATCAAATAAATCATTAAGCTTTAAATTATGGTGAGAATTGGCACTTAAACATATTTTGTGTTTTTGCTGAAATAATTCAATTACAATTTCTTAACTTATTACACTTGCAAAATGTTAACATATATGTTTGTTATTAAATATGTTTTTTATACATCAGCAATTAAAATTTCAGCTAGGAAAATTAATTTAATCCCCAAAACTAAATTTATAAGTGACAAAAATACTGTGATCTTTGTCTTTATGTTGACTCAAATATTACATATTTTATCTATACACAACTGATCAAAATACACTTTATTAAACTGCAGTTGAATGAATTAGTGATGGCATGCTTTATAGTTAATACTAAGTTGTGTGTGCTGGTAAATATATATAATAATCAGGTAATTATTAAAATAGATTAATGTGTTATTTTTTCCTTAAAATTAGAAAACATATTTAAGCATTTTCAAATCTAATTTATTTCATGAAACTTAAAACCACAATGATTATATACACACACACACACACACACACACACACACACACTGATTTGCTAATCCTGAGCAACAGAAACACAGGAGTAATATCAAAATAGTTAAACAGATTACTTAAATATTATAACAGATTATATATATATTATATGTCAGTTTAAACAGATAACATTATACAAATGTTTATATTATCAAAAGACTTAGATATCTTTCTACTCAAATATTCTGTTTTACAATATTTTATATATTGCATGTTTTCATACTGATGAAATATTTTAACATGATACTAAGATCCAGTGTGAGGATTCTAACCTCCTGATATACTAAAAGTGTATCACTAGGTATTATCAGATACACCAAATGGCATCAGTAAAATGCCATTTACCATTTTTTTAATGCAAGAGCAATATTTCCGTTGTATTTCTTATTCTCTAGCCATGTGGCATGCCCAATTAAAAAAAAAAGTTTAAACATATTTTCAGATATTTAGCTTAACCAATAATGATAATAGAGCTAATAAAAAAACTTACAAAAACCCTTTCATTTTCTCTCAAAATCATAGTTGGTATATATATTTATGTGGGATAATGACAAAGCTATTTTTACTGTAAAATAAAAATTCTCATATTTGAGATGAAACAAATCTGAAATAATTGCTAGGGCAGTTACAAATTAAACAGCATTATATGAAATTACATTTTATTTTAACTATATCTTTTAAATGAGACAATATTAAGCTATTCTCTCTAAGTCTGTGAGTGTCTGGTATTTGAATGCTCTTGTGAAAGTATTTGAATGTATATTATTATATTATTTTCACTTAAACTTTTAAAGTGGCATAAAGTCCTCATTAAAATTCTATTAGTTTCTATGACTCTTATTAGCATTGAAAAAACAATTAAGATGATAATAAACATCCACTTATTTTAAATGTTTCTCTGTTCTAGGACATTAGATTAATATCATCAAAAGATCGGTTATAGGAATTTAAAATGTAAATGCTATGCATTTAATTAAGAAAAGATGACTGTCTATTGAGCATGGCAGCAGAGAATTGTCAAGTCAGTATTACATAATATAATAAGAAGATTTATCAGTTTCGCTTCATTTTGAATAAAATAAATGAAAGTCAAAAGAGCGCAGTGTGGTTTAAAAGATGTGTGAATGGGTTTTTATTTTAGTAATTGAAAATAGTCTTGTAATGAATGATGTTTCTTAATTAATTGTCAAAAATAAGAAATGAAGGTGACTTCATGGTGCATTATCATTATGTTCTCTGAATGGATGACATCTCGGCCACGAAACATTCATACTAGTGCAAGCATTTATATCCTGTGTTAACACTCTATTCATATAAAAATACTTTATTCATATCAAGTGGTTTCAAAGCAGGCCATTTTTCTGTACTATATTATAATTTTTGAGATTATATTAAAATAAGGAATATAATAATATACCTGAATCTAAATCTAAAATATGGTTTCTTTCCCACTTAGTCAGCTTTCCATGATACTTCAACTGTAACACACACTCTGTGTCTATGAGGGCATTCATACCATAACATAATTAAATAATATGAGCATAATGATTACTTCAAATTTGATTTGTACAAACTCATTTACATTAATGTTTGCTTTGCCTTAGAAAGACGAGAGGAAATATTTGTTACCGGAAACTTTAGTATCTCAAAAATAGATCTATCTTTACATCTGTTTATCCATTAGACAAAAGCAATGAAGTTCCAGAATAACAAGAAAGGGAGGGAAATAACCAGAAATGATTTTACCTGTGTGTTTATTACCCAATAACTATTTCCTCTGTGCACAGAATATACTCTATGCTAGACTTTTTACAATTATACCAAATAAAGTGGTTAACAACAACAGAAATGAGGAAAACAAAAACAGAATCAAATTCTACATTATAGATCTCAAGGTCTAGTGGGATATGAGTGAAGGCTCAGGAGTTTGCATTTCTGACAAGTTTCCAGGCAATGCTGATGCTACTAGTTCAGACTCCCAGAACTGAAAAGGGAACCTGAACACATCTGGAAGCCCATTTGACATGAGGTCTTTAGAATGAGTTGGAATTAACTAGGGAAAAGAGGTGTGGATTGCCCTATAGATCTTGAAAACAATACTCAAAGAGAAAATTTTGTGCAAACAACTAGTAGGAAAGAAAAAAATAAAGTGTATATTGTTAACTCTATGAAGGCAATGTCTGTCAGTAAAAGTTGCTAAAACAATTTTGTTTCCAGATACAACATGGAAATGATTCAAAGGCATAAGGTAAATAAAGAGTAAAACAAGTTGTGGTTTTCATACAAAAATTCTAAGGAACAGAAAATTCTTAGTGAAAAGAGAAAAATACACTCAAAAAGAGTATATCTGCATAGATCTTAAAGAACATAAACACTGCTTATATGAAGGCAAATAATGGAAGCCAAAATTTTGTGTTACTGCACTAAGGAAAAGATCATGAAATGAAGGGGCTTCTGTGCCATGCAGAACAAATTTAACTTTTATCTCTAAGGATTGGAGAATATTGAAGAATTATTTAAGTAGCTGCATAACATGATCGCTTTATATTAAAAAGCACATTCTAGCTTTATGTGAATATGAAGGCTACAGCTGTGGGTGGAAATGGTAATACTTATTAAAAGCTTCAAGAGATTCTTATATCTTCTTAATTCTATCCCAGGACCTCTGTTCACCAGGTAAAATAGAATTCAGGAGATGAATTTGAAAGACAAGATCAATTGAGGAATGCAGCACTTTTGGAGCAAAATGACAAATGATCATTAATGTATTATTAATGAGACTAAAGAGTTGACAGAGTGAAATGCATTGAAGAGAATACACCAATATTTGATGGTGCTAGACTAAATATAAGGAAGTGAAATAAAAGGAAAAGTCTAGAAGAATGTCTAGTTTATTTTGTGGCCCAACCAAATATATAAGTGATAAAAAAATTTAAGAATAGGACACGATGAATATCTAGTTATTAGTTCAGTTTAGTGCATGCCATTATTTGCAGTACGTGCATATACGTAGATAGAGATATCTAGTAAGCACTTAGACACCATCTGAAATTTATTAGAGGTTTATGGGCAAGAAATAAAGATTTATTTAAGAAATTAAGTTATTCAGTAATTTATCAAATTAAGAAGAGGGTCAAGTTCAGGGACTGAGCAGTCAATTAAGGAGAAAACTGATGAGAATTTATGTGCTCTCAGGTCACAACCTTCTGTGCTTCATTTCATCAAATCTATGATTATTTAAACAGAATTTCCTCTTACATTTGAAGTAGAAGCTAATTAAGAAAAAATAGCACAATACATTGTAATGGGTAAGAGTATTGCTTTCCATATATTTTAAATAAATATGGAATATTGTTTAGTTACTTAGAAGATGCTTTTTCGTTTGCTAATATTTTACTAGAATTCTAATTGTCAACATCTGATATTAAGTTAATTGTGCTTTTAATAGCTGACTCCTCTGTGGCTCTGTTCAGAGTTCCAAATGTGGACAAAGTTTGCCTGAAAAGAATTGCTCAATTTTGTATTCTTAGTATTAGATTATATCATTTTGTATTCTTGGTATTAGATTATATCCTGTCAAATAGGATTTTTAAAAAACTAATCCATTTAATGTTAAGTGACAATTTCCAGATTTATATTGGCTAGATATGATGGATAAACTGGATTACAAAAAGGAAAACAAATACAATCTAGGAAAAAGAGTAAAGGCAGAAGAGCCATGTGTACAATGGAGCAACCTAATTTTGGAAATTAAATGCAAAGACATAGAAATGGCTATGCATCTAGCCCAATTCATAGGGCAGGCCAAAAGTATTACTTGAGATATCCTTCATGATGATTTCTTTGTATCACAAGACAGTTACCACCAGTGATGAAACAAGAAATACTGGCGTGTAGAAACAATTCCTGGGTATTTACAGTCAAAGCACATAGAGATGATACATTATTATTTCATGGTGTAGACTGAGCTGACCTCCATCCCCAAAAGCTAAACAATGTATTGTTTTTAAAAAGATTAAGAAGCATTAAATACTCCGTAAAATCCCAGTGATTGGAGCGGTGTTCATGAAGCCACTGTAGAATCTAATTCCACAGCTGCATCTTGATACAGGACAAACAACATTTAGGTTTATTTTTCTGTGAGAATATCAACATCCTCTAGTGATAAGAGGCCAAAGGCAGAGTTTGCTGCACAGCCACTACTGATTAGCCAAGTAAAGTTCACCAGGTGTTTTCATTTTTTTATGTTCCAGTTTACTCATCAATAAAATATAGATTATAATCCAATAACATTTACACAATTTCTGTGAGAACTAAATTTAAGCACTTAGAAAAGTACTTGGTAAATTAACAATAGTTTTACTTGTGCAATTGGATAACTTCAGAAATCTTATCCTGCTGATACTTTTGTGGCTAAAAAGTTTGAGTAAATTATAACTCATTTTCTCTGAAATAAACTCATTTGTTCTCGCAACTTTTTATCTCTATAATTCCTGTAAATATTCTAATTTTCACAAATGTTAAAGAAGGATCAAGTGACTTAGAAAATTTTTTCTACTGGTCTGTAGTATTAATATCCTAACAGCTTTTTAAAAAAAATTCAGAAGAGTTTATGAAAAGGTCAGCTCCATAGGAATAGTGATGTCAGTGAAAAAGAAGAATATAACAATAATAGTATAGTTATTATCTATCAAGAAGAGCAATCCCATTACTGGGTATATACTCAAAGAACTATAAATTGTTCTGCTATAAAGACACATGAACGCGCATGTTCATTGCAGCCCTGTGTACATTAGCAAAGACCTGGAACCAACCCAAATGCCCATCAAAGATATACTGGACAAAGAGGATATGGTACATATATACCATGGAATACTAAGCATCCATAAAAAAAATGAGTTTGTGAATTTTGTAGGGATTTGGATCAATCTGGAAACTATTGTTCTCAGCAAACTGACACAAGAAGAAAACCAAACACTGCATGTTCTCACTCATAGGTGGGTGTTGAACAATGAGAACATGTGGACTAAGGGGAGGAGCATCACACACTGGGGGCAGTTGGGCTGGGGTAGGGGAGAGATAGCCAGGGGGGTGGGGAGGGAGGGGAGAGTGGGGAAGGATAACATGGGAAGAAATGCCAGATATAGTACGCACCTAAAGTAAAATAAATAAATTAAAAAAATAATAACGAAAACAAAAAGAAAGAGAAGAAAAAAAGAAATATTGTGTCAAAAACTGTGTTGAAAGATTAAAAACATAATTTTATTGGACTAGGAATATTGTCAATGATAATATTTGATGGTAGTGTTTGTTTTCCATCTCTTGGTCAGGAATATTTTAAAGGTCAGATTAGAACATAAATCCTATTATCATAGACAATAATAAAGACCTCTCAATGCAGTTATTTTCAGAAGTGACCTTTTCTTAAGACACATATTCATTTCTAATTAAATCAGAAATGTCTTTAGGTGATGTTTACCTGCTTCAATAATGACAAGAAAAGATTTATTTCATTTAAGAGAAAATAATATGTTGTCACATTAGTGAATGACTTTTTATCTGATTTGAGCCATTGAGGAAATGAGCACTAATCCATGGAGAGTTGTCTTTTCGCCATGCTTTACTCTTTTCTCATTGTTGAGAAACTTATTAGACTGCTAGTAATTACTAGGAATTTCAGGTTAAATATCACCAGGTTAAACATCATCAGAAACTAAACTATTGACTAAGGAGTAAAAGTTTATAGGTTTATAAAATATTTAAAAATCACAATAACCATTTAAAACAGATATTAACATGTTTGTAAGATATTTATTTTAGCAAATAATTTTATATTTTATTAATAAGTCTTGATAATTATAGTCCAGTTATAGTTCTAGACTATATCCAGAGTTTATCTGATTTTAATCTTTCCAAACTTAGGTCTCAACTAAGGTAATCTTTCAAAAATAAAAACTTCAAACTAATCTAAGGTAAAGCATAAATTTGGAAAGAATCATAAATTACCAGGTATATTTTGTGGTTGTTTCTTTAGACATTAAGTCCAAATATCCCTATAAAATGTTTTACTAGAATATTCTTTTAATTAACTCAAGTAACTTCAAACAACTTTCTGTATTATATTCTTTCTTTGAATTTCAAAAGCATATCATATTTTTGTAATCAGAATAATGTTTAAAATGTATTGATAATGTACTCTGCAATACACTCTTTACAATTATAAACACATTTAATTCTCATAATAAAGCTGTGAAAGAGCTGCTATTATTGTTTCCTTTTTATGGGGAAAATTGATTCATTGACAGGTTAGGAAGTTTCAGGTTAAGTTGACCTAGCCTGAAAGTGTGAATTCAGACAGGTGTCCAAGCAGTCTTGCCTCACAACTATTATACAAATCACATCTTTAAAGAATCAGTCACCTAAACAAATCAAATTTATCACAACCCTCACAAACTGAATAGAAAATGGAGAGAAAAAAGATAATTTTTCTAGATTACTACCTTCATTTCTTTTTGTGTCCCTGGTAGCAATAGAAAAAACAATGCTAACCTCCTACATTTGTGTCTTTGTGAATTTGGTGAGAAATAAGGACCAAATTTAATGGATGGATAACAAGAAATGTTTTTCACTAGGATATGCAAATATAAGTGTTCAGTAAATTTAAAAGTTGACTTTGGAAAATAAGAGACCTGTATTAAAACTGTCACTTAAAGATTCAATTAAAAATATGTAAAAATTGATTGCTAACCCAAAGAAATCTAAAAATAAAAAGAACAAAGAAAAAGAGAAAACCTGTTGGCATTCCTCCACAATTTATCTAAATGCTTAGATTCTGCAATGAAATGTTTTGTCTCGCTTTTTTTTTTAAATAATGTTTAGGAATTTTTTCTAACAATTTTTGCCTCAGATAGAGATTATTATTTGTACCTGCTTGTCTTCAACATTATGTGTCACTAGTCCATTGAATCTTAAATACAATAAATCTATTGCTGAGTAGTCAATTGACATCACAGACTTTATACATACAACAGGGAATAAAGAGTGTAAGATGTGTCAAATATTCAGATGAATTAAATATAAAAATTTTATAATTCAATATATACAAATGCAGAGAAATAAAAATGTATTATTGATTTGTAAAGTCTAGAAAGCTTCCAAATAATATCTTATAATCTATCAGTAGAAAAAAACTTAAATTTGGAAGGATTCTTAGCTTTTTAACACACTGGTTTCTCTGTTATATAAATCTAGACCATTGGCATTCAAGAGAAAGTAAAAACCCAATCCAGGAAATTGAATGATAGCAATAAAATAATACAGGAGATGAAAGAAGAAATGGTGATTAAAGGAAAAAATAAACAAAACAGTGATCTGATAGATCTGAAAAACTCACTTCAAGAATGTCATGACATAATCACAAGTACAAACAGCAACATGGACCAAGCTGAGGAAAGAATCTCATAGCTTAAATACTGGTTCTCTGAAATAACTCAGTCAGACAAAAATACAGAAAAAGAAAAGATAAAACAAAACCCATGAGAAATATGATATTACATAAATCTACCAAATCTATGACTCATTGGCATCCCTGAAAGAGGAGGAGAGAAAGCAAGCAACTTTAAAAACTTTTCTGAGAATACTGTTTATAAAAATTTCCCCAACTTCATTAAAGGGATAATCATTCAAATTCAATAAATGCATATAATCCCTGTGAGATATCACATAAAATGACTGTACCTGTTACGGGTAGCTAGATGGGCAGGAGAAGGGCAGGAGAGGACTCTTCCCCAAACCTAGAAATGTCAGTGATGGTTTGGCAATTAACATTGCCTCTCTAAACGTCATTAATTGGCAGCCTGCACCAGGAAGAGGCCATTTCCTGATGATCCGCAGTTGTTAACATTAAAGTGTTAATTGAATGCAGGTGCCAGGGAGAAGCAAAAAGGGCTTCAAATAAAATCTAGGGTATGACCTTTTGGCAGCATTCCACCTGAAAACGGAAGAAAGTCTCAGAGGAACATGCACACAACTTCCTAAATGCACTGTGCATGCTCACTTCCCAAGGGTAAGAAGGGCACCATGCATGTGGGCAGCCCACCCTAAGGGAAAAACCACAGAAAAGGAACCAACATATAGAGTCTTAGGATCCAGGTTAAACACCACACTTGCTATTTAAGCTGCTCACTAGGTCCTTCCAAGAATACTTTCCTTTCTTTCCTGTTCTAAAGACTTTTTAAATAAGCTTCTACTCCTGCTATATAAAACATGCCTTGGTCTCTTTTCCTCCTTTATGCCCCTCAGTCAAATTCCTTTATCTGAGGAGGCAAGAATTGAGGTTGCTACAAATCTGTATGGATTTGCTGCAGGTAATTTGAATATTTGCCACTGGTAACATTCCCAACTAACAGAGTCATCAGATTCTCCAAGGCCAAAATGAAAGAAAATATGTTAAAGGCAGCTAGTGAGAAGAGTCAGGTCACCACAAAGGGAACTTCATCAGGGTAACAGTGGAACTTTCAGCAGAAACCACACAAGCCAGAAGAGACTGGGAATGCATTTTCAGTATTCTTAAAGAAATGCCACCCAAGAATTTCATATCCCACCCAAACTAAGCCTCATACACAAGGAAGAAATAAGTCCATTTCACATAAACAAATGCTAAGTGAATTCATTACCACCAGAACTGCTTTAAAGACGATCCTTAAGGGAGTACTAAATATGGAAATTAAAAAAGAAAGACTATCACTGGTCACCACAAAAATACACTTCAGTACATAGTCCATTGAACAATAAAGCAACCATACAATCATGTCTGTATGATAACCAGCTAATAACACAATGGCAGTATCAAAACCCACATATGTCCATATTAATATTGAAGATAAACAGGGTAAATGCCCCAATTAAAAGGAACAGAGTGGCAAGTTGGAAAGAAGCAAGTCCAAAGTGTATCCTGTCTTCAAGAGACCCACCCACCTCATACAATGACAACCATTAACTCAAAAAAAAATTAAAAAAAAAGAGAGATCGATCCAAGATGGCTGACCACTAACAGCTCAGGATTGTAGCTCCCAGTGAAAGCTCAGAGAAGGAGACGACGTCACATCTTTAGACGAATTTTCGTCACTCACCGATTAGCCGATTCCCAGTGGAGGAGCCCCATGGGTCACCAGCGCGACTCTTGTGGCTGCCGCAGCGGTTTTGCCGGCCTCTCGGCGCAGCAGCTCTTCATGCAGAGCCAACGGGACTGCTTCCCCTACTGACTGGAGTTTGGAGCTCCAGGAAGTCAGAGCTGCTTGTTGCGGACTCAAGAGGGAAGCCAGACCAGAGATTCCCAGGCAGAAGAGCACCATCAGTTTTATCGCTGCTATTTAGGCTGCCACAGTGGGTTGCTCGGATCCCAGCACTGGGAATCAATAAGTCGGACGTCGACTCAGAAACCTAATTAGAAAGGCGGTTCATCTACAATGAAGGGAAAAAAACAGCCTAAGAAGGCCGAGTATACTCAAAATCAGAACCCATCAGCAATGGAACAAGCCCTGATGGAAAAGGATAATGTGTTCCATTATCTGAAGTAGGCTTTAAAAGGTGGATGATAAGAAACTTCTGGGAGTTAAAGGAACTTGTTCTAACCCAATGTAAAGAAACTAAGAACTTGGAAAAAAGGTTAGATGAAATGTTGAAAAGAATAGACAATATAGAGAGGAATACAAATGAACTTATGGAGTTGAAAAATACAACATGAGAACTTAGTGAAATATGTACAAGCTTAAACAGCCGAATGGATCAAGCAGAAGAAAGGGTATCAGAGATCGAAGACCAACTTAATGAAACAAAAGGACAAGACAAGAATAGAGAAAAAAGGATAAAAAGGAATGAGCAAAGTCTCCAAGCAATATGGGACTATGTGAAAAGACCTAATATACGCTTGATTGGTGTACCTGAATGTGACGGAGAGAATGAATTCAAGCTGGAAAATACTCTCCAGGACATTATCCAGGAAAATTTTCCGAATTTAGCAAAGCAGGACACTATTCAACCCCAGGCAATACAGAGAACACCACAAAGATATTCCTCAAGAAGACCAACCCCAAGGCACATAATCGTTAGATTCACCAAGATCGAAACGAGGGAGAAAATATTAAGGGCAGCCAGAGAGAAAGATCAAGTTACCCATAAAGTTAAGCCTATTAGGCTTACAGCAGATCTCTCAACGGAAACCCTACAAGCTAGAAGAGAGTGGGGGCCAATATTCAATATACTTAATCAACAGAACTTTCAGCCCAGAATTTCACATTCTGCCAATTTAAGCTTTACATTTGAAGGAAAAATAAAATCTTTTAGGAACAAGCAAGTACTCAGAGATTTTATTACCACCAGGCCTGCTTTACAAGAACTTCTAAAAGAAGCATTATACACAGAAAGGAACAACCAGTATGACCCTTTCTAAAAATACACCAAAAAGTAAAGAGCATTAACATAAAGAAGAATTTTTATCAACGAAAGGACGAAATAGCCAGTTAATATCAAATGGCAGCAACCCTAAATTTAAACCGACCAAATCTCCCAACCAAAAGATACAGACAAAATCTAACAGTATATCCAAAGATATACATAGACTCAAAGGGTTGGAAAAGAAAAACGTACCAACCAAATGGAGAGCAAAACTAAATAAATAAAAAGCAGAAGTTGCAATTTTCACATTTGACAAAATAAATTTCAAAGCTACAAGGATACAAGGGTAAAAGGATTAATGTAATAATAAGAGATCTTAACACCCAGATACATAAGACCCATAATGAGATTTAGATTCAACGAGACAGAAAATTGATAATGATATCCGGGACTGGAACTAAGATCCAGAACAAATAAACTCAATAGAGCTCTCCATTTTGAACACACAAAATATACATTATCCACAAAATCTAATGATATATCTAAAGATATACAAAGACTCAAAACAAGGGGATGGAAAAAAACTCACCAATCAAATGGAGAGCAAAAATAAATAAATAAAAAGCAGGAGTTGCAATTCTCACACTTAATAAAATAGATTTCAAAGCTACAAGGATGCAAGGTAAAAGGATTAATGTAACAATAAGAGATCTTAACACCCAGATACATAAGACACATAATGAGATTTAGATTCAACGAGACAACAAATTGATAACGATATCCAGGACTTGAACTCAGAGCCAGAACAAATAAACACAATAGAGGTCTCCATTTTAAACACATAAAATATGCATTAACCACTTTAAATACTCAAAATATTGATTGGCCATTATTGAAACCCATTTTAGGAATGAAGTAATATTCCTTTTTCCCTCCTTTTCTTTTTTCCCCCTTCTTTTTCTCTTTTTTTTAAAAAAAAAAAGAGAGAGAGAGAAATCTACCAAGCAAAGAAGAAACAGAAGAAGGCAGGTGTTGCTATTGTAATTTCAGACAAACATACTTTAAAGCAACAATGATCAAAAAAGACAAGAAGGGCATTATACCATGGTAAAGGGATCATTTCAACAAGCAGACCTAACCTTCCTAAGTGGGTGTAAATACACACACACACACACACACACACACACATACACATATATATATACACGTAAACTCAACACTTGTTATTTAGGCTGCTTGCTAGGTCTCTTCCAAGCATACTTTCCTTTCTTTCCTGTTCTAAAGCCTTTTTAAATAAACTTCCACTCCTGCCATGAAACTTGCCTTGGTCTATTTTTCTCCTCTATGCTCCTCAGTCAAATATATATGTATATTCTCCCTTATGCTCCTCAAATATATATATATGTGTGTGTGTGTGTGTGTATAAATATTAAATATATATATGTGTGTATATATATAAAACACAGGAGAACCAAGATTCATAGAGCAAGTTCTCAGAGACCTACAAAGAGACTTAGAATAGAACACAATAATAGTGGGAAACTTCAACACCTCCCTGACAGTATTAGACAGATCATTGAGGCAGAAAACTAACACAGATATTTGAGACCTGAACTTGACACTTGACCAAATGGGACTAACAGACATCTATAGAATGATCCACTCAAAAACAACAGAATATACATTCTTCTCATCTGCACATGGCACATACAGTATGTTGATCACACAATCAGACATAAAACATGAATCCTCAGCAAATTAAAAAAAAACTGGTTACAGCAAACATATCTCAAAGAACAGTGCAATAAAAATATAAATAAATACTAGAAAAATCATTCAAACCATACAATCGCATAGAAATTAATCATCTTATACCTGAAGGACATTTAGGTAAAGAATACAATTAAGATGGAAAACCAGAAATTATTTGAAATTGATGAGAAGATACAACATACCTGAATCACTGGGATGAAGGTAAAGCGTGTTAAGAGGGAAGATTCTAGCACTTAATGCCTACATCAAAGAAATAGAAAGATCTCAAATTAACAATCTAATGTCACACCTAGAGGAACCAGAAGAAAAAGGATCAAACCAACCACAGAGCTAGCAGAAGACAAAAAACCCACCAAACTCACAGAAATACAAAACACCCTCAGAGACTATTATGAACACTCCACACACACAACCTGTAAAACCTAGGAAAAAAATGATAAATTCTTATAAACATACAACCTCCCAAGACTCCACCAGGAGGAAACTAAATCCCTGACCAGATGAATTACGGATTCTGAAATTGAATCAGTAATAAATATCTACCAATGAGAAAAATGTCCAGGACGAGATGGATTCACAGCCAAATTTTACCAATTGTATAAAGAGTTGTAACCATTTCTACTGAAAGCACTCCAAAAAATTCAGGAGAAGGGGCTATTTCCTAACTCATTTCATGAAGTTTGTATCCTCCTGATATCAAAAACTGACAGAGGCACAATGAAAAGTGAAAACATCAGACCAATATCCTTGGTGAACATAAATGTAAAAATCCTCAACAAAATACTAACAAACCAAATCCAGCAGCACTTCAAAAAGCTAATCTGCCACCATCAGTTTATTCCTGGAATGCAAGGTCGATTCAACAAACACAAATAAATAAATGTGATTCATCACATAAACAGAACTACAAACAAAAACCACATGATCATCTCAATATATGCAGAAAAGGCTTTCAATACAACTAAACACCCCTTCATGCTGAAAACTCTCAACAAACTAGGCATTGAAGGAACATACTTCAAAATAATAGCAGCCATCTATGAAAAATCCATAGCCAACATCAGATGGAATAGGCAAAAGCTGAAATCATTCTTTTTGAAAACCAGTACAAGACAAGCATGCCCACTCTCACTACTCCTATTCAATACAGTACTGGAAGTCCTAACCAGTGCAATCAGGCAAGAGAAATAAATAAAAGGCATCCAAATGGGACACGACAGAATCCAATTATCTCTCTTTGCAGATACATGATTCTATATCTAAAAATCCCTAAAGACTCCACAAAAAGGCTCCTAGAGCTGATTTATGACTTTGGTAAAGTTTCAATGTATAAAAACCAGTAGCATTTCTATACATCAATTATGTTGAAGCTGAGAGCCAAATGCAATCCCATTTCCAGTAGCCGCAAGAAGAATACAATATCTAGAAATACAGCTAACTAAGGGGGTGGAAGATCTATACAAAGAGAACTATAAAATACTGTTGAAATAAATCAGAGATGACACAAACAAATGAAAAATCATTCCACGCTCATGGGAAGGAATAATTAATATTGTCAAAATGGTCACACTTCCCAAAGCCTTTTACAGATTCAATACTACTTCTACCACACTACCAATGTTATTTTTCACAGAATTAGAGAAAACTATTTTAAAATTCATATGGAGCCAAAAATCCCCAAATAGCAAAAGCAATCCTAACTAAAAAGAACAAAGCCAGAGGCATCCCATTATCTGACTTCAAACTATACTATGAGGATAGAGTAACCAAAACTGCATGGTAATGTTACAAAAATAGACACACAGACCAATGGAAAATAATGGAAAGCTGCACACCTATCACCATCTGATCTTTGACAAATTTGACAAAAACAAGCAATGTGGAAAGGATTTCCTATACAATAAATGGTGCTATGATATCTGCCTAGCCATATGCAGAAGATTGAAACTGGATTACTTCCTTATACCATATTAAGAAAAAAATCAACTCAAGATGAATTAAATACTTAAATGTAAAACCTAAAACTAAAATTACTGGAAGAAAACCCAGAAAATACCATTTTGGACACAGGACCTAGCAAAGATTTCATGATTAATATGCCAAAATCAATGTCAACAGAATAAAAATTACAAGTGGGACCTAATTAAACTAAAGAGCATCTGCACAGCAAAACAGAATAAACAGAGTAAATATAAAACTTATAGAATAGGATAAATATTTGCAAACTATGCATCTAAAAAGGTATAATAGCCAGAATCTATAAAGCACTTAAATAAGAAGCAAAAACACACACACAACCCTATTAAAAGTGGGCAAAGGATATGAGCAGATATTTTTCAAAAGAAGATATATATGTGGCCAACAAGCATATGAAAAAAATACTCAAAACCACTAATCATTAGAGAAATGCAACTCAAAACGATGAGATAACATCTCACACCAGACAGAATAAAAACATTAAAAGTCAAAAAATATGCTGTTGATGTTGCAGAGAAGAGGGAATGTTAACAGGCACTGCTGCTGGGAATGTAAATTAGTTTGGCCATTGTGGAAAGCAAGTTGGTGATTTCTTAAAGAACTTAATAAGGAATTACCATTCAACCAAATAATCCCATTATTTGGTATATACTCAAAGGAATATAAGTACCATAAAGACACCTTCATGCATATGTTTACATGAGCACTACTTATAATAGCAACAACATGGAATCAACGTAAATGTCCATCAATGGAAGACTAAATAAAGAAAATGAGATACATATACACCACGGAATCCTCTGCAGCCATCATTAAAAGACAAAACCATGTTCTTCGAAGCAACATGGATAGAACTGGAGGCCCATTATCCTAAGCAAACTAATGAATGAACAGAAAACCAAATACTGTATTTTCTTACTTGTACATGGGAGCTTAACACTGAGTATACATGAGCTCATGCGTACTTAAGAGTGCAAGGTGGGAATAGAGAGAGGATCAAAAAACTACCTATTTTGTACAAAGCTGATTGCCTGCATGATGAAATCATCTGTACATCAAACCCCCATAACATTCAATTTACCCATATAAAAAACCTACACATGTACACTTGAGCCTAAAAAAGTAAAAAAGTAAAAATACAGTCCTTTTATTTGAATAGTTTTATTACAAATGCAGACCTCTTTATTATTTACTTTAGTAACTAAAAACTACTTTCTTATATTGTGGCAATGTCTCAAAAACAACCTGAAGATTAGCTGTTTTTTCAACATTATGACATCTTTTGCCTTGCCAATAGCTGAAATGCCAACCAGGAAAATGCCTTCATAAATAATTGAGTAATAAGGTAAACAAATGTGAGAACCAAAATAACCTCTTGCTGTTGACTGTCCCTACAAACCCAATCAAGCTGTGCTGTTACCTGAGAGAGGAAGATACTCTTCTCTTATTTAATCTACTATTTTTTTCACTCACTGTGCTGCATCATATAAATATTTACCCTAAACTATTATAGCATATTCACCTTTACCACAATTATTTGACATGTCACAAAAAAATTCTGTGGTTATCATTTCTAATGATCATTTAGTATTCTATTATATAATTTTATGATAAATTATTTTGCTACTCCCCTATGTTTAAAGATTTAGGCTGTTTTTTAAATCTTTGCTATTATACTCAATACCACGGAAAATATCTTTGTTCATTTTTCTTAAGTTTCTTAAGATTAAGTCCTAGAAGAGGTATAAAAGAACCTAGGACGCTTGGTAACATATGACCATTTGGAAGCTACTATTTCTCAGCTCCAAATCTCTCTTTACTCAAGCCTTTATTTACACTTAGATTCCTGAAGCTAAGACTTAGACTTTGTAAACCATATTTCTTCTTTGACAGCTGCTCCCTCTTTGATTCTGCCAACAGGCACACTAGAGGGGGAAAGGAACGCTGGAGGAGGGAGAAGGCTTCATTCCTTCTTGTTTCTTATTCTCATCAGCATCATTTATCATCCTGACTGCACCATTTTCCTCCTGTTTCTCTTTCTGTTTTTGCTTTTGTCTGTTAGCACTCTCAGAACCAGCTCACTGTACTCCTCAAAGACATCAGCCCCTGCAACAGTACTACTCCACAAAGGTCTCAACCTCCATGAGGTCTTTCTTTCACACTCCTAAGACACCGCTCTCAGCTGAATGGTACCCCTTCTTCTTCTTAAGAGTTAGAGTAGACTGAGTCCTCTCTTCTAAGCTTTTATGTTCTATTAACTCCAATTACTTTGTGTTGTTGCTATTTCCCAGTTCCAGGAAGCAGTGGGCAGAGAGTGTAACTGCTCTCTGCTTCCACTCTTTGTGAGTTACTCAATGTCTTTTTATTGTTGTTGGTCTTTACAGTTCTCTAAAATATTTGACAGATTCCTTATCTTACTTTCTCTCTGTTAAAATAACCAGTGGGTAATATTTTCCCCACAAGGCATTGATTAATACTATCAAATTTCTTTACACATGCAGGACATGAAGTGTTAGTTTCATCAGGACATCTTAAGCAGGATGAGCTAACTAAATTCATAAATGAAAGGATAATAATTATACGGGTGAAGAAATGCATCACTGTTGCTTTGAAATGCCTTTTACTACTATGGGACTTAATTATCTTTTATATATGTATTATTTATCATATCTTCCAATACCTTACTGCTTTGAAGGTTATTTCCTTTTTATATATTTGAACAATACGCACATATTTTCTCCATTTTTACAGAATATATATATGCAATATATAAAAAGTTCAAAGTTCAACATATAATCCTCTCTATATATACTATATATGCAGACTTTATAAACATTATATATATATATAAAATCTATATATAGGCATATGTTTCTCTATAAAATCTACATATATAGAATATTTTTAAAAGTCTATATATAAAATCTAAATGTAGACTTTATACATATCTCTCTATATATAGTATGTGTGTGTGTGTGTATATATATATATAAAGTATATATATATGTGATAAATATATATATATATATACTTTAAATTTTCTGAAATTTGTGTTGGGCAGTTGATAATAGATCTCTCTGTGAAAATAGAGAACAATGCCTAATCTGACATTGTTGCCTTAAGGAATTTCTCATGGCTTCTTAGCAATTATGTTTCATATTTTATGTAATCAAAAACCATACTGTAGTATTTTAATAGTTTTGCCACACATACATTATATTTCTATTATATGCTGTGTTTTTTAGACAGTTGATAACTATTGTCATCCATGTGGCCTCTTTTGCAACGTCATAGCCACCCATACAGGTTTAATCATCGTAACAGTTTAACTTTTCTCTTCCTTTTTCTTCTTCTTTTTTTTTTTTTGAGACAGAGTCACGCTCTGTCACCCAGGAGCCCAGGATGGAGTGAACTGGTGTTATGTCAGCTCCCTGAAACTTCCATCTCCTGATTCCAGTGATTCTCCTGCCTCAGCCTCCTGAGTAACTAGGATTACAGGCACGTGCCATCAAGCCAGGCTAATTTTTTTTGTATTTTTAGTAGAGAGGGGTTTCATCTTTTTAGTCAGGATGGTCTTGATCTCCTGATCTCAGGATTCCCCTGCCTAGGCCTCCAAAAGTGCTAGGATTAGAGGTGTGAGCCACTGCACCTGACCACTCCTCCTTATGATATGTTTGTGATTGTGGTCTGGCTAGGATAGGGACTAAATAAATGATGGCAGTGTTTTTAATCTGGATAATGGACTTTAAGATGTTAGATTGTTTTAGAATTCCAGTGTTCAAACTTACTAGTTTCATGATTTTTAAAGTGATCGTTTAAACTCTCTGACTTCTGGTTTAAGAATAATCTGATAATTATCAGTATCTCACATGGCTTTTATAAATATCAAATATAAGTAGTATTTTGCAGCAAAATGTGCAGATATTAAAAGCAGAATGGGTGGTAGCTATTAAAATTGTCATTTTTGAAAACTTTGAATTCATCTGGCTTCATTTTTTATTACCCTCAACTTTACACTTGAAGTGTCACCTTAAGAGTTTTCCAATACACACTTAAAATTTTACTTGGGCATATTCTCTAAAGCTTCCTCCCAGATTATTCCTCTCTCTATGTATTGTTCACACTGTGTCCTCTGTTTCTCAAACCACTATGAAGTTTTCTTAGGCAGTGCTTGCATTCCCCGGAAACTTGATTGCCTAGGCCAACTCGAGTCTCTGGAGAAATAGGAACTGGCATATAATGAATGAATGAGGAAAGATTATTGAGTTGTTCTAATTCTCAGAGTTGTTTTATACCTTTGTCATCATTTCCTTTTACATCAACTTCTCTGTGCCTCCTGTTCATTTCATTTTCTTTTCCATAGTTTTTAATTGTTTTTCATGTCATTTTCCCATCCAGTTGAGAAATCCCTCATCTCTTCAGCAAAAAAATCATAGACAAATGTCTACTATTGTTACTTTAAACACGGGAGAATTTAGGCAAAAAAATAAACTGCATTTCACTCAAATATCCATTAATCATTTTCAAAATAATATAAACATGTGATCTTATTAAAAATTATATTTAAACATTTTTATACCAAATACATATGAATTAAAATTGTATTTAATATTAGGTATTAACATATATACCAATATGCTAATTAAAAGAGAAAGAATTGAGGAAAAAAGAAAATGTCATTAATAAAACAATTATTATTTTCTAAAATAATAAAATATAGTTGAATTTAGCCATATAACTAAATTTATATGATAATATATATTAAAGTATATGTACAGAAGTAATAAAATACAGAATAACATAAGTAAACTATATATTTTTTCACTTGATTTTTATTTTAACTTTTAGAGTTTTCTACATTTTTCAGATTTTTTTCAATAAACATAACATTACATATTTAAATATATATATATTAATTTTTAAAACCGAAAACCCTGTAATTTGGAACTGAAGATATTTTTACCCTGAGAAAGAAGTAAAGAATGAATGAAAGAGAAAGGCAGAAAGAAAGAATATTGCCTTAAAAAATAAATATTGCTTTCCCACAATTGCAGTTTCTAGAGGTAGATCCTATTTTATTATAAAGCCCAAAAATATGTCACCAAGTATGTTCCATCTTTCCATTCCTTATTGCAGCTTTACTGTAGACCTGACACTTCTCAGGTTGTAATATGGCTGTCAAATGTTTCCAGAGTCATATGCTTTTCCATTCATGGTCAAAAGGAAAGAATATTGTAGGAATAAACTAAAGATTCTGATTGGATGGCTTACATATCTTGCCCTGCCCTGAAACAACTGACTGGATTAGTTAAGATCATGTGCTCCATAACTAAATTTTGCAGTTTACTTCTCTGGAACCAAAGAGAAATTAGGGCCCTCTCAGAAGAAGCAGGTATTTATACCAGGATGCAAATACAAATGTCAAGCTGAGAAAATGAAATATCTCCATTAATTACAATAGCTTGAGCCAAACAATCAGAAACCTCAGTAACTTAGCATGTTAAACGTTTTAAAAATCTATTTGCAGCATATATTTCCTCCAGGGACCATAACTGCCATTATTTTATGATTACACAATCTGGAACACATTGGTTCCAAGGTCACTCAGTACAGGTTATTCTTCTGGTTTTCATTTCCAGTCCTTCTTTGCCTTGGTACGTGCTTAAGAGTAACTTCCTTTCTCTCGTCCTTTCACTCCTGGGAGGTACTGTCAGAAGACTGATGTGTGGGAAAATATTAATTGCCAGGATTTTCTTCCCCATTTCTTTCTGCTTTTGGTGGCAGCCTCAGGAGGGCCACATTTTCTCCACAGATTTAGATCCATCCAGGCAGTATGCCCTGGTTAGATCCAGTTACCAATTCCCTGACTCATGAGCTCCTTCTGCCTTGGTTACTCCAGCTCTTTCTTACATCATTGTCCCATTTGACTTAGGTGCTGTTACATCACCTGTGTAAACCATGTTTGCTATTAGGTTGTATCTTTTTGAAGAGAGATACTGTCAGAATTGACAGTGACAAATCAGTCAATGGAAGCAGAAAAGCTGGCTGGAAGATCACGCAGGATATGTTTAAGTTCCAGTCTCAGAAGTAACATATAGAATTTTTTCCACACTCCATTTGAAACATAGCCCCAAACTTATTGCAAATGAGAATGGGAAATTTTACATGTGCCAGAAAGAAGAAAACTGTATGGTGAGCATAAAGTATTCTGTGCTAATTCTAATAATTTCCTGGAAGTGTGGGTCGTCAACTGACAAGATATTTGTAATATGGATAAAGTAATTAATTCATACTAAAATGTATTTGATATTATTACTATTAGTTCTGATATAATGCAACATATATACGAATTCCTAAAAATCATCATGTAATAAAAAAATTTCAAAGTAAAACCATAAGACCTATGCAGAAAAAAGAGTCAAGGGTATGACATTTAAAAACTTTGTTAGTACTATAATAAATATGATAAACTTTAAGAACTTAGTAAAAACAGTTTCCACATGTTAAATGATTTAAAAATTCATAAATATTGCAATAAATATAGTACTTTAACTTGAAAAAACCTGAAGTTTTCATGTGATAGCAGGTTTTGGAAGAGTTACAGCTCGTGAATTGTTGTGAAGTAATGGAAGGAAGTCTGTTCAAAATTCGATGAAAAGTTGAAACACCAGATGCGGATGTTGGTGGCTCATTACGCATGCAATGAGATAGCCAGTATAGATGTATAAAATATCTATTTGTTTGTGTGCACATAAACATACATACATTTTGTGCATTTAGTGGGAGGTACTTGTCTATGTTCACCTAATGTTTCTTATGGATGAAACTGTGTGTAAATGAATGTAGAATTTTGCAGCAAATGTGTTTTGTGTTCTGCAACTGTGGAACACATTGTATTTCAGAACAAGATTTACAGCTGAACTCATTGAATTTCAGGTTCATTAAATCACTACATTTCATAGTGTCACAGTGAAATATGGGACTTATAATTGCAACTAGAAATATAACAAAGTATCTTCCCAACCAAAAAATGTATTTCATGCTAGTATTGAGAATTTGTGAAGTAAGCTGTGTTGGAATTTAAGAACATGGCAACACAAGAATGGTTTCAAGATGGTGAACTAAGGCATCTGGCACTAACTTCCTCCACAAAGAAAAACCAAAATAGTAAGTGGATAATGACACTTTAAATAGAGTATCTAAGAGGTAACACTAGAATTCACCAAAGAAGTGACAGGGAACACCTGAGACATGGAAAGAGTGGGAAGTAAAGCAGCTTATTTGGCTGTGATCATCTGGGAGCCTGGAGAAGCTCCCCAGAGTGTGGAAATTGTATATAAGAGATGCACACAGTCCAAATTCCCACCATGAACTCCTGCAGGTCCGGACATGGAGAGCTCCTTGATGCCTGCAGGCTTTGAGACTGGCATGGGGAGCTACCTGAAGAGAGTGTGATGGCACATTGCTCCGGGGAAGGAGTGATGCTCCGCTTGGTCCCAGACACCCTCTAAGAGATAAGAAGTTGCAGCACAGAGCCATTTCAAAAGCCCAGCCTCCATCAAACTACATCCTGTTCTGAGGCCAAATAACCCCTGCATCTCCGTATCACTGGAGTTCAACTGACATTTCTCTCCATGCACATCTGTCTCACATTCACACAGAGGACTATAATGGCATGACACGAGTTACACTCACTGGAATGGTAGGGCCCCCAGCACTCTAGTATATCCAGTGTCTGGTATCTTGGAGAATGAGAAGTGCTGCAAACTTAGTTGGCATAGGATAAGGGAGTCATAGCACCTGCTCCCCAGAGCCTGAAACCCTCCTGCCTAAGACTGCTGCCACTAAAAGCAAGCCCACCCCCACCAGCAGTGGAAGGGTCATAATGTACTTTCACATACTTTGAGGACTAGATGTCCCTATTGGTGCCACTGCTGCAGCCACTGCTGACATCTCCAGAGCATGAAACGTGCACTCCCCAGTGCCTGAATGCTGACTACCTGCAGCTTTTGCCAAAGAAAAAAAACTCAATCCACCAGCAGCAAGGTAACAACGCATTCACGCATTCCCTGCTAACAGGCTCTATCTACTCACACTACTGCTGCTGATAGGCTTGGGGTCCAACCCACCCTGGCCACCACAACTGACACCCATGAAGAGTGTCAGGAGGTCTGAGGATAATCCCAGCCAGCTTGGCACCAACTGCCCATTACCAAAACCTACTGCCCAATGGCCTAGGAATCACCCTGCTCCATCAACCACTGCTGCCAAATGTACACTCTTTCTGATGGCCTGAGGATGGGCCTGCCCAGCTTATAGTAGCCACCATTAACACCACAGCATGCTGCTTATGAGCCCAAAGGTTGTCCCACCATGATTACTGCCATTACTCATGCCATGCACACTGCCCAAAATGCAATGATTCACCTACCCAACAGCCTACTACTATCACAGGCATGAGGAAGGAAGTGGCCTAGATGATTAAGAATTGGCCCACATGAATAGGCTAACACTACTGACCACATACACTACCTGGCAGCCCAATGACAGTAATGCTTGTTCTGTCACTGGAATCACTAGGGCTGAGGGACTGACCCATCCAGAATCTAGAATCCTCTTTCCTAGCAAAACCTCACTAGAGCCTTACAATTATACCTATGCTACTGAAGAAATCACAGACATCACTGCTATTGTTTACAGATAAAGAAGTCATATCAAGACTAGAGTACTTAATGCACCCATAATCCAATGTAAAGTGTCCTGCCCAACCAACAGCATACAGTATTATAAAAAAAAAGTCATCCTCTATAAAAGCAAATCTCAAAAAGTAGAAGTGACTGTTACACAGTATGCACAAATATCAATATCAGTACTCAACAAACATAAATAACAAGGAAATACATTTCATTCAAAGGATCACAATGATTTTTTCAGCAACAGATTACAATGAAAAAAGCATTACATGCTAGAAAAAGAACTCAAAATAATGATATTAAGAAGTTCCATGAAAAAAATACACAGACAAAATAATACAAATAAATTAAAAACCTATTCATGACCTATGTGAGAAATTCACCAGTCATAGATATCATAAAAAAGAATCAAATAGAAATCTCAGAAATGAAGAATTTAATAAATGAAATAAAAATTACATTTAAGAGCTTAAACAATAGACTAAAGAATAAAGAATTTTTGAATTTAAAGACAAGAGTTTTTGAAATAAACCTAGTCAGATAAAAAAGTATTTAAAAGAATAAACATAATATATGTCATATATAGAATATCAAAAAGCAATTAAATACTTAAATGTTGGGTATTCCAAAGGTGAAGAGATAAAAAGGGCATAGAAAACCTATATAACAAAATAATAGCTGAAAACTTTCTAAATCTAGCAAGATTTAGATATCTCGAAGCAGTAAACTTAGAGATTCTCAAATGGATACATTCAGAAAGGTCTTTTTTGTGGAACATTATGGTCAAAATGTCAAATACAAAGACAAATGGAAAATTTTAAAAACAAAGAGGAGCATGTCTTATCACATATAAAAAAAAAAACCTCCCAGCAGATTGACAGTGGATTTCTCAGAATAAATCTTACAGGCCAGGAGAGAATGGGATGATAAATTCAAAAGGCTAAAAGAAAATTTAAAATATTGGCAACCAAGGTTACTATACACAGCAAAGTTTTCCTATATGAATGAAGAAGAAATAATGTTTCCCAGATAAGCAAAAACTAAAGGAATTTATAACTATAGATAATTCCTACAAGGAATATTTAAGGGTTTCATAAACTGAAAACAAAAGGCTTGTGTCTATCATTGTGAAAATACATGAAAGTGTAAAACTCACTGACAGAGTTTTAAACATATAAATGAGGAAGACAAGAATTCTAATGTTACCACTACAAGAAAACCATCAAACCAAAATGATATATAATGAGAAAAAATGAAAGAAACAAAGGATACATGAAACAAACATAAAATACTTAACAAATTTACAGGAATAAGTCCTCAGATATCAATAATAATCTTAACTAAAAACAAATTAAATATTTTACTTAAAATATTTAGACTATCTGAGTAATTTTTTCAGTGACATAATGATATGCTGCCTATGAGAAACTCACTTCACCTGTAATGACACATATAGACTGAAAGTAAAGGAATGGATAAAGATTTTCTGTACACATGGAAACCAAAAGTGACCAGGAGTAGCTATACTTAGATTTAAAAAACCGTGTATACATTAAACACAGTAAAAAAAAAAAAAAGACAAGGATCTATCTATCTATCTATCTCTACCCAAAACAGAGCAACTAGATATAGAAAGCAAATATTATTTGATCTAAAAAGAGAGATACACTCCAATACAATAATAGGTTGGGACTTCAACAACAAACTCTCAGCATCATTTAGGCAGAAAATTAACTACAATACACACACACACACACACACACACACACTCCAAAACCAAAAACAAACAAAAATTGGATTTAAACTCCACTTGAGGACAGATGAACCTTACAGAAATCTACAGAACATTTTATCCAACAGCTACAGAATACACATTCCTTTATTCCGCACATGGAAAATTCTCCAGGAGAGGACATATAAAAGTCCACAAAATAAGTCTCAACACATTCTTAAAAGTCAAAATAATATCAAGTGTTTTCTAAACAACAGTGTAATAAAAATACTAGCTGGTAACAAGAGGAACTTTGGAAATTATATAAATGCATGGAAATCAATCAACTTGGTCCTGAATGACCAATAGGTCAATGAGAAAATTAAGAAGAAAAATTTTAAACATATTTTGAAACAAATGAAAATTAAAAAAAAACACACCAAAACCTATGAGATACAGCGAAAGTAATGCTGAGAGGGAAGTTTATCAATCAATTCCTATATCAAAAACTAGAAAGATTTTAAATAAACAATCTAATAATGCACTTCAAGAAACGAGAATCAAGAACAAAAACATTAATATAAGGATAGAAATAAAGACCAGAGAAGAATAAAATGAAATAGAGACAAAATAACACAAAGTCAAATGAAAATTTTGTCTTTTAAAAATATAAAGTCCATAAACCACTAACTAGACTAACAACAACAATAAAAACCTATATTAATAAATTCAGAAACAAAAAATGATACATTGCAACTGATACCTCAGAAATACAAAAAAAGAAATCAGAGACAAAATCAACAATTATATGCTAACACTCTGGAAAACCTAGAGAAAATAGGTAAATTTCTGGACACATACAACCTACCAGGATTAATTTAGGAAGAAAATATAAAACCTCAACAGGCCAAGAAAAAATAACAAGAATGAATTGTAATAAAAAAAAGTCTCCAAAGAGTGAAAAGCCCAGAACCTAAAGGTTTCACTGCTGACGTGTATGCTTTATACCACATGTATAAAGTAACACCAAATTTCCTCAAATTATTCTAAAAAATTGAAGAGGTGAGAATTCTCTCTAACACATTCTATGAGGCTGGCATTACTCTGATACCACAACTAGAAAATGACACAACAACAACAACTACGGGTCAGTATCCCTAATGAACATAAATCCATAAATCTTCAATAAAATAGTAACAAACTTAATCCAACAGTGCATTAGAAAGACAATATACCATGTTACAGTGGAAAGCATGCCAAGGATGCAAGCATGGTTAGTTCAACATATGCAAATCAATAAATGTGATGCATCACACTAACAGAATGAAGGACAAAAACCCAACATCCATCCAGATAGGCATATAAAAGACATTTGATAACATTAACATTCTTAACATTCCTACACAAAACATAGCTTAAAGGTCATATATGACAAACCCACAGCTAACGTTGATTGTACTAAATGGAAAAAACTAAAAGCCTTTCTTCTAAGAACTGGGAAAAGACAAGGTGCCTAACTTTCACCACACCCATTCAATATAGTATTGAATGTCCTAGCCATAGAAATCCGAAAGTAGAAAGAAATAAAAGGCAGACAAATTGGAAAGGAAGAAGTCAAAATGTCCTTCTTTGCTGATGATATAAACTTATATTTAGAAACACCTGAAGACTCTTCTAGGAGACACTTAGACCGGATTAAAAAAAATTAAGTTTCAGGATACAAACTCAACATACAAAGAATCAGTAGTTTCTAAGCACTAATAATGAGCTAGCTGAAAAATTAAAAAGTCAGTCTCATTTACAATAGCCATAAAAATATCTAGGAATAAATTTAACCAAAGAGAAGAACGACTTCTCTAATAAAAACTACAAAACACTAATGAAAGACATTATAGTAGATATACAAATTAAATCATATCGCAAGCTCTTGGAAATAAAAAATCCTTATTGTTGAAATAATTGTATTACTAAAATCAATCTACGGATCAGATGTAATTCCTATCAAATTCCATTGTCATTTTTTACAGAAATAGAAAAAAAAACTATCCTCATATTCATATGGAACCACATAAGAGGCCAAACAAAGCAATCTTGAGCCAAAAGAACAAAGCTGAAGGTATTATATTCCCTGACTTCAGAATATATTACAAGGCTACAGCAACCAAAACAACAAGGTATTGGTATAAAAACAGGCACATAGAACAATGGAATAGAATAGAGAACCCAGAAATAAAATCACTATTTACAGCCAAATGATTTTTTTTTTTTTGAGACGGAGTTTCACTCTTGTTACCCAGGCTGGAGTGCAATGGCACAATCTCGGCTCACCGCAACCTCCGCCTTCTGGGTTCAGGCAATTCTCCTGCCTCAGCCTCCTGAGTAGCTGGGATTACAGGCACACGCCACCATGCCCACCTAATTTTTTGTATTTTTAGTAGAGATGGAGTTTCACCATGTTGACCAGGATGGTCTTGATCTCTAGACCTTGTGATCCACCCGCTTCGGCCTCCCAAAGTGCTGGGATTACAGGCGTGAGCCACCACGCCCGGCCCAAATGATTTTTAAGAAAAGTAACAAAGAACACTGATTGAGGGAAAGGAGACTGTCTTCAATAAATGGTGCGAGGAAATTTAATATTCGTCTGCAGAAGAATGAAGCTAGACCTCTTTCTCTTACCATGTACAAATATCAACTCAAAATGTACTAAAGACTTAAGACCCAAATAAAACAACTATAATGAAACATTTTGGGATGTGGCCCTAGACCCAAATTTTATGGCTAAGACCTCAAAAGCACAGGCAACAAAATAAAAAATAGAAAAATGTGACTATATTTAAGTAAAATGCTTCTGCTCAGCAGAAGAAATAATCAACAAAATAAAGAGACAACATGTTCAATAGGATAAAATATTTGCAAATTATTTATCCAACAAATGACTAATACTCACAATATGTAAGAAACTCCAACAATTTAGCAGAAAAAAATAATCTCATTAAAAAGAGAAAAAGGAGAAAAAGACACATTTTTAATATAAAGATATGCAAATGACCACACGTATATGAATAAATGCTAGATATCACTAATCATCAGAGAAACACAAATCAAAATGATAATCAGATAACATCATACCTCAGGTACAATGGCTATTATTAAAATAGAAAAAATTATAATTTTTTTGAGGATGAAAACAATAGGGAATTCTTACATACTGTCAGTTGGCATGTAAATGAGTAGATTCATTATGTATAACAGCATGGAAATTTCTCAGGAAAAAAAAAACATAAAAACAAAACTACTATATTATCCAGCAATCTTACTACTAGACACATATTGCTAAAAGAAAGGAAATCAGTGTATCAAAGGTATAACGACACCCCTATATTTACTGAAGCAAATAATTACCCAGTAGCAAAGGTGTGGAATCAACCTAAGGGGCCATCAATGAATTAAGGTATAAAGAAAATATGACATATACACACAATGAAATACTCTTTTGCCATAAAAATAAATAAAATCCTTTTTTTTTTTTTGCAGCCACATGGATGAAACGGGAGTTTATTATATCACACAAAATAAACCAGGCATAGAAATGCACATATTGCATGTTCTCACTCATGTGGGATCTAAAGAAAAAAGCTGATCTTGTAATTGTAGAGAGTAGAATCACAGTTATCAGAGGCTTGGTTTGTTATAGTCTTACTACTCCTCAATCTTCACTTTTAGAATTAGTAAAATATAGATGATAATTTTAAATTTAAAACAATAAAAAATCCTAGAAACTATGTAAAAGAATTAAAATCAACTTAATGTTTTGAAGAGTTTTAAAAAAATTCAATTATTACAACTATATAAAACAATTGAAGTGTATCATTTTTGGACATTTCTAATTGAGAAATATTTCATTATTTCTATGTGATTAGTAATCTGCTCCACTCTTTATATCCATTCGGGAAAATTCTTCGTGTCTCACTTGGGCATCTCATTTTCATCTTTTCCAAATTGTACTCATAATTTTCCTACAAACTAAAGCATTGCAAATGCTTTAAAAAATTATGAAAGGAAGGCAAGCACAGTGGCATATGCCTATAATCCAAACATTTTGGGATGCCACGGCAGGGGGATTACTAAAGGTCAGGAGTTCGAGACCAGCCTGGCCAACATGGTGAAACTCCGTCTCTACTAAAAATACAAAAAAAAAAAAAATACAAAAATGCATGCTTGGTGGTGCATGTCTGTAGTTGCAGCTACTCGGGAGGCTGAGGCAACAGAATCACTTGATCCTGGGAGATGGAGGTTGCAGTGAGCAGAGATTGGGCTACTGCACTCCAGCCTGGGCCACAGAGTGAGACTCCTTCTCAAACAAACAAACAAACAAACAAACATAATAAGGGGAAGCCTCTAGATAATATTAAGGGAACTTAAACAATCTGAGTCAAGTTCCATTTCACAGTGTATTTAATTCTTGGTGAGATCATTATCATCCACTTCCCTCTTTTGTACATTTGATATCCAAAATTATGTGTGTGCACATGTATACACAAAAACAGATGCACAATCTCCATGAATAAAAAGACTTAAAGGTTTTCCACAAACATCAATAAATCTAATCTCCTCAATAGTTAGTGTGCAGCATATTTAAATTTTTATATAAGTCTAAGGGCAAATCAATTTTTTAGGCTTTCTCAAACTGTGTATTTCTCCACAACTCTCTACTATTTTTAACTCTGTCTGAAAAACAGACAAAAGAGCCAATCTATAGGGTTCAACATATCTATTGAGGGAGCTGAATATTTTTAAAGGAGTACTAATGATAAAATGGTAACTAAGAGGATTGCCTCCATATGCTCACCTATTGTGAAATTATGGGGCCTCCCTCTGTTTCATAGACTCCCTCTGCCAAGACAATATGAAAAGCAATTTGGATATATCTTAAGTCACACTTATAAACATTTAATCAAGGCTAACTATAAAGTTTAGGCAATAAGAATACATACTTCATATTTTTCAGTTGATGTATATATTCACTAGTTTAAATATCTTATTACTATAGTGACTAGTACACAGATTCTCAAGTTAATTCAGAATTAAGCTTTGTGTGTGTGTGTGTCCATGTACGTGAGTGTGTTGAGGATAATGTTTATTTTTATTTCCTATAGTCTCCTGGAGTTTCCAGTACTTTGTAAAAGATAAAAGCTAATTTTTTATTGAATGTTGATGATGTGTTGAAAAAATGAACAACAAGGACAACTGTTCATGGTAGATCAGAACTGAGATTGTGCCACTGCACTCCAGCCTGGGCAACAGAGTGAGACTCTGCCTCAAAATAAATAAATAAATAAATAAATAAATAAATAAATAAATAAGGTTGCACGGCTCAGGTTCCATTGCAATAAAGATTTCTGGAACAGAAATAATGTTAAGATGAAAGCAGACCTTTCTATATTTGGCAAACAGTGTACAACAGCACCTAGGATAGTCCCTGAAACAAAGAAAGCTCCATAATTAGTGTGGACTGAAGTCAGAGCTGTCGTCTATCCCACTTGATTGCCTATGGGGTAACACAGTCCTCTTTTCTGGTGCATGATTGTGTGCACCAAGTGCATGCCTGTATGTGTGAAAGGGGGGATAGGAAATAGAATTATCACTCTAGGTCTTTGTGTGTGTGCACAGAAAATGATGCAGTAATTTGCTGGAAGAATACACTCATATTTTTTTCTGCATTGACCTTCTGTCTCCAGACTAGTGATTTGTTTATTGAACAAGCACACATTAAAGGAATAAATTGTGGTTATGTTGTTTCTTTGCTACAAAGAATTATTTTTAAAAGACCTCTGCAGTGTTAAATCTAAGGATGTAGGACTCTTGAATATTAAGTATCAACTTGCTACCCAGAAAGAGAACAAATGAATGATTAGTGATCTGCTTATACAGCAGAAATAACTAGTCTACTTTATGTAAAATTTAGAAGGCATTAAAAGCCTAAAAATGCATTAGAGATTTTTTTTTCACCTGACAAACAATCAGGAATAAAAATAGTCATAAAATCACAATTATTGTTCCAAAGTTCGCTGATAATGACACACAGCCCTTGTCCTTTACAAAGTTTTCTACATTGCAATCAGCATCCTGGGGGGCTGCAATCAGGAATAGGTTAGTGCTGTGTGAGTTGACATTTCCTGTAACTTCGACTATAAGGATCCAATCAGAATTCATTGCAAGCACTATGTATAGCAACTTTTGAATGCTACAGCAACCCAAAAGTAAATTTCTTTATGTCTATGAGGGGAGTGATCAACTTCAGGAGCCAGTTCATCTTCAATATCAGCAATCAAAACTAGATGCAGCCTAAAACCTAAAAATCAAAATAAGGCTGATTGCACTTATCTTTTGTCAAATAAGATGATGTATTTTATGTTATTTACTTATAGTTTACATTGTAGCATCAGTTTGTTGCAATTAAATTATATCAAACTAACGCATTGCTTTAGAGAGCTTTCTCTGTGTGTGCATGTATGTGTATGTGTGTGTGCCTATGTGTAAGTGTGTAAGTTTTAACATATTTACCATTATCCTGCCAGGAAATTAGGGTAGAATATATTGTTCTAATTTTATAGGGGGAAAAAAATGAGGCTCAAAGCCATGAATTGAATTCACTGGGCCACACAAAGGGTATAACCTTCCGGGGTTTGTGGCTGACATCTGCAATCCCAGTACTTTGGGAGACCAAGACTCGTGGATCACATGAGCTCTGGAATTCGAGATAAGCTTGGGAAATATAGAGAGATTTTATCTCTACAGAAAATACCAAAATTAGCAATGCATAGTTCTGTATGCCTTTAGTCCCAGATACTCAGAAGGCTAACGTCAGAGAATCACCTGAGCCCAGCAGATGGAGGTTGTGGTGAACCAAGATCATGGCACTGTACTCCAGCCTGAGCAACACAAAGAGACCCAGACATAAACAAACTAAACAGAACAACAAACAACAACAACAACAAAAAGTATACACACCCCACAGTGTAGCAGAAATGCTACACTATCATCCAACTCTGGGACCAGTGATCTTTGCTCCATAAACTTCTGCTTCCCAGAACTCACATATCAGTGATATTTTTAAAGCTCACATCAAATTTCAAGTAAAATGCCAAGATCATATTTTGTTCAAGTAATTGTCCCTTTAAGTTAGAAATGTTGAAGCAAATTTGAATGAGAATTTTTATATTAATCTGAGGAATTTTTGCTAACAAATATTCTTTTAAATATGTCCCCATGGAAAAGAATATTTAATGATCACAAACAACCCAAGTTCTATATTTTATGGATTTTTAAAATTAGATGACAGCTACAAATCATTTATCAGTATACCAATGCACCATAATACATTATGTCTTGGGTTAGCCATATTGCTGTCACCATATTAATATATCTGGGGAATGGAACTCTCATTTCCCTATTTGTGATGATCTAAAAATGCTCTAATAGGTTGAGCTGGTAACAATTTTATTAATTTAGTTTTTAATAAAATTATCAGCCTAAGTATAGGGTTTTTTCATCTCTTTGAAGTTTTCTCCTAGAAAAAATTTCCAAGTAATTAAAAAAAATCTTTAAAACTTACATCTTGACTTGATGATTAAAATATACTCATGATAAACATAGAAAGAATTGTGGACCGGGCGCGGTGGCTTAAGCCTGCAATCCCAGCACTTTGGGAGGCCGAGGCGGGTAGATCACGAGGTCAAGAGATCGAGACCATCCTGGTCAACATGGTGAAACCCTGTCTCTTCTAAAAATACAAAAACTTAGCTGGGCATGGTGGCACGTGCCTGTAATCCCAGCTACTCAGGAGGCTGAGGCAGGAGAATTGCCTGAACCCAGGAGGCAAAGGTTGCGGTGAGCTGAGATCACACCATTGCACTCCAGCCTGGGGGTAACGAGCAAAACTCCATCTCAAAAAAAAAAAAAAAAAAAGAAAAGAAATAATTGTATCAGGAAACTTTATTGGCAAAGAGATGCTATACAGAATATGAGTATATTGTATAACCAACAAAAAGTTTAGTGGAAAAGAAGGCTGAGTGCTTATATGCCTTCTGCACCAAAAATAATGTTCAGCTAAATCCTGTTTTGAATATAATTTATCATCTATCATGAGAGCATAGGAGATACCCAGTTGTTCTCCATAGGACTGAATACATTTACCATTTATAAATGTGGCTTTTAATAAGCTCAAACACATTTTTCCTATTCTACTGGAGGAATATGAGTAGCATAATTCATTTGTATAACTATGAGTGTGAGTTTGGTAAGTATTTGAGTGTGAAATAAAAATAGAATAATAGAGCTGATCCCAAGATGGCCAAATAAGAGGCAGCTCTGGAAAGCAGCTCCCAGCTAAAGAGACGCAGAAGCTGAGTGGCCTCCAGAATTCCAAATGAGGTACCAGGTTCATTTTGTGGGTCTTGTTGGACAGTGGGTATAAACCAAATAGGGCAAATAGAGGCAAGGCAGGGCATTGCCCCACCCAGGAAGTGCATACAACTGTCCAAAGCACCACGGGACCTCCCCCTTTGGGACTTCAGTTCGAATACAGCACTCCACCCAAGCCCTCTACAACCCACAGAACAGGAGATTTTGCCAGGCTGAAAGCCTCAGCAAGCTGCATGAACAGGGCAGAATAGCAACTTTGGCCAGTTCTGGGCTGTCAGCATAGATCTAGTCAGAATCACTGGCTGACGCCAAGAAAGCCAAAAAGCCGGTGGGACAAAGATACCCACCCCCCAGTAAGAAGGGAAACTGAATGCAGGGAAACAGCCAAAATGGCAGGAGAGTCCCCTCTCCCTCAGCCCCCACCCAGCCCTGCACAAAGCCCAGAAGCCTAAAAAACTCTCACTCCAGAGTTATGCACCCAGAACATCAGTTAGAAAGAGATCAGGGAGATCAGGAACAATTCAGCTCGGCAGAGGGAAGGGAAGCCACCATTACTTAAGCTGGCCTAATTTTCCTGAGTAGATAAAAGACACAGCAGCTCTACTGAATCTGTGGCAACCCAGCAGCACTTCTGCAGGCAGACAAAGGAAAGGCCACCTCCCCAAGCAGCTACTTGAGATCAAAACTATATAAATTCAAGAGATGGAAAGAAATCAGCACAAGAAGAATGAAATCATCAAAAACCAGAACGTCTGTCCCCAGCCATGAGATTACAACTCCTCACCAGCAAGGGAATAAATCTGGATGGAGAATGAATTTGATGAATTGACAGAAGCGGGCTTCAGAAGGTGGGTAATAAAGAAGAACATAAATGACTTGATGGAGCTGAAAAACACAGCAAAAGACATTCATGAAACATACAGAAGTTTCAATAGCTCAATAGATCAAGCAGAAGAAAGGATATCAGAGATTGAAAACCAACTCAATGAAATAAAACAAGAAGTCAAAAAAAGAGAAAAAAGAGTGAAAACAAATAAACAATGCCTTCAAGAAATGTGGGATTATGTGAAAAGACCTAATCTATGCCTGATGAATGTACCAGAAGATGATAGGGAGAATGAATCCAAGCTTGAAAACATTCTTCAGGATATTATCCAGGAGAACTTCCCCAACCTAGCAAGGCAGGCCAACATTCAAACACAGGAATTACAGAGCAACCTTCCTCTAGAAGAGCAACCCCAAGGCACATAATCAGGATCACCAGGTTGAAACGAAGGAAAAAATACTAAGGGAAGCCAAAGAGAAAGGTCAGGTCATCCACAAAGGGAAGAACATCAGACTCAAGTGGATCTCTCAGCAGAAACCCTACAAGCCAGAAGAGAGTGGGGGCAATATTCAACATCCTTAAAGAAAAGAACTTTCAACCCATAATTTCATATCCAGCCAAACTAAGCTTCATAAGTGAAGGAGAAATGAAATCCTTTATGGACAAGCAATTGCTGAGAGATTTTTTCACTACCAGACCTGTCCTACAAGAGCTCCTGAAGGAAGCACTAAACACAGAAAAAAACAGTACCGGTCACTGCAAAAAAGAACCAAGTGGTAAAGACCAATGATGCAATGAAGAAATTATGCCAACAAAAGGCAAAACAACCAACCAGTAATAAAATGGCAGGATCAAATTCACACATAACAATATTAACATTAAATGTAAACGAACTAAATGCCCCAATCAAAAGACACAGACTGGCAAATTGGATAAAAAGTCAAGAACCATCAGTGTGCTGTATTCAGGAGACTCATCTCATGTGCAAAGACACACATAGACTCACAATAAAGGGATGGAAAAGATTTATGAAGTAAATGGAAAGCAAAAAAAAACAGGGTTGGCAATTCTAATCTCTGATAAAACAGACTTTAAACCAACAAAAATCAAAAGAGACAAAGAAGGGCATTACATAATGGTAAAAGGATCAATACAACAAGAAGAGCTAACTATTCTAAATATATATGTACCCAATACAGGAGCAACCAGATTCATAAAGCAAGTCCTTAAACGTACAAAGAGACTTAGACTACTGCACAATAATAGTGGGAGACTTTAACACTCCACTGTCAATATTAGACAGATGAACCAGACAGAAAGCCAACAAGGAAATCCAGGACTTGAATGCAGTCTGAACCAAGCAAACTTAATAGACATTTACAGAACTCTTAACCCCAAATACACAGAATATACATTCTTCTCAGCAACAATTGCACTTATTGTAAAATCGACCACATAATTGGAAGTAAATCACTCCTGAGCAAATGCAAAAGAACAGAAATCATAGCAAACAGTTTCTCAGACCACAGTGCAATCAAATTAGAACTCAGGATTAAGAAACTAACTCAAAACCACACAACCTCATGGAAAATGAACAACTGGCTCCTGAATGTAGACTGCATAAACAATGAAATGAAGGCAGAAATAAAGACGTTCTTCAAAACCAACAAAAAGGAAGATACAACATACCAGAATCTCTGGGACACATTTAAAGCAGTGTCTACAGGGAAATTCATAGCAATAAATGCCCACATGAGGAGCATGAAAAGGTCTAAAACCAACACCCTATCATCAAAAGTGAAAGAGTTAGAGGAGCAAGATCAAAAAAACTCAAAAGGTAGCGGAAGACAAGAAATAACTAAGATCAGAGCAGAACTGAAGGAGATAGACACAAAATACCCTTCAAAAAAATCAACAAATCCAGGAGCTGGTTTTTTGAAAAGATTAACAAAATAGATAGACTGCTACCCAGACTAATAAAGAAGAAAACAGAGAAGAATCAAATAGATGCATAAAAAAATGATAAAGAGGACATCACCCCCGACTCCACAGAAATACAAACTACCATCAGAGATTACTACAAACAACTCTATGCACACAAACCAGTAAATTGGGAAGAAATGGATAAATTCCTGGACACTTGCACTCTCCCAAGACTAAATCAGGAAGAAGTTGAATCCCTGAATAGACCAATAACAAGGGCTGAAGTTGAGGCAGCAATTAATAGCCTACCAACTGAAAAAAGCCCAAGTCCAGATGGGTTTACAGCTGAATTCTACCAGATACAAAGAGGAACTGGTACCATTCCTTCTGAAACTATTCCAAACAATGCAAAAAGAGGGAATCCTCCCCAACTCATTTTATGAGACCAACATCAACCTACTACCAAAACCAGGCAGAGACAAAACAAAAAAAGAAAACTTCAGGCCAATATCCATGATGAACATTGATGCAAAAATCTTCAACAAAATACTGGCAAACCAAATGCAACAGCAAATCAAAAAGCTTATTCATCATGATCAAGTAGGCTCCATCCTGCAGATGCAAGGCTGGTTTAACATATAAAAGTCTATAAACATAATATATCATATAAACAGAATGAAAAACAAAAACCACATAATTATCTCAATAGATGCAGAGAAGGCCTTTGACAAAATTCAACAGCCCTTAATGCTAAAAACTCTCAATAAACCAGGTATCAATGGTACATATCACAAAATAATAAAAGCTATTTATGACAAACCCACAGCCAATAACATACTGAACAGGCAAAACGTGGAAGCATTCCCTTTGAAATCCGGCACAAGACAAGGATGCCCTCTCTCACCACTCCTATTCAATATAGTATTGGAAGTCCTAGGCAGAGCAATCAGGCAAGAAAAAGAAATAAAGGGTATTCAATTAGAAAAAGAGGAAGCCAAATTGTCTCTATTTGCAGATGACATGATTATATATTTACAAGACCCCATCCTCTCAGCCCAAAATTTCCTGAAACCAATAAGCAACTTCAGCAAAGTCTCAGGATACAAACTCAATGGGCAGAAATCACAAGTATTCCTATACACCAATAACAGACAAACAGAGAGCCAAATCATAAGTGAACTCCCATTTACAATTGTTACAAATATAATAAAATGCCTAGGAATACAACTAACAAAGGATGAAAAGGACCTCTTCAAGGAGAACTACAAACCACTGCTCAATTAAATAAGAGAAGACACAAACAGATGGAAAAACATTCCATGCTCACAGTTGGGAAGAATCAATATAATGAAAATGGCCATTCTGCCCAAAGTAATTTATAGATTCAATGCTATCCCCATCAAGCTACCAATGATCTTCTTCACAGAACCAGAAAAAGCCACTTCAAACTTCATATGGAACCAAAAGAGAGCCCACATAGCCAAAACAATCCTAAGCAAAAAGCATAATGCTGGAGGCATCATGCTGCCTGACTTCTAACTATACTACAAGGCCACAGTTATCATAAAAGCATACTACTAGTACCAAAAAAGAGACATAGACCAGTGGAACAGAACAGAGGCCTCAGAGGCAACACCATATATCTACAATCATCTGATCTTTCACAAACCTAGGAAAAACAAGCAATAGGGAAAGGATTCCCTGTTTAATAAAATGGTGTTGGGAAAACTGGCTAGCAATGTGCAGAAAGCAGAAACTGGACCCCTTCCTCACACTTTACACTAAAATTAACTCCTGATGAATTAAAGATCTAAACATAAGACCTAACACCATAAAAACCCTAGAAGAAAACCTAGGAAAAACCCTTCAGGACATAGGCATAAGCAAGGACTTCATGACGAAAACACCAAAGCAATGGCAGCAAAAGCCAGAATAGACAAATGGGGTCTAATTAAACTCCAGAGATTCTGCACAGCAAAGGAAACAATCATTAGAGCAAACCAGCAACCAACAGAATGGGAAAAATTTTTGCAATCTACCAATCTGACAAAAGGCTAATATCCAGAATCGACAAGGCCCTAAAACAGATTTATAACAAATAAACAAACAAACCCATTCAAAAGTGGGTAAAGGATATGAACAGACACTTTACAAAAGAAGACATTTAGGCAGCCAAGAAACTTATAAAAAATGCTCATCATCACTGGTCATTAGAGAAATGCAAATCAAAACCATATTGAGATATCATCTCACACAAGTTAGAATGGCAATCATTAAAAAAATCTGGAGACAACAGATGTTGGAGAGGATGTGGAGAAACAGGAACACTTTTATACTGTTGGTGGGAATGTGAATTAGTTCAACCATTGTGGAAGACAGTGTGGCAATTCCTCAAGGACCTAGAAATAGAAATACTATTTGACCCAGCAATCCCATTACTGGGTATATACCCAAAGAATTATAAATTGTTCTATCATAAAGACACATGTACACATATGTTAACTATAGCACTGTTTACAATAGCAAAGACCTGGAATCAACCCAAATGTCCATCAAGGATAGAATGGATAAAGAAAATGTGGCACATATACACCATGGAATACTATGTAGCCATCAAAAATGATGAGTTCATGTCCTTCATAGGGACATGGATGAATCTGGAAACCATCATTCTCAGCAAACTGCCACAAGAATGGAAAACACCACGTTATTGCTCATAGGCAGGTGTTGAACAATTAGAACACGTGGACACAGGAAGGGAAGCATCACACACTGCGGACAGTTTGGGGGCAGCTAGGGGAGGGACAGCGGGTGGTGTGGAGTGTGGGGATGGATAATGAGGGAGAAATACCAGATGTGTGTGATGGGGGGATGAAGGCAGCAAACCTCCTTGCCATGTGTGTACCTATGCAACAATCCTGCATGATCTGCACATGTACCCCAACAACTAAAGTACAATAAAAAAATTATGCTAATTGAAAAGTCACAAAAATAAAATAAAATCAGTCTACATAAATGACACCTTGGAAAGGGAGGGAAAAGATGTGGAGGAAAGAGAGAAATAAAGAGATAGTCAATATTTCTGTGTCTTAGAAAGACTGGGATAGATGATTATACCATTTAAATTCAGGAATGATCACCATCTCAGGTTTGATTCTAAGGTTGACTAGCAACTGCAAGCCCTCAGCACAAGATATAATGGTAATTTCTTGAAAAGATATTTCTTAGGATGTTTGTGTCCGTCTGTTTCTCTTCTCTCTAGGTTCCCAAACATAACTGAAGTCCCTTCCTTTACAGTAACAGAATAGAGTACTAGCTTAACTATAATCAGCATTTCTTTTGTCCTGAAATATTATATGTGTTATATTCCATCACAATCCTGTGTACATTTCTAATGCTAAAATACTTAAGTAATCAGGATTTTTATGTAACATTTTAATTCAATATCTATTCAATACGCATACAAGCACAGGCATATTCACTGATTATATGCACATTATTAATCTCTTATTACACTCGTATTTTGCATTGGGTTATATATTCTCATCCATATTGTCTTATTCAATGTTCCCAAATAACCTGCAATGGTTCTATGAAAGGCTAAAGTTTCCAAACTATATTTCAAAACACATGTAGTCAGGCCCCAAGGGGTGTGCAGAATCCAAGTTTAGTGTTTTTTCAACTATACAACACAGCTCATATTATAAGATATAACTTCACACCTGCTATTGACTGAATGTTTGTGTCCCCAAAATTGTATAATTTAAAGCCCTAATCCCAAATTGGTCAGTATTTGCAGACAGGGCCTTTGAGAGTTAATTAGTTCATAAGTGTAAGCCCTTGTGAATGGGATTAGTTCTCTTATAAGAAGATGAAGACACATGAGAGAGATGATTTCTCTCTCTCTCTCTCTGTCTCTCTCTGTCTCTCTCTGTGTGTGTGTGTGTGTGTGTGTGTGTGTGTGTGTGTGTGTGTGTGTTTCTCTCTCTCCATCTCTCTCTCTCTGCCATGTGAGGACATAGCAGGAAAGTAGTCATCTACAAATCAGATTTCTCATCATGCCAGTGCAATAATCTTACTTCCCAGTCTTCAGAACTGTGAGAAATGTTTCTTGTTTAAGCCACCCAGTCTATGATATTAATAGCACTCCAAACTGGGAGTGGGTGATGAGATATTACTTATTAGGTACAGTGTAAGCTTGTAGGGTGACAATCACACTGAAAACCAGGACTTCACCACTACAGAATGTTATACCATGTAACAAACACCATGTAACAAAAGTGTACTTTACCCCTTAAATGTATACAAACTTTAGTATACATTCAATTCATTTGAGATATTTCTGTATTATTACAACCTTTTTTCTAGAAATACTTATGTCCTCTTTCATCTTTAGAAAGAGTAAAATACAATTATCGTATTTTTGTAAAGCAGTAATCATCTTATGCTCCATAAAAATTATTTAGCTCCTGAGTGAATACAGTTCTGTACAACTTTTCCTACAAACCAAGATTTCAAAGCAAACTCCACTTGCTTTCTACAAGTATCCATGCTATATTCCCATTAAGCAAACAACATGAATGCATTAAACGGCACATATCTAAACAACTGAAATATCGTTATCTAAACATTTCTAAACATAAAATGGTATAGCAAAAAAAATAATGTAACAATCTTATGGGACCACCATTGTATTATGGTGCACTGTTGACTGAAACCCATATTTGTGTAACACATGACTATGTGTGTACGTGTCTATGTGTCTCTCTGTGTATACAAACAGGGTTTTGGGAGAGAGAGAGATTTCATTTTTCTTTAAGTCATTTAAATGGCTATTACTTTTTCCTTTAATTTTCTGAGGCTTTCATGCATAATTTCTACACAAAGAAGGACTGGGAGCAGAAAGCACTCTCTTTTAATGCATACATTTGGTCTTGCTTCGGATGACTGCTTCCCAAACTAAGACTGACAGTCTCCTGTGGGTCTTCTGTAAGCACAGGTATGCTGACAGCAAATCCAGACTGCCAGTCAATTTCAGTGGATTCCCAGGCTTATTCATGTGTTTGTATCTGAACATTCCCCGTAAAAGGGCTTTCCTTTCTCTCCCAGAAAGTCTATGGGCCTTGTTCCTATTATGGTTACTTTAAAATCCTTACTTGTGTAACTCTTTAGTTACCATCAGATACAGAGGAAAAATTAAGAAATTTTGTTATGAAAGTGCAATAAAGTTAAGTAAACAAAGCATGGAAACAGTGAGAAAAAAAGAAAAAATAAGCGTGGGACAAGAAAATCCAAAAAGACAAATAGTAATTTTGGTTTAGTAAAATTATTGAAAATGATAAAAACTATTAACTGGGGATACTGATACAGAAAATGATAAAATTATGGCTAAAATATCACATTTTAAATCCTGTATATTTGGGATAATCTCTAGTAAGCAAAGTGGGAAATTATGTGTTTTAAAAAATGAGTGAGGTTTAATCAGATAGCTCCTCCAAGGAAGACAACTTCTCTTGGAGGAAAAAACAATCTTGCTGTATATATATTTCTTGATAAAGGATAAAAAGCCCTGTTTGTGTCAGTGAACACAGGTAAGGAGGAGAAGATTCATATTTCTCCACATAGATATATTTGGGTTTCTGTGAACATTCTGGAAGACACTGAAAAGAGAGAAACACACACACACAACAAACAAAAAATGTGGCCCAAAGAGTGAGGGAGAGGAGACATTTATGAAACAAAAACAGGAGCTGGCCCGACATGCCTGCTCAGACCTGTAATCCCAGCACTTTGGGAGGCAGAGGCAGGTGGATCACAAGTTCAGAAGATCAAGACCATTCTGGCTAACACAGTGAAACCCGTCTCTACTTAAAATATAAAAAAGTAGCCAGGTGTGGTGGCACACACCTGTAGTCCCAGCTACTTGGGAGGCTGAGGCAGGAGAATTGCTTGAACCTGGGAGGTGGAGGTTTCAGTGACCCGAGATTGTGCCACTGCACTCTGGCATGGGTGACAGAGCGAGACTCCATCTCAAAACAAAAACAAACAAACAAATAAACAAACCCAGGAGCTTTAGTGTCCTATGAAACAGAGTAATGAGGAATTTGGAAGTATTTAGTTGGTTTCAAGTTGACCCCTTTGTTCGTAGATCACAATTATCTTCCATATTCTCTCAACATTTAGAAAAAGTCTGGTTTCACAAGATGTCCTGTGTTAACAGCGCTTGGGGGCAATGAAGACATACTGGCTCCATGGTCCAGCAAGAATAGAGAGAAGGTAGTAGCCCCTAGAGATAAAATTGAGTTATGACTGGACAAGCAATGGACAAGTTTCTTCTTAGCTCTCCTTTCTGAGGAGAGCAAAGATCACCTGGTGGTCATCAAGGACATCATCCAGAGACAAAACTCTTTATCTGAGGAATTTAGAAATCAGGAGACTTCCCTATTATCTAAAGCCAGCATGTGGTCCCAGGCTTCCTTCCCAGAAAAGTATAAGTAACTAAAATTTCTATACATCTACAGTATGTATGGATGTTGAAACTTACTGTACAACCCTTCTTGACATCAAGGCACCAAAATGTCTACAAATGTAATCATTTATCATGACCTATGCGGCGAATAGGGTCCAAATTACCCTTAGGCCCTTGCTTTAAGGTCTACAAATACCCCTAAGGAAAAATCCACCAAGGTGCACTCAGTCCTGTCTTGATGAAGATCCCTGCTGAACTCTTCTGCAGTCTTTCTAACTAATAAAATCTCCCTTTCAGCTGGTGCGGTGGCTCACACCTGTAATCCTAGCACTTTGGGAGGCTAAGGTGGTTGAATTGCCTGAGGTTAGGAGTTTGAGAACAGCCTTGACAACATGGTGAAACCCATCTCTACTAAAAGTACAAAAATTAGCCTGGCCTGTAGTGGCATGCACCTGTAATCCCAGGTACTCAGGAGGCTGAGGCAGGAGTATTGCTTGAACCCGGGAAGGGGAGGCTGCGGTGAGCCGAGATCAAGCCACTGCACTCTAGCCTGGGTGACAAGCAGGATTCCATGTCAAAACAAACAAACAAACAAAAAAACATTCCTTTCAAACCTGTGCTGTTGGCAAATTCTTATTACCCATAAGCCAATCACTTGCCATGGTAGGGGCTCTGATATCGCCTGGCACTTAAATCACAACTATGTAATGGAAGGGGGTTGGGGGACTCTTTTTCCCCAAACTGTATAGGATGGGAGCTTGAGAAATTTATTTGGATTTTAAAGAAAAGTCTTCACCTGGCGTGGTTGCTGACATCTATAATCCCTGAACTTTGCGAGATCACGGTAGGTGGATCACCTGAGGTCAGGAGTTCAAGACCAGTCTGACCAACATGGTGAAACTCTGTCTCTACTCAAAATACAAAAATTAGCTGGGTGTGGTGGCAGGTGCCTGTAATCCCAGATACATGGGAGGATGAAGCAGGAGACTCACTTGAATCCAGGAGGTTGAGGTTAAAGTGAGTCAAGATCCTGACACAGCACTCCAGCCTGGGTGACAGAGCAAGAATTTGTCTCAAAAAACAAAAACAGATAAAGAAAAATGTGGTATATATACACCATGGAATACTCCTCGGCCATAAACAAGAATGAAATCATGTCTTTTGCGTGAACATGGATGAAACTGAAGGCCATTATCTTAAGTAAAATAACACAGAAAGAGAAAGTCAAATCCTATATGTTTTCTCTTATAAGTGAAAGCTAAATAATATGTACACATGGACACAGAATGTGGAATAATAGATACTGGTGACTCTGAAGGGTGGGAGTGAGTGAGGAATGGGAAATTACTTAATTGGTACAACGTACATTTTCTGGGTGCTTATTAAAAGCCCAAATATTACCACTATATACCCATGAGACAAACTGTACATGTATCCCTCAAATTCATAGGAATAAAAGAATATGTAGATAATTAGAAATCTGCTACTGTGTGTAAAGCACCCAGGAAGGCCTGGTGTGGAAAGCAACAGTAACACTTCTGGTATTCAAGCCCTTATGGAGCTCTCAGAGTATAGAAGACATATCTGAATAAAAGGGCTACTGCTACGTTTTATGAGGAATATAAAAATGTTACTCAAAGATTGGAGAGATTAGTTCTAAGAGTTCAGGGAATCAACTATTGAAGTGTAAGTTTTCCTGGGAAGGGCATGCCAGGAGGAGTAATAGCCTAAGTGAAAAAATAACACAGAAGCACTGCTTGGTTGAAACGTAGGGGTAGGTATGAGCTTAAAAATTATATATATACATATATATATATATATATATGTGTGTGTGTGCACACATGTGTGTATTCTACATATGTATATATATACACATATATATAAAATGGGAAATCATATATGTGCATTTCTATATATGTGTATATATAGTGGTAAAAATTGTGGAACATTAATAATATTCTAATGTTTTCTAGATTTCATTGTAGATATCTAAGATATTGGGTTAGGGAAGAATCTAGGGAAATCAATGAGATTGCAGTACATTTAATCCTATGGCAGGGGGAGAAATTACCTCAGAATAAATTTAAAGTGATGAAAACAAATCAAATAGCTTGGTGATTATATATCATGAATTATGTTTAATCAGGTTTAAAGACTAAAGGAGACAATCACAGTATTTCCTATTTTCTATTGATTTAATATTTGACAATAAATTAAATAGTATTAATAGCTAATATATTTGTCAGGCTATTGGCTACACAATAATTTCCAGTATTTTTTTCTCAATAGTTACTATTGAGACCATGCAGGAGGAATAGAGTGAAGTCACAAAAGAAGATTAAATAAATTTGTCTTTTATTAGAAAGAAACTGTATAAGACATGCTGCAGTTGACCAATATTGATTCTTATCTTTTGATATGTAAAGGTACAACTACCATTTTATAGTGAATTAGATGATTTTTTTACTCTCCTGGTAGCAGCTGGTCAATTTTTTGACAAACAGTTGTTATGTTTGAAGAAGCAGATTCAACTGTTTCCTTCTGCTGTTGGTTTAACAGCTTTATGCAAGTTTAATTTACATTACCATAACATTTATTTAAGTGTACAATTCAGCCTAATTACATCCTAATGGTTTCATCTACGGCTACAATGAATAGTTTGACTAGCATAGAACGCTGATCTATAATTTGGTTTTGTTGGAACTATATGCAGAGCAATTAAATTTGATAGATATTATTCTGTTCATGTCAAAAGGACACTATGATCTTGCCACAGAGTAGGAGAGCTATCTGATATCTATGGTGTCTGTAAAGTACTTTGCTACTTTGTGATGGCAATAAAATTATTTACCAAATATGCATTCTCAGGGGAGTATCAGAGAAAAATACATTTAGTTTCATTTTGATTCCTCCAAGTAACAAACCTAATATAATGTTTGATATTTCATTTAAAGTGTGAAAAATGTCCTTTTGCAGTTTGATATTGCTACCGAAACTGTAAAGTGGTTATGTATGGAGAGAGAGCTTTGTCTCTCTCTGGTTCATAGAATTTAGGTTGAGAGTAAGGAAAGTAATCTCAGTAAGCCAGCTCAGTCCCTGCCGGGGCAGTGCATTGTACTATGAAGTTTATTCATGTCTGCAAAGTGCATCTCCCAAAGGTCCCAGGTATCAGTTAGCATAGCGTATGTGTGTGTCTCAAGATAAATTAATGTAATTGGAGTTACTTCATTGAGGTCCTTTCCTTCAGCAATCTCCATGAAACTTTCTCTTCATGTGCTTGTTGTCACATGATCACAAAATACACGTTTAAGTCAGAAGATGGTAAAGTCAGTTGAGGCAGCATTGACACCTTTATAAAGATTTCAAAATTTTCCTGAAATACCTCATTGGCCTCACTGGTTGGACAAGTGTCAACAGATACAGGGAGGTCGGAAAAATCTAGATTTTTAATTGCTTATATTGCTACCCTGAGTAAAATCAGAGTTATGACGGAACAAGCAAAATGAAAAATTGGTATTAAATAGACAACTACTAATGTTTACTAGAGTGCAATAACCCTTTATTTCTTAAATGCTTTCAAAATTGGGACTTTTTTTCTTGTGTTGTTTTTCCTCATACAACCTGCTGCAGTTCAGGAACTACTTAGAATTCTTCCCTAAAGTGGACAAATTGAGATTTTTTTTTTTCAGTAAACGGAAGCTATTTATTTTTTTCCAAGAGGAACACATTACTCAACTTTGATGATTACTACCTAAATATTTTTGTCTGTTAGTAAGCTATAACAGAATTATTTTTAAATGTTTGTACATTAAGTTCTCAATGTCTTTGATAGGTTCTTTAAAATGGTGATAACGAGAGAAAGGATGTAGAGCAAGTTCTCAAGTAATGTCATTTCTATAACTTCATTTCCTTATAACATTGATGGAAACAATATATGGTGTCATTAAACTTCATTTGCTCAAAATTATGATTTCCCAGAATCTATGAATAAGTGAGGACTTACTGTATAATTGTTTGTGCAAGCAATTATTATAACTGTTATCATTATCAATAGAAATGAGCTATAAAAAGATAAATTGACAAAGCATATTCTATTGTGAAATAATCTTTCCTCCTGCAAATATTGCAAATGACAATTTAAATATTTTGTCTTCTTAGCTTTTAATAAGTATAAAACATTGACTTTGGTAAGTGAAAACTATTGTAAAATAGATTTTCATATGAAATTACATAAAATTAAAATTAAAATCTATATAACTTGTAGAGATGCTTAATACAGTTTTCTAAGCATATATAGAAATCATTTAACTTAATATTTTTGCTCACTGAGAAAAAATGAAATGAAATAAATTTGGGGAGATTATAGAGAACCAAAAAATGTTAAGGATTTAATTACTTTATGCAGACTGCAGAAATAATATTGAAACACCTTCTTTTCAATTACATCCTATGAAATTCATTGAGGTCGATTTCTGCTACAAAATATTTCTGCTACCTGATCGATTTCTGCTACAAAATATTAAGAAAAGATCATCTTGAAGAATCAGTTATTGTCGGTCACGATCTCTGCATTAGTGACTGTTGTTTCTGAAAGAGCGTGCCACTGTACATCATCTAGAGATACTATCAAGACTGTCAATTCCAAAGAGGTTGGTTGTTTTATTGTCTAATTTTTATCTCCTTATAGATTATCATTCAAAATTTTCTAATGGTATATTTCTCTTAATTATCATATTTGTAAAAGGTTTCTTGAAAATGTTTGAAAAGAAATTTAATTGCATGTAAGTTCATAAGGTACCTTATCTTTTGAAAATTTATATAGCTATTTCAACTAAAAAATTCTTTCAAACAAAATCTTTTTTTCTACTTCAAATAAGACTATTTCAAATCCTTATAATGGTTCAAAGTGTGGTAATTTGTGGAAATTCTTGTCAATTCTTTTTTTTTTTTTCTGCAACAGAGTTTTACTCTACTGCCCAGAGTAGAGTGCAATGGCATGATCTCAGTTCACTGCAACCTCTGATTCTCAGGTTCAAGCTATTTTCCCTACCTCAGCTTCCTGAGTAGCTGGGATTACAGGTGCACACTACCATGCCTGGATAAATTTTGTATTTTTTAGTACAGACAGAATGTCACCATGTAGGCCAGGCTAGTCTTGAACTCCTGACCTCAGTTGATCCATCCACCTCAGCCTCCCAAAGTGCTAGGATTACAGGCATGAGCTACTGGGCCAGACCTCTTGTCAATCTTAAGGACACAAGATAAATTGAGTCCTATATTTCTCCAAGGACTGGGCTAAGAGCATTGTCCTCATTTTCCATGATATTTAGTCATTACCATTTTAAGTTTATACACACAAAAACAGAAGCAAAAAAAATTAAGTAATTTGATTAATTAGTATTCTAGGATTTGAAAACAAAGCACTACCAGCTTCTTTTGCAATATACCTTAGTATTTCAGAAAAATATACAATTTATGCTATATTTATATCATATTAATTCAACTAGAATATGAGCCCAAATAGCATACTAATCTTTGATGGAAAGGTCAAGTAAGCAGTTTCTTCATTAAATTTATAATAGTGCCATGTCAAAATAAATAATAATCTGACTGAGACTTTGAAACTGATAGTAATTATTAGGTGTAGGGAATTTTATTTGATGTTAAGTGTTCTGTCCCTTTCAGATACACATTATTAATGCAAAAGAATTTGATTGACAAAATAGTTGATGTTCAGTGTCTATTCCATTTTAATACCATGTAACAGAAACATTTAAAATACTAAAATACACTAGGAGAGGTGGTAAAGAATATGTGGTATGCTCTTATTATATAAACAAAGATAACCTGTCTAGTCTTACTATTTTTATGTACCTGACAATTAAATGTAGAATGTATCAGCATAAATGATTTTAGCTGGCATATTTTATAATAAATATTCTTACATTAATTAATATAGATATGCAAAGATTGAATGAAAATTATATATGAGTTTAAAACATAAATATGCAAATATGAAAATAAATAAATGGCTCAGTAATATTTACTGGGCATGACAGAAAAACCCACTATAAGAACAATTTATACAAATCTATGAACTTCATTATTGACTGTCAATGATTTATAAATTTCATGTTAATTATGGTCAAAAGAGCCAACATTAACTACTATAAACAATTGTAAGGGAGGCTTAACTAGGATTTTGTAAACAGTATGCTCCTTTGTTTTTCCTGACATCAGGTTTTAATTTAGGTTTTCACGCTTCTTGAATTGGTCATTGGGAAGATTCAATATATTTGTATGAAACAGACACAAGCATGACTTAAGTTAAATGCACTAACAAAAATAACATTAAGTAGTTCATACGTTGTTAACCCTGAAACAGCAATCAGAGAATCATCAAATGGCCTTGAAAGTAATGAGCATTAAGAGATTTTCATGTCCACTTAAAAACTACACACTGGCCTTCCATTCTTCAAGGAAATGGAATGTTTCCCTTCTTTTTCTAAGGCCCTGGAATGATACCTGGTAGATTGCTGGCTCTATCTCTGATGCAAGTTATGGAAACTAGTTTCCTTGTGTAGGAATTTGATCATTCAGCCTTTGTAGTCACCACCTGACAAAAATTTTATGGTTTCTGAAGAGACATAGAAACCTTTAAATTCAAATTATTTTTACTCAATTTACACTACATTAATTGAAGTAGGGCTGAATTGTGCTAATACACAACCATCATCCCAGATTTCTCTTGAATTTCATTTTCTGATCACTCAAAATGACTTTCTCCCTCAGTGGTTTTCCTCAAAATGCATTACTTAGGTTTCACTGTTTCCTTAGTTAGTAAAATGTCTTCTTTAATAACTGCAAAAAATGGTTTATTTCTATGAATCTAGATAGAAATAGCACATTTCTTTTATTTTTATCACTGTACTCCCCTGCACCTTTTAAATGGTAGTTAATGTTAAACTTCACTTTTAAATGCACATTTGTCATTTGTTGGTATACACTGAGCACAAATCATAAAATAATTATCTTAACAAATATAATTTAAAACAATAAATTTTCCACAAGATGTTTTACTATACTAATAAATAAGATTTCATTGTAAAAATATTCAGATGATCCAAAATGGCTGATTAGGAACAGCTCTGGAGTGCAGTTTCCAGTGAGAGCACTGAGGATGAGTGATCACTGCATTTCCAAATGAGGTTTAACTGTCCACAGACCAGGAAATTCTCAGACAGAGAAGTGCCATGAGTCTCGAGAAGGACTGTTTCAGCCAGTGCAGCAGGTCTCTGCACAAAAACTCACACAAATCTGGTCAGCCATTTCAACTGGCTCCTGGAATGCTTGGGAGACAGAGTCACCCATTCCACTGAACAAAAGGGGGCTGAAACAGGGAGCTAGTAATCTGCCTTGGCAGGTCCCACCCCCACAAACACCAGCAATCTGAAACGCTCTGGATTGACAGTTTCACAGCAAACACAGCTCTGTAGGGGAAAGCATGTCTGCCATTACTGAGGCAGTCCACCATTACCAGGGCAGTCTGCCATTACCAAGGCAATCCACCATTACTGAGGCAGTTCACTGTTACAGAGATAGTCCACCATTACTGAAACAGACTGCCATTACTGAGGTAGTTCTAACTATACCTCTATAAACAAAACTGCAGGGAAGTTCACACAGCAGCTGGGCAGAGCCCACAGCAGCTCAGCAATGCCTCTACTGGCAGACTCTGACCACGTTACCACCTTGCTAGGGGGGGCATCTCTCAAAAAAGACAGCAACACATCAAGAACTTATAAATAAAGCCCTACCTTTCCAGGATAGAACACCTGGGAAAAAAAGGCAACTATGAGTTCTGCTGCAGCAGATTTAAACATACCTGCCCAGCAGCTCTGAAAGGAACAACACAGCTCACAGCTCAGCACTTGAGCTCCTATAAGGAACAGACTGTCTCCTCAAGCAGCTCCCCGACCCCATATATCCAAAGAGATACCTCAGAAAAGGAGAGCTCAGGCTGACATCTGGCAGGTACCCTTCTGGGAAAAAAGATAACAGAAGAAGAAACTGGCAGCAACCTTTACTGTTCTGAAGCCACTGCAGGTGATCCCCAGGCAAGCAGGGTCTGGAGTAGACCTCCAGCAGTCCTACAGCAAAAGGGCCTGACAGTTAGAAGGAAAACTAAAAAACAGAAAGAAATAACTTCATCATTGACAAAAAGGACATCCACTCAGAGACCCCATCCAAAAGTCACCAACTACAAAGACCACAGGTAGATAAATCCACAAAGATGAGAAGAAACCAGCATAAAAAGATAAAAATACACAAAACCAGAATGCTCTCCTCATCCAAAGGATCACAACTCCTCACCAGCAAGGGAACAAGGCTGGATAGAGAATGAATCTGATGAATTGACAGAAACAGGCTTCAGAAAGTGGATAACAATAAACTTCTCTGAGCTAAAAGAACATGTTCTAACCCAATGCAAAGAAACTAAGAAATTTGAAAAAGGTTTGACGAAATGCTAATGAGAATAAATAGCTTGGAGAATGAAATAAATGAATTGATGGAGCTGAAAAACACCAGAGGAGAACTTCACAAAGCATATACAAGTTTTAATAGCCAAATTAACCAAGCAGAAAAAAGAGTATCATAGATTGAAGATCAAGTCAATGAAATAAAATGAGAAGGCAAGATTAGAGAAAAAAAATAGTAAGAAGAAATGAACCAAGACTCCAAAAATATGGGATTATGTGAAAAGACCTAATCTACTTTTGATAGGTGTACCTTAATGTAACAGAGAGAATGAATCCAAGATGGAAAACTCTCTTCAGGATATTATCCAGGAGAACTTCCCCAACCTAGCAAGGCAGGCCAATATTCAAGTCCAGGAAATCCAGAGAACACCACAAAGATATTCCTCAAGAAGAGCAACTCCGAGGCACATAATCATCAGGTACATCAGGGTTGAAATGAAGGAGAAAATGCTAAGGGCAGCCAGAGAGAAAGGTTGGGTTACCTACAAAGGGAAGTTCATCAGACTTCAAGCAGATATCTTGGCAGAAACCCTACAAGCCAGAAGAGAGTGGGGACCAATATTCCACATCTTAAAGAAGTGAACTTTTAACCTAGAATTTCATATCCAGCCAAACTAAGCTTCATAAGTGAAGGAGAAATAAAATCCTTTATGAACAAGCAATTGCCCAGAGATTTCGTCACCACCAGGCCTGCCTTACAAGATCTCCTGAAAGAAGCATTAAACATAGAAAGGAACAACCAGTAACAGCCACTCCAAAAACATACCAAATGGTAAAGACCATCGATACAATGAAGAAAATGTGTCAACTAATGAGCAAAACAACTAGCTAACATCAAAATTGCAGGATCAAATTCATATATAACAATATTAACCTTAAATGTAAATGGGCTAAATGCCTGAATCAAAAGACACAGAGTGGCAAATTGGATAAAAAGTCAAAATCCATCAGTGTGCTGTATCCAGGAAACCCATCTCACTTACAAGGATACACATAGGCTCAAATTAAAGGGATGGAAAAGATTTACCAAGCAAATGGAGAACAAAAAAAGCAGGAGTTACAATCCTAGTCACTAGTAAAATAGACTTTAAACCAACAAAGGTCAAGGAGACAAAGAAGGACATTACTTAGTGGTGAAAGGATCAATGCAACAGGAACAGCTAACAATCTTAAATATATACACATCCAATACAGGAGCACCCAGATACATAAATGTAAGTTTTTAATGACCTACAAAGAGACTTAGACTGCCACACAATAATAGTTGGAGATGTTAGCAGTCCACTGTTAATATTAGACAGATCAACGAGACAGAAAATTAACAAGGATATCCAGGATTTGAACTCAGATCTGGAGCAAACAAACCTAATGGACATCTACAGAACTCTCCACCCCAAATCCACAGAATATACATTTATCTGAGCACCACATCACACCTACTCTAAAATCGACCACATAATTGGAGATAAATCACTCCTCAGCAAATGCCAAAGAACAGAAATTGTAACAAACATTCTCTCAGACCACAGTGCAATCAAATTAGAATGCAGGATTAAGAAACTAACTCAGAAACACACTACTTCACAGAAACTGAACAACTGGCTCTTGAATGTTGACTAAATAAACAATGAAATGAATTCAGAAATAAAGATGTTTTTTGAAACCAATGAGAATGAAGACACAACATACCAAAATCTCTGGGACACCTTTAAAGCAGTGTCTAGAGGAAAATTTATAGCAATAAATGCCCACAGAGAAGCAAGGAAAGATCTAAAATTGACACCCTGTCATCAAAATTGAAAGAGCTAGAGGGGCAAGATTAAAAAAACTCAAAAGCTACAGAAGACAATAAATAACCAAGAGCAGAGCAGAACTGAAGGAGATAGAGACACAAAAAAACCCTTCAAAAAATTAATAAATATAGGAGGTGGTTTTTTGAAAAGATCAACAAAATACACAGACCACTAGCTAGATTAATAAAAAAGAAAAGAGAGAACAATCAAATAGATGCAATAATAAATGATAACAGGGAAATCACCACAGATTCCACAGAAATAACTACCATCAGATTACTACAAACAACTCTATGCACATAAATCAGTAAATCTGTAAGAAATGTATAAATTTTTGGACACTTGCACCCTCCCAAGCCTAAACCAGAAAGAAGTCAAAACCTTGAAAAGACCAGTAACGAGGACTGAAGTTAAGGCAGCAATTAATAGCCTATCGACAAAAAAAAAAAAAAAAAAAAAAAAAAAAAAAAAAAAAAAAAAAAAAATCCCAGGTCCAGATGGGTTTACAGCTGAATTCCACCAGACATACAAAGGGTAACTGGTACCACTCCTTCTGAAACTATTCCACACAATCCAAAAAGAGGGAATCCTTCCCAAATCTTTTTATGAGACCAACATCATCCTGATAACAAAACGCAACAGAGACTGAACAAGAAAAGAAAATTTCAGGCTACTATCCATGATGAACATAGATGCAAAAATCTTCAATAAAATACTAGCAAACCAATTTCTGCAGCACATCATAAGGCTTATCCATCATGACCAAGTAGGCTTCATCCCGAAGATCCAAGGCTGGTTCAACATATGCAAGTGTATAAATGTAAACCAACACATAAACAAAACCAAAGACAAAAACCACATGATTATCTCAATAGATGCAGAGAAGGGCTTTGACAAAATTCGACAGCCCTTTATGGTAAAAACTCTCAATTTTTTGAGAGATATCTCAAAATAAGAAAGGCTATTTATGACAACTTCATGGCTGATATCATACTGAATGGGAAAAAACTGGAAGCATACCCTTTGAAATCTGGCACTAGACAAGGATGCCTTCTCTCACCACTCCTATTCAATATAGTTTTGGAAGTTCTAGTCAGAGCAATTAGGAAAGAAAAAGAAACAAAGTGTATTCAATTAGGAAAGAAGGAAGTCAAATTGTCTCTATTTGCAGATGACATGATTGTATATTTAGAAGACATTGTCTCAGTCCAAAATCTCCTGAAACTGATAAGCAACTTCAGGAAAGTGTCAGGATACAAAATCAATGTGCAGAAATCACAAGCATTCCTATACACCAATAACAGACATAAAGAGAGCCAAATCAAAAATAAACCGCCATTCACAATTGTGACAAAGAGAATAAAATACCTAGGAATAGAGCTAACAAAGGATGTAAAGGAACTCTTCAAGGAGAACTACAAATCACTGCTCAAAGAAATAAGAGAGGACACAAACAGATAGAGAAACATTCCATGCTCATGGTTAGGAAGAATCAATATTGTGAAAATGACCATACTGCCCAAAGTAATTTAGACATTCAATGCTATCCCCCTCAAGCTACCTAAGACTGTCTTCACAGAACTAGAAAAAAAACACCTTAAACTTCCTATGGAACCAAAAGAGAGCCCACATAGCCAAGTCAATTCTAAGCAAAAAGAACAAAGCTGGAGGCATTACACTACCTGACTTCAAACTATACTATAAGGCTATAGTAATCAATACAACATGGTACTGGTACCAAAACAGACATATAGACGAATAAAAAAGAACAGAGGCCTTGGAGGCAATACCATATGTCTACAATAATCTGATCTTTGAAAAATCTGACAAAAACAAGCAATGGGGAAAGATTCCCTGTTTAATAAATGGTGTTGGGAAAACTGGCTTGCAATGTGCAGAAAGCAGACTGGACCTCTTCCTGACACCATACACTAAAATTACCTCCAGATGGATTAAAGACCTAAACATAATACCTAACACCATAACAACCCTAGAAGAAAACCTAGGCAAAACCATTCAGGACATTGGTATACACAAGGACTTCATGACTAAAACACCAAAAGCATTGGTAACAAAAGCCAAAATAGACAAATGGGATCTAATTAAACTCCAGAGTTTCTTCACAGCAAAAGAAACATTAGAGCGAACTGGCAACCAACAGAATTGGAAAAAATTTTTCCATTCTACCCATCTGACAAAGGGTTAGTATCCAGAATCTACAAAGAACTAAAACAGATTTATAAGAAAACAAACAAACAAACCCATTCAAAAGTGTACAAAGGATATGAAGAGACAATTTTCAAAAGACATTTATGCATCCAACAAACATATGAAAAAATGCTCATCATCACTAGTCATTAGAAAAATGCAAATCAAAACCACATTGAGATACCATCTCATGCCAATTAGAACATCTGTCATTAAAAATTTGGAGACAACAGATGCTGGAGAGGATGTGGAGAAATAGAAACAATTTTACACTGTTGGTGGGAGTGTAAATTCGTTCAACCATTGTGGAAGACAGTGTGGCGATTTCTCAAGGACCTAGAAATAGAAATTCCATTTGACCCAGCAATCCCATTACTGGGTATATATCCAAAGGATTATAAATCATTCTATTATAAAGACACATGCACACGTATGTTCATGGCAGTAATGTTTACAATAGCAAAGACTTGGAACCAACCCAAATGCCCATCGATGATCGACCGGGCAAGGACAATATGGCACAAATACACCATGGAATACTATGCAGCCATAAAAACGATGAGCTCGTGTCTTTTGTAGGGACATGGATTAATCTGGAAACCATCATTCTCAGCAAACTGACACAAGGACAGAAAATAAAACACCACATGGTCTCACTCATAGGTGGGTTTTAAATGAGACCACATGGATGCAGGCAGGGGAGCATCACATAGTGGGGTATGTTGGGGGGACTAGGGGAGGGACAGCAGGGAGTAGGGAGTTGGGGAGGGATAACATGGGAAGAAATGCCAGATACAGGTGATGGGGATTGAGGCAGCAAACTACATTGCCATGCATGTGCCTATGCAAGAATCCTGCATGTTCTGTACATGTACCCCAGAACCCAAAGCGCAATAAAATATTTAAAATTAATTTAGACATTATTAATTCAATTCTGTGTCACACAGTAACTCAACAGCTACACAATTCATTTTCTGAATATAGCTTTTCAAAAATCGTTTATAAAATAGGAAGCCAAGGTCTCCAGAAGATCACAATGGTTAATAAAATTTACTATATCATGGAAACAAGGCAATCCAAACATTGATTTTAGTCGTAAGTACTCACAAGTCTAAAATTTGTGGGGTCAACATTATGTTTTATTAAGATTGGGCTCCAGTAAAAATAACTGGAAACATGCTGAGATGAAGCCATGCCAATTAGGGAAATGGAATTAAGTGATACTATGAATACACACCATTACAAGTGACTACTATTTCCATACTTCTTATGTAACAGTCCATCCAACATAACTGATTCTTTGGTTTTTAGTATGTTTGTATTTTATTCCGGTCACTTTTATGCACAATTTCAATTAAATTCATTAGTTTTGAGGATGTTTAATTGCATAGTAATAGGGCTTTTAAGCACAAATTGCCAAATTTGCTGTTTGTGAAGACTATTGAACATTTTATTTTATACCTCACTTAGCACTTCCTACAGATAACTATCTAACTCTCTAAGATATTTGTGTATTTAAAAGATCTTTAAAAACACTTTTGTCCCTTAATGACCTAGTAGGACAGATATCCAAAAGTTCCCATGATGCATTAGCCAGTATTATAGTAATATTAACACGTATCAAAATGGAGGCATGCATTTTATTCAATACATTAAAGCGCTGAAGAAAGAAACAAAGAAATGCAAGAGCAAAGAAAATTTTGTAGAGCAACATTTGAATAGCAGCCTATTCATGTTTGAGATAAACATTTTTTGTTGTTTAATGAAGTATTCACTTATGTATAATATATATACATAAATGAGTGCATATTGTATTTTCATATTATGTTATTGATATATTTGCTTCCCCAAATCACAAACTATGGCAGTCCAACACTATTAGAGCATTGCTCTCAGTGACCTGATTTATCCATCCAAGTGCATACATATACACGTGTTTACTCACACAACATATATGAACATTCACATTCAGACACATGAACAAAATTGATGTTTGTTAACCAACTGTATGCATAAAAAGCATAAAAGATTTTTTTAAATTTTTATCCAGGATGTTTATAACATGGCAATATTCTATTAGGTGACTGTAACATTATTTATAAATAAATGTCTGGCTTTGTACGGCATCATTAATGGATGAATGTCATATGTTTCTGTGCATGTGTCTTTATGCATTCATGTCTGTGTGACATGTGCGTGCATGTGTGTTTGTACAATCCTAAATAAGGCAGTTGAAACAGTTTGTATTCCTGTTTCTTTCCTCTAGAGATATGTGTATTTTAAAGTAAGAATTACACTTATTTTATATTTGAAGCAAAAATGGTTATTGGGAAAATAGAACAAAATGTGAAATATCACCATCAAATACTAACAAGCTTTTCAACTAATTCTAAGCTCTTCTAATGGAATAATAATGTGTAATCATAAATATGTACATTTTTGTGCCACCACTTAGATTACTAGATTAATAAGCATGTTTTCATAAATATTGACTGATACCTTGGAACTAATAGAACCTGCAGATCTCATACTCATTTTAAGTTATATAAAGTTGTATATATTTAATTATACCCCAATTTCTATTTTTCACTTTAACTACATATTAGAATCTATTATATAATTATAATGCATATAATAAATATACATATATAATCATATATATATTCTTCATCTCTCTCTCTATATATATATGTTTTACATTGTTTTATTTTAAAGTATAACAAAAAAAGAAAGAGTTAAGCAAGTATGTCCGAGATCCATTTCTGCCAATGTATTTCCACGTTGGAGCACTCCAGGAAAAGAAAGAAGGCAAGCAACCCAATGAAAGCCTTTTGTAAACAGGATAGTGGCAAAACTCTTGGTAAATAATCTAGTGGTATTAGATAGAGAGAAGGTGCTTATCCATAACATCTTTTTAGTTGAATATGCCTCACATAGCACATTGAAAAACAAATATATGATCTGTAGACTTATGGAACAGGTTCTCTGAAAAAATGGGTTATATGTTATGTAATTATAGAAGTATAGAGAGATATTTATGATAAAAATGGCTCCCTTCCGCATTAGTTGTGTGGCTGTGTGGCCATTTACTTAGAGATGCCACATGCTGATCTGATTCAGAGTGCATTTCATGCTTAGAAAGGAGATAGGGCACTGCTGGACCATCCTGGATCTCTCTCTACTTTGCGTCGTAAATATGTACATCCTTAAAATTTAAAAGATACTTGAGATCTGTTTGTTACTGAACAACTGTCTAAACTAAAAATGGGTTTTACTTAACCAAATTTTTAGCAACAAACTGATTTTCAATTGGGACATGCGCTTTTTATGGTTTTTGGATTACGCTGCTGTAGCAAATCCTCTAATACATTATTAAGCAGCCTTCATTACCATTTTGGCCTGATATGACATGATATAATTGATGTGATATAACATCATATGATATAATTGATATGATATGGTTGTTTAGGCCAGTAAAAAATAGGAGAGCAGAATTTATAGTTTTTTTTCCTGAAAAGGTATTTATGTCTTTGGCGTTATTCTGGGCTTTTTTTTTGTTTGTTTGTTTTTTTGTTTTTTAAAACAACACAATATTTGAGGGCTGAAAAATTTACTCCTAGAAAATATTGCCAGCTCAAGAAATAGAAATCCCCCACTATAATACAATTTTATATATATGTATGTATATATATCTGACAATTTATGTGACAAGCAATATTAATGTAGAAAAATTTCAATGAACCATTTACCCTTTCAGCAAATAATTAAAACTAATATAAAAGCAGAGCAAATAATATATTTGAAAATCTCATTCAATGTATGTAATATGCCATATTTGTTTTAAACAGAGATTATTTAAGTGTTACAGAAATATTGAAGGATAAGTAACATTTTCTTGGATGGGTATAAATAATAGATAATCAACATAATAGAGAAAGCAGTTGATTTATCTTCAATGATTCCATTACATTTTTTTAGAGAAAGTGAGGATATGTTAAAATCAGGTTACAATAATATTATCTGACAGAAAAGACCATATAGAAATAAAAATCTTTGCTTTTCAATTTACTGTAGCAAACACTTGCATGCAAGTTACATGTAAACACACTAACCTGTTTTAGGATCCACAGAGAAGTATGGTTGTCCCTGGAGAATGCTGTAAACCACCCGAGCGCTGTTTCCATAGGTAGGGTCATCTGCATCAGTAGCTGTCACCTGTAGAACAGAGGTACCTGTGCATTCAGGAAAACAAATTTTAGTGTGTGATGACATTTAGCATATGATTAATTTGAACACAGAAAATGGATATGCTGAAATAGCTATGGAGTTCAGTAAAGACTGTGTCTTAGTAAACTTAACTAATGTATAAAACATATTATTTCTTTCCCTGCCATCAACTGTAATGAAAGAGAGTCTAAAATATAATATTTGTCTCAAATCTTTTAACATGGCTCTTTATGTGCTGGTAACATCCTGAATGTTCTCTTTTGATCTTCATTTTAAAAAGCAGTAAAACATAACCAAAATTTGGTTGGCTTGTCATGCATAAATCAAATTGGTACTAACTGTACAGTTAAATCAAAGGTATGATAAAGCTTTATATTGCATGTTTCATGACTGTTCTGAAAACTGGAGGTGAAATTATTTGTGATTAAATTGGGAGGGTGGGTGAGTTGTCATTAAATTATCAATGACATCATAACATACCATTCAAGTCATTTTCTGTCTTATACACTCTGTTTAATTATTACCTGGATAACTAATGAGTCATATAACTGGTCTCTTTTTTTGTTTGCTAGTTTGTTTGTTTGTTTGTTTGTTTTTGAGACATGAGACAGAGTCTTGCTCTGTCATTCAGGCTGGAGTGCAGTGATGCAATCTTGGCTCACTGCAGCCTCCACATCCTGGGTTCAACCAATTCTCCTGCCTCAGCTTCCTAAGTAGCTGGGACTCCAGGCACCCTCCACCATGCCCAGATAATTTTTTAATTTTTGGTAGAGACAGGGTTTCGCCATGTTGGCCAGGTTGGTCTTGAACTCCTGATCTCTGCTGATCGGACCCCTTGGCGTCCCAAAGTGCTGGAAATACAGGACTGAGCCACTGTGCCCAGCCAACTTGTTTACTAAGTTCAAATCTCATTCCTTTAGTGTCTTGTATGCAGTGCCAACATTGCACTGTATTTAAAAAAAGAATAGTAAATTAATTTATAACATTTAAAATATTATATTTTGAGGTAATAAAATTATTGAATCTATTATGCTCGTGTCTTTATGCTTACTTTTTAAAATCCAATTTGCACAATTAGAAACACCTATATAATGTTTCAATAATATCTAAATGTAAACTTAATCTAAGTGTAACATGACAACCATATACTAAGGGATATACAACTTCATTGCAGAATTAGAGGGTAAGAATGCTCATCTAAGAATTCACATCTATTCATAAAATGTACCTGAAGAATCATCTAATGGTGGATACTCAATATTTTATTCCACATCACTAGGAAAATTCTACCTACTAATTTGGGTTATCTATCAAGAAAAAATATTTTTACAATCAATTGATCTTGTGTGAAATTTGTATTCATTTTGGTATTTGAATGTGGAAGCACTGACAATATTCAGTTTTTTATTAGTAATTACATCAACGATTCAGGATCTAATGTCTGTTCAACCAGAAAACTTGTACTTCTAGGCCAGGCTTAGTGGCTCATGCCTGTAATCCTAGCACTTTGGAAGGCTGTGGTGGGAGGATCACCTGAGGTCAGGAGTGCAAGACCAACCTGGCAAACACGTGAAACCCCATCTCTACTAAAAATACAAAAATTAGCTGGGTATGGTGGCATATATCTGTAATCCCAGCTAGTTGGGAGACTGAGACAGGAGAATTGCTTGAACCCAGGAGTGAGAGGTTGCAGTGAGCTGAGATCCATGCCATTGCACTCCAGCCTGGGCAACAAGAGTGAAACTCTGTCTCACAAAAAAAAAAAAAAAAAAAAAGAAAGAAACAAAAAATGTGTACTACGTTGAACTTTAGACACAACTTTAGGGAAAGCTTGTTTTGTGTCTTCAAGGGATCATAGAAAATAGAATTAATATGCCAAGTTTGCTTACCAATCCTTATTAGCAAATCATAAATATGTATTCTACTTTTAATAATATATTAAGGATTCCAGCCACTAAATAGTATTTTTACATGGAGAGTCTAAGAAGAAATATGACTTGCAATTATCCATCCTCAGAGGATGAGAGCTGTGTTATGTCTAAAAGAGATTTCAAATTACAGACCAATAAAATAGTATGACGACACCAACTGCTGTTTAGAATGCTGAGAAACTGATCACACATATACTGCAATAGAAATGTGATTGTTTGGCAATTTCTTACAAAACTAAACACACATTTACCCAATAAACTGAATAAGGCATTTTATTATTATTATTATTTTTTATTTTATAATTATTTTTTGAGATGGAGTTTCACTCTTTTTTCCCAGGCTGGAGTGCAATGATGAGATCTTGGCTCACTGCAACATCTGCTTCCTGGGTTCAAGTGATTCTCCTGCCTCAGCCTCCCAAGTAGCTGCGATTATAGACATACACCCTCATGCCCAGCTAATTTTTTTTCTATTTTTAGTAAAGAGGAGATTTCTCCATGCTGGCCAGGCTGTGAACTCCTGAATTCAGGTGATCTGCCCCCCTCAGCCTCCCAAAATACTGGGATTACAGGCATGAGCCACCGTGCCCAGCCCTAGCATTTTAACAAATAAATAAAAGCTTATGTTCACAGAAAAACCTGCTTACAAATATGTATGCTGGAATTTTTCATGATAGCCCAAAACTGGAAACCATCCTGATGTCCTTCAATGAGAGAAATGTTAAACAAACTGGTACATTCAAAGTATGAAATATTCAACAATAAAAGTGAATAGACTACGGATACATGCAAAAACTTGTATGAATCTTCAGGGAATCAACTAAATGAAAATTAAGTAAACCCCAAAAGGTTATATACTATAATTCAATTTATACAGCATTTCTGAAATAAAAATTTTAGAAATAGATAACAAGTTATAATATTCTGGAGATTTAGGGAGAGGAACTAGAGCAAGGAAGTTTGGTTATAGAAGGGAAGCATAAGGGATCCTTATGATATTGTGGCTGTTCAATATTTTTATTATGGTAACTGATAAATAAATAGACACAGTTGATATAATTGTGTAGAACTGAGCACACACATACACACAGAACATGCACACACACAAATTTATACAAGTAAATCTAGGGAAACCTAATGACAATCAGTAGATTGTATCATTCCAATAACCTGGTTATGGTACTGTTTTACAGTTTACATGATCTTATCATTGTGGAAAAAAAAAGATTTGCAAAATGTTACCATTGCATGTGAATCTACCATTGCGACAAATGTTGTTTCAGCCAACTAGACTATAGCTTTCTGTTATGTGAGCCCAAATAAACTAAGACAATCTATCAATAAACAAAAAGTAAATAAATAAACTAATCAAGGTATGTGTTATGGGTTAAATCATATCCTCCAAAATTGATATGTTGAAGTTCTAATCCCCAGTAGCTCAGAATGTGACCTTCTTTAGAAATAGTACTGTTGGAAGTGGAACTAGTTAAGAGAAGATCATGCCGGAGTATGTGGGCCCCTCATCTAAACTGACTGGTATCCTTACTAAAATGAAAAATGAGGAGAAAGGTATACATTCACAGGGATAACATTATATGAAGATGAACACAAATATAAGGGCAATGTAGCTATAAGCTAAGGAACACTAAGGACTGTCAGCAAACCACTAGATGCTATGAGAGAGCTGTGTAACAGGTCCCTTCTCAGTTTGTTCAGAGAGTACCAACTATGGCATCTTGTTCTCAGACTTCTAGCTTCCAGACTATAAGATATTAAGTTTCTGTTGTGTCAGACACCCAGTCTGGGGCACTTTGTGTAGGGCAACTCCAGCAAATGAATATGGTGTGTTAGAGTTTTAGTGGGAAAAACTGACCTTTATTCTCATAATTTGTAGTTGCTTTTTAATCTGGGCAAAACTAGGAAGTTACAAAGCAAGAAAATAAGTATGTGCAATTGTGTATTATATTTGAAATCAGATACATCATAAAAGAGATAGAATAAAAAGTTATTACAAGGGGATTAGAGTGAATAAAAATGAATATTTGATATTTTTGAACATCAGGCACATCTAATGATCTGCCTGGTGACATTTTTAAAGTTAGTTAATGCATTATATTGGTCATTTTAATCAAGAATTTAATCACTGGTTAAAAGTTCAAGTGAAACACATTATCAGTATTTATATCTCTATGCCTGAGAAAAGTCTCCCACATTGGACAATTCAATTCCTTTATTTACACTGTGTGCCCAAATTTTCTGCACAGTAAAAAACAAAAACTTATTATCCTCTACAGTGCAAGACTTCGTAATAGATATATACAAGGCCCAAAATTCCATCATTCCATCCGAATATTAAAATAGGAATCTAATTTCTGGGAATTATTATATAGATTTGGTCAATAGATATTAGAGCAACTGTTCTGCTCCCTAGATAATTGGTTTCTGAATTAAAGAAAAATCTTTCAAAGGTTCTTTAGAGGCATTCTCAGATTTTTCAACTGTTTCCCTTCAAAGCTATAATCACAAAAAATGTTGTATTTCAGGTTTCATTGGTTATTTGGTACATAATATTTCCATGTTAAATATTTCCTATGGCACACAGCTGTTCCCATGCTGAGGATTAGTTTGCCTCAGCTGATGTTTTATACAAATCTGAGAAAGATTTAAGTACATGAGAATGTTTTCAAGATGTCTTTTCTATGATAAAACTTAAGTCTTATTTTCTTTAGGGATTGCCCCATGTCATTCTTATTCTTTCCACTTGTTTTTTGGTACTACTGCTTTATAAATATCACACATTTTGCACAGTTGCATATCAATGAGAAGCAGAACGCATAGACTTCCTGGAAAGTTTCTAAGGACTAATTTGAAATATTTAATAAGGCATTTTTATACCAAGCAAATACTCTCAGAGATTACAAATTGTTATGCCTGACTTGTCAGGGCTCACAGCTCTGTTTAAATCTCAAGAGATTCAATGTTAAATAAGAACTTTGAGTAAAAATAAGCTGAAGATTTATGAAGGCTGAGAGCACCTCTCTGCAGGAATCTCTTAGGGTATAATTCTCAGAAGATTTTCCCAGGAAATATTAAAAAGCAATAGTTGTCAAGATACAACTTAAATTTCATTTCATACAGGAGAACTGTAATTTCACCAGCAGACCAATAACTGCATTCTAGTCACTGTGTAATTTGATAAAGTTTTGAGTATTAACTCAAGTCACTGGATTAAAAAAAAGTTTCTGCAAGAAGACATATGAACTATCCAAGCTGACTACCAAAACAAAAATCAGTGTTTTGTGTATTAACTATAAAACCATAGCAATTGTTATTTTCTGGGTACTTTCAATAAAAGTTTCCTATTTATGGAACTACCTAATGTAAAGTTTCACATTCACATGTAAAATTTATATTCTGTTCCATAAATGGAAAAAATAATAATCAGGGAACTAATATATATTAAGTGCCAATGATGTGGAAGCCCTCTGTTGTAAGACAAAAAAATTAACATTAATCTATTGAGAAAATGACATATAATACTGTTTTACCCACAGATAAGTTGACGTTCAGAAAGGTAATATAGTTGACAATTGGAGAAGGCAGAATTCAAGTCCAGCCCTATCTATTTTGATATGTGGCAGTCTTTCTCATATAGGCCACTACTTGACCCAGTCAAGATTTGCTGAATCTTGTTAAATATTTACAATATTTCCTGCCTTTTTGTCTTGTGCCAACGTTGATGGACAGTCTGGATGCATCTACTTGGGCAGAAGAAACTTTCTATCACATTTCCCATAGTAAAAGGCCAAGGCAGTAAATCCATTTTGTCAAATAAGAACACGTGGCAGAATCTCAGAAGGGAGTAATACCCAGGTACTAACAACTCTGTTGTGCTCCTCTGCAGCCTTATAGAAAGCTCATGATTCTCTTCAGAGTTGTACAGAGTAAATGGCTGTAGTGAAAACTGATGGGACTGATCATATGCCCACTAGTCTTACAGATCTTACATTTGCATATTATATCAAATTAATTTTCTACCCTGTTCTGGTCTGCTCTGCTTGCAGGCATTTAATACCTGTCATTGATATTGATTAGCTTTCCTATCCAACAGAATAAGGGGAAGTAATAGACAGAAATTGGAAAACAAGAAGAAGTTAATCTCTCTGTCTCTGTCTTTCTGTCTCTCTCCCTCTCAACTTCTTTCTGCTTTGGACTGTGTCTCTGACTATGATTGCAGTGCTTCATTGGTTCCAGCTCCCTTTCAGCTGCCGTCTTCCATAGTCCATTCTATTAAGATCTAGGTTCTGGGTTTAGATAACACCACTTATCCCACCCTTAAAAGAGCTATACTCTTGGCCGGGCGCGGTGGCTCACACCTGTAAGCCCAGCACTTTGGGAGGCCGAGGCGGGTGGATCACAAGGTCAAGAGATCGAGACCATCCTGGTCAACATGGAGAAACCACGTCTCTACTAAAAATACAAAAAATTAGCTGGGCATGGTGGCACGTGCCTATAATCCCAGCTACTCAGGAGGCTGAGGCAGGAGAATTGCCTGAACCCAGGAGGCGGAGGTTGCGGTGAGCCGAGATTGTGCCATTGCACTCCTGCCTAGGCAGCGAAACTCCGCCCCCCCGCCAAAAAAGAGCTATACTCTTGCAGTGATTTTTTCTTGCAGTAATTGTTTCATAGAGTACTATTTGATTTTTCATTCCCTCCATTTTTGTAACTTGTTCTCCTTAATTTTCTCTATTTGTCTAACTGCCAGTTGATTTGTTTTCCTGCTAGAACTTTGCTTTACACATAAGGTATTAACAGATTTATCTCCCATGTTCCTTTATCCATTTTGAAGAATAATGACTACACACTACCAAACAAAAAGGTTAAGTTCTAAACTTGATGCTAACCTGGTGACTACAAGTTAAGTATCTCTTATGCGTGAGACCAGCATTTCCGATTTCAGATTCTTTTCACTTTCAAATATTTGCAGGTACCTAAAGAGATATTTTGGGGATGGGACCCAAGTCTAAATACAAAATCATTTAAATTTCATATATGTCTTATAACTATACACTGAAAGCAAGTTTATATAAAATTTTTAATAATTTTGTGAATGAAACAATGTTAGTGTACATTAAATCATCAGAAAACAAGTGTCACTATCTCAGCCACCCATGTGGATGACCTGTGATTGTTTGGCATCACCATCATTTGCGACTCTGAATGTATATGCTACTGGTAAGCAATCATTTTCACACAGAAGTACTAAATGGTGAAAAAAAAGTCACATCTCATTAATGCAGTGAAAAAGTAATGAATTGTAGTAAGTAAGCAGAAGAATAGCATCACTAGAATACATGTTAGCCATTAAATAATAAATTAAAAGCTTACTGTCCAGTCTACTGTATTTTTTTAGGAGAGAATAAATATCAGAAGCAATTGAGGGACCAGGAAGTGGCTCCCCTGGAGCCAGCATTCTGCTGGATGGTTGTTTAAAATTTTTTCTTCAGAGTCACTTTCCTCATTAACAATGGTTTTCATCTTTGGTTTTATAAATGGGTAAGATTTTTTCTTCTGTTACAAATGTAGACTACTCCAGTCTTACAAAGAACCTATCACATATTTTCATCATATAGACATTTTTTCTTCAGTGTCAAAAAAAAGGTCATCTTCATCATCATGTTAGCATTCAGAAAGTTTTGGATTCTGGAGCATTTTGGATATCAGATTTTAGAATTGGGGATGCCCAATAAATTACTTTGGGCAGTATGGCCATTTTCACAGTATTGATTCTTTCCAACCATGAGCATGGAATGTTTCTCCATCTGTTTGTGTCCTCTTTTATTTTGTTGAGCAGTGGTTTGTAGTTCTCCTTGAAGAGGTACTTTACATTCCTTGTTAGTTGTATTTCTAGGTATTTTATTCTCTTTAGCAATTGTGAATGGCAGTTTGTTCTTGATTTGGCTCTCTATAGGTGTATTATTGGTGTATAGGGATGCTTGTGATTTTTGCACATTGATTTTGTATCCTGAGACTTGCTGAAGTTGTTTATCAGTTTCAGGTGATTTTGGGCTGAGACGATGGGGTCTTCTAAACATACAATCATGTCGTCTACAATTAGAGACAATTTGACTTCCTCCTTTCCTAACTGAGTACCCTTTATTCAACTTTATCCCCATCAAGCTACCAAGGACCTTCTTCACAGAACTGGAGAAAAACACCTTAAACTTCATATGGAACCAATAGAGAGCCTGCATAGCCATGTCAATTCTAAGAAAAAAGAACAAAGCTGGAGGTTTCACACTACCTGACTTCAAACTATACTACAAGGCTACAGTAATGAAAACAGCATAGTACTGGTACCAAAACAGAGACATAGACCAATGGAACAGAACAGAGGCCTCAAAGTCAACACCACACATCTACAATCATCTGATCTTTCACAAATCTCACAAAAACAAGCAATAGGGAAAGGATTCCCTGTTTAATAAATGGTGTTGGGAAAACTGGCTGTCCATATGCAGAAAGCAGATTCTGGACCCCTTCCTGACACTTTACAGTAAAATTAACTCCAGATGGATTAAAGACTTAAACATAAGACCTAACGCCATAAAAATCCCAGAAGAAAATCTAGGCAAAACCATTCAGGACATAGGCATAGTCAAGGACTTCATGACTAAAACTCCAAAAGCATTGGCGGCAAAAGCCAAAATAGACAAACGGGATCTAATTAAACTCCAGAGCTTCTGCACAGCAAAAGAAACAATCGTTAGAGTGAATTGGCAACCAACAGAATAGGAAAACATTTTTGCAATCTACCCATCTGACAAAGGCCTAATATCCAGAATCTACAAAGAACTAAAACAGATTTACAAGAAAAACACAAACAAACCCATTCAAAAGTGGGCAAAGGATATGAACAGACACTTTTCAAAAGAAAACATACATGAGCCCAACAAACATATGAAAAAATGCTCATCCTCATTGGTCATTAGAGAAATGCAAATCAAAACTACATTGAGATACCATCTCACACTAATTAGGATGGTGATCATTAAAAAATTGGGAGACAATAGATGCTGGAGAGGATGTGGAGAAATAGGAACACTTTTACATTGTTGGTGGGAGTGAAAATCAGTTCAACCACTGTGGAAGACAGTGTGGCGATTCCTCAAGGACCTAGAAATAGAAATTCCATTTGACCCAGCAATCCCATTACTGGGTATATATCCAAAGGATTATAAATCATTCTATTATAGGACACATGCAAACAAATGTTCATTTTGGCACTGTTTACAATAGCAAAGACTTGGAACCAACCCAAATGCTCATCAATGATAGACTGGACAGGGAAAACGTGGCACATATACACCATGGAATACTATGCAGCCACAAAAAACAATGAGTTCCTGTCTTTTGTAAGGACATGAATGAACCTGGAAACCATCATTCTCAGCAAACTGACACAAGGACAGAAAATCAAACACTGCATGTTCTCACTCATAGGTGGGTTTTCAACAATGAGAACACATGGACAGAGAGAGGGGAGCATCACACAGTGGGGTCTGTTGGGGGGGAACTAGGGGAGGGACAGCAGGGGGTGGAAAGTTTGGGAGGGATAACATGGGGAGAAATGCCAGATATAGGTGACAGGGAGGAAGGCAGCAAATCACATTACCATATATGTACCTATGCAACAATCTTGTGTGTTCTTCACATGTACCCCAAAACCTAAAATGCAATAAAGTATTTTAAAGAAAGAAAGAAATTTTAGGGAAGAATGGTTTATAATGTGGAAAAATTGCATATATATATATATATATATATATATATATATATACACACACACACACACACAGAATGTTTAAGAACTCAAATACTTGTCAAAGTTTTCTATCAATTTTCTCTCTTATGTGTGACATGTGATATGTTTTAGAAGTGGTTTCTTGAGATAAGCTTCCTTTTTACTTAATTAATGAAGGTGAAAGTAATGGTGTCACTATCAAGAATTAATGCATGAGCCTGCATGGTGGCTCATACTTGCAATCCCAGCACTCGGGGAAGCGAGGCTGGTGGATCACTTAAGCTCAGTAGTTTAAGACCAGCCTGGGGCAACATGGCAAAACAGTGTTTCTAAAAAAATCACAAAATTAGCCAGACCTGGTGGTGCACACCTGTAGTCCCAGTTACTCAGGAGGCTGAGGCAGGAGAATAAATTGCCCATTAGAGTACAAGGCTGAAGGGAACCTTGATCGTGCCACTGCATTCCAGCCTGGGTAATAGAGTGAGACCTTGTCTTAAAAAATTAAAAAAAAAACATTAATACATTTTTAAAAACTATGACGAAGGCCCAGTGCAGTGGCTCATACCTATAATCACAGAACTTTGGGAGGCCAAGTAGAGCTCGGGAATATGAGCCAAGGAGTTCAAGACCAGCCTGGGCAACATACAGACAACTTGTTTCTACAAAAAAAGTTTTTAAAATATGAAATTATATAGGTGTGGTGGCACACACTTGTAGTCCTAGTTGATCAAGAGGCTAGGCAGAAGGGTCTTAAGCCTAGGAGTTCAAGGTTGCAGTGGGCTATGATCATGCCACTGCACTCCACTTGAGGTGACAGAGTGAGAGCCTGTCTCAAAAAAAAAAAAAATTGTGACACAGCTGTATCATCAAAATTAAACCTTTATTGTTTAGTGTTTATAGTAGTTAAGCCCATAAAGTATCTTTACAAAGGACCCCTTAATCCTGAACACCCATGGGAATATCTACTCCCTGAAACAGTTATCTCTCTTCTAAAGTTTAACTGCTCCCATGTAAGATTTACTTTCTTTCACCGGGTGAAACAGCTTTGGGCACAATACTGTTTCCGGAATGGTTAGTATGTCTCACCTCTTATTTCTTTGATCTTTGGCACTAGATTCTTTCAACTTCTCTTTGTGTGAAACACAATTTGATCCATGCATACTTAAGCTTATAAAACTTGTTTCTTCTCAGAGGCCATCAAACTCCAAATGGTCACACAAAAAAGGAGCCTCGGATGCTAGCTTCCTTTTGCTGGGAACCTTCAGGTAGAAAAATCTGACTTCAGTTTTCCCAAAACAGCACCCCCTGTCAGCAGGAAGTGGCTAATCTTCATCCCTATTCTAACAGCAGTTAGATGTACCTCTTCAGAGGGGGAAATGATAGACGGAGGAGGCACAGAAATCCTAGGCAGACCAGGGGCAGGTACCCCATGACTAGCCTGGGGCAACATGGCAAAACTGTTTCTACAAAAACACAAAAATTAGCCAGAAACAGTTTAAAGCCTGGAGGCCAAGCAAAGTCAAATTCACAAACCAGATTGAGAACCTGTCTTCCTGTTTGGCTTGTTTCTTTTGATTGATCTCCACCCTTCACCTATTTTACATACACCTACCCTTTCCTAATTGTTTTTACAATGTTCCCACCTTTGACTGGTGCCTTCGTTTTATCCCTTTTCCAAACTCACCAACGGATCAGTACACACTTCTTTATCCTATGCCTAAAAAAACTGCAGACTCACAGAGAGTCTAACACAGAGAGATAAACTGACTTCAGGAGAGACAACCTGCCCCTCCCATCCCCTCATACCCTCTCGCTGAGAGCTGTTCAGTCACTCAATAAAATTATCTGCCTGCACTACCTTCAATTATCAGCGGGACTTCATTTGTCTTGGATGTGAGACAAGAGTTTGAGACCCACTGAATGAGGATGCTCAGAAAGTCCTTAACACTGTCCCTCTGTCCTTGCTGATGGAGGGCAGCTGCCTCACATGACAGAACTCCTCACATGACAGTGGGGAGTTCAAGCCTGTCCTGGAGCCATGCTGGTTCTGGAGTTGTGGGCCAGAGGAGGGCAAAAGGCTGACTGAGCTGCTATCACTCCTCCTTCCATTGGGCAGCAGACAGCTAATTAACACACTGTAACATCCCCTCTGGGGCTTCAGAGTCACAGGCACCATTGCCTGAGCATCATCAAATTTCCGTCAGTCTGATATGCCTTGCCTGGCTGAGGGCTCACACAGAGCAGGTTCCCATTTTGATGCTTGAAGCAGTCAACCAGACCCCACACTTGCTTGCATACATGCTCTCTCCTGCCAGGGGCTGAGCACAGTGGGCTGAGCAGACGGGGCATCCCCTGCTACAAGTTTGGCAAAGGGGCTGAGAAAAGTCCTGAATCAACTTCATGCTGTTCTTGTTTAATAAATGCAACAACAACAAAAAAATAAAATAAATAAATAAATAAATGCAACAAAATTTCACAGTGTTCTCTGACGTGAATCATTATTCTGTTTGTTCATTTTAATCCTTGTCTTTTATGTTGCGGCTTTATTTCCAAAAAAATGAAAAAGACAGAAACAAAAAACAGCTGGTTGATTGAAAGAGAAATAGCACAGTATCATTTCAAAACTGAGTTGATGTTTTCCCCTTTCAATTGGAATACTACCTTATAGTAAGTATGGCTGGGATGCACTGATATTCTTTCCGGGTTCATTGAGTACACTTCTGTTTCCATAGCAGGAGTAACTTGCATCAGAAGAGGGGGCTTTGTGATATTTGTCTCTTGGTAAGAGCTGTTTTATTTTATTTTGTTTTTGTTCCCCTGTGATATGGATGTTTGGGTTTATTGAAAACTAATTTCTCCTTAATTCTCATACACGATATTCCAATTTTGAGCCATCCTCAGAAAAATCCACCAAAGTCCTTATGGTAGAATAAAAATATATTTTCTTGAATTGCACAGAAGAGATCAAAAAAATTCTTCGTTGTTTTGAAAGCTTTAACTTAATAAGTTGCCCTGTTGACTTCCCCAGTTTCTTCTCCGTGTCTTGTATTTACATGGACTTTCTTGGACAAGATAATGTTCATTTAACGTTTAGAGGTATACATCTGATCTATCTCACCCTGCTGCCCACATCCTGCCCATTAATCCAATTGCAATGGCTTCAGTGCTATAGGAATTTTTGGAATCTCTTATCCACTGTTGGTACCCTATCTTATTATTATGGTTTCTTTTTGAAATATTTATGATTCCTTTTTGGTATATAGTCTCTGACATATAAAGGGGTGATATATGATAAAGATACATCTAAAGGTAAGTTATATTTCAACAACAAACAACCCCTAAATTTTAGAGTCTTTAAGCAATACAAGTTGATTTCTCACTCACATACTGTGAAATGTGGTTAGGCTGATGTGGCTTTGTTGAAAGCTGTCCTCCCTCAGGGGCAAATGCTGCTGAGCTACTACTCTCCACAACACAGGTGTTTGCAAAGCATCTAATCATGTAAATAAAAGTATAGACAGTAGAATTATTATTGGCTTACTCCAGTATATAAATGTATATTTAAGACAGAAAATTAAATATGGTGGAACAGATTTCATGGCATGTTGCTTGGAATCACTAACTTCTTTATGTCATTGTCAATCGTAGTCTCATCAGTTGTTTTAATCACATGGAATCTGATTCCAAGTGTATATTTAGTTATAAAGCAGTCACAAGACAAATGCTGCTCTTACATCTCTTTGCTGAAAAGACAATACAGATCCACTGCCATTCAATCTCTTTTTATTAAATGTATTGATTATATTGGATATTTTAAATTAGAGAAGTCACACATATGCTTGGTTAGAAAAATAAATACAATTCCCGTGCTGTTTCTCCTAAGAAAAGCAATCTTAACAGCATCTTGTATACCTTTCTATAACTCTATTTCTGCTCATTGAAAGGGCTATAATATAATTTATATATATATATATATATATATACACACACACACACACACACACACAAGCATACACACACACATACACTAAACAAAGCACTATGCAGTCTTTTCCTCACCCAATAATTTGTTATGGATATCTACATGACAATTTTGTAAAAGATTATTTTTTTGAAAATTTATCTAATTTAATTAGACAAAAGAATTAAAAGAATTTTAGAAACAATTAGATGAAATATTTATGATTTGAGTATTTATGACAACTGTGAAAATTAACTGAACTTAAGAATTTATATGATTTGTATCTGTGAATAATGCACCTGATATAATGGACCAGAAAAATTTTATTAATATACAACACAAGAATCAAAATCTACTAAGAATATTTGAACATAACAATTAAAATTTTGTTCAGTGTGAGCAACATTGTAAAACCCTGTCTCTAAAAAAACTACAACAATTAGCTAGGAATGGTGGCACACACCTTTAGCTACAGGGGACTGAGGTGGGAGGATTACTTGAGCCTGGGGGATCAAGGCTGCAGTGAACCATAACTACACCACTGTACTCTAGCCAGCCTAGGCAACAGAGTGAGACATTGTCTCCAAAAAAAAAAAAAAATTATAGACAGCTTCACTTGTAGGGGAGATATGACACAGAAGAATCACTACAGAGTAATATTCTACTAAATTATTTACCTTGAAAGATAAAGAACAAATACTTTGATCTCTTCTTGTATAACACATATTTTTATCTAATAATAATTAAAATAATAGATGCTTAATATAATTTCTTAGCTGTCTTATATTCCACATGGTTTATTGTTGTATATTTAGATTTTTCTAGTTTTTTTGTGTGTACATTTGTTTTCTGTACTACATAATAAATTACTACAAACAATTGCATATAACCAAAGTCATTACATTTGCTGCTATGTGTGGTAGTGTTTGTTTCTTGGTATCTACATGTACTGTTGTAATACAGTTAGAGAGAGCATTCCGCTTTTGAAAGGTCACAACTTCCACAATATTCCATGGTGTTTCAGTGTGACACAGCAGCAGATATAAAGAGGCCATTTAGCTTATACAGTGAAATAATATCCAATCTGGTTTTCAAAGTTTTCTCCTTGCCAGAGCATGAGTGGAAGAAAATTTATCTATATACTGAAGTAGGAAGTGAAATTGGCTGAGAGAAAATCAGTGGATTTCAAGAAGATGTGCAATTAAGACAGAGAGAATGAATTCATGACCATCAAGGATTCATCATTATAAACCAGTCGGAACGCAGAAGTCTGGTAGAAAGCAGTAAGGACCCGTGATGGCACTACCCATCTTCTTCCACACTGGACCTTCTCTCTCTGTGATGTGCCCTCACCTTCTACCTGATGAGTGTTTTTTTCTGTATCCAAATGCTATGTCTTGCCTCTATACCTGGTGATTGTGTATTCACCCTCTATATGATCATAGTGACTTTCTCTACACCTGATCACTGTGCCTTCCAGGTACACCTGATTGCAATGTTTATATCTGACTACTGCACCGTTTTCACTCTATGCCTGATCACCATCACTTACTCTATACCTGATCACTGCGCCTTCACCCTAAACCTGGTCATTGTGAATTTTTCCACATATGATCTCGGTGTCTCCACTTTGTATCTAGTCACTGGGTCAACTGAACATCCCTAATGTTGAGGTTTCTCTCTATGCCTGATCACTGAACATTCATTGTATACCTGACTCCTAGAAAATGAACAAAACTATCCACAATTATGCCCCCTCCTCAAAATTATCCAAACAGAATTAGAAATCAGGTCCAATTAAAAGTGAGGGTAATTATCACATATGCTGATTGTTTAAATAAAATAAAATTTCAGTATATGTCCTAATACAGTAATTTCAGTCTTTGTTTAAAAGGTTTTTCAACTTATAAAATTATACAAACAGTTTTAACTTATATGCTATGATTAATAGATAGAGACAACAACATAAACTGATTAATATTTTTAGTGATAATGGAACAAATGTCAATTTTGAGATTTTTGCTTTATTCTGTTTCCTCAGTAAGAAAGAAACAACATAAATTGTTATTATTAGGATCTATATATGTGACATTCCAGAAAATTAATGAGAAACCTAATTAATAAGAATGATACTAATGAGAAAATTCATTCATGAATGTATATGATAAATATAGGAAAAATGTCACATTTAATAATACCTCTCGGTCTCTGTGAAAATGTATATAATTTGTGTTACTCCTTTTTTTTTTTCGATGGAGTCTCGCTCTTTTGCCAGACTGGAGTGCAGTGGTGCAATCTCGGCTCACTGCAACCACCACCTCCTGGGTCCAAGCAATTCTCCTGCCTTAGCCTTCTGAGTAGCTGGGACTACAGGCATGCACCACTACGCTCAGCTAATTTTTCGTATTTTTAATAGAGACGAGGTTTCACTTTGTTGGCCAGGATGGTCTCGATCTCTTGACCTCGTGATCTGCCCACCTTGGCCGCCCAAAGTGCTGGGATTATAGGCACAAGCCATCATGCCCACCCTACTCATCCTATACGTATTTTATTTATTACCTATTATTTAGTTTTAGGCACTTTGTTAGGTGTACATGATACTGAGATTTTAAAATACGTTTTTCAGGAACCTATAGACGAGTATAACATCAGATGATTTCAAGGTAATTTAAAAGTAAAAGTGGAAGTTGTAAAAATAATAAGCCAAGATTGCACTAAGATCATTTGAACATTTTGTTATGTTTATTTTTTTAAAAGAAGACATTCTCTACTTCAAGAGAAGAAATACATTCCAAAGCCAAATTATATACCTCAATGTTTCATTGATCACTGTACTAATTTCACGTACTATATTTTTTAGAATTCCCTACACATAACCTGCTCCTGAAAACTGCCAAGAATCTCTAACTGGTTTGTTTTATGTTTCAGTTTTCCACATTGAGGAATATACACATGCAAGTCATTCTTGGGCGATTATATTTTTTAAAACACAATGTACCAATTACATCTGGTCCAATACACAGAAAAACATATATATTCTAGTCACGTATTGTCTATTGCGAATTGAACAGTTTTATTAAAAAAATCAAAGACTGGTCTACATTCATGGAAAGTAAGTGGTAAGAGGGTAACCATGCACACTGGGGCCTAGCAAAGGGCAGAGGGTGGGAGGAGGGAGAGAATCAGAGAAAATAACTAACAAATAGGATACTAGTTTTAATATTCGGGTGATGAAATAATCTATCCAACAAACCCCATGACACATGTTTACCTATGTTACAAACCTGCACATCCTGCACATACACGGATGAACTTAAAATACAAGTTAAAAAAAGAACATTAAGAGGAAAGACTGAGAAATCACTTAAAGTGTAAAATGCAATCTAGTAAATCACATTGATCATTGAATAAAAGTTAAAAACTACATTGTTTTATTGGGCCTTTCTTTAATTTACAACAACAAAGATAATATATATATATATATATTAGAAAAAATAAAATGAATCTTTACCCAATGAAATAATAATGCAATTTTACCAGATATTGGAACAATTATGTTCCGAAAATTAAGAGGCAATATGTCTACAAAATCTTTCCTCTAGACATAATTGTAGGTGAAAGGGTCGTCATGTACTTGTTCGATAAATATTTACAGAATATCTTGCTGCAAGTGATGGCGTACAGTACAGAATGAAGCAAAAGTAGAAAATCACCTTCTGATCCTCCTCTCTCAAACCCTTAACGTTTTTGCTCTTATCCTCTTGAACTAGAGCCCTAAGAATGCACAAGAAGCAGGTCCGTAACTGGAGGATGAGATACCATGGATCAGAGACAAGCCACCCAGCTGAGACCCCAGGAAAACCAGCTGAGAGCCAGCACCCACCACTACCTGGGAGGGACGTGACTGAGCTGTTGGAGACCTCAGATGACCACAGCAAAATGTATGACCCCAGTGGAAGAGCAGCCTAGCCCACCGAATTATGAGCAAATAAAACAAATATTGTTGGAGGCCGTTAAACTGTGGGTTGGTTGATTTGTTACAAAACAAACACTAACTTACAGAGAAGAACAGTTATGCAGACAAAGAAGAAAATTATGAAACTTGCCAATTTTTGTCAACTTTCTGATCTGTCAGTTGTCCAATATGTCTCCTCATGAGTACTGCAATGTTGCATGTAGAATTAGAATGTGGGCTGTACTTTATTGAAATGATCCCATTCTGAACATTATGCCCCAGGGTAATGATTTTTAAATGGCTACTAGAATCTTGGCAGATGTCCAGGGTGAACATCCCAAGATATTTGGGCAGAACTAAATCAGCGCTCCAACAAGAAGCACAATAAACTCAGCACAGCTGGTGTCTCTCCTTGTTGCTCTGCAACAAGAAACACAGCTGCAAATGGAACAGCCTGGGGCCTTAGAGATTGGAGGTGAAAAAAGAAGACATGGAAAAGATTAGAGATGTTTCAATACATTTCCAAGGAAAAAAAACTTTGCAAATTTTAAGGATCAGACAGCAAAATATTCTCCTTTTTTTAGCTGAAAAAACGAATTTGTTATCTTGAACCTACAGTTTATTAAATGTATACTCATAATTCTGTTAAAATACAATATTTTATTCTCTCTCTCATAAATGAAAAATTACTATTTCCATAACCTGTCACAACCTGTTAACTGTTTTTAAATGATATTTAATAATAGGTAAATTTTACTAATATACAGAAGAGTTAAAAAATTATATATTTTCATACAGAAATGTTTATTTGAAAAAGAAAGTAGTAAAGTTTATGTTCTGCCATATATTCTATATATTTCAGTCTATGTATAGAATATAAAATTATATTCTATATATTTTCTGGATAGATGGGATCAAATTCACATATTTGTTTGAAATAAAGTTTATAATTTTTAAAAAAACTTTTAGATTTAAAGCATTTAAAAAATTAGAATGATTGCAATAGAAACAAATTTCAGTTCATGCAATTATATAAACTGATTCTAGGTGAAAGCAAGATTGTAATTGCAGAAATTTGGGCATTTCTCCATACAAATTGAAGAGATAATATTATTCTTATTGTAAATAAAAGATAATACACACAATGAAGACAAACGCCTTTACCAGCTTTTTATTGCTAATTTTATGTCTTTGTATTATTGCTAAATTCCTTAGTCGGTTATGATGCACTTTTCATGTGAAACATGTAACAAGATTCAGTGCCATTCATTTTAATTTCTGAAAACATTTACTTGACTGCTAACTCAAAAGCCAGGTATCATTTCATCTCATGGTCATTTTCATCTTCCTGCTTTGACAAACACATTAACACATGATCTCATATTTTAAGTGTCGGTTCTGAAGACTCTATAACTTAGACATGTGATGAAACTATAGAAAATGAAATTACAGAAGTACTTCCATAAAATAATGGATAGAAAGTGGCAAAATTCAAGACTGACATGATAATGTACTGCATATCACAAAAAAAGAAAAATTTAAAATCTCAAATTTGCATTGATCAAAATCCAGGTTACATTTGCCCTCAATGACATTATAATGCCATTCTGTTCACATGTGTTTACTCTGTTGAAATCAATTTTATATATATATATATATATATATATATATATATATATATACACACACACACATATATATATGCATGTGTGTGAGTCTATGTATACTTCTGTAAATATTTAATATAAGTATATATGTATATGTCGTATATGTATATATATACATGCATATGTCTAAACACACACAAAAAAACATATATATGACAGCCAGTACCTTACTAGGAACCCAACATAATTCAAGTGGTCTTCTAAATGCTGTTTATACAATACACATTTTTATTTTAATGACAGCCATCATTGCTCCAAGTAGCCACACTATTACTCTTCCTTCTATAGGCACAAATAACCTCATTCTATTCAATGACTTTCCTCACTGTTTTCATAATATTGTACACTTAAAGATAACAATTAATATTTAAACACTGCAATTGCTTACCTAGCCAGATAGAACATATCTTTGTTCATGGCAAGAGCATTCTGGCATTATGAAAGTGTCTTTGGACAGGATTATAAATTTAACAAATATATTATTCAATTTGTGTTTCTACTCTGACATTTTTTATTTCTTTATTTTGCAGGTTTCCTAGGGCAATAGTTCTTAATTCAGAGCAATTTTCTCACCCAAAGGACATTTGGCAATGTCTGAAATCCTCACCACTTTGTGGTAGTGGGAGGAATACTACCGCATTTATTGGGTTCAGGCCATGACTGCTACTAAATATCCTACAATGCAAAAGGAAGACCCTCACAACAAAGAATTCTCCAATCCATAATGTCAATAGTGGAAAGATTGAAAAATCTGTTCTTAGGAGAATATAATTCTCCAGATAAGTGGTGAATTTATATTGTGTAAATCAAAAAGATACATAAAAATCCTACATTAAAACATGCTTTAGAAACCAGTTTATTTTTGCATCCTTCTGTATTAAGCCATCCAATATGCCTCAGACTTTGTAGATTATTGCTCACCAAGAAGAAATATACCACCCCACTATGCTTACTGGCAATATAGCACACTGCAATTACTTGGAGTGGCTCCATAATCATTACTTAGCAAGAGATGCAAGAAACAATAATCTGATAAAATCTTGCCCAACAAGGAAGTCTCTGGTGCTGCCTTTTCTGTATTCTTGTAACATATTGGCAAAGCTATATAGAAAATCTATTATTTGCATTATCTTCCTGTTTATTTTTTCAAAACACACACAAACGCACACACACAGACACACGGACACACACCCTAAGCTGGACTATAAACTCACCAGGAAGAAAATAGTATTTTTGAATCATTTTATCCTGTATGTCGAATGTTCATTTATTTATTTTTCTACCTGATAAATCATTATGAATTATTTAAGATTCACTGAGGAAGTCTTCTCTCATCCACAAGTAGAGTTTCCTATCCAACTCTATGGTTCCCCTATTTTGGTGCTTATCAGACACCACATTGAAATTTTCCATTTGTATGTCTGCAGCTTCCTCAAAGATAGTGCTCTTGTTTCATTTACCATTTTATTACTAGTCACTATCACAGCTCTCAGCACATAAAGTGCATTTACTCTCTTTCTCTCTAACTCAAGAATTGAATAAATATAAGGAGAGAGATGTTTTAATGATTCAAAACTGAATTAATGAGTATATGGTAAAAAAGTACTTTGGTCAGGCATTGTATGTTGATAAAAAATTTTGTTGTCACCTACTTACATTATTATTAGTCTTCAGTTAGTATTAGAAACAAGTATATGTTTAAATATTAGTCCTATAAAAATGATTTTTATTGCAAATTTAGAACAACCTACACCTTTCATACCAGATGAACTCACAACCTAGTGTTTAGAAGTAAACCTCCAACAATGTATGTGTGTGTGTGTCTATTTCCTTCAGATATGTTCTGTACGTGTACATGCATATTCTACAACATATCTGTAACCTCTAACAAACTGAGCTATCTTAGTATCACAGAAGAGAAGCCTGGATATTGAATAGATAACTTCCCCAAAGGGAAGAAGCATGATTCCATATATTTGTAATAAATGCCATATTTCTTTGTATAGGCATATAGTCCAATAGGGCAGGCAGAACACTAACTGCCATAGATCAGCAGATACCTTGTCTATCAGAACTTGGAGACCAGACTCTAATTGTCCCTTGCCTCTAATCTCCCCTATAATAGCTTACAATGGAGACTGGCAAACTTTTGTGCTGTTCAGTAAACGTACAGAAACAGAGAACAGGACAGATTTGTTTCCCCTGACCTTGTCTGCAGACCTTTGCCCTATAATATCACCAGCTTTTTATTTCTAAAATCAGAGTTGGCCAGGCACAGTGGCTCACACCTCTAATGGCAGCACTTTGAAGGGCCCAGAAGGGCTGATCATTTGAGACTAAGAGTTCAAGACCAGGCTGGCCAACATGGCAAGACCCCGTCTCTACTAAAATTACAAACTTTAGCCAGGCCTAGTGGCCCATTTCTGTAATCCCAGCTACTTGGGAGGCTGAGGCATGAGAACTGCTTGAACCTGGGAGGCACAGGTTTAAGTGAACAGACATCATGCTACTGCACTCCAGCCTGGGCAACAGAGCAAGATTCTGCCTCAAAAAAAAAAAAAAAAAATCAGGGTTAATGCATATATCATTCATTCTTAAGAACACAATGTGAAGTGAGTTACAATATGTATTATATGTTATTACCATAAATTTTATGCATTTCTTTTCCTACAGTAATGAGTATATGTACATACACACACACACAAACATATGGATAAAATATAATTTCTAATAATCAGCATATGGTTTCCCATAAAATAACTCTTTCAATAGAATCTTGCCTGAAACCACGTAGTACAGAGTTGAAACTTACTCTGTCTTTTCCTTTTTCTCTACTACTTTCAGTTATTAAATTTTTGTCCCTCAACCATACTCATCTCAGTAACAGAACTTAAGAATGTTAACTTTTCACCATTCCCATCTTTCATCTGAAACCCCAGATGAACTTTGACTTGTCCTCAACTCACAGCTTTTTTTTCAAAAATTATTCTATGCTGCATGATTCTCACATAGATTAAGTGACATCTTTTTACAGTATTTCAAAAAATGTTCATTAAGTCAGTGTTCAAACACACACGCATGTGCACGCACGCGCACACACACACACACACACACACACCCTATTCCAGAGTTCACTGATAACATTTTTCCTCTCCTTGTCATTTTCCTTTACTTTTAGACCTTTATTCTGATTTATTTCAACTATTTTAATTTCAACTATTTTCTCAAATGTTTTTCTAAATTAGGTAGGAGAATAGACGCTCCAGATCCTTCTCCAAATATTTATTTTGTCCTAGCAGATGGATCATATTTGTCTGAACAATAGATCTGGGGTTTCAGTGTTTTCTCTGAATGGGACTCAACTTTCTATCAAATTTCTCTATTTCATATAATAAATGTAAGGGGAACATATTTATTTTTAGTCATAGCTAATTTTTAAAAATCTGAATGTTTATAAATGTTTTCTTTTCATTAGGCTGTCAAACCTTACCAGGGTTTCCCTGTTTGATTCTTATTCTATTAACTCTTTCTGGAACCTGAAACTACTAAGCTTGTAAAGTCAGTATATTGTTCACTTCAAGAAAAATTAAGATTGTTCCTTTCCTCCATTTTGCTCTTTATTTTTCTCTAGGAACACATGTTATTCACACAACAGGCCTAATGAATATGTTCTCTAAATCTCCTTTCTCTTTCCCATAATATCCATAATTTTATGCTTCTCTTCTATGGCTATTAGCTACTTCTTCCAGTCAGGTATGATTTTAGGTACCAGGACAACAATTCGAGTCTAATCAGTGACCATTCATGCCTTCAATCTATATGTTCATTTTCTTTATTGTTGTGACTTACTTATTTGTTTAAAGCAAAAGGCTTTGAGTTACAGAAATCTGTTTGTGGTGTCGACAAAAGCCCGCCAGTGCTAGTATTAGCTACTGTTTAGTACACTGTCTTTCTACCTGTTTTTCTCTCTAATGCTTTACCCACTATGATTATTACAGTTTCCTTTGTGCTCCTTGGGGCTCTTACCTGTTCTGGAAATAGCTCACCAGGGGCATTCTCACAAGTCGGGGCACCATAGAGCTCTCTGCCTTCCTAAGTCAGAAAATTAGATTGGTGGGTGTCAGTGCCCTGATGAGGCAGAGATAATTCTGTCCTTGAGTTCCCATGCAACCTCTCACCCACCAGGGTTAATCATGCTGAAGGCTTTAATTCCCTCGACTCTCCTTGGAGATCAATAAGCCTGAGAGTATTCTGGGCCTGTCGTAGGCTTTTGCAGGTGGGTTCCTGTGTTCTGCTGTGGTCCAGAGAGAACGAATTTGGCAACTGCTTTCTCCCCTGAGACTTCAGCTATGAAGAAGACCTCACTATCTCTTCCTTACCAGCTCCTACAGCGGCTGCAGGAGCTACCTGCCTAGCTGAAGAAGACTAACGTAAGCTGGAATCTGGAGTTGAGAATAAAAGATGCTACCATCGTCCATTAAAAAAAATCTGTATCTATCTATCTATCTATCATCTACCTACCTACCTACCTATAATCTATATTTCAAATTTACAGGCTAATTTAATTAGTGACTATAAGAACCTGAATCTAAAACAATACTCGCATATATGCAGTAGAATTAAATATATAAAATCTTTACTCAATAAATGTATTACAAAGCTTAGAGTCTCACAAAGATAGTCAAAAATTACTATCATAGAAGAATGTTATCTTAATTACCTTTTTAAAAATCATCACACTGGATGAAAAATAAACAAAAATAAATTAACCTGTGGTAGCCACACCACAGAAACCAGTGAGTGGTGGAAAATCCCCACACCATTAGAGGACTCAAGCCTGGCTCATGATTGTATTGGCTGCAGTGTAGGCTTTGCATTCAGTTGAACCTGGAATAATGCCTCCTTGGCTATTTTCTAAATATGTAAATTTGCAGAAGTGATTGAAATATTTTATGCCAGTTTGCATATGTTTAAAATGATATTCAAAATACTTCATGGGTTATCATATATTTTAAAATAAATAAGGTATGTAAATGCTTAGGAATATCTGAAAAGTTTTATTGATTAATGTGGCAATAACTCCTATTAATGGTATTATAAATTGGCCATATACTAAAAGCTTAAAAAACCTGGTGACACAAATTTCAGACACTCTATAGTCGTTCTTCTGTGCAAATAATCAAATTGAATGTGTTGTTATGTTCTTAACAATATACATGTAGAATTGATGTGACAGAAGATCACAGCAATTAAGCAAGTATTCCAGGTGTTTTTCAATTTATAAATATTTCTTTCCCCTTGAGATCCAACTATTATCTACACTTAAATAATTAAAAGTTAATTTCAATGAATATTATAATTGCTAGGTTCAATAGTCTTTAACACTTTATGCCATAAAAATACTAAAATATTTTGAAATTTCATATTTATAGCCCTTTCAGATACATATGCAAATAAAAATTGGTCTTCTAAAGATGACTCTGATTTTCAAAAATACATTAATTTCACAACCATAAAAATGATTTTTCTTACCCATATCTGACATTTCAGGCACAGTAACAATGTATGGTCCATCTGTGAATTTTGGAGCGTTGTCGTTGATGTCTTGCACTTTGATGATGAACTCGGATTCAGGTTCAAGAGGTTTGTTTGTACGTCTGTCAATAGCTTGAGCGTGAAGCACATAGTGGGTCTTCTGCTCTCTGTCTAGGCTTTTTGTGGAGTGGATATCACCCGTGGTATCGTCAATGATAAATATAGTCCCAGCACCCTCTCCAGTAAGGATGTATTTGACAGATCCATCACCTTTGTCAGAATTGGAGTGCAGCTGTGAAATACACATGGAATAATTTAGCATGTGTTTATATTTCAACCTCACATTATGTTTTCTGTACTCCCTATTTATAATGACTTTCATTGTGACTTTTCGTCCCTTTACAGCAAGCTGTGTGCTACTATTATATCTACTTTTCTACTGTTTTTTTTTTTCACTTGCTTAATAATATGAATATTGCTACCATGGTTTGTCTAAAAGATCCAACTATTGATTTCAGAAAAACTAATAAACAATATTTATAAAAACAAAATTAGCCCCTGTAATTTTACCAAAGCAACATTTCACTAACTACCATGAAGTTGGGAAAATAAATTTCCAGTAGATTACTGTTTCCTTCCATACTTGTGAAAATAATATATTTTGTTTTAATTATTTGACGTTCTATTTCAATGTTAAGACTAAAACAAAAATATATGGTGGGACAAATTGAGATTCAAATTAATTATGAAAATTTTCATAAAACACACATTTAAGTCAGAGTCACAGTTATGTATTTAATAATTTGGAAAAAAAAATGAAATCACTTCTAATATAAAAACTGATGTAGAATATAAAAAACACTAGGGGTAGAGGATATTTTTATTTAAGAATTATAAAACTTAACTCAAAATTTAAATAGTAGTAACATATTTAGTCCATAAATAGGCCCTCATTTTAATTAATTGAAATATACTAACAAATCCACACTTATTGAAATTAAAATGATCAAATATCCTTTGAATAGATATTAGAAAAGTAACGATTCCTTAGAGGCTTTCAATAAGAAAAATACCTAAAATATTAAGATAATACACTTTGTTGTCATGCAAACAAAGTATATGCTCTAAACTGCATCTAGTTTTTACTTAAGATTCTGCTGTAACACCAAGATTCACTTAAATAGTTTCATGTGTGCCAGTGCTATATTTCTAGCTAGAAATAACAGCAGTATTTTCTCAGATCGCAAATACATTTTTAAAGGACTGTTTCTCCCAAGTGGTCTGAGGAGTTATCCTTTATATTAAACCTTTTTGGTCACATAACCTCTATGACTTACCTTTTTTTCATTTCTGCCACGTAGAAACATTGAAAAAACACAACCTTGTTCACATAGCATTTCAGTTTTCTTGCCATAGTAACGTGAAAATTTTTGAGGTTTTAAAGTCTGAACTCTCAGAAGACATTTGGAAAAGGCCATATACAGAAAAAGACAATGTAATATGAGAAAAAAGACTTTTTCTGGAAAATTAGGGCAACTGAAACCCAAATAATAGTAGGGGAATAATTTTACTTCTTTACTGAAAACGTGAAAAATTACAAGGACAAATTTTTGAGAAAGATCACAGAGTAAGATTCAACTAATAAAACCATTTACAAATGCTTATGTAAAGAGCAAAAACACATCAGCCAATTATGAAAAACACAGTTTTCAAAGATTCACACTTCATTAGTAAATTGGACACTAAAAGAAGAATGCAGAATAAAGTGAGTGATATAATTGTGTAGATGTATGAAAATGTGTTTATTTCTGTATCTTAACATCCTTTTAGTATCTAGAAAAAAAGATTCATCATTCATGAAGCAGATACCTACAAAGTATCAGTAGAGCAACCTATTTCATATTCTCTAACTTTGCATCAATCCATGACCAAAACATAGCAAAGTAAATCAACAAATTCATTTACCAAATGTTTCTAAAACCTTTTCTAGAATATTTGTCATTAAACTAACAAAAGGTGAGATTGTTTGGTAATTATTATATTATTATACTCTACATAAACTATAAATCTACGTTTTGTAGTTATAACTATTTAAAATATTTTTTCAGAATGTGTTATGCCTTTAACAATTTCAAAAAGTATAACAATGATGAAAATTGACTTTCATCTTCAGGATATATATATGTGTGTATCTGTATATACATATATATGCATATATGTATGTGTGTGTATGTGTATGTGCGTACACATATAAATATACTTAAGTAGTATACTAAGTTTACCTGTACACTTAGTATAATTTTGTATTACTATATTTTGTTAGTAATCAAAAACTAAGTGCCATAAAATTAATTTCACTAAAATATAAAAGAGTTTGTTATACTAAGTGTATAGTTAGGTGTATGTTACAGATACCTAAGTATATTTAAAGCAGAATAGGATGAAGTACATAAAAGAAGTAGCAAAGGTTTAACCCACAGCATCTATTTAAAAATTTATATACTATACACTGTACATAGATTCTAGTAATTAAGATGTAAAAATAAAAATTTCAGTAATTTTATGGCTATCAGTTTTAAGACTTGAATCTGTCTCTACATTTATAACATTTTTATAATTGATATACATCTTTTATAATTAAGAAACACAGCTTTTATAACTAATAAATAGCAAAAATGCTTCAGAAAATATGAATAATTTGGACCTAGATTGTAGTAAGATCAGTGATTATAATTCAGTAATATTTGTATTGTTGGATAACATTACACCAAATATCATATTTATATTGTTGGAAATCATTACACTAAATATAATGAAATTTACACCAAGATGTCTTGAAAATGTATTTGGATTATGTTGCTTGCTAAGAATATTTAGCATGAGTTTTTAAATCATGTAGATGATCATTTTATTAATAAAATTTTAGTCTCTTGGCTAGGCTGGTTAATCTTGAAATAATCATGTTCCCATTTAACACTAATGGGAAACCACTATAGTAGTTATTTAGTTGTCTAATAGTTTATATGATTATGATGATAACCACTTTGAAGTAGCAAAGTGGTTTACTCTCAAGATTCCCTCTCCTCCACCCCATCTATTCCCAAATCTCAGTTCTGTTTGCAATATACACTTTGCAACAGGTATGGAGCCTGAGAGAAACCTTGACTACCTTCTCTTGTTTTTTTTTAATAAATGGGTTTTAAGACTCAAGAGAGGTGTTTTATTAAGTTGTGTAAGTCAAGAAACGACAAATGAACAAAATAGGCGAATAGTAAAGGTAGTTACAGGCATAGAAAACTTGAGAAATGAAGAAAAATCTCTTTAATAGAGATAATCTGGTTAGAATTATTATGATGATAGAAATATGTCATTTCTGAATGGGGTCACCAATGTGACATCAAATGAAAGAGATTAAAAAAGAGCATGGAAATTACAACTACTCCATATGCAGACATGGTACTGATTCAGTAACCAGTTAAACATAGGTTGCAAGCTTAGCTATCCACTAGACTACTTAAAAGAGATATCCACAACTTTTTGACAGTGAAATAAGTAAAAATAATTAGAAGATAAACTTGATTTTAGTCATATACAATGGAGCCCTTTTTATCAGCTTCGTAATTCCAAGACCACTGTTGCAAGGTCTTATTGTAACACGCAGCAGTGGAAATATACTTTTAGAGTCATGAGATTTTGCAAAGTAGCCTGTATTTTCATGCTGAAAGACATACATTATATCGTCCTAAAGGAAGAAGAGAGTCTTGGGGGTTAATAAAGTAGGGTTAATTAACTTCTCTTTAGAGAACAGCAAAGAAATTAGGTGTGAAAATAAAATGCAGTTGCCCTAGTGAAGCAAAATGAACACTTCTCTAGCATTACTTTAATAAATTGTCACTTCCTTAGCATTAAGTAGTAACCTGTGGCACTTAGAAAGCCAATGTGACTCACATAAATTTACTCTAGAAAACTATTTATTCACCCTGGACTACATTAGGATCAGGACCTAAAAATTTATAGCTTTTACTGTAATGTAAAGTTCCTCAATTAAAATAATATTGTATCCCTTGGGGAAGAATAACTTTCAAAGGTTAAGAAGATGGTGGCAGAGCCATTTGTTTAGAAAGTTGCTTTCAATTAGGACTTTAAGCTATGTTAAAAAGATAGGTCACTGACTTAAAACTGTAATATTTTGGGCTACATAACTTATATACTTGTTTATAAGTAGGAAACATATTTATAATATTTCAATGGGAGCCAAAAATGATGGTAGAAATACAGTAATTCCACTATGATTGATCATTATCTCCAAAACTAGCATAAAAATATACGCTAGAATGTGAAAAAAATGTGAAAACATAGGACATACATGTCACTGAGAAGTAGTATGTATCCTTCATTCCAGAACTTATTATATTCTTAAAGTATAAGCAAATGAAGCAAAAATCAGTTGAACTCTTAATAAGTAACTGATGTGAAATAAAACATATTAAGCAGTAACAGTCTCTTGCTAACTGATAATATATCAGTCTCTGTGAAAAAGGACCATGTATTAACCATAATTTTTAACAACACACCAATAAATGTGACAAAAGTTATGTTAAAGAGTTAAAGTTTTATTAAAAAAAATTTAATCCGTCAAGGGGATGAAAGTCAGGACTAGACTGCAGCTACAACTTAGATGGACGGAGCAGCATGTGGAGACTGAAATCATGAATTTTAGCCGCAGAATGACTGCAGGAATGAATCAGGAAACCCAAGAGTATCCACAAACCCTCCAAGGAAGTAGATTGCTCCTGCTGGCTCCCGAGAGACCCCAAATACTGTAAGTGCCCAGACTGTGAAAATGGGAAAGGGAGGTCCTCCACCTCTGAATACATAGCCCCACTGAGGAAACTGAAGGTCTAGTTTATGGGAGTAGATTCTGATCTTACCTAGAGCAAGAGTAAATTTAGTGAGCTAAGCAAAATACAGGGGTGGAGGAAGCAGTGTCCATTCCTGCTTGGACTTAAGGGAGAACACATATCCAGCATGCAGACTCCACAGGCAGGGGAAGCACTAGAGCCCTACTTTCATTCTCAGCTGGGAAGCCCGGAGTCAGGGGCAATTTCTCAGCCCTGTTTGCCCATTGCCTGGAAACAGACTCATTGCTATTAGGGGGCCACTGTAGGAGTGAGAGCAGCCCTTCTGATTGCATGGAAGCTGGGTGAGGTCTGTGACTGCTGGCTCCCCCAACTTCCCTGACAATCCGCACAACTCAGCAGAGGCAGCCATAATCCTCCTAGGTACATAACTCCATTGACCTGGAAACCTTGCCCTTATCCCTCACAGCAACCACAGAAAGACTTGCCCAAGAAGAATCTGAGCTCAGACAAACCTAGCCCTGCCCACACCCAATGGTACTTCCCTAGCCATCCTGGTAAGAGAAGACAAATGGCATATACTTTTGGGAGTTCCAGGGCCTCACCAACCACAGGTTTCTCTCCATACTACCACAGCTGATGCTCTCTGGAAAGCATCACCTCCTGGCAGGAAGCGAACTAGCCCAAAAACAGAGCATTAAACCACTGAAGCGAAGAACCCTCACAGGGTTTATTTCACCCCCGGCCACTTCCACCAGAAAAGGTGCTGGTATCCATGATGTGAACATCACAGGACTCTGTGGAGACAACCTCCAGTACCAGTCCAGAGCCTGTAGACTTGTTGGGTGGCTAGACCCAGAAGACAGACAACAATCACTACACCTTGGCTCTCAGGAAGCCACATCCATAGAAAAAGGGGAAGGTACTATGTCAAGGAAACACTCCATGGTACAAAAGAATCTGAACCATCACCTTTAGCCCTAGACCTTCCCTCTGACATAGCCTACGCAAATGAGAAGGAACCAGGAAACCAATTCTGGTAATATGACAAAACAAGTTTCTTTAACACCCTCAAAAAAATCACACTAGCTCAACAGCAATGGGTGCAAACCAACAAGAAATCCTTGACTTACCTGAAAAAAAATTCAGGAGGTTATTAAGCTAATCAGGGAGGTACCAGATAAAAGTGAGCCCAATCAAAAAACAGTAAAAACTTCAGAAAACACTGGACACACACAGAAATGCAAAATGTTCTGCAAAGTCTTAGCAATAGAATTCAACAAATAGAAGAAAGAAATTCAGAGCTTAAAGACAAGGTCTTCAAAGTAACCCAATCCAACAAAGACAGAAAAAAAATAAGAAAATATGAACAAAGTCTGAGAGAAGTCTGAGATTATGTTGAATGACCAAACCTAAGAATAATCAGTGTTCCTGAGAAAGAAGAGAAATCTAAAACTTTGAAAAACATATTTGGGGGGAAAATTCAGGAAAACCTCCTTGGTCTCTCTAGAGACCTAGACATCCATATACAAGAAGTGCAAAGAACACCTGGGAGATTCAACACAAAAAGATCATTGCATAAGCACACTGTTATGTGTTGTGGCAATGCATAGGTTATCTAAAGTTAAGATGAAGGAAAGAATCTTAAGAGATGTGAGACAAAAGCACCAGCTATCCTACAAAGAAAAATCTAGGAGATTAACAGCAGATTTATCAGCATAAACCCTAGAAGCTAGAAAGAATTGGGGCCTTATCTTCAGCTTCCTCAAACAAAATGATTATCAGCCAAGAATTTTGTATCCCATGAAACTAAGCATCATATATGAAGGAAAGATACAGTTTTTTTTTCTTTTTCAGACAAACGCTGAGAGAATTCACCACTATCAAGTCACCAGTACAAGAACTGCTAAAAGGAATTCTAAATCTTGAAGCAAATCCTGGAAACACATCAAAATAGAATCTCTTTAACAGAACCTCACAAATCTCACAGGATGTATAAAATAAAACACAATTTAAAAAACAAACAAAAAAACCAAGGTACACAGGCAACAAATAGTATTATGAATGGAATGGCACTTCACATCTTAATATTAACATTGAATGTAAATGGCCTAAATGCTCCACGTAAAAGACACAGAACTGCAGAATTGATAAGAATTCACCAACCAACTATCTGCTGCCTTCGAGAGACTCACCTAATACATGAGGACTCACATAAACTTTAATGAAAGAGGCAAAAAAAGACATTTCATGCAAATGGACACCCAAAGTGAGCAGAAGTAGCTAATCTTATATCAGAAAAAATAAACAAACCTTAAAGTACCAGCAGTTAAAAAAGACAAAGAGGGAAATTATATAATGGTACAAGGCCTTGTCCAACAGGAAAATATAATAATCCTAAAGATAACTGCACCTGACACTGAAGCTTCTAAATTTGCAAAATAATTACTAATAGACCTAAGAAATGAGACAGACAGTAACACAATAATACTGGGGAACTTTGATACTTCACAGACAGCACTAGACAGGTCATCAAGACAGAAAGCCAACAAGGAACCCGGATTTAAACTAACTTGGACCAAATGGACTTAACAGAGAATACAGAATATTCCATCCAAAAACTACAGAATACACATTCTATTCAATAGCACATAGAACTTTCTCTAAAATAGACCATATAATAGGCCTCAATACATTTAAGAAAATTGAAAGTATATCAAGCACTCTCTCAGACCACAGTGGAATAAAACTAGAAATCAACTTCAAAAGGAAATCAACCATGCAAATACATGGAAATTAAATAACCTGTTCCCTAATGATCACTGGGTCAAAATGAAAGGATGAAAATTTAAAAATTCTTCAAACTAAAAAATAGTGACATAACCTATCAAAACCTCTGGGACAGAGCGAAGGCAGTGCTGAGAGGAAAGTTCATAGCCCTAAATTCCTACATCAAAAAGACTGAAAGAGCACAAACTGACACTGTAAGGTCACACCTCAAGAAACCAGAGAAACAAGAACACACCAAACCCAAACCAGCAGAAGGAAGGAAATAACCAAGATCACTGCAGAACTAAATGAAATTAAAGCCAAAAACATAAAACAAATAAACAAAATAAAAAGCTGTTTCTTTGAATAGATAAATAAAATTAATAGATCATTAGCAAGATTAACCAAGAAAAGAAGAAAGAAAATCCAAATAACCTCCATAATAAATGAAATGGGAGATATTACCACTGACACCACAGAAATACAAAAGATCATTCAAGGTTACTGTATTAGTCGGAGTTCTCCAGAGGGACAGAACTTAAAGAATATACATATAGTCTATATAAACATAAAGGGGAGTTTATTAAGTACTAACTTACACAATCACAACATCACACAACAAGCTGTCTGCAAGCTGAGGAGCAAGGAGAGCCAGTCCAAGTCCCAAAACTGAAGAACTTGGAGTCCAATGTTTGAGGGCAGGAAGTGTCCAGCACAGGAAAAAGGTGTAGGCTGGGAGACTAGGCCAGTCTCAGCTTTTCACATTTTTTTGACTGCTTTATATTTGCTGGCAGCTAATTAGATGGTGTCCACCAGTTTAAAGCTGGATCTGCCTTCCCCAGCCCACTGATTCAAATGTTAATCCCTGTTAGCAACATGCTCACAGACATATCCAGGATCAATACTTAGTATCCTTCAATACAATCAAGTTGATACTCAGTATTAACCATCACAAGTCCACCCCTTGTCAAGTTGAATGCATAGACATCTCCTGAAATCATGCATAATCTTCAAATAAAGATAATAATAAGGTCATACTTAAACCTAACCTAATACAACTATCCTTCTTAAAATCAGAAACACACCAATCCTTAACCACATACTATTACATAAAGTTAACAATACTTAAATGCTGATATGAAGTCAATAAATCTTATGCCACATGATAAAGGAAAAGGATATAAAATAAATAAATTTTCATTATACAAGTGTATACATGTACAAACATATTTTTAGCAAAAGAAGGAGGAAATACTCATGACCATTACAGTCCCCATTTCTGCAGCTGGTCACGTGGTCATAGCTGGTACTGATGACTAGCTTCTTCTACTAACTATTCTGTATTCCCTTTGCCTTCAGCAGGCCCCTCAGCAGGTCGTAGTTTTTTCCCTGGTTGAGTGACCCAAACCTTCACTCCTGAGGGGTCTGGACCATTTGTAGTCCTGCCTGGATTGAGCTGTTGTAGTTTTCATTGACCTTAATCACAGGGCATGATAATACTAAGAGACACTCAAATGGATCTCCTGTATTCCATGCGTACTGTTCCTTATCTCTGTTGTGGAGTAGTAGACTGATTTCATCTTGACAGTCTGGGTCAATCACCCCACTCCACACTGTATCTCCCATATTAGCTTCTTGGCTTAAAGGTAAGAGGAGCCCAAAGTGTCCAGGTGGCAGTCTTAACTTCTAGTTCATTGGAATCGTAGCTTCGTTCCCTCTGGAACTAAGGCCACTAGGCCTGCAGAACATAATATTGCAGTAACAGGAAACAAAACTTTTGCTAGTGGATCACTAGGAGTGATGGTGGGTGATGCCATCTCCACTTCTACCCCTTGTTTCCTGGAACCATCCTGGCTATGAGAGAAACAGAACAATGTATTGGATGCTCATTTGGAGCATACATGGCCTTCTGGAGAACTTTACCTCAGCTCTGTGAAGTATTGTCACCTAGTTGGTGTTGTAATTGTGACTTCAAAAGGCCATTACACCATTCTATCAATCCAGCTGTTTCAGAATAATGAGGAACATGGTAAAACCAGTGAATTCCATGAGCATGAGCCCACTACTGCACACTTCTTTAGTTGTAAGGTGCCTTGGTCAGAGGCAATGCTCTATGGAATACCATGATGGTGGTTAAGGCATTCCATGAGTCCAAGGATGGTAGTCTTGGCCAAAGCACTGCATGTAGGATAGGCAAACCCATATCCAGAGTAAGTGTCCATTCCAGTGAGGATAAACCTCTGCCCTATCCATGATGGAAGAGGTCCAGTATAATCAATCTACCACCAGGTACCTGACTGATCACCCTGAGGAATGGTGCCATATCGAGGGTTCAGTATTGGTCTCTGCTGCTGGAAAACTGGGGTCAGCCTCAGTGAGTGGAAGTCCATGTTGCTGATCCCATGCATAACCTCAGTCCTTGCCACCATAGCCACTTTGTTAATGGGTCCACTGGACCATGTCAGGGGTGTCTGGGGAACGAGGCTGAGTGGTGTCCACAGATTGGGTCATCCTATCCACTTGATTGTTAAAACTCTTCTGTTGAGGTCACCCATTGGTGAGCACTCTCAAGGGATACAAATATCTTTGGTGTTTGATCACTCATGGAGGTCCACCCACATACCTTTTTCCCAAATTTCTGTCATAAATTTTCCAATCCTGCTTCTTCCAAGTCTCTGACCATCCAGACAAACCATTGCCAACAGCCCAGGAATCAGTAGATAATCGCACATCTGGCCACTACTCCTTCCATGCAAAGTGCACAGATAGGTGCACTGTTCGAAGTTCTGTCCACTGGGAAGATTTATTTTCACCACCGTCCTTCAGGGATGTTCCAGAAAGAGGCTGTAGTGCTGCAGCTATTCACTTAAGGGTGTTGCCTGAATATCGTGCAGAACCTTCTGTGAAACAGGCCTGAGTCTTCTCTTCCTTTGTCAACTGATCATAGGGAATTCTCTATGAGGCCATTGTGTAGGACGGGGAAGAGAAGGCACGGTGGCAGGTGTGGAGACCATGGGCATTTGAGCCACTCCCTCATGTAACTTAGTTATGCCTTTAGGAACTGCTTGAGCCTGATCATATAACCACTTTCATTTGATGATGAAATGCTGCTGTGCATGACCCACTTTATAGCTATACAGGTTGGAAAGTACCTAGTTAATAATAGGTAGTTCAGGTTGCATGGTGACTTGATGACATATAATCAAACATTCAGTTTCCACCAAAGCCCAGTAACAGGCGAAGAGCCATCTCTCAAAAAGAGAGTACTTATCTGCAGAAGGTGGCAGGGTCTGGCTCCAAAATCATAGTGGCCTCCACTGTGCTTCACCTATAGGGGCCTGCCAAAGGCTCTAAACAGCATCCCTGACTGGCACTGACACCTCAAGCACCATTGGATCTGTTGGATCCTATGGCCCAAGAGGCAGAGCAGCTTGCCCAGCAGCCTGGACCTGCTGCAGAGCCTTTTCCTGTTCTGGACCCCACTCAAAATTGGCAGTCTTTCGGGTCACTCAATACATGTACTGGAGTAACACACCCAAATGAGGAATGTGTTGCCTCCAAAATCCAAACAGGCCCACTAAGCATTGTGCCTCTGTCTTAGTTATAGGAGGAGAAAAATGCAGCAACTTACCCTTCACCTTAGAAGGAATATCTCAACAGGCCCCACATCACTGGACCCCTAGAAATTTTACTGAAGTAGAAGGTCCCTAACTGTAGTCGAATTTATTTCCCATCCTTGGCATGCAAATGTCTCACGAATAAGTCCACTGTGTTTGCTACTTCTTGCACCCTGGATCCAATCAGCATAATGTTACCAATTTAGTGGACCAGTGTGATATCATGTGTAAGTAAAAAGTCATCAAAGTTTCTCTGAATAAGATTATAACATAAAACCAGAGAGTTGATATATCTGTGATATAGGACAGTAAAGGTTTATTGCTTGCCTTGCCAGCTGAAAGCAAATTGCTTCTGGTGGGCCTTATGGACAAGAAAGGAGAAAAAGGCATTTGCCAAGTCAATGGCTGCATACCAGGCACCAGGAATGTGTTAATTTGCTCAAACAATGAAACCACGTCTGGTACAGCACCTGCAGTTGGAATCACCACTTGGTTAAGCTTGTGATAATCCACTGTCATTCTCTAAGATTCATCTATCAAGCATAGGCTAAATGGAAGAATTGAATGGGGATGTGGTGGGAATCAACACCCTTGTGTCTTTCAACTCCTTTATGGTGACACTAGTATCCACAGTCCCTCCAGGGATGCAATATTGTTTTTGATTTACTATTTTTCTAGGTAGAGGCAGCTCTATGGTGGCCTTTCCCACCATAATAACCCTCACCCTACCAGTCAGAAAGCCAATGTGCGAGTTCTGCCTCCTAAGTATGTGTATGCCAATAATGGATTCTGGCACTGAGGAAATTACCACAGCCATGTCCAGGGACTCACTGGGCCCACTGTAAGTCAGACCTGAGCTAAAACTCCATTAATTACCTGACATCCATAAGCCCCTAATTTAACTGGAGGACCACTATGATGTTTTGGGTCCCCCAGAATCAAAGTCAGCAATCAGATAAGGGAAAGAAATAAAAAGCATCCAAATTGGTAAAGAGGAAGTGAAACTGCCACTGTTTGCTAATGATATGATTGTTTACCTTGAAAACCCTACAGACACCTCCAGAAAGCTCCTAGAACTGAAAAACTAACTCAGCAAAGTTTCTGTATACAAAATTAATGTACACAAATCAGTAGCTCTGCTATATACCAACAGCAACCAAGCATAGAATCAAATGAAGAATGCAACTCTTTTTACAATAGCTGCCAAAATAAATAAATAAATAAAAACCATAGGCATATACCTAACCTAGGAGGCATAAGACCTCTACAAGGAAAACTACAAAACACTGCTGAAAGAGATTATAGATGACACAAACATATAGAAACACATCCCATGCTCATGGTTAGGTAGAATTAATATTGTGAAAATGCCCATACTGCCAAAAAAAATCTACAAACTCAATGCAATTCCCATCAAAATACCACCATCATACTTCATGGAATTAGAAAAAACAATTCTAAAATTTACATGGACAGAAAAAAAAGGCCCTCATAGCCAAAGCAAGACTAAGCAAAAAGAATAAATCTGGAGGCATCACATTACCTTATTTCAAAGTATACTATAAAGCCATAGTCACCAAAACATGGTACTGGTATAAAAATAGGCACATAGGCCAACTGAACAAAATACAGAACCCAGAAATAAATCCAAATACTTAGCCAACTGATCTTCAGCAAGGCAAACAGAAACATAACGTGAGCAGAGAAAACTCTTTTCAACAATGGTGTTGGGATAATTGGCCACATGTAGGAAAATGAAAGTGGATTCTCATCTCTCACCTTACACAAAAATCAACTCGAGATAGATTAAGGACTTAACTCTAAGAGCTGAAACTATAAAAATTCTAAAAGATAACATTGAAAAAAACCTTCCAGACATTGGCTTACAAAAGAATTTTATGACCAAGAATCCAAAAGCAAATGCAATAAAAACAATGATAAGTAGTTGGAACTTAATTAAAATAAAGAGCTTTTGCATGGTGAAAGGAGCAGTCAGCAGATTAAACAGACAACCCACAGAGTGGGAGAAAATATTTAGAATTTATACCTGTGAGAAAGGACTACTATCCAGAATCCACAATAAATTCAAACAAATCCCTAAGAAAAAAACAAACAGTCGATCAAAAGGTGGTCTAAGGAAATAAACAGATAACTCTCAAAAGAAGATATACAAATGGCCAGGAAATATACAAAAAATGCTCAACGTCACTAATGATCAGGGAAATGCAAATCAAAATCATATCGTGATACCATCTTACTTCTGCAACAATGGCCATAATCAGCAACAACAGCAACAACGAAACATTAGACGTGGCATGGATCTGGTGAACAGGGAACACTTTACACTGCTGATGGTAATCTAAACTAGATTCCTTAAAGAACTAAAAGTAGAACTATTTGATAAACCAATCCAGCTACTGAGTAAAAGAAATAAAAGAAGTCATTATACAAAAAAAAAAACCACTTTCGCACGCATGTTTATAGAAGCACAATTTGCAATTGCAAAATCATGGAACCAAACCAAATGCCCATCAATCAACGAGTAGATAAAGAAACTCTGGTATGTATATATACACAATGGAATACTGCTCAGCCAAAAAAGGAATGAATTAACAGTATTCACAATGACCTGGATGAGATTGGAGACTATTATTCTAAGTGAAGTAACTCAGGAGTGAAAAACCAAAGATCATATGTATGTTCTCATCGATATGTCAGAGCTAAGCTATGAGGACACAAAGGCATAAGAATGATACAGTGGACTTTGGGGATTTGGGGGGAAGGGTGAGAGTCAGGGCGAGGGATAAAAGACTGCAAATAGGGTGCAGTATACACTGTTATGGTGATACGTGCACCAAGTCTCACCACTGAAGAATGTACTCATGTAACCAAACACCACCTGTACACCAATAACCTATGAAAAAATTTAAAAATTGAAAATAAACCCTTTAAAATGCTTAGATTAACCATAATACTCATGATAATTAAATATAATCAAAAAGTTAAGAAATTAGATGAGGGTGAGTATTTATTTGTTTAACTGGATACATCAGAATGCAGAAATCTCTTTCATTAATTTTGGTGTTTAGATTTTAACAGATTTACATGTATTTTTGGAGAAGGAAACAAGTGAATATGGAGAAGAAGAAGAAAAGGAGCAGAAAGCAAGGCTTGTTTTAACATTATTATCCTCTGAATTTCAGATTGAGGGTATTAACATTCAAGATTTGAAAAACCCCACAAAACTTAAAAGTAAAATTTTAAGTTGTCATAATTCTGTCCCCATCAGCTCTACTTTGAAATAGTCTCATCCAAATATGTTAGATATTTGAGCACCATAGGAGTTAGGCAATGATTGAAAATTTCACTGCTAGTTGTCAGCCCTCAAAATGTGACCAATGAATTGAAATTTGAGTAATCTATATAGGGCACAGGAGTACCTATTTTCTATCAGAATTAATCTGTCTTATTAAAATCTCCCAATCAGAGTCTAGTAAAAAAGTGGTAGTCTGACAGCTGGTTAAAAGGAAAAAAATCTAACAGTGTATTAAACACAACTACATTTCCAGGAAAATACTGCATAATTCTATTGCCCACACATTTAAGTATATTATGATTTTATGTCAATTAACATTCTACCATTACTGTTCATTTTACTTCTTCTTCAACAAGAAAGCAGCGATTCTACATAAAAGGAGAGGGCAGATGAATGATGAAATTGGGTTCCTGCCTGCAGCGTGTGTGGCAGCAGCCCATGTGCCTTTACCTATCGTCAAACTTGCAAGCATTTATTTGTCTTTATGACTGTCATGGGAACTGAGGTTCTTCAGAGAGAGAGAGAGAGAGAGCGAGAGTAAGCTGATGACATAGTGGTTTTACACCCACCCCTGGACAGGGAGTTTGCACTTAGTTGTGAGCTGTGAGTGGTTAGTGCGTTGCTGGTATTGCCGAAGGCAGGGTTGATCCCTCACTTGCTTGATACTTGCAACTTGCATTCAAGAGAATCTAGATTGTGTTGGGGAAGGGACTGACTGTACTCATGGCTAACTTGAAGTATTAAAATAAGGCTGTCCCCTACAACCTTCTTAGTCACACAGGATCCCTGTAGCCAAACAGTATATGATCCAGCTGCAGAGAGCAGACTGCTCTCAGCTTGCACAGCACCTTAGGTGAGGGAAGAATATATGGATAGGGAATGGGGTGGAGAAAGAAGGATGAGAATGTTGTCATCCAGGTGGCTTTAGGGTCCTAAGGAGTGGAGGAGGATGGCACTGGGGAGGTCTGGATGGATCTGGTAGGAGTTCCCTGTAGATAAATTACTGATCCCCCATCTACTATCCCCAGTATGTAATGGCTGAATTAATATGTAATCAACTGCATTGTATCTAAAGCCTTAGAACTAGTCAGGTGCTCCCTCCACCCAATACCATTTCTTACCCTCTAATCCTACCTGATCTTTAACAAAGCATTAATAATTCTAAGGATAATCTCTATTTTGTTGTGCTTTTTTGTAACTGTTTTAAATAAATCAATTTGTACTGTAAAAAAAAAAGGAAAGCGTAAGTGGCATCAATCCTTTGATCAATTCATCTGTCAATACACTGTAAGATATTGCTTGATCTAGCAAGGACTCCTAAAAAGAGTTGATTCTTCCAACAAATTTGTTACTACCATGCACCAGTAACAATGCTGAGCACCTGAATATATTACTGAAAAAAGGAGGTAGTGACGCCTGCCTTTGCTGAGTCCACATTGATTCCACTGGGGAGATGCAGACAGTAAGCAGAAGATATGACCGATATTTAATATACTAGAAAGAGACAAGCTTAATAAAGAGAAAGAGGAAGCAGACAAGAAGAAGGGTATCAGAGGTGGTTGGGGTGAAGGTGAGAGCTTACAATATTAAATAAGAGAGTGTAGTAGGCAGATTATTGGCCCCTCAAAATGTGTGCCTTAACTCAAGGAACCTCTGGATATGTTACTTTCCATGGTAACAGGGACTTCACAGCAATGACTAACTTTAAGGACATTGAAGAAGTTATCTTGGTTTCTCTGTATGGGAACAATCTGATTAAATGGGTCCTTAAAGGGAAAGAATCTTCCTAGCTGGGCAAGAGAGAGGGACCGAGGCATGAGACTGATTCAGCACTTCATTGCCGTTTCCTAAATGTAGACAGCTATGAACCAGAGAGAGGATTCTAGAGGATGGAAAAAGATTTCTAAAATTGAATCTTCATCTAGAGCCTACAGTAAGGAAATAAGCTTGAGACACTTCTTGATTTTAGCCCACTGAGAAATATCTTAGACTTCCGACATAAGGGAAATGTTAGATGATAAATTTATGTTATTTTAAGCAACTCAGTTTGTGTTAATTTGTTAAAGAAGCAATGGGAAACTAACAGAAAGAGTCAAAAAGGTTCATTAAAAAATGACATTTTAGGAAATTTTTGAAGAAGGTTAAGGACTTAGCTCAACGCACATCTCAGGGAAGACCATTTATGGCAGAGGCAATAATGAAGAGTAAAAGGACCATTTTAGAAATATTTTAGCAGATTCCAAAAATAGTGAGAAGGCCAAAGTGACCAAAGGAGCATGGACAAAGAGGAAGGCAGAGAAGACATCAGAGAAATAAATAGAAATGTGATCATTGTGGGACGTATTGCAGGATGGGGAGACACTGCAGAGTCTAGAGCAGTGTTACTTTATACACAATTTACATCTGAAAAGGATCACTGTGGCTTCAATATTGGGAACAGAAAGAAACAGTGGAGTACAAAAGTGAAAAGCAAGGAGAAATGAGATCATTCTACAGCAGTAAACACAAGGTTGTTGATGGGAGCAGGGGCCAGGATGGTATTAGTGAAAGGAATAAGAAATGATCCAGGCCGGTCGCGGTGGCTCAAGCCTGTAATCCCAGCACTTTGGGAGGCCGAGGCGGGTGGATCACGAGGTCAAGAGATCGAGACCATCCTGGTCAACATGGTGAAACCCGTCTCTACTAAAAATACAAAAAATTAGCTGGGCATGGTGGTACATGCCTGTAATCCCAGCTACTCGGGAGGCTGAGGCAGGAGAATTGCCTGAACCCAGGAGGCGGAAGTTGCCGTGAACTGAGATCGCGCCATTGTACTCCAGCCTGGGTAACAGCAGCGAAACTCAGTCTCAAAAAAAAAAAAAAAGAAAAGAAAAGAAATGATCCAATCATAAATATATTTTGAAAATAGAGCAAACAAATGCTTCTCAAAGAGTAGATATGGGGTATAAGACAAATAAGAAGTCAAGCACAAATGTTTGGTGTTTAGCCATAGTTACTACATAACTGCAATTATAATCAACTGAGATGTGGAAGAATCCAGGTATGGGAGGTTTGAAAGTGATCAAGAACTCAGTTTGAGGCAGGCTAAATGTGATATTTTTTGTGGAAGTTCTCAGCAGATATATAGAGAAGTCATTTGTATATGCAGTCTGAAGTTCACAAAAGAATTGTTATTGGCCTTATGAACTTAGTCAACAATGACACAAAGATAGCATTTAAAGCAATGAACCTGGATGAACTAAACACTAAAATAAGAATAGGTGAGAAGAATTTAATTTAGAAGCCTGTAATGCCTCACAGTTAAAAAGCCAAGGAGATCAGAAAAATATTGAGAAAGTACAACCAGAAATAGACAAAAAATTGAAAGCATATTAGTGTCCTGAAATGAAATAAAAAAATATGCAAGGAGAGTTATATAGGAATAATCATTGTTGATTATTTGAGAGACAAAGAATGTAAATATCTGGCTGGAGGGTAAATACTAGAGGAAATATGAATTATTATTAAAATAATAGTATAAATGTGATAGCTTTGAAGAACTATCCATAATGTGTTGTTGAGAAAATCGTGTCATGGTATAATATAATTTACAATGTAAGATTGTATTTTGCTAAAAGTTACATATAATAAAAACTCCATATATGCTGTATTCATATTTATTAACATAAACATGTATCAAGTTAAGGAAGAACATAACCAAGGCATGAGTCACTTCAGGGAGGGTAGGAAAGGAAACTATGCTGCAGTGACTTTGTCAATTCCCTTTATGCATCTGTCATAGTTTTAAATGATTAATTGGGCTTCTATTTCTTCATATATATGTGTGTATATATATATATATATATCTTTATAACTATATATGTGTGTGTATATATATAGTTACTATCTTTTAAAAGGTCATGGGTTTTATTTGTGCCAGTTATGTGAAAAAGTCAATATTTGTTACCACTCTTTTTTAGTATATTAAGACTCAATGGAAAATTCAAAAACCTTATTTCAAAGCTTTGCTTGGTTCTTCCGTGTTGCATACGAATTTGACTTTTCTTGAGCTCATTCTAGATAAATTCTGTCCTGAATTTAGCTATAATTATAGGCCATTTCATCAAGTTTTCTGGTATTTCCAGTTAATGTTTTCTCAAATGACTGCATGGCTTATTGAAGTCTTTCTTAAATTTTTTTAAGATTTGTATCCCTGACTATCTCTCATGTCTCCTACCTAAGCCCTGTCATTTCTATTACCTTCATCCATCCATGGTTCTGGGCTGTATCAATATATTCTCATGTGTATTCTCAGCTAAAATTCAATTCAATGCAATTGAATGCAAGAAAGAATTAACTGCATCCCCACAATGTATCAAGTGATGTGCTAAGGTGAATGAAACAGGGGCCATTGTCCTGAAGAAGTTTTTAGCTCAGTGAGCAAGAAAGAGTGAGATCCACAGCATAGTCGATATTCCAATAAAGGCATGAAGTGAAACTCACTTTTGCTTGAGGGAAAACTTTTCCAGAAAAAATGACACTGAGACTCAATTTATGGTCCTGTTTCTCTCTTTTTTTGTTTTAAACAAACAAACAAAAAAGCTAAAAGTTATTCAAGAATTATTTGTTTGGATATTTCCCATTACATTTTACTCTTTTAATTATTCAACTTTTGAATTAAACCATATTATTTGACAGAAACTGATCCAATGTCTCCGAACACCTTCTGATTATTGAGTAACATAATTTTATAAAGAGGAGGAAATTTAAAAATACGATGAAGCTAATTCAACACAAAATAACAAAATGCAAAACTCTGAGCTACTGAGTCCTCACTCTGGGAATTCAGGGAATGGGGAAAAGCTGGGGGTTGAGGCAAACTAAGGAACACAGTTAAAACGGAGTGTCTTTTTAAAGTTTTCCTGTGCTAGAGAATGGGTTTACTCAACCCATTGTCGAGCTTATATAATTCTCCACATTGAAATAAAAATTCTGCAAAGTCTGCTGCTGTGCACAATTTTTTTCACAATTAAGTTCATTAAAAATGGAAATTTTATTCAGCACTTTTTCAATAATAAAGTCCAAAGTACTCATTTTCAAGTCTGAACTCATTCTGTATCTTCTCTTGTGTGTCTATCAGAGTAAGAAGCTGGAGCTTCCTTACTCTTCTCTCAGTAACCCAAGATTGAAATTTTATATGCTAATGTCAATTTTTCTTTCACCACTTCTCTTCACTACAAGCTCAAAGGTTTTGTGATCCTTTCTTTTTAAAAGTCTCCCAAATCCACCCCTTCTCTCCATGATAGTTACCACTGGGTTCATTCATTCATAATACTCTCTTGCTTAGATTTTTGTAGTTATCCTGTAAGTGGTCTCATTACCTCTGCTCCTATTCATCTCTCCAACCAGTCCATTTGCACTGCTTGTCAGTGTGTTATTTCTGAAATTTGAGTTTGATCCTTTACTGTATAGGATATTTGAGAGCTTTCCCACAGTTTCAAAAGGAATACATCTTGATCTAATGCCTGTCTAGGCTTCTTACTGAATCATTTGGCTCTTCATTCATTCTAAATTTCAGCAAACTCAACTGTATAAGCTGGTTCTAAAAGTGCCAACCCATCCACATCTAATCCCTTCAAACTAGATGTTTTCTATGTATGTGCCCAGAGTTTAGTGGTTTCCCATTCTCTGTGAGGCTGCTTCTGAACATCTCATTGTAATAATCTGCCACTCCATTTTGATGCCAAATAATACCTTGTCATTCAATACTTCCATATAATACTATCTTTTCCATTAAAGGTTTTATCTTTCCAACGTTGCTCTCATTGAGGGGAGAAACCAAATTTCATTCATTTTCATAACCCCAGTGCCCATGCAAATCTAATTCTTAATAAATATATTAAATAATAAAATATAATTCAAATTTTCATTATTAATTTCCATAAGGCATCTCAAATAAAAAGAAAACAAAAATTTAAAAATCACAAAAATGTTTAAAATATTAAAATAATACTAGAAGAAGACTTGGCTCAGTGGAAAGGAATAAAAAAGTCAAAAGTGGTCACTCAATCAATATAAAAAACCTTTTGTTTTTTCTTTTAAATCTCAATTTACACAGACAACCGACTATAAAAAGCAAACATAATAACACTGTAAGCTTCATTTTATGAGGTAACTTAACTAATAGATATAACAAGAGTAGAAAAAATGGAGGGGATAGGTAATTGTAATTATATTGTCATAAAAGCTCAGCATTTGTGCAAAAGGAGGCTTGTAGAGTAAAGTAAAAATTAGTAGAAAGTATCCTGAGGGAAATAAGCAGGGGGACTAGTCTAGGAAATAGAAAATATTAGATGAGCAATGCTTTGTAATTTTGATGCCAAAAGCACCAGCAACTAAAAATATAGATAAATTGTATACATTAAAGCTGTTGTGCTTCAAAATGTTTTACCAAAAAAGTGAAAGTATGACTCACAGAGTGGGAGACAATATGTACAAATTATTATATCAGATTATGTTTCTAGTATCTAGAATTTATAAACTGCACAACTCAATAATAAGGCAAATAGCCTAGTTAAGAAGGAATGCAGAATTTGAGTACATACTTCTCAAAAGAAGATATGTAAACAATAAATAAAGATAATCAAAATCATTAGTCATTACAGAAATGTAAATGAAAACCACAATGGGTTGCCACTTTGCAGACACTAGGAGAGCTAAAATTTTTAAAAGACAGAAAATTATAAGTGTTGGCAAGGGTATGAAAAATTTGGAAAATTGTACATTGCCAATAGAATTGTTAAATGATATAGCCATTTTGATAAGCTTTTGACAATTTCTTAAAATATTACACATATATTTTTCCCTGAAATTGATTCATAAAGTATGTGAAATTCCAATTAACATAACTATGGATTTTTTAAAGAAAATAGTTAGAAAAATTAAAAAAAACATAATCAAGAGATTAACAGTAGTTCATTTCCGGTTGCACAAGAAAATTACATTAGTGTAAGATAGAGACATTCAGATCAAAGGGACAGATTAGGGTGTCCAAAAATATATCTCCCTCCACACATGTAACTATAACTTGAATTTTAACAATGCTTCTAATGTAATTTAAAATTTAATTTAATGTGACAATGTAATTTAACATAAACAAAGAAATTATTCTATCCATGGAATTCTAATAGCTGAATGCCAGCTAAGAAAACTACTAAGTTGCAAATGCATCCAAACTTTCTTTGCCACAAAAAAAAGAAAGAAAGAAAAGGAAGACGAAGTCAGACTGCAGGAAAAAAAAAAATGTCCAAAGAGTGTAGTCATGAAAATTAATGAACTTCTAATATTTCTCTGGCTGAATTTCAGAATTGCTATGTACTCTTTTCCATCAGTCATTTTGCTGTTTTTGAAAAGGAATAGCTGTATTCATTTTTCTATGCTTGTCCCAGCATTGTATTTTGTATTATGGGGGGAAATCAACATTTTCTTTGTAGCTTCACAGAACTACAAATCAAGAGAAACTATATACAAGGATATGTGCTTGAATATCTAGAATTCATAAATAGCACAACTGAACAAAAAGGCAATTAGTCCAATTAAAAATGGGCACATCTACACCTGAACTTGAAATAGATTATAAGATTCAGGACTCTGAGATAACACTACAATGGAATGATACTTTAGGGATACTTGGGTGAAGATAAGTGTATTTTGTGAGAGAAATATGAATCACTGAGGTATCAGAGGGTAGGCTCTGGCAGGGAGCTATTGGAATTATCCCTAATGGGTACTGTCTCCTGTAATTTACACCCTTGTGTAATGTTGTCTTTTTGATTTTGGGTGGGACATAATGACTCCTTGTAATAAGACGAAAGTGATGGATGTCACTTTGAAATATAGGCTATAAAATGATATTGGCTTCTGTCATGCTTACTCGGTATTATCATCTATCACTCCCTGTTGCTCTCTATCTTGGAGCCCTCACTCAGGGCAGAAAGCTGCTATGCAGGAAAAGCCCTAAGGAGGGGTCACGTGGCAAGAAAACTGATATATCCAACCAACAGTCAATATGAACCTAAGGCTTGCCAACAGACATAGGGGTATCTTGGAAGAAGATTTTCCACAACATTTTGTCTTGAAATGATCGTGACCCCAGCTAACACCTTGATCACAGCTGTGAGAGATCCTGAAACAGAGGCATTCAGCTAAGCCATGCCTGAACTGACTCACAGAAACCCTGAGAAAAGAAATGTTTGTTGTTTTAAGCTACTGAGTATTGGGGAAATAATGAATTAACTAGCGATGCATTAGAATGTATCTCAAAATAGTATGCTGAAGTAAGTAAGCCGAACTCAGAAAAGCTCATCTACTTTAGTTCCATTTGTATACATTTATAGGCCAAACAAAACTAAGCTGTAGTTAGAGAAACCAAATCAGCTCTTGTTAGGGGCGGAGTGCCCCAATTAACTGCAATATATTTTTTACTTTGGAACAGTTTATAAAGTTTTCAAATGTCCTCTAATTATATACTTATTCATGCAAAATGTACCTCTCTAAAATCAAGATGAATAAATTTACATTCAAAAAAAAGTTTATGATAGTTTTATAGCTTACTGATAAAGAAAGGTGCAAATTCTTTTCCATTCTGCATGTTGTTGGGAACTAGTGACAGAATTTTTCTCTAAAATGATTAAACACATTTTACTCTCCTGTTCTTACAAAGTAATTAATTAATATTCCAAACAACTTTGGAGCCTGATTGTCACTCTTTCCCCTACCCCAAAAAACATATTTATTTTGCATTTACAAAATTACACCCTCCTCAAAAACATGTCTGTGTCTTAATCTATAGAACTTGTCAATATGTTATTTTGCATGGAGAATAGGCATTGTTGATGTGAATAATTTAAGGACGGTTAATTGGGATTATCCAGCTATGACCAATAAAATCCCAAGAGTTGTTATAAGAGAAAAGGGGGAGGCAGGAGAGACAGGGAAACCTGTGAAGACATAAGCTGGTGTCAGTGAGAGAGAGAGAGAGAGAGAGAGAGAGAGAGAGAGAGAGAGAGAGAGAGAGAGAGAGTTGAAAATGCCTTAGAGCTTGAAGAATGGGTTACAAGGCAAGGAATTGAGGCTTCTAAAAGCTGAAAAGAAACAGAATCTTCCCTAGAGTCTCCAAAAGAAATGCAGCCCTAATTTTAGAAATTGTGACCCCCAGAACAGTCAGTTGATAACATTACATTTTAATTATGTTATTCTGCTAAAATATTAACATATTTTATAGTACCACTTTGAAGTATTACACTAATATTTTTAAATTAACAAACTGAATCTTATTGTTGAAAGTAAATTTGCCAAGAATACAAAGCTACCAGGTAATAGAATTTAGATTTGAACCCTTCTAACTTCAGAGCCTGGGCTCTTATAATTTAGCCAAATAACATTATTGTGTTATTATGTTAAGTAGGCACAGACATAATTATCGAAAGTCTAAATGTACAAAACTGTAAATACATTTTTACATCTTCTGTGTTGGTTATATATTAAATAACCAAAATTAAGATTAAACATTATTTATATGTCCCTTCTTAATATAAACAATTAAGAGCTGATGAATTACTGTGTAATATTTATGTGCCTTATATTTATCTTCTGATATTCATAATCATTAGAGTTTCTGATATAATTTTATATGAATACTACCTATGTACAAGATCACAGGATAAATAAAGGGATTTTTAATTCCGTTTTATATTTTAGCAGCTATATACTAAGAACCAAGTAACTGCAAATAGTATTTAGGACTATGTCATATAAAAATACATGGAAATCCAAAGACAAATGAAATATCATTCATACTTAAGTTCTGGAGCTAACAGACCAAGATCAAATCAGAAGTCTGACAGGTAAGTAGAGCTCAGTCCCTTGAATGGCATTAAAGATTTTATTTTAAAAAGATATATCCATGCAATTATTTTAATCTTAAAAGAGATATTTAAAAAGAGGGAAATAGCAGAAGCAGAATTGAATTTTAGAAAGGTAAAAAAAATTGTAATTTGACTTACAAGGGACAAGCCACAGTTAAGAGGAGACTCTAAAGAAAGTGAATCTCATTCAGGAGCATGTTAGAGAGGCAATAAATAGGCATTTTATTTAAGAAATTAGAAACATTGATTTTTAGGACATAAAGAAGTAGCTGAGTCAAGGAAGTATCAAGAATGGCAATTCGTTTACTGTCTCAGAGACCAAGGAGATGATGTCTTTTATAGGTTAAAAGTAATATAGGAGACACTAAATGTAGGTGAGAGTTTAGAAATAGAAGATGATATAAATATAATGATAGTTGGGGAAATTTTCAGTTTTTAGCTACCTGTAAATTCAGTGGATGTGTGCAGTTGACAGATAAATGTGACATCGGAAAATAAAGGACATAAACTATAAAACCTAAAAGGATTCATATATTGTAGTTAAAGTTAAAGAAAAAAAACAGGAACACCAAGAACACATTTAAAAACTTGGAATCATAAACATTTATAAAAAGAGAAGGGAAATATGCACACACGTACCTATAAAAGGATGGCAAAAACAAAGAGAACATCTTCTGGAGAATTTTGAGGGACTCCAGTATTACTCTATATACCTAGATCCAGGGTATGAATCACTTTTGGACATATTACTGGTTTTTGAGATTTACTCCAAAATAACATGAGTTTGGTGCACTGAAGAGGTGATGAAAAAGCTAACACAGATAAACACCTACATTTCAGAGTTCAGAGGCTAGGGCTCACTTTGGAGACTGGGCAGAAATACATGAGTGGCATGGTGACAACAATTATGGACTGAATATTTGTGTCCCCTTAAAATGTATACTAATAGGGGCTAGGCATGGTGGCTCATGCCTGTAGTCCCAGCTATTCAGAAGGCAGAGGCCAGAGGATAAAGTGAGCCCTGGAGGTAGAGGCTGAAGTGAGCATAACTGCTCCACTGCATGCCAGCCTGGGCAAAAAAGTGAAACCTTGTCTTAAAAACAAAAATCATATTAAGGAGAAATGTTCATATTAGGTAGAAATGGAACCCTCATGAATGGGAAAAGGACTCATATGAAAGAGATCCCAGTCTGGACACAGCGGCTCTCACCTGTAATCCCACCACTTTGGGAGGCTGAGGTTGGAGGATCACCTGAAGTCAGGAGTTCGAGACCAGCCTGACCAATATGGTGAAACATCATCTCTACTAAAAATACAAAAATTAGCCGGGTGTGGTGGCATGCACCTGTAGTCCTGCTACTAGGGAGGCTGAGACAGGAGAATTGCTTGAACCAGGGAGGCAGAGTTGCAGTGACCCAAGATCTCACCATTGCAATACAGCCTGGGTGACAGAGTGAGACCTGTCTCAAAAAAGACAAAAAAGAGAGAGGGGGTAGAGAGAGAGAGAGAGAGAGAGAGAGAAAAAAAAAAAAGAGATCCCTTTGAGCTCTCTCTCCCTCTCCCTACCATGGGAGAGGATACAAGTGTAAGTCGGCAGGGTTCAATTCAGGATAGGATAAACAACAGAATACAATAGACTATGCAATACCCCAATGTTGAACTTTCAACCTCCAGAACTGTGAAAAATAATTTTTTTGTTGTTGTTGATAAATCATGCAGTCTATGGTACTTTGTTATAAGAGCTCAAATTAACCAGGAGAGGAACCCAGAGGCAAAGCTGCAGAAGCTAGAAGTCAGAGAGGGGGCAGCAGTGAATGGGATAAGCAAACAGCCAGAGGGGGCAATGCACTCATTTGGAAAAACAGGTACTTTCCTATCACAAGTCACAGCAAAGATGAGGGTGCTTGGAATGCTTATGCTACTAGCTCGCTGCCAACATTAGAGAGAATCGAGTGAAAGTAGTCCAGAGACAGAAACATGTCCTTTACCAGCTATCTTACTTAGGCCATTCTTGCATTGCTATTAAAAAATATCTGAGACAAAAGAATTTATAAAAAGAGATATGCAATTGGCTCACAGTTCTGCAGTCTGTACAGGAAGCATAGAGGAATCTGCGTCTGTGCATGCGGAATCTGCGTCTGTGCATGCGGAATCTGCGTCTGTGGATGCGGAATCTGCGTCTGTGCATGCGGAATCTGTGGCTGTGGATGCGGAATCTGCTGTTTTGCATGCGGAATCTGCTGTTTTGGATGCGGAATCTGCGGCATGGATGTGGAATCTGCTGCTGTGGATGAGGAATCTGCTTCTGTAGATTCAGAATGTGCTGCTGTGGATGCCTCAAGAGGACTACAATCGTGGCGGGAGGTGCAGCAGGAGCAGGTACCTCACGTGGTGAAAGCAGGAGCCAGAGAAAGAGAGTGTGTGCAGGGGGAGGTGCCACGCACGTAAAATGACCAGATCTCGGGCTAACTCACTATCAGGAAAGACAGCACTAAGCCATGAGGAATCCGCTCCATAATCCAAACTCCATCCAGGCACCACTTCCATCACTGAGGATTACAATTCAACATAAGAGGGCCGGGTGCGGTGGCTCAAGCCTGTAATCCCAGCACTTTGGGAGGCCGAGGTGGGTGGATCACGAGGTCAACAGATCGAGACCATCCTGGTCAACATGGTGAAACCCCGTCTCTACTAAAAATACAAAAAATTAGCTGGGCATGGTGGCGCGTGCCTGTAATCCCAGCTATTCAGGAGGCTGAGGCAGGAGAATTGCCTGAACCCAGGAGGCGGAGGTTGCGGTGAGCGGAGATCGCGCCATTGCACTCCAGCCTGGGTAACAAGAGCAAAACTCCATTTCAAAAAAAGAAAAACAAAATTCAACATAAGATTTAGACGGAGACAAACATCTAAACTATATTAGTAGCTGAGGCGGATGTACATCAGCAATATAAAATAAATAAGCCCACAGGAATACTACACATGAAAATTAAACCTGTCTTCGCAATAAAACAGATCAGAAACACATGAAAAGGAAGGCCATGGTAAAGGAGAATGAAGTTGAGAACTCATAAGCTAGAGTTCACAAATTTTGGAGCCTGGGCAACAGTGTCTGGATGGGAGGATGGCAATTATTATAATAAGGGAGAACGAAGTTGAGAAACTACTAATTTCGATCACCACAAATGCAGATGTACAATAGGACTAAAGAATAATTATACTGTACACAAAATTACCAGAGAAGTAATGTATGCAATTAACAAGATGCTCAAACAATAGGAAATGATCAAGAATTAGCAGACATTTGAAAAAAATACTATCTGGGAATAAAAAGTATGAAGGGGATCAGAATTTTAGTGAATGGATTAAACAGTGGATTTGACACAATAAAGATAATCAGAGTAAACTCATTATGGTCATAATTGTTAGGATCAAAGGAGGGAAGATGCAAGTTTTCTTTTCTACCTACTCAAAAAGTTTCTTACTTTGGGCAGTCACTATAGCATTATATTTCATATTTTAAGAGACGCATTCTTTATGCAAGGAGGACAGTTGGCTAAAGTGGGAATACAGGAAGAGATGCAAAGCATTGATCACCGTCTGTTTAATTCTTTATGCAAATTATGTATTGTCAGGTACTCAATATTGAAGAAAAAAGAGAAAAGGGATGGAAAGAGGGATGAATGTAAGGAGGAAGTAAAAGAGACAATAAATTCAAACAGGGAGCAATGATAGTAATGATCAAATTAAAATGGGAGGAGAAAAGGGATAGTGACGATGTCATACATTGTCAGCAGATTATTTTAGAACATGAATAGATATGAAAGCATTGTATTATATTAACAAAAGTAAGCCCATAGAATTCTCTTATTCAAGCAACTGTTACATACATGTTTTTAGTTGAGTGGCACCATAGTAAAATAAGACTATATAAGTGGGAGCTTTGGAGTGTGAGATCTTTATAGCACTGAACAATGTAAATGTGCTATAAGATTTAGTTTTCTCATTTGAAAAGTAGAAATAATAACTAATAATCAAAATACTAATAGGGATCAAATGAAATGCCAATAAATCACCCATTATTATGTCAAGGAACAAAAACAAGTGTTTTACAAGTTGATGACATTAATGAAATATTATGCAACATAACATTTGAGTCTTCATATGTTTTTATACAAGTGTTGAGAAAGAAAATGCAAATATATGGCTTATGCCTATAATCCCAGTACTTTGGGAGGCTGAGGCAGGTGGATCACTTGAGATCAGGAGTTCAAGTCCAGCCTGTCCAACATCATGACACTCCATCTCTACTGAAAATAAAAAAAATAACCAGGCATGGTGGCACATGCCTGTAATCTCAGCTACTTGGGAGGCTGTGGCACCAGAATCGCAAACCTGGGAAGCAGAGGATGCAGTGAGCCAAGATTGTGTCACTGCACTCCAGCCTGGGAAACAAGAGCAAAACTCTGTCTCTAAAATAAAAGAAAAAAGAAAATACAAATATAAAACAAAGACAAGTTTATATGTATACCTCAATTTTTTTTTCTCTCTCTCCACAATACATGTTAAAAATAACACAAGATAACAGATGGAAGACAATACAGTTTGGGTAGATTAACAATTATATGCAGAGCTCAGATGGACTGCTATGCCAGTACAACAGTGTCTAAATAACCAGAGACAACCAACAGAAGAAAGATTCACACGGGTGGCCAGCCACACTGCACTTGTGAAGAATCAGGCATTAGATACTAAATTGTTGACATTCTTGCAGATGAATTAGAACAAACTAGCCTTGAGATCCAAGTTCCATCCTCATTGATCAAAGAAGAAATAGGTAAATAATTGCCAAATAAATACCTTACAGCTTTAAGTTGTCATAGGTATTGATCTTTAGTTTCTGCTAGATTTTCAAAGTTAGCTAGTTTTATATTTGAAATTTTTCAAAATGACTGGGTTCATTTATGAAGATTATTTTCTTAAAAATTACTAAAATTAATAGAACTTTTAAAACAAAAAAACAAGTTATCAGTATTAGGAATGGGAGAGAGGGAAGATCATTAAATGTCTATAAGTAGTAAAAAAGGCAATAAAAGAATAATATGATTAGCTTTCTGCTAATAAATTCAACAAATCAGATACAAATAACTGATTCCTTGAAAAACCCAAATTACTAAATTTTAATCAAGAAGAAAAGGATAATCTAAATAGCCCTGTATTTATTAAGAAATAAATTTATAGTTTAAACTCTCCCCAAAGAAACATCTCAATAGACAAAAACACCTTTGCCAAAGCCAACACCATTTGTTACAAAAACTACAAGCTAGAAACAAAACAGAACGTATTTAACCTGAAAAAGGGCATCTATTAAAAAACTACATCAAACCTACATGATTTAATATGGGAGACTGAATTCCACCCCCTCAATATCTGGAACACAACAAAAATGTCTGTTTTCACCTCTTGTATTTAATATTTTGATGGCAGTTTTAGCCAAGAAATTTTTTAAAAGATAAATTAACAATGTTTTTATCAGACAAGAAGAAACAAAACTACTTGAATTCACAAATACTACTGTCTATGTGAAAAATTTTATTCAATCTACAAAAATACTATTAGACCTTATAAATGACCTTAGACAGATGATGGAATTCATGATCAAGATAAAAAATGATATTAGCACTGTATCCTAGTAACAAACAAAATTAGAAATATAAACATACTACATGAATAATGTCTGGTTTTCCTCTACACGAGCCTTAAAACAAGACTTAGGAAACTGTCACCATGTGGTATGGACTCTTGTTATTGTGCAAAGTCAAACTAATGAACAATTTGGATGCAGACCCAAAAAATGCAGTGGATACCGCAAAACCATTTAGAAAAGCAAATATAAGGCTTTCTCTTTTCCTTCATGAATTGTATAACCAATAGGAGCCCATCTCCTCATGCTGTTAGCTCATCCCTGGACAGGAGAATGCGAGGAAATGTAGCCTAGCTCTGCAGCTCCTCTTTCCGTTTCTATGTGTACTATGCCCAGATACCTCCTCCTTGCACTGGATCTGATGTGGGCTTCGTTTGCAGGCCAGGAAACATATTCAAAACTCTCTTTGACAAATTGTCTCTGTACCCACACAAGATTTCACCCACCTGGCTAGGAATAAAATATAATTTGCAAATAAGTTTAACAATATATGTCGGAATAAGTTTAATACTATATGTGGGAATACCTAACAATTTTTATCTTACATGAGGTAGATACTGTGCCATGTAATAGAGGGAAAACTGAGACTATGGAAAGTTCAATAATCTGACCCAGGTAGGACAACAAATTAATAGCAGATCCACACTCACATTAAGAATTCTATAACACAAATATCTATAGTTTTAATTATTATGGAATAATATCACTAAATATGATTTGAATAACATCCCAGATTAATTTAATGATTAAAACACTGTAAATTTGGTTTTATCTTTTATTTTTTTCTAATGAAGAAACCTAATAGCAGAAACCATTAAGAAAATTGAGTTAGTTTATTGTTTTACATGGAGAATACATTATTGTAACACATAGTAAAATATGATAGAATCTGAATTCTTTCTCTCATTAGGAAGCAGTGGTAAGCAATCTGTTGTTACCAAGGCAGATGTGCTAGCCTCAATTCACCACTTCCACATTTGGATCTAAGACTTTCTTTCCTGATTTTGCTCTGTCCCAGCCAAGGAGGAGAAAAAGAAACAGGGACAAAGAAGAAGGAATATTCAGAATTCACCACAGTTTTCTTCTAAATGTACTGTACCAAAGTTGCATATCTTACTTATACCAAAATCCCAGTGGGTAAAATTCAGTCATGGTTACACACAGCTACATAGAAGGCTACATAGGGCTTCTTTACGGACCAGTGTGTAGAGGATGTTATCACTAGAATGTTCGACGGATGGCAATCAGTCTTTGGGTATGATGAGCAGCCTCTCTCATCAGGGTCATATAGCCAGTGATGAGTGGCTCACATTTGAACCCACATACATTTGGACTCATAATAAGACACAGACTAACAAGTTTCATCCCCTTTTGTATGCATAATATATCAATTAATACATACTTCCATTTAACAAGGGGAATTTTTAAATTATATATCATGCTAAGAATTCAGGCATTCTTGGTAAGGATGTAGGAAGGACCTGTTAAGGTCTTTCCTTATATAACCTTTTTAGCTTAATGTACCCTTCATTTTAACCTTAGAATAGGGCACTATCTGTTCATTCTGTAGAGTGAGCTCCATCCATAGAAGAATGCATACCTTCAACTGAAGTTATTCGTGTCTTTATACACCACCTCCACTTTCACAAATACAGAAGGTATTCATCATTTAACTAAATACAGTTACAGATGCAAAGTTACCTGCTGTATTAGATCTTGAACCTAACTGTATGTATGAATCTAATTATTTATGTATTTCCTTGTCAATAAGAAGCAACAAAGAGCCCTTATGATACCAGTATTTTTCCTGACACAATTTTCTCATTCTTTATAAATAAGCATGTCATTTTCACATGTTATTTTTATGTTTTTATTTTATCAATAAATTGTATGCCACTGTCAGTTTCCTCTATATTATTGTTCACAAAATATTTAAATATATCTGTTTAGACTACATTAGGAATAAAAGCGGAAAAGAAAAAAAAATGGAAATCCTTTACGTCGCTTCCAGATACTTCTTTTTCTCTTGGTTATCTAATCTACCAAACAGAACATCATAGCCTGGTTCATGCTGTATCTTTTTTCACTTCTGCTTCAATACCTTCCCTAAGAGCAAAATGATTTTCCATTACCAGCTGCAAATTCACTAGAGACAAAAAATATTTATATTTTTTCCTCTAGCTTTACTGTAATTTATTTCCTTCTTTAACTTTTGTATATGGCCACAATTTTGAGATTTTTAATAATGCCTCCTTACTTTCAAGTCACATTGTCTATTGGCTCTGGACAAAGTTTTCATAATGGAAACTATTACAACACTACGAAAGGAGCCTATATTTTTAGAAAAGAATAATGCCACAGGTGATCAAATAAGGCCTGCTGAGATGGTTTCCTACTGAATGTTATGAAATTAAATACAGCACATCAAAATACCTGTAGAATACAAAGAAAAACTCACAAATAAATGTATTATTTCAATAAATTTAATATGCATGAGGCTAGACTTATTTCCATAATCAATTTTAAACTACAACTAAAATGTTTTTCACTAATATTTTTCAAAAATTAATTATGGCTAAATATAGGCCCATAGTTCAAAAGTAAATGATGTATCATTCATTGGCATTTGTATGAATATTGTTATTACAAATAAAAAATTAATAAAATATTTGCAATCATCAAACATGAATGTAATTATGAGTATTGACATTTTTAATTTCCTCAATTCCTGTATGAAAAAAGAATAAAATCGCATAGAAAAAAAATTTTTTAATTTACATATAAGTGCAAAAATATGTACCACTAGCCCTACAAAAGATATTAGAAAATGGAAATATGTGTATGACCTAGAAGTGCATTCATTGAAGCATTAATTACAATCATAACAAAAGGGAAGGTGTAAGCAATATGGAAATTTTCCCAAAACTAGGCACTGTGTAAGAATAAAAATATTGAGAAACAAGTTCTAATTTTGTGAAGTTTTGTATTATATAAAACTATATTTTACTGAAACCACTATAAGGTTTTGTTACTGAGTAAAGTATTATTATTACATGAGTTGATATATTCATAATTTTTTTCTTTCTCAACATTTAGAGTTTCCAGCAAACAAATTAAACACCTACAATAGTCTGAGTCCAGAGAGAACTGCAGGTTAAAATGGAAAAAACAATAATAATAGAAAAGAAGGGACAATTGGTGGCAATCCCTTGTCTTGAATGAAAAGTGAGAGAAAACATTAAGGCTTTCACATCCATAATTTTTGGATAATTTATGCTGTGTCAGAGGCATCCTTAATTAACATACACAGATATCATATATCTATTCTTTAGTGAACCAGTTTTCTCTTTGACTTCATAATCAGTTCTTTCCTGTAAAGAAAAATACATACTTTGGCCAAAAAACCTACTTTCAATTTAAGTGTTAGACTAACAATGGGACATAATAGGGACATATGAATGCAAAACAAAACAAAAAAAAGGAAACACACCCATGTTAATTTGTTTTCACACTGTTATACAGCACGGCCAGTTTATAAAGGAAAGACATGTAATTGACTCACAGTTTCACATGGCTGGGGAGGCCTCAGGAAACATACAGTTATGGTGGAAGGCACCTCTTCACAGCATGGCAGGAGAGAGAATGAGTGCAAGCAGGGGAAATGCCAGACACTTATAATACCATCAGATCTCCTTAGACTCACTCATGAGAATAGCATGGGAGAAACTATGCCCATGATTCAATTACCTCCACTTGGTTCCACCCTTGACACATGGGGACTATGGAGTTTACAATTTAAGGTGAGACTTGGGTGGAGACACAGAGCCAAACCATATCACACTTTTTCAAAGATGAGTAAGATAAAAGAGATTTTCTTGTGTAGTGTAGTGTGATTTGGTAGATTGTGATGTGGAGAAAAGCAAATTCAAATTTGCGTAATAAAAAGACGTATCCTTAAGGTAAAATTAGTCTACAATGGAGATAGTGCAGCATCATGGTGATTGGGAACCTAACTTTAGTCTCAGAATTTCTGCATTTACATGAGTGCACTTAGACTTATTTATGCTGTAAGTTGGAACAAGTTGCCTAGACTCTCTGATTCAGTCTCCAGCACTGTAAAATGAGAATGAAAGCAATCTTCCCTAATTCATAGGTATGCTTTACCAAATTCCATTGCTCATGATGTAAATGTTTCTTCTTGTTCTGATAAAAACTCTGCATGGAGGGGACATTCTAAATCTTTCTACAACTTAAGACATTATTCAGTATATACAAAAAGCTAATGAGGACTAGATTTTCATTTTGTGTGGCCTGCACAAAGCAATAATATAGCAATATTTGTGAATATAAAGTATTTGATTTCACCAAATGTTTCTCTACCCTTGGGAGAAATTTAATACTTTGTGAGGTCTGAGACTTTTAAATATGACATCTGTTTCACAGATGTAAAATGTATTTGAATGAAAGTTCTTTGCTGCTCTAAGCTACATTAACTTGGTTTCTGCCTAATTAACATGAACAAATCCTGATAAAGCCTTTTTGCTGGTCCATGTGTCACAATTAGAAATTAATCTGCTGTACTATTATGTAACATGAGGCAGGAAACAGCAGTGGAAAGAACATGAAATTGAGATTGTGATAGGTTTCTTTTCACATTCCATTCCACCAAATATTAATAAGGTACAATTAGATAAGAAGTCTTTTAACCTCTCTGAAATGGGTTCTGCAGAGAGCTGTGGATGTAGAAAGAATGGATCAAACAGCATCAAATAATGGACATTAATTAACATCTATAAAATTCATGTATTTCCATATTAATATTTAGATTTTTCTGCTTTCAAAGCATCAAGAGTGATAAAAATATGCCTCACCGGGTTTTAAAGGACTGCATCTCACAGTTACCTGAGCACAGAAGTGGTTGATCTTATATTCCAAACTTATTTCAACCAGGAATTCCTGGATGATAAAGCCAAACATTCCTCCTCTCAAGGAAAGCTCTCTCACCACATGAGGACATATGTGATTTGCAGTTTCTACCCTCTTCCCTCCCTACATTTTTTTAGGAACAATTTGTCTCTTTCTTTGGGGACTGCTATGAGGTGGAGTCTCATCCCCATGTGTTATGATTATCTTGAAATATTACTACACTGTCATGACATTGAGTACTACTAATTTTCATTTATGTTCTGTAAGACAAGAAAATATTTACTATAGGAATTTGGGTCATATAAACTCTTCATGAATAGTATGGCTACTACATATTCTAAATTATATTACCAACAATAAAATGTCCTGTGTTATTTATTGATTGCCTACTCTTTACCTCTGCCCTTTATATACAAAAATCCCATAGATGGATATGATTTTATTCATTTTATAGATGAGTAAAAACATTTTACTTTCCTCTGCCCTTTATACATTCCTTTGCCCTTTATATACAAAAATCCCATAGGTAGATATTATTTTATTCATTTTGTAAATGAGTAAAAACATTTTACTTTACAAAAAGTAAATTCATTTCTTCATTCAATAACTAGTTTAATACATTTTACCTGTACGCCACATGCATAAAACTAGACAACTTTTTGAGCAATTGTGCTTTTAGAAATATATAGCCTATGTTTTTAAAGCTTACAATATAGTTAAATGAGGAATAAAAATATACACAAAAAAATAAAGAGGACAAAATTCAAACAGTTAAGTATGTTCAAAACTTTTAAAACAGATGATAACTTGGGAATATCTAGAAAACTTAGATTCCTATGTTCTAGAAAAGAAGAAATCCTCTTACCAGAAGCAAAGGAACTCTTTCTGCAACTAGAAATTTTTAGTTAACATTATCTTTTCATGTTGAGACTTGAAAATTAGACTCTTGGTTATGATCTTTGCTATAACGGGATTATTATATAACATTCTATTATATAGGCACACCACTTTTTAAAAATCTTTCTCCTTTTCTTTGATTGTTTCAATTTTTTGGCTATAAAATAATGCTTGAACATTTTTATTCATTCTTGTGCACATGTAATTGTTTCTTATAAGTGCATTATAGAACATGAGAATTTTAACTTTATTAAATACTGCAAAATTGCTCTCCCAAGCAATTCCCAATTTATATTCCACATTTATAATCTATCAAAGTAGTATTACTTTATTTCTAGAGCTTTCAAATGTTCACAATTTATTCTATAATTCAGTGGTAAATATGAAAAAGAATGTCAAGGAATTAAGAAAGGCTGTAGTTTCACACACATCTCCCCAACCACTGTGGCCACCACCTATGTAATAAACGTGGCTTCTTGTCTTCAGTTTTTAACTAAGTCTTTCACTTTACTGTTCCCCTGTAGTATCTTTGCCTTCATCAGAATACCATTCTTTTTTTTCAGCTCTTACAGATTTAAGCTATGCACTGTGTAAAGGTATACAAAGGTAGATGTTAAACTGTGAAATTAATGGGCTTAAAAAAGGAAAGATCTTGGCAGGGCACAGTGGCTCACACCTGTAATCCCAGCCCTTTGGGAGGCCGAGGTGGGCAGATCACAAGGTCAGGAGTTCCAGACCAGCCTGACAACATGGTGAAACCCCATCTCTACTAAAGATACAAAAATTAGCCGGGCGTGGCGGTGCATGCCTATAATTTCAGCTACTCAGGAGGCTGAGGCAGGAGAATCACCTGAACTTAGTAAAGAGATTGCAGTGAGCTGCGAAAATGCCACTACACTGCAGCCTGGGCAACAGAACAAGAGAAAAAGAAAGAGAGAGAGAGAGAGGAGAGAGGGAAGGAAGGAAGGAAGGAAGGAAGGAAGGAAGGAAGGAAGGAAGGAAGGAAGGAAGGAAGGAAGGAAGGAAGGAAGGAAGGAAGGAAGGAAAAAGAGAGGGAGAGAGAGGGAGGGAAGAAGGAAGGGAGGAAGAAAGGAAAGAAGGAAGGAAGGAAGGATCAAGGATCTCAGGAAAGTTTGAGGCCAAGTGGGTGTAGCTTTTTTCAATAACTTTCAATGCAGACTTCTGTTAACTGATTCTGCACAGCCTCTCTTACTTAATTTTGTCTCAATTCACATGTCTCTAATCAGAGTCCAGTCTCTCAGCTTTTAAACTTTCTATTTCATATGCCTGCAGTGCCTTCATGGAAAATATGTGCATGACTCCTTCCCTTCAAATATTTGTTAAAAGATCATGTATTAGTAGATTCGTCTCTCAACATCCTATTAAAAATAGCATCTCTGGCTCCAGAAGCCCATATCCCTCTCCCTTGCTTAATATTCTCCACATATGTTACCATTATTTGTTATACTATATGCTGCTATTTATTTATTTCCTACTTGAATATAAGTTTCATAAAGATATCCTGTATTTATTTTACTGCTATAACCATTGTAGAAAGTATCAACTAAAAACAAGCTCAGCCCCCTAACCAACTGGATGGAGCCTTACTTGATCAACAGGATCCCAGAGTAACCTAAAATACTAAATTCCAGGCCACAAAGGAAAGGGAAATCAGAGACATCTCTTTATAACCCCGCTTTTTCAGAGTTCAGGCACAACTGACCCATATTAACATTAAAATAGAGATCATAAGACTGACGAAACAGACCCTCAGGGCAATATGATACCAAATTCCAACCTGACTGCTATGACATCACATGACAGATAAAAGCCTCTGCAAAAAATGCAGATATTTTACCCCAAGACATATTTCTTTGACATATTTTTAAATGGCCTTTCAAAGCCATTGTTTACGGAGGAAATTTGCATCTGTGGAGAATCTTCATTAATACAGCATGCCTTTCTTGGATCTAGGAGAGATTAACTAGGAGTCTGATACCTTTTAAAATCTAAATCAGTCATCTTATTTTTGTATATATCAAATTAGGACCGTGCCTGGCAGAGTCCAGGTGGGTGGATCAGGAAGTAAGAAGTTCAAGATTAGCATGGGCAACATAGTGAAACCTTTTCCTCGCTGAAAATACAAAAATTAGCTGGGTATGGTGGCACATGCCTGTCAACCCAGCTACTCGCGAGGCTGAGGCAGGAGAATTGCTTGAATCTGGGAGGTGGAGATTGCAGAGAGCAGAAAATGCACCATTGCACTCCAGCCTGGGTGACAGAGCCAGATCCCATCTCAAAAACACAAAAACAAAAAACAATTGTTTGATGAATGAGCAAGTCTTTTAATCTTTTAATTAAAACAGCATTATTTTTATCATTATCTGAAACTATATCCATGTGTTTCCATAGGAAGATATATGTGCATATTAGAAGACTAAGTCACAGTGAGACAAAGATAAAAGTTAATCACGAGCCAGGTAACATATGAAATGGACACCCTATCATCACAATTAAAAGAACTAAAGGAGAAAGATCAAACAAATTCAAAAGCTAGCAGAAGATAAGAAATAACCAAGATCAGAGCAGAACTAAAGAGATAGAGACACACAAAAAAACCCTTCAAAAAAATAAAATAAAATTCCAGAGCTGGTGTTTTGAAAAGATTGACAAAATAGACCAGTAGCCAGACTAATAGAAAAGAGAGAAGAATCAAATAGATGCAATGAAAAATGATAAAGGGCATATCAGCACAGATTCGACAGAAATATATACTACCATCAGAGATTACTAAAAACACCTCTCTGCACGTAAACTAATAAATCTAGAAGAAATGGATAAACTTCTGGACAGTTACATACTCCCAAGACTAAACCAGGAAGAAGTTGAATCCCTGAATAGACCAATAACAAGGGCTGAAGTTGAGGCAGCAATTAATAGCCTACCAACCAAAAAAAGTCCAGGACCAGATGGGTTCACAACTGAATTCTACCAGACATACAAAGAGGAGTTGATACCATTCCTTCTGAAACTATTCCAAACAATACAAAAAGAAGGAATCCTCCCTAGCTCATTTTATGAGACCAACATCATCCTAATACCAAAGCCAGGCAGAGAAACAACAAGAAAAAAAAACTTCAGGCCAATATCCATGATGAACATTGATGCAAAAATCTTCAATGAAATACTGGCAAACTGAATCCAAAAGCACATCAAAAAGCTTATCCAGCAGATTAAGTCAGCTTCATCCCAGGGATGCAAAGCTGGTTCAATATATGCAAGTCTATCAACGTAATACACCACAAAAACAGAACCAAAGACAAAAACCACATGATTATCTCAACAGATGCAGAGAAGGCCTTCAACAAAATTTCACAGTACTTTATGCTAAAAGCTCTCAATAAACTAGTATTGGTGGAACATATCTTAAAACAATATAAGCTATTTATGACAAACACACAGCCAATATCATACTGAATGGGCAAAAACTGGGAGCATTCCCTTTGGAATCTGGCACTAGACAAGGATGCCCCCTCTCACTGCTTCTATTCAACATATTATTGGAAGTTCTAGCCAGAGGAATCAGGCAAAAATAATAAAGGGCATTCGATTAGGAAAAGAGGAAGTCAAATTGTCTCCATTTGCAGATCACATGATTGTATGTTTAGAAGACCCCTTTGTCTCAGCTCAAAATCTCCTTAAGATGATAAGCAACTTCAACAAAGTCTCAGGATACAAAATCAATGTGCAGAAATCATAAGCATTCCTGTACACCAGTAACAGAAAAACAAGAGAGCCAAATCATGAGTGAATTCCCATTCACAATTGCTACAAAGGAAATAAAATACCTAGGAAGGACCTCTTCAAGGAGAACTACAAACCACTGCTCAAGGAAATAAGAGTGGACACAAACAGATGGAAAAACATTCCATGATCATATATTGTAGGCATTTTATATGTAATATAATGTGTAGTAAATAATATATTCAATTTTATATATGAAAAGTAAACATAACTACCATTCTTATTAATTTATAAATGTTATATGTAAATACACACACACACACACACACGCCATAAATGTCCCATCACCTGGGATCATTGCACTATTTTTGGTTTCGACTATATTCCAAGCTCTTTCATGGGCTGAATATATAGTCATAACACCCCCTGCTATCAAGAGTTTTTTTTATGCTTCTCTCTAAACCTCTCTAGTTTTTCAAAAATTGAATCTTCTTAAACTTTTCTAGTCAATATAAGGGATGAAATCACAAACAACAAAGGCAAGGATGCTTTTTCAATTCTGATTTTTCCTATTTCTGCATGTACACATTTTGAAATTTTGTTGCATTCCTTCCTTTCTGTATATATTTAATGATTTCTAGATTATATCATATGTACCAGTCCTTGGCTATTTGCTGTCTATACAGTGGCATAATGGTGAACAAGAGGTATATTATATGTGAATTTAAGCAATTTAGAATCTAGTGATGAATCCAGCTGCTGACACATAAATAATTAAAATACTAATGTGGTAAATTCTACAAAGGAACAATAGGAGTGTCTATGGGAAGAGATAAAGAGCAAGTGGAGCGGAAAAAGCTAAAAGGAGCAGTGGTTCCTGTTGTTTCATCTGTGTTGAGGATTTGGAATTTAATCTAGATGCACCTGGAAGCCTTTGATGGATTTTGAATGCTAGAATGACGTGGGTATCTGTTTATAAAGAATCAATCTGGATGCTGGATAAGGAAGAGATTATATGGTGCATGGGGGGAAGAGGGATACCAAGTAAGAACCTACTGCAGTGTTTCAGGTGAAAAATGGTGGCAAATAAATTAGAGTGGAGAGGGTTGAAAAGAAAAGAACCAGACAGACTTGAGATATATTTCAGGTGAGGAGCTGACAAGACCCACTAACTGAGTTTGTTTAGGGAGAGGTGAGCTTGAAGGTGTCAAGAATGATTCTCAGGTGTGCTACTTGAACACACCTGAAATGGGTGGGTGGAGGGATAATTACTGAAAAGAAGAGGTTGTGGGGCAACCAGATATGAGTCACTGTGAGGGAAGATACTTGAGTCCAGTTTTGTTCAGGTTAATTTTGAGATTGCAGCAAAGATTCTAAGTGTTTATAGTCTATTTTTTTAATTTTCGGTTTTATTTAAAATGCAAGCCTTCAGCATCTTTTCACAGTTCAAAGTTACACAGTTCACTTTAAAAAAAAATTAAACCACACAAAAATGAAAGAAAAAAGAAAACAGAGTCATACACCCAAAAGAAAACATTCCACTATTTATCTTGTGTTAGTCTTGAAAACTTTGACATACATGTAAGCTAAAATGTGATTATCCCATTCATACTATTTTGTAGCCTTTAAAAAATCTCTTACTAGGTTTTGGCATTATTTCTATGTCAATGCCTATAAATATAGCCTGTTCCTTAAAATAAACATCTATTTTTCAATTGTATGGATGGATATTTGGGTTCATGAAAGTTTTGCTTTTATAAACAACACTGAAACAATGCACCCTTTGGATACTAATGTGATTATCTCCCCTCACTAAGTGAATTCTTGGGGCAAAAAAATGGTGAGTATATTTTAATATAAGTTTGCCTTCTAGAAAAGTTAGTCTATTTAGACTACCTTCACACCAGAGGAAATTGTCTGTTACTTCACATCTTTCTCTATTCTTGGGAATTAGCAATCTTCTAAATCTTTGATAGTGTGGTAGCTAGAAAAAACTGTACCACCATATCATTTTAATCTGTACTTCTCTAATTTTTGTGAAGTTAAGCATTTTTCTCTTCTTTCCTGGCATTTGTATGAATTTCCCCTTTTGGAAATTACCAACTTACGTCATTTGCCCATTTTAAAACTTATATTTTTGTCGGTTCTATTAATTTGTAAAAGTATATTTGCATAAGAATATGATTCTAACTTTCTGTCATCTCTGCTATGTGCTTTTTAATCTTGTTTTAGTGTTGATGTGCTAATTTTATTATTATTTCTATGTGGTCAAACTGATCCATTTGTTTTTCTTTGTTTTTGAATTTTTTATTGCATTTTAGGTTTTGGGGTACATGTACAGAACATGCAAGACAGTTGCATAGGTACACACATGGCAGTGTGTTTTGCTTCCTTTCTCCCTTTCACCCACATTTGGCATTTCTCCCCAGGCTATCCCTCCCCAGATCCCCCCCCACTGGCCCTCCCCTTTTCCCCCCAATAGACCCCCAGTGTTTAGTACTCCCCTCCCTGTGTCCGTGTGTTCTCATTTTTCATCACCCGCCTATGAGTGAGAATATGCGGTATTTCATTTTCTGTTCTTGTGTCAGTTTGCTGAGAATGATGTTCCCCAGATTCATCCATGTCCCTACAAACAACACGAACTCATCATTTCTGATTGCTGCATAATATTCCGTGGTGTATATGTGCCACATTTTCCCAATCCAGTCTATCATCAATGGGCATTTGGGTTGATTCCAGGTCTTTGCTATTGTAAACAGTGCTGCAATGAACATTCATGTGCATGTGTCCTTATAGTAGAATGATTTATAGTCCTTTGGATATATACCCAGTAATGGGATTGCTGGGTCAAATGGAATTTCTATTTCTAAGGCCTTGAGGAATCGCCATGCTGTCTTCCACAATGGTTGTCTATTTTAACTACAGGAATCAGAAGGTCATAAAAGAGTTTGGGATCAGAAACATAAATCTTTCAATCAGCACCAGATAGAGGACATCTGAAGAGTTAGTTTCCTCATTTGAGGATGAAATTGGCAGTGCATGTGGTAGTAAATATTAATATGTGTAAAATTCCAGAGACACAATACCGAGTGGGTACTCACTGAGCACAGATGTGTGGGATCCTAGGAAGCCTAATGATATTCTTGCAATTCAACTTTAAATACACACACACACACACACACACACACACACATCTGTTCAGCACATGTTTAGCAGTGGTGGAAAGAAAAAAAAATTGTCATGATGAAGTTGTATGCTGTATGCATATTCAAAATAAGAAATGTATTACTGATACAATTGCATTATGTAAGGATATGTTACATTTCTGGAATCCTTTGGCAACTTTCTCATCATTTGTAACTGGATGAACTAGTCACTCATGCTCACTAAGCGGAAAGGTAACTTCTACAGTATTCGTCAAATCCTGCAGCTGCACATGACAGAATTTCTGTTTCACAGGAACAAAACCACAGTTCCAGTCCCAACTGGCTTTCAGTTACAGAATTTTGAAAGTAATTATCTGACACAGCAGAAGCCAAACAGTGCTCTATTTTTATTTTCCATTTCAAACTCCAAATGTGAATCAGATTCTCACAAGAAATGTGACAGAAATAGGAGGAAAAGAAATGGATTTCCTTATTCATTTACACTAGCTGAAGTCAGTCAATACTCTGAAAAATTCAGTAAGATATTTTTCACCTTTCCACAGCTCTTACTCTGTTTTGACTTTATTATGCAGTGTTCCACAACAGATTACTTTTTAGAAGAATGTTACCAAATTTAAAATATATGTATTTTTTTTACCACATATGATAGTTAAGAAGTAATCTGTTAATTTTAATTCATTGATAGAATGGTTAATTTTACCCGTCAATTTGACTAGTATAAGGAAGGCCCACAGAGCTGATAAAACATTATTTCAGGATGTGTCTATGAGAGCATTTCTTTGAATCAATACATGGAGTAAAGAAACTCCTTCCTCCCTAAGATGGACAGGCACCCATCTTTTGAGGGTCCAGATAGAACAATGAAGCAAAGGAAGGGTGAACTTGTTCTCTCTCTTCTAGAGCTGGGACATTCATCTTCTCCTGCCCTCAGGCATCAGAACTCTTAGTTGTTGAGCCTTCAGGCTTTGTGACTTACAGGAGTAGCTTTCCTGGTTCTCAAATCTTTAGCCTTGGACTAGGAGTTACATTGTTGGCTCACTTAGTTGCCAGGCCTTCAGATTAGGTTTAAATGACACTCCTGGCTTTCTTGGTTCTCCAGCCTGCAGACAGCAGATGGTAGGATTGCTCAGTCTCCATAATCGTGTGAGCAAATTCCCACAATAAATCTCTTACCTACCTCTCCATCTTTCTATCTGCTTATCCATATATACTTTGATTAAGTTTCCCTGGATAATGCTAATTCAATTAGAAATAAAGGTAATTTTATGTTACAGGGCTTTGAGAAGTATTGGCATTGCTCCAAAGCAACGATAAATAACAACTTTGTTAAACAACTGCAAAAACCATGAAGAAAGCATCAGAATATTTATAAATAACATACAAAAAACTGTACATTAGTTCAGACTAACATTTTTTATATTTCTCCATAAAGATAAACCAGCTATAGCAGATCTTTACTTCTACTTGAACAGAAGGACAAGTTACTTAGACAACTAGGCATAGAGGCATTTGTGATTATATTAGATAGCAAGCATGATTCTTCAAATTTATATTACTGATGTTGTAATAGCCTTTATAGCTTGATATTTGGGAAAGTGAAACAATTTGATGATATTAGAGTCTGATCCAGTGTAATCAATGAATGACAACGACTGTTCTTCTAGAGCTTGTACTCCTCCTCCATCTACTACAGCAGAAAACCCTATGCTTCTATAAATCTTCACCTACTCTGCTACCAATATTTTGGTGTTTTCTTCTAAAGACAAAGCACATAACTTAGCTAAAGGGGTCTAAATTCAGATAGTGATTGAGGGCTGTTATTTTTTGGTAAAATTATTTTACTTATTACCCACCTTAAGCCTAGGATAACCTCATGTAGTCACCAGTAATTAATATTCTGTAGGTTCTGTTTCTCTGTAGAACCCTAATGTAAACTATAACTGACTTATATTTAATAGTATATATAAGTACCATTTATTTTTTTAAAAAACATTCATGAAATATACTGGTATAAATCTGCTTCAGTGATATAATTTGATAAATAAGAGCTTCCCACTGTTAAATAATTCAATGTGTGAAATATATTCTAGACTTCTAGTTCAGAGAAGATGATATACACTCACTTTTCTCTATTCTTTCCTGACAGTACAATGATAAACCCTGGAATTCACACAAGGGATGAATGTAAGTGATTTCTGACAGTATTAAAAAGAAGGCATGCTTGTTTGCAGCCTCAGGTCTGGAGAAATAGGTCTGCAGCAGGGTATCTTGTATCCCATGAGTGAACAGAAAAAGGCTATCCAGACCTGGTGCTTCCTGCCCCACCACCTGATAGTAAAAGGCAGCTCAGCTTCTGGCTGAGAAAGGAACTTACTCATTTCAAACAGAAGTGCCTCTGAAAATGTCAGGAAAATATGACAACTCTGACAAGGGGAATTGCTTGGGAGCCCTACCAAGAATAAGCAGTCAGTAGAAGCATTCTGCTTCTTCATACATTATGTAACTTCCTTTATCACTAATAACTACTGTGGCATGTGGGCAGAGTTGGCCGGAAGGAGTTGACAACAGTTAACCTACTCTCAGAGCATGTTTGACTTCATGGTGTCATGATTCCCCATCCCTGTCCAACAACACCAGGAAAACTGAAGATCACCAGTAATGGAATTGCTCCATATGACTGCTCCACCAAGCAAGATCCACAGAATGGCTTGAGGGAAACCCATTTTGTACCATCATACAGCACCAGTGGTTCCAGATAAACTTAGCAAGACTAAAATAACACTCCATAGGCACTGAAAATACACTGCCATTTAAATCACAGTCCACAAAAATTAGGCCAAGCCCCACATGCTAAACCTAAACTTAGTGAGTGACTTAAAAAGACTTCAACAAAACTAATTTCAACAAGACTCTGAATCTTGTATCATAATAAGGAAAATGTCTAGGAACTAAAAAGAAAACCACCTACTATACCAAGAACCAAGAAAATAGTAACTTAAATGGAAAAAAGATAATTAATTGATGTTAACACCAAAACAAATTAATTATTGTAAATAACTGATAAGGGTTTAAAAGCAGCTTTTATAAAAATGCTTCATTAATACATTAAGAACTTGTTTTGAATTAAGTGAAATACACATGATCTCAGCAAAAAGTAGAAGTTATTTTAAAAATAACTAATCAGAAATTATAGAACAAGAAAACAAAACAACAGGAATAAAAACATTGCTGGATAGGTTGAATAGCAGAGTGGAGATGATACAATAGAATCAGTTAACTTGAGAACAGCACAATAAAGTTCACCCAATCTGCAAAACAGAGATAAAAACTGTCTCAGGAACACAAGAGACAATTTAAAAAAAGGTCCAATATTTCTATTACTAAAATTCTGGGATAAAATGGAAAAACGACTGAGGATAGAAGAATTTTAAAGATATAATGACTGAAAACTTTTTCCCAGTTTTGGTGAAAATCAAAACCTACAGATTAAAGAAGCTGAGAGAATTCCAGCTTCTTGAATCTGTGGATTCAAACAAATCCACAACAAGATTTTTAAAAAATTAATCGTTTGAAAACTAAATATATAAAAGAACATTTTTTTGAAAGTAGCCAGAGTAAAATGAGGCATTACCTGAAAGGAAAGGCAATTCAAATTACAGTCAATTTTACATGTAAAACCATGGAAACTTAAAAAACAGGCTGCAATATTTTGCAAGTTTTGAAAAAGTAGAACTGTCATATACAAATTCTTTATCTGGGAGAAATGCTCTTCAAGAATGAAGGAAAATAAAACTATTCTCAGGTAAAGGCAAACAAAAAGAATCTGTTGATATCAGACATGCCTTATTGATTGGCTAAAAGGAATCAATAAGAGAGGAAATGACAAATGAAAAAATACTGAGGCATGAAGAAGGCACAGCAACAAGGGGAAAAGCAGAAAAGTGAAAAATGCAATAGGCTATTCTTTCCTTTATGAGTTTTATCAACCATATTTAAATATTGAAACAAAAATTATACCAGCATATGATATCCAAGTTTATAAGTAAAGAAAGTTACAGAAACAAAATGGAAGTGAAATTTTCATACTTCATTCAAAATGGTAAAATGTTGATACCTGTAGATGGTTAACAGTCACATATGTATGTGGTAATACCTAAAGCAACCCACCGTGAGATCTATACAGAGAGGTACACTCAAAAACCGAATATATTAGGAGAGAATCTTTAATAATGTTCACATAACACACAGAATAGCATAAAAAAGAAACAAAGAAATGAGAAATAAACAAATATAAAATATATAATAAAATAGCACTCCTCATTAATATCACTAATTATCATAAATATAAATGATTTCAATAAAATAATTATAGAAGGCATATTGAACACAAAAATATCCAACTATATGCTGCTTTAAAAAAATTACTTCAAATTCAATGACACAGGTAGATTTTGAAAGTAAAAGAATAAAGAGGTCCTTTACATCCTTTGTTAATTGTATTCTTCGGTATTTTATTCTCTTTATAGCAATTGTGAATGGCAGTTCATTCTTGATTTGGCTCTCTTTAAGGCTATTATTGGTGTATAGGAATGCTTGTGATTTTTGCACATTGATTTTGTACCCTGAGACTTTGCTGAAGTAAAGCACTGCTCAATGAAATGAGAGAGGACACAAACAGATGTAGAAACATTCCATGCTTATGGTTAGAAAGAATCAATATCGTGAAAATGGCCTTACTGCCCAAGGTAATTTATCGCTTTAATGCTATTCCCATCAATCTACCAATGACCTTCTATACATATCTGGAAAAAACCACTTTAAACTTCACATGGAACCAAAGGAGAGCCTGCATAGCCAAGTCAATTCTAAGCAAAAAGAACAAACCTGGAGGCATCACACTACCTGACTTCCAACTATACTACAAGGCTACAGTAATCAAAACAGCATGGTACTGTTACCAAAATAGAAATACAGACAAGTGGAAGAGAACAGAGGCCCAGAGGCAACACAACACATCTAAAACCATCTGATCTTTGACAAACCTGACAAAAACAAGCAATGGGGAAAGAACTCCCTGTTTAATAAATGGTGTTGGGAAACTGGATAGCCATGTGCAGAAAGCAGAACCTGGACCCTTTCCTGATACCTTACAACAAAATTAACTCCAAATGGATTAAAGACTTAAACATGAGACATATCGCCACAAAAACCCTAGAAGAAAACCTATGCAAAACCAGTCAGGACATAGGCATAGACAAAAACTTCATGACTAAAACACCAAGAGCAATGGCAACAAAAGCCAAAATAGACAAATGGGATCTAATTAAACTCCAGAGCTTCTGTATAGCAAAAGAAACAATCATTAGAGTGAACCAGCAACCAACAGAATGGGAAAAAATTTTTGCAATCTACCCATCTGACAAAGGGCTAGTATCCAGAATCTACAAAGAACTATAACAGATTTATAAGAAAAAAAAAAAAAAACATTCAAAAGTAGTCAAAAGATATGAACAGATACTTTACAAAAGAAGACATATATGAGGCCAACAAACATATGAAAAAATGCTCATCATCACTAGTCATGAGAGAAATGCAAATTAAAACCACATTGAGATACCATCTCATGCCAGTTAGAATGGTGACCATTAAAAAATCCAGAGACAACAGATGATGGAGAGGATGTGGAGAAATAGGAACACTTTTACATTTTTCTTGGGAGTGCAAATTAGTTCAACCATTGTGGAAGTCAGTGTGGCGATTCCTCAAGGACCTAGAAATAGAAATTCCATTTGACTCAGCAATCCCATTACCGGGTAAATATCCAAAGGATTATAAATTCTATTATAAGCACACATGCACAGGAATGTTCATTGCAGCACTGTTTACAATGGCAAAAACGTGGAACCTCACCCAAATGCCCAGTGATGACAGACTGGACAGGGAAAATGTGCCACATATACACCATGGAATACTATGCAGCTATAAAAAACTGTGAGTTTGTGTCCTTTGTAGGGACATGGATGAACTTGGAAATCATCGTTCTCAGCAAACTGACACAGAACAGAAAGTCAAACACCACAGAGCAGTTGTTGAACAATGAGAACTCATGGACACAGGGAGAGGAGCATCACACACTGAGGTCTGTGGGGAGGAACTAGGGGAGGGACAGCAGGGTTAGGGAGTTGGGGAGGGATATCATGGTAAGAAATGCCAGATACAGGTGATGGGGAGGAAGGCAGCAAACCACATTACCATGTGTGTACCTATACAACAATCCTGCATGTTCTTCCCATGTACCTCAGAACCTAAAATGTAATAATATATATACATATAAAAAGAAAGTAAAAGAATGGAAAATATCATACCATGCAAGTAATTATTATAAAATAGGAATGATTGTATTAATATCTGGCAAAATAGTATTTGGAGCAAAGAAAAACATGTCACCTCTAGGGACTCTTATTCAGCATAGTAACTTCTTGCCAGTGCAATAGTAAGGCAGAAAAGAAAAGAAAATACTTAAAGATCATAAAGGTCAGAATAAAATTATTTCTATTTTTAGATTATGTTATTTCCCATGTAGAAAAATCCCAATGAATCTAAAAGCAAACATAACAAAACAAAGAAATGAACTAAAACTCATACAACTGAGTTCAACAAGTTGGTGGTATAGATGATCATCAAACACAAATCAATAATAACTGAATATTCAGAAACTGAAATTAAAACAATTGCATTTACAATCACTGCAAAGAACCTACTGACACATGTAATAGAACATGCACATAATGTTTTATGCACTGAATGTTGAAAATTACAAAATACTAATGACAGAAATCAAAGATAAAATAAATAAAGATATTATGTATATTAATTGGGAGACACAACAGAGTAAAATGTCAATTCTTCCAAAATCTGTAAATTGAATGCAACGCCTATCAATCCCAGCTTGATTTCTTTATAATAAACATAGGCAAGCTTATTCTAAAATTTCTATGGAAAGACATAGGCCTTAATTAAAACACTCTCGATGAGGAAGAAAATCAGAAGAACTACTCTCTGATATTAATGCTGATGATATAGCTACAGTGACCAAGGCAGTGTGGTGTTTGTAGAGAGAGAAACATAGATTAATGGGACAGAATAGATAATACAAAACAGAACCACACAAATACATTCAGCTGAACTTTGACGAAGGTACAAATGGGTGTGGTATAAAAAGCTAATGAAGGATCCTGGTGGTTTTTAAACTGTTCAGTATCATAACTATAATGTTGGGGATACATGGACCTAGGCAGTAGATAACATTGTTATACAATTTAATGTCCACACATACATATAAAATGGGAAAAGGAGATGTGGGGGAATCTGAAGAAGGTTGTTGAATTTTCTCAAGGGTAACATCCTGATTGTAAAATTAAACTCTTAAAATCTAGTTCTGTAAAACATTATCAATGGGGGGTATTGGGAAATTTGCAAAGGATGTCTCTGTATTATATTTTACAAATAAACGTGAATCTGCAACTATCTCAATAAAAATATTAATTAGGAAAGGCATGGTGGCTCACACAATGCTCTCAGCACTTTGGGAGGCCAAGGCAGGTGGATCACCAGTTCAGGAAATCGAGACCATCATGACTAACAAGGTGAAAATCCATCTCTACTAAAATACAAAAATTATCCAGGTGTGATGGCATGTGTCTGTAGCCCTAACTACTCTGGAGGCTGAGACTTGAGAATTGATTGAACCTGGGATGTGGAAGTTGCCATGAGTCAAGATCATACCACTGCACTCCAGCCTGGGAGACAGAGTGGGACTCTGTCTCAAAAAAAAAAAAAAATCATTAAAAGATTATCCTCAATTGAAACAAGGTAAATAAACTGTGATGAATTTCCAGAACTATAGAAATACTAATAGCTGATATGCATCTTTATCTCTGAATTGGTCTTGAGTAGGGGTATGGAGGGTATGAATAAAATGAGGTTCTGCTTATTAGCAAAACTAAATACTTTTCCCATCATATTTCATATCTTAAAGTTTAGAAAAAAATTATCAAAAAGTTATCATTTATCTCTATGCTTCTAACAGAATTAATTTTAAATTATATTAGATGTTGAAAATCAATTTCCACTTATTCTAAAACTGCAAGATAAATCTTAGTGTTTTTAAAGCTTAGTGTTTTTATTCTGCTAATTCTTTAATTCAATAGTGATTAAAATCTATTATTGGATATTCTGTTAAATAGATATAAAGCATACCTGATGTGACAACATATCTTCAGAAATTAGTGAAATGGGGTAGATTATTTAATTATTGTATGGAATATGTAAATGCAATTATAATGATACTGACATGCATTAAGATACCTTTTTTAAGGCTAAACAATATATTATTGTATATTAATACTACATTTCTCTTATTCATTTATCTGTCAATGGACACTTGGGTGTTTCCATATTTTAGCTATTGCAAATAATGCCAAATGGACATAGGAGTGCAAATATCTCTTCATAATGCTGATGTCACCATTAGCAACAATATGGATGAACGTAGAAGACACTATACTTAGCAAAATGAACTAGCCACAGAAGAGCAAATACTACATGATTTCACTTACATGAGATAGCTTAAATAATAAAACTCATAGAAGCATACAACAGAATTGTGGTTGCAGTGGGCTGGGGGAGGGGAGAAATGTGAAATTTTTGTTCAAGGGTGTGATGTGAAGTGTTTGTTCAATGGGTATACAGTTTTCATTTCTGGAGATCTGTTGTATAACATAGTCTCTATAGGTAACACAATGGTATTGTTTACCTTAAAACACGTTAATAGGAATGTTCATATGTTTATTCTCATCACACACACATACATGAAAAATTTTGAGGGTGATGAATATGTTTAGTAACTTGATTGCTGCTGATTGTGGTGATGTTATGGGTATAAGCATGTGTCTAAATTTATTAAAATGTAAACATTAACTATGTGTAATTTTTGTATACCTATTATACCTCAATAAATCTTTAAAAAGATAACTTTGCTGTGGCACTATTATCCCAGAGCATTATTTTTTCCTGTTGTCTAATATCTAACACGATGAAAAATAATGAAGTCTAATATGTTAGCTAAAATTGATGACTAGGTAGCACTTAAGATGATGTTCATATCTTGCATTATCTTTTTTTAAAATTTATTTATTATGCTTTATGTTCTGGGGTACATGTGCGGAATGTGCAGGTCGAGACATAGGTATACAAGTGCCACGGTGGTTTGCTGCATCCATCACCTTGGCATCTACATTAGGTATTTCTCTTAATGCAATCCCTTCCCAATTCTCCCATCTGCTACTATCCCTCCTCTAGCTCCCCATCCTCAGGCAGGCCCCGGTGTGATGTAGCCCAGTGTTTAGCACATCCAAACTTTGCAAACCAACTACCATTTTCAAAAAGCATTATAACACAGACAGTATACATTCACCTTTATATGAGTTTCTCCAAAGTTTTTCTGTTCAAGATGGAAGATGAAGCACAAGTTTTATATTTTTTCTTCTCCCTGAAGTTCCCTTAAATTATTAAAAGGATTTAAAAGATTTAAACGTTTCACAAAGTAAATTTTGTAGGGTTTGCTCTCATCACAATCAATAGGTCAATAAGTTCCTCAAAGACAAATTGGAAACAAAATAATAAATGATTGTTACAGAATCAGAAGGATGAAAAAAACCCATAGCCTTAGAAACTATGTGGACAGGCTTCTATTGTGCAATTCTTTGACCTGTTTTGCATTTTTCCTGAGAAGCTTAGGAGTCAAACATTCCAAGCAAAATGGCAGGTCGAGGCAAGGTGTAGCTCTAAAACACAAATATTAATGGAAAATATTTATGGAAAAAGTATTTACTATCTCCAAGCAGAGCATTTAACAAAACCCCTGACAACAATTGTGCCTATTCTTGGAAAAAAAAATTGTACGTAATATATTTTAAGAACAATATTAATTAAGATATCTGGTCTAACTAACTGGGGGAGCCAGCAATGAAGGGAACCCAAACTCTTCTCATTTATCTGAATGTCTTCTGAAGCCACAGAGGGGTCTTCTGTAGCCTCATCCTAAAATATGGAAAGTAATTGTTACACATTAGTTAATTAGGACAAGAATAAATGTGTCATTATTTTACATATATTGAGTTTTTTTTTTTTTTTTTTTGAGACAGAGTCTTGCTCTGTCACCAGGCGCCAGGCTGGAGTGCAGTGGTGCGATCTCGGCTCGCTGCAACCTTCGCCTCCTTCAAGCAATTCTCCTGCCTCAGCCTCCCGAGTAGCTGGGACTAAAGGCACGTGCCTCCACGCCCAGCTAATTTTTGCAATTTTTTAGTATTGTCTATATTATACATATATAGTTCTTCAAAGGAAGAAATATAAAATTAAAGATAAAACAATATGAGAAGGGGAAAAGGGGTAGGATTTGTGTAAACTGTTAGATTCTCATATCCCATAGCAGAAAATAAAGATAAAATAGACTCCAAATAAAACAAAAAAACTAAACTATTACAGATTGGTTTATATCTGTAAGGAATTGCTCTGAGTAGAAAATGGTACGGAAAAAAAGGAGAGTATTTCTGTACTATTTTATTTTTCCACTACATGCACATATTACATTCATAAAAATAAAAATTAACGTAATCCCAGCACTTTGGGAGGCTGATGCTGGTGGATTGCCTGAGCTCAGGAGTTTCCAACCAGCCTGGGCAACACGGTGAAACTCCATCTCTACTAAAACACAAAACATTAGCCAGGCATGGTGGTGTGCACCTGTAATCACAGCTACTCAGGAGGCTGAGGCAGGAGAATTGTCTGAACCTGGGAGGAGGAGGTTGCAGTGAGCAGAGATCGTGCCACTGCACTCCAGCCTGGGTGACAGAGTAAGAAAAATACAATAATAGATGTGGCATGAAGACATGTGTAGAGAAAAAAAAGTCTTTGGTTTCCTTTATTTATTGTATTTTATTTTTTAAACTTTTCGGTTCAGGAGTACATGTGAAGATTTGTTACATAGGTAAACCGTGTCACAGGGGTTTGTTGTACAGATCATTTCATCACCCAGGTATCAAGTCCAGTACCCAACAGTTATGTTTTTTAACTTCTCTCCCTCCTCTCACCCTCCACCATCAAGTAGACTCCAGTGTTTCTTGATTTCTTGTGTTTATGGGTTTTCATCATTGAATTCCCACTTAAAAGTGAAAAGATGTAATGTTTGGTTTTGTCTTCCTGCACCAGTTTGCTGAGGATAATGGATTTTAGCACCATTCATGTTCCCGCAAAATACATTATCTCATTCTACATACACACACACACACACACACACACACATATGTATATATTGATGGGGTGACGGAGGCATCAAACCACATTGCCATGTATGCACCCATGCAATGTCCTGCATAATTTGCACATGTACCCCAGAACCTAAAGTACAATAAAATATATATATACACACACATATATATTTTATTGCATATATATATATAATATATATATACACACATATATATGCAATAAAATATATATCTATATTATAAATATATATAAATATATTATATATGTATATAAAATATGTATATTATATATTATATATATTTTAATAATATATATATTTTTAATATATATTTTATATATTATATATATTATATATATATTTTATAATATATATCTATATTATAAATATATATAAATATATTATATATGTATATAAAATATGTATATTATATATTATATATATATTTTATTGCATATATATGTGTGCGTATATATATATATTTTATTGCACTTTAGGTTCTGGGGTACATGTGCAAATTATGCAGGATATTGCATGAATGCATACATGGCAATGTGGTTTGATGACTCCATCACCCCATCAACTATATCTTGCATTTCTCTCCAGGTTATGCCTCCCCAACCTCCCTATCCTCTGCTGTCCCTCCCATAGTCTCGCCCAACAAACCCCAGTGTGTGATGTTCCCCTCCTTCTGTCCATGTGTTCTCATTGTTCAACACCAACCTATGAGTGAGAATATGCAGTGTTTGATTTTCAGTTCTTGTGTAAATTTGCTGAGAATGATGGTTTCAGATTCATCCATGTCCCTACAAAGGACATGAATTCATTGTTTTTTATGGCTGCATAGTATTCCATGGTCAATATGTGGTACATTTTCCTTGTCCAGTCTATATCATCCATGGGCATTTGTGTTGGTTCCAGGTCTTTGCTATTAAAAACAGTGCCACAATGAACATATGTGTGCATGTGTCTTTATAGTAGAACAATTTATAATCCTTTGGGTATATACCTAGTAATAGGATTGCTGGGTCAAATAGTATTTCTATTTCTAGGTCCCTGAGAAATCGCCACACTGTCTTCCACATGGTTGAACTAATTTACACTCCCAACAATAGTGTAAAAGTGTTCCTATTTCTCCACATCCTCTCTCCAGCATATGTTGTCTTCAGATTTTTTAATTTTCACCATTCTAACTGGCGTGAGATGGTATCTCAATGTGATTTTGATTTGCATTTCTCTAATGACCAGTGATGATGAGCATTTTTTCATATGTTTGTTGGCCTCATACATGTCTTCTTTTGAAAAGTGTCCATTCATATCCTTTGCCCACTTTTGAATGGGTTTGTTTGTTTTTTCTTGTAAATCTGTTTTAGTTCTTTGTAGATTCAGGTTATTAGCCCTTTGTCAGATGGGTAGATTGCAAAATTTTTTGCCCATTCTGTTGGTTGCTGATTCACTCTAATGATTGTTTCTTTTGCTGTAGAGAAGCTCTAGAGTTTAATTAGATCCCATTTGTCTATTTTGGCTTTTGTTGCCAATGCTTTTGATGTTTTAGTCATGAAGTCCTTGCCTATGATTATGTTCTGACTGGTTTTGCATAGGTTTTCTTCTAGGGTTTTTGTGGTGATAGGTCTCATGTTTAAGTCTTTAATCCATCTGGAGTTAATTTTGTTGTAAGGTGTCAGGAAGGTGTCCAGTTTCTGCTTTTTGCACATGGCTAGCCAGTTTTCCCAACAGCATTCTTCCTAACCATGAGCATGGAATGTTTTCCATCTGTTTGTGTCCTCTCTTATTTCCTTGAGCGGTGGTTTGTAGTTCTCCCTGAAGAGGTCCTTTACATCCTTGAAATATGGCACTAGACAAGGATGCCCTTTCTCATCACTCCTATTCAATATAATATTGGAAATTCTAAACAGAGCAATCAGGCAAGAAAAAGAAATAAAGTGTATTCAATTAGGAAAGGAGGAAGTTGAATTGTCTCTGTTTGCAGGTGACATGATAATATATTTAGAAGACCCCATCGTCTCAGTCCAAAATATCCTTAAACTGATAAGCAACTTCAGCAAAGTCTCAGCATACAAAATCAATGTGCAAAAATTGCAGGCATTCCTATATACCAATAACAGACTTAAAGAGAGCCAAATCAAGAGCGAACTCCCATTCACAATTGGTTTCTTTTAACAATATCTCTTTTTAAATAATATTGTCATTTGGAAATTTCATCTCCAGCATTACTCAAAGCCAGGCAAAAAGATTAAGTACATGTATGTTTCAATACATTAATCACTATTTTACAGGTGTCAGTCATTGAAACAATGTAGTAATTTCTAACACTGCCAAAGGTCTGTGTTACTTTATTCAAGGTTTCCTTATATTTCATACTGTTTACTAAAATTACTCTAAAGTCCAGTGGTTCTCAAAGTTAGATACTAATTCAGGATAACTTCAGTAACTTTAGAAAATACTGATATCCAAGTCCTGTTTTCAGATTTCCTGACTTAATTGATCTGATAAACAATTTGGGATTCAGGATTTTAAAAAAATCTCCTGATGTGATTCTAACATCCAAACAAGGTTGAAAACTAGCAGACACATACTTTATTTGTATTTCTCCCAAGGGAATATACATCAGATCAGAGCTTTATTTTTAATATATAAGCTCAAATTTAGCATATTCTCATTTCTTTGTTTTGAACATTCTTTACAGACACTAAGAAAAGTGCAGCTGCAAAGTGTAGAATAAAAAACAACTTATATGCAAATTAACAGCTCTTCAGAAAGATCTTTTGGTCTCTCACAGCTGCATTCCATATTGACAGTTTCCCCCTCAAAAAACATATGAATATTTACTTACTTAATGTTGTTTGTGCCAATAATTGATATGCAATTAGATATTATTTTGCCATTCTCTATCTAAATGTTTACTAAAACAGTAACAAAATTGAAAACTCCCCCTCATCAATTTAATTCAATGGAACACTAATAACAGGGTTCAAAGAACAAGCATAACAATGGCAACCCTACATTGAAAAGACAAAAAACAGCATGAACTTATAACATAAGTCATATGTAAAAGAGAAACGCAATTCTAAGTGAAATATATATGACTCTCTTACAGCATTTTCTTTCTGCTTGGTGTTCTTTTACTTAAATTAAAACTAGTTTATACTGCCTTGAATACTATCAGTGTGTTTAATATTTCTCATAATTTTGATATAACAATAGAAAGAACCCAACCATGCAAAGTAGCTAATGAACTGAATAGGCAATTACCGAGCAGACAAGATGTTCCAGAACAAGTTCATGAATCATTACTTTTAGTTATGTGTATGCATATATATATAACCTGAAAAGTAAAATCTCTTTCAAAACAGGTTGGTGGACACTGAAGTAAGTTTTAAAAAAAAAGATATTCTTTTTTAAACTTTTCTTCTGAGACTCTAATTCTTCTGAGACTCTGGGTATTTTAAAACAAGATGAATTATATTTAAAATATCTTCATGGCATAATGGATAAAATAAAATAACAAAATTAAAATTGAATATACAAAAATTTCCCATACAGTTTAGGCATTATATTTTGGTATATGCTGGGCATGTGTGTTTGTACGTGTGTGCATGTAAGTGTCTTTCATGTACACCCATCTTACTTTTGAAAAATTGACACTCTATGGTGAAACTTTTGGTATGAAACCAAGAGGCAGATTTTACCTTTTCCTTACTTAATGCTGCCAGATCACTGACTCATGACTTAGGCTGGGCCAAAAAATCCTCTTGTCTGGAGCTTTGAAATGTGACCAAGTGACACAAAGACCAAGGGAATGATATTATTTATGCTTGTGTTATCAAGAACAAAGTAGTAGTAACAATAATGGTTTAAATCTGGTGACAGGGTGTCATGGACAATGGTCTGGCACCATTGTTCCTAAGGTAGTAGAGTGGCTGCACTTTCAGCTATGCAGCCTTCCTTGGTTTCAATTTTATTTTAACCCTTACTCATTGGCCTTCCTGCCAATTGTGAAAACTATCCAAAATCCCTCCAAAAAGTAACTTTAATGCTTAAATTACTCAGAGCCAGATTCTGTTACAGTCAAGAAGGTGACTTTGGGCACACGAACTCCACAAACTTGCAGATTTATGAGTACAGTGAACAATAACAATGCCTGTTACCCAAAACCAAGATATTGTGAGTCTGGGTTAACTCTCCCAGTCTTCATAACGTTTTTATATATTAGAGTTAGGTATTAGATTCATAATGTTCCACACACCTATGAGTTTATGTGACCTTTACAGACTCAGCTTTATATCCATCTTGGAAATGTGGCTACATTTTCTTCCTGATTAGTCTAAACAAACACTGTAGGATATTGTAACTGATAGCTTAGACATGTATTTAAATTTATATATATATATATATATATATATATATATATATATATATATAACATTCAGCTTCTCATTTGCACTAGCCACATTCCAAATGTGTAGTAGTCACATATAGCTAGTGACTATTACAACATTCAGTGCAGATGTACAACATGATCATAACTGCAGAAAGTTATGTTGGAGAGCATTGGTCTAAACCCATTTTGATAATTCAGCCTTCTTCCCAGTGAGTAATTCTGAAATGTAGACTTCAGTAATTTGGCACGGGTGAACTGTCATTCACTGAGGTAGTCCAGTAAGACTCAAAGCAAGGATGTATATGTTTTCAATAAAATACATTTTGAATTTTACATCTTACTTTATATTTCATTTTAAGCTAGCTAATAAATTGTTTCAACCAAAGGACATTGATTGATAAACTAGTACCTAGAAATGATTGATAAACCAGTACCAACCTTAAATGACAAATTCTAAAATGTGTAATCGACAACTTATTGGGGCACTTAAAATTCTCCCATACCTAGGAAATCCTTTCTATAACAAAACATAGAAACTGATTGAATTATAGCCTGCAAATCTTTGGACTTGGACCTCACATAATTTTTAATTTGCAACTTTAGAGGATTGGTCAACATTCTAATCACATTATTTGTATCTTTGATTCTACCCATGCCTACAGCCTGTTCTACTCTTCAGGTATGCAAGCTCATAAATTACTTCCCATTATTAAGCTTGTTTCAGATAGTTTCATTCAAGAGCCAGCAGGAAATTACTAACCAATGTATACATTGTTAAAAAAGGTAAGCATTCAGGATGATTAGCATGTTTAGAAACATATAAATTTTCACATGACCTGGATTATTAATGAATAGAGGGCAATGACTAAAACAGTTGAAGAAGATATCTATGTCTACTACAAATAAGTAAATAATCCATGGATTCCCATTAATTTATAGTCTTCCTCTATCACTAGTCAAATACTCTTGAACGTGGCTCAGCTCCTGAAGATTACTAAGGCTCTTCAGGAGAAAATAGCCTCCTAGGAATAAAATCGACTATGAAAAAAATCATTCTTTTTTTTTTTGGACAGGGTATGGCTCTGTTGCTCAGGCTGAAGTGCCATGGCACAGAATCTCAACTCACTACAACCTCTGCCTTTCAGGCTCAAATGATCTTCCCTCCTCAGCCTCCTAAGTAGCTGGAACTACAAGCATGCACCACCACACCTAGCTAATTTTTTGTAATTTTTGAGGAGATGGGGTTTTGCTCTGTTGCTAAGGCTAGTCTCAAACCCATGAGCTCAAGAGATCTACCTGCCTCAGCCTTCCAAAGTACTGGGATCACAGACATGAGCCACCATTCCTGGCTGAAATATGTCATTCTCATGTTATTCTCCCTGGAGCATCAGATTTTATTATCCATTTCCTCCTTGAGACTTTCTCCTTCATCTACTGTGATTTCACTTCTACTTGATTTTACTTCCTCTGCAGAATTTTAATTTCAAATTCTCTGTGAAGTCCTAGTTTCCTCTTTCCCCTTCAAACATTTTGTTCTTCAGAATTCCATTCTGAATCTGAAATCCATAAGTGTTTTCCTAAATCTTTCTCTGTGGCTTCTATCTAAACTCCAGTGTGTACCAATGAGACTTTTTAGCCTACATCTCTCTCTAATACTCTGCATCCTTCTATATCTGTCTACCTTCAGGCCCACAAAGCACCCAGATGCCAGATGCCAAATAACTTCATCACTCTCATGCCTTTTACTCACCAGTCTTTCAACACAAGTTGAGCCTGCCAATCCACCTTCAAATACTCCTGCAGCCCTTTCTTTCACCTTCAATAGACACAAAATCTTGTCAGTTCTTCATCTTAAGAAATATTTCATTGATCCATTTCTTTCTCTCAATCTCTTCTACGATTGCCAATTCCCTGTCTAGATTTGTGCAATAACAAAGCATCCTCTCTGCCAGCAAGCTTGTCCTAGATGTCATAATTTCATTTCCCACTTGGTAATCTCCCAGTTGATTCCCAAACACTTCTGGATAAACTATATAGCTATATTCTTCTTCAAATCTTCTACCAGGATTGTACTCAGTGGCCCATCATGTTTTCTAGCATTATTCTCAGGCCTACTTCTAACACATGCACTGTGTTCCAACTGTTACCCTCGTTTGTCCTTGAATGTGACTAATTTAACCTTTGGATGTAGTTCCTAAAATTCCACTGCAGTTCTTTCTTAACCAATACATTTTGTAAGTCTCATTTTCTACTAAGAGCAAAATATCAGTGCAAGTTCTTTTTCTTCCAATGAGCCTTCCCTAAATTGGTCTCAGTCAAATGCATCCCTCCTCCTCATGCACCATCGCTTCCATGTTCAGCACTGATGTTGCACTATCAGCACGGTGACACAATTATTTCTTCACAAAGCTGCCTTTGCTTCTTGTCCTAATTTCATTATTAAGCCTGCATGTTTTATTAATATAATCTCCAAATCTAACAGAGTAAGTGGCACGTTGTTAGTTAAATTCATGTTGAAGCCACAACTTTTGAAATGAAATAAGGTTTCACTATTCATTTTTATCTTCTACCTTACAAATGTACATAATAAAACTTGGTTCTAGGAGGTTGGATTTACCAATGTCAAAGATTTATATAGTAAAAACTGAAGGATACCTGTTCAATAGTCCTTCCTCCATTTCTTGTTACTTACATACATCTCAGGGGAGTTGTCCTGAATTCATAATGCATTATAGAGCCCATACATGTATGGTCCCTTTAATCATTAAGGAAAAGTAAGCAAACTTTGCTCTGATACCCTCTTTCCTATTGCCTACTAACTCTTTACAGAAATTAACCTACATTTGACTTTCTGAAAACCTTTCTTCCCTGAATCCAGTTGCTCACAGAAAAGCAAGATTGGTTGTATAACAATAAATATATGTCAATAAATACAGTAATTCATTGCTTAATGTGTGTCTTCAGTCTATTTCCTCATTGTTGAAACACTGGAAAGTGTAGTTAAACTAGACAGTAGTTTATGGTTTCGTACCATATAGTATGTCCTGTTGCTCATAGGCTACAGACCTGTACATCTTGTTACTATACTGATTACTATAGATAATTATAACACAATGGTAAGTGTGTATATCTAAATATATCTAAACATATAAAAGGCACCAGTAGCTCTCTAGTTTAATTAGATCCTATTTGTCAAGAACACATGGATCCAGAAACAAAACACAGGGCCCTGTTGGGAGTGGGATGGGGGTAGTGAGAGCATCAGGGAAAATAGCTAATGTATGCTGAGCTTAATACCTAGGTGATGGGTTAATAGGTGCAGTACACCACCACGGCACATGTTTACCTAAAAAAAATCTGTACACCCTGCATATAAAACTTAAAAACAATAAGAAATACTGTATTATAAAAGCAACTCCATGAAATGAAAATTAGACTGTCTACTCACCAAATTAAAAAGTAGCAAAGAAGTTTGCAGTTATTAGTTCTTGGTATAAAAACAGTTTCATGTGAGAAATTGAAACTAAAACCTACAGTGCAGATAAAAGGAAATATGTTCTACGTTTTAGTGTTGTTGTTTACATTTAATGTATGGATAAGAATCGGGAGTTAAGAATTAAATCCATATGTACGAAACCATTTGTTGACAGAAGACAAAATGATAAAGTGGCTCTCTATGGATATTTCTCAAGTTAACATTTAGAGAGATTGCACTAAGACCCCCACCTTTCCTCATCATAAACCACTGGAGACCAGTGAATATACAAATGTTAAAGGTATACCAGGATCAAATCTCCATGACAGATAGTGAATAGACAAAGGAAATATAATAATGGGAGCAGCAAGCACACATACAAAAAAATAAAAAATTTGAAAAAGACTGTTATTTATTTTATTTGGAACAATTAAAGTAACAAAAAGTAGATGTCAAAATGAGGCCGGGTGTGGTGGCTCATGCCTGTAATTCCAGCACTTTGGGATGCCAAGGCAGGGGGTTCACTTGAGGTCAGGAGTTCAAGATCAGCCTGGACAACATGGTGAAACCCCATCTCTACTAAAAATACAAAAATTAGCTGGGCATGGTGGCACGTACCTGTAATCCCAGCTACTTGGGAGACTGAGGCATGAGAATTGCTTGAACCTGGGAGGCAGAGGTCGCAGTGAGCCAAGATCACACCACTGAACTCCAGCCTAGGCAACAGAATGAGACTTCATCTCAAAAAAAAAAAAAAAAAAAAAAAAAATATATATATATATATATATATATATATATATATATATATAATTAAATTGAAAAGGAGAAAATAGAGCAAAAGGAAGTAGAAATTTGAAGATATACTCAAGTTAATTTTCATATTTTATTCAAAGAGCATATAAATAATTATTTGACTTAGTTCAAGATGACATTAATAAACTAGAGATAAAACTTTAAAATTATGTCAATTAGAGGTTTCAGAATGAAACAATGATGATGAAGCTAGTCCTAATAATCATTCAAATAAACAAGAACTAAAAATCAATATATTTGATTAAGTAAATATATTTGATTAAGTAGATATAATATGCTTAGTTATATTTTTATAATTAAGCATAAAATTCCTAATCAGTTAAAAAGTATTAATACTAGACTGTCTTAGGCTAAAGAATGGATATGAAAAATGTGTATGTTCGCTGGGCACAGTGGCTCATGCTTGCAATCCCAGCACTTTGAGAGTCCAAGGCTGATGGATCACTTGAGGTCAGGAGTTCGAGATCAGCCTGGCCAACATGGTGAAACCTCATCTCTACTAAAAATATAAAAAATTAGCCAGGTATGATGGTGCATGTGGTAGTGAATTTGGACACTAGATGCATATAGCTACTTGGGAGGCTGAGTCAGAAGAATTGATTGAACCCAGAGGTGAAAGTTGTAGCAAGCTGTAATCCTGAAACTTTATTCCAGCCTGGATGACAGAGTGAGTAAGGAAGAAAGGGAAGGAAGGAAGGAAGGAAGGAAGGAAGGAAGGAAGGAAGGAAGGAAGGAAGGAAGGAAGGAAATGTATATGTTAAAGGTCTGAACCCCAATACTTCAAAATGTGACCTTATTTGGAGATAGAGTTTTTATAGGGCTAATCAATTTAAGGTAAGGTCATTATATGGTCCCTAATCCAACATGAGTGATGTTCCTATAAAATGGAGGAATTTCGACACTAGATGCATATACAGGAAGAAAACTGTGTGGACCTGAGATGGCTATCTAGGAGAGAGACCTGGAACAGATCCTTCCCTCAGAAGCAATGTTTGAAGGAACCAACCCTGCCCACACCATGATTTAAGACTTCTAGCTTCCCAAACTGTGAGACAATAAAAAATCAGCTGTTTAAGTCACCCAGTTTGTGGTATTTTGTTACAGAAGCTCTAGGAAATAAATACACAGATCAAAAACTATCAAAGGAAAAAAATAATCTGAACGTAGGTATATTAGTGAGTCCACAGAACACAAGGGACATAGTGGCATTTCTGAAATAAACCTAAGAGAAAGAAAGAAAATTTAAACAAAATTACAGCAGGCTTATCAGCAAAAATAGAATCCAGTATACAATATATCTTCAACAAAATAATAGTAGAAAAACTCATCCTAGAATCCTTCACACACACAGAAAAAATGGTAATTCAATAAAGAAGAAAAATTTTACCGTCCATGGATCAAATAGAAAAACAAATTAGCAAAGGTTCTCCATAAACAACAAGGAAATCAAACTGCGAGGAAGAAGGGGATAGAAGCAATCAGCAACAAAGATATTGATTAATGTGCATAAGTCTAAGCAAGAGTGAATGTTTAAATGATTTTATTAATAATGAAAGTACATCTGGAAAGTACTTTATAAACAAAGAAACAAGATGCTAGACAAAAACAATGTGAAAAAAGAGAAAGTAATTTGTGTTTAAATATCCTAAGCTTTTTGTACTGTTTAGGACAACTGTAAAGGTATCAGCTTTAAACTTTACAAAGTATATCTGTTAAAAATAAATAGAGTACAGTCATAGTTCAGTAAAACATAAATTGAAACCAAGAAGAAGAAAGTGGATATGGAGGCAGAGAGAGGCAAAGAAATTTTTAAATATGTTAGAAATATAAGTACATACTTTATACATTAATACTAATAAAAATAATGAGTGTTATTATTTGGAGGCTTAAAATAACTTGGTGTACTATGACAGTGCATCTAGAAAGTAGAAAACACAATATGTACCTGAAATTTGACCAGTCTATGTCCTTGTTGTTGGAGAAGTAGAAGGAGATATTAAGTTTTGATGTGGAAGTAACGAATACATGCAAAAAATTAAGAGCAATCACAATTTCAAAAATCATAAAACCACCAAACAAATAGAACCACCAGCAGAAATCATTACAGGAGAATAAAAGAACAACAAACAAAACAAGGAACAAACTAATAAACAACAATTGTAAAGAAGATATAACAAAATAAGTCTGCAATGGGTACAGATGTATTAAAAATTACAATAAAAGAGCTGTTGGTGGGAGTGTAAATTAGTTCAGCCATTATGGAAGACAGTCTGGGAATTCCTCAAGGATCTAGAAACAGAAATACCATTTGACACAACAATCCCATTACTAGGTATATACCCAAAGGATTATAAATCAATCTACTATAAGACACAGGCACATGTATGTATATTCCAGCAGACTCACAATAGCAAAGACTTGGAACCAACCTAAGTGCCCATCAATGATAGACTGGATAAAGAAAATGTGGTACATATACACCATGGAATACTATGTAGCCCTAAAAAAGAAGGCATTCTTCATGTCCTTTGGAGGGACATGGATGAAGCTGGAAACCATCATTCTCAGCAAACTAACCCAGGAACAGAAAACCAAATATCACACGTTCCCATTCATAAGAAGGTGTTGAACAATGAGAACACATGGACACAGGGAGGGGAATATCACACACAGGGCCTGTAAGGGGGTGAAGGGTTAGGAGAGGAATAGCATTAGAAGAAATACCTAATGTAGATGATGGGTTGATGGGTGCAGCCAATCACCATGGCCCATGTATACCTATGTAACAAACCTGCATGTTCTGCATATGTATTCCAGAACTTAAGTTACAGTAAAACAAAATTACAATAGGTACAATGGAATAAAACCATGGATTAGAATAAGAATTGTCAGATTCTATGAACAAAAAGTTAAAACTCATTTCTATGTGGATAATAAAAGATAACAAATATGATATAAACCATTATAATGATATAATTGCATGCACAAAATGTTTAAGAGCATTTTTACCAAGAGAATCTTGATATAATAATGTTAATATCTGATGAGAGGCTCTTCAGAAAAAAGACATTAGAACTATATATGATTTAATGATAAACTAAATCATATACCTGCAATCTGTAATTCTGAACTACTATTTCAGAACTTAACCTCAGAATGTGAAAATACAAAATTACAAGAATTGACATCTGTAGTCATAGTAAAAATTTTATCATCTATTCCATGAAAAGAAAGCCAGGATATTTAAACATACTTGAATTAAGAACATCATCATAAACCATTAAAAGATACTAAATATACATATTTAGAATATTTAATTCTATTTCAAAACTGCATTGTTATGATAATTATTAAACGAATGTGCCCAAATATAATTTTCATATTATCTAACGTGGAACAATCTATTATTTCTTTGGAAGCTTTCATTTACACGTGTGTTAAATAAGTCTATTGAGAACAAATAAAATAAGCCAAAATAAATCAAAACTAGCTTATAGCAGTATAATTATATGTGTTATCGAAAAGGCTTAGCAATTTTAGAGATCAGGAGGAATGGAGAATACTGTCTTTTTTTTTAAGTGCAGATTAAAGATAATAAATTTATTTATTTATTTATTCATTCATTCATTATTTATAGACACAGTCTGCCTCTGTCACCAGGCTGGAATGCAGTGGTGCCATCTTGACTCACTGAAATCTTTGCCTCCCAGGTTCAAGCAATTCTCCTGCCTCATCCACCTGATGTAGTCCCTGTAGCTGGGATTACAGGCACGCGCCACCACACCTGGCTAATTTTTGTATTTTTAGTAGAGACGGTTTCACCTTGTTGGCCAGGATGGTCTTGATCTCTTGACCTCATGATCCACTCACCTTGGCCTCCCAAACTGCTGGGATTACAGGCTCGAGCCACTGCACCGAGCCAAAAAAATAAATTTAATATGAGAGAAGAAAGATGCTCTCTTGCTAGCATGACTTTAACACTTACCGCTCAATAGACTTTATTTATTTATGTTTTCAAAATTATTTTATTACTAAAGTAATATAACAAATGAATTATTACTGTAAAAATACCTAGTTACATGAGCAAATCAAATGTTTCCCTATTGCTTAGCGAGTATCACTCCCAGATCCATAAGAACAACAGATGATACTGTTTGTTCTTCCGGAAATGAATTATGCCCTAAAAAATCACTCCATCATATGCACACAAATGCATATACACACCTATTTATATTCTTTTACATGCTTATATTCATACATATACATACAAATGCAATATACACATCATTTTTCAACCCTGCAACTACTGCAATTTTGGTCTGGATGATGGTTTGTTATGGGTGGTTGTTCTATGTGTTACAGAATTTTTAGCAGCATCCCTGGACTCTACTAACTAAATACCAGGAGCACTATACCTTTAGTTATTAAAACCAAATCCCGGGAAAGTGTTGAAACTTTCATAAACCTGATACATTTTTGCATTTGTAGATTCTTTTATCAATTAGAAAATACATTTGATTTACAAAAAGAATGATATTAAGAATAATATAATGCAGGTTGAATAATATTCATTTTCATTTTTACACTCCAATGAAAATGCATTAAAACATTTGTCTAGGACAATGGTAACTAACCGACATTTGGCCCTGGGGAAAACAAAAAGTCTCCAAATGTTGTCAAATGCCCTCTAGCATTAAAGTCACCTCTGGTTTAGCAAAACTGACACACACACACACACACACACACACTCACACACACACACACACATACACACAGATGAGAATGCTTGTATGGTAATATAAAGTTCACAATGTGAATAATTATATTCAATGTGCCCATAATGTGGCATTGTTGAACTTTAAAAATTTGTCAGTGTAGAATTAGGAAATGTACTCATTAAATTAAATATTTGCTAAATTAATCAAATAAAATAACACTTATTCTCTAAAATCATAACTAACCTTAATTAAATCTGATTTCTTTAAAAAAATCTCCTAAGTTACTGCAAACTAAATGTAATATACATCAAATAAAATTCATTTTCTCTGCATCCAGTTTGTTGGAGGACTGGATCTAAATAGTTAAATATTCATGATGACTACTGGAAAAGTTTTATATTCACATAGAATTGTGTGCTATAATTAATTTTACATGGCTTCATGTCATCATGTTCTCATTTGTATAAGATTCAGATGTCATGTTTTGATATAAGAGCTTTTCTATTTCAAAGCAGTTATGAAAAAAAAAGTTTATATAGTCATCTCAACAATATTGGATGACAATTGGGACATTTTCTTGTTGTACATTTATCTTTTGATTCAGAGTTTAAAATGACAGAAAAGCTATCATTTTTTTCTAAAAAGTTTGAAACTTTCTATTTCCTTTTACATAGTTTATTCTCTCTAACCTAAAATTCAATTTGAAAATACATCCTAATATCTTTATATTAAAAAAGATTTGAAGTAATAAATTTTATTCTAAGTCATAAAAATATAGAATAATGGCAGTGATAGTGATGATGAGAGAGGAATGTCATGATATATATACTGAAAAGCGGTTTTCATTAAAGAAGTGGATAACTTATTTTTTTGACACCTCCATAACTAATCCCATGAACAGGAAGAGCTCTCTTAACTGTTTTTAACATCGTCCCTTTCTATTACTTGATGAATTCAGCAAAGTCATTTCTCAGTTTCTTTTTTTCACTGTAATTTTTCCCTAACCCTCTGTATCTTGTAGTTGTTTTGTTTAATAAAGCAATCTACACCTGTTTATTCATACATGATGGTACACAAGTAAAGAGAAGAGTGAATGGGAGAATGTTAGTAACCAAGTTCTTTACAGATGTAAGCAATATCTTCAACATATGATTTATATCTAGCAAAAGTTCTAACAGTTATAAACAGATACACCATAAATACAGTGAAGATAGAAAACATAATTCTTTTGTTTATTTAGAACAAATGTTTTTATTACCTGTTATTAATGAACTACTTTTAATGTTAATATAGGCAAGATTTTAAGGCAACATTGGTAACAGGTTAGAATATTTTAGCCTAAACAATGTGGCATACTATTCAGTCACTTACCTATTCCTTTTTATTTTTGGTTCTATCCTCTTTATCGATCAAATGGTGCAATGTAGACAAGATCGACTTACAAATACTGTGAGATAAACATGGAGTTTCTTTATTTTCTTAAGGAAGACTGTTTAGTCTGTTAAAAACTTCATCTATGATGCTTTTAAAATGAAAATAGTATGTATTTATGGAGCACAACATCTAGCTAATCACAAGAACTTAGAACTTGAAATTATGAAGCATATTGCCAGCAGCTTTGCTCTAGCAAAACAGACATCATTTTAAATGTCGCTTTAGTTAAATTATATCAATTACAGATGTTTAAATATTCCTAGCATATTACCATTTAGAATGCACACACTTCACAATAACAACTTTCACCTCTAGAATATTTCACTGGTAAATGTGAGACATAAATCCAATCCAGTCAATAGCTAATGACTAAAAATAGAAAGTCAGGTATATTTTTAATTATAATTTCTGGTCCTTACATAAGCAATCTCACTATTGCATCATTCTTTTTATTTAATAAGGAAATAATTTATAATACAGGTGTTAAACTGAAGATTTAAAGGGCTAAAGAATTCATTTTTCTCAACTGCCATTAACTCTGAAGACCAGTACCTTCATGTCTTAGAAAATTCTAGATCAAACAAAAATATAAATTCAGTCAAGAGTGCAAAGAATTACTATTAATTACTATTCTAAAATAATAATTTTTATTAAACAAAACATTATGAACAAAGTAAAAAGACAAAGGTCAACTGGGAAAAACTTATTGATAGCTTATATTATGGACAAAAAACTATTGCACCTATTATGTAAAGAATGAATAGAATTGAAAAGTTAGACTAGAAAAATAAAATAAAGGCAATTAATAGGCAGTTAATAAAACAGTAATGAGTGTATCTCCTCAAAATTGGAGATCATCAATTTTACTCATAATTTAATAAATGTAAATTTAAAGTATACAGGGTACCATTTTTTCACCTATTATTTTTGCAAAATTTCCTATGTATTGGCATCTCTATAAAGAAACAGACACTCTTATACGTTATGGACAAATGGAGAAAATACAATGTCTATGGAGGAGGCTCTAGTGATAGCTATCGAAATTAAACTTACTTATCTTTGAATCAGAATCCCACTTACAGAAATCTCTTCTACAGATATACCAATATATATGCTACGTGATATGTGTACAAGGACATTCATTACATTATTACATGTATTAGCAAAAAAAAAGTAACAAGAGACAATAAACGCTCATTAAATTAACAGGGGTGGGGGTGGGTACATCAGTGAAAGTAGTGAAGTAGACACTTCCAAATAAGAGAGAATTTGTTTCCGTCATTTAAAATAATCATTGCAACCCTTAATCTGGCAATCAAAGTTTATAGTTAGTGGCAAGCTTTCTAGCGAATTAATGACATTTGATAATTCCAATAGGCAGGAACCATGGGAGGTACTGTGTGTATAAAAATACAGTAATTCCAGAACCTGATGCTAAGACATTTGCAGTATATTTGTTGAGGTAGACATCTTACCCGGGAGCTCAGAAACATTTCTGTGAATGGCCAATACTGAATATTTTTGAATGTGTGTGTCTTACTTTCTCTGTTGCAGCTATTTGGTTCTGCCATTATGGCATGAACTAGCCACAGATAATACACAAATAAATTTGTGTGTCTATGTCTTCATAACATATTATTTATGGGCTCTAAAATTTAAATTTTATATAAATTCCAGATATCACAAAATATTATTTTCTTTCCATTTTTTTCTCAAAAATTTCCAAAGGCAACAGAATTCTGTGTAGGCAATACAAAATCGGACAATGGGCTAGCTTTGACACACGCATTGTAGCTTAACCGAATGCCGATATAAACCATAAACCAAACTTTATAATATACTTCAATTAGTAATCAAAATGTCAACAGTATTTTTCAATTTTACCAAGATGCAGGGAATTAAAGAGATGTGTCAATTGTAATACAGGAAGTAAATGGAGGAGTTTTAACTCAAGCTTAGCTCCTCAGTCATCGTTATTGTCTCATGAAGAGTCTTTTATAAGGATCATTATGATGTATGACATGAATTGTAGGATGTGTGCAATATATTAAATAAAATTATACTCTTATTTACAACATGATTCATTCAGCACTATTGAACTTTTGAAAAACGAATAACAGACTAGCTAGTCTATGTTAGTTTTTACATGATTTTTGAAAAAAGAACAAATTGTTTGAAAGTTATAGTGACTAATTGTTATATACAGTCATGCTTCATTTAATGATGGAAATACATTCTGAGAAGTACATCATTAAGCAATTCTGTGTTTGTGTGCATATCATAGGGTATACTTACACAAACCGAGATGCAATAGGCACACAGGCACACAGGATATAGGGTATAGCCTATTGCTCATAGAGCATGTTATTGTACTGAATACTGTAGATAATTGTAACACAGTAAGTATGTTTAGATATTCATTTCTAAACATAAAAACAATACAGTAAAATATGCACTTTAGTCCACCATATATGCTGTCCATAGTTGACTGAAATGTCATTACGTGGAACGTGACTATAATTTGTTTCAGGAGAAAATCAGTAACTTTTTATCAAATTTGTCACTATTTTTTTCTTATTCTAATTCTTCAATTATTTTAACAGATCTTTAAGAAGTAATCAGACCCATGAGATATATCCCTCTGTTAGTTTGAATACTTGAGCTCTCATAGCAATTACATTCTAGAAAAATATGACTTACAAATTATCATATATACTTATATAAGAAATACATATATATACACATATATGTGTATCTATGTATATAATTTATTATTTATTACTACACAGTGCTCTATAATCATGGCTTTAGCCACATATACATATATTAGTAAAGAATAATATATATTGAACAATGTCAACAGAATATCTCATGTCATAATAAAACTAATCATTGATAAAGTGTTTGAAATATATATAAGAAACTTAAGAGAAGCCAGTACATATCAAAATACTTGGGTTTGAACTCTTATATAAGTCTAGTGAAGTAGAATAAGATGGCCAACTTGACACAGCCAGGAGATGTCTCTTCCACCAAGAGAAACTAAAATGTCCAGTAAACCATCACATTCTGAACAGATCTTCTGAGACAAACACTCAAACTTTATAAGGAAGTGATTCAGACACCGAGGGTGAATAGGCATGAAGCTGCGAAGCATACATGGAGTCTCCAAGTGTTAAGAATGGCTCCCAGTCCTGACCAGGTCCTACGGAAGGGGTGAGTGAAGGAACTGCGAGGCACCACACTCCCATTGCTGACCTCTGGGATCCCAATTACAAGAGATCCCTTGACCCCCACAGACATTTGAATTGGCAAGGGGAACTTCTCAGAGAGGAGACAGAGGCTGAACTCAAGCGAGCACAGAGCCCAGAAGGTTTTGTGTTGGGGGCAGCTGCTACAAAAACACAAGCATAGGTGCCCATCCCTCAAAACTTTCCATTTTGCTCTGAGTAGCTCTAGCTACTGTGAACAGCCAGGTTGGAAGAACAGGGCTGCCTTTCCCTCAGGACCAAGGTGCATCTGATTTGCAGAACCTCTTTTCCGCTGGCCCCTCCCAAGGCCCCTGCTTGGCCACTCCCATAAGAGGAGGCACACAGCACAGGCTCCATTGCCGCACCTGAGTGTATTGCCAATGGCCTGAGAGCAGTTTGCCCCTCCCCAACGGGAGGCAGAAGACAAAGCTTTCAAAGCTTTGGGCCTCGCCCTAACCTTCCAGAATTTGAACAAAACACCCAGGAGTATCAAGGTGAGATCTGGGGCTTGTGCTCAAGTCAGGGAGGAGCCCCCTTTCTCAGAACACTGAAACGGATGTCTGATGCAAAGGTTTGTGAGCTGGCATGGGAGATGGGCATCCTTTTCTCCACAAAACCAGATAAAGAAGAGTGTAGCAAGTTGGCCAGCTGCAGTTTCTCCCTGGGGCAGCCCTAGGGCCCTGAGCACATAGAATAGCCTACCAATCTGGGTACAGAAGGCTTGGCACAAAACTGGCTGTTCAGACCTGCTCCTGAAATAGACAAAAGAGGGAGAAACTGACAGGGGAGTGAGCTGAGCAGTTCCCATAGTCATCTGGTGGGCAAAATATCCTGGGCCGTGGGTGCTCCAACAGCTGCACACTAATGGCACCACTTCCTTGTCTAGGGATCCTCTACCCTGAACTCACTGTATAAAGACACCACCTGCAGACATACCACACAACCCCATTTGACTCTGCCAAACTCAGAGGACTAAAAGGTCCTTGGGGGTTGGTAGGTCCCCTGATGGCCTAAACTTTGACTCAAGTAGCCCCTGGGAGAGAGCACAGCCTGCCAGGGACATAGCACCAGTGTTAGGAAAGGGATCTCCCAAGGCCCAGGAATAGAGTTGGTGAGGGTCTCATCTACTGGATCTCATCCTGAATTGTACCACCAAATAAAAATAAATTTTTCTACCACGAATCTCCTGTGAAACCAAAGGCAGAAAATCAGCTGCAGCTAAGGAACCCATACAGAGCCTTGGACCTCTGAAAGCAGGAAGAAACAAAACCAATTCATGGTACAAAACTTCATCACAATCAAACCCTCAACAGGAAAAAAATTAAAATAAAACTAAAAAGTTCCATCCAAATGACAGTAACTTCAAAAAAGTAAAGAGACATTACACATCTCTATTTGCTTACTTACGAAGATTGCACTAGCTTCCCTGCAATGGACCCTAAACAGATTGAGATGGTAGAAGAGACAGACAGAGAATTCAGAGTGTGGATGGCAAGGAAACTCAACAAGATTCAAGAGAAAGTTGAAACCCAATATGAGGAAGCCAGTAAAATGATCCTAGAGTAGAACAATGACAGAGCCATTTTAAGAAAGAAACAAACTTGAACTTCTGGCATTGAAAAATGTACTACGGGGACTTTCAAAGTACAGTTGGAAGCCATAACAACAGACTAGACTAAGCTTAGAAAAGAATTTTAGAGCTCAGAGACTGGTCCTTCAAATCAACCCAGTTAAATAAACAAAGAAAAAATTGGAAAAATAATTCTTAAAATGAACAATAACTTTGAGAAGCATGGGATTACATAAAGAGAGCAAATTGACAGTTCCTGAGAGACAGAGAGAAACAGTAAGCAATTTGGAAAACATACTTGAGGATATAGTTGACAGAAATTTTTTCAATCTTGTTAGAGAGATACATAAGCAAATGTAAAAACACTCTAGAAAATCTTTGTGAGATACTGTACAAGATGGCTACCCACAAGCCATATAATCATCAAGGTTTCCAAGGTCAAAGTGAAAGAAAAAATCTTAAAGGAAGCTAGAGAAAAGGGTCAGGTCACTTACAAAGGAAACCCCATTAGGCTAACAGTGGACTTCTTAGCAGAATCTTTACAAGCCTGAAGAGATCAGGGCCCTATTTTCAGCATCCTTAGGAAAAATAAATTCCAACCAAGAATTTCATATACCAGGAATCTAAGCTCCATAAGTTAAAAAGAAATAAAACCTTTTCTAGACAAGCAACAGCTAAGGGAATTTCTTACCACTAGATCAGCCTTACAAGAAATCCTGAAGAGAGTTCTAAAGATCGAGATGTAGTAGTGATAACTGCTTCCACAAAAACACACTTAAGTACATAGTTACAGACCCTCAAACACAACTACACAATTGAGACTACTATGTAAACAGCTAACAACATCACAACAAGATCAAAACTTTACCTTGAATACCGTGAATGTAAATTGTCTAAACACTCACTTAAAACACACAAAGTGGAAATTTGGATGAATAACCAAGACCATCCATCTTTTGGCTTCAAAAGATCCAGCTCACATGTAATGACATCCATAGGATCAAAATCAAGGGATAGAGAAAAATCTATTATTTAAATGGAAACAAGAGGAGGTGTTGTTATTCCTAAATCAGACAAAGTAGACTAAACCAACAATAAAAAAGGATGAAATCCCAGCACTTTGGGAGGCCGAGGCGGGTGGATCACGAGGTCAAGTGATCAAGACCATCCTGGTCAACATGGTGAAAACCCGTCTCTACTAAAAATGCAAAAATTAGCTAGGTGTGGTGGCGTTCGCCTGTAGTCCCAGCTACTCAGGAGGCTGAGGCAGGAGAATTGCTTGAACCCAGGAGGCGGAGGTTGCGGTGAGCTGAGATCACGCCATTGCACTCCAGCCTGGGTAATAAGAGCGAAACTCTTTCAAAAAAAAAAAAAGTATGAAAAGGGACAGTACATAATCATAGAAGGTTCAATTCAATAAGAAGACTTAACTCACCTAAATATGCATGCACTCAATATTGGAGCATTGAGATTTATAAAACAATACTTCTAGAAGACTCAGGCACAATAAAATAGTGGAGGACTTATCACCCCAATGACAGCTTTAGACATATCATTGAGGTAGAAAACTAACAAAGAAACTCTGAACATAAGTTTGACACTGAACTAATTAGACATAATATACATTGAAATAATACTCCACCCAACAATCACAGAGTATACATTCTTCTTCTGATCTACACAGAGAATACACTCTAAGGTCAACCACATGCTTGGTCACAAAGCAAGTCTCGATACATTCAAAAATATCAGCACTGTATTAAGCATACTCTCAGATCACAGAGGAATGAAAATAGAAATCAAAACCAGATGATCTCCCAAAAACCACACAAATACATGAAAATTAAACAACTTACTCCTGAATGACTTTTGAGTAAATAACAAAATTAATTAAACTTAACATCACATCTAGGAAAAATAGAAAGACCAAAAAAAAAAAAAAATCCCAAAACTAACAGAAGTAAAGAAAGAGCTATAATCCAAGGTTTCTGCAGTGTGTTGAGTTCTCATTTGAGGTAAATGCTGAGGCACACTGGACCAACATACACAGTTCAATAATGGGAGAGAAGATGGCAGACTAGAAGCATCTCATGTGTGCTCCTCTCATGGAGGGGGAACGAAACAGGCTAGTGAACACTGACCCTGCAAGCTGATCATCTGAGAAACCGCGTTGGGAGCCATCAAGGCAGCAGAGCGACACAGAAAGGAGAGGAGTGGAGCTGGGCACCAGCCTGTCTGAGCTCACCGTGGAGACAGGAGAACCTTTCCAGTACGGGAAAGGGTGAGTGAGTGAGAGTCCCTAGGGGATTCATACTCTCCAGAGGGACTTGTGCAAGACTGGAAATGAGAGAATCCCCCCAGATACCTCATGCCTCACCACTACCATGCTTCTAGACAGGCAGAGAGCCACCTGGACATTCTGAAATGGCAACTTTGGAGTCCAAGGGAACTTTTACAAGCCTTGGGTCCCAAAGCAGATGAGCACCAGTACCATATTCCCAGTAGAGACCCCAGTTTTGGTACATGACAGCAGTAAGACTGCTTCACTCCTCCTTGCTGGATGGGGCTTGGCACCAGCATCAGGCCTACCAGTCCCACTTCTCTGTGAACTCAGCCAGATGATAGAACCTCCTGTTGTCTTGGAAAACTCCCAGATGGCAGTGTTGGTGACCCCACCCACCCGTGCAACTGGTAGCCATGTGAGAAACACTTGCTAGAGCTTCTGGCTCAGTGGTTCTTGCATCTATACGAATTCAACCAGTGGGCACAACCTCCTATTGTCTCAGACAGCAAGGTAGGTGACCACACCCACCCTGGCACTGGTAGCCAGGTAGGCAGCACCTGCTAGAACTTTTGATCCAGTGGTTTTATTTCTTTGTGAACTCAGCTGGACTGCACAGCTTCTGGTTGTCCCAGGAAGCACCCAGATAGCAAGGCAGGTGACCTCATTCACCCCTGCCACTGGTAGCCAGGTAAACAGTGCCCACTAGAGTCTCCAGTCCGGAAATCCAACTTCTGTGTGAACTTGGCAAGTGGGCACAGACTCGTTGTCCCAGACAGCATCCAGATGGCAGGGCAGGTGACTCAACCCACCTCTGCCTCTGGTAGCCAGGCAAGCAATGCCAGCTAGAGCTTCCAGCACAGTGGTCTTACTGTTGCTTGTATTTGATAAGGGGCACAGCCTCCTGCTGCCTCAACAACACACAGACAGCAGGATGGGTAATGCTACCCACCCCTGCCTCTCATAGACAGTTGGGCTACACCCACTAAAGTTTCCAGCCCAGTAGTCCCACTTCCGTCTGAACTCTGCAGGGAGATGCAACCCCATGTTTTCCTGGGAAGTACGGGACAGCAGATTAGGGCTAATATAGCAGTATACAGCCTGTCTGCGAATTGTTGCCCTGTCTGAGGAAGCTGAATATACCAGAACACCCAATGAAAGAAGCATGGACACAGAGATAATAATTGGAAGGGGTATGTTCAAGACCCAAAAGCAAACTAGATTCAAAGCTTGTCGATATAACCCACCTTATGTAACAATCAATTTGCAAGGGTATTAAAGAAGATAAAAGCAAAAAATCTGATTCAAAGGACAACAACTTCAAAGACTGAAGGAACAATAGCCAACACAGATGAGAAGAAAGCTAGCACAAGAGCTCTGGCAATTCAAAAAGCCAGAGGTCTTGTTGCTTAAATGACCTCAGTAGTTCCCAGCAAGAATTCTTAACCAGGTTGAAATAGCTGAAATGCCAGAAATGTAATTCAGAATATGGATATGAATGAAGATCATCCATGTTCAGGAGAAGGTTGAAACCCAATCCAAGGAATCTAAGGAATACAATAAAATGATACTGGAGATAAAAGATGAAACAGCCATTTTAAGAAAGAACCAAAGGAAACTAATAGAGCTTAAAAACTCACTTCAAGAATTTCATAATACAATAGCAAGTATTAACAGTAAATTTGGCCACAGGGAGGAAATAATCTCAGAGCTCAAAGACTCATTCTCTGAAATAACAGGCATATAAAAATAAACAAAAAGCAATAAAAGAAAAGTGAACAAAATCTGCAAGAAATATGAGATTTTGTAATGAGACCAAATCTATGACCCAGGGGCTCACTGAGAGAGAATATGAGAAATCAAGCAACTTGGAAAACAGATTTGAAGATATTATTCAAAACAACTTCCCCAACCTTGCTAAGCAGGCCAACACGCAAATCCAAGAAAGGCAGAGAATCCCTGTGAGGTACTATATACGATGACCATTCCCTAAGACACAGTCATCAGATTCTCCACGTTTGAAATAAAAGAAAAAATGTTAGAGGCAACTAGGGAGAAGGGGCAGGTCACCTACAAAGGGAACCTCATCAGGCTAACAGTGAACCTTTCAGCAGAAATCCTACAGGCCAGAAATGATTGGGGACCTATATTCAGCGTTCTTAAAGAAAAGAAATAACAACTAAGAATTTCATATCCAGTTAATTCAAGCTTCATAAGCAAAAGAGAAATAAGACCCTTTTCAGACAAGTGAATGCTAATAGAATTTGTTACCATCAGTCATGCTTTACAGGAGGTCCTAAAGGGAGTATCATAGATGGAAGGAAAATACCATTACCAACCAGCGCAAAAACACTTTTAAGTTTATATAAAGCAACTAGACAATTAAATCTGCATAATAACCAGCTAACAACACAATGACAGGATAAACCCTGCACATATCAATATTAACTTCGAATGTTAGCAAAGTTCCCCAGTTAAAAGGCACAAAGTGGTAAGTGGGATAAAGAAACAAGACTCAGCCCCATGCAATCAAGAAGAGACATGTCTCACATGCAATGACACCCATAGGCTCAAAGTAAAGAGATAGCGAAAAATTTAGCAAGAAAATGGTAAACAGAAAAAAGTGGGGGTTGCTATTCTAATTTCAGACAAAACAGACATTAAACCAATGATCAAAAAAGGCAAAAAGAAAAGCATTACATAATGGGAAAGCATTCAGTTCAACAAGCAGACTTAACTATCCTAAATATAAATACACCAACACAGAAGGTCTTAAATTCATAACACAAGTTCTTAGAAACTTACAAAGAGAATTGGATAAGCCCACATTAATAGTAGGAAATGTCAACACCACACTGACAGTATCAGACAAGCTATCAAGGCAAAAAACCAGACTTGGCAACTGAATATATACCTGCAGAACTCTCCACCCCCCTGAAAAACAGATTGTAAATTCTTCTCATCTACAAATTGTACAAACTGTAAAACCACCCACACAATCAAAAATAGAACAACCCTCAGCAAATTCAAGAAAGCTGAAATCATACCAAACATACTGTTGGACCATTGCACAATAAAAATAGAAATCAATACTAAGAAAATTGCTCAAAATCATACCAAGATGAAGAAAGTAAACAAGCTGCTCCTGAATGATTTTTGAGTAAACAATGAAATTAAGTCAGAAATCAAGAAATTGTTTGATGTTCATGAGAAAGATATACTAGAATATCTGGGACACATCTAAAGCAATATTAAGAGAGAAGTGTAGAGTACTAAGAGCCCACATCAAAAAAGTTAGAAAAATATCAAATTAAAAATCTAACATGACACCTGAAAGAAACAGAGAAATAAGAGCAAACCAACCAGAAAGCTTGCAGAAGAAGAAATAACAAAACACAGAGCTGAACTGAAGGTAATTGATATGTGACATATCATACAAAAGATCAGCATATCCAGAAGTTGGTTCTTTGAAAGAATAAATTAGATTGTTAGACTCCTAGCTAGACTAATAAGGTAAAAAAGAGAAAAGATTCATATAAACACAATTAGAAGTTACAAAGGGTACATTCCCAATGATGTCACAGAAATATAAAAATCCCTCAGAAACTACAATGAAGCTAGAGAACCTAAAAGAAATGGATAAATTCCTGGAAATATACAACCTCCAAAATTTGAATCAGGAAGAAATTGAATCTCTGAACACAACAATAATGCAGTCTGAAATTGAAGCAGTAATAAGAGTCCTACCAGCAAGGAAACGTCCATGACCACAAAAACCCACAGCTGAAAATGTATAAGAAAGAGCTGGTACCATCCTATAGAAACTATTTCAAAAAATTGAGGAGGATGGACTTCTCCCTAACTCATTCTATGAGGTCAGCATCATCCTGATACCAAAATCTATCAAACACACAACAACAACAAAATGTAGGCCAATATTCCTGATAAATTTATATTCAGTAACTTATTATATTCAAAAAATACTAGCAAAGGAAATCCAGCAGCACATCAAAAAGCTACTTCACCATATTCAAGTAGGCTTTATCCCTGGGAGGCAAAATTGGTTTAACATTGCACATCAATAAATGTAATTCATCACATAAACAGAAGTAAACACAAAACCAAATGATCATCTCAATAGATGCAGGAAAGATTTCTAGTAAAATGCAACATCCCTTCATGAAAAAAAAGGAAAAAAAAAAACACCTCAACAAACTAGGCACTGAAGGAACTTACTTCAAAATAACAGGAGCCAGCTGGGTGCAGCGGCTCACTCCTGTAACCCCAGCACTTTGGGAGGCCAAGGTGGGAGGATGACCTGAGGTCAGGAGTTTGAGACCAGCATGGCCAACATAGTGAAACCCTATCTCTACTAAAAATACATAAATTCGCCAGCTGTGATGGTATATGCCTATAATCCCAGCTACATGGGAGGCTGAGACAGGAGAATCACTTGAACCTAGGAGGCGAAATTTGCAGTGAGCAGAGATGGCATCATGGCACTCCAGCCTGGGTGACAGAGTAAGACAGACTCCCTCTCAAGAAAACATATATATGTAAATAACAGGAGGCATCTATAAAAAAACCCTACAATGATCAGTATACTGAATGAGCAAAAGCTGGAAGCATTCCCCTTCAGAAACAGACCAAGACAAAGATGACCACTCACACCACTGCTGTTCAATATAGTACTAGAAGTCCTAGCCAGAGTGTTCAGGCAAGAGAAAGGAATACAAAGCATCCAAATAGAAAGAGAGGAAGTCACATTATTTCTGTTTGCAAATACCATAATTCTATGCCTACAAAACCCCACAGTCTCTGCCTAAAAGTTCCTAGGTCTGATAAATGAGCAAAGTCTAAGGATACAAAATCATCATACAAAAATCAATAGCATCTATATACAACGACAACATCCAAGCTAACAGCCAAGATAAGAATGCAATTTTATTTACAATAACCATAAAAATAGTAAATTACATAGGAATACACCTAATCAGGGAGATGAACGGTGTTGACAATGAAAATTGCAAACCAATATTTCAAGAAATCAGTGGTGACACAGACAAATGGAAACACATTCCATGCTCATGGATAGGAATAATCCATATTGTTAAAATGGCCATACTGCCAAAGCAGTTTACAGATTCATTGCTGTTGCTATCAAACACTATCAATGCCATTCTCTCTTTCAGATAGAATTTGCAAAAACTATCTGGAAATTCACATGGAACCAAAAAAGAGCTTGAATAGCTTGATGCAGGCATCATGTCACCCAACTTCAAACTACACTACAAGGTTATAGTAACCAAAACAACATGATACAGATACAAAAAAATGGACAAAATGATCAATGGCACAGAATAGAGAGCCAAGAAATAGAGCCAAATGCCTATCATCACTTTAATGAAGTTGACAATAAACAAGCAATGGGGAAAAGGCTCCCTATTCAACAAATACTGCTGGGATAACTGTCTAGCCATATGAAGAAGATTGAAGTTAAACCCCTTCCTTACAACATTTACAACAATTAACTCATGAATTAAAGATGTAAATATAAAATCTAAAACTATAAAACCTCTGGAAGATGACCTAAAAATATATCATTCTGGACATAGGTCCTGGCACAGATTTTATGACAAAGCTGCTAAAAGCAATTTCAACTAAACAAATAATGACAAATGGGACCTAGATAAACTAAAGTGCTTCAGCACAGCAAAAGAAACTATCAACAGAGTTAACAGACGACTTATGGAATGGGACAAAATATTTGCAAACTATGCACCACACAAAAGTCTAATAACTAGAATATATAAGAAAATTAAACAAATTAAAAAGAAAAACATCAAATAACTCCATTAAAAAGTGGGCAAAAGACATAGACACTTTTCAAAAGAAGACATACACCCAGCCAACAAGCATATGAAAAAACACACAATATCACTAATCATTAGATAAATGCAAATTAAAACCACAATTTGATACCGTCTTACTGTAGTCAGAATAGCTATTATTAAAGTGAAATAAAATGGCAAGATCATGAAGAAAAGAGAGTACACTGCTGGCGGGAATGTAAATAAGTTTAGTCATTGTAGAAATCAGTGTGGCAATGTTTCTAAAAACTTAAAGCAGAGGTACCATTCCACCCAGCAATTCCAGTATTGGGTATATGCCCAAAGGAATATAAACCATCCTATCATAAAGACACATATATGCATATGTTTATCGCAGTACCATCAACAATAGCAAAGTTATGAAATCAATCTAATTCCCCATTAACAATAGCCTGGATAAAGACAATGTTGCAAGTATACACCATGGAATAATACACAGCCATGAAAAGGCATGAGATCACGTCCTTTTCAGGAACATGGATGGGGTGGAGGCCATAACCCCAGACAAACTAATGTAGGAAGAGAAAAAATGTATGTTCTCGTTCATAAGTGAGAGCTGAGCATTGAGCACACATGAACACAAAGAAGGGAACAACAGACACTGGAGTCTTTTTGAGAGTGGAGGGTGAAAGGAGAATGAGGTTTAAAAACTACCTATCAGATACTATGCTTAATACCTGAGTAATGAAATAATCTGTACACTAAAACCTTGTGACACACAATTTTCCTATATAATGAACCTAAAATAAAAGTTAAATTACAAGTAAAAAATAAAATAAAATCAGAGCAGGACTGAATAAAATTAAGAACCAAAATCTATACAAAGAATCAACGAAACCAAATGTTACTTCTTTGAAAGGATAAACAAAATCAATAGATCACTAGCTAGATTAAGAAAGAAGAAAGAGAGATGATCTAAAGAAGCACAAGCAGAGATGACAAAGGTGACATTACAGCCAATTCCACAGAAATACAAAAGAACCTCAGAGACTATTATGAACAGCTTTATGTAAATAAAATAGAAAATCAATAGGAAATTGATACATTCCTGGAAGCACAGTCTTCCAAAATTGATTCAGGAAGAAATTTTAATCAAAATTAGACAAAAAATAAGTCCCAAAATTGAGTCAGTAATTAAAACCTTATCAACCAAAAAGAGTTGAGGGCCAGATGGATTCACAGCCAAATTCTAGTGGATGTAAAAGAAGAGGTTAAGCAACCAATTTTACAAAAACTATCCCAAAAGATCAAAAAGGAAACACTTCTTACTAGCTCATTCTACTATGCCAGCATTATCCTGATATAAACATATGGCAAAGACACAATGAAAAAATAAAACTACAGGCGAAAGCCCTGATGAACCTACATGCAAAAATCCTTAACAAAATACTAGCAAACTTCAGCCCTCCATCAAAAAGTTAATTCACCCCATTCAGGTAAGCTTCTTTGCTAAGACGCAAGATTGGTTCAACATATACAAATCAATAAATGTGATTCAGTACATGAACAGAATTAAAAGCAAAAGACATATGATTATTTCAGTAGACACGAGACAAGCTGTGGATAAAATCCAACATTCCCTCATGATAAAAACCCTCATAAAACTATGCCTTAAAGGAATATATCTCAAAAATAATAAGAGTTGTCTCTGACAAACCCATAGCCAATGTCATACTGAATGGTCAAAAGCTGAAAGAATTTCCCTTGAGACCTGGAACAAGCTAGGGCTATCCACTCTTACCACTACTATTCAACATAGTAGTGGAAGTCCTAGCCAGAAAAATCAGGCAAGAGAAAGAAATCAAAGGCATCCAAATAGGAAAATAAGTCAAACCATCTCTCTTCAATAATCATATGATTGTATACCAAGAAAATCTGAAGATTCTACCTTCTACCAAAGGTGCCTGCCATCAATGAGTGGCTTCAGTTAAGTTTGGGGATACACATCACTGTACAAAAACCAGTAGTATTTCTAGGCACCAATAAGGTTCAAGCTGAAAATCAAATCAAAACAAAACAAAATCCCATTTGAAATGGCTGCAACAAAAACAATGAAAAGCCTAGGGAAATGTCTAATGAATGAGGTGAATGACCTCTACAAGGAGAACTACAGAACACTGCTGAAAGAAATCAACGATGATACAAAATAAATGGAAAAACATTCCATATTCATGAGTTGAAAGAATCATTTTCATTAAAGTGGACATATGCCCCATCTAATCTACAGATTTAACATAAATTCTTTCAAGCCACCCATGTTATTTTTCAAATAATTAGAAAAAAACAACTAGACAATGTATATGGAACACAAAAGAAGCTCCAATAGCCAAAGCAATTATTAGCAAAACAAGCAAAGCTCAAGGCATCACATTACTCAACTTTAATCTATACTATACTACAAGGCTACAGTAGCAAAAGCAGCATGGTAATGGTACAACAATGGACACATAGGCTAATGGAACAGAATACAAGAAACAAAAATAGAGCCATACACTCACAAGCATCTGATCTTTGACAAAGTCAACAAAAATAATCAATGAATGGGGAAATTTTTCCCTATTTAATAAATGGTGCTGGGATAATTTGAAATCTATATGCACAAGAAGAAAACAAGACCCCTATCTCTTCTCATATACAAAAGTAACCTCAAGATGAAGTAAAGAATTAAATAGAAGACCTCAAACTACACAAATCCTAGAAGAAAACCATAGACATTTCTTTCTTGTTATAAGCCTTGGGAAATAATTTATGGCTAAGTCCTCAAAAGCAATCACACACACACACACAAATGACAAGTAAAATCTCATTATAATAAAGAGCTTCTGCACAACAAAAGAAACTATCAACACAGTAAAGAGACAAACTATAGAATGGGAGAAAATTTTTGCTACCTGTGCACCCCACAAAGGTGTAATATTTAGAATCTGTAAATAACATAAACAAATGAAAAAGCCAAAAACAAACATTTCCATTAAAAATAGGCATAAACAGACACTTTTCAAAAGAAGACATACAAGTAGCCAACAAGCATGTGCAAAATACTCATCACCACTAATTATCAGAGAAATGCAAATCAAAACCACAATAAGATACCATCTCACACAAGTCAAATGGCTATCATTTAAACATTGAAAAATAATAGATGCTAGCAGGACTGTGGAGAAAAGAGAACACATACACTCGTGGTGGGAATTTAAATTAGTTCATCTACTGTGGAGAACAGGTTAGAGATTTCTCAAAGAACTAAAAATAGAACTACTGTTCAAACCACCCAACTCACTACAATTTCTGGGGGAGGGGAAGGATATATACCACCCTTCCCCTCCCCCAGAAATTGTTCTAACAAAGAGACAAATGCACTCACATGTTCATTGCAGCACTATTCACAATAGCAATGATATGAATACAATAACCTATCTCAATGTCCATCAGTGGTGGATTAAATAAAGAAAATGTGATATATATGCATCATGAAGTACTACACAGCCTTAAAAAAGATCATGTCCTTTGTAGCAATGTGGATACAACTGGAAGCCATTATCCCAAGTGAGCTAACAGAGAAACAGAAATCCAAATATGTGTTCTCACTTATTCTTATAAGAGAGAAACGCTAGACAGGAGACTACAAGCCATGGGGGGAGTAGAAAGGTGAGGAAGGGTTGAAAAACTACCTACTGATTACTGTGCTTACTATATGTGTAATGGTTTTGATCACACTCCAAACCTCAGCATCACACAATATACCCATGTAACAAACATGCTCTTGTGCCCTTTGAAGCTAAAATAAAAGTAGAATTTTTTTCAAATCTACTTAATATTTTATAATGCAAAATATAACTATGGATAGAAAAATCTCCATGAAGAGTTCAAAGATAATTTGGAAGAATCTTACCTAATTCATCTATTACTAATATTTTAATACCAGAACTGCATTTTATGAGTATCATTTTATGTCTGGTGACAAAAGGTTTTCTGGCATTTCTGTGACAGAGAGGAATAGGACAGATACTTTTCAGCTTTTTGGAGTTATCCCTTCTCATGTTCACAGTAATCACAGCAATCCTATCTTTTATGCACGAGTGCTCTAAAATTGTTTTTGGCATTTTTATCATGAAGCTTTGGCACATGCCTATGTCCTGAATGGTATTGCTTAGGTTTTCTTCTCTCTAGCTTTTTAAATTGTGATGTTAGGGTGTTGATATGAGATCTTTCTAGCTTTCTGATGTGCACATTTAGTGCTATAATTTTCCTCTTAACATTGCTTTAGCTGTGTCCCAGAGATTCTGGTATGTTGTCTCATTGTTCTCACTGGTTTCAAAGAACTTCCTGATTTTTGCCTTAATTTCATTATTTACACAGGAGTCATTCAGGAGCAGGTGGTTCAATTCATGAAATTGCATGATTTTGAGTGAGTTTCTTAATTCTTAGTTCTAATTTGATTGCAATAGATGCTGGAGAGGCTGGAGAGAATTAAGAATGCTTTTACACTGTTGGTGGGAATGTAAATTCGTTCAACCATTGTGAAAGACAGGGTGGCCATTACTCAAGTATCTAGAACCAGGAATACCATTTGACCCAGCAATCCCATTGCAAGATACACAAAAAACTATAAATTTTTCTACTATAAGACTCGTGCACATGTATCTTTCTTGCAGCACTATTTACAATAGCAAAGACATGGAACGAATCCAAATGCCCATCAATGACAGACCAAATTAAGAAAATGTGGTACATATACACTATGGAATAGTATGCAGTCATCAAACCAAACACCACATGTTCAGACTCATAAGTAGGGGTTGAACATTGAGAACAGGAAGGGGAACATCACACACCAGGGCCTGTTGGTGGGTATGAATAAGGGGAGAGAACTTAGAAGACAGATTAATAGGTATAGCAAATGATCATGGCACATGTATACCTGTGTAACAACCCCATATGTTCTGCACATGTATCCTGCTTTTTTTTGAATAAAGAAAAAAAGTGCTATGAAAATAATCAGTTCACTATGAATATATTTATAAATGTGAGGTTAATTTTCTAAGCAAGTTAAAATAATGGCACAGAAGGGAATTATTTTAAGCATATAGTAATTGCTGAGCTTTGCAGTTTATAATTTTGTAATTTTTAGTTATGTTTTTATGTCACAAGGGGTGTGTAGGAGTGAGAAAAAGTATCTGTACAGTTAAGTTAGAATTGCCCATAAAGGCAAATTAGAATAAAGTAGAAAGACTATGAATGAGGTGTCCTTGGGTCAGATAAGGAATAAGAGGACACACTTTCGGGTTTTACCTTTTATACCTGTGCGTTTGTCCGTTCATACTACAGAGAACAGAATGGATAACAGTTTTACAGAACCTCCACACACCTGAAAAGCATCACAAACCTCCATTGCCTCCTGATCTGTGAGGAGCTCTAAACCATATGTTCATTGGCACCATATGTTTTTGATTTCAGAAAGATTGTTTAGAATTGATTTTCCTATTGACGCTTCATCTTTTACTAAAACTAGGCGAGCCCCTAAAACAATAAGTTGTCTCAATTTCCCTCCTATTTCTGAAAGTTTTGTTTCTTAGATTAAAATGATAAGTAATATGCATCACAAAATATTTTTAGTAATAAAATATTTTTCCTCTTTTTAAAAAATTCTTTTCTTGTGCTACTTTCAAGGATGAAAAGCATATAGAAAAAGAATTTTGATTGAACTAACTTAGACTCCCACCAACAGTGTAAAAGTGTTTCTATTTCTCCACATCCTCTCTAGCATATGCTGTTTTCTGACTTTTTACTGATCGTCATTCTAACTGGCGTGAGATGATATCTCACTGTGGTTTTGATTTGCATTTCTCTAATGACCAGTGATGATGAGCTTTTTTTACATATGTTTGTTGTCTGCATAAATATCTTCTTTTGAGAAGTATCTGTTTATATCCTTTGCCCACTTTTTAATGGGGTTGTTCGCTTTTTTCTGGTAAATTTGTTTAAGTTCTTTGTAGGTTCTAGATATTAGCCCTTTGTCAGATGGATAGATTGCAAATATTTTCTCCCATTCTGTAGGTTGCCTGTTCACTCTGGTAATAGTTTCTTTTGCTGTGCAGAGGCTATTTAGTTTAGTTAGATTTGATTTGTCAATTTCAGCTTTTATTGAATTGCTTTTGGTGTTTTATTCATGAAGTCTTTGCCCATGCCTATGTCCTGAATGGTATTGCCTAGGTTTTCTTCTAAGGTTTTTATGGTTTTATGTCTTATGCTTACGTCTTTAAACCATCTTGAATTAATTTTTCTATTAGGTATAAGGTGATTCCTCAGGAATCTAGAACCAGAAATACCATTTGACCCAGCAATCCCATTACTGGGTATATACCCAAAGGATTATAAATCATTCTACCATAAAGACATATGCACACATGTTTATTGTAACACTGTTCACAATAGCAAAGACTTGAAACCAACCTAAATGTTCATCAATGATAGAATAAAGAGAATGTGGCACATATATACCATTGAATACTATACAGCCATAAAAAAGGGATGAGTTTATATCCTTTGTAGGTACATGGATGAAGCAGGTAACCATCCTTCTCAGCAAACTAACACAGGAACATACAGCCAAATACCACATGTTCTCACTCATAAGTGGGAGCTGAACAATGAGAACACATGGACACAGGGAGAGGAACATCACACACTGGGGCCTGTGGATGTGAGGAGCTAAAGGAGGAATAGCATTAGGAGAAATGCCTAATATAGATGATGGGTTGATGGGTGTAGCAAACCACAATGGCACATGTATACCTATGTAACAAACCTGCATCTTTTGCACATGCATCCCAGAACTTAAAGTGTAATTTAAAAAAAAAGAAGGATTTTGAAGTTCATAACCCAAATAAATTTCTAGTAATGTAAATGCACTAAAAATGTTAGTACATTTTTAAAAATTTACTTCATGGAATACTTGGTAGGAAAAAAGCATACAATCAAGATGGATCTTTTGTCTCATTTTAATATGCATATGAGAATATGATACAATTGTTTTAGATCTTTTTTGTGTTCCATATTCTGACTCCACAGCTTCTGCCTTGTATAGAAAATGCAGCTGTAACCCAGTCTCTCTTGGACAAGGGGTGGAACAGATGGCTTGTGATCCTGTACTGCCTACACATTAGGGAAGCACCACAGCTTAGATGGAATACGATTTTTTTAGTACTAACAGTGCTAAAGTGAGAATAAATCATCAATCAGGAAGATAGAAGGCACTGAGCCTGCAGTCACAGATATTCTACTGCTGTGCTTGCTGTTTCTCCCATAGGCCCTGAACAAACTGAAGTGTGGCTGCTTCCACACACCAGTAATTAATCAGAAGAAGGTATCTCCACTTCCCATTTTGTTCTCAACCCTAGAGCCTGGAAGACACATGCTTCAGCTCTCCCATGTTACTGAGCACACAATTTCCTGAACATTTTGATCAGTCATTAAGTTTTCTTTTCTGCGTTTTTGAGAGAAAGGAAACTTGACCTGAAATTACTGATCATTTTGTCAACTTTATTCTACTGTGGTTGATGTAAATGCCAGTATATCCAGTGCATACATAATCTATATTTAAAAGATACCAATATTTTTATAAAAACTAACTTTTGGGGCTGGAAAAGTATTCATATGATTTTAAAGGCTATCTTCAAGAAGAGTAAATCTCTCTAAAAATTAATAGAAAATATTAGACACCATGATAGAGTATCTTCTTTTAAGCCACATGAGCAGTAGAAATATATGAAAATAGCAGTAAATATCAGTGTACCAATAAGTGACATGTGAATTTCAATATACCTTCAAGGTAATACAAAAAATCACTTGCTCAATTATGTATTCCACTAAGTCTTTCCAATTTATAAGAGAGAAAAGAGAGGTAATATGCTTGTAATGAACATTCAGTCTTGTATGTATGGGCCAATGTTTGAGAGGTATAATATGATTAATAATATTTCCTTTCTACAATTATTATTGTGAGCTCTCTAGTATAAATAGTAGTTTCTATAGCATAATTCACTCCATAACATAATTTGCTTTATATATACATATATGTATCTTCATATATTTCTTCAACATCAGCTCATATTACCCCACAATTTCTCAGGATAGAAAACAACAACAAAACAACTAAAAACTTACTTTTCCAACGTACTGAGGATCTGGTCCCATATGTTCTTCTAAAACAAAGAACTGATTCCATACCCATCCCCTTTTGGGACGATGGTGGACTTCGGTTTCACCTTCAATGTGTTTGGTTTGGTTTCTCGTCACCTTGATGGAGCTGTGGTGAGCAGTTCCATAACACCTCTGCACAAAACAGAGACACACTAGGACTGGACAGATGCAAGATGTGCTCGTAATTTTCATTGTAAGATAACTTTCTAGTTCACAGTTTTCCTTCTTTTCCTTGTCAGCTACAAATGCTTAGTGAGCATTCAAGAGAGAAGCCAAAGCATCTTTAGGAAGGACAGTCCAAAGTAAATTGTTTAGCGGGTCCATGATTTAACTGTCCATCAGGGAAAGGTCAGACCATATTTACATTCTGAACCACTTGGAAAATCACAGCTGTAGTTGTCTGATTCCAACTCTTCACAGTAGTTGAACACAAGCAACCATTTTCAACCTAATGGAAAGAGAAAATTATATATGTTACAAGACATAGTTTTTTAACTATTCATTCTGAATACAAATTTTACTATTTTGCAATGTGATACTGATAGGCAAAGAACATTTACAAATTCTTTCAGACACATACACAAACCTAAACACTCCTATGTTTACATGCATTTTTATATGAAACTTCCTGTTTGTACCATTAATACTCAATTACAAATATATGTATAAGTATTGTTTTTGTTAGACATAATACACAGTTGTTATATATACCACACATTAATTACCTACTGTATGAGACTCATCAAACTTGAACAAAATATCCCAAAGGCTGAAAAATTGTCACAGACCATAACCGCAATCACATAGGAATGCAAAGTGCTCAGTAAGTAAAATAGAAGAAAAGAAAAGAGTAAGAAAAAAGGAGGCTGAAAAAAGAAATGAATGCAACTTAAAATTACTCCAGGTTTGGGTAACAGATTGGCAGGGTTGAGTATGAATGAGAATGCCAATTGGCTAAATTACAGCTTGTGTAAATTTTGATAGGTCCTGCATATCTACCAAGAGTATGGACTTCACACACAGACAAAGCAGATTTTCAAGCTTGGGAATTACATTACTAGGCTTGATTTTTAGTACACATAATTCTAGCATCTATCTAAAGAAAAGATTTAAAAAGATAAAAATAGTGGCAAATAGAAAAAAATACTTTGATTTTTAAAATAATAAAACATTGAATATATGAGTGCAGGTTATACTATGAGTGGGCAACAAAGTAAACATGAAAAACATTTCTGAAAAATTAATGACAGGATTTGGGAGAGAAAAGAAGGCCTGAAATTTGGGCTGGGTGCGGTAGCTCGTGCCTGTAATCCAAGCACTTTGGAAGGTCGAGGTGGGTGGATCACTTGAGGTCAGAAGTTTGAGACCAGCTTAGCCAACATGGTTTAACCCCATCTCTACTAAAAATACAAAACTAGCTGGGCATGGTGGCACACACCTGTAATCCCAGCTACTTGGGAGGCTGAGGCAGGAGAATCCTTTGAACCCAGGAGACAGAGATTCCAGTGAGCTGAGATCATGCCACTGTATTCCAGCCTCGGCAAAAAGAACAAAACTCTTTCTCAAAAAAAACAAAATAAAATAAATGTCTGAAATTATAAGTATATTTAAAGCAGATAAAATTTTGCATCAAGTTTTGCTTTACTATTATATATGTGTATCTGTATATGTGTTTAGGAAGATTACATTGATTCAAGAATATGGCTATTTCATTTAGTAAACCATAATCAAATGAATCACTGTCTCACTGCATGAAATTCACCTCTGTAAATCAGTACAAACTGAAATGTAGATCTGAATAAATAAAAGTTGACATGACACTGTAATTGATTTATTATACTGAAAACAAATAATCAGTTACAGCATGATTCTCTTACACAGTTGAGGAAAGGTGCTATACAGATTTGGTCAGGAAGGAAAAAAATCACATGAAACTCAAGAGCAGGGCATTTATCTCTAAGTATTTCTCTCCATAAATGAGGGTTAATAATAGTGCTTACTTCACCATTGTGCAAGAATTGTATTAGATTAGAAGAATTGGAATTTCATTTTTATCATTAGATAAATATAAAACTTAAGTTTTTAAACATTTTTAAAAGCAAAGGTATCCTTCCCTCTGGATTAAATCAAAACAACTTTGAAACTCTCCTAAAATATAAGACAGAGCAATACTATTCTAGCTCCAACATGATAAAAACAGTGGAGAGTCAGTAAACACAGGTTTTCTTTTTTACTTACTAGATGAATGTATGTGAACTGTCTTATTTCTTTCAGTCTATCCTCATTTATTACAATTTTTGACTGGAATAACTGTATTAAATGTTCTTTCCAGCATGTGTAATAAATTATCTAAATAAATTTATATTAAACTTTTTTTTTCTAGAGGAGTGGTGAGATCTGTTTCCTTTTTTTTTTTTTTGAGACAGAGTTTCGCTCTTGTTACCCAGGCTGGAGTGCAATGGCGTGATCTCGGCTCACCGCAACCTCCGCCTCCTGGGTTCAGGCAATTCTCCTGCCTCAGCCTCCTGAGTAGCTGGGATTACAGGCACGCATCACCATGCCCAGCTAATTTTTTGTATTTTTAGTAGAGACGGGGTTTCACCATGTTGACCAGGATGGTCTTGATCTCTTGACCTCGTGATCCACCCGCCTGGGCCTCCCAATATATTAAACTTTTTATTTTCCAAGACAGTCTTTGAAATTTCAAATCATGAATTCCAAAAAAAAAAAAAAAAATCCTTTATCTACTTTTTCTTCCTAGAAGCCAAGTTGTTGATGATATAGAAGGTGTTGTTATTTTAATACTTTCACACCATTTGGTGTGATTTTCAAATAAAATTAACATCTTTGCCCTTTATGCTAAGTTGTTTAACAAAGCATAATTTACCAGTAGAAGGTGAAGAAAGTGGTTTTGTAATGCATTACGGATATGCAAAATGAGTATTTTCTTTACAATGCTGATTGTGTGTCATTCCAAATTACATAAATGCATTTTGATCTATACATGCTTAATATGGTTATGAGTCTCTATTATGACAATTATGAAAGAGTTATATACTGTGCTATGCAATAAAAGAATAAATGTAAACATCACTACAGTGCTTATGGAGATAATTTTATTTACTATATAATAAGAGGATGAAACCTAAACTCCAAATATAAAATTTTTCTGCTTTACTGCAAGAAATCTGTCTCTGCATAAGTTAGAAAGAATTGAAATTCAAACAATAAGAAAATAAACCACTGATTGAGACCAATACAATAGAAATATGTAGTAGACATTTTCCATTTTATGACTGAACAGTGCTCAAAGACCCTGCTGCATTCATGGAACATCCATTATGTGAATTCTGATAATCAGAGCCCTGACTTTCACCACTACTCACTTAGGCACCAATATGGTCTGGCTCTGTGTCCCCACCTAAATCTCATCTTGAATTATAATCTGATTTGTAATCCCCATTTTGGGAAAAGCACCTCATAGGAGGTGACTGGATCATGAGGGCTCTTCCTCTACACTGTTCTCTTGATAGTGAGTTATCACAGGATCTGATGGTTTTATAAGGGATTCTTCCCCCTTCACTCTGCACGTCTCTCTTTTGTTGCCTTGTGAAGAAGGACATGTTTGCTTCCCATTTCGCCAAGATTATAAGTTTCCTGAAGCTCCCCTACCCCCCGCCATGTGGAACTCGGGGTCAATTAAACCTCTTTGCTTTATATATTACCCACTCTTGTGTACTTCTTAATAGCAGTGTGAAAATGAACTAACACAGTAAATTTTTACCAGTGCAGTGGGATAGTGCTATAAAAATACCTCAAAATGTGGAAGTAACATTAGAAACTGGATAGCAAGAAGAAGAAGGAATAGTTTGGAAGGTTCGGAAGAAGATAGGAAGATGTGGGAAAATTTGGAACTTCCTAGACAATTGTTGAATGATTTTAACCCAAATGCTGATAATGAATAACGAGTGGACAATGAAGTCTAGGTTGTGGTTTCAGATAGACTTGAGAAATTTTGGGGAACTGGAGAAAAGGTCACTCTTATTATATTTTAGCAAAGAAACTGGTGCTATTTTATCTTATTATATTTTAGCAAAGAAACTGGTACTAGAGATCTGTGGAACTTTGAACTTGAGAGAATTGGTCTGTAATGCAGAGTATTATAGTTTGGAAAATTTGCAGTCTGAAAATGTGATAGAAAACAAAAACTCATTTTCTGTAGAGAAATTCAAGCTAGCGGTAGAAATTTGCATAAGAAACAAGGAGCTGATTCACCAAGACAATGGGGAAAATGCCTCCAGGCCATGTCAGAGACCTCCATGGCAGCCCTTTCATCAAAGGACCAGAATCTTAGGAAGAACAAATAGTTTCCTGGGTCAAGCCCAGGGTCTTGCTGCTTTGTGCCATCTTAAGACCCAGCACCCTGTGTCCCATCCATGGGTAAAAGAGGCCACCGTACACCTCAGGTTGTTGCTTCAGAGGTGGCAAGCACCAAGCATTGCACCAAGTACTTGGAAGCACCAAGTGTCTTCTAAATGATCTTGGGCTCACAACTGCACAGAATTGAAGAATTAAGGTTTGGGAACTTCCACCTAGATAGCAGAGGATGTATAGGAACACCTGAAAGTTTAGGTGTTTTGCATGGCAGAAATTTGCTGCAGGGGTGAGGCCCTCATGGAGAATCTCCGCTAGGGCAGTGCAGAAGGGAAATGTGGGCTTGGAGCCCCCACATAGAGTCCCCACTGGGGCATTGCCTAGTGGAGCTGTGAGAAGAGAGTCACCATCCTCCAAAACCCAGAATGGTAGGTCTACCAACAGCTTGCACTGTGCATCTGAAAAAGCTGAAGACACTCAATGCCAGCTGTGAAACTAGCCAGAGCAGAGGCATGTACCCTAAAAAGCCACAGGGGTGGAGCTTCTCAAAGCCATGGAAGCCCACCCTTTGCATCAGCGTGCCCTGGATATAAAACATTAAGTCAAAGGAGATTATTTTGGAGCTTTAAGATTTCATGATTGTCCCACTCACTTTTGGATTTGCATGGGGCCTGTATCTCCTTTGTTCTGGCCAATTTCTCCCATTGGAGGAGAATTCTAAGATTAATTCTTATTTAAAAATGTTCCCATTTCAGGGAGCATTTATCCAATGCCTGTACCCTCATTGTATCTATGAAGTAACTAACTTGCTTTTGATTCTAAGTGGAAGTGATTTGCCTTGTCTCAGATGAGAATTTGGACTTGGACATTTGAGTTAATTCTGGGAAGAATTAAAATTTTGAGGGACTGTAGGAAAGGCACAATTGGGTTTTGAAACGTGAGAAAGACAAGATTTGCAAGGGGTCAGGAGTGGAGTAATAGAGTCTGGCTCTGTGTCCCCACCCAAATCTCATCTTTAATTGTTACCTGAATTGTAATCCCCATTTTAGGAAAAGAAACTCATGGAAGATAATTGGATTATAGGGGCTAGTCTCCAATGTTCTTTCCATGATAATGAGTTGTTATGAGATCTGATGATTTTATAAAGGGTTCTTTCCCCTTTGCTCTACAATTCTCTTTCCTGCAGCCATCTAAAAAAGGACATGTTTGTTTCCCCTTATACCGTGATTGTAAATTTCCTGAGGCCTCCCTAGCTTTGTGGCACTGTGAGTCAATTAAAACTTTCTCCTTTATAAATTACCCAGTCTTGAATATTTATTTATAACAGTGTGAAAATAGACTAATACAGGCACCAAATACTTTTCTTTCTACATCCTTTCACTGGAAATTTCATCAATGACATATGCATGTAAATGATATGCTCAAGTGATCGAAAGATGTAGAAACAGTTGAGAAATAGTCCACAGGAGTGGTAATTATTTCAAGACTCGAATAGTGGTGGTGAGTTCTGCAGATATGACAGACAGAATCCAGGGTCATAAATTAGAAGAGTTCTAGTTACATTGTTCTAATGGCAAGTACTTGACATTGTTTCCAGCTGTCTAAATTCCATTGTTTCCTATTTCTCCCTAAACTTGATTCCTAAACACCCTCATCAATTCAATGGCTATTCAACACAAATCAAACAAATGTATTTGCTGTTTTTTCTAGCCAAAGTTGACTTCTGGTCTTTCAAAAAATGAACAGTCTCTAATAAAAAACATTACTGTAATAATACTCCAAAATTAAGTTGTTTACAAATAATGCATTGTGTGCAATAAAGTATAATATAGACTTCAGCTTTCTACTAATGAATCTTAGTGATTTAACACTGCTTACTAAGACTCATTACTTTCCCTGTAACTATTCTCTTTCATTAGTAAACTTAAAAAAACTGTACTGCAGGATAAGCGATGTAACCTCAACTGTTATTAAAACACTGTCACACTTGTATTGGCACTTTATTCTCTGAGTTTCACCTTTCTCATTTATAGATCAAGGGCTTTCAGATGGATGCAGTGGCTCATGCCTGTAATGCAGGCACTTTGGAAAGCTGAGCCAGGCAGATCACTTATGATGAGGCCTTTAAGACCATCCTGGCCAACATGGTGAAACCTTGTCTCTACTAAAGTTACAAAAATTAGCCGGGCATGGTGACACATGCCTGTCATCCCAGCTGTTTGGGAGGCTGAGGCAGGGGAATCCCTTGAACCTGGAAGAAAGAGGTTCCAGTGAGCAGAGATTGCTCCCCTGCACACCAGCCTGGGGGACAGAGAAAGACTCTGTCTCTAAGTACATAAATGATAAATCAAGTTTTCATCGAATTATGTTTAAGCATGTTCACTTTCCTAAATCTTTGTATTTATTATTTCATAACTGTATCACTTTCAAATTACTTTGTTTATTTTGTTGAATTACTCAAATCACTAAAGATTATATCATTAGCTATACATAGCTCTTTAGCACATGCATTTCTTCAGAGGGTTCTGAAAAAATACCATTCTCAATAAAAATAATTCTCACATGTACCCAAATGTTATTGCTTATCATTAGGGTCCTCAACTGAATTTTCTTACCCTGTTGGTTCCTAATTCATAAACCCTAGACTCTAAGGAGGTCTTGAAAATATTTTCTGCTAGCTTTTAAAAACAGTTTTCTTTTGTTGCTTTTATTGATTTAAAAATTGTCAGTGAAAAAATATTCTATGTACATTATTTCATGAATGAATCATTCAATTTTCCATATGGGTGGGATGACATAAGATATAATTTCACATGTTCAGCAAACATAGAATTATAATTGCCATTGACTTCTAAAATGTAATATTATGTATTATTGGCAGGAATATCGTCTGGTTTTGTGTAGAGCAAGACTAATTAAATAATGTCAAAAGAAAAACTATGATGAAAAGATCTTAATTGTTGGAATCATTATGAGATATATACAAATGTCTTATGTGGAGAAGCACATGCCAAGAAATCACAAGGCTCAGAGGGTAGAAAGAGACTTGCCAACTGTCAAGCTGTAACTCCATCATATGATAAGGCTGGTTTTCTTGAGAAGACAACTAATTTGAAAATAATGGAACTTACTTTGTCCAAGATGAACGATTTAAAGCCATTATACTGTCAGACAGATTTAAATATATAGATTTTGTACTAATATTGATTTCTGGGGTACTTACATAAGGTGAAAGTTATAGGTAGTGAATAAAAGCTAATTTTTTTCCAGGTTTAACTAATAATTAACTATTTGCTACCTAACTATATATATATATATATTTATCCTCAGAATATTAGAATATATACCTATCCTCTAAATGCTTAAAATTATGTTTGAATTGGTGGTTACAGGCATAACTCATATTGATGGCAAGATATATTCTCAGGCATATGTCTGACTTTGAGGCTATTGTTTCCATTATTTTCGTATCTAGTGATCAGCAGTAACAGTATTATTCTATCATTCTAAGATTAATTCTTGTTCAATTTCTAATAATATTGACTTCTGATTTTTGTTTTGCCTTCTGTCTTTTACTCTCAAATTTTACTATTTTCTCTATAGCTTTGTTTAATTTCAATCAATAATTTATCAGTTTAATAATTAATTTTATTCTTCCATCTGTGTCCATTGGCTTAAGTATCTCTTGCTTACTGTTAAAATGCAGATATCCATAAACCACATGAAATCGTAGAGAACCTCATCTAAATTTGTTGCAAGAATTGTTTCCAGATTGATTTTCAAATCTGTATTTTCAATTTCATTTTGACCACTTCAAGATTGTTTTATAATCTTAGTGTTTTGATTAATTTAGAAAAAATAAATTACATTTTCTGAAAGCAAGTATGTATATATTTATATATATGCATATATATACATATGCACATATATATATATATATATAAAACAGCTAAATATATTTAAAATGATCTTAAGACATGGTTTTCTCTGAAATATAATAAAATGTTAATAAGTAAATCACAAAAGATGAACTTTTGCATATTGTGTTTTCCTGTTGGAAATATTCATTTAAGCTTATGGAGACAGCAATGAAAACAATGCATGGATACGTCCAGGCATTTTTTTTTTTTTGGCATGGCTGATTCAACTACGTTTGCCTTGAAAACTGTAGTCTCCAAACTCTGTTTAACTTAATTTATCCTCCAAGGTCTACATTAAAGCCTGTTTCTCCACAAAATATTCTCAGTTTGGGTAGTAAATTCTCTTTGTGTCTTTTGCATTTCTGTACATCTTCCGGACAAGAGGCATTGACAGCTTTATTTCATAATATTTTTTTGGTGGATGTTAGTACAACAAACAGCCTTAGAAGTCAAAGATAGAACCTTTTGGGGGGACAAACGGCAGATTTGTTTTCTGGCTGGATTGTAAAGATAATGTCTTCGAAGACAAAGCTGGGGAAAGTGTACTAGCAGACCCTGTAAATATTTGAGATTCTAGAGCTCAGACTTCCTGTCTAATAATCTCAAAAAATCTTTGGAAGAATTAATCGGAGTATTTACTGAGGTCAAGAGTACCTGGATGGCTCAGTCAAAATATACCACAAGTGCTGGAGAAATAAAAGTCAAAGTACATCCCTTAAGTGAATAATATGGTTTGGATCTGAGTCCCCACCCAAATCTCATATTGAATTGTAATCCCCAGTGTTGGAGGTAGGGCCTGGTGGAAGGTGATTGGATCATGGAGTGGTTTCTCATGAATTTCGTATCATGCTCTTGGTACTGCCCTCACAATGATAACTTTGTTTTCCTGAGATCTTGTTGTTTAAAAGTGTGCAGCACTTCCTGGTCTCTCTCTTGCTCCTGCTTTTTCCATGTGATGTGCCTCCTCTTTGTTCACCTTCCACCAGGACTGGAAGTTTCCTGAGGTAGTTTCAGAAGCAGATGCTGCCATACTTCCTGTGTAGCCTGCAGAGCCGTGAGCCAATCAAACCAGTTTTCTTATAAGTATCCAGTCTTGGGTATTTCTTCATAGCAATTCAAGAATGGCCTAATACATTAAGAATAGCCTGCTCTTTGCAAGAGATATAATGTTACATGCATCATTTATTTGTATTTGTTATTTTTTTTGAATCCTTGGAATTATTCCATGAACTGGATACATGGACACAATCTTAGCTATAATTTGGATTTATATTTTTTGAAAAGAAACTAACATGAATCAGAGACAGTATTCATTAACATCTTAGTAATATTTAACACTTGCCCATTTCTTCTTAGTAAAGGCTAACGGTTTTTATTCATGTAATTTATAGTATATGTATAATTTTAAAATGTTTCTCATGTAAGTCTTGAAAACACACATTTTACAATGGAACCACATTAATGCATGCCTCAAATTGACATGTACCCCCAAATAAATTCAATATTAGGAATAATAGTAATCCTACAATGGCATTGAAATAATTTAGATTTTCTCTACAGTGTATTATTTAACAATTTATACACTCTATTAGCTTACTTTACCTATAAAACTAGGACTATGACTCCCCCCTTTTGGGATATGTCATTTTTCCTGATTTATATAGAAACTTGGTGGCTTGCTTAAAATATATTTAATATCATTATTCACATTTGTAAGAAAATTATGTTAAATTTTTCAGCATTGCACAAGTGTGAAATATTGAGTGAGACCAACTTTGAAGTTAAAACTGTTATAATTAGTTTTTCTTAAAAACATAACTCCACAGGAGTCACATTAGGTGTAACTGAGGCATTGCACTTCTTAATTTCAATTAATCAGTAATTTTGATAAAATGTTCCAAACAGAAAAAGTTATGAGTGGTGATTTTATACATATATGTAAGACACTAGCTTTAAATGCTCTAATGATTCATGGTTCTTTATATCTGTATTCAGGTTCAACTTTAGCTTCCACCACTTCATTCATACATTTGTCAATATTGTCCGCTGTGAGACCCCACTGTAAGCCTATTTTATCTACTTGGCAACACTTTTAACCTAGGACTATGTCATTATATGTCACCGACACAATAAACAAAGTCAAACAGATCTATACTGGTGCCACCACAACTTCACAATCTCTAAACTTGAATGGTTCTCCGTGTTCTTTTATCCTATTGTATCATATAAACTCCGTCATCTATGCCATATTTTCAATTAGAAACTATTCATCAATTTTAATAAACCACACCTAAATGTCTTAACATGAAAAACAAAACATTTTCTATTGTTATACTCTCATAAAATTTTATATTCCATATGCTGAATAATTATAGTACTTTGAATGCATAATGTTTTATCACATGCTATTCCACAGTGTTTGCTTCTTCAGAAATACCTCTCACAAGTTTGATGCCTGAAAAGTTTACTTATTCTTTAAGCATAAGTACCTTTAAATTCAAATCCTCACCATGCTACATGTGTTAAGTACTCCCTTTTCTGTGCACCAATAACACATTATAAACATAATTTGATTTTGTCTTATAAAACTGTATCACATTTTTTTCTCATACTATATAATATTTTCATAAACTACAGATTCACTAATAATCAGTCCCAAAGGGTGATTTCCACTGTGCATGGGATAGCAAAGATCATCTCTATGCCAACCACCAGGAATAGCAGTCTGAACGCCTCCACCCCCAGCATCCTGGGCTACAGTTTCACCAACTGCCTGAGTCCCATGAGACAGTAGATACTCAAGCACAATAAGTTATATGAAATGGATTTACTACTTGGGGATACTCAGCAGGGAGCAAAAGAACTCTGGGATTCATTGTGAGATGGTCTGAAAAGACTCAGGGAAGTTGTCTGGGGTGGATAGTCGGGACTGCCTTGTGCTCCATCACAACTGAGGGACTTTGAAGGAAGCCAGTCCACCCTGGGTTGTATGCCTCAGGAACCATGTGACACACTGGAAAAAACTTTGTAGGCATTCTGCTTCCAAGAGAAAGAAGAGCAAAGGCTTGGCTGCCCATGACAGTGCCTTTTTAATTCAAGATGTTACATTCTCTAGGAAGGTCAGAAGCAGAGCCCATGTTTCAGACAGCTCCTCCCTCTCAAGGTACTACTTTCTGAGCATGTTCTACAGTTATTCTGACAACTACATGCAAGAGAGGGGGTAGTGACTGAGTCAACCATGGCTACCCAGGGACCATCTAGCAGACTGTGAACTTCCTAAAAAACAAGACATATATATTGTTGTTTCTCACACACTTGGAGTAGAGTAGGCATAAAAGCTGTCATTTGAATGAATGTCTGAATTGCCTAATAACATATATAAACTCAATCTAATAAACAAATAGTTAAACCTAATAGCCTAAGTGAACTAAATTGCAATTGAGGCTTTCAATAAAAATTAAATTGTAATATGACTTAATGATTTATAATAACATCCAATAATGCTGATATAAAGCAAACTATTGCAAATCCCATAAGGCAGGCAAATTTGCTTTCTCTGTGTTACGTTTTTGTGTAAAAGTTTTTATTATATTCTATTACATGCAAATTACTATACTATGGTCTTTCAAGATTTCAAGAGAACAGTCTGAAATGAAGGTAACCCATAAAGTAACTCTAATCTGATAAGAGAAATATTATAATATTATATATAACAAAAACTCCACATTGCTGTTAAATTTGTATACCTTATAATGCGAAGTTCATTTTATATTATACATCATTTTATTTTCACTGTATGGTAAATGCAAGATGATAAAATAAGAGATATATTAGTCACATACAAAAAGATTCAAGATGAGAAGTAGTATTCCTGCACACTTGAAAGTGTTCAATTTTTAGAAGAGGACACAATTTTATGTGCATTTCAATGGTTTTACTTAAGGATTTTTATTTTCTATTATTATTATTTTGAGGTAGGGTCTCGCTCTGTCATCCTGGCTGGAGTGCCATGTCACTATTATAGCTTACTTCAGCCTCAATTTACCGGGATAAAACAATCCTTCCACCTCAGCCTCCTAAGTAGCTGGGACTTCAGGCATGCGCCACCATGCTCAGCTAACTTTCAGCTTTTTTTGTAAAAATGGCATCTAGTTATGTTGCCCAGGCTAGTCTTGTACTCCTGAGCTCAGGCAATTCTCCTCTCTTGGCATTCCAAAGTGCTGGGTCAAATATTACTAAACCCACTTAATAAATACTTCTATCATATTTCAGCAAATATTTATTGAGCATCCACTATAGACCAGTCACTAATGTTAGAGATTACTGATTAAATATACAATGGATTTTCTTGCTATTATATTATCTGAGAGGTCATAAAAAAGTAAACAAACACACAAATATTTTTAAGTAACAGTATGTGTGATGGCAGAAAACAAGACAAAGCAAAATAAATAAAACATTTGTGTCTTAAAGCCAAGTGAATTCAAAACATTTCAAAATGAGTGATCAGAGAGAAGTTATCTCTTAAAGGCCTAAAGTTTGAAGAGGCATGACTCACAGAGAAGGCAAACATGAAGATGTGAAGTGAAATATTTCCAGACAGAAAACAAGAAATGAAAAGACCCTATTTCAAGATGAGCTTATCATGAGTAAGAAAATAAAACCCAGCTGTGCTCAAAAACAGTGGGGCTGGCAGTGTAAATGGTGATAGATAGCATCAAAGACAGGCAGGATTCAGAACACCAAGAGCCTTTGAGGATATTGGGTTGTATTTTAAATTTTTGTTGTAAAAGATGCACACCATGAAATCCATCTGCTTAAACAAAATTTTAAGTAGACACTGTAGTATTGTTCAGTATAACAGCAGACGTCTAGAAGCGTTTCATTTCGCTTGATGGAAACTTTTTCCCCACTAAGTAGTAACTCCCCATCTCTCTCTCCCACAACCACTGGCAATCACAATTTTGCTTTCAGCTTCAGTGGGTTTGATTATATCTGATATCTCACAGAGGTTGAAACGTAGAATTTTTCCGTGACTAGCATTTCACTTTCCCAAGTACTTGCAATTTAACACAAACTATTACAGAGGGCAGAATTTTCCTCTTTTTTTTAAGACTGAATAATATTCCACTGTATATACATACCAAAAGTTTTTATTATTAATCTGTCAATGGACATTTAAGCTGTTTCCACCTCTGTCTTGGTTATTATGAACAGTGCTACAATAAGCATGAGGGTACAGATACCTCTTTAAAATCTCCATTTTATTTATTTTGAATAAATATCAGTGGATCATATAGAAAGTTCTATTTTTAATTTTTAAAGGGAACTTCATAATTTTGACATTGGAGCTGCACCATTTAACATTTCCATCAAGAATGCACGAGATTTCAAATTTTTGCATATCTTTGCCAACAATTGATATTTTCTAGGGATTTGTTAGTTGGTTTTATTTTTTTTTAATATATAATGACTAGCTCAACAGGTATGAAATGATGTATCATTGTATTTTTACTTGCATTGCCTTGATTAGTGATATTGAAGATGTCATATACCTTTTGGTCATTTTTAGGTGTTTTCTGAAGAAATGTCTACTCAAGTCTTTATCCTTTCTTTCTCAATTGATTTGTGTTCAGAAATCTAAAGTGAGTCTATTGTAGAAAGCATATAATGTGAGCTTGTTTTTGTTAATTGAGCAACTATTTTCTTGATTGGGAAATTTAATCCATTTATATTTAAAGTAAGAATTGAGAGGGAAGAAATTACTATTGCCATTTTGTTATTGTTTCTATCACATTGCTATTTTTATCCCTTTTTTCCTCTCTTGCTATCTGCTTTGTAGTTTTTTAAAAATTTCTTTTAATGGCCTGCTTTGATTTCCTTGTCTTTTTCATTAATGTATCTTCCACAGTATCATTTTTTTGTGCATACAATGGAACTTACAGAAACTTCTGATAATTATAACAATCTATTTTAAGCTGATAACAATTTATATTCAATTAAATACAAAATCTCTACTTTTACTTTTACTTATTCCACACACACATGCTTTATGTTGTGGATATCACAAATATATTTTTATTTTGCGTGCCCATTAATATATTTCACAGTTTTTTGGTGTACTTTTGTCTTTTACCTTCATATTAGAATTTAAAGTGATTTACACACCACTGTTATATTTTTCCAGCATTCCGTTTTTGCCTATATATTTACTTTTACTATCAAGCTTTATATAGTTGACCATTGAACAGCATAGATTTTTAACTATAAAATTTTATTTATTTGTGGACATTTTTCAGCCCAATGTGGATCTAAAATAACGTATTCATGGGATGTGAAACCCCTCTAGAGAGAGCGCCAACTTTTCCTATACATGGGTTTCACATTGACCAACTGCTGGAATGGATTAAATGCAGATTTTGGAATAAACACGGGTCCTAAAACTGAACTTTCATGTATACTGAGGGGTAATTGTACTTTCATATATTTTCAAATTGCTATTTAGCATGTTTTCACTTGAACTCAAGGATTCCATTTGGCATCTTTTATAAGGCAGGTCTTGTGGTAATGAACCCCCTCAGTATTTAGTCTAGTCTTCATCTCTCTACTTTTGAAGGTCAGATTTACTGTATATAATATTTTTGTCAGCAAGGTATTTTTTTTTATTTTACGTCTAGCACTTTGAATATATTATCCCACACCTTCTGGCCTTCATGATTTCTGCTGCGATATCTGTTTATAGTCTTGTCAACTTTCTCTTTAATGTGATGAGTCACTTTTCTTTTGTTTCTTTCAATATTCTCTTGTCTTCCACTTTTAGCAGTTTTATTTATGCATATATTGTGTTTAAGCTATTTAGAATTCACTGGGCTAACTGCATCTATTATATCTATTTCCTTTCCAAAATTTTGGAAGTTTCCTGTCATTATTTCTCTAAGTAAACTCATTTATCTTTTCTCAATTTCTTTTTTTTGGAATCTCGCAATATACATACTGATCTACTTGATGTTCCATATTTTTTCCTTCAGTATTTTTTATTCTCTTTTCTTTTCCTCCGTAGACTGAACGGTTTCAAATGGCCTGTCTTTAAGTTATGATTCTTCATTCTTTTTTTTTCTTTTTTTTTTAATTATACTTTAAGTTCTGGGGTATATGCAGATCTTGCAGGATTGTTACATAGGTACACACATGCCATGGTGGTTTGCTGCCTCCATCCCCTTGTCACATACATTAGGTATTTCTCCTAATGTTATCCCACTCCAATCTCCCTACACCCTGCTATTCCTCCCCTAGGCCCCAATCCCCCAACAGACCCCACTGTGTGATGTTCCCCTCCCTATGTCCATGTGTTCTCATTGTTCAACACCCACTTAAGAGTGAGAACATGCGGTGTCTGGTTTTATGCTCTTGTGTTATGCGAATCTGCTATAGAACCTTTGCACTAAAATTTTCAGTCTAGTTGTTGTATTATTCAGATCCCAAATTCTTGCTTCTTTATATATATTTAATCTTTTTTGTTGATATTCTCATTTTGGTTATGCATTGTTTTCCTGAGTTTGTTAACAGTTTTAAAATGGTCATTCTTAATTCTTTGTCATATATTTCATATATTTCCACTTTTAGGGTCAGTATCTAGAGATTTATATGTCTCTTTTTTGAGCCATATTTTTGAGCCCTATTTGTTCATTTTCCTTGTAAATTTGTGTTGGTATCTGTGTGTTTAAAAATCAGCCACCTCTCTCAGTCTTTACAATATGATTTCCCAAAGAGAAAGACTTTCTCCAACTAAACTGAGATTCTGCAAACCACTCAAACTTTCTCTCTGGACATATCTTCTTTTGACTTATGTGTGTATATTCCTAATTAGAGGAATCTTCTGATTTCCTTTTTTGGGATCTCATAATTTCTTGCTCTTTCTGGCATCTATATGCTATACCACATAACCGCTGAAGAAGCAGCACAATGCTTGGTTCCCTTTTGCTCTCAGTGGCTCCCATACATCTAGATTATGGTGGGCCATTAATTCCCTAATTGGGCTCTACAAAGGGCAGGCCCTCAGGCAGCCCCATAGTAAGGCTACAATATTTGACATCTTCCTTACTCTTCTCTTTATCCCTTGAGGGAGGAGCCACTGAGCTGTATTAGCCTCTGTCTTCTGTGGTACACGTCTTCTGGAGCAGGCAGGAAACTGCCTGGCTATTTTTTTTTTTCCTCAGTAGCCAATAGGCATGAAGAATATGTCCAGTTCCATCAGTGCTCTGAGACAAGTGAGACAAAAACAAGTCTCTCAGGTAGCTTACATGAAAAGTTAGAATTTTGGACACATGGTCCAATATCTGTCTGAGAAACCAGAAGGTTACTGTTTTCTTCTGATCGCATGATGTTTTACCAGCGTGATGTATTAAAGTGAGAGAATACCACACTTTCCTATCAGCTTAGATTCAGCTAGTTTCACACCTACCTGATATGGAGGAGCCACTTAACCAATATCTAAATGTATCTGAAAGAGAATTAGTCCATGTATTTTGTTGAAATAATGACTCCATGGAAAGGAAGAGGAGTCTGGGACTTTCTAGTCTACCAACTTGTTAATGTAACTCAGGATACTGGATTTTATGCTAATTGAAACAGGAAGACACCGCAGTGGTTTGAGGAGGGTATAACATGATTTTAAAAGTTATTACAGTTTCCATGGAGAGAATGGAATATAGGGCACCAAGAAGGTTAAAAGAGGCAGTGTAGGACTGGGTTGAGGACTACTGCAGACCTACAGGTGAGAAACGAGGGTAGCTAAGACAAAGATGATAGCATAAAAAATTATATATATATATATATATCCATATATATATATATATATGGATATAATATAGCCTATGTAAAAGCTAAGGCTATGTGTTAAACTTTATGATAGATGGATTAAAAGAAAAATACAATTTACAAAGAATCAGAAGAGGTAGGGAGTAACTGGGTAATAAATAGTTGCTTTCAAATTCAGTAAATGTCTGCTTTCATAAGGCATTTGAAAGGAGATGTGGAGTTTGCAGCCAATTAAACTAGCCTCAGCTCAGTGGAGAGGTCAGGACTAAAGATATTAGCATGAAAGTCAGCAGGATACCTTGGAAGGTTAAATTCATGGAGTGACAAGGTCATGCAGGGAGAGATTAAGGTAGAGAAGAGTATAGGGCATAGGGCTCAGTTCTGGGCATTAAACATCTAGAGCTAATAGTAGAAGATCAGGGCCCTATAAATAAAAAGAAATGTGCAGTGAATGAAGTTGGGAAAGATGGAGTGCCATAGATGCCAAGAGAAGAATGCATTTTAAGGTGGAAAAAATTTGAACCTCCAATTAAATTAATATATTTATTTATACAATACCCAGATACCATAAATGTACCCTTTGTATTGAATTTATGCTAATATTTATGTATAGAATGAGGGATAAAAATTAGCATTTTAGATACACACAAACACACACACACAGGCACTCTATATTCCATTATACTCTGCTCAATACTTAAAATCATTATCTTATTAAAATAAGCTGTTTTGTGACAACTTTCTAATTAAAAATATTAAGATATTAATATATTAAATATTAAGATAGAATTGAAGCCATTTGTCTGAGATGAAATTTAAGTGTAGTTCTGTTTTAGTACAGCATCTTTTTCTATCACAGGATTTAAATTAACATAGATTTGAATCATGAAGCTTTTGTAAAATTGCATCATGGTCCTTGAGACGTAAGTCATTATCCCAGAATTTTATTTCCCTGAGTGCTGCATAAATATGATAACAATATTTAAGTCATAGATAAAATGATATGAACTAAAAGAAGACAAACGACTGATAAATTGCTTCTCGGCCTTTTGGCTAAGATCAAGCGTAAATACTGATAGCTCTTACTGATTAATAAGCCCTTAAAATGTATGTAATATTATTTTTGCTATATAGATATACCATTTCAGCATTTAGCTGACATTTATTTTTTTACATGTTACTTTTTGACCCATCTGCAAAATTTAAATATGAAAATTAGGCATGGAATTTTCTATTTTATTATAACTAGTATACAGACTGGGGAGTCAAGATGACTGAATAGACACAACTCCAGTGCACAACACCCAGTGAGAGAGATGCAGAAATCAAGAGATCAAGCTCAACCGAGGTGCCAGGTCCATTTCAACGGGTCCGATCAAACAGTGAGTAAAGCCCAGGCAGGGCAGACCGAGGTGGGGAGGGGTGCCACTTCACTCAGAAAGTACATCTGACTGGTGAGTTGGAGGCTTCCCCTCTGGCACTCTGGTCCGGATACAGAGCTTCCACAAAAGCCTCAGCAATACACAGAATGGGGGATCTTTGCCAGTCAAGTGCCGGGAATTATAAGCGCAGAGTTGAATAATAATCCAGGATGGTGTCCCAGATTGGCACACAGATCTAAGCAAATGCATAAGCCAATAAGCCAGCCGGGAGAGCCTGTGGACCCAGCTATTGCCACCTCCCCCTGCCTGGAGAGAGAGGGAGCTGAAAGTGGGGAGACAGATGGTTTGACTGGGCGGGTCCCTACCCTCTCCCACAAACCCCAGAGGGCTGAAGCACTAACTAATGGGTTATGAAGTCAGTACCTTAGTCTGAGCTAAACCCTGAGTGATCCAGCCCTGTAAAAGAAAGATGCAATCCATCATTAAAGAGGTGGGACTAGGCTTCATATTTTAACAAAAACCACAGGAAGCCCAAGTAGCAATGGGACAGTGTTCTTGACCACCCATCAGCACCTCCGGGTCAGCGGAAGAGGCAGGCCTAACCTCCCAGTGTAAACGAAAAAGACACAGCAAGCTTCCCTAGTAATCTGAAAGAGTCCCTAGAAACCCAGTAGCACCTCCACAGGCAGACAAGTGACCTCATCAAGCAGCTCCCTGAGATCACAGCCAGGTAAATCCATGAAGATGGAAAAAAAAAAAAACCAACAGTACAAAAAAGATGAAACCATCAAAAACCAGAACGCCTCCTCTCCTTCAAGGGATCACAACTCCTCAACAACATGGGAACACAACATGATCGAGAAAGAGTGAGATGAATTGACAGAAACAGACTTCGGAAAGATAAAGGAACACACTCTAAGTCAATGCAAAGAGACCAAAAACCATGAAAAAATGTTAGAAGAAATGCTAACTAGAATAACCAGCTTAGAGAAGAACATAAATGACTTGATGGAGTTGAAAAACACAGCACCAGAACTATATGAAGCAAACACCAGTTTTAATAGCCAAATCAATCAAGCAGAAGAAAGGATAACAGAGATTGAAGATCAACCCAATGAAATAAAAAAAGAAGGCAAGACAAAAGAAAAAAGTGAAAAGAAATGGACAAAGCCTCCAAGAAAAGAGGGATTATGTGAAAAGACATGATCTACACTTGATTGGTGTACCTGAATATGATGGGGAGAATGAATCCAAGCTGGAAAACATGCTCCAGGATATTATCCAGGAGAACTTCCCAAGCCTAGCAAGGCACTCCAACATCAAAATACAAGAAATACAGAGAACTCCACAAAGATAGTCTTAAGGATATAATCATCACATTCACCAGGGTTTAAATGAAGGAAAAAATGCTAAGGGCAGCCAGAGAGAAAGGTCAGGTCACCCATTGAGGGATGCCAATCAGACTCACAACGGATATATCAGCAGAAACCCTGCAAGCCAGAAGAGTGCGGGCCAATATTCAACATCTTTAAAGAAAAGAACTTTCAACCTAGAATCTCATATCCAGCCAAACTAAGCTTTGTAAATGAAGGAGAAATAAAATCCTTTACTGTAAAGCAATTACTGAGAGATGTTGTCACCACCAGACCTGCTCTATAAGAGCTCCTGAAAGAAACACTAAGCATGGAAAGGAACAAGTACCAGTCACTGCAAAAGCACACCAAATGGCAAAGACCAAAAATGCAATGAAGAAAATGAGTCAACTAACAGGCAAGATAACCAGCCAGGAACAAAATGGCAGGATCACACATAACAATAGTAACATTGAATGTAAATGGCTTAAATGCCGCAATCAAAAGACACAGACTGGCAAATTGGATAAAAAGTCAAAACCCATTGTTGTGCTGTATTCAGGAAACCCATCTCACATACAAAGACACACATAGACTCAAAATAAAGGGATGAAAGAAGATTAACCAAGCCAATGGAGAACAAAAAAAAGCAGGGGTTGCAATCCTAGTCTCTGATAAAATGGACTTCAAACCAACAAAGATCAAAAGACACAAAGAAGGACACTATATAATGGTAAAAGGATCAATCCAACAAGAAGAGCTAACTATCCTAAATATATATGCACTCAACACAGGAGCACCCAGATATATAAAGAGAGTTCTTAACAAACTAAAATGAGATTTAGACTCCCACACAATAATAGTGGGAGACTTCAACACTCCACTGTCAATATTAGACAGATCAATGAGACAGAAAATTAACAAGGACATCCAGGACTTGAATGCAGAGCTGGACCAAGCAGACCTAATAGACATATACAGATTGTGCCACCCCAAGTCCACAGAATATACATTCTTCTCAGGACTACATCACACTTACTCTAGAACTGACCACATAATTGGAAGCAAATCACTCCTCAGCAAATGCAAAAGAGCAGAAATCATAACAAACAGTCTATTAGACAACAGCATAATCAGATTAGAACTCAGGATTAAGAAACACTCAAATCCACACAACCACTTGGAAACTGAACAACTTGCTTCTGAGTGTCAACTGGATAAACAATGAAATGAAGGCAGAAATAAAGAGGTTCTTTGAAACCAATCAGAATGAAGACATAACTTACCAGAATCTCTGGGGCACCTTTAAAGCAGCCTCTAGAGGGAAATTTACAGCAATAAATGACCACGTGAGAAACAAGGAAAGATCTAAAATTGACACCCTATCACCAAACTTGAAAGAGTTAGAGGAGGATGATAAAAAAAAAAAAAACTCAAAAGCTAGCAGAAGACAAGAAATAACTAAGATCAGTGCCAAACTGAAGGAGATAGAGACATAAAAATCCCTTCAAAAAATCAATGAATATTGTTTTTGTGAAAAGAACAATAGACACACTGCTAGCCAGAATAATACAAAAAAAGAGAGATGAATAAATAGATGCAATAAAAAAAGATAAAGTGCATATCATCACTGATGCCACAGAAATACAAACTACCATCAGAGATTACTATGAAAAGCTCTACGCACATAAACCAGTAAACCAGGAAGAAACCAATAAATTTCTCGACACTTGTACTCTACCAAGACTACACCAGGAGGAAGTTGAAACCCTGAATAGACCAATAACAAGGGCTGAAGTTGAGGCAATAATCAATAGCCTACCAACAAAAAAAGTCCAGATCCAGACAGGTTCACAGCTCAATTCTACCACACGTAAAAAAGGAGCTGGTTCCTTTCCTTCTGAAACTATATCAAACAATACAAAAAGAGGGAATCCTCCTTAACTCATTTTATGAGACCAACATCATCCTGATACCAAAACCAGGCAAAGACTCAACTAAAAAGAAAAATTCAGGCCAATATCCATGATGAACATCAACCCAAAAATCTTCAATAAAATACTGGCAAACCAAATGCAATAGCACATCAAAAGGCTTATTCATCATGATTAAGTAGGCTTCATCCCAGGGATGTAAGGCTGATTCAACATATGGAAGTCTATAAACGTAATCCATCACATAAACTGAACCAAAGACAAAACCACATGATTATTTCAATAGATGCAGAGAAGGCCTTCAACAAAATTCAACAGCCCTTCATGCTAAAAACTCTCAATAAACTAGGTATTGATGGAACATGTCATAAATGATAAAAGCTATTTATGACAAACCTATAGCCAATATCATACTGAACAGGCAAAAGCTGGATTAATTCCTTTGAAATCGGACACTAGACCAGGATGCCCTCTCTCAACACTCCTATTCAATATAGCATTGTATGTTCTAGCCAGAGCAATCAGATAAGAAAAAGAAATAAAGGATATTCAATTAGGAAAGGAGGAAGTCAAACTGTCTCTGCAGACGGCATGACTGTATATTTAGAAGACCCCATCATCTCAGCCCAAAATTTTCTCAAACTGATAAGCAACTTTGGCAAAGTCTCAGGATGCAAAATCAATGAGCAGAAATCACAAGCATTCTTATATACCAATAACAGACAAACAGCCAAATCAAGAGTGAACTCCTATTCACAACTGCTACAAAGAGAATAAAATATCTAGGAATACAACTAACAAAGGATGTAAAGGACCTCTTCAAGGAGAACTACAAACCACTGCTCAACAAAATAATAGAGGACACAAACAGATGGAACAACATTCCATGCTCATGGTTAGGAAGAATCAGTATCATGAAAATGGCCATACTGCCCAAAGTAATCTATAGATTCAATGCTATGCCCATCAAGATACCAATGACCTTCTTCACAGAACTGGAAAAACCACTTTAAAATTCATATGGAATCACAAGAGAGCCCAGATAGCCAAGACAATCCTAACCAAAAAGGACAAAGCTAGAGGCATCACACTGCTGGACTTCAAACTGTGCTACAAGGCTACAGTAATCAAAACAGCATGGTACTGGTACCAAAACAGAGGCATAGACGAATGATACAGAACAGAGATCTCAGAAGCAACACCACACATCTACAGTCATCTGATCTTTGACAAACCTAACAAAAATAAGCAATGGGAAAAGGACTCCATGTTTAGTAAGTGGTGTTCGGAAAACTGGCTAGCAATGTGCAGAAAGCAGAAACTGGAACCCTTCCTGTCACCTTACACTAAAATTAACTCCAGATGAATGAATGGTTTAAACAAAAAACCTAACACCATAAAAAGACTAGAAGAAAATGTAGGCAAAACCATCCAGGACATAGGCATAGGCAAGGACTTAATGACTAAAATACCAAAAGCAATGGCAACAAAAGCCAAAATAGACAAATGAGATCTAATTAAAATTCAGAGCTTCTGTACAGCAAAAGAAACCATTATTAGAGCAAACCAGCAACCAACAGAATGGGGAAAAATTTTTGCAGTCTACACATCTGACAAAGGGCTAATATCCAGAATCTACAAAGAATTAAAACAGATACCCCAGAAAAAAACAAATAACCCCATTCAAAAGTGGGCAAAGGATATGAACAGACACTGTTCAAAAGAAGACATATATGAGGCCAACAAACATGAAAAAATGCTCATCATCACTGGTCATTAGAGAAATGCAAATCAAAATCACATTGAGATACTATCGCACTCCAGTTAGAATGGCAAAAATTTAAAAATCTGGAGACAACAGATGCTAGAGAAGATGTGGGGAAATAGGAACACTCTTACACAGTTGGTGGGAGTGTAAATGTCTTCCACGAAGACAGTGTGGCAGTTTCTTAATAATCTAGAAATAGAAATTCAATTTGACCCAGCAATCCCATTACTGGGTATATACCCAAAGAACTATAAATCGTTCTACTATAAAGACACCTGCATATGTATGTTCATTGCAGCCCTGTGTACAATAGCAAAGACCTGGAACCAACCCAAATGCCCATCAATGATAGAGTGGACAAGGAAAATGTAGCACATATACACCATGGAATACTACGCAGCCCTAAAAAATGATGCATTTATTTCCTTTGTAGGGACTTGGATGAATCTGGAAACCATCATTCTCAGCAAACTGACACAAGAACAGAAAATCAAACACTGCATGTTCTCCCTCATAGGTGGGTGGTGAACAAAGAGGACACGTGGAGTCAGGGAGAGGAGCACCACACAGTGGGGCAGTTGGGAGGGGGGCTGGGGAGGGACAGCAGGGGGTGGGAAGGGATAACATGGGGAGAAATGCTGGATATAGTCAAAGGGGGAATACAGGCAGCAAACCACCCGGTCATGTATGCACCTATGCAACAACCCTGCATGACCTGCACATGTACCCCAGAACCTAAAGTAAAATTTAAAAAAAATAAATAACCAGCCTACAATTTAAAAATTATAAAGTAAATGTATGCATGATTATAATCAACTACAAATAATGTCTAGGGTGGTCATGATTTCTTTTCTACCACATTATCATTATCTTTTCACCAGTTTAGAAAAATCAGTCATGCATATTTAAGTGTCTTCTAATAGCCTCAGTGAGATAAAAAGCTTACAGTTTAAAAGAGTCTCATTTTCCTGTCCTTGCCAACTAGGATAAACTCTAGGAACAACCTCCATATAGTGGAGTATTTAAATGACAGAGAAATTCTATTTTGATAAATTGATTTGTTTTAAACAGAAAGCAAGGAGGGAGACTGTAGAGGACCTTAGTTATCTATTTTGCTATCACTCTGTCATACCCCTAAAAGAAAAATTAACCCTAATTTTTTAAGGTGTTGCTTAATTTTGAAATATTAATAGAATGACACACATGAACTATCTAATTTTCTGAGGTGGCTTAGAAAAGTAAAAGGTTTTTAACTTTTACTATCTGAAAACTCATTGAGATTTTATTTGCAATTTGCTGAACCTATATTCAGTTCTGACATCATCCTGTTTATGCTACTTTGTAGCTTTTAACAATTAGGGAGCAAATGAGGCAACGTATTTGCATAACGCAGTCATTCAAAAGACGGACTATATCTCCTGATGGCAAAAACGGTCCTGGTGGATATTCCAATGAACTCTTACTGGCTACTAAGGTATAACTTTGTTGAATATTAGTGAAAAATAATAATAAAACCCACACAAAAACAACCAAACACTATAATGTCCTCCAGAGTATTGTTAGATAATTTGAAGATACGTTTACATGGAAAATTTGCCATGTTGTTAATATAACTGCTGCACTGTGGTCCTATAAAATAAAGTCTTTTCAGGTGATATAACTTTGCTGGGAATATTTAGAAGGCTTTTATATCTGCTTTTCCAGAGAATTAAAAGCATATTCTCTAGGTGTATATTTTTGTCCTTAAAGTATTTAGTATTATGGTTCTATTATTTGCTCTTACTATAAAAGTTTTACCAGTTTATGTAATAAAATTAAAAAATAAATAACAATAAAATTGGGTGTAAAGAGAAATGGAAAAAAACAAACCAAAAACCCAAAACTCCTTTATTCCCTTGATTCTAAGTTCTATGTTCCAAATGAATATGCATATATAGTCCTGGAGATAAATAAAATAATTAACAGTTATATCAATAGCAGAAAAAAATGAAGGAAGAAAGCTAAATTGATCATTTTTACGCTAAGTCATGTTATACAAGTATTTTCTAATTTTTTGTCACTATTATAAATGCATTTTATATTTACTTATTTTTTATTACCTAACTTATTTTTTATTACCACATACTGTATATTGTATAAATACCCAGTAATTTCATATTCAACATCTTACTGAGGAATATATATGGTAAGGAATATTATATATACCATACCTTTGAAAGCATATACAGTTTCAAGTAGACAATAATCTCTTTTGGTTCAAAAGATTAACTTAAAATCTGCATGTTTAAACTCCAAAGAAAGCCAGGCTTTCAGTTCATTAGCTAATAAAATAGAGTTTTCTATGTTACATGAGAAACAATGAATATATATGTATAGAATGTGTTTCTATTAGCACTGTTTTGTATACGTAGATAATTAAGTGCATTTAAGGAAAGGTCAAATAGGAATAAAATGGATTATTTGCAATATCACACCCATATCATGTCAACTTCATAAATTATCAAAATAGAAAACAAATCATTCATTACACAGTGTCCTTCCTGGAGAAACTAACTGGATTGGCCAGGTGTAGACTAACCAGGTAGTAAGGGGTTTGAGGTCAAGCTGGTTTCAGTTTCAGTTTTGGTTCTGCCACTCATCATAAGTAGACTGGCGTTATCTAAACAAGTCAAACTTCTGTTAGACTCTAAGTTCTCACGCTCGAAAAGAGCATGATGACAATGGCTCAGTATGAATAACTGTTATATGAGATAGTATCTCCAAGAGCCTAGCCTGCGTCAATCTCTAAAGTGTACTTAGTAATAATAGTATTATTATGACTATCATCAGTAAAACAGTAACCAATCTCATTGTTTCCTTTTGGGGAGGGCACTCAAACATTTATGAAGCATTTGCCTGTAATTCTGGGTCATGAAGATTTACAAGTGTGCACATACATCCAAATAGAAAGATCATGAGGTTTTTAAAAACCTTCTGTTTCACATACACTGAATAGCTTTATAGAAACTCTTGCCAAATATTCTCTATTTTTCACTATCTGTCTTAGAATTCAACCTTTATATATTTATCATAGACAGTATAGGCCATGACAAATCATGATATCACTGCTTGGGTGGTAAATTAAAGAGGTTGCCAATATTCCCTTTTTATTTCCTCACTGAAAAACTTCCTGAGTTGCCCTGTTCACATGTATGAAAACCCACACTCTACTTACTCATCTTCCGATAACTGATTTTTAAAAGTGAGAATTCGAATAATGGTTTCTAGGAATCCATTTAGCCAAACAGAGTACATGTGTTCTTTCAGGATAATCCAGAGCAAACAGTGGTCTTCAAGACGACTGAAAACTGCATTTATAAATGGACTGATCCCAGAAACATCTGGCATGAAATTGGATGTGTATATCAGCATTCCTTGCATATCCCATCGAATTCTACTAAAAAGCAATGAGTACAACAGGACTGTGAAAAATAAAGACTAAAAAGAAGTACTCGCCAATGCCTCCTCCAATAAAACTGTGGAGAGGCATGTGTATTAAGTTTTTTTGGATGCCATAAAGAAGCACCATAGAGTAGGTGGCATAAATAATAGAAATGTATTTTCTTCCTTTTTTTTTTGAGACTGGTCTCACTCTGTCGCCCAGGCTGGAGTGTAGTGGCGTGATCTTGGTTCACTGCAACCTCAATATCCTGGAATCGAGGAATTCTCCTGTCTCAGCCTCCCAAGTAGCTGGGACTACAAGTGCCTGCCACCATGCCCAGCTAATATTTTGTATTTTTAGTACAGATAGGGTTTCACTGTGTTATCCAGGATGGTCTCGATCTCCTGACCTTGTGATCTGCCTGCCTCAGCCTCCCAAAGTGCTGCAATTACAGGCATGAGCTACCAGGCCTGGCCCTTAGAAATGTATTTTCTTGCTGTCCTGGAGACTAGAAGTCCCATATCAAGGTTCTGGCTGACTTGGTTTCTGATACTGTCTCTCTTCCTCTCTTGCCAATGGCTGCTTGTTCCCTATGCCCCACAGGATCTTTCCTCAACATATGTTTTTGGGCAGAGAAACAAGCTCTCCGCTGTCTCTCTAATAAGGACACCAAGTCTTTTAGAGGAGACTGATCTTATGACCTCATTTAACCATAATAGCGGCTCCATTCCAAGTAAAGTCACCCTGGGGGTTCAGCCTTCAGCATATATACATTTGTGGAGAACACAGTCCATAATGAAATGTATTCTTACAATCTAAGTTACATGTAAGAGCTTCCAAAAGTTACGGAAATGAACCAAAGTAGTTTTTATTGAGCCACATGAGAGGAATTGAGGGCAAGAAACCACTGAAAGAGACTTCAGAAGCAACTGAAGTTATCAGGAGTAAATCACAGCAAAAATACAACCTCTAAAGGTGAGGGTGCAAGCTCAGGTGTGAAACCTTGTGTGCAGCTCGAAACTAAGTGAGTGGAGGAGGTATAAGTTTGGCTGCAAACGTTTCTGGACCTAGTATTGTTCAGAAGAGGAGGCAAGATTACACCCACAATAACACAAACACAGCAGATTCACTGAAAGCAATCTCCATCTGACAAGACAGAAAGATGCTTAAATTGTGTAAACCAACTAATCTGGACAACTATAAATATATGAGGGTGGAACGTGGGTGAATTTCTTTTTTAGCCTATGAAATCATAAGAAAGGATTGTTAAAAACCACTTCATAAAAATGGAAAATGTCTACGTGGCACAAATATGATAAGCAAAGTAGGCAAAGTGCTTAAAGATGCCATCCTACAAAATCCGGCCATGTGCACCAAAGAACTACAAATACCGTCAACCTTGCTCATGAGACGTGAACATTAGGATAAGTTTGGCACTCCATTTCTCATTCAACAGATTATAAAAATCTAAAGGTCTGATATCTGATTTGACAAGACTGTGATTGGAGAGGTGACCTCTTACACGATCTTATAGTTATGTAAAACAGTCCAATCCCTTTGAGGGAAATCTGTCTATTGCTACCAAAATGATAAGCTTTATATTTGATGACTAATACATTCTACTTCTAGGAATCTGATCTACAGATTGCTAAAACACATAATTTCAGTAGAAACAAGAACAAAATGTGGTTAGCATGTTCTTTTCGTGTCTCATGAAGAACAATTTTTTATAATATTTAATCATATATATGGAAATGACAAATATAAATATTTATGTAATACTTAGCACTATGTTACAAGGAAATGTTGTGGTACCATAAAAGTTCACCTGTTAACATTTACAGATAACTAGTAAAATATTTGATTACAGTGGGTCCCTGTAATAGAATACCAGGCAGCTCCTTATGAATATGGAACAAGCTCCAAAACAGATTGTTTAAAGATAACAAGTTTCATAATAGTGTATATAGTGCACTACCATTTTTATTTATTTATTTATATTAGTTTTTAGGCCCCTCATGTGCTACTTAATACTAGATTTGTTCATTCTATCTCACTGTATTTTTGTATCCATTAACCATTCCCTCTTTATCCCCTCTGCCCACTATCCTTTCCCACCTCCGGAACCATCATGCTCCTCCCTATCTCTATGAGTTCACTGCTGTTTTTTTTTTTTTTTTTTTTTTTGGCTCCCTAAGTAAATGAGAACATGAAGTATTTGTCTTTCTATGCCTGGCTATTACAACTAACATAATGTCCTCCAGCTCCACTCATGCTGTTGCAATGAAATGACAAGATTTCATTCTTTTTTTATGGCTAAATAATGACCAATATTGACCAGGTGTCCCAGGCCTGACAGTACCATTCACAGAATCTCTGCATTGAGCCCCAAACTTTATTTAATATCTCTCTTTCATCTTGTTCCTCTGCTCTTCTGTTTTCTGTATGTTTATAAGAAGATGATTTCAAATGGATCACCTTTCAGTCACCAATGATTCACAGACTTTCAGAGCTGGGAAAGCCTGCAAGACCCATCTAGTGGGCTACTATTTTTAAAGTGGATATAAAATAACCATTTATATTTCCTTCTTTATGCATAAACATTTTCAAAAGAATATATGATAAGTTTATAGTATCTTTGATTCAGGGAGAATGCACTGGATAGGAAGGAGCCTTTTCCCTGTATACATTTTAGTTTTATTTTTTTTCATTGTTTTAAGCAATACATTTTTATTATCTATAAAATATCAACAAATTTGGAATAAAAAGACTGTTGGCACCTCCCCACCCCTCTGCTCACTCATCCATGTGTGTAAATAATTCTGAACAAATGACAGAAAATGGAGCAGCTGGTACTTGAGGTGGTGAGAAGCTCCCAGCTGTGCTTGATCCTCAAAATGCAATATGTTTTCCAGTAGTAATGGTTTAATAATTACTACCCTTTTTAGCTGCAACAGATAAAATTACATGTTGATTTAATGCCACTACAACAAATAAGAGCTTATCAACTATTATGTAGGTTAAGAAGTTACTGTATTTGGAAAGTCAGACTTGAAGCAAAGGGAAAAAAACTGTCTTTTTTAAACTGATAACCCATTTGAATATTTTCAAGGTGGTTTTTAGAAAAAGGGAAGGATTTAGAAGATAATGGCAGAAAACAGAGTTATTATTTTCTTCACTGAGAGAAACTGCATGATGTGCTTAGTTAAAGCCAAGGAATGCTCACAGCAAAAGACTTTTCCTAATACTTATCCAGAGCTTCTACTTTGTTTCAATAAACATGTTAAGTGAAATCATCACATTTCTCAGAAGAAAAAGCAATAAAAAGTAACTTGAGTCAGCATGCATGCTTTGGAACTGTGCTAGTTACATTTTGGCAAGCAGCATCAGCTTCAGCTGAGAGCTAATTGGAAATGCAAATTCCCAGGCACCACTCAAGACCTACTAAAACTCTGAAGATAGGGCTAGGCATCTGTCTTTTTCCAAGTTCTGCAGTTGATTATGAAAGTAATGATGTCTGCCCTAAAATTTTATACACCCAAGATAACAGTGTATCCTACCTGTTTTTATGAAAAATAATGAGCAGTATTCCATTAAGAAAACATAAAAGACTAGAAACGTATACAAATATGCATTCTGATTTCTAATGATGATGGATTGCACATCTTCCAAATACTAGATATTTTTGAATTATTGTGGCTTCAATGTTGGGGTGATGGATAAAATTTTTTTTAAGGATCACTGTTACGGGCTTAGTTTTGTCCTCCAAGATTCATATGTTGAAGTGTCAATCTTCAATACCTCAGAATATAAATATATTTAAAAACAAAGTCTTCAAATAGGATATCAAGTAGAAATGAGGCTGCTAGCATGGGCCCTACTTCAATCTGATGAGTGTTATAAAAAGAAGAAGGAATTTGTTTCTTGTTTCTTTTTTTTTTTTTTTTCAGGTTGAAAGGCAGTGGTGTGATAATCAGCTCACTGCAACCTCTGCCTCCTGAGTTCAAGCAATCTCCTGCCTCAGCCTACTGAGTAGCTAGGACTAGAAGCACCTGCCACCATGCCTAGCTAATTTTTCTACTTTTAGTAGAGACAGGATTTCACCATGTTGTCCAGGCTGGCCTTGAAGTCCTGACCTTAAGTGATCCTCCCACCTTGGCCTTTCAAAGTGCTGGGATTACAGGCCTGAGCTACCACACCCAGCCTAAGAATTTGCTTTTCTATGTAAAGAAGCAGCAAAAAAAAAAAAAAAAAAAAAAAAGAAAGAAAGAAAATAAAAGAAATCTGCAAGCCAAGTAGAGAAGCTTCCGGAGAAATCTTCATTGGAAACTGGATCTTGGACTTCCAGTTTCTAGAACTGTGAGCAAATAAATTTCTGTTGTTTCAGCCACCCAGTCTTTGGTATTTGTTATGGCAGCCCTAGCAAATGAAAATACTCAGCTCTCAATTTTTCTTTTTCTTTCTAAAAGTAGTAAAATTGTTCCAAATTAGAAACTAGAGGCAGGCTGGACAAGTTCACTCATGCTTGTAATCCCAGCACTTTGGGAGGCTAAGGCAGAAGAATCACTTGAGGCTAGGAGTTTGAGACCAGCCAGGGCAACATAGTGAGACCTCATCTTTACAAAAACTTTAAATTAGCCAGGTGTGGTGGCTCATGCCTGCAATCCAGCCACTTGGGATCAAGGCTGAAGCAGGAGGATCACTTGAGCCCAGGATTTTGTCTATTTTTGCTCTCTAAATAAATTGGTCAAGATTTTAGAAATAATTTCAGACTTGAAACTGTTTTTTCTTAACAGAGAAAATAATGTTTCTCATATAGAATTTTTATTTTCCTAATTGAGTCTGAATTCCTTAAGTTTGCTTAAGAGACATTCACAGAATTTTTAGAAATTGCCTTATTAACATATATTCTGTTGTTGACACTTCAGTTAAGCTGCAGTGAGCCATGAATGTGTCATTGTACTCCAGCCTGGGTGTCAGAGAGAGAGAGAGACCCTGTCTCTAAAATAATAAACAAATACCAAAAGAAAAGTTGAGGTAATTATTTCTGTCACTAATCACAGCTGCAAAGCATAAGTAAAATTTAAACAGTATAATTTTGTGTGTGTGTGTGAGACCAATTTACCACTTAGAAGCATGGTGACCCTAGGTTAGTAAACTGACTTATTTGCATCTTAGCTTCGTTAGTGTAAAATGATGATATACAGCTGACATAGACTGGATGTTATAATCATTTAAAAATTAATGCCTTTAACACATGTTGTACGGTAGTTTAGACATAGACGTTCTCAGAAACGCTCACATATATGTCTGCTTGGTAGAGTGTTAACAAAAAAATATAAATCAGACTACTAGGGAAGTAGCATTCAGGATCAAGATTTTTAAATAACACTGCACTGTGAACCATGATTTTCTTTATAATAAAAAAGGTATATAAATTGATATCTGTCCACCTTAACTAAAGTAACTTTATTAAGTCTCTTAAGCAGACTTAATAAATTCAGACTCAATTCTACTTTTTTTTTTTTTGAGACGGAGTTTCGCTCTTTGTTACCCAGGCTGGAGTGCAATGGCGCGATCTCGGCTCACCACAACTTCCGCCTCCTGGGTTCAGGCAATTCTCCTGCCTCAGCCTCCTGAGTAGCTGGGATTACAGGCACGTGCCACCGTGCCCAGCTAATTTTTTGTATTTTTAGTAGAGACGGGGTTTCACCATGTTGACCAGGATGGTCTCGATCTCTTGACCTCGTGATCCACCCGCCTCGGCCTCCCAAAGTGCTGGGATTACTGGCTTGAGCCACCGCGTCCGGCCTAATGCTACATTTTATACCTCAGAATAGGGAAATAAAAACTCTATATGAGAAATGTTATTTTTCTCTGTTAACAAAAACCAATTTCAAGTCTGAAATTATTTTTAAAATTTTGACCAATTTATTAGAGAGTTAAAATAAACAAATACTTAAAAATTTATCTAACAGTAAGTGATATGATATTTAGATCAGTATAACAGTGTGATGTGATAACCTTGTTTGTGAGAATTCAAAATTTGCAGCAAGCTAACATTATCATTGCATAGTTCTCCCAGCATATTTATTTCTGATACATGATAATATTGACTCAAAGTACAGTAATCACTGGTGTAGGAAAAATATTTGTCACAAACTATTTTAAGGAACTTTTGATAAATTAAATAATAAATCAAATGGTGGGTAGATAACGCCAATATCATTACAGATCAGGAGCATATGACAAACTCAGAAATTGTGTTTTATTTTTTTTCCTCATGGGTATTATATTAGAAACATCTGGTTATCAGAAATAAGTAGATTTATACAATTAGTAAAGTCTATGCTATGAGAAAGCTAAGGTAAATTTTGATGAACATCTCAAAATTAATTGGTCCTGTTTCAAGTTATACTATATCAATCCATGATTCTTACCGAATGGAAAATGTTCTTGCAAAATAACTCATTCGTTTGACCCTAAAAATGAAATTATTAAAGACAAACAGTGCAAATATTAAAGCAAAAGGTAATTGCAATATCACAAAATGTGGAAAAACTCATTTGTTAGATATTACGTTTTTCTATTAATGTTACTTCAAAAAGTATACAGTATATTAGAACTATTAAACCACAATAATCATACAACTAGCATTGCCTGATAAAATATAAGGCACACGGCTAAATTTAAACTAAGCATGACAAATGAAAAAAAGACTATTTTTATTGAGGTATTAATTATGTACAAAAGTGGCCTATATTTAATGTATAAAATTGATGGGTTTAGAGATATATGTACAAACTTTAAAAACCAACACCAAAATCAATGCCATTGTAGACCACAAATAAAATTCTAATTCTAAGCCCCCCAACTGATTGATGGATGCCCCCCTTAGCCAAGGGTATTCCAAATTAACCTGAAAAACTTGTTCGGGTCATGATGGGAAGTGGGGGTGGGACATGCCTAGTTATACACCCCTCCTTTTGGAATTCAGACACAGCTGGGCACCTAAAACAGAGATCTTAAGACTGACAAAACAGACTTTCTGTAGCAATAAAACACCAAATTCCAGCTGACCCTAGTGTAGCCTCTCATGCCAAATAAAAGGCCCTGAAAGAAATCAAAATATTTTACCCCAAAATGTATTTCTTTGACATATTTTGAAATAATTCTGCAAAACTGTCTCTTGTGGGGAAAATTTACATTCTGTAGAGAATCCCCTTCCCTTTCCAGGTCTTTTTCCAGATTCAGGAGAGATTTAACTGGGTCCAGCAACGTTTTAGGTCTGATGAGAGATCTGAATGAAGTCCATGAAACCTGTCTCCATAACTCATTATCTTAACCCAGACATTTCTTTCCATTGATTCCAAGTCTTTACATAATAACTCTTTCAACCAATTGACAATCAAAATCTTTAAATCTGCCAGGACCTGGAAGCCCCCACTTCCGGTTGTCCTGCCTTTCTGGACCAAACCAATATATATCTTACATGCATTGCTAAATGTCTATGTTTCTCTAAAATGTATAAAACCATGCTGTGGCCCAATCACCTTGGGCACATGTTCTCAGGATGTGTTGAGAACTGCAGGGGCCATTGGTCACTCACATTTGGTCCAGAATAAGTCTCTTCAAATACCTTAGAGTGTTGGACTATTTGTGACTCCATAAACATATTTATCACCTCATAAATATTCTTTCTGTCTTATGTATTTGTTTGCTCTGTGTGTGTGTGTGTGTTTGTGTGTGTGTGTGTGTGTATGTGTGTGTTTAAGAATATTCTTAAGAATAACTGTATCCAATTAGGCATTTCTCATTTTACTCCTAACTGGAACTTTATAGAAATCTGTTTATTGTCATCTGTTGAATAATTTTAAGTAAGTCCAACCATTGGCTCTTTAAATTCTTCTTTCACCGAATTTGAGAACCTCCAGAATGACTGGACAGTGAGTAGCCTTATATTTTAATATTTTTCAACCAGATCCTTTGCTCTGCTCTGTCCATTGCATCCAATGTTGCTAATATGAACTGTGATCACTCTGATGATCACATATTTGCTTATGTTATATCTTCATTTTGTATTTATTCTACATCTCCAATCCTTCCAAGTTTATCTCAATCCCAACCACTGTAAATCATAGTCTTCCTTCATTTAGCCTTCTTTTTTTATTACTTTTATGTCACTTTTTTGGAATTTCTATTTAATTGCAGACAGTTTTATTTCAGTTCATATAATTTGATTTTTTAAAAATATGTATCATTTTTATATTAGTCCAACTTGTTCCTCAATGACGTAATATGCTTTAAGGTACACAGTATACTTATGCTTCAAGGCTCTGTACCTCCATTTTTAAGTTAAAAGTTTTTTCAAAGGTTTAGATCAATATTTTTTGGTATTAGGTTATGTAAGCTTAATTTATTTAAACAGCCCACTGTAATTTAGAAATAAATTAGCTCCTTAATAAAGATATTTGCCTTTAAACCTGATTCTTGTGGACAGAGATATTGAAAAAAGTGAACCTAAGTACATATAGCTGAAAATATTATTCTGAACATCTTTTGATACACTTTGCATACGAATTAAAAGAAGAAATTATTTCCCAAATCACTTGCTTCTCTTCTTCACTCATAATTTTCTCTCTAAATGCCTCTAAATTTGTCTGGTAAATCTTGATGATAATCAAAAGTTCATTCCAGCTGAATGCAGGACTAAGATTTTATGCTATATCTCATGAATATATGAGTTGAGATAACTAAAATAGTAAAGAAAATCATTATTTCATCATTTTTATAGAAAAAAAAGTATACTATTCTACAGAACGTTATTAAGTCTTCCCATTGAGAATCTAGATTCTTAGCAAGTAAAGATCTCAGGGCCTCCTGCATTTCTATACAAACTTGCTAACACAGTAATAGTAATTGCCTCCCATTGAACAGAGATACTCTTTATATAAATTAACTATCGGACTTTAATTTCTCCTTTGGCATCAATTTAGGTGCTGCAGGAGGTGTGGATGGGGATTTCTGTATATCTGGGGACAGAGAATCAGGCTGGGGGCAGGAATAGGTGAAAGCGCTGTACCCAGGAGCGGGGAGGAGGCTGGGCTGGATAAACCAGAAGGGGCTGTGTAAGGAGATGGAGCCCAGAGGTGAGTAAGGGGCAAACAGAGAAGGAGCCTGGTGTGAATTTTGTTTTGGTTTTTGTTGGGATGGATCTGAAGCAGGGAAGTGACATCATTTGCTTTTCCTCAGGAAATGTGGGAACCAACTGATGGAGTAGAAGAGTGATACTTTGGACTATGGATAGGGAGAAAGGTCAGATTCTATACATATTCTAAAGGCCAAACACAGAGCTTATTGGTAAATCCAATATGGGGAGTGAATAAAGAAGATAATTCAAAGATGACTCCAATAACTGTGAGGTGAACAACTGGAAAATTGTGCTTCTAATTATTAAGTTGTGGAAAATTTCTGAAAGTGGAGGGTTTCTTTATAGCGGGTGGGAAGAAACATGAAGAGGTCAATATTTTACATGTAATAATTGTGCTATTTGACTAGGTATAGAACATGATGAGTGAGCAGAAATGACATTTAGAACTAAGGGTTCAGAAAGAGTTCTGGGCTGGAAAGGTACGTTAGTGCATTATCCAGAGGAAGATGATATTTGAATCTTTGCTAAGCTGGATAATAACATTATCTATGAATTAGGCATAGGTGAAAAATGAAGAGAAGCCCATGAGGTCAGTATACACATGCCTATCAGGATAGCTCAAAAGAACAATGAAGAACACATCTGCAGAGCAGAGCAGTCACTATTTCAAATGCTGGTATTAATCTGGTAATTTGAGAGTAAATTATTACTATACATTGGAAACAAATACATTAGAGAAACATTCAAAATAATCTAACTAATGAGCAATTTCTTCATTTGAAATGTTTATATGTTTTTGTAACACTGAGGAAAGTGTTCTTTCGCATATCTCACGATTCTTTTACACTATATTTTATTATCTCAAAAACACACCTCTGTGTTTTTGAAAAAAAATTCAGTTTCATATTTGTATGAAATAGAAAACTGAATCAACTGTTTGTGTTTACTGGATCCCTCAAAAGCTGTGATGTATGTCAAGTTGAGCACCAGTGTTCTGTTAATGCAAACATATGATTCAAAGCCACCAAAAGGGGGTAATATACTATCCTAACAGAGGCAAAATCATAATGGTACATTTACTTAAGGTCATTTATGACATAGGAGGATTCTTTCCTAATTGTGAACAGCCTACATTATTTAACTTCTTCTTCGGTTGAACATACCTCAGTACTGTAGGCAAAATGGTATAAGCACAACAAAACCTCAGGGTACAACAGAACTAGACAAGAATCTGAGCTCTGCCACTTAACAGAGGTAACTTGAAGGAAGAGATTTAATCCTATCTACATTCTTGTTTCCTGAATGAATAATTGGCTGCTAACTGCAGGTCCGAGTCCAAAATAAAAACATAGTCTGGCTCCAGCTGGTGGATATTTTAAACTATATCTGGGATTTTATCTTTGTAATCAGGTATGGTGAGATCAGCAGATGAAGAGACACCTGACACTGAAAAGGCAGTTTACTATGCACAGTTGCTGAGGGGAGGGGGTATGCCAGGCCATCCCGGCAGGGCCACGTGAGAGAACACCAGGGTTGGTGGGTCATAGGCAGAGATAAAGCAAGAAAAACTGTAGATAGCCTGTACTTCATGTGTGTGTGTGTGTGTGTGTGTGTGTGTGTGTGTGTGTGTGTGTGTTTTAATGGTGAAAAATGGGAAAGCAGGCTAAGCAGGTGAAGCAGATTTAGGATTAGCTGGTTTGAATAATTTCAGTGGGCTTCAAGGAATAGGGGCTGGCCCTGGTTCTCTTATACCTGGCCCTGAGATAATTAGGGTAGGGAAAGAGAAACTGGTGTCACCCAGTGTGAGAGCTGTGCAAAGCATGTGGGTTGAGGGATTGGTTAGTTTAAGTATGAAAGGCAGAGATATTTTTCTATCCCTAGAATCTGCTAACCCTGGGAGGGGCCATCCCTTTCTGGTCAAACAATGTCCATAATATCAAAATATCAGAGACACAAACTAGAAAACAAGGTTAACACAGTGGGGAAGTCAGTCTCCCTTTCCTATTGACCCCAAATCCTACAGACGAGTGAATCCCAATACTGGCAATCTCTTCCACACTGAGCTGTGCTTGATACTTAGACTGAGTATTCTGAGGATCTCACTAAGCCTCCTGTCAAATTCCCCATGGAAAAGACAGTTATCACCTCATCCTCCTCCCCATGACACCGTTAACTGGGCTTGACCCTGAACCTTCTCCACTAAGGTTCACTCAGCCTCCACTAAGACAATGTGCAATAATAGAACATGGTCCTCCCTTCCCCACCCACCAATACAACTTGGTTATTGCCCCTGGCAGCAGGTGGCAGTGGTCCCAGGATGCAGAAGGGGGGCAAAAAGCCTAATAATCAGGTCACCAGAGGGAAGAGACTGGGCAGCCACCAACCAGGCAACAACAACGTAGGAGGCTGTGAGAGGTTAGACTCAGTTGACGAGATGACCCAAGTCCCAGTGCAGGCTCCATCATCCCATCTGACTTCACTTATAAAACACTTATGAATGTTTCCAAGATAACATTCATAAGACTTTGCAAAGAGCATTAAACCCCAATTGCCAGACCCTTCTGATGACAGAACCTCATGTACTTATCCTGATCACACATGGCAAACCTTGGCCCGGATCCGTGGGACAACTTTAATGCCGTACCTCACATCCTCTAGGCCTAACTTTATTCTGCCTCTTGTATGGCAACCAGCTGTGCCCGGATGTAACCCAAGAAGCATCTTTCCTTCAATGCCTAGCATATGTCTCATTTTCTAGCTTACAATTTTTTTTGCAACTCTTACATGTGACCCTATGAAAACCAGCTCAGCAATTTGGATACATGCACAAATTTGGATGTAGAAGGGACTACACAACCAGCGACCAATGAGGAAATATTAACTGATGCAAAATACTCCCTTCTTTGGGTCCCTGAACAGACAAGTCTGAAGAATCTCCTAGCTCCTCACTGCAGGAAGCCTCTGGTGCTCACAATGACCAGCCACGCAGACACCTTTTTATTTGCTTTGCTTTCTGCGCTCGGTCATCCTTCCCAGGGCCCTCCCAAGTTCCTTAGGATCATTTTGCTTCAAAAAATAAACCATCTGTATGCAAGCTCTCAAATAAAGCCACACTTTCTGTGGGAACTCTGAATAAGACTCTAAATAAATCCATTATTTGGAAGAATAAATGGGGTAAGAGATGTCAAATACCAAGCATGAGACCTGGCAATTTATAACTACCTCATTTTTTGTTAGTTCTTGATCCTTCCTTTCTTTTTCAACTGGAAAAGCTGCTTGATGTACATTTTACAAACAGATGAACAAAAAAATATAGCTTTTGTTACTTAAAATAACCTGAATCTCTATTTCAATATTGAATTATTCAAATGCTGGTAAATTCTATATGGGCACATTAAAATAGTGATTTCAGTATTTTCCTCTTCTAGATGTGACAGGTGGGGGCGGTGGAGGAGTACTGAGAGTGTCAGTACCCAGGAAGTCATCTCTCCCCTACAGAGGCAAACCATCCCTGCATATCCCCACCGAGAATCCCACATTCCCACTCAGTCCCAGCCCCTGTCTCCTCACAGGACCACCCATGTGCTCGATGCTCATTAGCATCTCTGAGCTACTTCTTTGCCCCTTTCAGGGGTTTGGGAAATTCAGTTCATCTCTACCACCTCTCTTGGGCTGCAGGAGACTGGGGGAAAGGGCAGTTCACTCCAACCCTCTCTGTCGTTTATGCAATACTGCCATTAATTTTCTCTTGCTGCTGGGGCATGGTGGTATTGCATGGACAGAACTTCTTTCCTCAGGTTCTAACTAGGAATGAGGATTAATTTCTCCCTGCTTTTGACCATTAAATGTATTTAATCTCTTAACTGTATTGTCTAGACCTGATTCAGGGATCAGAAGCATTTTTTCAAAATCCCACCAGTGTCTAACCGGATGCTTCCCCTTATGTTCTCACGTCCTAAACCAACAACATCTTTGTCAAATATGGGTATGTAGTGAAAGACAAACAACCCAAAAAAGGCCCTTCTCATTGTTTAAGGCATAAACGTGTAGATTAGAGGTCACCAATATTGCTTCTGAAAATAGAAACCAAGTCTCTTAAAACACATAAAGCATTTTCTCGATACAAAATGAACTATGCCTTGAGGCATTTCTATAATAAAACTCTGAGAGCAATCATCCTGGAATGGGGACTGTGCATGAAGAACACATAATCAGTATAATCGAATTATTATCCTGTCAAGAAGAAAATGTGTCCTTACAGAATCTGGCATCCAGGAAAACCCAGCAGGCGTTTAGTGACTTTTCCATCCAGCCCCAATGCAGAAGAAAGGCAGTCTTTTGCTCAGGGGCACAAGAAAGTGAAGCTCCAAGGAAAGAATTCTGAAGAAGTAGGGCACGCAACTGAGTTTTGTCAGATAAAGAAGGAAGAGAACACTGCAGGTACTAAGACAAGATGAAGAAAGCAAGAATGCGTGGAGAGACTATCTGGTAAGAAGTAAGCAGGGCAGCTTAATTAAAGTGCCAGGGAAAGGTGCAGAAAAAGAAATCACTATTCTGGGGCTAGGTTTCTCAGTAGGGCACTCACGTCCCAATTTGTCCAGCACAGTTTCATTTTGTCTTTGTCATTCTGGCACAATGATTAATATCTCCCCTTTCCACTCTTGAAAGTAGCTGGATTTGGGCAATAAAGTCATTCCACTCAGACAATTCAAGCATGTACTTAGGGCATTAAAAAAATGCACTCAGCCAATACCCACTCATTTCATCCCCTGCAAAGAAAACATTTCTGTAATATAATATGACATTTAATAATTCTATAGAGTATTCAAATTGATATAAAAAATATCAGATTTTATTTTACTTCTTGTCACTTATTTGACAATTAAACAATCAAACGTGGAACATGTTAGGAGGAACTAAATCTTACCTTCATAATCTGATCCAGGCAGGAACAAAACTGACATAAAATTTTATATTGAATTGGATGGAATTAGATATAAAGATATAAAATAAATAGAAGCTAAAGAACACACAATGAAGTAGAAGGAAAATATTTAATATTTATATCAATATTGATTTACCCAGCTATATTTTTACATCTTATATTTTAAGTGTCATGGAATAGGTGACATTTATGTAAAATGTTATGAAAAGCTATGTATCTCAAAGCTTTTATGTAAAGCAAACACTTAGAATATAGACTATTCAATGATGACTTACTGATTTTATGAATGGCATAATGTTTGATTGATGTAATTTTATTGGAAAGGGTCTTATTTTAGAATATCAGACACTAAATGTATATTAAGTGATATACATATAATGACACAGCCAACAAATTTACTGATGACAAAATATCAGTTTTTCTAAATACACACTTTGGCAGTCCATATTATTATTATTATGCTACCTATTGATATGGTTTGGCTGTTTTCCCACCCAAATCTCATCTTGAGTTGTAGTTCTCATAATCCCCACATGTCGTTGGAGGGACCCGATGGGAGGTAATTGAATCATGGAGGTGGATACCTCCATGCTTCTGTTCTGGTGATAGTGAGTTCTTACAAGATCTGATGGTTTTATAAGGGGCCTTGCCTGCTTTGCTCAGCACTTCTTCCTGCCGTCACATGAAGGATGTGTTTGCTTCCCCTTCTGCCATGATTGTAAGAATGTGAAACTGTGAGTCAATTAAATCTCCTTCTTTTTTAAATTACCCAGTCTCAGGCAGTTCCTTACAACAGAGTGAGAAAGGACTAATATACCTATATATAAATAATTACATTTCAAGTGAAATGCAATAATATTAGTATGTGTTACAGGAAAAAATATAATAATGCATGGTAATCTGCAAAGTTGCCTCCATCGCTTTCCCAATTTCACCATCACCTCCTGTCTCTGCGGGGATCCAGGTCTTCACCTTTATTTCAGAATATCTGGGTACTGATCCAAGTGCAACAAACTAGAGGAGCCATTATAATTAATAACCTTAATCTCAGAAAATCACTATAAAATTATATACTATAAAAATCTGTCATAATCCAGGTCCTCAGAGAGATGCATACTTGTAGGAGATTGGTCAGAATGGTGGGAAAAATTATGGAAAGATGCAAACCTTCTTGGAAGGCGGGAAGGTTTTGCAGAAGCCTAATCTTCTTACCGTGAGTTAATGGTAAAGATCAGATATCAAGAGAATGGAGAGGAGTTTATCTAAACAGCTTGTTGTACTAAGACTGAACTTTGATCATCCATGGGCAGAACTACTCTCTACTGGGGAACATTGGCAATGTTAATTACCCACTAATGGTGTATACTCAAAAACTTTGTCATTGAATCTGTACTAAATGGCTTATCTGGGTGGCACAGCAGTACCCAATCTTCCTCTTTGGTAATGCCAAAATCGTGCTCACCCTCTGGCTGTACTCTCTCAGGCAAAAACCTTTGTCAGCATAAATTTTCATCCATTGCTTGGCCAAAGTCTGCTGGTCAGACTCAACACATGTGAGAACACACCATGAAACTTATGCTTAAATTTGATTTTACTGTATTTTACTCTAGGGCTTTATAACTTACCTGTAGTGCATTGACTTAAAAACAAACATGGTTTGACATCAAACTGAAACTTACCACTTCATGGAAAATACGCATGTCATATAAGTAGAGACCAACTCCTCAGATTCCTTGCATGGAAAGAGATGGAACCATAAAAACCTTAGGGCTATCCCTCAACATAAGAAGGAACTCATTTCAATAAAATGAACCCTATCTTCATGGGCATTCCTCCCCCAGTGCTCAATCCTGGAATGTACAGAGTTCAGGAAGCAGCACAAAATACCATACAACTCCCCATTCAGCCATGGAATGAGGGTCCCAGCTCATGTCTGCATGACAGGTGTGGAGAATGTGAGAAGGGAAAGAGAAGAAGACATCAGAGGAGCAAGGATGAGCTAAGAAAAAATAGATTTCATTTGATATTTGAGCTTGATATTTTCTACTGGACTTTTAAAAAAAGGATTGTACAGCTGAAGGTGGACAGAAACTTATGAAATATGACCATAAAATCATTAAGGGATCAAAGAGCTTGAAGTGACAGAGCCATTAGAAATGTAGTGTATGGGAGAAAATAAACCAAATAAAATAATTTTGGTTTAATTTGTTGTACTATGCCATGTGCACACTAGAATGCCTTCTTAGTTTCTGAAGATATGCAGGACTTCAATTAGTTTATTAATTAAGCACATGCATAAAACCTCAGTATTATCTTCCTGTATTTAAGGAGTAAACCCATTAATCATCATGCCTGTTTCAAAATAATAATCTGAGTTTCAAATAATATAATGTATCTCTGGTCTTTTTCCCTATCATTTAATAATTTGCCCAAGACAGATTTGGTAGGCAGTTTTCAAGACAATTTAGTGTTAATTTCATTGTATATCTCCTGAGACAATGGCTAATTTGGAGCATCTTATAATTTCCCCTGATAAAATGATCTATCAAAATGAACATAATACACACCTTTTAAGTATAAGCATAATACACAATGAGTTTGTTTTTATTTTATCTATGAAAAAAACAAAAACCTTCCTCTGTAACATATTTATTTGTACTGATTTGAATAATAATAACTCTATCCAGAAATGTCTCAAAAAGACTTCCAATGTCACTTTATGGCTTCTTGTTCTTAGATGAAGCTGTGAGGATTAAATGAGCTCATTCATTTCTTCAACAACAAAGTTATTTTATATATGGCATTACTAGCTTTGCCCAATCTGTTATTAGACAATGCTAAATTTACATTACTGGGGCTAACGTGTTTGGGGCCGCTAATGAGTAGTTCCATTTCAATTCACATTTATAGATAATTCTGTTATACCAACTCCCAAAATTTTAATAAGGTAAATCTCTGCCCACTTTTTGTAACAGTTCACCATTCTTGTATGACTTACTAGAACAACTAACATATCAACATAGCTATGCTAATTGTTTATGTTATTTATTTCTATTTATTCATCTGGTAAGTTCTAGTTTTAAGCAGCACAAAAAATGTCCCACCATAAAACTCCAATATTCTGAAGGATTATGGTTTGCCATTTTATAAACCAAATGAACACATTGCTCCTAGCGGTACAAAACTACGTCTTAGACAAATATGTGTGAGATCTTACACAGGTCAGAGGGATGAGTTGATTCCCAGCTCTTTTTGACAACCTATATCTTCTGTGTCCTTACTTTGAGTTAGCTGCATAACACTGTGAAGAACGTCAACATCATTTTAGTGCCTTATGGGTCATGTAATTCTTGTCAAAAAAGAGAGTGGATTTTCACTGTCTAAATACATGTCATAGTTATACAGGGGAGGATATATTTTGTTGCTCTAAACTTGTTCTATTTTGTGCTATCCTAATACAATTTGGGGAGAAAATATTGTAAAACCAGAGCTTATATTAATTTTTCACCATTATATATTTTTATGAGTATACTTAATGTCTCCATAAGATGTTTAGCTATGACTAATTTTTATATCTATAGCTATATGATATTATCTTGCTCATCTATGTTACGAGTCCTCATGTTATGAGATCCTGGGACTTCCCCAAATGCTTGCATGAAATAAGATTTCTTCAATTGCAGCCATGCTTTTCCTAAGCAAGTTTATGTTTTCTGGTGCTAGAGGTCTAGGCACCATTAAAAACCATGAATGGCTCAAGAGTTATAACTCAAAATGCTTAAAGGTCTAGGAAAATACAGAAAAACAATTAAGCAGCATGAATGTAGACAGATGGTGGAGGCTAGATGCTAATGGTCCAAGGTTCCAGTGCATTGTTGCTCTGCATAAATGTAGAAATTATGTTAGCTCAACAATACACACCTCTGGACCAGATATTTACCCACGCGAACCACCAGTCTGTGACCTACACTGTGAATTCAGTCATCTTTTCTTTGTGTGCTTCTATGACATAGCATCCAGTTGAAATTTTACATTTATTATCTCATCATTATCTTTAGCTGACATCATTTGATCACTATCTCAGATGCAGTACACAAAACACTTAACCTGTATCATTTCTTTTAAGCTTTATAATACATCTATGAGATGCATACTAATATTTTATCTATGAATGTGCAGAGGTCGAGTAATTCATCAAAAGTTCTAAAATTTGTTAGTGGAAGAGCTGTTGTTCTTTCAGAATTAAGTACCTCCAAAATTCAAACTCCTGAGCTCCTTTTAAAAATCATTAGTAGTAAGAATGATGGCATCCTTTTTGTATTTTCAGAACTGAAGGCACTACCTGTCATAGAACCAGCACTCACCAAATATTAAAATAGCAAACAAAAATCTGAGCCTGTTTCTACTTTGTTTTACAGTTCTATAGCTGAATGCATATACTATTCCAAAGTCTATTTTTATTTATTCATAAACTTATCATTATTTTTATTTCTATAAGCTCCTACTCAAGACCCCTTTGGTTTCTTTGTCACGAGGACAGCAAAGCACAGTGAAATTAAATAGCACTTAGTGTTTGAATGTAGACTTCAGAGAAAAGATACTTTGATTCCAGACTTTTTAGCATATAGTAAATTCTTAAATGTGTACATGTTTTCTAACCTCTAACATTTCCTAATATAAAAAGCTATTTTCTTTTTTATTAAACTAAAATGAGGTAAGGATAAGTCTGCTTCATACTGTTAATTAGAGACCAGATTCCTTCTATCTTGTGTGTCTCCCCTGCTCTAAGGCATGAATGTTGTATGCATTCAGCCAACAGATGGGAAAAGAGAGGATGCAAGATCCTGTGGGAAGTTGTTATAGACCAGGCCTGAATGTCGTTTTTACCACTTTCAGCCACGTTCCTGTGGCAAGAACTCAGTAATTATAGCCACGAGGCTTGTGTGGACCTTACTAAGAGGCCCAGTAAGAATCAGTATATTTTAGTTAGCATTAATGTTAATAACACTATACTTTATGCATATCAACAAAATGATGTGAGTTTATTTTTAATTTGGTGTTAGAAAAATCCTGTCTCTCATTGGAAACTGGTGGGTGAAATCCTTTCACTTAATGGAAACGTATTTCCTTAGAGTTTACACAACTATGTCATCATTTAATTGTAATCCTATAACATAATGTGTTCAAAGTCTTATTCAAATGTAAACAAAACACTCTGCTACATTTAGTAAAGAGCCTGCTACTAAGATGCTATTGGCAATTGAGATCAGACATCACAGGTAATAAAATGTATTCAGGTAGAGCTCAGAAGCTCCCTTGGAAGACATACCCTAAGGTGACCTTAGGGTATGTGAGCTACATACTTGTATATTCTCCTTCCTCTAAGGGCAGAACCTGTAGCTGGTTTCTAGTCAATAAATTATGGAAAAGGTTTATTTATATGGTAAATGCTTAAAATTTTGCAAATTTAATTGTGGTTTCTAATCAGTTGACTGAATCAATCTAAAGGGAGATTATCATTCATTGCTCTGGTTTATAATAATATAAAATCATGAGATCAGACAAGCTCTCCTACAGGCTTTGAAGATGGAAACTGCCATGAGTTATGTAGCCAGAAGAAAATAATTCTGTCAATAACCTAAATGAGCTTGAAAGCAGATTCTTCCCCAATCGAGCTTCCAGATGCGAACAATAGCCCAGCTGACAACTTGATTGCAACCTTGGGAGATTCTGAGCAGAGCCTCAGTTAAGCCAAGCCTGACTCCTAATGAATAAAATCTGGGAGGTAATAAATAGGTTTCAAGTGCCTAAAAGCATCGGTAAATTGTTACACAGAAATGGAAAATTAAAACATGCCCAATCCCTCAAGTATACCAATCGAGAGCACCTCTCTGGAAATGAAAATCCCAGGGTTTGTACTTAATCTTGCCTGATGGTAATAACCTTTTGAGTTCCAAAGATTTAAGAGCATCTCTGAGATAATTGGACAAGTGCAAATGAAGGATAATCTTATGAAAGGACAGAGGGTCTAAGAGAAGCATATAAATAGTGAGTGGGAATCTGGCCTAGGACTCAAAGTAAGTATTAATTTACATGTGGCTAGAAGAACGTGTTTATTCTGGTTGCAAGTTATGTCTAGTTTTGATTGTCAGCTGAGGTACCATGGTACCTTTTAAAAAATTTGTGGAAAAGCTCAGGTATATGGATGAAGAGGACTTTGAAATTCAGGTAATTATATTGCAAAAATTAAACAAAAAGGTCTGAGCAAGCATGGCTCAAGAAAAAGAGCAAGCATGGCTCACCTGAAAGTACCATCTTTGTCCTGACCTCGTATTTCATTTGAAGTCTAAAATGGGCCTGTAGTAGTAACAGTTCATCAGTGGTGGCTACAGCAAAGGGAATGAAGCCACTATCATCTGACGAAAGACATGGTCGGCCGGGCGCGGTGGCTCAAGCCTGTAATCCCAGCACTTTGGGAGGCCGAGGCGGGTGGATCCCAAGGTCAAGAGATCGAGACCATCCTGGTCAACAAGGTGAAATTCCATCTCTACTAAAAATACAAAAATTAGCTGGGCATGGTGGCACATGCCTGTAATCCCAGCTACTCAGGAGGCTGAGGCAGGAGAGTTGCCTGAACCCAGGAGGCGGAGGGTGCAATGAGCCGAGATTGCGCCATTGCACTCCAGCCTGGGTAACAAGAGTGAAACTCCGTCTCAAAAAAAAAAAGACATGGTTGATGAGGGAAATTCTGGTTGTGTTAATCATACCATAAAATATAATATAAAAATTATGCATGATGGAAGACAGGGGGCACAGGAACAACAAGAAGTTGTAAATGAAAAGGCACAAAGAATGAAATCATTAATGGTACATACATTTCCTAGCAGTTAATCAAAAACTGAAGATAAATATTTGAAGCCTTTGGAAACTCAAGTTAAAAATGATGCATTATCAGTTTTATGGTTTGTACTTTCAAAATATTAAAAACCCTTTTTTTTTTCTTTTGAGATGGAGTCTCACTCTTGTCACTCAGGCTAAAGTGCAGTGGCATGATCTCAGCTTACTGCAATCTTCCCCTCCTGGGTTCAAGCAATTCTCCTGCCTCAGCCTCCCGAGTAGCTGGGATTACAGGCACATGCCACCATGCCTGACTAATTCTTTGTATTTTAGTAGAGACAGGGTTACACTGTGTTGCCCAGGCTGGTGACGAACCCCTGAGCTCAGGCAATCCACCCACTCGGCCTCCCAAAGTGCTGGGATTACAGGCATGAGCCACCACACCCAGCCAAAAAAAAATCATTTTTGATAAACAAAGCAGAAATAATTTTCTCTTGTTTTCACAAAGAACATGTTGCAACACATAATTTGTATACTGGCAGGTGCTCAAGGGCATGTATTCACTCAGAAGTATGTCATTTCTTTAACACAATGTTATAAAATATAAATTACTTTGAAATATTAAAGCATTTGCAGATTTTACCTAAACGTCCAAGTTTCCATCTTCTCTTGAGAAATGTGACGATCTGGTAAAATGTGATCTATACTGTTTGGCACTGATCTCTCTGACCTGAGAAATACGTTACCAATTCAGAATGGCCTGTTCTCCATCCCTGCAGTCTACATAAGCCATTTCTCATTTTATTACATCATATCCTAATTGCTTATTTAAGTTATCTGCCTTACTCCTTTCAGCTACTGAGTTTGGGATTTCTAAGTCTTTAATAATATATTCCACAACAACTTTATGAAAATATAACAAAGCATTTTATGTTTCTATAGTAACCATCCTGACATAACTATTTGAGGGAATGTGTTCTCTTTCCGTGTCCATGAGGGGGCATAGCTTTAAGGGCAAGAATTTCCCGGCAACATGCCCCCCTCCTATCTCTCTCCATCCTGGAGATTCAACGTTTATGTATGAATTTCGAGGACCCGGGAAGAAACTAAAAGTCAATCACTCCAGCGGAAGTTCTAAGGAACTCCTTTCATTGGCCCAGGGTCTTGGAGAAGGTGGGGGTTTCTCCCAGGAAAAAAATCCACGCTTCCTCCCCTGTGCCAGATTTCCAACTTTCTGGAATCCCCTCCCACACGGTGGGAGCTCCCTCTGGGATTTGCCCTCTGGAAATCCCTTCCACACTCTTCGTGGAAGCCTTTCTCTTCTTCTCTTTTCCTTCTCTTTTCTCTACCTAAATAAAATCACCTTTCTGCCACACTTTTTGGGTCCAATATTCACTTTACAAGCATACAGTCCACCTGCAGTGGCCCCACCACTTATTCCTTAAGAGGCTGGAGGCCAAGAACCCACAACGATCACCAGCATCCAAGAAAAAAATCCAGTTATATAATCATACTTTCTTTTTAATGTTTGTTCAAAGATAACAATGAAATCTCCATCTCAATCCTATCATCTACATTTAACATCATGGTTAATAGATTTTCTTCTTCTTATGGTCTTGACCTTGAATTTAGATTTTTTTCCTTATTACCTATATATTTACAGGCTTTTAACAGCAAATATCTTTAATATATTTTGGAAAAAATAGAGAACAGATTTAAAGAGAGGTAAATCAAATTGAATTTTACTATATCGTTTTATTTTTACATGTCTGCTTACTGAATGCTTGGAAGACCTTCTCTGCTGCAACTTATTTATAGGAATACTTGTTTTCATAATGTTTAAAGGACATAAAACTAGTAAATGGAATAAGAAGCGCTGTAGCTCAGTTCTTACACATTTTAAGTTTCTGGTTGTAATTTAGAAAAATGCTAAGGATGGAGCAGAGGTAGCGGGGAGCATATTCTGTGACACACCATAAGTGCCCTTAAAGGACAGCACTAGACCAGTCATACTCAATCTTTGGATTGCATTAGAATCACCCACAGTGCTTGTTAAAAACAGACAGCTAGTGGAGTCTGAAAAGATGCTGGTCTAATGAGTTCACAGGTGATAATTCTTCCCATCTTGGAAACACCATTTGGTAACCACTGCCTCCAAATATAATCCTCTTAATAGTAGGTGTCTGACTTTTTTATTCTTGAATCCCTGTTAAATCACACTTTGTCTCATATGGGAGATGCTTACTACATAAGTGTTTTATGTGGTAGGTTTTTTACTTGAAAATACTCTGCTATTTCTTCCATGATCCCTGTATAGATAGATGGATAGATTGATTGATTCAGATTATAAAGATTTGAAGCCATCAGAAACCCAAGTTAAAAATTATATATTATCATTTTTATGTTTTGTACCTTTGAAGCATAAGAAACTTTTTATACATAAAGCAGAAATAATATATATTTATACAGATATACACACACATAAAATTATAATTTTGCCTCTTTTTAAACAAAAATAATCAAAATAGAATTGAATCTTTTAAATTGTTGAATCTAGAATTTACTATTTCCTTAATTTCTAACAGTGTATTATTCATAATGGATACAAGTTTTTTATTTTTGAAAATTTTATTCCTTGGTAGGTTTTTAAAATTGCAACTTTATCTCTTTTTATATATGGACTACATCCAAATTTCAACAGGACAACTAAAATGAATCAAAGTTATTTCTTAATATAGAGGGATTTTTTTTACCCCAGTAATTAAGGCAACAACATGCTGATGTTTACCAAAATTGTCTCTTTCCTCCTTTATTATTTTTATTATTTTTAACGTACAGACTATATCCAAACTTCTACAGGGCAACTCAAATGAACCAAAGTTATTCCTTAATAAAGATGTTTTTTTCCCCCGCAATAATTAAGGCAACAATAGGTTGATGTTTACCAAAATTGTCTCCTCCTAGCCATCCTGTTGTTTTATAATTTCTTCCTTTTCTTGTAGGTTTGTCTGTCATTGCTGAGTCCTTGCCAAAGAACATGGCTGAAAGTGGCAAAAACTGCATCCAGGCCTGGCCCATAAAAGCCTCCCACAGCAGCATTACTATCACATGGAATTGATTTTTTAAAAATCAATCAAAAGCCTACCCATTTTTGAAGAAATCTTATTGACAAAGAAATAATGATCCTAGACTGAAAACATTTTAATATCTTCAGTCTCAAAGAAATCTTTGGATCCTGAGTCTTGGGCATACAGGTGGAAAGTTCTAAGAGTCAGTCCCAAAGAATAGCTTATTCTCAGCTGCCTGCTCCAGATGTAGTTATGGAAGAAAAAAAGTGAAAGAAATATCAACTATCAGGTCAAGATAGATGCTTTATATACAATAATAGGCCAGAGAGTTCCTGTTATCTGGAAGAATCAGGGTCTCATCCCCAGGAGTATTAAATACTGATATGGACTGGAAACATCTGTTGGTTTCTTATTCTTCTTTTTCACAGGAGGGAATTTTTTGTTGTGGTTACCTTGTCTCAGTTCGCCCTTGATTTTGGATATCTGTAGGGGTTTGGTGGGATTGCCTTTTAGACCCTGGCCATTTGTAGAAAACTATTACCCAAGAATCTTTAACTTTTACATATGGGACACATGTTTGTCTCCTTTGGGGTGGCATGAGTAGGCTTTATATAAAGCATGAAGATTCAAGGTGAGCAGAAGGAAATACTCAGGTAGGCATTAGTTCATTGTTTACTCAACCAAGGCTCCAGTTTTCCTGGGCACACAGCTATGCTAACTTCCTAACCTTCCTTGAAGTTAAAGGTGGCTATATAACTCAATTCTGGCCAATGAAATCCATGTGGAAATGACTGACTCACTTCTTGGCATGGGTAATAAAATCCTCCCTTGTCATCAGTCCTCCATTTGTTCAACCCATCTGGATGAACAAAGAAAAAAACTGAGGCCTTCAAAAAAGGCTGAGCCACGGTAGAAGAACCAATCCCTCAATGACTATGAAAGCAAACACCCTCACCACACACAACCAACTTCAGATCACCTGTGTTAAGCCACAGAGACTTGGAGGTTTGCCTCTCAACAGTATTACTGTACTACAAAGCAAGTGTGTTACAGTTTTGGTAGGATTTCATTTTGGCCAAAAACTTTCATACTGTAAAATACCACTATATTAAATGTTGTTAAAAGTAGGGGAAATTGTCACTTTTATTCACCATTGCGAAAGCAATACTAAAAAAATCTGCTTAAGTAACTGTCGTTTACAGTATGCTTTGAATTTTAAATCGGTGTATACTTAATTTTGAATTTTTGCCTAAGTAGAAAAACATGAACAATTGCACGAGAATGTAAATACCAGGATATTAATAATGGTAGCTATCATAAGCACCCAAAAGTATAGATCAAAAGAGGCAGTTACTTACCTCACAGCATGTGCACATGAAATAATACAGTGTATTAAAAAGGGGTCATGCAATTTTTTTATTGACTTATTCAAAGCTGGCTATGTGTGAGACACTTAGCTTTATACTAACATATTTTGGTCCTTTTGTCTTAGAACATTACAACTTGGAAGTAGGGCCCAAAGCAAGTAAATATAATTATGTAACGGAGATTATAGCAAAGAGAATTTCAGTGTCATATAAAAGCACTGATGTAGGAAAATAGAAGAATGTTCTAGGGCCGTAAGAGACAGATGTTAGAGAATAGGCTGTGCTACCTACTTCAATTAAAATCTGGGAAAGTCATTTAGGAATCAAAATGACAGCTATTCACAAAATCATTTTACATCTTATATATCATAATACATGTAAAGCATTTCATATAATATCCGACATGTATTAGGTGCTCAGTAAGACTAGCTATTGCTAATGTTAGTATTATGATTAATAACACTTTCATTACTGACTTGGAAAACACTGCATACTAACTCATTCATTTTTAGAAGGTAGTTGTAGAGCAGAGGGTTCAATATGTTTCCATTTTTGAAAACTTAGGTGAATAAAATGAAGAAAAAAGTTTTCCAAAATACTTTTCCCATTGAGTATGGGAATTTGAGGGAATTCCAACTTATTCCAATATTTTTGGGAGAGACAGCCAAATGTTACCATATTGTGATTAGATTGCTAAATCTATTATAACACTTGTATGCTTAAAACACATGAAGTGAAAGACCTTCAACCATAATTCTATAATATACAAATGGGACTTACTACTGGAAGGTATTTATATTATTCTTCGTTACAATGTCAGAATACAAAAATAGGGCACATGAAGTTATTGGAAACTTAGGCAATAGAACTTTTCATGCTGCCTTAGTATGATGGTCCCACCTATAGAAGGAAAGCCTATGAATGTTCCCTACTTCCTGAGTTATTTCTGTGGCTGAAGGGAAAGAAAAATTTATCTACTTAACAGAAACAAAGTTCCTACTATGTGGCAGACTCAGTGCTAGACGTTTTATGTCCATTCTCTCATTCTCTTATTTAAGCCTTACAATTATTCAAAGAGAGAGGTATCACAGATGCTCATCTTATCCATGAAAAAAAATCAAGGCTCATAAACATAAACTACAGCTATGTAATTTGTAAGTGGCAAAAAAAAGTAATAAAATAATAACTTATATGAGTCTACTGACGGACCATGTTAAAGGAAAAAATCTGTCTTCCCAGGCTCATAAAGGACGTGGTTTCAAAAGCAAGAACTTCCCCGCACAATGCCTCCATCCACCTCGGCATCTGGGAACCTGGAGTTCTTTGTCTAACTTACCCATGCAGGCTAGGTAAAATTTCAGGTGTACTCCTTTATTTAAAAGGCTCACAAAATGCCAATCCATCATCAGAGTTGAAAATCAATTACTCCAGAGGAAGTTTAAAAGAACTCCTCTCATTGGACAAGAACAGGAATGGGGCAGGAATAACTTCAAAGTTAAAACTCCACTGCACCTTACCTGTGCGGATTTCCCTCTCTGGGACCCCCTCCCACAACAATGTGGGAGCTGTCTTTCCCTCTCTGCCTGTGCAGATATCCCCCCTTCGGATTCCCCTCCCACAGCAGCCTTTCTCTCTCTCTGCCTAATAAATCTTTTTCTGCTAAACTCTTTGGGTCCAATATTTACCTGAGCTGTAAGCTCACTGCGCCGCCAAGGCCCCTTCCCTATTCCTGGGACAAAAAGAGGACAAGAACCTAGGGCACATCATATTGGGGATGGAGCTGAGCCCCGTCCCATCCTGCAACCCGGTTGCACTAAGATAAATGTAGTCTCATACTTGAAAACCATTTTATAAAAAAATTCAACTTTTTGTGGCACAAAGTAAAAATTTAAATTTGTTTTTAAAAACTTAATTTTTAAAACTAGTTTTCAAATGTTTCAAACCTTTAAACAGTAAGTACTCTTCAAGGTGACCAGAGGCTAAAAAATGTCTCCAGCTTATTACTAAGAGTTTTTTATTTATTCATGCATTTACTTATCTGCCATTATATACTCTAATTTTTATAAACAAAATATAAATTTGAATATGATATTAAAGGCTCTATCAAGTCTAATGAATGATACTCTAAACTTTCTTCAGCTAAAATTATCTTAACTTGCTCACTACACTTAGTGCTTTGATCTAAGCAGAATCAATGTTTTTTTTTTTTAAAAAGCAAGTGTAATGTTGCAAAGAGAGATTTTTATGGGTAATAAGAATACCCTAAATGATTGAAAAGTTGTGTTAATTCTTTTTTTTTTTTGAGACGGAGTTTCACTCTTGTTGCCCAGGCTGGAGTGCAATGGCGCATCTCGGCTCACCACAACCTCCTCCTCCTGGGTTCAGGCAATTCTCCTGCCTCAGCCTCCCGAGTAGCTGGGATTACAGGCACACGCCACCACGCCCAGCTAATTTTTTGTATTTTTAGTGGATACGGGGTCTCACCATGTTGACCAAGATGGTCTCGATCTCTTGACCTCATAATCCACCTGCCTTGGTCTCCCAAAGTGCTGGGATTACAGGCTTGAGCCACTGCGCCTGGCCAAGTTGTGTTAATTCTTAAGGTAAATAGTAAGGCTTGTAATTCTATAAAATGATGTTTGCCAAATAACTGCTTGTTTTTCTTAACCCTAGTATGGGGGAATAAGTATTAATACATTAAATACCGACTTTACAATTCTCATATTAAAAAGGAAATGATAAGAAGGGAAAAAAGATCTAAATGTTGGAGTCCACTGCTTAAATCTTGGTTCTGATATCTATTACCTGTATGATATTGGGTAAGTTTATTGAAATACCTGCTTTATTATTTCCTTGGGTGTGAATTAAATAGAACTTGAAAACACAGATTATCAAGTGTACCTACAGCAGTAGATACAAAGTATTTATTACAATTATTGGTGAAACACTGTGATTGCAGCAAGTGTTTGGTAAGTTTCAGTTGAAGTATTTAGAAATACCAAATTATGAAAGGCTTATATAAGGAAATGGAATATGTGTGCCTCAGAGAGAGATCATAGGTATTTAACTAAATATTTGATTTGTTTGATCAGTTGTTTCTTTCAAAGACATGTTGGTTTCTCTTAGTTCGGGTCTAACATGCTTGCATTATTCTAATATGGCCTCTTCTAAGGGTTTCATTTGATGTCATGTCTATATACAGGTTGAGAAAATACTTATTTACATCCTTTAAGAATTGTTTGCTTGTTGTATATAGAATTGTTTGTTTGTTTGTATATAGAATTGTCTATATACATGCTAAGAAAATACCTATTTACATCCTTTAAAGATGACTTAATGAATTGTTTCTTGAAATCCTATTCTGTCCTATCAGGTAAATTGTACAAAAGTATTTACACAAAGCCAAATCCTCATGTATTTCTATTAGGGGTATTAAATATGCCATGTAAATGTGCATTTGACATGGTAGAAATAATATGCTCCCAGAGTGTACTATGACCCAGGCTTCTATTTTGGGAAAACAAATCATGTTCAGGTTAATCCCTATATATATACTTTATATACTTCTATCTCTCTCTCTCTTTTTTTTTTTCTATTTTAGAGACGGGGGTTCACCTTGTTGGCCCAGATGGTCTCGATCTCTTGACCTCATGATCTACACGCCTAGGCCTTCCAAAGTGCTGGGATTACAGGTGTGAGCCACAGCACCCGGCCACTTCTGTCTCTTTTCTTTTCTACTCTCTGAGCCACAAACCACATATTGAAACTCCCTTAGATGGATACAAGAGATAAAGTCATTCAAAAGTTACCAAAAAAAGTCCACAAGCAGAGGCTTAGCTATATTAGAGACTCAAATATATTAAATTAAATTGTCTTTATATTAGGCTTCCAAACAACAAATACCATTCCCTTATGCAGAGGTGAATGCAAATTGAGTAATTTTAAACAAGAAGAAGCATTTTTAGAAACTCTAAAATGAAGAGTAATACACTCATTTAGATAACCATCAAATCTATAGGATTTTGCTTTCAAGTGAATTAAGCATTGAAGGATAGATTTATGTGACAGTTCGTTGAAGAGCTCCTCTGAATTGCAATATTTTTGGTTGATATGCTTGTGTACATGACCAACTACTTTGAAAATGAAGTGCTGTGAAAAATGTCAAGAGATCAATTTGGTGTAATCATTGCTCTGGACTTAAGCACTGTGGAATGAACTACGGTAAATTATTCAAGTATCTCATTTTGAAGGGCACATTAAATTGCATTTAATTATATCTGTTCAAAACATGAAGCAATTTTTAATGCAACATCCAAAATCTAAAATTAGTTTGAAAAATCTGTTTGAAACACTTGTATGCTTACAGAGAAACACTAAGAATCTCAGAAACTTTCCAAATAAAGATGCCATTAACTCTCACAAGGAATGTTTCCCATTTCGTCACTTATCTACTGCTAATCTTATCTCTGAATTATTATTGAATGTGTTGGCTGTAATTGTTGACACTGCAAACAATTTCTATTTACTCTTACTTAGCATGAAGCCTATAGCCCTGCAGGGAGCCCCTTCAAATTCACACACTTAATTACTTCCTCCTCTCCAGGGAAGTGTTATTCTGGCAAAACTAGAGGTAAGAGAGTTTATTAAATGATGCCATAAACTAGACAGTCATATTATAGAAAGGATATGTATGAAAGGAGAGGGCAGATGCAATATTATTAAGAAAAATTATCTGACATTTGGAAATGAGGAAAAGGGAAGACAGTAAGTCCTTTCAATGCCTTATTTTAATAGAGTGTCCAAAAGTTATGTAAATATCTGGACAAATATTTCTTTGTCTTATGTGCTACTCATTATTGATGAAAGGTCAATACTCTGTTGAGTTACATGATAGCTAGATTGTTTTGTCGAGACAAATTCTGCCTAGTAGAAACTATAACATCAAAGGTCATGGTTTTATTGTCATGCAGAACATCATTTTGTATCTAGTCAAAAAGATTTACCCTAGTCTAAGGTTCATTTTTCAAATGCTGATACTCAGGTCTTCAAGTGTCTTTTTTTTTTTTCTTTTTTTTGAGATGGAGTTTCACTCTTTTTGCCCAGGATGGAGTGCAGTGGCATGATCCTGGCTCACTGCAACCTCCACCTTCCGGATTCAAGCGATTCTCCTGTCTCAGCCTCCCGAGTAGCTGGAATTCCAGGCATGCACTACCATGCCCAGCTAAATTTATATTCTGAGTAGAAACAGGGTTTTACCAGGTTGGCCAGGCTGGTCTCAAACTCCTGACCTCATGTGATCCACCAACGTCGGCCTTTTAAAGTGCTGGGATTACAGGTGTGAGTCACTGGGCCTGGTCTCAAATGCCTTTGGAATAACCTTTATTATTCTGCTGGTTCTCTAACTGATGGGTTTCATTACATTTTATACATGTTCATTCTGTATTCTATTACGGCCAGGTTGAACTAACCTGTTAGTAGATAAGGGTAACAAATTTTTGTTATCTTTTTACATGGAACTTCATGGTGCAATATATTTTGAATATCTAATTGCAATATGTTTTGAATATCTCAGATGATATTATACACAAATATGAATATTAAAATTTTTAACAACATATTATCTTTGTGAATTATTGCCAGGTTTGATCTCCTTCCATTAGTAGTCTATGTTCAAAAGTCATATGTGCAACTCATAGTACATATCTTAGAGTATTATTTTATTCATTTTTGGCAAGAAAATTGCCAAATTAAAGCAATGTTCACAATTCAGAATTTTTTCTTTGCTAGTCTTTGACTCTGTGACTCATTACTTCACCTAGAAAATATTCTAAGTATATTAACAGTTTATTATTTTTTAATAATTCATTGTATTATAATATTTGGGTAGATGTACATTCAGTGATAAATTCATTTTTATTATAAAATGCAGGCATAACATATAAGGCACATTATCTTATGGCTTTTATTTTTAAAGTTACATCAAAAAGTTTAATTTTCTTAGAATTCATAAGTCAGCTGAATCTTAAGAGACAAAAATGTCATATATTTTTATTTAAATTGCAAATATTCTGAGTATTTTTAAATTAAAATATAGGTTGGATTATTATACATTAAAAATACAAAAGACAAAGATTCATTTTACTGATTTAGTTTAGTTCCAAAAATGCTTTTGTATCCAAACATTCTGAAGTATTAGTCCAGTGAAGGCATGGCATCAATATGTACTCATTGTGATGTGAATGAAGATACTAAGCATTAGAAAGAAATCTCAGAAAATTTTTCATTAATATGTAATCACCGTCATCTTAGAATTAATACCCTAAGAGAATGCCAGAAAAAATACATATGCATAATTATGGGATAGATACAACTATATTTAAGTCCTCATTGATAAATGAAAGAAGGAAACACAAAATGTAACTGTATGGTATCAGGTATCAAGATACCTTTGGATGCATTTTTGTTATCTTTATAAAACTACTCTTATGTTTATATGACCAGATGACTTTCAATTTTATGACAAGAATAATATGCTACTAAATGTGTTTAGCCCTTTAAAAGAAAAGGTGTGCTTGGGCTGTTCAAGGTAGTTAAAGCCGGAAACAGAAGAAATAATCTGTGCAAGACACTTTGCTTCCCACTTTGCTTCAGATAGATCACCAACCTAGAATTACAGAATCAAAATCTGTGGGCATTGTCTGAAAACTGTATTTTAAATAAGCGTTTCAGATGATTCTTCGGACAGTTTGGAATCTAATGTTAGGAAACTAATGCTTAGCAACATTGGTCTTGAGAGATGATATAAACAGTTATTTGAAATGAAGATTGAGTTCAAACTGTGTTAGACTCTGCTATATACTATTAGAGTAAAGCCGCTCAAGTCACTTTTATGAAATTACTGAGCAGTTTATACACTAAAACCAACTTTGGGTCATACAGGTTTTCACACAATGACTATCCATCGATTGTTTACTACATCAACAATTTCTTCTTTTTTTTTTTGGTAGGGCTTTGTGATATTTGACTTCTAAGCATGAGTTTTGCACTTTCATTTCTAATGATTTAGAAAAGGAATCCTAATCTTTTTGTCCAGTATTATATTTTTGAAGTGATTGCTTCTTTTTTATATGTTTATATCGTTTAAAATTTTTATTTTTTAGTATCATATCTTAAATGTAAAGATTATACTTAGAATATTAGCTAGAATTTGAAAATGCCATGTGAATTGGATCTGAAATAAAAGGGGTTTGATGTTCTGTTTTTAAGGCAAAATGTGTATTCTACTTGAAGTTTTACTTCTAAATGCAGAACTATATCTCAACTTGTAAATATACAAGAATATATCAGTGTTTATTGAAGAAGTGTGCTTACTCTTTTAAATATTAAAATAATTCTTTTGCTTAGTATAATGCTAATATATAATATTAAACGATTATTCATGTCATCTTCGTTTAAATTACATTTGACTTTCTGAAACATGACTTGAAGAATACAATTTGATGTATGTGTTTTACAGGCCATAAAGTGTTTATTTCTTTTTAATGTGTAATTATTTTTATGTGCAGTAAAGCATGGGTTGTCAGTTGAAAATGTTGAAATGTATAATCTTTAAGCCTTTTATGGAGATTTCTATGAATAGCACATATTTTTCTATATATTTTCAACTGACAGTCAATGGGAAGTTAAAATTATAGCTACAGTTAGAACCCATGTTCTGCTAAAAAGTCTGAAAACAAATTCCGCAGCAAGGTCGCCTACTTCAGCTCATCTCTTGCTATAAAAGACCATTAACAAAATTGTATTCACTAAAGCTTTGATGATTTTGGCAGTTGAGTCTCTGAGGTAAACTTAAGACCTATTAATGGAACAGAATGAGAACAATAAAAGGAGAACTAAACAGTCCTGAAATAAATTAGAAATGTGGAAAAGTTATTAAATACTGCCTAACCAGCATTATTTTACCCTTGAGGCTAATTTCTATTTTAAGTTGAAATCTATCATTTTGTTTCTTACTGAAATGAGTTTCTACACAACATATTAAAATTATAAAAAATACGGGCCGGGCAGGGTGGCTCATGCCTGTAATCCCAGCACTTTGGGAGGCCGAGGCGGGTGGATCATGAGGTCAAGAGATCGAGACCATCCTGGTGAACATGGTGAAACCCCCTCTCTACTAAAAATACAAAAAGTTAGCTGGGCATGGTGGCGCGTGCCTGTAGTCCCAGCTACTCAGGAGGCTGAGGCAGGAGAATTGCCTGAACCCAGGAGGTGGAGGTTGCGGTGAGCCGAGATCGCGCCATTGCACTCCAGCCTGGGTAAAAAGAGCGAAACTCCATCTCAAAAAAAAAAAAAACAAAAAAAAACATAAATCATCCAAAAGAGTATATAAGCATATTGTACAATATTATTATTTAAATAATAACTGATACATAGATTAAAATAGATACGGGAAATAAATAATATAAATGTTTTACATACTGGTGACAACTCTGTTTTGAAATAATATAAACATTTTAAATATTTGTAACAACTCTGTGTTTTAGAAAGAAGTATTGGTGTGAATCATCTTTTATGTGATTTTAACATTTTATTTTCACTTGAAAGAACAGGATTATTTCTAACAACTTGCAGGAAGAAATTTCAATCTTTTAAAGGAAAAATTTATCAATCTCTCTCTCATTCCACTGAACCAGCATGATACATAGTACAGCAAGGTTATCAAATAATAGCATTTGTAAATGACAGACCAAAAGCAAACTAGGGACATTATAATTAATTGATTATAATCAATATTTCATACTATCAAGACATTATGCATTTTTGCAGTGTGATTTTTTTAGTTTGAGATGTTACAGCAATTTAAAAAATAATAATAATGTATCACTAAAGAGCTATACATTTATCCCATCTTCTGCCTCCTTTGTCCACTGCCTACCATATTATAGGTGAAATATGATTTCAAAGATAGATAACTTTGTGGTTAAGGGAATGAACTCTGGTGCTATAATATCAAAGTTCAAAATTTAGCTCTATCTTAGACTATCTCTCTGGCTGAGGCCAAGTAACTTAATCTCCAAATCCTTCATCTTCGCTTGTTCAATGTATATTAAAACAGCATGTACTTTAGAAGGTTGTTCTGACCACTAAATTATTATGACATCCAGTTTATTTAAAATGCTGTCAGGAATACTCGTCGTTATCAAGCAAATCAGGTTTGCATACAGCATTTGGCATGATGACTAAAAAGGGACAGTAAATCTGTAATGTGAATTCATATGTCTAAGAATAACTCGTTAGGTTTTATATTAGTACAAAATATGTCATTTAAAAAATGTACTAACATTTGTTGTTTACATCTTAAATTGCCAAACAAAGATAACAAACTGTAGTTAAGAACAAGAGATCCGGCTTTAGAAAACAGAACCCTACGAGGTCTTGATCTCTTTGCTCAGGCTAGAGTGCAGTGGTGCAATCATAGCTCACTGCAGCCTACAGCTTCTGGGCTCAAGTGATCCTCCCATTTCAGCCTCCTGAGTAAACTAGGACTATAGACATGCACTGTGACACTCAGCTAATTTTTATTTGCAAAAATGAAAACAATGCAGCCCATCTTACTATTATTTTTGAATACAGTTATTTTTCATAAAACAGGTGACATGCTAATATGCAATGAATTGTTATTTTTTAAAAAATTAAAAGGAATGTGTTTATAATTTCTTAGTTTTAATTTCTTATATGGTGACTATTGATAGATCTAATCTTCAGGGAAAAAAATATCTCTTTATGGTCCTCAGTAAATTTGAGAGTGTGAGAGACCAAAATATTTGAGAACTTCTGTACCAGGCCATTTAATTTCCATGATCACACAGGGGGCAAGGAATTTCCATTAATTTTCACAATCTCATGTTTCTCCTTAAAGCAAAAAAGCAAAATAACAATAAGATGGATTAACTCTCATACTTTGGTTGACACATCTCTAATTACCACACCACTCAATCTTTGTTACTTGATACTGGGCCCAGAATGGGACCCTGAATAAAGCCATCTGACAGTAATTTTTCTTGGGAAGCTAGAATTTAGTCTGCTTGGTAAAGTACATTAGATGACTGCCAGTACTTAAAATGAAAATGCACCCAGTACCTGATTTAGCTTTGGTGACATGGTGAGTCAAAGCCACATGCGAGTTAAAAGCTATGCAGAAGAGGAGATTGCATGAGTAAGCAAAGAAAACTAGCTGGCAAAAACAATCAAAATCATGGAGAGGACAGAAACAGACAAGAGGCAATCATTTCAGTTGCCAAATAGGAAGAAGCAACCTGATTGCTGACATCCAGTCCAAGTCTCCACAGGCCAGTTAAATTTTTATTTTCTGATTTACGATGTTCTCAAGATTTGCTGTGTTTCCTCACAATCAATCTTTCTCTTTTGAGTGTGTGTTACTCCTAGATGTATCTGTTATTGTAATAAACTTTCATAGAGATATATCACATATATAGCAGGGTGGCCATATCTGTTTAAATATACACTTCAGTGATGTTTACAAAGTGAAAACACCCGTGTAATGACATCTAGCTCAATAATTACATCAACAGTATCTAGATGTCTATACATGCCCCCTTCAGTCACTGCTTTTCAACAAAGGTAGTCTCCCTCTGCTGTTGATTAACTTGAAATAATTACATCATATGATATGCTATCCTTTTTGTGTGGATTTGTTCACTCATCATTATGTGTGTGGGATGTATGCATTCCATAAAACATAGCAATAGCTCGATCTTTTCATTGCTATTCATTATTGCATATGTCAAATTACCAATATTTGTTTATGCATACTGTTACTGATGCATATTCGGTTGATTTAGTTGGGTGCCTTAATAAGTAATGTCACCATAAACACACATATACTTGGCTTTGGGTGCACAAATGTATATGCATTATTTATGTGGTAAATGCACACAAAGCTAAGAGAAGAATGGCTAAAAATTGTTTTTTCTATTTATATTTTCACATACAACTTATAATTAGCTCATACCAAAAATATACAAGGGCAGATTCACTACCATGTTATTCCCAAACAGCTTTGCAATGTAGTTGTCTCTCCCTATCTTATTGGTTTCTATGAGTTATATTGATATAACCACATTGCCTGAAATATATATATATATATATATATATATATATATACATATATGTAAATTATATATATATATGTGTGTGTGTGTGTGTGTGTGTGTGATATCTCCTATGGTTTGCTTTATCTCTCTCCTCATGACGTGTTTTGATGAACAGATTATTAGTCAGGTTTATCAACATTTTCTTTAATAGTGATTTCTGTTCTATTTAAGAAACAAAATCATGATGTTATTCGCATGTCTTTTTTCCCCCAAAGTTGTATTGTTTTAGTATTCATCTTTAGGTCTACAATCCATCTGGGACCTTCTATCTGCTCCCCCACTCTAGAGACAGGGTCTAACTGTCTTCAGCCTGGAGTGCAGTGGCATGATCATATTTCACTGCAGCTTTAACCCCCTGGGCTCAAGTGATCCTGTACAGGTGTACACCACCATGCCTGTTTTATTATTATTATTATTTTTGTAAAGACTGGGTCTCACCTTGTTACCCAAGCTAGTCTTGAACTCCTGGACTGAATATTTCCTCCTGCCTCAGTCACCCAAAATGTTGAGGTTTACAGATGTGAACCACCACACCCAGGGTTTTACTTTTGTACGTGTATGAGACAAATTTTTTTGCGAATTAGAGAATATTCAGTTAATTCAGAAACATATGTTAAAAAGGCTGTGCATACACAATTGCATGGTGTGGCCACCACCTATGTCACAAATCACATGGCAGTATTTGTATAGGTAGATTCTAATCTCTCCATCCTTTTCCATTATTGTATTTCTGTATTCTGAGATTTCTATCACAATGTTTTACCATGTTGCATTATAATTAGCTTTGATGTAAAATAGTGCTAGCCCTGTAACCTGTTCTTCTTTAAGATTAGTTTTGCTCTCTTTGGGCCTTTGCATTTTCACATACATCTTACAATTAGCTTGTACACAAAAACATGCATGTTCACACACACTGACAGTTTATTTTCAGTTTTTAAATGGAAGCTACAGACCTATTTTAGAAGAATTCACATCTTTACAACCCTTCAACCCTTAGCATGGTATATATTACCTTTTATTTGTGACTTCTTCATTTTTTTTCAGTAATGGTTTTAGGAATTTTGTATGTGTGTCTTAGATATCTTTCGTTGGATTTATTTCTAAGTATTTAATGTTTTCTGATACACACACATTTATTATTTGTTAAAAATCTACACATATATATTATTTGTTAAAAAACATATATATGTTATTTTAAATTTCTAATTTGGGGCTGGTCTATAGAGATAAATAAAATTACTGTTTGCATTGTGGCTTTCTACCAGAAAATTGGCTAAAATTCTTTACCAATTTTAATTATGAATTTGTAAAATCTGTGGAATTGTTTATGTATATAGTCATCCTTCCTTAAATACCACTGTAAAAAATTTCTTATCTATTAGACATTCCACCCGTGTTTCATTTTCTTTGCATTAGCAGAGGCCTCCTGTACAATTTTAAATAGAAGTCCCAGTAACAGACATTTTTGACTTGCTCTTGGTTTTTAGAAGAATGTTTTAATAATTTTTGCCAATACATATGTTTGCTTTCAATACATTTTTACCTGGTAAAGGCAATGCTTTTTTACAGCTGTTCCTTGGTATCTGTGAGCAATTGGTTCTAGGACCTGCCTCAGGTACCAAAATCTGTTCATACTCAACTCTCTGATACAAAATGGCACAGCATGTGCACATAATACATGCATATCCCCCCGTATACTTCAAATCATCATTAGATTACTTATAACCTAGTCAATGTAAACACTATGTAAATGGTTGTATATTTTAGTGAATGATGACAAGAAAAAAATCTGTACATTTTCTGTACAAAGATAACCATACAGCTTTTTTGGAATATTTTCTACCTATAGGTAGTTGAATAGAAGAATGTAGTACTCATGGATATGGAGGGCCATTTGTATTTTTACTTTGCTAAGAATTTTATAATAAATTGACATTAAATGTTAGCTAATATTTTTTCTGTACCTCTTGAGAGAAATCTGTAATTTTCTCCTGTGTCCTATACAATTTTTGAAATCTATTGAATTTCAAACTTAAATGACTATGTGATTCTGAAATAAGTTCAGCCTAGCTATTTTTTATAGCACTTATATTAGTGTGTCAATATTTTTATAAATTTTGAATTTTTGTTGAGGGAAGACACCGACTTTTATTTCTGTTTTATTATAATATTGTTAGTTGACCTCAATAAACCATTGTTGTCCTATTCTACAGAATAATTTATCTTAAATACTGTTATTTTAAATTAAAATAGTGTAAAGAATTTACAATGGATGCCACCAGGCCTCGGGTTTTCCATAGGGGAAGGTTTTTATAATACCCATCTTTTAAAATTAAAGGATCCATATTAGAAAAATGAGATCTGGCAATCTATATTCATGTTTAAAAGGCCTGAACACATCATATGATCATAGCCAAAAAGAAGTTGTGATTTCAAAATGTATGCACAAAATGGGTTATCTAATAACAATAAATGAGAGATATCAGACTGTCCAAAATGCTGTTTGCTCCAGAAGAGAATTACATGTGATATCATATAAATATGTAGATATGAGGAAAGCTTGCAATGCAAGCTGAGACTATTAACAGGAAAAGGCCAAATGGTTACCATCTAAGAACCTTCCAAAGATGAATTATTGCATTTGTTTCCAATTTCTAACCAAATTACCACAAACTTGGTAGCTTATCACAGAAAAAAATTAATTTGTTTAAAGTTCTGGAGTTTAGAAGTCCAAAATGAGTCTTAAAGGCTAAATCAACATCCTGGCAGATCCACGCTCCTGGAGGTTCTAGGGGGTCATCTGTTTTCTGTGCTGTTACCAGGGTCTGGATTTTCTGGATTACAGTTTCTGCCTGTATTTCTCAGCTCGCAGTCCCTTCTGCCATATCAGAGCACATCACTCCACCTTTTCCTTGGACTGTCCCATCTCCTCTCTGTTTTACCAACACTTGCGATACTTCTGGCACACCCAGATAACCCAGGAGAAACTCTCAAGATTCTTAATCATGTCTGTAAAGCACTTTTTTCTATGTGGTACATTTAGAGGTTCTGAGGATTAGGATGTGGACATCTTTGGGGGACTCATTATGCCTGCCACAATGGACTCCTTGAATATATAAATGTCCAAGAGCTAATAAGCTCTGTCCAAAGATAATTGGCTTGCTGAGAAACAACACAAGTTTGATACTACACAGAAAATGTAGACATCTCACGTTAATCAAACTCAGAACAGCGTTAGCCCAGAACACCAACGTATTTTAAATGTCATATAGGTTGCAACACTTTTTCCCCAATAGTCCCAATAGTCACTTCTTGTAGATAGATCTGCATAGAAAACCAATTTAAAAATCAGAGTTTCTGAGTGAGCATGGAATCAGAAAAAGAATAGTTACATAATAGAAAATTGTACTATTAATGGGTAAACTATTTCCACAATAGTGGATAATATCCCTAGTAAGATTAAAATATGGAAAATTCATTATGTAATTCTTTCTTCCTTGGGAATTTCTACCCTGGGCACTGGCAGCCTTTGGCCTGGTCTGCTCTCTGTATCATTCCATTTTACCAGTCCCTGTTCTAAATGACATAGTCTTTAATATGTTTTTATCTGCAGATCTAAAAACCTTTCAGTCTCATTAAAGTGACAGTGCATCTCCAAAATAAAAGGTACTGATTTTATCCTTTCACTTTCTAATATCGGTATAATTTAAATTATTTCAGAATTCTTGTCTGGAGTGGCAGAGGAATGGGGATATGACTGAAGTGCAGGTAGGAACCTTTCCTGAATCAAAGGTTCATGACTAAGATCATAATCTGACTCCTTACAAAAAAATATTTTGTGGGAACTGGAAACCTTGAGCTTGGATTAGCATTGCTTTAGAGATTAGGGTACACACAAAAATGAAAGATAATCAGGTAAAATATAATTTATAATTTTTTTTGCTTGGTTTAAGAACTCACAAAACAACTTATAATAGCCTCTAATTGATCAAGATTCCCTCAGGAGATAATGAATTCCCTATTATTAAGCACCCTCAAACAACATTAACCTGAGTATATTTAGCAGAAGATTCTAGCCTCAGATTGGTGTGAGATCTGTGTAACCTTTGAATTTCTCCCCAGGCTGAGATACTCTGTTTTCAGAATAGAAACATCAGCTTTGGAAAGGATACAAATCTCCAGCCTGGGCAGATCCCATCTTCATATTATATATAAGTTTGCTTTCTAACTGACTCACACATTTACCAAGAGAATAGAATGTAATTACATACTTCATTTTAAAAAGCGTTTCCTAGGAGCAAAGTAGGAGAGAAGGACACTTTGTAAGAGGAAACAAAGACAAAATGAAGAGTTGCCACAGATAACACGCCTTTAAGGGCATCGTCTTGCTGTGCCCATTTCATTTGGCTGTGTTTCTAGCTAAATTTTCTGTTCTCTTAGTCCTAGCACTTTGTGGGAAATGAAGATGAGTAGGAAATGTGCAATTGGGTAGCTGTCAGGGATGATAAAAATGCAAAGTAAGAACTAGATTTAATTTGAAAATTTAATACAATAGTAAACATTAGAAATAATTGGGGTTTAACTCTTTTGAAAATAAAAATTAGAAGACACTGTCTGACATAGCTAAAGTATCCATAGAGCTAAAATTCTGCTTGCTTGGTTATATAAGGAATAAATACATCTTTAAAGTGCTCTAGCTAATGCCATTTTACCTTTCGGAGGAAAATTAATGCTGGGATATATGGTACTCATTACTTTTTGATATGCTAAAATAATAAATAAGGAAATTCAATTTTACTTTTTCATATCAAGAAAGGGTAGGAAACAATAATTTGTGTAGGGCACCAACTTTGTAATGTTATTAACCTTATAATCATCAATTAGATTGTCTATAATTCTTAATACTGAAATGATAACTCATTTAGCTAAGAGACAGTATCCAGTGATCTGTAACCCTCAAGTGCATTTCTTCCTGGTATTTATGTATCTATATAGTCCTGTCTGGCATGGAGTATGGTCAACCTGTGACCAAGAAGAATATCATAGATATGGCGTGTAACTTCCAAAAAGGCTTCCCTCTTGTGTTCTCTTGGATTTTTCACTCTGGGGAAAGCCAGTTATCAAATCACATGGACACTCAAGCAAAGGCCCAGAGAGAAATGTACCAACTCCCAGAACATGTGGGTGAGCTCGTTTTCTAGGCCCAGTCAAGATTTTAAAAGATGGCATCGCTGCCAGCACTTCTTGAAAGTGACCTCATAAGAGAGCCCGAACCAATACCACTTAGTGAAGTGGGTCCTAATTTCATGACTCACAAAAACGATGCGACATATTAAACACTGGTTGTTATTTAAGCTGTCAAATTTTGGAGTAATTTGTTATGCAGTGCCATGGCCTAAATGCTTTTGTCTCCCCCAAAGTCATATGTTAAAACCTAATTCCCAATGTGATAGTAGTGAGAAATAGGAAATTTGGGAGGTGATTAGGTCATAAGGGTGAAGCCCTCATGAATGGCATTAGTGCTTTTATACAAGAGGCCCTGCAGACAGCTCCCTTTGGCCCTCTGCCTGGGAGGACACAGGAGAGGGTACCAGGAAGTGTGTTACAGATATCCCAGCTTCCACAAGTGTAAATTACTATTACTTGTAAGCTAGCTAGTTTATGAGTCTATGGCATTTTGTTATAGCAGCCTGATTGTACTAAGATGTGGCAACAAGAAACTGATACAATATAAAATATATTTGTGTATGTTAATATTGAGACAAATTATGTTATGCACTGAGAAAAGTTTTCCCCAAATAGTGTTTGCATATATCCAAACTATTTCTAGACACAAGAAATTGCTGAATCACACAGAGGGATTTTAAAAAGAAAGGACCAAACTGTATCTTCAGGACTACACAGGCTGACACAACTTGATAATGACTTTAAAAAGTATTCTTAGTTTATAAGCAGAGGTTATTTATACACATACATTAGTTTTTTCCCCCTCTCTCTTGCAAGATTATTTAAGCCTCACATTACAACAGGTTCAGGGGAAATATGAGGGAGGGCACAACTGCAAAGAACTACAGTCTTGCATATTTGTATTGTATGTCAGAGACTATTTAAGGAAGATTTATGTTGTTGTTTTTGCTCACCTAAATTCTCTTTTAGGAAGCTATTAGCTATTATTGCTACAATTTGGTGGGAATTGACTTCCAGTGAAAACATATTTTTAGCTTTCTTTTATTTTTAACTCACTATCTCATACTGCAAATCTCCTATATTAAAGGTTAGAGGTGGGAAAATAAGCATGTTCTATGATTTTACAGAAGTAAGTTGCATTGTGAAAGTTATCATTATTGCCTTGCATACCCACTATCTTTTTGCTTTTCTTGCATTTTAAACATTATTCACTTTAAAATACACTGACTGTACTGGTTGCAAAGAGATTTTATATTTATTTACTTGTTTAAAGAGAGATGCAAGGGCTCCATAATTTCTCATCACCCTCAAACACATTAAAGAATCAAGAATCATTAGAAAAAAATCCACGGATGCTTTACAATTGGACCTATCTTTGTTTTTAAACTTCCTCTTTCAGGTGAAAGACTATAATATTGCAATGTAAACATTTAAAATTTTAATAACCACTTGAATATTTGAATACAATTTTTTAATAGAAGTGATATGTTTCTATGAATACAGGTTTTTCTACAAAACTCAAGATACTTTAATAAGTTAAATAGATACACTTCACATATCTACTATTTTAATACATATTTAATATGAGAAATAGACATAGTAAACAAATGACATACGAAAAAGATGACAAGATAGTAAGTCACTAGGACTGGATAAACGTCTGGCTGCATAAAAAAGGGGATTTCTAAATTCACAAATTGAATAATTTAAATTATTAAAATAAACATACACTTAAATTTCTCTATAGCAACATATTCTTTATATTTTTATAAAGATGTTTTCCATTATTAGAGATAAATAAGAAACCATATGTGCATTGTGAGCTGAATAAAGTAGCATTTTTTTTTTTGGTTGTCATACAGCATTTTACAAATGAGTTCCCATTTATCTTCATAGCTGTTTGTACAAGAATTTGGGGCTAGAAAGTCAGTAACATTTGACCTCTGAACATTTCTATCTTTTCTCAGACTTGTTCAATATTAGTGAACATCAAAGAGTAATTTATCACTATGTCACACTTGCCTGAAGAATTTCTTAGGGTCTCAAGAAGAATGATGAGGTTAGTCTTTAAGCCCTGAAAATTCCTGAAGGTGAATTTTTCTCTCTGATGTACACAGATAATTCTCTCTTTGCTGAAGATTCGCTCCTGTGTCTTTGTTCTCACTGGTAATATTTAGGCTTTAGGTTACCTATTTAATATTTCATTTTAATGGAACCTTAGATCAAAGTGCTCACTTAAACACTGCTCTATGTAGTAGATATTTTGGCCTAAATCTAGATCATGTTCACGGCTCTAATAGAGGCAGGTTGGCTGAATTTATGGGAAAAATCCAGCTGGAGTTATTATTATAGTGTCAATCAGAGAACAGAGCTGAGATTCTCCCTGAGAAGAAACTTGGGCTGCAATAGACAGATTTTTGATGGAATGTCTTGCAAACTGGTAAGGCTTCCAATAAAAGCCTGTTGCTAGGGAGTATAAGAAGAAGCCACAAATGCTGAGCTTGATCTTATTTAAGGTCATAATTTTTATAAAGGAGAAATTTTTCTGATGAAAGCATTGCACATGCTTGAATTTGTCTTAGCTGTAAGACTGTGAGTCTTAAAGAGCAAAGAGACTGAGAGTTAAAAATGATCAAGTTCTAAACCTCCCAGCAGTTCCAAACCACCCAGCAATTTCACTCCTGGGCATTGATCCCAGAGAAATGAAAACTTATGTTCACACAGAGACCTCTACACAAATGTTGATAGCAGAGTTATTTGTTATAACCTGGATCTGAAAATAACTGAAATGTCCTCTGACAGGTGAATTCTTAAACAAATCATGGTACAGCCATATCACAATGAAATGGCTCAGCAATAAGAAAATGGACTATTTATAAACATAACACTTGGATGAATATCTAGAGAATTATGCAGAATGAAATAAGCCAAACTTCAAAGGTTACATATGAGATAACTTTACTTATATAACATTATCCAAATGAGAAAGATATAGAGTTGGAAAACAAATAATTTCCAGAGCTTTAGGGTATAAGAGACAAGCAGGTGAGATGGTAGGTGGACATGGTAAAAAGGGCTGTTCTGTATTTTGACTGTGATGGCAGTGACACAAATCTCAATGTGGAAGACTGGAAAATGGTCCCCAGAAAATATACATGCTTTAATCCCTACAACCTGTGTTGCATTATTTGGTGGAAAAATAAGTTCTTGCAGATATGGTTAAATTAAAAATTTTTAAATAGAGTTTAGCCTATATTACTTGGATTAGACCTAAATACCATCATAAACATCCTTCTAAAAGAGAGGCAAGGGGCTGAGTACACACATAAAAGGTGAGGCTGTGTGATCACAGAGGCAGTGATTCGCATGCAATGACACCAGCCACTGGGAGCTGGAAGGGCCAAAGAAAAGATTCTTCCCTGGAGCCACCACAGGGAGCATAGCCCTGCAAACACCTTGACTTTGGCTCAGTGATTCAGTGATACTGATTTTGGACTTTTGCCATCCAGAACAGTGAAAATCAATTTCTAGCATTTTAAGCCACGAATTTATGGAAATCTGTTATTACAACACCTATAGAAAACTAACATACCATATGCGTGATAAAATTGCATAGAAACACAAATAAATACATACATAAATGAGTACATATAAAATTAAAGACATATGAGTTAGATTGGTAGACTAAATTACTATCAATTTGCTGGATTTTATATTTCATTATAACTTTACAAGATAGAAGGTTAGGGAATTAGAGAAAATGGGTTAAAGAATACATGTGATTTCTCTGTGTTACGTTAGATTTGCATGTGAATCTATACTTATCTCAAAATGAAAATCTAATTAAAAAGATGCCAGAGTTCTTTCATTATTAGAAACAAATAAACGGGAGAATATCTTCATAAATTTAGGGTTTGCAAATATATCTTAAATGCAATAAAGAAAAGCATGCTAATCATAAGGATATAAGATAAAATATATTAAAACTAAGAAATAGAATTCCTTAAAAGAGACACCCATTAACAGAATGAACAAGAAATCTAAGGGTGAGATAATACATCTGCCACACAATTTATATGACAAATTGCTTATATAGAGAGTATCTACAAAACAATTAAAAAGTCACAATGACAAAAGAAATGGGCAAAAAGTTTAAATCAAGTATCTTCACTAGAGTGCATGTCCCAAATTGTTACTAGACATAGAAAGCAATGAGGAAATTTATTAATTATCAAGGAAATACCAATGAAAACCACAATGTGATACTACTATACACTCAGCAAAATGGGTGAAATTTAAGACACAGAATACTACGTTTAGTAACCTTGTAGACAAACTGTGATTTTCTTACATTGCCCACACATTTAAGCTGGTGTGCGTAAAATAAAAAACTATTCTGCAATATCTAATAAAACTGAACATACGTATACCCTATCATTCAGTAATTCTACTGATAAAGTCAACAGAAATAGGTACATATATTATCCAAAGGCACATACACATATACCTAGAGCAACAATTTTTATAATACTTCCAAACTGAAGAAAAGCCAAATAGTTATCATTTGAATGGTTACTCTTGTATTCATACACAGCAATATTATACAGCAATAATAACGAAATAATTACAACTATATGAACCATTATGAATGGTGCTAAATGAAAGAAAAAAAGAAAAAAGAGAGTCCATAATGATCAAGAGTATGTGAAGTTCAAAATCTGGTAAACTAATCGATGCAAGCAGAAGGAACTGATTACTTGTAGGGGGTGAGCAGTAATTAGCATAGCATAGTTTTACTTTTTGATGAAATTCTGTTTCTTTATCTGGATGAAGGGAACATGGATGAGTCTACTCCATGAAAATTCATTGACCTGTACTTACGTGTGCTTTTCTACATGCATGTCATGCTTTAATTTTTAAAATGTGTTTCTTTCTTTACCTATTAATGTTCTTCAGTTCCAGAAACTATACAAAAGACATTTCAATGCATTTATAGCCTTGGAAATTATTTTTCTCTACATTATTTTATTTATTTATCTCTGTATCACTTTCTGTATATTATTTACTTCTCTAAAGTATCTTAATATCTAAGAGTATGCCATGTACTTACATTACATAATATTTATTCCCTTAAAAACAGGTTTTTAGTATTTATTTAATGTAAGTCATATAAGATTGGTGGTCACATGATTTTCCTATTTTACATGTATTTCAATCATTGTTCTTACTGCAAAAGAAAACTTTTGAATTTATCATGACTTCTAATTGGTTAATAACGATATATAGGCAATATTTTCCAAATTTCAGAATGCCTTTTATAAAATGAATCAAGGATGTTCTTCATGAATACATAGCTTTAGAGAGATTCATTCAGTTCTGCTTATCAAAAATTAGCAGAAGTGTTATTAATAAAAGGCTAGTTAAAAAAAAATTGTAAGTCCATGTAATGGAATAATGTTGAGTGAGTAAAAATCATTCAGTATATGAATAGTTAATTATGTAGAAAATAAGAAGACATCGTTACTAAGTGAAACAGCAGATTACAAATGAAATTCTTACAAAAAAACATAGGGGAAATGTTTCATGACGTTGGGCTTGGCAGTGATTTATTGGATATGACACCAAACATATAAGCAACAAAAGTAAAATTGTGTACAAGTGGGGATACATTAAACTGAAAAGCGCGCACAGCAAAGGAAACAATCAACAGAATGAAAAGACCACTTATGAGACAGGAGAAATATTTGGAAACCATATATCTGTTAAGGGCTTCATTACAAAATATATTTGAACTCCTATATCTCAAGAGCAAATAACCAAATAACCCAATTAAAAAAGGAGGAAAAGACTGGAATGGAAATTTCTCCAAAGAAGAAACATATGTGGCTGAAAGTTACAAGAAAATTTGTTCAACATTGCTAATAATCAGCAAAATGCAAATCAAAACCATAATAAGATATCGTCTCACATCTATTATGATGATTATCATTTAAAAAAATAGATGTTGGCAAAGATGTCAATAAGTTGGACTCTGTATAAACTGCTAGTGAGAATGTCAAATGATGCAGCTACGTATGGAAAAGAAGAGGAGGTGCTTCAAAAATTAACAGAACTACCAGAACCCAGCAACTTCATTTCTGGATGTAGATCCAAAATACTGAAATCAAGATCTCAAAGAAATAACAGCACGCTTATTTTCATTGCAGCACCATTTATAATAGTCAATATGTGAAAACAACCTGAATGTCCAATGATGAATGAATGAATAAAGAACATGAAGTATATATCTGTAATAGAATATTAGTCAGCCCTAAAGAAAATAAGCCATGTGCCACAATGTGGGTGAATCTTGAGAATATTATGATAGTAAGTGAAACAAGCCAGTCGCAAAAGGACAAATACTGCACGATTCCACTTATATGAGGTATCTCTGATAGCCAAACTCAGAAACAGAGAATTAAAAGGTGATTTCCAGGGGCTGGAAGAGGGGGGGACAGTGAATTACTCTTCAATAAGCTTAAAGTTTCAGTTATGCAAGATGAGTACATTCTAGAGATCTGCTGAACAACATTGTTCCTTTAGGTAAAAGCACTGTTTTGTGCAGTTAAAATTTGTGGTAAGGGTAAAATTATGTGGTTATGCATTCTTACTATAATTTAAATAAAATTATGTTAAATGAAATAAGCAGGCATAGAAAGAAAAATATCAGGCAATCTCCCTCAAATGTGAAATCTAAGAAGTTGTTTTCACAGATATAAAGAGTAGATGAGTGATTACCAGAGGAAGCAGGGGAGGGGGGGGCAGGGAGGAGGGAGGGCAAGTGACCTGTCAGTGGGTACATACAAAATGACAGTGAGAAATACATTCTGACATTCTATTGCAGAGTAGGATGACTAGTGTTAACAATAATATATTGTATATTTTAAATAGCTAGCAAAGGGGTTTTTGAATATTCTCATAACAAATAAATGATGTTTAAGCTGATTGATATTTAATGATTATACAATGTATACATGTATCAAACCCTGATTCGATCATCACACAATGTGTACATGTATTAAAACATCATGTTGCACCTTATAAAAATGTACAATTATAATGTGTCTATAATAAATTTTAAAACTTGAAAAATGATAAACAAGATATTGCCAAGCTTTCAAAAAATTATGTATGGTATAATTCCACTGAAATATACATAATTTTTAAAGTATGAATGGATATATACCAATTTTTAACAATGATAAAACGTTAGTGTTTTGATTATAATTACTTTTGCCTTACTATTTTCAATTGTTTTTTCTCCTGAGTTTTAAAAATAAACTTTAGTACTAACATTTTATAAGCTATTATGTTTTTAGTGGAAATCTGCCTTTTTCTCCTCTTTGAAAAAAATATATGAATTTTTAAAAATATCAGTAAACCTGAGCCTTCCAAGAATATCATGCGAGTAAGTGGTAAAAATTAACAACTTTGGAGTTAAGCAAAGAAGGATAAAATTCTGACTTGGCTAACATAGCCTTGTGCCCTGAGAAATCTAATATAGCCTTGTGCCCTGGGAAATCTAATATAGCCTTGTGCCCTGGGAAATTCTGAAATATAGCCTTGTGCCCTGGGAAATCTATTTAACTTTTCTGAGATTTCACTTACTCTTTTACAAAATTTGGAAAATCAAACTGTTACATTGGATTTGGTGAGTACATTATTGTCTGATCTTGAGCAAATTATAGTTGGTATTGTTACTATTTTCATTACTATTAATACAGTGGAAGACTTTTGGGAATGATGCTTTGATATATCTATGACTACTTTATATATCAATCAATACATTATACGTTTAAAAGTAGATCTTTTATTTTACTTGTGTATAATTATGTTTTAAATGCCACTGATCACCTTAATGAAGAAGAAACTTTTAATAATTTTATAATTTTTAACATCAATAACAGAAGAAAATACATAATTCAGCATTTTTCATTTTTGTTGCATGATTAGTTTTCCTGTTCACTGTATCCAAGACATCTTTCTTAATGAGCCAAACTAATCATTCTTCAATTTATCCACTTACATTTGAATCCTTTACATTAATTACATTGGAAGCAAAATTAGCTTTTGAGAATGTCTTAAAACTCTACTACAGATATTTCCAGATTTCAAAAGGTCTGGGCTTTTCACTTAGTTTGGAACAAATAAGTATTTAGGTATGATCTGATATATCTTATAAATATATTTAATAATGTTCTAAAAATAAATGTTCACATAGGCATTAAAATATCTATGAACCATAAAGTTAGACTATATTTCCTGATAAAATTTATAATATCAGGTGCAGATATTTTTAAAATAAAATGGTAGACTCAAAATGAAACTCATTTATATTTTCCATGTTCTGGCAATTTGTAAAATAAATAGTATCTCGCCATTATCACTCAATTATTGAATACTTTTTTTTACTTACAATATATAATGTATAAAATGTCAATGTACATCTCACCATCTAATTCAATAACTAAGTAAATAACAAGAAAATTATTTTAATGTAAAGAATACTAAGTTCCTTTGTCTCTGAAAACATCATGATACTTGAAATAAATTTTTACCACGAGTATCATTGCCTTAAATAACGCTATGAATTTTTCTTGTATCTAACAAAACATGTACTTGATATGGTAAGTTTATTACTTGTTCTTACAAAAATGTAAGAGCAATATTGTCCATTTTAACATGTTTGTAATACCCAACGAATACACGTGGTACTTTACATGTGACAAAACATACAAGGAAGTAGTCTGCAAAGGTAGCATGGTAGTCTTAAAAATAGATCCACACATTTTTAATCTACCCTCACTGAGATGGTGGAGATTCATCTCTCATCCTTGAGTGTGGGTTAATTTGGTGGATCCTTTTTAATAAAACAATATGGCTGAACGGATGACAAATCATTTTTGAGATCCTTACAAGAGACCGCAGCTTTCATCTTGGGTCTCTCTTCTTTTCTCCCTTTTTCCCTCTTGAAATCACTTACTCTCAGGGAAGCCAGCTACTCTTGTGTGAGTTTCCTGCAGAGGAGCTCATGTGCTGAGGGGCTGCAAACTCAGTCCACAAGCAGTGAGTAATGAAGCTTGTAAACAACCATGTGAGTCTACTTGGAAGTGGATACTCCAGCCCAGCTAAACCTGAGGATGACAAGCAACTGCAGCCAACTGCAATCTTGCAGGAGATCATGAGCAAGAACCCAGCCAAGCTGTTGCAGATTTCTGACCCTCTGAAAAGGTATGAGAGAACCAATATTGTTTTAAACTGCCAAGTGTGGGGTGGGGGGGAAACTAATACAGGCAGAAAGAAAGTGGAAATTGGCAACATAATATTGGCTGGGTGCCTAGTTGCCACTGCATGTGTTACTCTATATTTCATTACTTTGGTTTTCCACACTCTAAAGTGGGCCTTATCTATCTATATCTTGCAGGGTAATTCCATTAACTCTTATGAAGCACCCAGTATTGTATCAAGTAAATGAACATACAGGAAAGTAACTCATATGTGACAAATAGAGTCTTATGATTTTTTTTAACTATCATTTTTATTATAAAGTCTTATTTTTAAAATGTTAAAATACTCAAAATATAAAAATACATTATTAGTTCATTAAAATAATTCTTCTATATCTCTATACAACAGCTTTTCCCTAACCTCAGTTTATTTTGGAATAATTGAAATATATCTTTCAGGAACTTGTACAAAATGTAGACAAGCCAAGACAAAACTATAAATCCAGTCATATAATGATAAATATCTCCACATCATAACAAAGTAGTCCACATTTTAAATTTAAAAATTAATTTTTAAGTAATTAAAGGGGAAGTGTTAATTTTAAGTAGTTAAAGGGGAATTGTTAGATCATAATATTTTTAGCTTTAGAATTTCTAATACCAGAAAATTAGAATTTTTTTGTAGATTATTAACCTTACCGCTTGAAGCAGTGTTCTTTCCTCCCTCCCTCTGGAATAATGCTTAGAAGAGAGAGAGTACTCTGTTATCTCTGAGCTTCAAGTGCTTTGTGAAAAGGAACAAGCTGGCATTTAGTATAAATAGATCAATATGCAACACTATTTTAGTAGTTACCACTCAAAAATATTTAAGATTCGATGAGCTTCAACCCTCATGCCAGTCCCTTCAGTAACAAGCAAAGTAGTTTTTTTTTGTTGTTGTTGAAAGACTATAAATATCATTCCTCTGAGCAGCACTTTACGTCACGTGAATACTACTCAATGGAGCACCTGAAGGGGATTCCACTTGTCTCTGGGAGAAAAAAAAATGTGTCCATTATTTCGTGGGACACAGTGAGTTCCTTCCAAAGTGCATGTTGACAGCTTGGGCTGTGCTGTGGAAAAACTTACCATGTTCCTGAAAAGCGATTTCCTCATGTGTTGCATAACACAACTGTAATACATGATACTCGGTTCTTTTGTGCTAATTCAATGCTTCCATTTAATAATAAGATCTCTCCAATAAAGCCACATAATCTAATAGCATATAAGAAAGCAGATATCAGGCCAGGTGCAGTGGCTCGCACCTGTAATCCCAGCACCTTGGGAGGCCGAGGACAGTCTATCACCTGAGGTCAGGAGTTCAATACCAGCCTGGCTAACATGGCAAAACCCCGTTTCTACTAAAAATACAAAAACTAGTTGGGTGGGTGTCTGTAATCTCAGCTACTCAGGAGGCTGAGACAGGAAAATCACTTGAACGAGGGAGGTAGAAGTTGCAGTGAGCGAAGATTGCACCATTGTACTCCAGCCTGGATGACAGAGAGACTCCAGCCAGGACTCTGTCACAGAGAGAGACAGAGAGAGAGAGAGAGAGAGAGAGAGAGAGAGAGAGAGAGAGAGAGAGAGAGAGAGAGAGAGAGAGAGAGAGAGAGAGAGGTGAGGGAGAGAGAAGAGACAGAAAGCACAAGTTGCAGGAACCTGTGAAGATTGGGAGTTGGAGAAACACTTGAGGGTATAAGATTTAAGTGCATTTGTCTACCTTATCAGAGAAAAAAGAAACCCAGGAATCTCTTTACACATAAGTTCTTGGATCATGTGAAAGATCATCAATGGACATCATCGCTCTGTGTTTAACTATGGCTCTGTAAATTAGCTAGATACATAAACTCAGCTAAATGACTACTACATTTGGTGACTGCTTTTCTCATCTGAAAAACAAGCTTCGGATTTATGATTTGAAGTACCTTCTTATATTCAATGTTATCATATATTGATACAGAAGTATTATAATTTGATTTTGAAATAGTGTAGGACATGTATTACTTTCTCAAATTTATAAAAGCATATCTTCATATTGTGGGAACAGGAGGAAGAAAGAAGGTCCTTAATTTCTTCAAAACTATGATGACAGTTGCAGATTTGCCTTCTTGACAAATGCAGGTATTCAAAAATGACCACAAAACAGAGTATAGTCTTCAAGGCACATCTGAGTGATAACCATAGGATTTATGAGGATCTTGTAACTGCAAATGGTTTCTTGCTGAGAGATGTTTCCCCATACTGATAAAGAATCTCAATTTATATTATTGAAGTAGGAGCTTCTGAAAGGTGGGGCTAGAGGAAGGCTGGGAGAATTCTGCAAATAACTGGAGATGTGAAAAGAAAAATGAAGTTCAAGCATTCCAATTTCCAAGTTAGAAATTGGAAACTGTTTCCCTAAGAAGCAGCTGGATAAATAATGGCCAAGTTCTGTAATAATACTGTTGCTACATTTTAATTACATTTTGATTTAGGTAGAATCTTGCAGGTCGGCTGTTGGCTTCGTATCCTAACAACATTCATCATGCAGGTTTTATGGAGAAATATGTTGCAAATTCTAACAGTGGCTTACAAATGAACTTGTAGAGCACAACCTGTTTGCAATTTGGAAATGGCTTGCAATTCTTTATTTTTATTAATATTTTATTTAAAATATTGGAAGGGAAATAGTATGATCAATGATTTATCATACATTTAGATCCACATCCAATTCATTAAAATATATATATATTTTGTATATGATATGTATAGTTTAACATAGTAGTCACTTTTAAAAAATGTTCTTACCTTCATTCATCAAAAAGAATTGGTCAACACTAGCTATAGGTAAGCTAAAAATATGATGATAATATTATTTCTTTACTAATATATACTTGTTTTTAACCTTTAAAATAATTGTTAGGCTATAGAAAGTGTCAGTGGGGGTTACTTAGCATAGTGCATGTGAGTCTCAGGCTGTGAAACAATTTTATTAAAATCAATTTTTAAAATCAGAAAAAATGTGAAGAGGATTTGCAAATGATCTAAAATGAAAGCTGACAGAGAATCAAGGGAAGACTGACAAGTCACAGCTGAGTTAATATAGAATTTACTGCAATTGATAATATTGTAAACAATTCTGAATTGTGAATATCTCTAGATGTGAGTTAGCCATCCTAGGTAATACTATCTTTTCTTTCTAGACATTCTGAAGCTAGTTAACAAGTAGTATTTTCTCCTCTAGCCATTAACACACCTTTTAACAATGTTTGTTTTCAGAAATCAAATTTCAATTGAATAATCCACAGAGATAGTGAAAAACTCATTCATTAGTGAGTGATTAACTAATTGTCTGAAAAATGGAACCTGGATGTCAACAGTTCTCATATCTAGTGAAAGAGGTTAAAAAATTATGAAACTTTACATGAATTCCATGAGAGCAGGGATTTCATAGAACCAGTTAATTCAATCCATAGATGTTAATTATGTAGGTGTCATCATTTTAAAAAAGAGCCTTCAAATAAACACCTTCGAGCCCAGATCCTTTCCATTCCTACATTTAAATGTGTAATAGAGGTTAAAGTGCAGATTGATGTAAAAATACCTAATGATGATTTTCAATTTATTAAATTGAATATATCTACACCAAATCTGTATCTGCTCTTATATAATCTATTTAAAATGTATAAAATAATACTTATCATATTAAAGATATATCTCATTAACCTAAATGCAACAATATTACTAGTGGTGATGTTCTATACCTTGATAACATACTCGTTGTAAGTCTTCTTCTTGGCTTCTTACTCTTATATATGTTAGCATCAAAATGAACCACCCACAGAATCCAAGTTACAAAGTCTTTGTACAAGATGGTTTAAAATGTTGTTCAAACTTGAGTAATTCTGACAACCGTATTTAGAAAAGTATCCCCACTCATTCACCTTTTCAAAATAGAAAGAACACTATGTAAACAGAAAATATGGTTAATGTTGCAACATTCTAAGGTCAATTATTAATGGTTAATATAAACATATCTGTGATTGGACCAAGATAATAACAAATAAAACCCACAACTAATCAAGACACAACAATCATCTGCCCAAGTCTGGTCTCTTTCTCTCTAAGCTGTTGTATATATCAGCCATTATGAGCTGCTAGCCAAAATGAAGTGATACATCACTTTACAGGTAAATAAAATTCAATGAAAAGAAAGATAGCTTTCAATGTCAAATGATAAATAATAAAATAATAGTGTTTTGTCTACTCTAAGGTACCTAAAATGTAAAAAGAACATGATGGTGGCTGAAAATTGTCAATTAGCTTAAAAATAACATTCCTGTTTATCTTTGTGGCAACCATTATATAATCAGACTTCTTAAAATATCAATAATGCAAGATATCTCCATATAAAAAATTCATGGTTATGTATGTTTGAGAAATGCTGTCCATCAAACCCATGTCTGTAAATTGACAAACAATACATTATGCACACGGGTCAAAAATCATAGTACAGATTGTGTATCTTGTATTTACAATACTTGGGACTAATAGTGTTTTGGATTTGGGGTTTTGTCTTTAAATATTTGCATATATATAATGTGGTATGTTGGGGAGGGTTATGTTTCATATACACTTTATACACGTAGCCTGGAGTTAATTTCAAACAACATTTATAATAATTTGTGCGTGAAACAAAATTTTGACTGCAACTGATTACATAAGGTCAGGTGTGGAATTTTCTGCTTGCAGTGCCATGTCAGCATCAAACAGTTTGATTCTGAGAGAGTTCATATTTTGGATTTTTGAATTAAGGATGCTCAATCTGTGGTATACAAATTTAAATAGCCTTATAAGGCTAAGTAATGATGATAAACATATTTTTACTGACTTTTTCTCATCTACAATTTCCAATTGATTTTTAAAAATTATGAAGCGCATATTCATGACATTAATTCCTATAAAATATTATGACATCATTATAGGTTACATGTAGTTAATTTATGTGGTGAATTTTCTAACTTCAAAGATTAATTTCTTGATCTTTACAAATGTAATTTTTAATCAACTACTCATTCAATATTTAGCAGCGGTATTTCCAGCTTCTGATTAAAAAAATCAAATAACATCATACACTTAGTAACTTGGTGTATTTACTTTAAAATCTTTAAATGGGGATATGGAAGAGTTAATCAGACATTTCTGACTAATGTATAATTTGCCTTTATTATTTCTCCATGATGTTTCCTAGCAACATTCAAAGGCTAGTCTTCTATTTGCTTTGTATTTGAATTCTTCTTGCTACGGAAGTAAAAATCATATTCAGAAGGCTTATTTACTATCATTATAAAATTTGTCAGAAATGCTTGATCATTCATTTACCTTGTTTTGATGGGGAAAAAGCCAGTGGAACTAATATGATTATTCCTTTAATGGAAAGTGTAGTTTAGGTACTAATATGTTTCAAAGCAAGAGAATTTTGGTGTGTTCTAGCATAGACAATGACATGCTTATTTATATATAGAAATGAAAACTTTAATCTCATTTAATTAAACATGCTTTTATTATGTGAACATCTCCCATAATCTTGAATTAAAGTTAGATATGCACTATGACGAGTTAGGTAGCAGGGAAACAAGGTACTAAGAAAAATACAGACAACCTTGAATTTCAGATAGTTCTAAGGAACATTAATATTTTCTGCAATAAAATTTTATCCTTCTAAAAATAATTTGTATAGTTTTATATACTTTTCTTCTTGGCAAGTAGAGGATTTAGAACTGTTAGAAAAATGTTTTACAATTTATTCACTTTTTTCGTGTTTTGACAACTATTCCTTACACGGTATATTATCCATGCATGCAAAATATATTGAAAACAACTGGTCTGTCATATGGCCTATTGTCATCTGAGCTGAGATTTCCATTGTTTCTAAGCAAGCAGTGGAATAAGGATGATTCTTTATGATAATTAAATTAATTATAGTTTATCAGGTCTGAATCCTAACACATTATTTCATTATTGATACCTATTTGGTAGAGTGCAGGTTTCCCTAAATCCAAAATGGAAGAAAAATATGAATGTCTGGTTACTAGGTTGAACATTTATACTAAGATGTACATCAGTGCAGTGGATAAGAGCCAAGCTTTTAGAGTCAGTTGGTCAGACTTGATTTCATATTTTGGTCCAGCCACATGGCTCAGCCATATAAGCTCTACATTGCTCACTTCTTGGGGGCACATTTGCTATCCTCAGAAACATTACCTTTATTAGCTACAAAATGAGACTAGTAGCAGTGCAGAGAGGAGAAACAAGTGTATTCTATATTTATGGAGGAAATGCAAACATGCTATGTCACATTTCCTGGCGAACTGAAATCCCAATTAGTCAGCAACTTCACTATATACATATATATACACACACACATATATACACATATATATACACACACACATATATGTGATTGACATATATGTGTGTGTATGTATATATATTTATGTTTTAATGTCTCTGCCACCTAAATGAAAACAGCTCTATAGAGAGGGTGGCAAGGTAAATGAAACAATGCAAGTAAAGTGGTTTCCTTCATTTTTTTTTTTTTTTGAGGTGGAGTCTCCCTCTGTTGCTCAGACTGGAGTGTAGTGGCGCAATCTAGGCTCACTGCAACCTCCACTGCCCAGGTTCAAGCGATTGTCCTGCCTCATCCTCCTGAGTAGCCGGAATTACTGGTACATGTCACCATACCAAGCTAATTTTGTATTTTTAGTAGAGACAGAGCTTTCACCATGTTAACCATGCTGGTCTTAAACACCTGACCTCAGGTGACCCACCCTTCTTACCCTCCCAAAGTATTGCAATTACAGGCAAGAGCCACCATGCTCAACCAGCCACTTCTGCTATGTAGGAAAGTTTTGGTGAATGTTTTTATTCTATTTATACTTATTACAGAATTAGAAATCTGATGCCAAAAATGCCTAGTAGGTGAAATGGCAAAAAATCTACACATATTGATATCTGTCTGCAATCATTATTCGTATTTTACAGTATCATTCACTTTAGGTTTGCAGAAAATCAAACTAATGAAAAAGAACCTTAAATGTATTTGGTGCAAGTTTTGTTTTTACCTTTACTTAAATTGTCATTGTAACATACAAAAGAATCTCTAACTATGTCAGTATAAACTTTTAGCAGATACATATGCTCTCCCCCATATACTATATTTTGTGACAGTAAAAATATAACAGATTCAGTAAGCCAAACAAAATAAGTATTGTGTGAGGATTACTGGTACTTTCTTTTGTCCTTTTTTTGTGAATAATTACTATACTTTCAAACTCTCTCTCTCTATATATATATGTATGTGTTGTATTGTATGTCATTTTCATCTTTTTTACCCATGAACATAGATTAACTTCAGTTTAGTCTGTGAGTTCATTCTTGCTGTGACAAACATCATTTATGGGTCTACTAAATTGATTTTTCTCTTCTGTTAATGTATCAGTTGACCTTTAAACTATAAATATTTTACTTTCTTCTCTGGAAATAAATCAGCCCCAATGTTGCTCAATAACTGTGGCCAAAATGGGAGGTGATAGGAGGAAAAGTGGAAAGAGCTGTTTGCAAATTTGTGTTATTTACATTTATTGAGAATGTACAGTATATTGTGATATATATTCCAGTGAATAGAGCCCAAATTAGTCAGCAACACCACAATCATTCTTCTAAAGTGTTTCAGCTACCTAAATAAAAGCCACTCTGTACAGGTTTATATTACTCCAGAGTGCAAACAAGCACATTTTCCTTAAGGACACAGCAGCAGGGGCCTTCGCTCCATTAAGTTCTGTATTATGAACGGATGTTGTGGAGATTTATTTGCTTTTCCTATTTTCGGATTTTAGCTCTCTTCAGTGGCACCCTTATATGTCAGTTCACTTATAATGGATTCACAAATGCATATGGTCAGAGATATTTCTAGGCAATCAATCAGTCTTTCTTTACTTCTATGAATAATTAACAAGCTTTATAGGCACTATGGGAAAGGAACTATGAGACAAAATAAGTACTCTAAGAATGGATTTTAGCACAAACATCAAATAAAAATACAAACATGTCTGAAGGTCATACATGATAATCATCTATTCAAAAACAGTTATCTAAGTCTTAAAGTATGTCCTAGATATTGGAGATGAAGTGTGTACCCACTGGAAAAAGACCCTGTTCTTTCATATTCTATAGCCTGGGAGGTGGGGTAAAGATAGGAATCCAATAACTGCATAAATAATAATTATTATGAATACTCTAAATTCTGGAAAAGATATATACAGTGAAGACATAAAAAGTAGGACTTACTCTGGCCTGGGGAAGGCATCCACCCTGAAGTGACATCTGAGCTGATGTTTTAAAGCTAAGTAGGTACCTACTGGGAAAAATTTTCAGGAAGAGAGAGGGTAGATCATCTTTCAATGCCTCCAAGCAATAGCGAACTGAAAAAGGGCTGGCAGGGCTGCAACTGAAAGAGCAAGGAGTTAGGTGGGAGGGGTAAGTTGGGAATGGAGTCTGGAGACCTAAGTGCATGTCAGCCTAATGTTCTATTTTGGATTGTGCTTCTCTCCCTGAACAGTGAGAAGCCATGGAAAGGTATTTGGTAGCTGAGCATCCTGATCAGATTCTCACTCTTATTAAAAATTACTTCTTTCCCTCTGTTTAGGAAAGGAAGCAAAGGGGATTATGAGTCCAGATAAATAAGTAGGAATAATGGTTTAGAAGAGGATATTGATGGTCAAGTTAGAGAGAAGGGGAAAGATTATATTACCAGGAGATGATATCTGTTATGCACTGAATGCTCGTGTGCTATCCACACGACCTCACCCCAAGATTCATATGCGGAAGCTCTAACTGCCAGTTTGATGGTATTTGGAAGTGGGACCTTTTGGAGGTAATTAGGTTAAGATGAGGTTATGAGGGCAGTGTTCTCATGATGACAATAGTTCCTATATAGAAAGAGGAAGAGACACCAGACCTCCCTCTCCCTTCTCTCTGTGAAGACACAGAGAGAACACAGCTGTCAATGAGCCAGGGGGAGAGCCCTCACCAGGAACCAAATCCATCAGCATCTTCATCTTGGACCTCCCATTCTTTAGGACTGTGAGAATCAATGGTGGTGGTATAATCCACCTAGTCTATGGTATTTTGTTATAGTAGTTCACACCTATTTAGACAATATCCATAAAAGAGGCGAACTGAATTGAAGAGTAGGGAGTGAGTTGCGAAGTGTAATTTTTAGATAACTTGCTTGAGCTTTTGCAAAAGACATAAAACAGGGAGGCATAGAACAGCCTATGTTTGGGTTGGTGGGTGAGGATAATTACACCGTTAGATGGGGTCAAGGGGAAATAAGCTGCTTTTGAGATGTTAAGTAGCGGTATTAGTGAAGCAGCAAGATTGACAGCTCTGGAAATCTGAGGAGTCATCTGGGTTACATGTTACTTTTGGGAGTCAGCAGTTCCAGGTAATAATTAAAGTTATGTGTGAAAACTCTCAGGAAGAGAGCATAGAGAAAGAAAATTAGAGACACAAGCTGTGTAGCTATTAGCAGAAAGAAAAACAGCTTTGTAAAAGCAAAGCCAATAGAAATAAACTAATCTCAGAGAAGCGGCTAAGGAGGAGTGTTTCATTCACATGGCATGAAGTTTTCTTAAAGAAGATAAGTGAGTACATCAGGGACTGAGGCACTGGGAGTTTAAGGGAGATAAAAATTGAAGAGTGTCCATGGATTTAGTGACACAGAGGACATGTTTCACTGAAACAGAGTCATTGTATTGGAACAATGAGGCCAGATATCAAAATGGAATGGGGAATCTTGTCAAATATAGAGAATAAAATCAAACCATTTTCTGACCAAAACTTAGTTCAGTGATCACCTACTAGTTTCTCTATTTCAAGCTTCTCTTTTACCCCACACGTGTTATTTCACTTGTAAGTGAAGAAGAAGAGTTTGTTTTTCTGCTAATGACCTATTTCATCTTACAAATTCATAGGCAACAGATGCTATGGGAAAGATCATGTGTGCATAGAAGAATGATGAAATGCGTAAAGGCAGAAAGATTTGAGCTTAGCCTGAAGAATGAGTGGCATCAAATGAAATGCGGGAGGGAAGAGGGGAACTAAAGGTGCTCCGTGTCAGGAGTCAAAATAGGAGAGGGTCGGGCTTTTTAACAGGCAGAAGACACTGGGCCATGAGGACAACTCAAAGCAAAGAAAGGACACTAAGGTTGAGGAAGCAGTGGGGTCTGGATTATTCTCAAGGGTCTTGAATGCCAGCCAGAGAAGTTAGCCATTTCTTAGAGACTGTGAGGAGCCTTTGAAGCATTTGGTGAGAAAAGTGGCAGGAAGAATATGGGTATTTTAAAGAAAATCAATCCTTTCTACCCAGCCCTGTGGAGAGAAAGAAGGAATCAAGAAAAATGGTAAAAAAGAGGTACCGATTTTTTAAAAGCAAAAATTGATGTATTGAGTGTGTACACTAGTTATATCGTATGCTAAAAAAGAATCAGGCCCTCATGTTAGTCACGATTATAAGAACCTCCAAAAACGTGAATAATTTAAGTGAGATGATCAGATTAATAAATGTAATGCTGCTTTTCATACTCTCTTTTCTCACATACATTTCTCTCTAGAAAGAGAAAAACACAAAGTATATCTGTTGACATAATGGTTATTGTGTTTTTTAGAAGGAATTGGTATGTGGGAGCAAAAGGGGAAAGAGAAGAAGATATTAAACATGGAAAAAGAAAGAGAAACTTTCTGGAGGTGGGAGGGATGGAGTCTAACTCTATAGCCCAGGCTGGAGTGCAGTGACATGATCTTGGCTCATTGCAACCTCTGCCTCTCAGGTTCAAGTGATCCTCCTGCCTCAGTCTCCGGAGTAGCTGGACTACAGTTGCCCGCCACCACACCTGGCTAATTTTTCTATTATTAGTAGAGACGGGGTTTTACCGTATTGGCCAAACTGGTATCATACTCTTGAGCTCATTATCTGCCCTCCTTGACCCAAAGTGCTGGGATTATAGGTGTGAGCCACCACACCTGGCCAAGACTTAGAAACTTCTATTGCAAATGTTGAGTTTCTAAGGTTGTAAATTTTCAGTTCACCTTAATTTTCCAACACTCTTTGGTCAAAACAAACAAACAAATAACAAACTAAACGTTTTTTTCTATCACAGTTGCAAACTGGATCTGAATTTAGAGAATTGGTATGTATTCAGGGCAGTTCAGGAAGATAACGCAAGGTTAGGTGCATGTGCCCATAAGAATAGAAAGCGGTTCTTCAGAAACACGTGTACTTAGATTAGACATGATGTCTATCTAAAAAAAAAGAGAGTGATGCTGAGGTAAGATGGAGGGGAGACCCCCACAGCATAAGTCTGGAACTCCAGAGAAGCATCTGAAGTAACATACTAAAATGTCCTCTTCTCAATGCAGGATAATTATGCCACCAGTGAGAACTCTTCTGCTCCTCAATTAGGCCCGGAATGTGCAGATTTAGGGGATGAGGAAGGAACTGACAGTATTAAAGGGATGAGAAAGAAAGCAAAAAGTACCTTCATGAGCAATGGAATAAGTATGCTGAAAAATAATGTGGAAACAAGGTGATTCTTGTAGCTTCTATCAAATATAATTCTCAAAAAAATGAGACCATTACTATCATATAGCAGATAGTATGCTTGTGATGAAATTATTTAGCTCACAAATAGGAAACTAAAACAGCTTAGGCATCTATTTGGTTTCCTTTTTGAGATGCAAAATAAGATGGAGTGATATAGTCAATGGGGGAAAATGGTGTTCTAGGATACATGTGTGTTGTTTGATACAAAATGTAATAGTGTCCTATATACAGTAGCCTACAAATATCAGAACCTTTAGTATCTTTTACTGCTAAAGGAAAGAAAACCATCCCATTGTATGCATTTACAGTAATATAAAATCTCTGGGCCCAAATCAACTGTATAATGTTATATACTCTCCCAAAAGCCATAGACATCCTCTATGTTTCCAGTAAAAGAAAATAAAATGCAATTAGCATGACATTATTAGGTCAAGTAATCAATTGTTTTTTATTTTCATATTTGGACATATCTGTCTATATACCCTATATGTGTGTGGAGATACACACATACACACACACACACACACACATATATGGATACACACTACTAAATTATATACATATTTATATTGTACATATATGTGTCTATATACTCTTTACATATATGTATATGTGAGTGAATATGTATATATCCACATACTACTAAATTTTTAGCTTTTAGAGTATGTGATTATTGATTGTAAAAGTACTTAGAAATGTGAATTTGTAGTATGATAAAAGAATAAAATAATCAAAGCAATTTGAATTTTATACATTTTGAGCACCTAGCAATACTGGCTTCTTTAGGGCCCAGGAATCAATCACTATTTGCCAAAGAAAGCAAAGCGAAACACCAAGTCAGTGATTTCATAAGAGCTGGAGACAACACTTCTAGAAAGAAAGGCACAAACACAAAAAAGAGTGTCTGCCAAAAATCTGTAATACGATAGTAGAAGGAAGGTGGTTACTTATCAATTGTTTTGTGGTGATATTATCAAAAGTTTTTCCTCTAACCACTAATCTGAATTACTTTATTTCCTCCCTGAAGAAAAGAATTAACCTATTTTAATGTCCTCTGTGATAGAGTTCCATAAGGCAAGAATCATTTTTGCTTAATGCCCTCTTAGAAAATAAGTGGCATGAGGGAGTTTTGATGTTGCCCTAAAACGTACTGCTTTCTTTTAAGAAATATATTAAAAATGGCATTTTTGCCTGAATCTATCTTTGATTTCTTAGTTTCTTTTGAGACTCTTCTATTAATTTGCTTCTGAAAGCACTTTCACTAGTCCTTCCCAGCTCATTTCTCAGTCGTCTTTCTTTTCTCCAAGTCCGTCCCTCATTAGCAATTTATATTCTTTCTTCTGTTGGCAAAGTTTGACACCTCAGATTGCTTTGCTTTTATAGTTGACCCTTGAACAAGCTTGGGATTGAGGTGCCAACCCCTGTACAGTCAAAAATCCTAATATAAGCTTTAGATTTCCAAAACTTA